>NC_140768.1:37641346-38927476 GCF_044657685.1 Stegodyphus dumicola | reverse complement strand
ACAGAAATCCAGGGTATGAAATTCCAGGAGAGGTTTTAATCAAAATAATAATTTGTTCTCATAGTAGTTTTGGGAAATTGGTGCTTTCTTAGCGAAAACCCTGGCCGCGCAGAGGGTTAATGGCGGAGCACGTAATATGCTGATAAAAAAATTGTCTGTTGTATACTGTTTCAAATTTGATAGAACTGTATGTTTGTAGTTGGTGTTAAGATGCAATATCTTCTTGCTCTTTTACGCGTTGTATTAGTTTTGAAGTACTTGTAACATATAAAACTAGCTTAGCAATAAATTGTAATATAAAATTACATCCCTAACTGTATAAAAGCCACTTCTTCCATTCGAATGAAGGATTGCACACATTTTCATAAAAAGATTTTAAGTAGTAGTACTATTTTAGGCGCCAGAAATATAAAATAGCTTTATATTTCTGGAGCCTAAAATAGTTACTATAAAAGAGAAAAAGATAGATAATGAAATAATCTAACTTAATTTGACGGACCTAGTTAATATTTAATATTAATAGAGAATACAAAGCCGTGTTTGTTGTTTTAAATCGCTTAGTTTGTTAATCAGGAACATATAGATTAAAATTAAAAGAAATGTTAAATGCGTAATTTCAATAAGCAAGCTCCTTTAAGATAAAAGTATTTTATTCCCGGCAGCAGCAACACATTGTTTTTAAATCATTTAATTTGTTAAGTAAAATGTTATTAAATTTACACAAAATATTAAATACATGGAAAACGAATTCGAAGTTAAATTCGGCCGACTAATTAATTGCACATGTTCGGGGGGGGGAAGATAGTGTGTGTTTAAAACTCGGTGGCTCTAGGTGCCTTTTCTATATTTTTTTTATTTGAAAACATACAGACTTCCCGTGCACCGCGATTAAATTCGAAAGGCAAATATATTATACTTTGCCTAGTCGCATTACATTTCTTTTCTACAAAAGAGTTTCTGATTAAATTTGAAAAATAAATTACGTTTCGCAGAATGGCAACACAAGCCTTATATATTGCTCAGCACTTAATCAAATGCTCATTAATAAAAAAAATTCGAAATTCAAACTATTCAAATTCAAGGTGAGCATATTCGGTTGGCAAGGCATAGGTTGAAAATTTCCTAACTTTGTAGAGACTTTAGGCTATTTCGAAGCAGGAGAGATGAAAAATGAGCAATTCCCTCGCTGGGACTCGAACACGCGTCGAGCGTGCTGACCACTACACCACGAAGGCATGCTATGAAGACAGGAGAAATACCTTATGACTTTAAGAGCCGCCGCTTTTTCGTAATGCAAGAAGCATATAATGCAATGATCGTGGTTCGTGAACGCCTTAAATCACGAGCAAATAGCTTTTCAAACAAATTTTCAAAATGAAAAACTTCTTGGATGGCGAACGATGTCTCGAGTTGCGAACAAGTAAGTCGGGAAGAAATAATACTCTCAAATGCAGCTAACGCATTGTTATTTTGCTTTAGGAGTATTTTAACAGCGTTTAACATTTGACAACAGCGGATAAATTTTTAACGTCAAAAAGCTCAGCGACTATCATGTAGAGAGGAGCGACGCAAGGAGGAAAAAACCAGAAAGACAGAAGTTACCCGATATCTTAAGAGAATGAAATCTTCCTTTCAAACAATACCATTTTGCAGCTTTGGCTCCTTCACCGTTTTTTGTTCATGCCGTCATTTTTCCTTCGTAGAGATAAAGTAAAATTTAATTAAAGACTTCCTATTTTTATGTGTTCAATATAATATTAAATATTGTGTATACGTTAGATTTAATGAATTCCACTGATTTTGTATTACAAATTTACACACAAAGTACTCGTTTCTGAGCAATAAGTTGGGACTCAGGAACGGATTAATTCATTGTACATTAATTCGTAAAGGAAACATTACTTCGATTTACCAATATTTCAGATTAAAAACTAGCTTAAGAAATGAATCAAGGTTACACTGTACATAAAAACACCGATTCTTCATTATTTAATTACAGAGATTACTTTTGAGTTATATTTTATTGTGAATATTTTGGGTTTACCAGCCACTTGCGCGGCCAAGCACCTGAAATAGTTGTAATAAAAACGGGGAAAAAAAAAAATCGAAACGTTTCAGATTTTAAGGATGGCTCAAAAGGGTTTGTTAAAGTTTTTTATGCTCTCCTTGAATTCGCAGTCTATCAGTCTGTTCTTGTCCACACTCTTGCTAACACATTTCTTTTGCCTTTTAAGTTTTATTATTTAGCAATTTTTTCTTCGCACTTCACCCGACACGGTTCAAAAAGAAATCCACAAAACTTTTAAAAGCTGCATAGCAGCATATGTTTAGAATTCCTAGTTAGAAGCGTTAAGTGTTGGCATGTAATTTGTTTTATTTTTTTAGCCCAAATGGGCTAAAACGCCAGAAGGTGTAATAGCCAGAAGAGTCTCAAAACGGCATTTTGCGTCGAATCACTTCAAATGTAAGAATCACTTTTCGAATTGTTGCCACCAAATATTATCGCCCTGTGTTATATTTAAAGAAATTAAATAGTGAACAATCTACATGAATGCATGCATATTTCTCACCATGTGAAAAAAATCTGATGTGTACACCACATGACTTCCTTGCAAGGAATATTAAATTATGTGCATTTTTCTTGCATTTCATTTAAACTTACTGGATTGTATTAAAATTACCTCGTCGATAGCACATAAACTACAATAGAGAATAAATGTACGCTTTATAATCACTGTATTTGTTTACCATAGCGACAATCTGGCGCTAGGTTCACTTAACAGCGTTATATTTCGTTCATATTATAACTCAGAATTCACAAAACTTCATTCAGTTCAAAATATCATTTCAAGAATTATCTAATCGTTGACACATGTTCCATTCAAATACTATAATAAATCTAGAACGGTGTATAAAAGAAATTAAGCAAACAAAACAAAAAAGAAACAGTTTTTCACAGACGGTTCAGTATTTCTCTTTCAATTAACTCAGTTCTCACTTCGCGACAAGGCAAAAATACATAAAAACTCAAAATATCTGTATTAAAAATTTCGAAGTATATCTTAAACACTTATTTCCTCTCAAAAATTCTAGAAAGGATTAAGCATGATTTAATTTGCAATAATAAATGAAGGCATTATCTTTGTTGTTGCGAAGCTTAGTCTCTCTAGATTGCAACAAATCTACTATTGAGCTTTTTGAAATGTAAACAAACATGTTCGCCATGTTATTTAAAACTTAGGCTTAACCGCACTTAAACAGCTTTTAAATTGTTGATAATTATATAAATATTGCTTGCAGATTTACTAAAGGCATAAAAACCTTAACCGGAAGATAAGAACAACATAATTCAATCATTTTTAAAGCAAAAAATGCACAATTTACAAACATATAAGAGTAAGGAAACTGAGTTCACTGAGCCGGGTAACAGAGTGTATATATATATATATATTTATATACGGGTTTGGTGCGGCCGATTGCAACCAAAACACGAGGTGCACATTTACATGTTATAGCAGTCTTATATACAAAATTTCAACGTTCTGAGGCTACTCGTTTTTGAGTTATGCGACATACATACGTAGGTACGTACAGACACCACGAAAAATTCTCTTCAGAATTCATTTTAAAGCAGTTTTATAATTTTTTCAGAGGAAAAGTGTCTTTAATTCTGTCCTTACGTACAGATGTCATGCAAAAACATCGATAAATTGCATTCGAAAGCTGTCAAAATGGATATTTTCGTTGCAATATGCTGCCTGAAACTTTTCGTTTTACAATACTTCCTTTTTACTTCGTACAAGGAAGTAAGAACAACGGTACCTAGAGTCATCAGATATTAAATAATACAGTTCTTCCCCGGAATATGGGTACCTGGAATTCTGAATTTGAAATTTGTAATTTGTTTTATTGTCTATTCACATTTTTTTTTAAACTTTAACGAATTTTGGATTAAAAAAATTAAAATTTCAAAGTCAGCAATGGCAACACTGTAAGGAATAAAATATTTTTATCTCTAACGCGTGAGATTGTCAAATCGAAAATTTTGAAGATATACTTTTTTCAAATATTTTTTCAATCATTCCTCAGTTCATCACATCAATGTTCGGTTTTTCTAATAAGATGATATACAATTTTTTTTTTTTTTTGCTTTTTTATTATTACCACTTTGCTTGTTAATGTTTTTTACTAAATATCACGTTCTTTGCACTTAAGCCAAATAAATTTCTATTGAACAACAAATTCAGAAAATATTTAAAAACAGCATATCTTTATAATTTTGGACAACAGTAAGTCTAGCGAGTTGGAGATAAAAGTGTTTTATTTCGTATAATGTTGCCAGTGCTCGCTATAAAATCGTTGAAATTGCTAATAAAATATTCATTTGAGCTTTAAAAAATAGGAAATATATAATAAAAAAATTCGAAATTCAAAATTGGGGCTGCACATGATCGGGTGAAGGACCATGTTATACAGTATTTGATGGCTCTAGGTACTGTCGGTTTTTCACAATGCGAGAACATGCACTCATACATGCATATTTTTCACTGTTCAATTTGTTAAAAAATAATAGAGGATGATAACATTTTGTGGCAACAATTTGAAAAGTATTTCGCCGTTTATAGTGAACCGATGCAAAATACCATTTCGAGCCTAATATCGCCTTTTAGGCTAATAGTAATTTTAGTGATTCTAGCTAATATAAATTTACGGATTCAACTAGTAATTAATAAAAATTAATATGAATCTTCTCTTACTGCTTCTAAATCGCTTAGTTTATTAATTAATAAAAAAATAAATTGAGAAGAAAAATTAAATATAATACTTTAGTGAACGACAACACACTGCCACTTGGAAGCTAAAAATATTTTAATACGGGCAGTGGTAACATATTTCTTTTTAATCGCGGAATTTCTTGCTTAAATTCGAAAGACAGACATTTATTTGTCTTTCGAATTAAATCAATTGACACTGCTTTTTGTGAAGTATCAACACACTTCTTTAATTTTCTGATTTAATTTGAATCATAAATATCGTAAGCTTAGCAGAGTACTCCTCAGCACGAGCAATAGACAAACATATATAAATGCAGATTTTTGACTATATAATATTAGAGATAGATAAATATCAAATCGAGAGTAATTTTTTTATTTTGAAATTTTAAAAATAATACCGTATAAATTTAGCATTATTTTCTTTGGATACAACAATAAATCATTAAATCATTGTGTGCATGTTCCGCCTACAGTTTTTAAAATTAAATTAATTTATTAATAAATTTCTCAGAAAATTTAATTTCGAAAAGTTACAGAAATACTGCTGCATTTCCATAAAATTTTAAATATTTTATATAATTAAAGGCATAAATTATTCTTAGATGTTACAATTTAATAGTTATAATTTTAAATTAATATTAATTTACTTAATATTAATTATTAAATTATTAATTTAACTGTATTAATTTGCATGCTAAAAAACTGATTATTTCTGAGAATTCAACTATTTTTCAGCTAATTGAGTGAACTGAATTTTAAACCAAAAGAATATTTTCGTAAATACACATTATGTATTCAGTTGAGTATTAAAACGATAACATTAAACTTCTATTTACTTCTCTTCTTATTAAAATGTCGTGCGAAAATGTGTTCAATTCAATTAAAATCTTTGCTCCCTTTGCACTAAACCTTAAATCTACACATATTGCCAGTAACAAGATAAAATTATTTGGTCAGTTAATACCGTTATGATACTTCAAAGCTAAAATAACACTCCTAGTATGAACTGAAATCTTCCATAAATAAATTAAAAATGAATTCATTCCCAAGAAAAATTAAATATTATCTGCACTAAAATATTTAAAGCGCCATTTTTTTAAGAAATGAGAATAACAGAAATAATATCAAAAATTAATGTTGTTGTATCTTTTTAATTAGAAATTTTGATGGAAATAAATAAACCCAAATAAAAAGAAATAATTAAATAAACAACGAAATTGTATGAAAAATTAAATTTAAACTTGGTAAATAAATTCACTGACTTTTCGGCGCTATGTTCTTTTTCTTTGAAAACCTAATAACACTAGAAAATTCTTCAGAAAATGCACAACCAAATATTTCATTGAATACTGCAAAGCATGAATAGTAAATTAAAGCAAAGATTTTTTGTCTTTTCATAGCAGAAAAAGAAAGCCTTTACTCGAAATTAAAACATCAAACAAAATGTTTTACAAGAATTTATCAAGAGTTGTAGCAATATGAAAAAATATAAGTTCTATTATAGAATGCTGGATATTTTTACTCATAGAACGCATGTATCATGAGATTATTATTATAATCTTGAAACGTATTTCTTTACTTGTTTCTTTTGCTTTATTATAGATTTCCCGTTCAACATTTTCGATTTCTTCCATATTAAGCAAGCGTTTTTCATTATGTTTATTTTGTTATTATTTCTACGTAAGGGTGAAGAATATTGCATAACTGGCAACATCCAAGAGAGGGAAAAGTAAGAAAAACACTTCAAACATTAAGTGCTATTTCACGCTAGATATGTTGAAACACTATGTAAAAACACTTTTAAAAGGAACTAAATCATATGAAAAAATATTTTTCAGTTTGCTTGCTTTCTCCAGATTCAAATTGCTTCTTTTATTTTGCATTCAGTATTTGACAATATAATAAGAATAAACATAAAGTTTACGAATTGTTTTCTCTGATATTGCATTATGCTCTAATCTATCGCGATTTCTGTTATTTATTGGCTCAGAAGGGCTTTTCGTTTTCGCATTTCGCGTTCATTTACTATAAATGTCCGTTTTGGTTTCAGACTGTTGCCACCAAATATTATTGTCCTGTGTTATATATAACAAATCTGATGTGTACACCACATGACTTCCTTGTACGGAATATTAAATTATACGCATTTTTTCTTGCATTTTATTTAAACTTATTAGATTGAATTAAATCTACTTCGCCGACAGCGCATAAACCACAATAGAATAAATGCATTCTTTAAAATTAACTTTGTTTACCATAGCGGCACTCTGGCGCTAGGTTTATTAACAGTATTATATTTCATTCATATTTTAACTCAGAGTGCACACAATGCATATCATTTAAAGAATTATCTAATCGTTGCCACATGTTCTATTCAAATACTATAATAAAGCTAGAAGGATGCATAAAAGAAATTAAGCAAAAAAACAAAAAAGAAACAGATTTTCACAGACGATTGAGTATTTCTCATTTAATTAATTCAGTTCTCACTTCGCGAGAAGGCAAAAATACATAAAAATTCAAAATATCTATATTAAAAATTACGAAGTAAATCTCAAACGCTCATTTCCTCGAAAAAATTCCAGAAAGAATTAAGCATGATTTAATTGGCAATAATAAATGAATGCGTTATCTTTGTTGTTGCGAAGCTACGTTTCTCTAGATTGGCAACAAATTCACTAGTCTTCTGTTTCAAATGTAAACATCAATGCCGCCATTAAAAACAGGCTTAGCGGCAATTAAACAACTTTAAAATTGCTGATAATTCTAAAACTATTGCACACAGATTTACTAAAGGCATAAAATCCTTAACCGGAAGATAAAAACAACATAATTCAATCATTTTTAAAGCAAAACATGTACAATTTACAAGCATATAAGAGTAAAGAAACTGAGATCACTGAGCCGGGTAATAGAGTAGATATATATATAAATATATTTATATACGTTTGGTGCAGCCGATTGCAACCAAAATACGGGGTACACATCTACATGTTATAGTAGTCCTATATACAAAATTTCAACGTTCTGAGGCTACTCGTTTTTGAGTTATGCGAGATACGTACGTACGCACGTACGTACATACGTTCGTACAGACGCCACGAAAAATTCTCTTCAGAATTAATTTTAAAGCAGTTTTATAACTTTTTTGAAGGAAAAGAGTATTTTATTCTGTCCTTACGTACATATATCACGCAAAAACATCGTTAAATTACATTCGATAGTGGTCAAAATGGATATTTTCGTTGAAATATGCAGCCTGAAACTTTTCGGGATTACAATACTTCCTTTTTACTTCGTACAAGGAAGTAAAAAATTGAATAAAGAAGAATCTGCATAATATGAAATCTGAAATTTTTAGGTTTTTTTAAAATTTAGGTTTTTTTAAATTGAATAATGAAGAATCTGCGTAATATGAAATCTGAAAATTTTTAGGTTTTTTTAAAATTTTGCATGTTTTTTTTTTTATGTATTTTTCTTATGTATGTTTCTCTCATTCTGATAAAACGACGATACCTAGAGCCATCCAATTTTGAATAACGTAATCTTCCACCGAAAATGGGCATCTCTAAGCGTAATTTGAAATTTGCTTTTTCGTTTCATATTTTGTAACACCTTAACGAATTTTTGTATAACAAACTCAACGATTTCTAAGCTAGCAGTGTCAACACTGAACGAAGAAAAAAAAAACATTTTTATTTCCAGTACGCGAGACTTTGTATCGGCAATTCTAATGATACCCTCATTTTAAAATTCTTTTGCGATATTGCTATTGAATTGAATTTTATGGGTGAAGTACGAAGAACATGGTATTTAATAGATAAAGGCAACACACAAAACATAAAAAAAGTCTATTTGGGCGTAATATATAAAATCTGAAAAATTTCAGATTTTTTTTGATCAAAGGAGCGTTAGATCAGAAGGGCTATTAATTTCGTTTTGGCATTTTGCGTCGCTTCACTGTAAATGTCTGTACCAGTTTCCAAACTGTTGCCACCAAATATTATCGCCCTGTGTCATATTTAGAGAAATTAAATAATGAAGATCTGCATAAATATATGTGTGTTTCTCGCATTGTGATGAAACAACGGTACCTAGAGCCATCGAATTAGGAATAACGTAATCCTTCTCCAAATATAGGCATCTGGGAGCCCAAATTTGGAATTTAGAATTTGTTTTTTGATCGATTCCATATTTTGTAACACTTTAACGAATTTTTGGTTAAGAAACTCAACGATTTCAAAGCGAGCAGTGGCAACACCGTACGAAAAAAAAATTATCTTCGGCGAGTGACACTGTATCGGAAATTCTAAAGAGATGGTTATTTTAAAATTATTTTGCGATATTGTTGTTGAGTTGAATTTTATTGTTTAAGTGCGAAGAACATGTACGCCTCTTTGGACGTAATATAAAATCTGAAAATTTTTTGTTTTTTTTAAAATTTTGAATGTCTTTTTATTTCTTTTAAAATCTTTTTGTGAATGGCAACATTTTAAGAATCAAATCTGAGAGTAAATAAAAAGCATGGAGGCTAGAATAGAGGGAAGAAGCCGCCATCTCCGTATGTCACGTGCAGTCAAAAAGAAGCCATCAAACGTTACGGTATGAAGTAACGACTAATCATGGCCGTTGCCATAAGCGGACTTTTGGTTGGTTTTTAGCGTTGTCTACATGTTACCTATTTCTCATTTAACGTTCATAAGGTCCCCCTTTCTCATTTTAATACTTAACATACAAAATTTTCTACTAAGTATATAGAAAAATCACAAAGATAGCAAATAACCCTTTCAAATTTAATAAAATCTAGATACACGCAAATGTGTAAATGGTAACTGTAAAATAAATGTATTACATGTAACACATGGAAGATCAGTGGAGGCTTCAATGGTTTTTTATGGAAACAATGCCTAAAGAAAGTTTTCTGACCTTGCGGAAGTTGATATTTGCTTTCAAACTCAATATGATTTTATTTAGCAATATAGTGTTTCGTAGTCTTATCCATAGGCAAGAGCGGCTGTAGAATATATATTAGATTTATATAAAGCAATACTCATAAGTATTTTGACACAAAATCGTACATTTTCAGAAATGAAATACGGATTTCTTTTTCCATACTTCGATTCTTTGATTCAAATTATAGCAAAATGACAAGTTTTGTAAAAGTCTCAGCAGAGTCGCAGTTTTAAAAGAGTTGTTTTTGAAAAATTAGCTCTCAGAATCTTAGCTTCTCAAGGTTGATCGAATTTGGTGTATATTTATTAATATATCTCTTCTTATTAAATTTAATTGATTTCTTTTTTCACAATTCAATAAATTTATCTTCAATCCAAATAAATTTGCTGGTGCTGGTGTTTCTGTCAGTTCAAGAACTATCAGGAGAAGATAAACAGATGTTGGACTGAGAAGTAGAATTCCACGAAAAATGCCTTATCTTAATTTTCAGCAACGGAAAAAAAAAAAAAAAAAAAAAAAAAAAAAAAGACTACGGTGGGCAAAGGAACACATTAATTGGACAGATGATCAATGGTCACAAGTTATATGGAGTGATGAAACTAAGATATCGTTATTCGGTAGTGTTGGGCGAAAATATGTAAGACGTAGAATAAGAGAAGAACTACATCCTGACTGCATTCAAGCAACTGTGAAGAACCAGTTAGTGTTATAATTTAGTCATGCATGTCAGCAGATGGTATTGGTCGCCTTCATGTCATCGATGGGACAGTGAATGTCAGAAAATACATTGACACTATTCTAGAACAGAAACTTCTACCTTCCATCAGAGATCTCTTTCCCAAGAATGCTTCGTTTAATTTTCAGCAGGATTCTGCTCCTTGCCACACGGCCAAAATATCGAAAGAGTGGTTTCGTACAAAAATCATTAAATTGTTGTCATGGCCAGGAAACAGTCCTGACCTCAATCCTATCGAAAATTTGTGGCACCGTTTGAAATCTCTTGTCCGAATGAGGAGCTCATCAAATAAAATGGAACTAATTGAGGGTATAATAGTTTCCTGGCATCATGTAATAACGAAAGAAGAGCTTAAAACTCTTGTCAGCTCAATGAAACGTCGATGTGAAGCTGTAATCAAAAATAAAGGGTATCCTACTAAGTACTGATAACTCACTGCAATCATCACTATCTAATGTATATCGATAACTATTATCGTTTAACTTTTTTGTATTGCAAATAACTGAATTTTGTGTTTCGTATTGAATTCAGTAATAAATTCTCTTTAAAATGATATATACGAGTTTGCATTTTGTGAAACGTAACGTTTTCTATAAGCATACAAAGTTCAAAAACATAAAAATTTCCAAAAGTGTTCACAATTTTGGCCACCACTGTATATAAGAAAAATCAGTACGCAACCACTGGAGATCTTGCTAAGGACTTAGACTTTAGTGCCATGTCCATTAGTTGCGGTATGCATCGCTTAAACGTGACGTACAAGTTTAATAGCTGAGTTCCGCTTGAGCTGACTCAAGCAGGTAAGGACAAACGTGCTCGGACCTGCACTAATACGCTCGAATATCAAAGCAAAAACAAAGCTTTGGACCGGATCGTCACTTGTGATGAAATGTGAATTTAATTGAACAACACAGTTTGAAATGAGGTTTGGTCTACACTCGGTGGGACTGTCGGTAGCATCGCAAAGTTTGACTAACAAAAAGATCATGCTTTATATCTAGTGGGATTGCCGTGATATTATCCACAAAGAGTATCTGGAAAAAGGTAAAATCCCCGACAGTAAGGTGTACCGTGTTACCTCCACAGTAAGGTATACCGTAAATGCTATAATCCGTATTGACGCTGCTAACAAGAGAAACGTCTAACTGATTTCAGGCACAAAAAAGGTATGTTCCGTCAAGAGAATGCAAGATCACATGTGTCTGCATTCACCGGCTGGACTCTGTACGGACTCGACTGAGATCTTTTGCCACACCCACCATATAATCCCGACATCGATCTTTCGGATTTCTACCATTTCCAGCTACATCTTGCTGGTGGTATCTTCCCTTCTGCACAGCATGTCCGAAATGAGGTAGATCTGTTTCGGAAGTCGCAGCCACAAACTTTCTGGATCGAAGGATTTGAATAACTACCAAAACGTATGCAGAAAATCATAGATTTGTGTGGTGATTACTACCCGCACAAAAGATACTGCTGTTAGTTTTTTCCTAACTTTATTAAAAGTGTTTTTGGGGACAACTTTCGTTACAACCAGTTATTTTGCCTTTTCATATATATTCTAAGCTATAACAAGACAGAGAAGGAAGTAAAATTATTTAAAAATATCCTGTCTTACGTACAATAACTGTCTGTATTATGATAAATAAAATGAAGAAGATGCTGCATGTAGTATGTTCGTGCTCATCTTAGAATGATAATTGTTGCATTCATTATCTATTAAAGGAATTGTTTTATATACTCTACGCCCACATTTTCTTTTAGTTAGGCGTTTGATGGTTACTTTTAATCTTCAATACTTTATCACGTTATTATTTATCAACGTATTTAAATACAGAAAAATTTTAAACGCATTAATAACATACAGTTACTTCCTTCAGTTTTACTTTACTGTCTCAAAAAGTTACTTTTTCCCCTCTGAGCCACAGTTTTTTACATGAAAAAAACCTCCACGTAAAACTTTTTTTTCTTTCAAGGTCACTTACAAGGGCAATTTTATAAGTCGCCCTTGTCGAATAGTACGTTACGGTTGTATCGAGAAAACCGTATATTTGTGAAGTTACACAGAAAACAGAAAAAAGAATACAATATATGTTTAAGAACAAATGCTTTCGAATATTTAGATGCGGAGAAACTTTTCCCATTTAGGGCTATAGCGAAAATAATAAAACAGTAAAAGGGGAGGATGTCCACATTTATATGCGATAAATATTTCGAACAAACTGGTGTAAGGTTTTGTAAGCTGTACTTTGAGTAGTTAGATATTTCTTTTTCTGTATAAACATCAGGCAAGTAGGAACCATGAAACCATAATCGTTAAAGACTGGTCATTATAAACACAATCTGAATTTTATGCATGATAAAGCTTTAACGAACTGTAGTTAACTTTAAAAACTTTTTTTTCTAACTTAAATTATATTAGTATTTAAATCCATTTTTAAGCATTATTGTATCCAAATCCAATTTTAGATATTACGTTGTACAATTAGAAATATGAGGATAATTTTATTGGTTATATACTCTCTTCCCTTTCTAATGAAATGGCGTATGATAGGTAGAATTAAGAGCATATAAATTTTATAATTATTTTATTTTCTTTCGTTCTTCATATATTTCCTAGCTTTATGTTTGCTTCATCACGAATGTTTCTATTCTTATTTACGCTGACATATCTTCCAACAACATTGAATTCTCGAACTGCATACATTCACTTATTACTTATTACGTTTAATTTTACAATGCACTGATATTGCGTATTATTCCTCTTTCTTCCTTTGTTTTATGAAACATTATTAGTCCAAAGGGGCTTTGTCACTGAAGGACTATTGTTTTCGTTTTGAGATTTTGCATTGAATCACTATAAATGTCCGTTTCAATTTTCAAACTGTTGCCAACAAATGTTAGAGTCTTGCATTATATTTGAAGAAATTAAATAATGAAAAATCTGCATAAATGTATGTCTATTTCTCGCATTGTGATAAAACAACGGTATATAGAGCCATCGAATTTTGAATATGGGCATGTGGAAGACCAAATTTGAAATTTGGAGTTTGCTTTATTATATATTTCCTATTTTGTAAAAATTTAACGAATTTTTGAGTAACAAACTCAACGATTTAAAAGCGAGCAATGGCAATGCTCTACGGCGGGGAAAAAGACCTTTTTATCTCCAGCGGGCGCGGAACTGTGTATCGGAAATTCTACAGATATACTCATTTTAAAATTATTTTGCGGCTTTTCTACTGAACTGAATTTTATGGTTTAAGGGCAAAGAACATGATATTTAATAAATACGGTAACACACAAAACATTAAAAAAAGTCCCTTTGGACGTAATTTAAAATTTGAAGCCTTTTAGTTTTTCACCTTTTTACTTCCTCGTACTTCCTTGTAAAAGTTACTTCCTTGTATGAAGTGAAAAAAAAGTACCTTTTTACTTCCTTGAAGTATTACAATACTTTACACTTACTTCCTTGTTGTAAGTAAGTGTAAAGTATTGTAATCGCGAAAGGTTTCAGGCCACATATTTCAACGAAAATATCCATTTTGACCGCTATCGAATGCAATTTAACGATGTTTTTGCGTGATATCTGTACGTAAGGACAGCATAAAAGACTCTTTTCCTGAAAAAAAATTATAAAACTGCTTTAAATTTAATTCTGAAGAGAATTTTTCGTGGCGTCTGTACGAACGTATGTACGTACGTACGTATCTCGCATAACACAAAAAACGAGTAGCCTCAGAACGTTGAAATTTTGTATATAGAACTGCTATAACATGTAGATGTGCACCTCGTATTTTGGTTGCAATCGGCCGCGCCAAACGTATATAAATATATTTATATATATATCCACTCTGTTACCCGGCTCAGCGACCTTAGTTTCTTTACTCTTATATGTTTGTAAATTGTATATTTTTTTGCTTTAAAAGTGATTGAATTATGTTGGTTTTATCTTCCGGTTAAGGTTTGTATGCCTTTCGCAATTCTGGAAGCAATATTTGTACAATTATCAACAATTTAAAAGCTGTTTAAGTGCGGTTAAGTTTTAAATAACATGGACATATTTGTTTACATTTGAAACAGCAGAATTGTTGATTTGTTGCCAATCTAGAGAGACTAAGCTTCGCAACACAAAAATAACGCCTTCATTTATTATAGCGAATTAAATCATGCTTAATCCTTTCCGGAATTTTTTCGAGGAAATAAGTGTTTAAGATTTACTTCGTAATTTTTAATGCAGATATTTTGAGTTTTTATGTATTTTTGCCTTGTCGCGAAGTGAGAACTGAATTAATTGAATGAGAAATACTAAATCGTCTGTGAAAAACCGTTTCTTTTCTGTTTTGTTTGCTTAATTCCTTTCATACATCGTTTTAGCTTTATTATAGTATTTGAATAGAACATGTGGCAACGATAATTCTTCAAATGATATAAATTTTGTGCGTTCAGAGTGTCGTTATAGTAAACAAATATAGTGAATTTTAAAGAGTGCATTTATTCTATTGTGGTTTATGCGCTGTCGACGAAGTAGATTTAACTCAATCCTATCAATTTAAACGAAATTCAAGAAACAAATGCGTATAATTTAATATTCCGTACAAGTAAGTCATGTGGTGTACACATGAGATTTTTTTATTACTTTTCTTAATGGATGAGCGCTTTATTTAATAGCTATTAGCTCTGCATAAGGTCCGGAGGTGGTTGTCATTTCAATTTGGAGGCGCCTAATAGGTAGGCACAGTTACCTCCAGTGAAGGGATAGTTGCAACCATGCCTTGTCCGGGATTCGAACCCAGGTTCATCACTACGATAGTCAGGATCACTAACCACTATACCGTGTTGTGCGGGTAACATTGCGTTATACATACAAATATATGTACATAAAAAATCTGAAGGCTTTCATTACGCCCAAAGGGGCTTTTTTAATGTTTTCTGTGTTACTTTTAGTTATCAAATATCATGTTCTTAGCACTTAAACCATAAAATTCAGTTCAACAGGAATATCGCAAAATTATTTTAAAATGGTCGTATCTTTAGTATTTCTGATACACGGTCTCACGCGCTGGAGATAAAAATGTTTTTTTCTGTACAACGTTGCCATTGCTTGCTCTGACATCCTTGAGTTTGTTAATCAAAAATTCGTTAAACTTTTACAAAATATGAAATCGATAATAAAACAAATTCCAACTTTGGGCTTCCAGATGCTTATATTTGCAGTAGGATTACGTCATTTAAAATTGAATGGCTCTAAGTACCGCTGCTTTATCATAATGCCAGAAACATGTATACGTTTATGCAGATTCTTCATTATTTAATTTCTTCAAATATAACACAGGGCTGGAATATTTTGTAGCAACAGTTTGAAAAAGTCAACCAACATTTATTGTGAACGAACGCAAAATGCCAAAACGAAATTAACAGCCTTTCTGGGCTAACTCTCTTTAAGTTAATAAAAATGTTTTAACCCAATGTGGTGTTAATGCCTAGGAAGACTATGCACGTTTCACTTTTCAGAAAGTTGTCTCCAAATATTATCTTTCTGTATTACATTTAAAGAAATTAAATAAGGGAGAATGTACATGAACATGTGTATGTTTCTCGTATTAGGAAAAAATAATGGTTCCTAGAGACATCAGATATTGAATATCGTAGTCCTCCACGCGAGTATGGGTACCCGGAAGACCGAATTTGGAATTTCGGTTTTGTTTTTATTGGCTACTTCATATTTTGTAAAACTTTAAAGAATTTTTGATTAACAAACTCGACAATTTCAAAACGAACAATGGCAACACTGTACGGAAGAAAACATTTTTAACTGAAGCTAAAAAAGCTCAGAAATTCTAAAGATTGCTTTTTTAAAAAATATTTTGTGATTTTGCTCTTGAATCGAATTTTATGTGGGGTTAGTGCCAAGAATGTGATATTTAATAAATAAAGTAAGGACACAAATGTTAATAATAAAAAGACAAAATTTTGTAAAGCGATTTTAATAAGAAAACTGATTATTGATATGATGAACTGAGAAAATACTGAAAAAAAAAAAAAAAAAAAAAAAAAAAAGTAGGCCAACACTTAATGCTGTAATGAGAATGCTCAATGATTTTAAATGTTATGCTGCTATTACTCTTAAGTGCTATACCTGCTTTTAAAATTTTTATAATTTTGTTGTGCAGTGTACGTGGCGTGAGTACGAAGAAAATGATGCTTAATAATAAAGCTAAAAAGACGACAAAAATGGGTGAATAAGAGTTAGTGTAACAGCGCACTGGTAGGCTGGGAGCTCAGCGAGAGGACAGAAAACTTTAACAGTCCCATTTGGTCAAGTGAAATCTGAAAAATTTCAGTTTATTTTGTTATTTTTATTTATTTATCTTTTGTTATAATTAATTTTTTGATTTATTGAACGCGTTGTTTTCAAACGAATCTCTAAACTTTCTATATCGCGTTCTCCTGCAGACGTTTTGAAGGAATTTTTTTTCAATTATTTTTAGGAGTGCAAATAGCCTTAGGGAAAATTCCATATCGAATAGCTCTTTTGTAAGCTTTATGTAAGCTAGTAATATGGAGAGATATTATACTGAGTTTAAATTATCTTGAGAGCATATTATTACATGTTAGATTCATCAGTACCCATCGATAAATAATAGATTTTCGATTTGGGACCACAAGGCAGTATGACCTACAAAACATATTACATTGCAGGTCATGAGGGATAAATTTATACGTAGGAAGGCTATTTCATCAGTTGTTTCCCAATTGCCAGTTGCTTTTGGCTTTCCCGGTTAACCCTTTGCGGCACAGTGTATACGGTCTGGACACACCTAAAAATTTCCTTCTGTACGCACAGAAAAAATTGAATGATAAAGGATTTATAGGTTACTATAGGTTACTCTGAACCTTCTTTATTTATAGTTGATGGCAGCTCAACACAAACCAGTCCATATATTTTAGCCATATTTAGTTTTTTAAGACCCTCATTTTTCAAAGAAAGAACCTTCCAAATATTTTAGGGTATAAAAGGGTTCCAATTTTTTTAGGGTATTTAGGGTGTAAAATGGAGGAAAGAAATTCAGATGGAAGAAAGGGAGATTTAACGAAGATTATATGAAAGGAAGATTAAAGGAAAGAGAAGAACGAAGAAAAGAAAGAGAAGAACTTCTTGAAGAAGAACGAGGGAATAAGTTTCAAACGTTTTTTGCTAAGAACAAATTTCGACATTTTATAACTTACAAAGATACACTTCATGAAGGACTATAAAGTACTACATTAAGATTTTTATTTTTATTTATTCTTTATATGGCACTATATGGCAATGTAAAAACTATTACTTGTTTTGCAATGTAAAAACTATTACAGTTTTTACTATTACTTGTTACAATGTAAAATTGGATTTATTAATAAATACTAGATAAGGGTGGACGTGGGCAGAACCGATTAACCGTAATGGTGGAGGGATGGTGCTCACGTCCTCCGTTACTACTACTACTACTACTAGTGTTGAGATTTTCCATAGAGGGCGTTGTAGCACCTCTCAAACTATGTGAGGAAAGTTTCGTTTTGAGTGAGAGTTGGCGTGAGTTTTGAGAATGTAGTGTGAAGAGCTGCCCTACTAAAAATGTCCCATAGAAACCAGTAAAACTTTTTATGGGTACCCATAAGATTTTATGGGTTTTTATTGACTTTTACTGGTTTCTGTTGGTCTCTGTGGGTTTTTTTTACTGGTTTCAAAATGACCCATAGAAACCAGTAAAACTTTCTACTGGTACCTATAGAATTTTTGATGGTCTCTATTGACTTTTACTGGTTTCTATTGATCTCTGTGGGTTTTTCTTACTGGTATCAATTGACACCCATACAACCAACATTCAATGGCAGAACTTTGTACTGGTTTGTATAGGTTTATATTGACTTTTGCTGGTTTTCTTACTGGTATCAATATAATAATAAATTTTCTGTTGGTTTATATGGGTTTGTGCTATTTTTTTATCTGACGTTAATATACTTCTTGTAAACAATAAAATTAACAGAATGAAAATATGATCTCTTTAAGACCACCAGAGTAACCTGTAAACGCAGGTGGTCGTTTTAGACAGGGTTTTTACTAAATATGCTATTTTTTTTATTTAATTTTTTTTTCGGAAACAATAACAGTAAACATATACACCACACACAACGAGGTCTTTCCAAGGCGACCAGCCGCAAATAAAAATTCATCTTTGCAAGTGGTCGCCTTAGAGAGGTGATGCTCAATACCAATAGATACTCACGTTCTCAGAGATACGTTTATCTTTTAGAGGTGGTCGTCTTAGGGAGATTTCATCTACGGAATGAATCTCTCTAAGGCGACCAGACACACTTGCAGAATTTTCTTTGTGAATGGTCGCCTTACAGAGGGAATATTCAATACCAAAGTATACTTATGTTTTCAGAAATACTGGTCTCTTTCAGAGGCGGTCGCCTTAGGGAGGTGGTTTTTGCTACGAGTTGGTTCTCTGAATACACACACATAAGCACTTACATTTCTGATGTTACAAATAAACACCGGTATCAACCAACATCTCTTTAACGCGAACAAGTTCATTCACAATCGCAAAACTTTTCTCCCTGTTAACGCTGACGTGAAGAAAAAAATCCCCCCCCTCCCCCACTCTCAGAAGTTTCCCAAACAAGCAATATGGCGCCGTTCTAGTTATTGTTGTGTGATGGTGGTGTTATTTTCTTCGTGGTTGTAGTAATGCAATATATTATTTATTAGGATTTACTGTATTACAAATTTTACTATGATTTTACTGTTTAGAAATTAGTAATAAACAATAAAATACCAGCACTGACCATGAATATACGACTAAAGCCATGCACGTGTAATCGTGTCTAATGTTTGAGAGAACGTTGCTGATTACTGACTAGTTGTGAAATGGAGTTTCTGAGCGTGAAATTGATTTTCCATCTTTACTTTTATCCTGAAAAACAATGTGCTTAAAGACTGAAAAGTGATAATTTCAGGCTTGATAATTTGTTTCAGTGTGCAGATGCAGAAATGTAGTTTTTGCATTCTACTGAAACTGTATTTTGAAAATTTATTTTTCTGATTACAGTTTAGAAATGCTTTTTTAAAGCTTGTTCATGTAGATGCTTTATCATTTGAATATTATGTACTAATAAATTTGAGCATACCTTACTTAAAAATGATCTTGCATGATTCAATTTTGAATTTTTCGACTAATGTGATATGGCCGAGCAAAAAGAATGTTTTTTTATGTTTTAAAAAAATGTACTAATTATATTTCGCGAGCAAAAAAGGTAAGTTTTATTAATGAAATAAACATTGAAGTATTTAATGTGTTTATTACTTATTGAATTGAATGGGGTAGACAAGACATACAAGCTTAAGGAATCTTTTTTCCACTACTAAAATTATGTGAAAATTTAGATGATCATAGTAGCTTACATTGTTTTTTCTTTTTGGTCTATTTTTCTTTACAAGTATGAGACTAGAACCACATTTTTACATTAAATATTTTGTGCTGTTTTGTTAAAACACATATAATCATTTTTATGCATACTTTAATTTTCATTATTATTAGTTTGATGAAGAAAATTTCAAATGTGTTTTTCATAAATTGCTTTTGAAATAGAAATAGATTTGTGAATAAAATTTATGTAATATTAAATGTACTAGTCTTGGGAGTATAAAAAGTGAATTATTTATTTGAAAAAAATTACATTTAGTTGAAACCTCATATAGTGGTTATTTTCTTAAATGACCACCTCTGATAATGGCACATTTGTCAGGATAATAATTAAATAACAGGACTTAAAAATCATTCATAGTTTTGTCAGGCTACAGGAAACTCGCATTATCTCGAATTGTGGAGTTGATTGTTTTAGGAACGTTTTGCTGTATAATCAATTGACTTTGGTGTAGTAATTTTTACGTGGGTATGAATTTTGCATAAGTAATTGAACGTTTTTACGAGACATTTAAAACCAAAGCTTTTCGGATCATGAGTCTTATAAGGGCACTGTTATAGCATTGCTTTCAAATACAGTTAGAGTAATATTTAAACATTATTTTCGGAATCACTTCCACAGGGAATCCGGTTGTTCTCTGCGGATGAAAACTCATATAAATAAATCTTCTGTACAGCCTTATACAAATGCAGTTAAAATTACTGTTATTACAATTAAGCGAATATAGCCACATTTGTTTACAAAAAGTTATTATTGCTAAATACTGCACTATATCAATTTCATTTAGCATTGTAATTTCAGAAAATGCTCAGCATGAGGTATTTTTATATTATATAATCTACTGTCAAAAACAATATCTACCTTTTCAGTACTTTAAATTTTACTATTGAGAATTTTTATGGTTCAAAATAATATTTCTATACATTATTTCAAGTATTCTTTCTACAATAGAAATCTAAATAATTTGCACCTAAAACACTGACTCAAATTTATTCCAATAATGCATCGCTTTAATTAAATTTATGTTCCCTTGAGATGATATATGAAAAACCTTGTGTAATAATAAATTATTAATATATATATGTAAATAGTATTTTTATATATTTTTTCGGGTAAAGTGCAGAATCGCCCACTTATTTATTTGGCACTTTGTACAAAAGTAAAAGGAATTGGATTTTTGTCAATTTTCTTTTGACTTTTAAAGTGGCATTTTTGTGCAATTCTGAGATATTTTTTTAAGTGAAAATAGGTAAATGTGTACATGGATACCGAGTATGTGCAATTCTTAAAAACACGCCAAGCAGTGGGCGATTCTACACTTTCCCCATTTTTCTATAGGAATTTAGTTTCACTAAATTAGTATAATTATGTGTATATGAGTATATTCATACTTATTCACATAGATGGAATTTTTACAGTACGGAAGTTTATCTTTTTTACATCAAGAACTACATATACTATAAATACCCATTATGTTATAGATTTTATTTATATAAAATCTGTGGAAGATTATATAGCACTAAAAGTGAGATACGGAATAAAACATTATACGCTATATTTTCTTAATTCCCGAACTGTGCGTTAAGAATTGGTATTTGTTGAAACTTGTAAATTTTTTAAAATTCATTTTGTTACAATATAATTTATTGTATTTTGGGTACTATTAAGTTCATTATATGTTATCTTCATGTTTCATTTATCTTTTGAGAAATACAGGTAACATTCAAAGTATTGTAATAAGGGGTCGACACAGTGTTTGTATATTATTATTTCTTCACTACATTATATTCTTGGATCTTGGATTCATCCTTTCTTCCACGCAAAACATCTATGTGTATGTATGTCATAATAAGCTGCAGGGTGTTACTATCATTGGTAAGCGAGCTTTAAGGGGATAGCAAGTATGCTAAATTTGAACTCTATGTTAAGTTTCTAATTTGCAAGTCCCGTATTCTTTTTGCTTGCTTGTTAATAATGTTTCTCTTCCTGAAAATTTGGCTTTCTTCTAGTTTTGTTTTTTAATTTGGTTTAGTGCATTGTAGGTAACTTAAAATTTAAGCAGATGCTAGAAAGTACCATCCTTTGGCAATACATTTCTCGTTAGGTATCAAATTGTTAAACAAGCTGATGTGATTAAATACAATTGTTTAATTTCCCAATTAAAGAACTGAAATACAAATATATGCAGTGAGGTACAGTACTATATGTATATATTTATAATGAAATCAATAATATATATACAGTCAAAGTAATGATTCGCAACCATCAAATGAAATGATATTATATATATATGTAATAGATTCTGTAGTCGAATACAAGCAGCTGAATCCGTAATGAACAGCAAGAATTTTGATGGCTTAGAGATGTTGAAACTCCAATCCACAATGAATAAGAAATTTGGCAGTCGAGGTAGATTTAATTCAACTTTTCTTTCAGCAAATATGTTGCAGCCACAAACAAGTTGGCACATTATTTATGCCTATTCCAAAAATTAACATTTTTGATAAATGTGTAGTAAGAAACAAGGAGCAAACAAACTGCAATCCAGCTAATACAAAGCGTAAAAAACAAATGCGTTACATTAAGGGTGAAATCTTAATTCAGACCGAGTAAATTTTGGTTCTCGATGCATTTTTACTCGTCTTTGATAGTCAATACTGCTGTAAAATTACTATTGGCTGTTTGAGTTTTAGTTTCTTTTACAACATCAAATTATGTAAGAGTCATATGACATGAATTAATCTCCAAATGATGCAGTGCAGAAAGATTACTGTTTTTAGAATAGAGAAGGAAAATTAATTTTACGCTGCTAATTTAATCTTTTGCATATTCCTTATTTTTCTTACATATATATATGTACATATATCATTCGATGGTTGTGAATCATGACTTTGGTTATTATCTTTCTATTCATTTTATTTTCAGAATTATATAAAGGTAGTTTAAAATATTGTAAAGAGAATTTATACAAATATTTTGTAATATGTTTATAGATATTGACGTGCATTAAGAAGGACGGGCTCGTAGGCTTCTAGATATTTTAAAATTTTTATTTATTCGCATTGAGTTTTATTTAAAATTACTTTATATGCTTTCTCCACAATTTAGTTCTGTACATTTCATCAGTGCTAATTATGTACTTCTGCTGGTTTATGTTTTTATGGAAATTTGATTTACAGTTCTATTTTTGTGTATTGTTTTTTATAGGGATTCTGTATATGGATACCCTCTTCTATGTACGATTCTATGTATGGATACTCCACTATGGTATAATGCTATTGGTTCTGTTTATGGGTTTTGTGCAGCGATTTTTCCAAGAGGTACCTTTATTGGTCTGTGGATTTTTGTGTAGTGGTTTTTACAGGATTTGGCGTATTTGTGCCTGTATAGGTGTACATGCTTTTGTTTACTGGTTTTTACTAGGCATAGACATACGGAATATCCATTTTTTTAATGGAAATTTGGCCAATGGATGGATATGCATATAAAGTTTTGATTTTTGGCTATGGATTTTTACTGGGATTTTGTTTATAGTGCCTACAGTTCTACAGAGATTTGGCCTACTCGTAACCGTACAGTCGTACAGGTTTCTGTTTACAGGTTTTTTACGGGTATTTCGCCTACAGGTACCTATACAGCAATGCAGGTTTCTTTCTATGGGTTTTTACGGGGATTTGGCCTACGGGTACCCACAGAGCTGTACGGGTACCCGTAGGCTAATTCCCCGTAAAAAAATTTTATGGGTTTCTACGGGGCATTATTAGCAGGGTGTGTAACGCGTATTTGCTATGTAACTGTACTATGTAATATAATGTAATTAAATGTATTTATTTAAAATGTGGAGCAATTTTGAAGGAGCATACTTCACAACTAGGGTATAAAAGGAATTGTTTGAAAAGAAATTTCTATGTTATTTTTTGGCTTTATACTAATTTCATTCTATATTAGTTTTAAATTTTTACCTTGAAATCTTGCCTAAAATCAACCGGCGAACCCTAGGCGTGCCCAGACTGGGCTCACCGATAATCTAAGACAACTGAGAGTCTGTATGCTTTGTTTCTCCGCATCTGATCTGTCAGTTCATTGACAACAATGCTCGTTTCAGCACTCTTTTCGAAGCTCTGTTCAATTAGTGTGCCCACTTTGGGCACACCCACAAAATTAAAGGATAAGTGCTATCCTCACAAAATTTTACTTGTGTATCCCTCTAGGCCTAATTAGACTGCCTACCTTTTTTATAAATCAAAACTCTGACTTTAAAAGGTAGTGTGCCGGAAAGGGTTAATGTTTCTGAAGTCATCAGTGCTTTAAAATACATTATTAACGATTTAGCAATTTGTTATAACGTTTTGTTTTCGTATGGTATTTTAATGCGGCAGACATTTTCTTTATGATAATAGCATTTCTGAAATCATTGCATAATAGCTCTGAAAAATTTAAACGCATTGAAATATAAGAGAAAATAGGATCCATACTGTAAAACAGAGCTGTATTGAAAATTTTGAATATTTGAAAAACGAAAATACGAGAATTGAAAAACGATAATTGTATTTATGATAAATAAAATGTTGGTTATCCAATCTTTAGTAAGATCTAATATAATTAAAGAGGCTCAATATATTTTTCGAGGCAAAAATGTACTAGTTATATTCATCAACAGTAGCTGGTTTATAGATTAAATTTCAATGTAAAAGGGGGATGTATGCATAAATAATATTAATATACTCCAGGGAAAGGATTCTTAATTTTCTAAGACCCCTAAATTTATTAAGACAGATAAAAAAAGTTTAATGCATAATAATCAAAAAGGTAAATAGAAAAAGAATAGGTATGTAATTTAAAGATTTTGATTTTTATATTGATTTTGAAAGGTTCTTGATATATTATCATTATAAAACCTTTTCTTCGAGAATAAAGTCACACAAATATGACTCCTTGTGTTACTTAAATCAGAATTAGTTATTGGATTTGTAAACTGGTTTTTAATACCGGTATGATATTGTAGAGCTATTAGTTATTTTTGGAAGCAGACAAGATGAAAAATGAGCAATCGCCTTCGCCGGGAATCGAACCACAGACCTCTGAAATACCGGCTCAGTGTGCTGACAACTACACCATGAAGTCACGACAGGAAGGCGGGAAATACCTTATAATATAAAAGTTTTAATTTTAAGATAATACATATTTTAAACTCAGATCAGAGGGTGTGATTATTTATTTAAAAGTTATATATATATATATATATAGAATTTAACAAACATTCTCTATTCGTAAAAAGCAAATTTAAAGTTTTAAATGAAATTGAATTACATGAATAATGATAAATTATTGCTACGAACTAATCTACAATATCATTTAAATTCCGCATATGTAAATCAAGTATCAAAATCTATGAATATATAATAAATGTATAATATATAATTCCAAAAAATTTTTTAATCCTACAAATTTATAAAAATGCATAAGTAAATAATTGTTAATCAGGCAGGAGACAGACTTATCAAGGGGAAGTTGCCTCCAAACCTAACTCGTCAATTATTCAGTTCGTGTTTCGTCATCCATGCAGGCAAGGGTAAAAGGAAAATTCAAAACCAAAAGTAAAACCAAATGTTGTGAATTACTAAAAAGAAATTTAAACAAGTGGAATTTAGAGAAATTATCAAGTAAAGACTAGAATAAGTCAATTAAGAGTAGAAAAAAATTTTTTAGTAAATCAAAGTAATTTAAAACTCTTGCCTACAAAAAATTCCCCGACATGAATTATGCAAATAGATCAAAAAGAAACTATATACTATTTATAAAAAATACATAAATAATACTAAAATAATACTAAAAAGGCAAGTAAAAAGTAAGTAAGTTTTAATTTACCTTATCAACTATATTTGTATTTGTAGAGTGGAGCAGCATGCCAAACTAAGTGATGTTAAGTAGTGTGTTTCTTCTTTAACTTTATAAATAGAGGGCGCTAATATAAAGTTGAGTGTTAAGCTGCTGTCTGTTAGATCTATTTTAAAAACCTATTCTGTAAACTTTTGGTAATGTAAAATGTGTGTACTGTTGCAAAAATTGTTTTGCTGATTTAAGTATTGTAAAAAAATGGTAAAAATGCTAACTGTAACGTAATGTGAAAAAATGGTTGCAAATTATTAAAGATTGTAAAACATTAAGAATTCTAAAAAATCGAAAATGTTTTTGAAATAAAATTAATTTTAATTTTGAAAAATTAAAAAAAAATAAATGTTTTTAATTAAAGTAAGAAATTTATTGTAATAATCTTAATTTATTAAAACTGAATTTCAATATGTTTAATCAAAGCTTACTAAATACTGCCCAAAAAGTAAGGAAAATTAGAAAAAGATAAAAATCTTTACTCAATTCGGACTATAATTGAGACTTTTGAAAATAGTTGGCCCTTCATTAGTAAAAGGAAAGAATCCAGTATTGACTATATACATTTTTACAAATATTTACAATAAATATTTACAAGATAATCCCTTAACTCTTCAATATCCTCCAGTTAAGGTTTAAGGTAATGTTATCGTACCATAAAGAGTCAAAAAATTATAAAGAAAAGTTATTTCCTGCCTTTTTAATATACGAGGGTTGGGGCAAAAGTCATGGTAACCATTTTTTTTCTTGTAGATATGTGAACGGATCACAAAACGTATATATGTCGTGTGGAAGTTCTGCAGGCATAGCGTGTATGCAGAACAACAGATGGATCTGTGATAGCTGGCTCTGTGGTAGCAATGGCTCTGAAATCAGTCAGTTGGTGAGTGTCGTGCGAGATGGAAGTAACCCGTGTTGAGCAGCTCGCTTACATCAAAATAGCCGTTCTCCGAGGGAGAAATGCGATGGAATGTCACAGTGAATTAGTAGAAGCCCTTGGGAATAATGCCCTACCATACTGTATAGTAGCACGGTGAGTAGGAAAGTTTGAGCAAGGACTTGTGTCAACCAGTGATGAGCAACGTTCGAGACGACCGGTGAGTGTGTAGACCGACTTGCACCTGCCGTCATCGAGCACCTCATCGATGAAGACAGACGATGGACGTTACTGGAGTTAGACAGGGCAAGTGGCATCAAAAAACGCACCGTCCACAGGATATTGCGTAATGAGCTAGCGTCATAATCCTTCCCCAGTCAAATTGATGGTGATCGTCGGGTATGACGTCAGGGGTGTCATTGTGTGCCACTTTGTTCCTCATGGCAGAACAGTGACCGCATAGTACTACAGGGACCGCATAGTACTTCGTGTGTTACGATATTTCAGTGCTATTCATTGTCCACACATGTAGTTAAGACCTTGTCCTTTCGTCTGTATATGTCACATTTTCCAACAGGACTGGTATCTTCAAGAAAAAAAAAAAAAAAAAATAATTGCCATGACTTTTGCCCCAACCTACGTATAAATTAATAAATTGTGCTGGGATTGGGTTGTTAACTAGAACTTTAATTAGTTTTACTATTTCTTCCTTTAAATCTTCTGTTTTAGTACATATATTTTTTATTCTGATTATTTGGTTATAAAAAGGGTTACCTATTACTTTTCTAGAAATATTAGAAATCCAATTAATTAGTTTAATAGTATTAAATTGGAAATTCCTCCTTTTAGCATATCATTTAATTTTTCTGTGTTTAATTATGAGTAGGTCTAGGTATTCAATAGTATCTTGATTAGTATTAGTTTTATTGAAAGTTAAACTATTTGGGTAAATTTTGAATTGTTCAAAAGCAGAATTATTATTGAAAGTTATAATATCATCAATGTATCTAAATGTATTTGCAAATAACTTTAATTCATTCTTATTCAAACTTAGTTGAATTTAGATTCATAAGCAAAAAGAAATAGGTTACATATTTGTGTAGAACTGTTTTCTCCCATTGGTATTCCTATCACCTGCTGAAAGATCTTATTATTGAATTTAATGTAGTTATTAAATAATGCACAATTCAAGTAAGTTTTCCATCTTTCAATTCAAAGGATGTTAAGCATGTCAGGAAAAAGTTGTGGGAGTTGCATTAAACTAGTAAAAATTTCTTCTAATGGTAGACAAGTATAAAAGTCTTCAAAGCCATAACAGTTAATGTTCTTGATTTCTAAACTTTTAAATTTGTTGAGAACTGGAGTATTATTATAAATAATCCAACAATAGTTGTGTTGTTTGTTAACTAGTTGATGAATTAAAATACAGATTTTTTAAGTTTAATTGCAAATATGTAATCTATATTCTTATCTATATATACTATATATAATTTAATTAACTTTAAACTTGCTTTTTACGAATACAGAATTTTTGTTAAACTCAAATTTCATTCCTTGCACCAATTTCGCAAGAGAATTATTTAAATTTAATTTAACTTTACTATATTCTTTTGAAACAATTATATTTTTTAGATATGATTTAGAAATTAACGCTCAGAATGTCTCACATACATACGCTCTGCTAAATTATCATTTCTGCAAGGTGAAAGCTGCAAGGTAAGAAACTGATGCTTATTAGTGTCTTAAACAAAATTTAAGACAATTGCTAAAACCGATCTTTCAGAACGAATCAGCATGATGTATTAACCTATAAACGGTGATAAATTTATACTGGTTATCAAATGTTTCAAAATAAATCTATTTCGCCTTTCTTAACCTTGTTTTGTTTCTTATACTCCAATGTAAGATGTCATAAACGTAAATATTTTTACAAAGAAAAAACAGACAAATGCGAAATGCATTAGATAAATCACACACAGGTTATAACAATCTTGAAAATTATCCTCATTATGGATCTAACTCAATATACGAAATTTCTCATTTCCTTGTAAGCGAAGAGCTGCCAAAGAAAAATTTGCTTTATCGTTGCTATGTTCTGAACAAGAACATTTTGCGCGAGTTAAAATGAGCCATGCCGCGAATAGAGTGGCTGGCAAATTTAGACTCTAATAAACCAAGCAGAAGCAATATATAATATAAAAAAAAAGATATAATGGGCGACAAAAGGAAATCAATCACTTTCATTCTCAGCATGGGAGGTGGTACATAATGAAACAAACAATGTGACTTAAGTCTCTTTCGCTGTGACTCTTCGTTATTGTGTTATATGGAAGGGGGGCGCAGGAGGCAAGGTGTGACCTCCTCATAAAGTGCAGGGCTTTGGGGGTCATTTGGAGCGAGCTGGAAATTGAGACATTTATCACTTAGACGAGCAAATGATGGCAACAGATGCTTTGCTTCTGTGTGTATACGAGAATTTGAGGGGCCATCTACAAAATGGTATTTTGTAACATCTTATTTTTTGCTGCTACAGATACAAAAATGGTCATGTATAAAGTTCAAATAGCCTAGGTTGGTATTACTATATTGGACAGTTGGTAAATCCATATAGACAGTGGATTTGTATTATTCTATTATAGGAATTAGAAACAGCTTATTAAAATTATTTTTGGTTTCCAGGCGCGTAACAAGCCTACCTAGTCTTCTAAATATGAAAAGTCTATTAGTAGTTGAGTGGCCAGTTTCACAGAATACAGGTACTTTGTATATTGTTTGACATCAGATAACTGAATGGGCTGGTTATACGATGTGTCTATAATTCATCCTGTTTATATTATTGTTACGGGTTTTGTATTTAGTTGGCTATTTTTATTAGAATTGTAATTAAAATTGTTTTATTTCCCCGTGCAATGCAGCGCATGACGAATTTTAAGAGAAAGCTACGCAGGAAAAGTAACAATACAAGCACGTGCATTTAACGTTTAATAAAATTTCATCTCCGTGATTGGTATTTAACTTGAATAAATGTTAAATGTGATCGACTACAATGTTAGCTGTGACCGTAATTCTACTCGTTTGCTTTCCAGAAATCTCGAGAAACTGAAATTACGGGAACATTCTCGAGCTCGATTAAAAAGCTTTGTAAAGACGGAGAAAAACATCTCAGCTCAGTTGTTGTTTACTTAGCTGCCGTAATTTTGAGATTTCTCTGCACTGGGGATTGCCTTCTATTTAACGTTTTAGTAGTTTAAAATATAGCTACTGTGAGATTTTGTGATATTGTGAGTCTTTAAACATTTCAGAACAACACAAGTGATATTTTGCGTTATTTGGCATATTGCTTCTATAAATAAGATGCGCTTCTTAAAAACATATAATTGCTCATTTGTGGAGTGTTACACTTCTATAATAGAAAGACTTAAGTTTTAACTTTAAACTCATATATGTACTGAAATTTCTGCTATACAAGTAATGCAGATTCATTGCTTCTTTAGAACAAACTACAAGGTAGTTAGTTGGTTAACTGGATAAAACAGACAACGCAAGGACTATTGGTTTACAAGCAGAGATGTTTTTTTGAGTCTGCTTTCCCAATGAAATCTGTCCCGTTCCAAGTTTAGTATATGTACTGCCGAAAACGACACAGTTAAGGAAAATCAAACAAATATCAGAGTCGCTAAGTCAATTGGACGCATTCAGATAGTGCGTCCAAGCTGTCGGTCAATAGCGCGCCAAATTATACAGGGCGTCTCAAAAGGTCGTTGCCAAACTTAAGGGGACTCATACACCTTAAAACCCATAAGATGTTCGAATAGGTGACTGTTGCAAGAATTGGGATAACTTATTTATTTTAAAAGCAATTACTACCAACGTTTTACAGCTGACAACATAATATAGCTGCTTTCTGAAATAGTAATCAGAAAGTTTGTGTTGCCACAAATATTTTTATAATTTAATCCGCTTTGTGACAACATTTTTCGTCATGTTTCCAACTTGCGCGCACAGTTTAAAACATTCTGTTTCATAATTTAATTCCATATTTAATATATAGCTTTTATAACATTTGAAAACTACTGTGAACCTAAAATTCTAAAAATTTCATGTTAAATTTTTATTTTATTTTGAGTTGAGTTTATAAAATGCCTTTTATTAAAAAAATTTGTAATGTTTTCGTCCATAAAATTTTCCAATATTAAAATATTCATCAGATTGTTGGTTCAGTTAGAAAATAGTGCCCATATAAAGAATTCCATCAAATTTTAAGTATGTACCATTAGCCATTTTTAAAATATCATGCGCGCAAGGTGGAAACATGGCGAAATATTTTACCACAAAGAGGATTAAATTACAAAAATATTTATGGCAACACAAACTTTCTGGCTACTAGTTTCCAAAGCAGCTATATTTTGTAGTCAGCTGTAAAAAGTTGGAAGTAATTGCTTTTAAAATAAATAAAATATCTCAATTCCTGCAACAGTCACATAGTCGAAGATCATGAGGGGTTTAAGGTGTATGAGTCCCCTTAAGATGCTGGCCTGTCATATAATGACAAACAAAGTTTACATGGGAACGTGTGTCCGAAAATGCAAACGACGACCGCTAGGAGGCAAGGTTCGCAAGCATAGAGAGGAAGAAAGGATGTCAAAAGAAGTGTCAATATGACTTATTGAAAAATTATAAATTATTATTATTAGCAAAAATGCTAATAATAATAATTTATAATCATGTCATTCATAATTTATAATTTTTGCTTATTAGCAAAAAATAAGATATTAAACAGCATGGTTGAATCACAGAAGATGTTCAAAATTACTTCCATTTGCCACACTGCATACTCACAACGTCCCTGCATGGATTTACAGAACAATTCAAAATGTATAGGTGTGTCACGGACACATACCCCCATATCCAGATCCTAGCGACACGATCTATGCCCGATATTCCTGTTGTCTCGTACTCCATGGACTTCATATATCCTCTTAGGGAGAAATCCAGGGAAGTCCGTCTGGAGATCGCCGTGGTTATACGACTGGTCCTCCTCTGACAATCCAGCTATCCGAATATGTCCTATCGAAGTATTCCCTTACAGCGCTGCTAAAATGTGCAGGCGCTTCATCAGGCTGAAGCCAGAACCTAGCGTGTATCTGCTGGAACGTCAGACATCAGATTCGGCAACAATCGTTTTATAAAATGTTCATAAAGAACTAAATTAGTAAATCGATTAATTTTAGGAGTGTAATCATTTCAGGCGAGGTAACGTCCTCGCCTGAAATGATTACACTTCTCACTCTCCATAAGCCTGAGAACATTGCCTTCTAGCGGTCGACGTACGCGTTTTCGGACACAAGTTTCTATGAAAATTTATTTTGTCATGGTATGAGAGACCAATACGCTAAGTTCCGCAATGATCTTTTGAGACATCCTGTAGAATAAAGCTTATTGCCCTAGTAACAGGAATTCCCCCCCCCCTCCGCAGTCACGTAGAGTTTTTTTAATGTATCTTAAAACATGTTTTTACTTCCTTGTACGAAGTAAAATTAAGTATTGTAATCGCGAAAAGTTTCAGGCAGCATATTTCAACGAAAATATCCATTTTGAACGCTAGCGAATGCAATTTAATGATGTTTTTGCGTGATATCTGTACGTAAGGACAGAATAAAAGACTCGTTTCCTCCAAAAAACTTATAAGACTGCTTTAAAATGAATTCTGAAGAGAATTTTTCGTGGCGTCTGTACGAACGTATGTACGTACGTACGTATCACGCATAACTCAAAAACGAGTAGCCTCAGAACGTTGAAAATTTGTATATAGGACTGCTATAACATGTAGATGTGCACGTCGTATTTTGGTTGCAATCGGCCGCACCAAACGTATATAAATATATTTATATATATATCTACTCTGTTACCCGGCTCAGTGATCTCAGTTTCTTCACTCTTATATGTTTGTAAATTATACATTTTTTGCTTTAAAAATGATTGTATTATGTTGTTTTTATAATCCGGTTAAGGTTTTTATGCCTTTAGTAAATCTGTGTGCAATATTTTTAGAATTATCAGCAATTTTAAAGTTGTTTAAGTGCCTCTAAGCCTAATACTTCTCTTGATGGCGGCCATTGATGTTTACATTTGAAACAGGAGACTAGTGGATTTGTTGCCAATCTAGAGAAACTTAGCTTCGCAACAACAAAGATAACGCCTTCATTTATTATTGCCAATTAAATCATGCTTAATTCTTTTTGGAATTTTTCGAGGAAATAAGTGTTTAAGATTTACTTCGTAATTTTTAATATAGATAATTTGAGTTTTTATGTATTTTTGCCTTCTCGCGAAGTGAGAACTGAATTAATTGAATGAGAAATACTCAATCGTCTGTGAAAAACTGTTTCTTTTTTGTTTTATTTGCTTAATTTCTTTTATACATCCTTCTAGCTTTATTCTAGTATTTGAATAGAGCATGTGGCAACGATTAGATAATTCTATTCTTTAAATGATGTAAATTTTGTGCATTGTGAGTTATAATATGAACGAAATATAATACTGTTAAGTGAACCTAGCGCCAGAGTGTCGCTATGCTAAAGAAATAGAGTGAATTTTAAAGAATGCGTTTATTCTATTGTGGTTTATGCCTTGGATCCTTTAAATGGATTTGGAAACGACGCTTAAATTTGTGATCTTCTTAGAGAATTTAAGCTTTAATTCACTATCACTACTGCTGTTTCTACTCTTTTCTACATTCTTATTAAGTAATATAGTATTTTCAGAATTGACCATGAAGTGATTACTTATGATAATACTTTGCAATACAGAAATCTAATTAAAAATATTCTTATTATTATTCATATTTCATTGACATTTAAAAACTGTATTATAAATTTGGTGTCCTTAGAGTGAATAAGATATTTTGAAGCAGGAGACATGAAAAATGAGCAATGCTTTCTCCGAGACTCGAACCTGGACCTCTCGATGCTCGCCGAGTGTGCTAGTCGTTACACCACGAAGGCAAGAAAGGAGAAAATACCTTATATACTATCCCTTTTAAAGGGCGACTGGGATTAGGAGACCCAATCGCCAAATTCTGGTGGTGAAGGATCATCATCCAGCTCCTTTTAAATCGGGCACCAATGCAGAGTCATTAGGATTTTTTTGAAGCAGGAGATATGAAAAATAAACAATGCCGGGTATCGAACCTGGACCTCTCGATACGTGCCGAGTGTGCTAGCCGTTACACCACGAAGGCATGCTAGAAGGAGGGAGATAATACCTTACATGCCTTTTTAACAATCAGTCGATGAAGTTATGGAAATTATGGAAAATAAAATTATTCTTAAGAAAGAAATCATTAAATAAGGAAAGAGCTGATTTAAACATATGAGAAGCAATCAGCACTTCTTACTGCATGCAGAGGACTGAATGTTTGAGTAAATTTAAAGGACAACAATAGAAGTAAAATATATCATTGTATGTTAAGAAATACGATAAAATGTAATACATATACTGCATTTAAAATATGTTTAAATTTATTATTTAATTTTAAATGTAATCATTGTTTCGCTGAACTTGTATTAAGTCTTGCAAGGAAGATTTTCAATTTACAAATTCAAGTAGATAATCGGCAAAATGCCCTTTCAGAACTTCAAATATAATCCTAGTAACAGGAGAATTCTGGCTTCATTCATGACAGATTTGTCTCTAGTCCACAATTATAGTAGATGACAACAATGTGCACTTGATTGAAAGAGGACACAGAGATGACATATATATGTAACTCTCTCCAATTTACACATAGTCCACAGGGACGAAGACTGTTGACGTGTTGTTCACAGAAAGCTTTATTATGAATGATGGGTTAATATGTGAAGACCATTGATTTGTATCTTTCCTATCCTGTTTGCGGACAAGCTCATTTAATATGGAATTGCTATCATTTTGGAAAAGGCCGTGGGTTTGTTCTCTTACTATATTCTTATGGAGAAAACAAAGAATGTACAAAGTTTTTAAAGCATTCGAAAGAAACGTAACTCTATACTGATCTGGATAAAAGAACAAAAATATTACGAAATAAAAAAGGTTCCCGAAACTTTGTGCCTTTGCGAAAGTTGCGGAATTAGTCAAAGATATGATGTAAATTCGGGTAATAAAAATTACTGCTTTGAAATAATTCTAGTAAATTATAATAACTTTTAGTAAAGACAACAAATTGTTTTCTCTACAAAATAAATTCTTACATTTAAAAACTGCTCTTTTTAAGTGAGATTTCATAAAAGATAGGTTGCTGTTTAGGCTGGACAGTTAGGAAAGGGAATTTTCCAAATTCATTTATTAATGAATTTCAAAACATACCATTTCAGTGTGATCTATATATATATAGGGAGAAGAATATATGTGTGTTTGTTCGCGATTAACTCAGTCACTACTATAGCTATGATGACCAAAATTTCTACAATTCTTTTCTGGATCCTGGGAAAGTGCGATGTCCATTCTTTTCCAAAGAAAAATAGCTATTATCAGAGATATTAATTAAAAACTCTGAAAACGCTAATTTTTGCCCTCATTTTTCCGAGTGGCAACAGTCTCTTACGCTAGAAATAAAAGAAAATCTGCTTTATTTCGTGATATTTTACCACTATTTTTTCTGGGATCTATAATTTTTTCTGGGTGCTGGAAAAGGTCGACGTCCACTTTCTTCCAAAAACACAAAGCTAAAGTCAGAGATATTAATTATAAACTCTGAAAAACGATAATTTTCGCCCTCATTTTTCCTAGTGGCAACAGTCTCACAAGCTGGAGATAAAAATCTGCTTTATTTTGAAAGTTGTTGCCACTGCTCGCTTTCAAATACTAGATTTTGTTAATAACAAACTTCTAAGTTTTACAACGAAATAAAAATAGCATTGCCAAACATAAATACATTATTCTCGATTCCAAAAATTCGTGGGAAGCCATTTCGACTGTTCCCATCTTCGTACGACTTTAGTCATCCGAGTTATTAATTAAAAACTCTGAAAACTCTAATTTTCGTACTCATTTTTTCCGAGTGGCAGCAGTCTCCCGCGCTGGAGATAAAAATATGCTTTATTTTAAAAAGTGTTGCCATTACTCCCTTTCAAAACATAGAGTTTGTTAATAAAAATTATTAACTTTTACGTAAAATAAAAATAACATTGCCAAGCATAACATTTAATTTGAATTAACTATTAAATAGTACCTAATTAATGTGGTTTTTGAATATGTAGTTTTTTTTAAATACTTCTATATTAGGATTAATTCTTGAAGATGCTAACAAAATTCGGTGTTTTATGTGCATTTCTGTTAATCTTAAATGATATTTTGATTTTATTTATTTAATAAAAGTTTCATAAAAATATGTTGTTTTTAGTTCAAAAGGTTTCACAAATTTGTTGTTTAACATTTTGTCATAAAAATATGTTGTTCCAAACCTACAACAATATCTGACAGTCAAATCGTACAAATTTGGAAAATTGCTTTTTGGTAAAAAAATTCCAAAGGTCAATATAATTTGAATCATTTTTTCTTGAAATAAAGTTACTTATATTTGATTTTCAGTGTAATTTGCTGCTGTAGGTTAATACTTTTGATTTGGATTAAAGTTAAGTAACAATTAACGTCTTGCAGAGAAAATGAATTATTATATTTATTCTAATGTGTTTATGTGTGGCTGTATAGAAGGAGTTGATACAGACGATATTATTACAATTACAATCAAATAAGTCTTCGTGTGCCGCAGTTAAATTTATGCCATGCCGTGTGTTGGTCATCCCTGGTTTAGGATAATTGACAAGATATGTTATTGCTACCTTAATTCCTTTATCGATATTGAGAAAAAGTTGTTACACATTACATTAAATCATGACGTCATACGTAGTAACCTGAAGTGTCAAAATATTTTGTTTCCTGCTGCGGCAACAAAAAAATTATTTACAAATTGTATGTTGCTTAGAAAGAATGAACTCATTTCATTTATACTGAAATGTTTTTATACATTTTTTTCAGGTAGTTTTGAGTTTGTAGCAGGCAGCCCGCTCATCTGGTGGGCTTACAAGCTAATTGATATTTATTGTATGGCAATGAATTGCAATTTGACTAGCGAGGATAAAAAAATGAGTCTTTATTGAAAAAGAGAAGTTCTCTCACGAGAAGCTGATGGAAACACTTGAGGTTAATAAAAGGTAATCAAATTATCAACGAATATTACAGTTACGTCAGAACAATCACAGAAAAACTAAGAGAAAGTAATAATAAAAATGAGTATGTTCTCATAGGAAAAGTAGCATAAAGAAAATCAAAGAATATGTACTCATAAAAATCTAATGCAAAAACAATATCGATATTACATTAAGTTAGTGTTTCGACATTCACTGAGCATCGTTTTAAAAAATATTGGACATTTTCATTCATGCAAGGAAAGAAATTTAATACAGGAAATAAAATACGAAAATGCTACTTTAAAGTCCTAGCTGAAAACAAATATCTATATATACATAAAAGCAGTAGAATCTGAGTAGAAGGGGATCTCTTAAACAAAATATCAAAAGGCAAATGCATATATAGATACATTTTTCAATCCGGATTCTAGAGAGTAATATTTCCAAGACAGAGTTATAAAAATTTTCTGGCAACAATTTTATTTATTTAAGTAAGTTTTAAGCAAATTATTAATTGGAAGTAAAAATTCCATTCTTTGAAACAGAATCGTTTTGCTAAAGCAAAATGAATTAATTAGGAATTATATAAATTATTTTTAGAACATTCTAATATACAGGAAATTTTAAATGTTTGAAGAAGAATTTTAGAAACAATTATTAAGCTATAATTTAGTTCATATATGATGCTTCATTGTGAGAGGAATTTTTTCATCGATTTTTCAAGCTACTTTCTCGCATGCTATTGACTTCTACTTTTATTCACTCATTGTTTGTTGATGACAATGCAATGTGCTGAAATAATGTTTTTTTAATTCGATTTAGATTTTTTATTTTATGTTTGAATGACTTTTCGCGCATATTTTTTGTTTAGAGACCAAACTAAAAATGTTAAAATTTTACTGTTTGCATCATTTAATACAGCGGAAAAAATCTTTTCAATGAAGTTTGTATGAAAATTGAGACAAAAATTCTGAACTTTTGAAAATCGCTCGCTTTTTTAGACTATTCGAAGTCTATGGTTTTAAAATTTCAACATCTGAAAATGTATCGGATATAAAGTTTTGAAATTTGCATACATTATAAAACAAATGTTTCGCCTTCAATTTTGAAACAAGAGATTTTCTACATTTTTTGATGTGTTACCGTCTGAAGCAGCAGAAAAAAATGTGTTTTTCTCCGAGAAACTGCTTTTGAGTTTGCCATCTTTGCACACTTAATGACGAATTAACGATGATTTTTTATTTATTTTTTTCCATTTTAACTTCATGTAAAATGGTTGTTGTGATATTGTTATTAGATCCTATCTCCGAAACTGATTATTCTAAGTGATTTCTTCATTCTTTGAATGACTTTTAGTTAATACTCTCTGTTTCATAATCTTTTATAATTCATTGCTTGTGTTTTAATAATCACTCAAGTTTTCCTCATTGATAACAAGAAATAGAGTTTGGTTTGGTTTATTTTGCACTCGAGGGATATCTGCCTAGAGGGAGGGATGCCTTCGTATATTAATTTCTAAGGGAAACTGGCTGTTATACACGTTATACATGGGAAGAAACCATGAAAACGTCCATGCAGCCAGGCCATTTACTGGGATTCGATTCGAACTAGTAGATTTAAGCGTGCGACCAATTTCGCATTTTATAAATTATACCAATTATATATTTTATCAAAATATAACTGTAAATTTTTAAGAAGCACACTTATTGCATTTGAATCATTCAGTTCATTAAACCGAATAAACTGTTCAACAGCTACAGCTATTGTAGTATGAGAGCAGTTTATTCGGTATTAACGTGTAGAAAATATACATCTGTTAAGCATATTATATCTATTAGAATAGAGGTATTTAGTTTACGTGGATGATAAATACTCCATTAAATGTTCGTCTATTGCTTTATGTACTGTGTATATTTTACAAGGATTTCTTTTGCACAGATTTTGGAGAATCTGTTTACCGTGCAAAATGGGAACCAGATGTAGATTAAAAGCAACAGGAGTTCATTCGCAGATTAGAAGAGCAAACATGTAAACGGAATTTGATTAGTAATTAACGAATAAATTAGGAGAAAATTCCTATATTATTCGGCTTTTAGTTTAACCTAATAGAAAAAAAAAGAGAGGTGAGTAAGAGGAGAGTATTCGTTTCAAATTAATTGTTTATTCCCAGGAACATAGTGCCGATGAACTGCAAAACAAAATTTATCTAGCATTTCGCAATTAATAACTTTGTCAGCACTAATTTATGAATGGAATAGAAATTGAAAGGGATTAAAGACTATCTATATACATAAGTTTATTTCTAGTCTCTCAACATAATGATTGCATGGTAATTGGGAAAAATTTCGGGTATTATATTTCAACGAAAATATACCTTTCAACCGTTCTACAAACCATTTGAAGGATGTTTTTGCCTGACATTTTTACGTACCGACAGAATAAAAGACTTATTACCAAAAGGATTGTAATATGGATTTAAAATGGATTCAGAAAAGATTTTTTTCCTTGTTGTAGGTGCATATGGTATGTATGTATGTACCTCGCATAATTCAGGAGAGTAGATATAACAACACTGAAATTTTGTATTCGGGACTGCTATAGCATGTAGTTCTGCACCTCTTCTTTTCGTTGCAATCGGCTGTACCAATCGTATGTATAACTAATCGTATAGTCGTATATATCCATATATATCCGTATAATTGTATATATAACTGGGATATATAACTCCCACTCTCTTACTTGACTCGGTGAGATTAGTTTTTGTACTCTTATATGTTGCTAAATTGTACATTTTTTTGCTTTAAAGATTATTGGATTGTGTTGGTTTTTTTCCGGTTAAGGTTTTTATACCTTTAGTTAATCTGCATGAAGTAATTTTAGAATTATCAACAATTTAAAAGTTATTTAAGTCTTGCTAAGCCTAACGCGTCCGCCATTTGTTTACATTTGGAAACTCTTAGGAGACTAGTGAATTAAGTCCGTTTCTGCACCTTCAGTGTTTTTTTGCCGAGAGGGATCGAAAGTAAACTTTCAGTTTTTTGCCCCGAACAATCTGTTTTCTTGCCCACTGGCCGAATTGCTTGTTTTTGTTTAGAATTTTAGTTGCAGAAATTGTCTTTTTAATTGTTTTGACTGTATTTGGCGTTTTATGTTTTTCTGTTTTTGTTTATATTTTTAGTTTTCATTATTTTTGCCTTGTCGCGAAGTGAGAACTGAATTAACTGAATAAAAAATATATCTGTAATGAATTTCGAGAAAATAAGTTTAAATGAAATGCAGCAAAAAATGTTTACAATTTAATAGGCCATACAAGGAAGTCAAGTAGTGTCCACATGAGATTTTTTATTAGTGTTTCTAAAGATGTATTTCTTTCTTTAAAAAGTCATCAAAAACATAATTGACAAAGCTCATTTGCAGGTAAAAAATCTCATGGCAGGTGTCTCTATTTCAAAGAAAATTCTTTGAATTTTATCTAGATGATAACAATGGAGATTACTTAGAATTTACAAACGAAGCCTAACTCGGCAGTAAATTCAAATTACAGCAAAGCTTCGCAGGATAAACAACAACACAATAACTTTTTGCACTAGAACTGTTTTCTCCATGCAGAGAAACAAAATTCCTGCATCTTTCGCTGTCTTCCAAACCAGAAGAAGGAAAGAAAATTTAGAATAAGGCAGCAAACACCACAACTCCGTACCTAACAAAATTATCTCTCACAAGATCTCAAATTTGAATATAAATAGAAAAGCTGATTATTCTAAAACAAACCGAATTCTGCTTCTTTCCTTGTATTTTTACTTTGGGTTGCAGAGTCTTCCGTATGAAAACAAGTACAGCTGTGTGATGAATTACGTCTCTCAACTGCATTCCTAAAATTGTATTTTTCTGCGAAAATTTCGTTCTTTTCTACGCTTTAGCGACGATCAATAGTTTCTTTCGTACAAGTATAAATTGTAAGCCAAAAGTATTTGAAAATACAATTTTTAAATATTCGTAACGTTAGGAAAGTAAATTCTAGTTCCCATTTAACATCGGAAAGGTACTATTATAACGTGGAAATTGGCAAATGCACTAAATCAAGGAAAGAAATTAAATGAAGTAAGTGTAAATTAAATTCGTCTAGGTCATCATACTTGATATGAAATTTAAAATATTCAGAGGCGGTAGAAAACCGACACCTTTTCATTACCATTCTTGTTTCTTAACAGTTCTTAGCCCAAAGGGGCGTTGGCACAGAAGGATTATTAGTCTCGAAACAGCATTTTGCGTTGAATCACTAAGCGTTGTACCACTTCTAAAATTGTAGCTCAAATATTTGCGCCCTATATTATATTTAAAGAAATTAAATAATAAAGAATATGCATGAATGTATTGTTACGAATTTTGTACACAGATAGATGATTTTAATGCAATGTTATGTGAAATTGTTGTACTTCTCTGTGCAATGAAAAATCTAGAAAGCCAAGCTATGCCAGAAAAATGCGAGTACAGGGGCAAATCTCTTTAACATTTAGTAAATAGATATCTCGGTAATTTGGCTAAATATCGCCAAGCTGTTAACACTTTTGGCGACAACTTTTTTTCTTTAAATGTAATGAAAAATCGCTAAAAGTTTCAAAGAGTGGAGACTATTTGACGACCTTTTGGCCCGTTCTATGTATCACCGTTATAGGTGCTGTAATTGAATAAATGTAATTGATCACTGTATAAGCTGTAACCGTAATTCCACACTCATATTGCCTTCCTGTAACTTCCAGAAGCAGAAAGTACTAGAAATACTTCGGCAGTTGGATGAAAACTATATAAGGCCAATGACAGCGTCTGCCCTCAGTTGTTGTTAGCTGTTAGTTCAACGTGGGTTCTGAGTACTGAGAGCCTTCTCTTTAGATGCTCTTTGCATTGCGTTGTGTTTAACGTTCTTAGTAGTTTGAAGTGTGATAACTGATTGTACCCTGCGACACTGTGAACACCTGTACGAGTATTTCTGTGGAAGATTCCAGAACTCTAAATGTTTCTTTTCATAAAATAAATTTCATCAACCTGTCATCAGACCTCTGGAATGCCGGCCTAGTGTGCAGACAACCACACCACGAAGGCACACCAAGAAGGTGGGAGACATACCTTATGTACTTCTCTTTTAAAGGGCGACTGGGGTTTTAGGGGACCCAATCACCAAAACCTGGGTGGGGAGAATTCATGAGCCACCACTCTTTTAGTTCGCATGCCACTGTAGAGTCATTAGGTTTATTTCGGAAGCAGGCACGATGAAATATTAACAACGCCTTCGCCGGGAATCGAACCACGAACTTCTGGAATATCAGCCCAGTGTGCACCACCTCACTACGAAGGCTCGCCAAGAAGGTGGAAGAAATACCTTATGCACTATATATGCTTCTTACACGAAGGTATACTGATATTTTTGGACATTGGCATAAAAAATAATAAAATAAATATGCTAGTGAAAAGCATAGTATTGAATACATGCAATTAACCACAAAACACACAAAATAAGAAAATCTGAATGATTTCATATTTTATATTACGCCCAAAAAAGCGTTTTTTAACGTTTTGTGTGTTACCTTTAATAATAATTCTTCGCACTTAAACCACATACGATTCACTTCAACAGCAATATCACAAAATATTTAAAAACAGCATATCTTTAGAATTTCCGATACACAGTCTCGCGCGCTAGAGATAAAAATGTTTTTTTTCGTACAGTGTTGCCATAGCTTGCGTCGAAATCGTTAAGTTTGTTAATTAAAAATTTGGAACACGAATTGCCACTGTTGCTGATATAATGAGAGAGAATTAGCTTATTTTCTATCGAAATTTTTTCTGTGGGTTCCATATCGCATTAGAGTGAAAAATATATGACTATGAATCGTATTTTTTGCAACGTTATTAGAGAAGGATTACAGCGGTATTGTTCTGCCTGTTGTTAGATGCATTACTCACAATCTAACGTAACTGGCATCGGGTACTTCCGCTAGTAGTTAATAAATAAAAAAAAAATACTTTTCCAGACACATTAGTTGGAAATTTTTACAAGTTGCTGGGAGGACGAAAACTCATTAATTTGAACTAAAACAGATTACTTTTATATAAGTAATAGCTTTCTTTAAAGCTCTATTCATGGACTATGAAACTTATGACAAATCAAACGCATTTAGCTAGTACTTGCAATTAATTAATTGTCATAGTGCATAATAGTAGACTAAATATATCACGACAGCTGTCTAAGAAACGAGTCATCAATAATCCTTTCTCTCTTTGGCAATGGTCCCATTTTTGGTCGTTTCTGGAGCATTTTTAAAGCGTGTATTGGAGCGTTACACGTGAGTATTCGAAGTTCCCCTATTATTAATATTCTAATCTGCTTGAATTTTCTGCTTGATTCTAGGGAATGAAAAAGAAAACAATATTTTAGTTTTAGCTGACTTTAACATTCAGTGCAGTTATCGATAACTCGTTTGCGAAATCCCTTACACTTAGAAAAAAAAAACAACATAGTTTATTGATGAAATACAGTATAGCTTCAAATTAATTCAATATGCTCACGTTTTAAATGGAAAGATCTATGCTAGAAAGATTTAAAATTCCAAGATATAGCTATTTGTGTATTAAACCTTGGGTAATTCTTAAGATATATAATCGTAAGTAGTCTTATAGACGAGTATGTATAGAAACCGTTACTTCCTGAATATTTCTGTTGTGTGCTTTATTTCCCGTGGGAATTAGTTGAAGTATTAAATGCATATTCAGACTCTATACCCCTTTCTTTCCAAACTGCTTGAAGGTCTTGTGAAATATTAAACATTTACGCGTTACAGTGGAGAATCACGATTTGATTACTTATGCTAGCGCAGTATCAGGGTTAGATACTAATATTTTTTTCTAATCTTTATATTTGTAACTTTTTCTAATGAGTGCACAATTCTAATGCGCAATTCTTAAGGGGCATACCAGCAGCTGAGCGGTAAAAAAGCTGAGCACTGATAGTTCAGTCCGAGATTCATATCCCAAGAACGGGTTGGCTGAATGAGTATTTTCGTGGTTTTCCTCATGTGTAACGTGTATATGAGCCACTTTCCTAAGAAAGTTCTAGCTCTCGACGCTTTGCCGTAATCACATAAACCAACCATTCAACTAACCTGTTCCTTGATGAGATAAACATTTACATTACATTATAAATAGAAACTAAAGGCAACGAAAATATGGTTTGTCTTATTTGTAGTCACCTAAAAAGAACAATTTAGTTTAGTTAAAAGTATAAGACTCTGTGTTGTGTACTTCTAAGTTACAGTTGAATGTGAAGAATCTTACGAACTAATAAGCGAGTAATCGCTTGAGTTAGTGGGGTAGAAAACAACAAGGGTGAAATAACCCTTTATTATTCCAATAAGATGTAACAGAACTCCGTCTTGGAGTTGTACAATAAGCCAACACTCGAACTTAAGAGACTAAGAACTAAACTAATCTTAATTAAAAAGATATATCCGAAGCTATCAAACTTCTAACAGAGTTGGCCACTTAACGCTAATTACTGCTAAGCTATCAAGGGCCTAAAGTACGGCCGAGCTAATAATAGCTTAAGAGCGAGTAGCCTAAAAGGCGGACACGTGCTAGCCAAAATCTCTGGTTATCTCTAAGACAGTAGAACTTCGCGGTTAAATACTACTCCTTAAATTTGCATTCAAAACATGATTCCAAAACTATGTTCTGGCCGGAAGGGTTAAGTTGAAATTCAGAAAGGATAGGAAAGAAAAGTTAACTCAAAATTTAACTGTTAGATAAATTAATATAATCCTTACAAAAGAATAAGAGTTTTAAAAGTTAGGTGCTCAGTAATAAACATATATAAAGGAAAGCAATTTAATAATTTGTCCAAAATATGAGGAGAAAGATAATGACTGTTGAGTCACTGGAAATATTTTAGAAACACTTGATTAAATATATGCCTTATATTATTTCCAATTTGCAATGAACATATTAGCTTCGAGCACAATTCCCTTTCCTCTGCTTAGGTACATTCACTTATGAGTTAACTCTTTACAGTGAAAATAAAATCCGTTGCTGTCCATTTTGTGCAACGAACTTTGCATTATTTGTCCATTTATTCGCTACTTTCTGTGCTTCTGCCACTTCACTGAAAAAGTGGCTTCATTTCATCTCTTAAAGTCAAGACTCAAATTTAAGTCATTATTTCATTGTAAATAGAAATAACACTATTGTTTAACAGAAAGTGGATGTATTTCAGAGCGAAATCTCAATCATCAATAATTTTAATTTATCATTTGTTTAATGTTTACGTTTTCTCAAGTTACATGTACTTAAAATGTTTCCTATTGCTGAATACAGGAAAATTCTTAAACCATATAATACATTGCCAACATCTATTTGAATATCATTATTACCTCTTGAATAATTTCATACGAAAGCATACCAGGGATTAAAAAGTACATTATACAACATTAAAAAGTACATCACATTAAAAGAACACTGGAAAAAAAAAAAAAAAAGGGGGGGGGACAGTTTTATATCTCCTGTTCTACTGGGCTCATTGACGAAATTCAACTTGTGTTTTTTCATGTCTCGAAAGCGCGACTTAGGATATGTATTAGATTCATATGTATCATTGTTCGAATATAGTTATTTTGACACAAAATCGGACTTTTTCTGAAATAACACACCAATTGTTTTTTATTTGTCAATTCTACGACTCAATATAAGCCAAACTACCAAGTTTTGTAAAAATCGCACGAGTAGTTTTTAAAAAATTAGCTCTCAAAATTTTACCTCCTCCATGTTAATTGAGTTTAATATATACTAGTTATTAATCTATCTTTCTTTATTAAACCTTTTTTATTTTTCTTTCACATTTCGAAATTTAGGTTAATTCCAAATAAAATTCACCTATTTTTTATGATTTATTTTTTAAGTTTGTATTTTTAAATAATTTAAAAAAATTTTTCGAAAAACATTTTTAAATATAATCTATAAAACATTTACTTTCATCTTAAAGCAGACGTATTTCTAAGCATATCCTGCAAAAAATCACAGTTTTTTTATTCAAAATTTCCGAAGATATACGTGATATTATATATATTGGCGCGTTTTGAAATTTGGTATATTTGTTGAAGGCGATAAAATATCAAATAATTTTAGCAATGTTAGACACTTTGCTAAAATTATTTGAAATTAAAAACGATATGACGTTTTTTCCCTCTCAGGCGCAATATAAAAAGGTAGGAACGAGGTGCCCTTTTTTCTGCTCCATCATAATGGAAGTGAAAGGAAAATTGGCTGCCATATATTAAAAAATGCGCCAAGTGAATTATACTTGGCAAAAACTAAAAAAAATTGCGCCAATATAAATTTTTGAGTTTCTCCATAAATTTCGCGCCAAATTTTGCAAAATTGAATATCTAGGCATAATTTGTGTCGTTGAATCGAAATATGGAAAAAATTTATATGTTATTTCAGGAAAAGTCCGATTTTGTGTCAAAATACCTATGTTAAAACAATGCTATATATAAATCTAATAAGTCGCGCTTTCGAGACACGAAAAACGCAATTTGAATTTTGTCAAACGCAGTTTGAATTTGTACATACATTAAAAAGTGCATCATGTACAATTTCATATGTATGCATACCAGGCATAAAAAAAGATGCAAACTAGAAACTATTTGGGTAATAGAGCTGCCTAATGTCAGAAGAAATGGTATCGCTTCTGGGAGGACGAGCATTTCATATGATAAGAACAAAATTAATAGAATGGTTAACTCTTTATGAAACTGGTATACTGCCAAATGACTAGGTGATGTGTTAAAAGGTTATTACACATGGCTACATTCCCTGCTACACGTGACGTTTCAGAGAAACGAAATTCTGGTAGCACTGGTTTAAATGGGAGAATTCCTAGGAAAAAGAGCCCCGCCTAGCTACGGAAACAATGTTGCGGCTACGCGGGATTTTTTCAAACCTCACCGAAAATGTCTCGGCTGGACCTCAGTCCCGGGTAGAAACAACCCAATCAGATGAAAGTTCTGCTTCTGAAGCCTCACGTGATCCCAATCTGAGCGCTAATCGATTAGTGATGGCGGTCAAGTCTTTGTAGTAAGTGAAAATGGTAACCTAGCTACGCGGGTTTCCTGGAATTGTGCGGGTTCTGGGAATTGTCGCTTTCGACATCATAGCCGAAACATAATGTTATTGGGACCTTATGACTAAAACAAACACCACGTATTTACATTACGCTGGAAAAATCACATACACTTTGCTGAAATGATCACATACAAAATGCTGAAACGAACACGTTTTTGGACAGTTAAAACAGTTGATTTTCATAAATGCTGTAAAGTGCTTTCTATAAAACAATGCAAAAGCGCAGCTCTAAGATGCACTGATATCGATACAGCATTAAAACATTTTCCCTAATTATATCACGAAACCCAAAAATTAACTTAGTCCATCCTCTGTTATGTTGACGTACATCGTTCGAAACATGCATATGAATACCAACACCTCCATCATTACAAATGTTTCGAATGCTGGAACATTTTACTAACCTACAGATTTAGAGACAGGGGGACTTTGGGAGAGAAAATAATAATAAAAAAAAAATGCTCTGCTATCATCAAGATTTGAGCTGGAGTTTTCCATGCGCCAGATGTTTTTATGAATCCCTATTCAGTAAGAACACATGGGAAAAATGTCTCTAGTTCGCTATCTTTCTTTTCGCATCCAAAGAGAGAACCTCACAATCACCAGTCTAAGCTGGTTGACAAAATATTTCTTTACCTTCCATTTTTAGCCCGGGCACCTTTTTATTTATACTACTACTAGTGTTCACTATACTAACAGCTAGTTTTTGAGATAGTCATGCAGTCTGTTGAGTATAATAATTACAGAATAATCTCATAAATAATCATTAAAAGTTTTCAATTACAACTTCTAAGCGGCCAGTACAATGGTTAGGGGAGCCTACTGCGATATTGAAGTGCCCTGGTTCGAATCCCGGAGATGGCATGAATGTTTGTAAATGCCTTTGCGGCATGGGAGCACTCTAAACACATGGCGAACCGAAAGTCCTCTCAATAGGTTGCTGGAAAGGGAAGATGAGAGGGAAATCCGCGGACCCAAAACCTAAAACTCGCTTTTGAATGGTAGAAGATATAACCAATTATGATTAATACTTTTTTTACGAAAATTCAGTTTGATGCATAAAGACTCTGTAAACAAGTGTGATTTTCATATGCAGATATAGGAAGTTTCATAATATTTCCCATGAAACATCATAGCTTATCAATTTTTCGATTATCAGTAAAATGAGAACAACTTGGAATAAAATCGCAAGGGCTACCCATTATTGACAAGTGAAGATTATTCTTACACCCGAATGAATTTCTAATCAAAACAGTCTCAAATCTCTTTACGTTTCGATGTCACAGAAATTGCATCAAGATTAGATTTCGCTGAGAGAATAAGCATTTCCTTTTGAGAACTGGTGCTAGTACAAACTCTGAAGTCTTAAATTGGATTTTATTAAGTGAATTTCACACAATAGGGTATCTGCACTTTGGTTCGCTTTGTGTTAACACTTAAGTTGACAATTTTAGGGTTCTGAAAATTTTAAATTAGAATATTAAGTCTCTTTCACAGGTGATATATGCTGGTATGATATGCTATATTTTGATAATAAAGTAACTAATAAGTATATGCAATATTATAACTATTTCTTTATATTTATAAATGCTTTCAGTATGCTAATGAGATACTGCGCGGTTGTTCGTAGATTTATTTATAAACATTATTTGAAACCTAAAGAAGTCTAGACTTTTATTGCAACTAAAAAATGTTTACTTTTAAATCTGAAATATATATCATATATTTCTGTCGGGCTTACAACCGCAGGTTTAATCATAAGCACTTTGATTTGCCTAAATATGATAATTTGTAAAGTAATGGAGATTTTTTTCCTTCGCAAAACCTTATGGTAAAGGTAAATTCTTCTTTATCATATTTCATCACAACTGAAAAGGAATCAGATCTACTAACTTGAAAAATAATGAACAAGTAATTAATTTTTTTTTTTTTTTTTTTTTTTGTAAATGAGAAAATTGCGCAAAAATATGTTAACTCTTTGAGGAGCAGGAAAAGGCATTAAACGTTTTCAGCAAAACTCTTGTTTCATTTACTATATCAGGCGTTACAATGAAATTATTTGCAACAATTACACATATTTTGCCCATGACTATTTCTGGTGGTTAGTGTCAGTGACCACCGCCCCGCCCACAGAACACATCCCTACAAATCAGTCCCTATGGTATTCATGAAAACAGTTTTTCTTTTTCAAGCAGAGTGCAACTTTGCAAGGGCTGCATTGCCACACTGTTCTTATAGGCCTTTTCTTGGTGCTGCAGAGTGCACATCGTCGTGATGTTGTCTTCGATGGCTGATGCTTATTTTCTTGAAGACGAATTGCTGCATCAGCTAGTGGCTTATATTTCTCGATTGGCTTATGTTTCTTGATTGCAATCTGGTGAGCTACAAGGGAACAAGGTTCAGTCTTGAAAACCACTCACACGAGTGAGTAAGATGTTCAATAGAAAACGTGGTTCTATAGGTAACCCACCGCCCTTCAAAGAGTTAAACTTAAAAAAATGTAGAAGTTGTTGTAATATCAGTTATTTGAAACTTCGTTTATAATATTTCACTTTTAGTACAACGTTTGAACCTTGCAAAAAATTATCGAGACATTTCACATTTTAATCTTGCCTCTCTAAGTTGCCAGCTATTCGAATACAAACCACTCGGTAATCGAATAGTTTACGACAGTGGCTCTCAACCATTTTCTCTCTCACCTCAGCTAGACGACCATTTCTCTCCTCCATCCTCACACTCGAAAAATACATATATACATTTATTTAAATTTAGATTATTTTTGATGTGTTTTATCAATCAAACAAGAAAATGTATAGAAAATATTGATAAATACCGAAATTTAAGTAGATTTTTACATTCACAAAATAAAACTTAATGATTAGCGCGTAAATAAAATGCTGACTGCATTTCCTTCCTAAAACGATTTTCCCCCTGGTTGAGAGCCCCTGATATAGTCCCTTCATGCGAACCCTTTGCTTCACAGTACTCGCAAATTTGCTATACGAAGTGACTCTTCAAATATGGATGTGACAGTTATGACGAAACATGGATGTAACAAAAATCAATATGGATGTAATCAAAAATTCGTTAAAGTTTTACAAAATATAAAATCAATAATGAAACAAATTCCAAATTTCAAAGTTGGTCTTTCACATGCCCATATTCGTAGGAGGATTACGTCATTTTAAATTCGATGGCTCTATGTAACGTTGTTTTATCACAATGCGAGAAATAGACATACATTTATGCAGATTTTTCATTATTTAATTTCTTGAAATGTAGTGTAGGACTCTAACATTTGGTGGCAACAGTTTGAAAAGTGAAACGGACATTTATAGTGAACCAACGCAAAATCGCAAAACGAAAACAATAGTTCTTCAGGGACAAAGCCCCTTCGGACTAAAAAAAATGAAAATTTGAATAGTTTCAAATGTTTTTTCTGTAAAACGTTGCCATTGCCGTCTTTAAAATCCTTGAGTTAGTTAATCAAAAATTCTTTCAAGTTTTACAAAATGTGAAATCGATAACAAAACATATTCCAAATTTCAAATTTGGGATTCCACATGCCCATATTCGCAGTAGCTTTACGTCATTCAAAATTTGATGACTCTAGGTACCGTTGTTTTACCACAATGCAAGAAATATAGATACATTTATGCAGATTTTTTATTATTTAATTTCTTCAAATATAATACAGGGCGATAATATTTGGTGACAACAGTTTGAAAAGTGAAACGGACATTTAGAGTGAGTCGACGAAAATCGCAAAACGAAAACAATAGTCCCTCAATGACAAAGCCCCTGTGGACTAGTAATATTTTATTTAAAAATTTAAAATAATAATAAATAATAATTTTTAAATTATTAATTCAACGTTTTTTAATGTTATGTTTTAAACTGGGTTTTCGAAATTTAAGTGGAAATGAAAAAATAGCAAAATCGTTTTTTCATGGTAAATATCCTTTAGGAAAACTGAGTTTCCTATATAAAAAAAGAAAACAGTTTTTAATATCTTGTCGTATTAGACAGTATGAACAACCAATCATGAGAAATTCCCAATGCTATATATTTACATAACCCATAAATGTAATCTTTTGTTATTTTTTTAAAAAGGAGGCAACGGTAGCTCACCTATTTAAATGCCTCCATAATAACGTGATAACCGCTTCCGGCCTTAGTAGTGGTTGTCGTCTAATAATGGCTAGTGCCAGCCATTAGGAAAATAAAATGATCTTTTTAAACTGTAAGTTTTCCCTCTTGCATCACAAATTATTTTAAGTTTGGTATCTTTCCTGAAACTCTCCTTTTCCTCTCGCATTATCTCGCGAGATGAAAATGAGAGGTTCAGGAAGTTAAGTGAAGTGAGTACTTAAAAAGACGAGTCTTCAATCTTGTAGTTTATTCAGAGCGTGATTTCGCTAGCCAGCGCAAGCTACTAGTTTGTCTTTGCTGTTACGCGGAGTTTCTAATACGTCATTTTTGACCATTCAATACATACATACAATTACCATTCAATACATACTACTCAGTTTTACTTTTATACATGCATAATACTACTTTTTATCTTTGAATTTATTGTGAACCATTTTTAAGTTCACGAATCTTCAATCTTGTAGTTTATTCAGAGCGTGATTTTGCTAGCCAGCGCAAGTTACTAGTTTGTCTTTGCTGTTACGCGGAGTTTCTAATACGTCATTTTTGACCATTCAATACATACATACAATGACCATTCAATACATACTACTCAGTTTTACTTTTATACATGCATAATACTACTTTTTATCTTTGAATTTATTGTGAACCATTTTTAAGTTCACGAATCTTCAATCTTGTAGTTTATTCAGAGCGTGATTTCGCTAGCCAGCGCAAGTTGCTAGTTTGTCTTTGCTGTTACGCGGAGTATCTAATACGTCATTTTTGACCATTCAATACATACTACTCAGTTGGTAATTGTGCTAAAAGTTTTGAATAATTAAAGGGTTATTTTATCCTACTTCTGTGCTGGTGTTCTTTACACATGTGCGATAAGTCGCCAGGTTATCATCTCATAAGATCATTTTAACTTTATATTAGCAAAAAGAGTGTGATCTTACAAAACATCTTTAATTTCTTTCACTGCAGAAATTGACATTACTTTAATTTATTTTATTCGAAAAAGAAAAATAATAGGAAGAAGAACTTAATTACATTTCACTACTCATTTCGTGTAACTTTCATCTCAAAACTAAATTTCAAATTTAGTTTATTTGACACTTCTAGTATTAAAGGAATAAAAGCAAAACTTCTTTGGCATAAATCTGAAAGTACATACACAAGATTATCATTCGCTGTGCGTAAAAGCTCATGGATGTCTGAAATATACCAATCCATTAGAAACTTCGAATTATTGATCGCATTGCAGCATCTCATCTACTTTCGGCAAACTAAAAATAGAGCCTTAAAAACAAGTAGCTTTCCCTAAGAATAAACAGCAATGGCGCCAGCCACGCAAATGGGAAATATCTACTTCAGACGTAGAAAAATTATGGCGATGTTATCTCGAGCATTTTAGGGAAGCAAAAGGTAGTTCTGAAGATATAAATGATGCAATTATTAACTACAAACGAGAGTTACGCACAAGGATGAAACATTTCGTTTATGCCTTTCGCTTTGTAAGGGGAAATTTTATAAGAAACAGAATAAATATGAACACAACTTTAAGTTTTCGTATATTTATTATTTAATTTCTTACTGTTTAGTATTAAAAAAATAAAATATCTGTTGTGGATAACACATGACTTCCTCGTATGGCCTATTAAATTATACACATTTTTAGCTGCATTTCATTAAAAATTACTTTCTCCAGTTTCATTAGAGATAGCTTTCTCATTCAATTAATTCAGTTCTCACTTCGCGGCAAAGCAAAAATACGTAAAATCTCAAAACCTTTTCGTTTGCTTTTGGTCACACTTGACACTGAAAGCAAATAAACTGACTTAATTCACTATTCTACTCAGTTTTAAATGTAAACAAATGGCGGTTGGTTAGGCTTAACTCGCCGCTCACAATTTTAAATTTTTTGATAATTCTACGGCTATTGCATGCAGATTAAGTACCTTAATCGGAACATTAAACATACCTTAAAGTATAAAAACCTTAACCAGAACATAAAACTACATAACTGAATAACTTCTGAAGTAAAAATGCACAAATTATCAACATATAAGAATAAAAAACTAAGCTCTCCGACCCAGATAATATAATAAGAATATGCATATATATATTCATATACGATTGGTCCAGCCGATTGCAACGAAAAGGCAGGTGCACAACTACATGTTACAGCAGTCCCATATACAGAATTTCAACGTTCTACGACCTAAATTATGCGAGATACATACATTCGTACGCACGTACGTACAGACGCCAAGAAAAAACGCTCTTCTGAATCTATTTTACAATCCTTTTTGGCCCAAAACAGTTCTTTATTCTTTACATACAGATGTGTCACGCAAAACTATCGTTCAAATGGTTTCGAGAGCGATTGAAATTGATATTTTCATTGAAATCTGATATCCGAAATTTCTCCCGATTACAATACTTTTTAACTATATAAAAAAGAATAGTAAAGAAATTTGATCAATGTATGAGAAAAAGATTAAGTTGCATTTTAGATCGGAGGAATTTCGAAATGCGCTTAGAAAAATACTATTTTTCATGAAAAACACCCATTTCAGTTATATAGTATAAATAATTTTAATTTTAAAATTAAATAAGAAAAATATTTCAAATGTAAAACACAAGATTCAGAGCCACATTCTGTAAAAATTTAATATGGAAGGTAAAAAGGTTTATCAGCTACCTATTTGGTATGAAAGTCAAGATCAAAAGTTTTAAGCCAAGGCCAGAACCTAAACAGTGCTTCAGATGTTAAAACGGTATGGGCTTGCTAAAGTGGATGCTGCAATAAACCCAGGTGTGTAAAATGCATGAAGGATTATTATTCGCCTGAATGTGATATGAAAACAAACTGAAAAGGACAAATCAGGGAACTGCAAGTATGGCTTCTGATAATGTATGTCCAAACTATTTTAAGAAAAAAGAATTTTTTTCTTATTATATTTACCAAGTATAAAATCTCCTAGATTAAAAACTAAAAGCACAAATACTATAGAGACGTTGTGCAGGGGAACAGAAATTTAAAAAAATATTGAAATGCAAAGTTTCCAGCAACAAGGTTGAATTTAGGCGGATTTTATTAAAAATCATTAAACACTGGCAAAATTTCTCATCAGATGGCAATGCAAACTTTGTAGATAAGAGGAGGTAAGAAGCGAATGGAGCAGATAGTCGAAATATTCCATGCAAAATGGTGATAACGAGAAGCTTATTATAGCTGGAAATTCACTCGGAGACTCACACTTAAAATTGGCAAAAGACCGCTAAATAATTTTACTGAGGGTTTTCACGATAAATTCAGTTAGTACTTCTGACATTTGATTTCCTCAGATGCCGTTTAGTTTGCTCCATTTACAGTTAAAATTCTGTTAGAATACGAATTTTCAGAAAGAAATCTAAATAAATAACTGAGCTTATTAATAAGATATTAATAAGCTCAGTTTAAGTAAAATTATTAGATAATCAAAAGTTAACATAAATATCAACAATCAATATTTTAATCATGGATTTAAAGGCATTTCCGTGCTTTGGAATTCTACCAGACATAAATCTTGGAGAATTGAAACCACATCACAGTATTATAAAGTATTTTATATTATTCAAACCTTGGGAATTTCATAGATATTTTATTATGTGAAAAACCTACTAGTTCAATAAATGGTTAGATTTTACAATTTTAATATCCTTCGATCTATATAAAATTTAATACTTCGACTTAATTTTTTCATTTGATGACTTTCAAGACATCGTGCCGCAGTTTTTAACTTCGTTTTCAAATGGAACATTGTCTCATTTTTTGGATCTTGCAGAAATATGCTTGTAAATACGGTACACAAAAATAATGCACCGTATGTATTAGCATAATTTTCTCACTGTTTACGTTTCCTCCTAGAGTTTTCAGCATATGGTTTAGAAGCTTTTGATTTATAGTAAAATTGTAAAACGTATAGACAAATAGAAAAATATTTAAGCTTGTAAAACATATGCACAAAAATATCTTGTGCTAGTAAATATTCCTTTGAAATGCATAATGTAATAATATTTCTTGTGTCTTTATGTGTACTTTTAGCGTGCTGAGTTTATCATCAAGTCATCTGTAAAGGAATAGCATACACTGCACATTCTTACTTAGGAATTTTTACGCGGTAAAATTAGCAGGAAAAGGGAAGAAAATATATGAGTGAATACGGTAGTTACACGTTTAGGGCATAAAAACGCAGGCTAGTTTCTCCAATTAAACTTATCCAAAGTTTCTATAAATAGCTCAGTAAAATATGTTATTTCTTTTATTATGATTTTAACTAAAGTGTTCATCAATACAAAGACGTAAAACGTTTCATTGGCTCCTTCCATGGATATTTCGAATGTTGCTGAGCGGAATTTTAGAAGTGATTATTGCTTTGCTGGAAAAATAAAGTTACAGTTACAGAGGCAAGTCTATTTAACGTTGAAGTAAATGGCTAGCTTGCTGAATTGGCGGAATATCTTGAAGCTGGTGATAGTTTTGTCGATTCATTTTTGTCACGAAACTTGGCGACCATCTGGTGACATTTTGGACAGGTCCCTGTATAACTGTAATTGAATAAATGTAATTAATTCTTATATGTAATTGTAACATTCTCCGTTCCTTATATGTAACTTTATGTATCTTCCAGTAATTTCAAAAAACGTAAAATACTGAATATTTACTGGCGGTCGGAGGAAAATTGTACAAGACCGGAAACAGTAGGAGTTCTCAATTTTTAGTTCAGAACTGACTTCAGAGTATTGAAAGATTTTCGAGAGAGCTTGGTTCTTTAGATTTGCTTTGCATTGCGTGGTGTTTAATATTCTTAACAGTTTGAAGTTATAACTATTGATTGGGCTCTGTCATAACTCAGCTTCACGTGCATTTTTTTAGAAAGTTCTGTTGTTGTTGCTTATGATCACTTGCCTGACGTAGTCAGCCCAAGCCCACGAAAATTCTCGTGGCAAGGAGCGCTAGATTACGCCTACCGTTGGCAACAGCCTTGAACACCTGGCAACAGCCTTGAACACCGGTGTTCAAGGCTGTTGCCATGAGCACCTGAATGGTGTGCGAATTTCCTCAGTTCCGTGACAGTGAAAGTGCGAATTTGCTCAGTAATTTTATATTTTTGAACTAAATAATAAATTTTTACTGTAAAGTTAAGAAGGAAACTGAAGCATTCAGAAACTGAAAATTAGTAGGAAACTAAAACTACATAAATCAGTTTATACAGACAGAATGTGATAATTTGATAATTCAGTTGAGAGAATTTGATAATTAGTTAACCATATGCAATTATTCATCTAGCCTTTTCTAATCTTCGTCTGACTATATTTTGCATAAACAATTGCTAATAAAACTTAATAAAAGAGATTATTCAATTAATTATCTTTATTTGTTGAGTATATTAGTTTAAAATTCTGTTAACTGCAATACCTAGCGTTACTTTTCTAGTCATTTTTAATTTTTGAAGATCCTTCTTACATTTTCAGCAAAATTTTTTAATTCAAAAGTATGAAATATGAAAGTAAAAATATTCTTTATTCCTTCATTAGCTCACAAATCATTATGCGGATATACAACTTTTAAATCTTGGAAAACGCATACCTGCAAAGTTATCAACATGCTATGATGTTTTGTAGGTTTTTTATTTTTACGACGATATTTTCGACGACCATGTTTTTAAACTACGAAGTTCTTGAACCGCTTTATTTTTTACTTGTTGTTTTACTTGATGTTTTGTACTTCGATATTTTAAAACTGCAATGTTTTCTCCGTTCTTTCTTTTCTCCTACGATGATTTCTACAACGACGTGTTCGCCTTGGGATGTTTTCACAGCGACGTTTCCGTCCATGATGTATTTGCCGCGATATTTTCAGCGGATACGAAAGGGACATTTAATGGATTTTTTTAGGATCACTTTCTCTATGCTATTCTTCTCTGTATCGTTCCTATTTCAGTATGTGTGCTACCGAAATTGACCCGCGTTCGAACAGTCTTAAGATGCGGTTTTCGGAGATTTTTTTGTATTGTTACGAAACGTCCAGGCGCGGTAAGATGGCTTCCCCATAAAAAATCAATTTTATGGTTGCCATAACATGGCAAAAGATGACTGGGTTGCCACATTTGGCGAGAAATCGCGCATTTGACATTATTTGGCGACAAAATTGGCGATATGCCATGGATGGATGGAGAACCTTCTGGAACGAATTCTTACCGGATTAACCTAGAATGTTCTCGAACACAAGCAGAAAGCTATGTAAACCGTGCTGGTCCGCAGTTAATGAGAGTGCCTCGTCTAGAGGGCGAGATAATTAGTCCGTGCGGAGTCGATCGAGTTGACAGCCAGGCAGCGAGTGCCGAGTGAGACGTCAAGTGCATCGAAGAGTCTCTTAGTGTGTCGCGATTAATTCATCTTCGAGAGAGTGTGTTAAACTCCGGGAACGACTGAATCGAAGAGTCGGGAGCTGTGCTCTGTGTGTCGTCGTGTGCATCGCGAGTTGCAGCGTGGAGAGTCTCGAGAGTACATGGAGTTCCGAGAACGACCGAGCAGAGTCGGTAGCTGTACTCTGGTGCTTTGCAGTGCAGCTGTCTTCACCGTGATAGCCTGAAGGCTGTGTGGCGGATTGTTCCAGCTAGTGTATAGTAGATCTTCGAAGACTGTAAAAGAGTTTTGGAGCTGTCCTGATTAATATTGGTAAATAAAGTGTGTTTCGATACTTCATCAAGTGTCGTCGTTATTCACTAAAAATCTACGAACCCCGTACGAATCTGAAATAAGAAAATAACGTAACAACTGGTGTCAGAAAAGAAAAACGCAACAGTATGTTCTTTATTTTATTGTATTTATTTATTATTATTTTTTTTTGCCACGATATTTTCGACGATGTTTTTAAAACTGAGAAGTTTTTGAACCTCTTTATTTTCGATGACGATGTTTTGTACCATGATATTTTAAAATTGCGATGTTTTTTCCTTTACTTCTCCCATGATGACTTGTGCGACGACGGTTTCGCTTTGGGTTGTTTCCTTTGCGACGTTTTCGTCCGCCCGCGCTATTGTTTCCGCTATATTTTTGGGCTAACACCAAAGGGACATTAAGTTGGTGTATTTACTTTTAAGACCACTTTCTCCATATTGAGAACAGTCTTAAGATGCGGTTTTCCGCCATTTTTTTTATTTTTGCTTTCAGCTTGACGCTTTTCCCCTTTCAAGTTTAATATATTAAAAATACTTTTCTCCGAAATTCAATAACCTTTTCTTTTACACTGCTTTTCAATTTGATTCATTTTCAATTTTTCAATTTCAAAATGCATTTGGCTTCTAAAAGTCATAATGGCAACTTCGAGTCTTTTATCAGACGAAGAAAGAAAACAAAGAAAACAGTAGCAGACAATTATACTGAAAACACCATTTTTTTTTTTTTTTTTTTTTTTTTTTTTTACCTTAAAATGCTAACCGGAAAATTTAAACAGAAAATTCGTTTCCATAAAGTTTAAATGGTCTTCGGGTTTGTTATATTCATTTACATACTTTGCTTGAAAGTTTCTGATAAATAAAGAGTGTATAAAGCTTCCCTAGTCTATTTTGTAAATATTTTATATTTAAAACTTTCATACAAAATTCTATATAATCCAATTTTTCTGTCTGAATTACTTATTTTATTTCAAAGTAATATACATACTAAGTCCTTTTGATATGTAAAAGAATTTCGAAACATTCGGCTACTTTATAAATTATTTTTAGTTTTATGGCAAAGAAAATTCTCAAAGCAGCTTATTGAAAAATTAATAGAAAATATGAAAAGCTGCGGAATTATGAATAACAGTAATAAAATATAAACATAAAGAAATACACGTGCGTAGCTATTTGATAAAGATCGAGCTCAATAGTAGCATCCTTAAAGCAATGAGATGCCATAATTGGAAATAAAATAAAGTTTACAGACATTTTAATAAAAGAAAGCGAAAGCGAAGTGGAAGTAATGCGAACTGCAAAATGGAAACCTCCAGCGCAGGGCGGGGGAAGGGACCCATAATGAAGTGATAATGTGTTTATCTAATGTGAGAAAAATTAAGTCTGGGGCTATAAAATTAAATAAGCAAGAAAATTTGCAATTACGTTAAATGATAAAAATTTATTCTTCGTCGTCAATAGAAAGCACCTAACTTGGGAATACAAAACACTTAGAAAGTATCTAATGCTTCTAATCAAAGTAAGTGGAAATGGTTTGTGTTTCTAATAGCTTAATGGAAATTGCTTCTATAATTTTAAATTTAAAGTTGTAGTGTAAATACACTGAAAGAAAAAATGTATTCTATTGAAAAATGTAGCCTCAGATCCCTTGTGATAAAATCTTGGAACTGGTATATTTATAAAAAATGACGTGATTAAAAGAAGCATATGAGATATACAACTCAAAGTATAGAAATAGCAAGAAAGTAAAAATAGACTGAAAGTATAGAAAGGGGAGAATTTAAGACATACTAATCATTTAACATTTCTTTTTATTTATTTAATATTATCAGTTATTATTACTCTTATCTAACCACAGTTATTTTGTTTCGTGATATTGTTTTCGTACTTTTTATGACAAGGTTGCTTTTGTTTAATGTTTTTCTTTTATTTAATTGATTACTGTAGAATTTTTAAGAATGATCTGTATAAAAGAAGGGATGCCTTCATGAAGAATTTTCTAAGAAAAATTAACTTATAGTCACATTACATAACATACACTGAAGTGACAAATGTCATGGGATACCTCCTAATATTTTGTCGGTCCTCCTTTTGCCCGGCGAAGTGCAGCAACTCGACGTGGCATGGACTCAACAAGTCGTTGGAAGTCCCCTGCAGGAATATTGAACCATGCTGCCTCTATAGACGTCCATAATTGTGAAAGTGTTGACGGTGCAGGGTTTTGGGCACGAACTGACCTCTCGATGATGTCCCATAAATGTTCGATGGGATTCATGTCGGGCGATCTATGTGGCTAGATCATTCGCTGGAATTGTCCACGTGAAGTCCATGATTGGCTGTAAGTGATCTCCAAGTAGCTGAAGATATCCATTTCCAATCAATGATCGGTTCAGTTGCACCAGAGGACCGAGTCCATGCGATGTAAAAACAGCCCAGACCATTATGGAACCACCACCAGCTTGAACAGTGCCTTGTCGACAACTTGGGTCCATGGCTTCGTGGGGTCTGCGCCACACTCGAACCCTACCATCAGCTCTTACCAACTGAAATCGTGACTCATCTGACCAAGCCACGGTTTTCCATTCGTTTAGGAATCAACCGATATGCTCACGAGCCCACGAGAGTCGCTGCAGGCGATGTCGTGCTGTCAGTATAGGCACTCGAGTCGGTCTTTTGCTGGCATAGCCCAAGGAAGACAAATTTCGCCGCTCTGTCCTATCGGACATTGATTTCCGTCCCACATTGATTTCTGCGGTTATTTGACGCAGTGCTGCTTGCCTGTGAACATTGACAACTCTACGCAGACGTCGCTGGTCTCGGTCGTTAAGTGCAGGTGGTCGGCCACTGCGCTGTCTATGGTGGGATGTTATGCCTGAAATTAGATACTCTCGGCACATTCTTGATACTGTGCATCTCGGAATGTTGAATTCCCTAACGATATCCAAAATGGAAACACCCATGCGTCTAGCTCCAACTGCCATTCCGCGTTCAAAGTAAGTTAATTCTCGTTGTGCGGCCATAATCACGACAAAGCCTCTTCATATGAATAACTTGAACACAAATGAAAGCCCTGCCAAAGCACTTCGCATTTATGCATTTTCTACGCGATACTACTGCCATCTGTATATTTGCATATTGCTATCCCATGACTTTTGTCACTTCAGTGTATAGTCACATACGTATAGTCACATACTTATAGTCACAGACGGGGAAAATCGGGAAAATCATGCAACTAGTCTATCTGACATATTTCAAACCTTCTTGGAATTACCAGTATTCAGCGGTTCTGTCACCTAGTACTGCTCAGGGCTAAATAACTTCTTCTTGTCTCTCGGCAGCTAAAACCGAAAGAAGCAAGTGACTATGTAACTGATTTTTGAAGCGTGGCAGATTGAAATGTCAGGGAAATCTTCATGTTATTATTCTAGCACTAAGTGGGCTTTTCTAATCAACAATCTATTGTTGCGAAATGCCTACCGCCTAGAGAAAGAAGTCTGCCGGCTTAGCAGCATGAGTCAAAGGCAAGCTTAGGGTTTCCAGCAAGTGGCAGGAAAAAACATGGTTGCCAGATTTGGCGCAAAATTGTCTATTTGGCGATATTTGGCAACAAAATTGGCGATGTGTTATAGACGGAGCGAGAACATTCTAGAATGCATTTCTAGTGGTTTCCTCGGGAATATTCTCGAAGGTTGGCTAAAGCTATACATACCCTGCTTGTACGGGGAGAAAGAAGTGTCTTGTGTTCAGAGATTAACTTAAGAGCGATCGACTGAGTCGGGAGTTGTATTTTAGTACTTTGCCGCGAAGCTGCCTTTACCGTTACAGCCTGAAGGCTGTGTTGTTGGTTATATCTCCGTGTTTGTTGTAGCTTCTCGACGAATGTAAACGTGTCTTTGGATAGTGCTTACTTGCCAATAAATTGTGTTTTGATTTTTCATCAAGTGTTATCATCAGTTACTCCAAATCCACGAGCCCGTAGAACACAACACTATTCAATTTACTCAGATATTGTAATAAAGTTGATAAATAAAGTATGCTTAGGTAATTGAAGTATAATTAATGAATATGTGAGATTGCCTTACAGCTGAATTCTTAGAATATTCACTTTTAAATAAGAATTAATTAAATTATTATAGTTTCAAAACATTTGGGCAGCGTATTTTGAACACCATTTTTTAACATTACAAAACGTGCATTTAAGTTAACAAAGTATTACTCCAACACTAGATTAGTAACGAAGTACACGGTTTACAAATAGGTCAACTGATGAAATGACGCCAAAAATGCATTTCATAATATTATATCAATTGGGTTATTTTTGAAAATCTAGTAAACAGTTCATAATTATCCCTGCTGTAATTTTTTACTGAAAATATTCCTATTTGGCTCAATTTGCTTAGGAAAAATTCCTCCATAGAAGATTTTCTAATGAAAATTAACTCGTATTTGCATTACGTGATGAAACCTAGGAAAGCTGACATAGCTATCTCGTTACTTTATTGATGAAGTAAAATCACGAGAAAAGTTAAGATAAAATATCCGAAAGAATTTTAAAAAAGGGGGCATTTATATCTCTCTCGTTTTACTGAGCCAGTTGACGAAATTTAATTTGCATTTTTTATGTATCAAAAGAGTGGCTTAGAATATATGTTAGATACATATACAGCCGTGTTCTAATATCGGTATTTTGATAAAAAATTGAACTTCCGAAATGCCTTACCGACCATTTTCCACATTTCGAGTCTGCCTCAAATTATACCTAAATACTAAATCTCAAAATTTGGTGAGAAATTTATATGCTATACATACCCTGCCTACAAAAATTTACTTTGGCGCCCTTACTTCACTTTTCGCCGAAAACAATTCACTTGGCAAAATTCTTCATTTATGGCAATCCTTTCTTTTTTATTTTTCACGATCGGAAAACAAGTGCATCATTCATTCTTTCAAATAATTTTAACAAAGTGGGTAAAAACCGCATTTGGCATTATTGTCCCTTATAACAAATATGCCAAATTTCAAAACGCGCCAAAGAATAAATTGGCCTATATCTTACGAAATTTTATGCTTTGCAGGTAAGCCTAGAAATAAACATACTTTAGGTGATGCTAAACATTTTATAGGTTATAACTAAAATATTTTAGAAAAATTTATAAAAATTACTAAAAAATGCGAATTTAAAAAACAAATCAGAAATACCTGCAAATTATATTCGGATTGAGCCTAAACTTCAAAATGTGAAAAGAGGAATCAAGTAAGTTTAATAAAAAAGTCTCATGTGGACACCTCGTGACTTCCTCGTATAGCCTGTTAAATTATGTACATTTTTGCTGCATATCATTTAAACCTATTTCCTTGAATTTCATTACAGATATAATTCTAATTCAATTAATTTAGTTATCACTTTGCGGCAAAGCAAAAATATATAAGAACTCAAAACATTTTCATTAAAACTTGTAAAATACACACACACACAAATAAATAAATAAATAAATAAAACTTCAAATACAGTTAAAACAGTTAAAAATATTTTACAAATAAAGTTAGAGTTTCTACGCAATAAAAAGCAATCCAGCCAGCGGGGAAAAGTTAGATTCTTTGGTGCACAAAGCGGACAGTTTATTTTTGGTCTCGCTCTGGGAAAAGACACTGAAGGTGCAGAAACCGATTTAATTCACTATTCTTCTAAGAGTTTCCAAATGTAAACAAATGGCGGACGCCTAGCAAGATTTAAACAACTTTTAAATTGTTGTAAATTCTACAAATATTGCATACAGATTAACTAAAGGCATTAAAACCTTAACCGGAACACAAGAACAGCGTAATTCAATCACTTTTCAAGCAAAAATTGCCCAATTAATTCAACATATAAGAATTTAAAATCTTAACTCCCCAATCCGAATAACAGAGAGGGTGTTATGCGAGATACATACCATACGTACCTACGGACATCAAGAAAAATTCTCTTCTGAATCCATTTCAAATCAAATTTGCAATCCGTTTTGGCAAAAATTGTCCTTTATTTTGTTTGTACGCATAGATGGTTTCGAGAGCAATGTAAATGGATATTTTTGCTGAAATATATATGCAGATTATGCCACTTAACCATGGGAATGTCATTAGTCTCATTTAAATCTATATAAGAAATTAATTTTCTTTATTTCAGATATTTTACGAAGTTTCACATCAAGAACGAATTCAGGAAGGTACCTGTTACTTTCATTGTCACTTGTAATCTTATGATTTGTCAACTTTAGAGAGACATCAGCAGAATAATTAAAATTCTTCAAGGATATACTCATTTTAATGTTTTAATTGCTATTAACGTTACAGTCATTTAAATTACTTTGGTTTAACTATTTTCGTAAAGATTCTGATGCATTTTGAATGCATGCTAGACTAAGTTTAACAGAATATATACAGTATATCATTTCACACAGCTGCGTCTTCTGCGTTCGTCATGCTAAATCGCCCAGAAATAATTGAAGCACCTTTTTAAGTTTGATGTTCTTTATAGAAAATCATCGTAATATGACATCGCAATTAAAATATATTTTAATTATCCCTTGACGAATATAATTAAATATTTACAGCCGCAGATGATGTTAAATTACTGTCTATAAGGAATAGATTTGAATAGTCTGTATTTTCTAATTGTCATTTGAAGAAAACCTCTACATTATACTTCTGTCAAAAATGCTGAATTTGCATGCGTTTCTTTAGACTTATATAGCAGTTTTGCATACGGAAATCCCTAAATATTTCTGTAGTCATGTTTTTCAAACTGCAGTTTGTGCTGCTGCATGTAAAAACGTCAACCAATTTTATAACGCAATAAATAAATTTTCAATAATTTTTGATGAATTTTTATTACTTAAAAATAATTTTAATATAAATATTAAATTAAGTAGTCTATTATTTAAAAAAATGAAGAGGAATTGTGTATCAGATTTTGAAAGTCGATCCAAATTGCTGTTAGGTTATCACAGTGATGTCCCATAACATTAGCTTAACGCCTGAAACTGGTTCGTGGCGGCATCTTCTTCTTAGCGGTGAACCAAACCTTCTGGTCTTTCTTTGGCCCTGACTGTTATGGGTTTTCCTTACTGCTAACAACAAGATCTCTCCCTCACCAGTAGCCGAATGGAGAGTTCTTTATGGGAATAGTGCCGTTCTTTGAGGTTTCAAGTCCAGGTGAATGTGTTAACTACATGGCTGACTTTTAAACCTGAATACGAACCAGTTTCTCTTGAAAAAGCCTTCTTAGACTTATCTCTCGCCTTAGGTAGGTATCACTCATTTGATTTACCATAACCAAATAATCACCTTTGTAAGGTCGTTCTAGTTTGTTTGTTGCTAGTTTATGTCAAACTACGCGAAGGAAAGCCAAAGCATGTTAGCCTTCACGAAGAACTTTCAAATTGAAACTAACTTGTATTCATACTGTATATGAGGAAAAACCTGAATCCTTATACAACTAGCTGTTCGTAGGAATTGAACATGAGACGGATAGCATTGTTAGTAGTTTTATTTACTCAGCAAGTGGTTTGGTTTATTTTTATTAACTATGGTAAAGCACTCGACGGTTATCTTCCTAAAGAGAAGAATGTCTTCGGGGCGGACTTTATAAGGGAAACTGGCTTATGTCCACTGTACACAGTAGTGATCAGACAGTGGTGATCCTTCAGATGCTCACTTCAGTAGGTAACAGAACTGAATGCTATTAATTTCATTCTGAAATTCAGTTCCCGCAATCGAATGATAAAGATATGATTACCGTTAGAGTTTTCATGATTTATTTACGAAATAATAACATAAATCGATCAAAACCATAACATAAATCGATTATACTTCCCATTCAAGTAATCGTTTAAATGTGATGATGACATATTTTACCATCACGATGTATAGGTAATTTCCTAAATTTTATTAAATATAAATAAAACGATTTGTGTTGTAAACCTTTCAAATACAGGTAACCTCGGTGTTTTGGAATCAATTTCTCATCTACGAATATAAAAAAAAAAAAAAAAAAAACTGAAGCAAATGTAATTATCAATAATATATTTCCTAATATTTCTACTGAAGAAAATTCTTTCTTTAAGGATGCAGTTTCGATTATGCATTTTACGAAAGTTTTAGAAGATCATGGTGCTTTTGTATTGATCAAATTTAATATCTGACATTAGGAACATGGAAACATGGATTTCAAATTTAAAAAGAAAATTGTAAAATGAGCATAATTCATGATTCTTTGGTGTCTTATACAGGGTCTGAAAATTTCTTTCGCTAGAATAATCCGAAGAAAATTTCAGCAGGTGTAAACGCAGCACCGTTAGTCAATGTTTATACAGGGTGATTCAGAATTCATCATCAATATTATGTGGGAGGTAGGGAATAGGAAAAGAAGGAGATTTCACATAGGAATGTATGGGCGCATATGCCATGTAGTAGGGCAAAATGACCCCGGTTCAATGATGGAAATAATACATAAGAAGGAAGTAGTAAGGAAAAAACATTGATTAGCTTACATGTAACATTTCTTTGCATCGCCTTTGCAGACTTACAAGAGGTGCTCGAACTGCTGACCATGTGCTGCATACGTCAAACAGCTGTGCTTATGTATGGAAGTTGTGTACAAGCGTTTGTCTGCGCCCATACTTTCTTATGTGAAATCTCCTTATTTTCCTATTCCCTACTTCACCACCAAATAATAGCAACAAACTATGGTGAAGATATACAGTTGCTGCATTAGACAAGTGTAACTATACTTGAATGTTCAATATTACATTATTTCATGCAATTTGAAGTTGTAATATTTACAATAGAGTTTAACGTCTGCGATTACCTACCTCGGACAAGACAAAATCTAACCTAATGTATCTAACCTTATGTAATCTAACCTTCTCTTGCAATTGAAGGAAAGCTCATTTTATCACTTTACACTCTTAAACTAAGATATTTTTATAAGATCCCTAGCTCTTTATAGCAAGATAACTGCAGGAAACCTGTATTATAATAACCTACTATAGCTCCTATTGCTCATAAGAACGCTTTTGTTTAGTTTTAAATTTCCTCTAACTGCATTTTTAAGAAGTGGTGACTGAGCTTAAAGAAAAATTTAACATGGAGAGTAACATAGATTCTTAATTAGTTAGTTAAAGTAAAACTTTACGAGTTTTCAATGACATACGTAAACATTTATCTTTTTCATTTACTGCAGAAAGAAATAAAGTGCTTTATTTGTAACTGTAACTGCTACCTTGGGGCTGCTTTTGTGAGTGGTTGAACCGTGATGTAATGTCAGTAAGTCATAGCGCAAGTCAATTTGTATATTCTCCCTTATCAGCTGTTGTGTCGGAGGAAAAGAAAAGTTACCTAGTAAAGCCTATATCAGGCGAACTGATCAGAATAAATCCCTACTTCCGAGAACCGGCAGAGGATTACTTTCACGATGGGCTAGGTAGACAAAGCCATTCATCAAAGTGTAGAGAATATTGCCTAATCTACTGGTCTATTCATTGCTTCCCAGCTCAATAACTATTTCATTTTTACCTTTCCTGTCTTCGCATATTGCTTAACTTTTCACATAAGCATTCGCTATTCTTGCTCAATTCATAGGAATAGTAATGAGTAGGTTTTGCTAGATATTCGGTATGCAGCATTTCTTCTATTTTATATATAGATATACATATATAAATATAACAACAGTTGGTTTCCCCAAGAAGGATATGCTTACAAGTTTGTATATGTCGTAAAAGAAATTTTGCAGTTTGAATAAACAGTCACACCTCTGGAATACCGGCCCAGCGTGCAGAACCAATACACCACGAAGGCACGCCAAGAAGGTGGGAGAATTACCTTGTAAGGTGATCGTGAGTTACTTGGTTTGCCTACGCTTGAGTAAAATATAAATACAGAAAACGTATTTTTAGAGTTTCAGCAGAATATGGCTTGCTCAAAACACCTCCAAGACTGCATTTTTAGCCCAAAAAGGGCTATTAATTTTGTTTTCGCATTTTGCATCGTCCAATATGAAACGGTGTTTTACTTTCCAAATTGTTGCCACTAAATATTGGAGCCCTGCACTATATTTAAAGAAATTAAATAATGAACAATCTACATAAATGTATTGTTGTTTGCGTGCGAGTTCGTAACGGATTGAATGCACAAGTTAATAAAATGTATTATTATCCTAAGAAATTAAACAAAATGCTGAAATTTCCTTACAAAATCGCAATATCTCACAGTAGTTATATCTTAAACTACTGAAATGTTTAACAGAATTCAATTCAAAACACAGAGAAAGCTAATCCGATTTCACCGCGAATTCGTTACAATCAATAGCAGCGCTAAGTAAACAACTGAACTGAGATTTTTTTTCCTCCTACTTTTATAAGCTTTTTAATCGTGCAAGAGAACATTGTTGCAATTTCCATTTTCTCGATTTTTCTGGATAGCAAAAGTGTATAATTACGAGCTATCTATTTATTAAATGTTAAATGCGCGTGCTCCTATATTTTAAGTTTTCCGAAGTAGCTTTCTCTTCAACTAAGTTTCGTGCTGCATTTCACGGGGATATAAAACAAACTTAATTTCTATTCTACTAAAAATAGCTAACTAAATATAAAAACCATAACAGTATGTATGTTTTTCACATTGTGAAAAAAACGAGGGTACCTAAAGACATCCAAATTTTGAATAACATACGTCTCCACTACGTCACGTGCGTCCGGTCCATTATGTTATAGATTCTATTTATATAGAATCTGTGGAAGATTATATAGCATATTTTAACATGTGAAAATGGTGATTTTTTAAATGGTAACGCCTTAATAGGAAAAGATTTTATCAATATACATCCAAAAGATTTCAAGGGTATACCGTACGATAAAGATTATATGAATACTGGCATGATTGATATATACACTGATGGCTCCGGATATGAAGGTGGAACTGGTTGCGGTTTTGTTATATTTTATTACGGAGTCGAAATCTATAATAGAAAAATACGATTAGAAGGAAATAAATCAGTGTATCAAGCTGAAGCGGTTGCAGTTCGAGAGGCACTGCGGTGGAGTTATAAAAACTTAAAACAGTACTTTACAATACATATTTATTCTGATGATCTCTACATTTTTTGCCTACAAGGCTTGGCAAATCTGGAACCAACCAAAAAACTTCTTTTGGATATAAAAAACATTTATAACAAAATAAGAGAGAAAAATGGTATATAATTTCATTGGGTCAAGGCACATATTGGTGTTATCGGGATGAGAGGGCGGATATGCTAGCTAAAGAGGCTGCCCTGGGAGAGAGTGATATTTATGACGCTATTAATGATTACAGAAGAATTACCTTGAGAAAAATGAAAGCAAGTATAATTGAGAAATGGGATCGGGAATGGAATGGTTCAAACAAAAATAAGGATTACTTGAGGATTTTGACCATAAAAAGGAAAATAGATCTATTTAATAATATAGATACTATTAAAGTTAGCACGGATCATGGTGGATTCCCGGTCTATTTAAAACGTTTTAATCTCCAGAGCAATGATCAATGCTTGGCTTGTGGGAAGTACGAAAATGCAGCTCATTTTATGGAAGAATGTAAACTGACCGAGAGTGTGAGGACGAGATTTGGAAAAATAAATGAACAGAATGTAATTGAAAAAAGAAAATTCTTGAATAGCTATGCAACATAAATTATGAGGATTGTGAATGAAAACAAGACTATTATAGGAATAGGACATTAAATATTTGAGTTTTTCTTTTGTTTACGAGTTTATGTGTTGGCTGAGTGAGTTATGTGTCGTCTTACTATTTTTTTGTTTTCTAACTGATTATGCTTATGATTTTCTTTATTTTGTATTGTGTGAGTGTATTTTTAAAATACACAATTTGTGTTAATCTGTTTAATCTGTATTTTAATCTTTTTTAAACTTTTTTTTTTGTTTGTCTGCGTCCGGTGTGCTGCGTTAACCATGAGGCCGATTATTGTCGGCCAGGAGGGTTGCAGCAGTAAACTAAACTAAACTAAACATCTGACAGTAACCATGAAATTCATCTTGGCAAGGGGTGCAAGATTGGGCCTGTCGTTGGCAAGAGCTTCGGCATCATACAGGTGACAGTAGGACTTTGCTAAGCTCCGCCCCCAATTTTGATGGACAGCATGCAGAAGGAACGGGTCGAACGGTCTCCCATACGTCTTCTCTTACCACCAACCCCTCGAGAGAACTTTCCGCTTGCGACATATCTAGAGTGACCACCATGCCGCACAGAAACTATACATTTACAAACATCCATGCCTTCTTCGAGATTCGCAACTGGGCCTTTCGGTGTGGCAGTCAGAGTCGCTAACCACTATACGGGTTCAGCGGCATTTAATATTTAGTTAATAAGATAAAGATGATCCCGTCTCATATCCTTGAATTATTAAGAAAGATTACGAATTTCTCCTATTAACGTGATTACGTAATATCTATATAAAATTAAATTAATTTTAATTGATTGTATTTAAAAATATATGCTTCTTTTTAGTAACATATGCGTAAAAAATACTTCAAATGCAACAAAGATAAGGTGATCGGCGGAACATTGTAATTTATAAAAATGGTCCCCGTTTGAAAAATGTATGGAGAACATTGATTTAACCTATAATGTAAAATTAGTATTTGTCAATTTTTCAAACACAATCTTACACAGTTGAAAATTATAATTATTTGAAATTGGTTATAATAAAAATAATAAATGGTTCTTTTCTTAACCCAGAATTCCTACTTTTTTATTTTACATATTTTATCTTCTTTAAAAATATTATTGAAACATTCACTCTTTGGAAATATTAATTAATAAGTTAAACATTTTACTATACTCATTTAAAGAAAAAGAGGGAAGTTATTGTTATTGGTAAATTTTACCGTTGAATAAACTGCTAAGCATATGATTGTTAAAACAATTGCAAAATCTAATGCAAGTAAAATAACGACGATTATGGACGAGGAGAATACAAGGTAAAAGAAAAAATGTTAATGAACATCTCCAAATTCATAATAAAGACTTAAAAAAATTCATTTCAAAAATCGTTTCTAAGATGTAGTACCATATTTTAAGGTTTTCAGCAGTAATCTAGAAAAAAATTTCGTCATTATCATTATTTGATTTTTTTCAATGATAGCAGTCGTAAATATTCAGAAATTTGTATACAATAACGAATCCTTCAATGTATTTTGATAAAAGTTATTTGCCTGTTTAAGAAAAACTGCTTTGTATTCACCTCACCCATGCAGGAAACCAAGAAAACGCCTGTTCTCTCGTTTTGAATCCCGGAGAAGGCATGCGTGTTGTAAATGTGTAACGCCTTTGCGGCATGGGGGCACTCTAAATGTATGGCAAGTCGAAAGTCCTCTCGTGTAGTTTGGTGGTAGGGAAGAGGGGTGAGAGACCCTTGGAGCAATCCCCCCCCGGATGCTTTCCTTCAAAATTGTGGTGGAAGTAGGAGTCCAGCCTCTTTGAGCCTCTGGCAACCATTCTTCCATGAAATACCTAGACAAGCCAACAACAACTACTCGGTTTTGAACTGGGGTGGTCTTACATGTGTTCAGAAGTCTTATCGCTTATCATCGGTGGGTCTTTGACCGAAACAAAATCTGGAATTTTTAAGCCGTTATATTTTTGAATTGGAAATAGTTTAGAATAATATATAGTCTAGAAATTGAGAATAGATTACAATTTTCTAGTTGACGAAAGACGGAAGTTTAATTTTCCAAACGTGAGATACAAAAAAAAAAAAAAAAAAAAAAAAAAAAAATTGATTGATGTTGCTTTGTTGTTGTTTGAGTTATAGAAAAGGTGTAATATTAACAATTAAAGAAATGCATTTTTCAAAAACGAATAAATTCTTTCAAACATTTCTAAACAGAATATTGACCAAATTTAAGGCAAGCACAGGAACGATTACTACAGTCCAACACTAAATTTGAAACTAACGGAAACGGATTTACATGTTTTAGTGTAATATATATCAGCATATCAAAGTATCTTATTTCTAAAATTCAGTATCAATACTAAAAGTATCTCATTTCTAAAACTCAGTATCAATATTAAAATGTATCTTATTTCTAAAATTTTCTACTCTTAATATAGAGTCATGAAGTTATTTTGAAGCAGAAGACATGAAAATGAGAAATGAGCTCACCGGGACTCGAATATGGACCTCTCGAATACGCGCTGAGTGTGCTACTTTTACACCACGAAGGCATGCAGAAGGGAGGGAGAAAATACCTTACATACTGTTCCTTTTAATGGGCGATTGGGGATCAGGGGACCCAATCGCCAAATCCTGGTGGTGAAGAATCATCATCCACCAGCTTTTAGTCCGGAGTCATTTTACAGCCATTAGAATATTTTGATGCTGGAGATGTGAAAAATGAGCAATACCCTCGCCGGGACTCGAACCTGGACCTCTTTAATGCGCACCGAGTATGCTACCGTTACATCATGAAGGCATGCAGGAAGGATAGAGAAAATATAATAATATATCGCAATGCATAATGCATAATTATTCATTAAAAACTGGCGCTTTGGTGTCTATATAACAGTTGTATTATTTTGCAGCCACGTAAACATGCAATCCAAAAGCTGAAACCTTTATTAGACTTTTAAGACAAATTTAATTTTCCTTTATTATTATTTTCATTAAAAATTCATATCATTTGGAACAAAATGCTCATTCGCAAGTTTAAGTTACGTTCCAATTACTCCAATGTGTCAAATGTAAATAACCTTTGGTTTCCAGATCCCATGAGGCTAAAAACCTTTTGCTTTTAAATTTAATAGTATTTTTTTAGCTCTTTCACGAGGAGTTAAACATTGGTTGTTTTATCATTGTTTGCTAAGTAGATCATGCGTTTGAACGCCCTTAGGTGGTGTTCGACAAGAAAAACAATTATTTGGCAGAAAAATTACGGGGTTTTAAAATAACATCTTCCCTTCCTAATTCGAAATAATTTCGGATTGATCGTTGGTGTCTTAAAACTTAAGCCTTCATTTAAAAGATAAACAAATTTCAAGGAAACTACTTATTTTAAACGTTTCTTTAGTAGAAGTATTTATTTCTACATAATGTTTATAGAGATAAAAAGATAGATAAAAAGATAAAAAGGATAGATAAAAAGATAAAAAGGATAGATAAAAAGATAAAAATATATAAAAAGGTTTATTGAGAAACTTACAAGTTATATATTAATTTACCATACTGAGGAAAAAATAAGACAGTTTCCCGCCCCCCTTTAAACTGCTTTCTCTAAACCCTGTGTGTAGAAAACCCTGTAGCCTAACATTATATTAGCAGCATGTTAAATACAATTATTTAAAAACAATTGTATTATGTTAAATACAATTATTTAACATCTAGTTGCAAAACACATATTAAATTATCCATCGCAAGCTATAGTAAAAAGAGTATTTAACCCTATTTCTTGTAGAACACTTTCGATATACTGAGGGCGGATACCCAGACGTTATGGTAGTTAAGGGAGTAGATTGTAATACCGAAGGGTACAGGTTCGAGTCCTGGAGAAGGCATGGATGTAAATTGTCTGTCCTCTCGGTGGCCGCCTATTAGGTAACTCCGGAATAAAATGCCCATCATTTTATTCCGGAGGTATCCGTAGCCGCCTATTAGGTATTTCCAGAATAAAATGGCCACCATTTTCGGCCTTAGGGTTGGTCAATGCTAGAAAAGCAAATGCCCGTCGTTAAAAAAATTCTTCGTAAAGTACTTTTAAAATAAAGAATAAAGGTATTGTAGAGTCATCAAGTTATTTTAAAGCAGGCGACATGACAAATGAGCAGTGACCTAGCCAGGACTCAAACCTGGACCTCTCGAATACGCGCCGAGTGTGCTAACCATTACACCACGAAGGCATGCTGGATGGAGGTAGAAAATTATACTTCCCCTTTTAAAGGGCGACTGGGGATTAAAGGATCCAATCTCAAACCCTGGTGATGAAGAATCCTCATTCACCACCTTTTAGGTCGGGTGCCACTGTAGAGTTATTAGGTTATTTTGAAGCAGATTACATGAAAAATGAGCAATTCCCCCCGCCGGAACTCGAACCTGGGCATCTCGAATACGCGCCGAGTGTGCTAACCATTACACCACGAAGGCACGCTGGAAAGAGAGAGAAAATATTTTATAGTATGAGTTAGAATTTCACAGTGGGTAATTTCATAATTAATTTTAGGTTTATTTTATAGTTTCTCTCATAATAGTGTTTCAAAATGTTTCTCAACTTAATATCATTATTGAGTATTTACATTACGTAAACAGCATTCCCTGCTACATTATGAAAATGGAAACCAAATATCGGAAAATAAAGAATCTTGTTTTATTCACTTTTTTAAAGTTTAAAACAATTAATAGAAATTACGAATTAATCGATGAAAACCAAAACAACGAAAGAATAACATATTCCAGATCTAAAAATTTATATTTGACTAATTAAACATTTAAAAAAATGCAATTACATCAGCCGATGCTTTTAAACACCTCGTAAGTACTTTCTTATCATTAGTTAATCCAATACATCGCATCTGCTGTCATAACATTCCTTACTGAGTAGCTGCGAAAATACCCCAAGGCAGACAATCCATTTCCGGCAATGAAAATAATCTCTCAGCAGTAATTAGCAACTCAACTCTTAATGTAAGATCACGAGTTGCTGTTTCTATTGATTGCTCAGAATGTAGCTTTTATTCTCGCACTTAGGTGGAACAGAATGATATGTCACTACTGAATTAATCGAAACAAAATTAGAAATAATACCTTTTATGGCAATTTTATTATTGGTTACAATTTTCGCTGGTAATGGCACTGGAAAGGAAGGAAATATTTTTCTCTTTAAATGTTCTATTCACCTTCACAGTTATTTTAAGATTGCGTATCTTGTATAAATTTTCAATTTCCTTCGCATGTTTTATTCATCGTAAAATGTGTTAAGATTGCGTTTTATATATAAATTTTAAATTTACTTGGCTGTGAATTTTCCAGTAGAAATTTAAAAACCACTTTCCACTGAATATGTAAGAATCTTTCATGTAAGATAGTTGGAAAAATATCAATGTGCTTTGCAGAAAATAAAAACAACAATTTTTAAAATGCCCTTACTAATGCAGTCTTGGTATATTAAAGACAGCTGAAGAATTTCACATATAAGATGGTTGTAAAGATTTCAAGATGTTTTACAGTTATTACATATTTTCTTACTAAATTCGATCTAAAAATATTTAAATTATAAACTACATTAATATGTTTTAGATTACATATTTAATGCGAGTAACGAGTTTCTACGCATTTAAGACGAGTAATAGGAATTCTTATATTTTCAGAGCAAATTATCCTTTTATATTATTGTTGCCTTTTGGACGGATTCGCGGATTTGGAGTAATTGATGACAACACTTGATGAAGAATGAAAACACAATTTATTAGCCATTATTACTCAGGACAGCTCCAAAACCACGTTTACAATGGTCGAAAAACTACTATAAACACGCTGAAACAATCAGCAACACAGCGTTCAGGCTATCAGGCTATAACGAGGAAGACAGCTTCACAAAAAAGCACTAGAGCACAGTTCCCGACTCGGTTCGATCGTTCTCGGAATTCAACATACTCTCGAGACTCTCCACGCTACAGCTCGAGATGCACTCGACGATACACTCGATAGTCTCAACGATGCACAACTCTTGATGCACCAACTCGCGATACACTGAGACACACTCATACCTACCAACTCGACACTAGGCTACTATTCCGCGTACAGGCATGGATTATACAGCTTTTGGTCTGCCTTCGAGAACTTTCTGTGCTAAACCGGTAAGAATTCGTTCTATAATGTTCTTCATCCATCTATGGCATATAGTCATTGTTGTCGCCAAATGGGCGATTTCACGCCAAATACGGTAGCACTTCCTTCCCTTGTTATTTTCTGGCAACCCCAAACTCGCCTTGAGGGAAAGCTATCTTACCGCAGTTGGACATTTCGTAACATTATTATTAATACGGAATTTGCAGTTTTTTTTTTTTTTGTTTTATGAAGTTGTAATTATTTCCATTAGGTTGAACAGAAGGTTGAAATAAATTTATTTTTAGTTCAATCCTTTTCTACTCAATGCACTGAACCGATTACTATTCAATTACTGAGTAATGCATGAGCACACCTAAGTAATACAAATAGAACTGGCCTTGTTAAATTGTTATTAATGTATACGTGATCTCAAAAAGGAACTTCTGAAAAGCTTTAAATGAATTGTACTCATTGTAATATAAGAAAAATGGTTTAGTAAATATAATAGAAAAGTAAACCGTATAGATAATTTTAATTTCATTCCTAGAAATCCTTGTGTTTCTTGGATGTCCTGTTGACATTCTTTCAAACGCTGAAGTAAGTACAACGCAAAGCTAAGATGTTAAAGTCAGTTTATTCACTCATTACTGAAATGGGTGCTAGCCCAGAAGGGCTATTAGTCTCGAAATTGCATTTTGCGTCAAATCACTTGAAATGTGTGAATACCTTCACAAACTGTTGCCACCAAATATTATCAATATTTAAAGAAACTAAATAATGAAGAATCTACATGAATGTATACATATTTCTCAAATTCTGAAAAAACAACAATGAGTAGAATCATAAAATTTTGAATAACGTAGACCTCCATTCGAACATGAGCACCTGGAAACCGAATTCAGAATTTGTTTTATTGTCTATTTTATAAAAGTTTAACTACTTTTGATTGAAAAAACTCAACAATTTTAAAGCGAGCAGTGGCAACACAGTAAGGACTACCGTAATTTCCGGAAGAAACGCCGCGGCGTTTACGTGTTTAAAACTTAAATTTTCAGCGGGTGCGGTGTTTCTACCCATGCGGCGTTTAGGTGCACTAAAAATAAAATATTTCCTACGATGGTCATTGTACATAGTTTGGATGGCCTTGTCATTGTGCATAGACTGGTGCTATTCCCACACAAAAGACCACTCAGTTGCTTTTTGCGAACGTTATTTTGTTTACATTCTTTCCCTTGAACGGACCTACATGCCTTATTCACCCTAAACGAGATCTCAGAACAATAACATTCTTCCCCCTTTCAAATCAACAGCCTCATCAGTATGAATAGTCTCTCTTCTCTGCTATTCGATGAATCTTCCAGGACCCATCCTCTCCCCACCCCTGCCTTTTCTGCAATTTTTTTCGAAGGCGACACGACTCCACCTGCCTCGCAATAACGAACTCTGATGTATTGCCCCTTCAGCATGAATGGATTTTTCTTGGCATTCTGCCAAATACAGATCCCATCAGTTTGAGTACAAGTACTTGTTGGATAGTTTTTAAGTAAGAAGGGAGCGGAAAATTTTTGAAAATGTCTCTAAACGGCACAGAAGCTATACATTTCTTACCTTTAATTTATTTTTGAGTTATGGTTTCATTTCATGCATTTTTCTTAACTGGTATGTCATATATCAGGGTTTAGGTTGAGTTTTTGCATCTATACAGCCCAGGACGATGTCACGCGCAATTTAACCTATTGCGGCGTTTACGCTGATGCGGCGTTTCTGTGTAATTTTAATTTTTTTCCCGCCATTTTTCTCGAGTGCGGCGTTTACGCTGATGCGACCTTTCTTCCGGAAATTACGGTAAAGGATTTTTATCTTCAGCACGCTAGACTGCCTATCGGAAATCCTAAAGAAATGCTGCTTTTAGATATTTTCAGCCCGATGTGTATTAGCCTAAATGCTTGTGAAACTTATATGCGTCTGTAAATGAAAAAAATCGTCCGTTTGGGCGCAGTATAAAATCTGAAAGTTTTCAGATTTTTTTTAATACTTGTATTCTAATAGTTTGTTTGCTCACAGAAAATTTCAAGAGCAAAGCTAAGAAAGTGTTCCTTTCAGATTATCTAAATAACCAGCTTCTTTAATATTGCCAGCAATTCTTTATAATATATAATATATATTTCGTTCAGTGTAAAAAAAGAACTTAATCCGGTACACATAAACAAAAGACAACGGAACAAGCACACAAATTTATTGGACTCTTTATGGAGGTAAGGACCCGTTCATCTGCAAACAATGCTATTCCATTACTTGTTTTGCAATTAGTAGTAGCAGTTTTATTACTTCATTATTTGCAATTACTAGGTTTTTTTTGCCTTCAGCAGGTGCTACAATTAAGAAAAGTATTCCTTACTTCCTGAAAAGCTTATACAAACTGACGCCTTGCATTTTAGTTTAAGTTAAAAGGAGAGAAAATTGTGTCTTGTTAAAGAAATTATTTCACTCACGTATAAAGCAATTTAGGACATGAATTCAAAACACATACTCATTTTGCAGAAAAGAGCACAAAAATTTATTATTAAATGCAAACAAATGTCTTCTCAAAAGATTCATTTACGACAATAATGCACGAATATAAAACAATTTCACACTAATGAAAAAAGTTGAAGTTGTTTTATAATTTAATCGAATAATAAAGGTTGTTACCTCTGAAGTCTTACAGCTAACGTAATTAAAATGCAACAGAGGAATTACGAAATGTATAATTTTATAATACATTTTACTACAGTTATAATTTTGCGTACTTTGGGCAATTTAAAAAAAGACATATTTAAAAATACATAAATGTAACTCATATTAGCAGGTATTTGTTTGTCGTAAACTGCTAAAGGTATTTTCAAAGCAAGTGTAAAGACAGAGGAAAACTGACTAAGATTTTAAGTGTCCCTTCCTTAATTGGGTAGGATCTTCAACATATCTTGTCCAAAAGTCATATGTTGAAGCTTATTGTTTTGTAGAGTCATTAGGATTTTTGATGCTGGAAACTTGCAAAATGATCAATGCCTTCTCCGGGACTTGAATCTGGACCTCTCGAATACGCTCCGAGTGTGCTAATAGTTACATAATAAAGACATGCTGGAATGAGAGGGAATACTTTATATACACCGCCTTGTAAAGGACAACTTGGGATTAAGGGACACACTCGCCAAATCCTGGTGGCGAAGAATCATCACCCACCACCGTTTAGTTTGGGCGCCACTGCAGACTCATTAGGTTATTTTGAAGGAGGAGACATGAAATTCAGCAATCTCCTCGCCGAGACTCGAACCTGGACCTCTCGAATAAGCACCGAGTGTGCTACCGTTACACCACGAAGACGTGCAGAATGTAGGGAGAAAATACCTTATAACCTAAAACTAAAAGAGTAAAATTTCAATATTTATATGTCCTTTTAAAAAAGAGTAAGATTATTTCGAAATTTTTAAATGACTGTTCTTGGTCATCATTCTAAGTCAAGAACTCCGCAGAGATTTTTAGTCCAAAGGGATTTCAGTCCCGAAAGACTATTGCTTTCGTTTTGGCATTTTGCGTCGGACTCATAGACGTCGGTTCACTTTTCAAACTGTTGCCACAAAATGTTAGAGTCCTGCATTATATTTGAAGAAATCAAATAATGAAAAATCTGCATAAATGATTGTCTATTTCTCGCATTGTGATAAAACAATGGTACATAGAGACATCGAATTTTGAATGACGAAATCCTACTGCGAATATGGGCATCTGAAATCCCAAATTTGGAATTTGTTTTATTATAGATTTTATATTTTGTAAAACTTTAACGAATTTTTGATTTACAAACTCAATGCTTTAAAAGCGAGAAATGGCAACGTTATATAGAAAAAAAATACTTTTATCTCCAGCTCGCGAGACTGTGTATATCGGAAATTCTAAAGATATGCTTAATTTAACATTATTTTGCGATATTGCTCTTGAACTGAATTTTATGGTTTAAGTGCAAAGAACATGATATTTAATAAATAAAGGTAACACTCAAAACGTTAAAAAAACGCCCCTTTGGACGTAATTTAAAATCTGAAAAATTTCAGATTTTTTTTTTTTTTCCAGAATTGTTTCATTTAGTCTTCTTACTCACAAGACTGTAAACGACAGGTTTTGGAAGATTTCACTGGATGATACATATGCAAAATATCCCTGAAAGAAGATTATTTTGCATTATTTATTACGAATGTAAAATGAAGGGATTTCAAATATATCTCCTAAATCAATGATTGGGTACCATTCGAGATACTTTTACATCCAAGTCTACCATATTTTGCGTCGATTCAGGAAGAGGAAATCGGTGTATTGATTCAGCGTTGCAAAATGCTGGAAAAAAGACCAGTGCTAGACGCTGCTGCAGTAATGTTGTGTTTTTCTTCGCTGTTAGCTGTAGAAGTTATGATGCTTCGAAATGACTTGTTTGGGCAGCTGCTGCCGTCTACTGGACTTCTGCCAGAAGCTGTCTGAATGATCTTAGTTCGATGGAAAGAAATAAAAAAGGGAGAAGAACTTGACAGTTTTCTTGATAACATCGAAAGAACAGACCGAAACTGGGATTTGACAGCAGCAAATAAACAATTTGGATGTTTCCGGGGTAAGTGGCGGATGGAATGGACTCGGAAGCTTTGTAACAGATTAAAGCTCTTGAAGTGTACCAGTGTTGGTGACATTACTCATCCTTTTTGGAAGCTTAAACTATTATTCTTAAATAAAGGATCTGAGATACTAATAATTGCTTCAGTAGAACCACTTGATTTATTTTAAGAATAAAAATAGGTTCCAAGATTATGTATCTTTTTTTTATTTATCATTAAGCTTTTGAAATACGTGAATTATAGATTCTTTTTCCTCTTGTACTGTAAGCTATACTATTAAAATCTGCGCACGCTGTTTGTGTTTGTTTGTTTGTTTTGCATTATCGCTTCCGGAAAGGCGGGAAGTTTAGTTTCGGGAGAGATAGCCCCGGATTCCAAAAATTTGTGAAAAGCCATTTCAATCATTCTCATCTTTGTACGACTTTTATCAGAGGAGATATTAATTAAAAACTCTGAAGACACTAATTTTCGCACTCATTTTCCCGAGTGGCAACAGTCTAGCACTTTGAAAATAAAAATGCTTTCTTTCGAAATGTGTTGCCACTGCTCGGTTTCAAATCATAGTGTTTGTTAATAAAAAATTCTAAGTTTTACAAAATATAAAATAAAATTAGCATTGCCAAAATACGAAATAAAATTAGCATTAAATGTATTAAATATATTATTATTATACACTGAAGTGACAAAAGTCATGGGATACCTCCTAATATTTTGTCAGTCCTCCTTTTGCCCGGCGAAGTGCAGCAACTCGACGTGGCATGGACTCAACAAGTCGTTGGAAGCCCCCTGCAGGAATATTGAGCCATGCTGCCTCTATAGACGTCCATAATTGTGAAAGTGTTGACGGTGAAGGGTTTTGGGCACGAACTGACCTCTCGATGATGTCCCATAAATGTTCTATGGGATTCATGTCGGGCGATCTAGGTGGCCAGATCCTTCGCGGGAATTGTCCAGAATGTTCTTCTAACCAATCGCGAACAATTGTGGTCCGGTGACATGGCGCATTGTCATCCATAAAAATCCCATCGTTGTTTGAGTACGTGAAATCCATGAATGGCTGTAAGTGATCTCCAAGTAGCTGAAGGTATCCATTTCCAGTCAATGATCGGTTCAGTTGCACCAGAGGACCGAGTCCATGCCATGTAAAAACAGCCCAGACCATTATGGAACCACCACTAGGTTGAAAAATGCCTTGTTGACAACTTGGGTCCATGGCTCCGTGGAGTCTGCGCCACACTCGAACCCTACCATCAGTTCTTACCAACTGAAATCGTGACTCATCTGACCAAGCCACGGTTTTCCATTCGTTTAGGGTCCAACCGATATACTCACGAGCCCACGAGAGTCGCTGCAGGCGATGTCGTGCTGTCAGTAGAGGCACACGTCCCTCGTACGTGCCACATTGATTTCTGCGGTTATTTGACGCAGTGTTGTTTGTCTGTGAACATTGACAACTCTACGCAGACGTCGCTGGTCTCGGGCGTTAAGTGCAGGTGGTCGGCCACTGCGCTGTCCATGATGGGGGATGTTATGCCTGAAATTAGATACTCTCGGCACATTCTTGATACTGTGGATTTCGGAATGTTGAATTCCCTAACGATATCCAAAATGGAATAACCCATGCGTCTAGCTCCAACTGCCATTCGGCGTTCAAAATCTGTTAATTCTCGTCGTGCGGCCATAATCACGACAAAGCCTCTTCACATGAATAACTTGAACACAAATGAAAGCCCTGCCAAAGCACTTCGCATTTATACATTTTCTACGCGATACTACTGCCATCTGTATATTTGCATATTGCTATCCCATGACTTTTGTCACTTCAGTGTATAAGGTCATATTATGACGTTGAAAAAAGCGCTCTGAAGAAAGATGCTGAAGAAAGCAAGTGCATGTGACGTCATTGTATGTCAAAACGTTTGAGTTAATGTCAGCATGTTAGCATTGTAATATTTTTGTTTCAGGTTAGTATTGTTGACGTGATATGATATTGATACATTAATTCATTTATTGATATTGAGAAAATGTTGTTATACTAAATTAAATTTAAATCGTAACGCCATATGTATTAATCTGAAGCGTCAAAATGTTTTGTTTCCTGTTTAGGCAATAAAAATGATTTACGAATTGGATTTTGCTTGGAAAGAATGAAGTGATTTCATTCGTACCAAAAATTTCTTTATACATTTGCTTTTCAGGGATGTATAGAATTTGCAAATTTTGCTTTGGCTGTTGTGCTCCCTAGTTTATATTATAATTGTTACATTGTTTTATTTATTTAAATACTGTTTTAAGTGAAATGTAATGTAATAAATGTAATATAAAATAATTCTATTCCAAACCGAAACGAAAATTTCAAATTTTACGTTGCATTTTTGGGCGCAGACATTATTTTCTGCTTCAACTGACTGCAGAGCTAGGTTTGTTTTAAGTATTTTAAATTTATAAGTTTTACAAAATCTATACATATAAAGAAGAATGTCTGTTATTGTGTTTTTTTCGCGTTACTGATATCTGATCCATTATGATAAATTTTTTTGCCCCATTTAATCGCCTAAAATTGAGTATAGGTGGAATATTGGAAGAAACTTGAGCTTTTACGATCATTTGATTACAAAGGAGAAAAACATTAAAAACTTAATGCCATCGTTGCTGGTATAATGCGAGAGAATTAGTTTATTTTCCTATCGAAATTTTTTGTGTGGGTTCCATATCGCATCAGACTGAAAATGTGTGACTATGAATCGTATTTTTTGCATTGCTATTAGAGAAGGATTACAGCTATATCGTTCTCTCTGTTGTTAGATATATTACTCTCAATATAACTTAACTTCCGATACTTCCGCTAGTTTTAAATAAGCTTAAATTTACAAAAAATGGGATTTAAAATCAACTCGCTGAGAAAACGAGAGTTTTTGCTTTGATGTTAAGTAAGAAAATAATAATAATAATGATAAAATCTAATGGAATTTATTGGTCATATAAAAAGTCTCCGTGCTCTTTTGCCACTAGATAGTGTTGATGTCTATATGTATGGCAACACTCCCCCGATTGTCTCAAACGAACATGTGCTTAAAAGGTGATACTCCGCTTTCATTCTTTGTGAAGATAGTTTTTTAATTCGTTGCTCGTGTAAAAGGTTATAAGAGTTTGAAAACGAGTGAAATATCTGAAGAAATACGCTATGTGATGCATTTTTACTATCAAAAAGTTAAAAACGCTACACAAACATGCCGAAAAATTTGTGAAGGGTACGATGAAAATGCTGTGAGTAAACAGAGGACGCAAAAGTGGTTTGCTCGATTCCATTCCGGAAATTTCGATGTCAAAATGTACCTCGCTCTGGTCTACAGTCACTGAAAAAGTCGATGAAATTTTGCAACTGGTGGAGCAAGACAGACAAGCAAGCTGTCAGGAAATAGCGGGGGCACTAAAACATCAACCGCATGGCAGTTTGGAATCATTTGAAAAAGAGCAGGCTACAAAAAGAAGCTCGATAATTGAGTGGCATATGAATGAACGCAAATAAATTTGGTTGACCAAATTACCATCTGTCAAATGCTGCTTAAACGCAACGAAATCCAATCATTTTTGAAGCGAATCACTACAGGCGATGAAAAATGGGTAACATACGAGAATATCAAACTTAAGTGATCATGGTCAAAGGCCAGTGACCCTCCACAAACGACTTCAAAGCCTGGATTGTCGCCAAATAAGGTTATGTTCAGTGTTTAGTGGGACTGGAAAGGAATTGTTCATTATGAGCTGCTGCGACCTGGCGAAACCCTCAATCTGACAATGTTCTGTGCACAACTTGACCGTTTGAACGAAACAATCCAGAAATTGGTCAACAGATAGGGAGTTGTGTTCCATCACGACAATATGCGGCCACACACATCTGTGATGACTCGGAACAAATTGACGGAGCTTCGTTGGGAAATTTTGATATATCCACTGTATAGCCCGGATCTTGCTCCGTCTGTTTGTTTCGGTACATTTGTTTTGCACGGTACAAATGTTTGGCACGTAAGTTAAAAGTATTGGCTAGAGAGAGAATGCAAAATCCGGAATATCACTTTAAAAATAGAGCTGGAGAAGAAATTCTAACAACGCGACACAATCTCTCTCTCTCTCTCTAAGATTCACAACACTTAGCTTAAATACTCTCACAGCTAATTTGCATTCTTCTGTGGAATATGGAAGGAAGAAGGTGTGGTAAAGATCAAAACCATAAACGTTAATTACATTGCAACTTATCTACCTGCATTTATGTATATTAGTATATATGTTTCATATTTTTTCCATTTTCTCATATTTATCAAACACAGCATTAAAATCCCCAAGATATTAATAGCCCTGTCATCGGATGTAATAATCACACCTAATCTGCCCCGACAAGAGGACCCCATAACGAAACCCGTTACCGAGTTCAGCTTAGTGGATGTGAAGATGTACCAACAAGAAACTGCTCAGCCTCCCATGGGAGGCTGTCCAAAGCTTGGTTGGTGGGCCCATTAGCCTCTCTCCGTCCGGCAACATTGTCGCCCTTCTACTGCAATGAGGTTCAGAGAGATCATAATTATCAAACAACTGGCGTTATTTTGGATTTCTATTAATATGGTTCTTTGTATAGGATTTCGTTTAAGAAGCTTGGTCTAGTATTATTATAAATACAATGTAGTCAAGCGAATGTTTTATTTGTTGAAATAAATTCATGTCAATTCAATATTTAAACCATACCATATATTCCAAGCGTAACACATTTATATTATGAATTTTTAAGCTTTAAATTAATTAAAAAATGCGTAAAAATACCGATAATACTCACTATACTTCCATGTAGTTTCATACAGACTATATAGTACATCGGTAGCTATTATGTTTGCTTTTTCAGCTTTTTTAATTAATGGCGTGTATATCATTTGTGATTGTGATTGAAATTGATCTTAGTTTATGCCTAATAACCGTAAAAAACTTGGTTTATCTTTTTTGCAGCTCAGTTTAGTTGAGTATTTCTGCTAAAATTTTAGACCTTCTACTAATATCCACGTTGAGAATTTTCATTGTGTCACCAGGTGCTATAACAACTATTAAATTTAATGTTGAAACAACTATTTCTATCCAGTGATTTCCTTAAGGAGACTGCGTAAAATATTTCACTGTTATTTTTCAAAGACGTCAGAGACTAGAAATCACTGTTCTTTTAAAAAGAATGTAAATACTGAAACAATGATGTACAGCATGGAATATCCGTGAGTTTTGACAGGCGGGTCAAATGGCCTGAAAGTATAGAACTTCAAACAAAGACGAAAGTGAGGATAGACTGACTTTAAAACCTAGCACAAGAAATGAAATACGCTTTCTGCCTCAGTTTCATGTTATAGCACTATTTCCCCATTTCATTCTTCATCTAGATCTGGCACTGACGATCCTCGGGTTTATTCGAATCCCGCGAAACGACGCCCGAAATCTTACTTTATGACCTATACGCGTGTTTCCGCATAAGTCTGCCCGGAAACTAGGAATACTAGCTTTTCACTTCTTATTCTTTTGTTTCTGCCCTCCCTCTTTGTTATTTTTCTTTTTTTTACTGCTTGGAGTTTGGGGTAGGAATTTCATTTTGATGCTTATGCGGGTTTAGAGTCCCAAGCTGCATCAGTGGTCTGATGAGAAAGATCTTGTCAGATGGAATCCTGAAAAATAATTGAATAAGGAAGAACTTGTCAACGAAGAATTAATGTTACTCCCCAATCGATATTTTCCATTGAATGATGAAGAAAGGAAAGTTGGCTTAGAAAGTGAGAATATCATTAGTTATTTTCATTGGTAATTTCAGATTTGATAATATTTGACATTTTATAGTGCAGACAAAAATGGGAATAGTAAATTTTCACTTGCTCTTTAAATAAAAGCTAGATACGACTTTTACTTTGAATTTCAAAAATCAATTTATCATATATAATTAATTTATAGATTTAGTTGTTGAATGTTAAATAAATGTAACTTGAGGTAATTTTGAAATCTTGCGTTGATTGAAAACAGAATCCAGTGAATTTTTCTGCTGTTTTCTGCATTAAATTGTTATAATACGATGCTGTAATTTTACATCATCCTTAAATTGGGTGAGAGATGTGTATCCTTGCAACAACGACGTTGATCCACATAATATTAAATTACAAGAAGCTTCCCCAAATGAATGTATTGAGAATTTATTTAATTTTGTAGCTGCTTTAAAGTATCGCCATATGTAAATATTATGCCAACCATATTGCTGTCAAAACCACTAAGAGGCACAAAATCGTAATGAATTTGGTTCACAAAGAACTTATAGATTTAAAACCTCTATATCAAAATTCAACATACTATGAAAAAATAACAGATGGCTTCAGATGTGGGTCTAGGACTTTTCGCCGTCACCACCATTTCGCCCTCGGGATGTTTCGCCGTAGGGACGTTTCACTACCAAGACATACCGTATTTTTCGCCGTATAAGACGCATCGGCATATAAGACGCACCCAATTTTAAAGGAGGTAAATCTAGAAAAAAAAGATTATGAACCCCAAGAATTCCTCTTCTTCGCTGCTATCAGAAATGAGGAAGGATAGATCCACGCAGTCATTGTCATCACTTTCTTCCTCACTGGTGTCAAATAAGACGTCGTCTTCTGTTCCATCCAAGGCATTACTAATGCCACACTTCTTGAATGATTTTACAACAATGTCTTTCTTGACGGAGTCCTATGACCTTTTAACCCATTCACACACTTGTGTCATAGTGGGCCTCTTCATCCGTCCAGTAGGAGTCAGATCATAGTTTCCAGCTGCCATCCAGGTGTTCCATTCCTCTCGCATCAGAACTTTGAACGGTTTGTTAATAGAAACGTCCAGTCCTCATGCCATTTTCGTCCATCCACCCTTTATCATGAACGTGCACGATGACTCCCCGTGGAATTGTTTCTTTTGGGAATGTTTTCCTTTTAAAGATCAACATTGCCGGCAGTTTGGTACCATCTGCACAGCAGGACAGCACAACCTAAAAGCACGAGACTCTAAAAAGTGCACTCTAAAAAGCCAGCTCGGGAGCGAGCGAAGGCACGCGCCTCTTCGCTCAGCCAATCGCAGCGCGAGGCAGAGACCGTCCAAATACAGTGCGAGGCAGAGCGGGGCTTCCTGGTCTCAGACGGCGCCAAGAGGTGGAAGGGAACGGAGTGGCCGAGTATTCCTGCGGTAAGATATGTATGCAGAGGTGGAGGGGCAGCGGAGGGCCATGGTGGGATTTTGTATTTGCCGTATAAGACGCAGGCACTTTCCCCCCCCTGATTTTGGGGAGAAAAAGTGCGTCTTATACGGCGAAAAATACGGTATTTTTCTTTACATAACTGTATTTTATCTTGCTGTATTATACTCGTATTAAATTTATTTAGTTTAATATGTCTGTTTTGCTTTTATATACTTAATAAAGGTTGCTTCTAACATAGTTATTTACAAGCATGAGCTATAAAGATATTGCACATAGTTGGAAAATTATGTCAGTATCAAAGATAAACTTCTGATATGACAGAAGTTATATTATAGGTTTTAAAATTATGCGGTTACAATATTTACATGATTCGTCAAAATTTCTTGAAATTTGAATCGGCTAATTTGTAGAGACATTAGGATTTTTTGATGCCGGAGAGATGAAAAATGCGCAACGCCTTCGCCGAGAATCGAACCACAGACCTCTGAAATACCGGCTCAGTGTGCTGACCATTACGCCACGAAGGCACGCTAGGAAGGCGGGAGAAATACCTTATATATTGTCCTTTTTTTAAAGGAGATTGGGATATTTTTAGGGGGACTCAGTCGCCAAATTCTGGGTGAGGAGATTCATCATCAGTAAAAATCCTTTCCTTATTTCAATATAATGAATATTGAATCTTGTAGGAAGAATAAAGCTAATTTTTCAGAATAAACAAAATACCTTTATTTAAATTTTAAAACAGAACCAAAAAAAAAAAATAAATACTGCAGCTCTAAACTATCAAAATTTTAAACTCTTAATTACTGCAGTTAAAACTCTTACAACTATTCAAAAATTAAAAACATTCAACTCTCTAAACAAAAATATATATAAAAATCTTTCGAATCCTCTTCTTGTTGCCACACCGTAAAATGCAAGTTCTTGTCCTATTATTTATATTTCACGTTCTCTTTAAGTCACGATCTTCACAAATCATGATCTTTACAAGTCACGATCTTTACAAGTCCCCCCACAAGAAGCACATTCGTCACCGTAGAGACAATGTTGCTCAGAGTTCATTGAGAGAGAAAGAGTTAACAGCTAACCTTGACAAAGCATCAGCATTCCCATGTGAACTTCCTTTGCGGTATGTCACAGTCATGTTATACCGTTGTAACGCTAAGGCCCAACGAGACAGTTTAGCTTCATGAGGGGCGCTTTGGGTCAAGTAGGTGAGGCGATTGTGATCAGGCACAATCTGCACTTTGGCACCGAAAATCCATGTGTCAAATTTTTTCAAGGCTTCGATGACACAAACTGCTTCTCGTTCGAAGGTTGACCATCGTTGTTGACAGGGCGTTAGTTTCTTGCTGAAAAATGCTATGGGCATTTCTTTGCCATGTTCGTCGTTTTGAGCTAAACACGCTCCAATTGCGAAAGCAGATGCATCCGTATAGAGTTGAAAGGGCTTGCTGATGTCCGGAGTATGCAGAGATGGCATTTTAATCAACTCTTCTTTAAGTTTGTTAAAAGCTGCTTCTTTTTCAGAGTCCCATGGAATATTATTTGGAACACTCTTCTTTGTAAGGTTTGTTAGAGGTAAAACAATCTCAGAAAAATTTGGCATATAATCCCTATAGTAGCTTGCTAGCCCTAAAAGACTCCTGACTTCTTTTTTAGTGGTAGGCTTAGACAGATTTCTGATGACTTCTACTTTCTCAGGATCTGGAGAGTGAGTGCCAGAACCTATTACATGTCCTAGAAACTTCACGTGGCTCTTTCCGAAATCACACTTTTCTAGATTTGCGGTTAGACCTGCGTTTCTCAGTGTCTGAAACACTTGGTCGATGTGATAGAGGTGGCCATCCCAAGTTTCAGAAAATATTGCCACATCATCAATATATGAACGGCAGTAGTTCTTATGGTTTGCAAGCACCTTATCCATCGATTTTTGGAAGGTACTTCCAGCATTTTTCAAACCGAAAGGGAGAACTTTCCATTGGTAATGGCCGGAATGAGTGATAAATGCTGTGTAGGGTTTAGCTTCTTCTTTCATAGGAATTTGCCAATATCCCTTGGTTAAATCGAGAACTGTTATGAATTTGGCTTTCCCTATTTCGAATAGTAAATCTTTAGCAATCTTCATCGGATAGGCATCCGGAATTGTGAAGCTATTTAAAAGCCTGAAGTCTATGCACAGTCTAACGCCGCCATTCTTTTTTGCAACACATACTATAGGATGTGCCCAGTTACTGTCACTGGGTTCTATAAGATCCCATTCTAACAGTTCTTTAACTTGACGATCGACTTCCTCTTGAAGTGAAACAGGAACACGGTAGGGCCTCAATCCTTTCGGATTACATTCTTCTGTAACCTTGATGTCATGATCATCAACATTGGCTTGACCAGGTTTGCTACTGAAAACATCTACATAAGATTTTAGTACTTTAAATAGTCCTTCCCGTTGGTAATATTTTAAGTCACCTTTCAAATTTTGTAAATGGGTCCAGATATCATCAGCAGATTTATTCATAAGATCTGCTGGTGCATAATGGATATCTCCAAACTCTTCATCTTGGTCAAAAATGATACCAACGTGATCTACACGAGCAATATATGGCCTTAACTTATTTATATGGAGTTCCCTAATACTTCCGTTTTCCATTTCGATTTTGGCAGAGTGTGGCCTGGTAAGTTTGATCACGGTAGCTGGTCCTTGCCACGTGTTGAGCAATTTATGTGATGATGATGGCATTAACACGAGGACTTTGTCCCCAACATTGAAAGTCTTTTCTTGAGAACGTAAATTGTATCTTGAAGTGTACTCTTCTTGAGATATTTTGGAATTTGCTGATGCAATGTCATGAGCTTTTCTTAATTTTTCTAAAAGGTCTTGTAGATAATTTTCAATTGAACGGGAAGCTGTAACTGGAATGCTACGTTCACCTGTCCATATTTCTTTCAGCAAAGATAATGGTCCTGGTGGTATTCTTCCATATACCATCTGGAAGGGAGACAAACCAGTGGTGCTATGTGGCACTTCTCTGTAGGCAAACAGGAGATAGGGAAGATTCAAATCCCAGTTTCTGCCATGTTCTTGGATATTTTTGTTCATCATCTCTTTTAAGGTTCTATTCCAACGCTCGACAGCACCCATACTCTCGGGGTGTCCTGGAGTGGAGAATCGTGGAGACACACCAAGTAAGTTCTCAAAGGCTCGGGTGAGTTTGGCTGTGAAATTAGTTCCCTGGTCGGAACAAATCACTTTTGGAAATCCAGTTTGAGTAAAAAAACTCATCAAAACGTTGCATGTTGTTTTCGCACTTATGTCTTTGACGGGGGTGGCTTCTGCCCATCTGGTGCATAGGTCAACTGCACATATCACAAACCGATGACCTCTCCTGGATGGAGGTTCTAATGGCCCGATACAATCCACGCTCCATACTTCAAAGGGTGTTTCCGGCCTAACAATAGGTTGAATTGGGATTCGATCTTTGTACGTAACTGTTCTCCTCAATTGGCATTCTTTACAACTTTCACAGAATTTTTTAACATCTTGCTTAATAGTAGGCCAAAAGAATGAGTGCTTGATTCGTTGAATTGTCTTTTTCTCACCGAGGTGGCCGGCAAGAGGGATTTCATGTGCCATTCTTAGGACTTCCCTTCTTTTTTCTAAAGGTAATACAACTTGCTTAATGTTTTCACCACAGATATATTCGGAATGAAGTAATATGCCATCATCGAAAGTATATGAATTTTGATTTTTATTTGCCCATTCAAAGCATTTTTTCAGAGTTTCGTCTTGTTCTTGATGTGTCTTGAATTCTAGTCTTACCTTGTTCGTTGTTTTCAGAGACTCTATGTTTTCTTGGGAAATCTGATTAACAGCAGCCAAATTTGTAGTAATGTCTTCAACTGGTGAGGGTTTATCATCTGTCTCTTTGTACTCTAAGGGGGATGCATCCCAATGACGATCACAGTTCCACAGTTCGATATTTCCACAGAGTGTTTCATAAGCTGAAGAACTCAATAGCAAGTCGGTAACTAGCTTTTTTGAAACAGCACACGTAATGGACACTCTACCGTGAAAATCATCGTCAATTTTCATCTGGAAAATCTTTAGTGGAGTAATTTCGTTTTCACCAAAAGCAGAAGATATCTCTATTTTACTTTCTCCTTCGCAAGGTATGTTGTCAACCAATTTCTCACGGACTACTGAAATTTGTGCTCCCGTGTCTACGATTCCATTTAGAATAATATCTCCACATTTAACTTTGACCAGTTTTAATTCATCTATGTTTCTAGATACGTCCACTGATTTTGAGACAGGAATAGAGATCTTGGCAGTTAGCACTTCTGGTTTTTCTTTTTCTGCTAGGGGTGCTTGTGTTTGTATTAAGTTGTTTTGTGCTGTTGCAGAAGCACTTCTTGGTATCCGATTTTTGGTACATAACTTAGATGTATGACCTTCTTTTCCACAATTATAGCAAGTTAATTTGAAATTAGTCTTTTGTGGTTCGTCACTCTTACGGGATGGGTACACTCTTGGCGTGTTTTCAGCGTACAGCGATTTATTTCTGAAAGCTCTTTCTGGAAGTGGAGAACGAGGTTGCCATTTTTTATTAGTTCTGTCTGCTGATGGATTACCACCATTCTGTTTTGAGATATTACGAACACTGTCATATTCGTCAAGTTTATCAGCTAATTTGGTTGGAGAAACGAATTTCGCCCAGTCGTCAAGAAGATGGTCTCTTACTTCATAGGGTACTCTTTTCTTAATTTGGTCAGTAATAATCAAGTCTTTTAACGCGGCAAAATTTGTGATTTCAAGACCATTGATCCATTCTTCAAAATAACTTGTAATTTCGTAGCAAAAATCTCTCCATGATTTTTCAGCGCTCTTTTGGTGCATCACAAATTTTTTTCTAAAGCTTTCAGGATTTAATTTAAATCTCTTCAATAAAATGGCCTTAATGTACTCATAATCTTCAAAATTTTCTTCAGATTACCTACCAATTAATTGAATGATTTCAGATGGCATTAAAGTCAATAAACATGAAACCCAATCTTTAGGATCAATCTTTGTCCTTTTAGCTTGTCTTTCAAATAAGGATAAATAAATCACAATATCATCGTGTCTTAAATTGAATTTGGGAATAAGCTTAATTAATTAAAATTATGATGTCCATTTTCATTTGTTGGTGTTTCATTTGTTTCATTTGTTGGTTTCATTTGTTTGTGTTAGTCGAACACGAGATTCAATTGAGTTTCCTCAATTCAAACTCCATTTGCTCTCTTTTCTGCTGGGCTTCTAATTCTTCTTTCCTTCGTTGTTCCTCAATCTCTTCTTTCCTTCGCCTTTCCTCAAGCTCTTCTTTCTCCTTTCTTCGCTGTTCCTCAATCTCTTCTTTCCTTCGCCTTTCCTCAAGCTCTTCTTTCTCCTTTCTTCGCTGTTCCTCAATCTCTTCTTTCTCCTTTCTTCGCTGTTCCTCTTCTTTTCTTTTCCTCTCTTCAATAATCGTTAAAAACACTTCTTTAGCAAATGCTTCATCATATGTATCACTTTGAATTATTTCATTTTTTATCGCCACGATTTTCATACTTGGATCTACTTGAATTTCTAATTGAGCAGCTAAAACTAGCAAATCCTCTTTTTTCCCACGTCCCATAAAAGCCATGTCTCGATTTTATTCAGCCAATAGACTCTTAGTTTTATAAAAAAAAAAAAAAAAAAAAAAAAAAAAAAAAAAAAAAAAAAAATTTTTCTTTTCTTTTTTTATTTAAATATAATTCACAATGAATTTAATTTTATTCGGCACGAAAATCAATCAGTGGAATCAATACTTAATGTGTTGTTCACCTACTCTGGCGAGTCAAACGAAATTACATTTGAACACTGGCGTATTCATTACTTTGACAAGTAAATAAACTAAGATTCCATGACGGAAACAATAATTAACTTTTCATAATCTTAATTAATTATTTTACGTTAACAAGGTAAATTGAGCTCTCACCTGAGTTATTTTGGTTCGTAATTATATGCGGAGAAATCCCGATCCTACCGGCTGCGCCAGTAAAAATCCTTTCCTTATTTCAATATAATGAATATTGAATCTTGTAGGAAGAATAAAGCTAATTTTTCAGAATAAACAAAATACCTTTATTTAAATTTTAAAACAGAACCAAAAAAAATAAATACTGCAGCTCTAAACTATCAAAATTTTAAACTCTTAATTACTGCAGTTAAAACTCTTACAACTATTCAAAAATTAAAAACATTCAACTCTCTAAACAAAAATATATATAAAAATCTTTCGAATCCTCTTCTTGTTGCCACACCGTAAAATGCAAGTTCTTGTCCTATTATTTATATTTCACGTTCTCTTTAAGTCACGATCTTCACAAGTCATGATCTTTACAAGTCACGATCTTTACATCATCCAACACCCTTTTTAGTTCGGGCGCCAGTGTAGGGACATTAAGGATTTTTTGAAGCCGGAGTGATGAAAAATGAGCAAAGCCTTCGCGGGGAATCGAACCGGGGACCTCTGAAATACCTGCTCAGTGGGCTGACCACTACACCACGAAGGCACGCTAGGAAGGCGGGAGAAATACCTTAAAAGTTTACGAAATCACTCATACAAGCAGGAAATTCACATTTTTATGAAATCAGAATGGGAAACGGAATTACTTTGGAATCTTGTCAGCGCCTTACTTAAAAAAAAAAAAAAAAAATATGTCATGTGTAACGATGTATGTGTATAAAACTGTGCAAAAACACATTTTATATAAAATGTTTATTAATCTAAATAAAATTATTAAACTAAACAGATTTATTAATTTAAATCAACTTAATATAATACAGCAAGATATAATAACATCGTGTAAAAAATACGTCTTGACGGGCGAAATGTCCCGACAGCGAAACGGACGGCGAAACGGCCGCATCGAAACGGCCACGGCGAAATGGCCACGGCGAATAGTTCCATTCCCTTCAGATGTATGCAGAATGGCTGAATATTTAAGTACATAGGCCCTAAATAATAATGATGTTTTAGTGGTACGGTTAACGTCTAATAATTTACCGATGTTTCAAACGAAAATTATATACCTTTTTACCCCTCATTTAAAGTTAGACTTGGACGGAGAGAATTTGGCACTTAACATTTGCACTTTTGAAGTTGGTCCCAATCGCCGTTGGTCAGAAGGTCAGAAATCGGAATGCCTAGTTTCTGACTCTGGAGCGTAATATATAGCGTAAATATGTACAATCTATTTTCATCTGTACTTTTTATTCTTTATAATTGTTTAATGTTTATCAAGAAACGTGGTCAAGTTAATTGGTGACTCATTATTTTAGGAAGGAATTCTCTTTCCATGCTGCACGAATATAACTTTTATGATATAAATTTTAATTTGCTATCTATGCTTTCTTAAGAAGAAAAAGACCAGTTTAATAATTTAGTTAAAGCGAGGACCTGAATAGTGAATTAACAAATCTCTTTATGTACTAGCTTTTGTATTCACATTTTGATATTCCTTCATTCATTTTGGTTGTTTTCTGATAGATTCATTTCCACATAGCTGATTTTGATAATTGAATTTAATTTCATACCAGAGCTAGTAAGCTCTAATAAATCCACTCTAAAAGGAAATGAATCACGATGTGACAAGACAAGAAATAATTTGCTTTTGAAATGGTATTTACATTTATCTAATATAGTGGTTCTCAACCATGGTGCCGCGGCACTTTTGTGTGCCATCAAATTTTAGAATTGTATATAGTAAAAATTATAATGGGTTTGATCCTAAACAGCATACGGTAGAATGAAAATTGGCGAAATTATGTTTTTAAGACATTAATAAGCGCGACAGTTGTGGTATTCAAGCCGATTTTGGTGCCGAATAATTCTGTATTTGAATTAACTTTGAATGAAGAGGAAGAACTAATTTCGCTTTCTAATAGTCGAAATTTAGTTTCAAAATATTCAGAAGAATCAATTAATTCATAATGGATTAACATTAGACGCAATTTCCTATGATGGCCAAAAAAGCTTTAAAAATATTATTACACTTTTCTACAACTTATGTTAATTTGGATTTTCAGTATTAACCAACATAAAAACGAAAAGAAGATCGAGACAGTTAAATGTAGAAGACGATATGAAAGTCATTTTTACTACCAAACATAAATGAAATTATCAAAAAACGTACTATTCGTACTATTCGGTTTCGAGGGCCGTAAAAAATCGCCAAACTATTGTTGATGCCAATGCTGCCAAAAATAATTGCAGCAACCCTAATAATTGCGGCAATAAAGGAAGTGTAATAGTAAATAACTATCTAAGATTGATGTTTTAATTTAGATGAAAGGTTAATTTCATATAATACATTTTTATTATTATAATTTATATGAAAAATACTAAATATGACTGAATGGATGCATAAGAGTAAATAACTATTTCAAATCATTATTATAATTTATATAAAAATTGCTAAACATAACTGAATGGATGCCTGCATCGCTATTTCGCTACCAACTTATCGCTAAAGCATAATTTCATCTCGTTGTTTGTTCAAACGTAATTTTCTATAATGAATGATGCCTTTTCTTTGAAAATATTCTCGGTAAAGTGCAGACTCGCTCACTTATTTGTTTGCCGCTTGTAAAAACAAGGGTAAAAACAATTAGATTTTTGTCAATTTTCTTTTACTTTTTAAGTGAAAATAGGTCGATGTGTACATAGATAAAGCCAAGGGTGTGCGCAGTGCCACTTTTGTGCAATTCTGGGATTTTTTTAAAGTGAAAATAGGTCGATATGCACAAGAATACCGAGTATGTGCAATTCTTAAAAACGCGTCAAACAATGGGGGATTCTGCACTTTACCCAAAATTCTATTGCCGACTTTTCGTCATGGGCAATTCCCAAATTGTTAAATCTATAGGATATTAAAAAAGGATTTAAAATCAAAAAAAGGATTTAAAAATTAAACTAGTATTTCAATGGCATCTTAAGAAATATAGAACTATATAAACTTACGCAGTCTGAAATCAGCGTGTACGCTAGATTTGGCGCGCTGTTGAATGGGCGCGTATGCTATGAAAGTCATTTTTACTACCAAACATAAATGAAATTATCAAAAAACGTCAGGATCGAATTTCTCATTAAAAGTATTTTTATTATTAACTTGTAATTAATCTCTTAATAAACGTACTGCTGTTTTTGTAGTACATATTATTTTATTTTACATTCATAATTATTATCATAAACTATTTTACACAGTGTATTATAAGTAAGTAAACAACTTTTAAACTTATCTTTTCTTTGTGTGCCACCAAATTTTGAAACCGCTAAAATAGTGCCGCGACAAAAAATGTTGAGAATCACTGATCTAATACATTTTAATACAGAATTACTGAAATAATTGATTAAAAATTAGCGAAAACAGCGCTTACTTTTTTCTCTACGAAAAACACACACAAAAATAATAAATAAATAAATAAAATCTGAAAGTGTTCAGATTTTACATTACGCCCAATTCAATATCGCAAAATAATTTTAAAATGAACAGATCTTTAAAATTTTCGATAAGCAGTCTCGCGCGCTGGATGTAAAAATGTTTTTTCCTGTTGTGTTGCCATGGCTCACTTTGAAATTTTAATCAAAAATTCGTTAAGTGTTACAAAATATGAAACCGATGATAAAATAAATTCCAAATTAGGGCTTCCAGATCTCCATATCAGTTGAAAGATTACGTTATACAAAATCTGATGGTTCTGAGTACCGTTGTTTTATCACAGTACGAGAAACATACATACATTTTTGTAGATTCTTCATTATTTAATTTCTTTAAATATAACACAGGGCTCTAATATTTGGTGGCAACAGTTTGAACAGTAAATCAATGCAAAATGCCAAAACAAAATTAACAGTCATTCTGGGTAAATTATCCATTTGGACTGAAAACAAAAAACCTACTAAGTATTTTCATACCCTACCAAGTATATTTTTATCAAGATTTCTGTTTTTTTGCACATTCTCATCCATGAGTTACATATACAAATAATTGAGTGTCTGGAAAAAACTTCTATTTCAGCAGTTTGTTTAATCTAAATTTAAAAAAAAAATCAAATCCATTTATTAACTGAAAAATTATTTTATTTCTCTTCTTACGTTTAGATATCGAGTTACAATCATATGTCACATATATCCTGTTTATTTTTCTTTTAAATCATACACACACCAATATTATTATAATTCATGATAATTATAAGGTTGTAGGGTATCTGCATATTAACTAACGTTTTTAATGTTTTTCCTTTACTCTGACTTACTTTTGTCGCCTTCTAACAGAATGCAAATTATTTAATCTGTACCCAGCTCTGGATTTTAAAACACAACCTTTGGCAGCATTCGTTTATTCACTCGATAGTAGCCCCCCTCCCGGAAAAAAAAAACTCTTCTGTACTTTCTTGAATTTGGCTATAGTAGTGCTAGCCGTTTCTGCCGAGGAAAGTCCACAGACAATGCAACAAACAGACAAAACAACTACTAGATAACATAGAGCAGAACAAAGACAACAATTTGGACACACTGGCTGTTTCGTTGGACATCAAAGGAGCATTCGAGTCGTGTGGTGGCCAGACGTAGTCGAATGCCTAGACTTCATCAAATGCCCAAAGGAAATCCTGAATCTTATACGCATCTACTTGCAGGATCATTGGATACGGGTTACAACGGACAATGATGTACTCAAAGACAAGTTCGAAAGAGTCTGTCCCCAGGGTTCCTGTTTGTGACCTATACTTTGGAATCTTGTAGGGAACACAGCCTATGCGCTCTATGACCAACAGTAAGGAGTGGATATCCAGGCGTACGCGGAACTGTTTATATGTAACAGCTGTTTATATGTAGGCATTGAGCGCGAAATAGGAATCCCAACATCAAGCTAAATGAAGAGTCTATAAAAGAGGTTACTGACCTTAAATATCTAGGTATTATAATTAACAATAGGCTTTTCTGGGTACCTCATATTAAAGAGCTTAAGCAGAAAATAAATCAGCTTAGTAATTCCATGGTTAGAACAACAGGACCTCATTGGGGTACTCCAATCACTATGCTCAAAAGCTGAACAATCTCAGAAAAGATCATATTATATGGGACTGACATATGGGGAAGGAAGATTACTGCCTATATGAGGAGGCAGCTTCTCACCATACAAAGAATGCAACTTTTAATGATATGCAAAGGTTATAGAACATCTCAACTGCGGCACTGCAAGTGCTGGCAGGTATCCCTCCACTGGACCTTCTAGTGGAGAGAGAATCACTATTAGTAAGGACATTGCACCTGGAAAGTAACGTCTCTCTGTGGCAAAAGACATTCTTTTTTCCAGTCACTTAGTGATATATGTATGCATTTAATGCAAAAGTAAAATAAAATATATCCTCGTCATCCATTTAGTTAACATAGTTTTTATTACGTTGTAGAGTCAAAAGTATTTTTACGCCAAAGGAGCGTTAGCAACTATTAATTTCCTTTTGGCATTTTGCGTCTGTTCACTGTAATTGTCCGGATTACTTTTCAAACTGTAGCCACCAAATATTATCGCTATGTGTTATATTTAAAGAAATTAAATAATGACGAATATGCATAAATCTATGTATGTTTCTTGCATTGTGATAAAACAACGATACCTAGAGCAATCCAATTTTGAATAACGTACGTCTCCACTTGAACATGGGCATCTGGAAGCACAAATTGGAATTTGTTTTATGGCCTATTTCATATTTTGTAAAGCATAAGAAATTCAACGATTTCAAAGCCAGCAATCGCAACACTGCACGGAAAAATAAACATTTTTATCTTCATCGCGTGAGACTGTGTATCCGTAATTATAAAGATATGATGGGTTTAAATATTTTGTAATATTGATATTGTTGTTGAATTGCATTTTGTGTGGTTTAAGTGCTAAGAACATGTTATTTAATCAATAAATGTAGCACACAAAACGTTAAAAAACACCATTATAAGCGTAATATAAGTTTTGAAACCTTTCAGATTTTCTTTCTTCTTTTTTTAAGGGGTATCAGAAACCCCTATGCCGACAATGTTAAATTGGCCATTTTCGATGTACCTTATCTCAAAATCTGCTGTAGATAAAAGATTGAAATTTTTTCTGTAATTAAAGTATATATATTTGATTATACTGAAATAAGCTTTTGAAGCATTTTGAATTTTAGAGTAAATTACAGAATATTTTGTTAGGCATAGTAACATTTAGCACTTTTCTCACACAAAAAAATTAAAATATTTTTTTATTCTAAGTTTATTACAAAAAGCTCATTTCAGTAAATATTAGGGAACCTAATAAATAAGCCATAAAAATTTTAGATACCTGTGAGCAGTAGTTCCTGAGAAAAGGTACATCGAGTATAAAAAATCACGTTTGGAGAAAAACGCGTTTTTATGTAAAAATCCTCATTGATCAAAGCAGTAGATGACAAATTAAAACTAGATTTTTTTACAGTTCTAATTTTCATAGAGGTTAAAGAGTGGTATTTTTAGAAAGATAAAAGTGTAGAGAATTTGAAAATGCAAAAATCCTAAATCAAAATTTTTTTTAATATTTTGGGGTTCCAACACCCCTTAAAGCAGGAGACTTGAAAAATGAGCAATGCACTTGAGGAGACTCGAATATATGCCAATTTTTCCACCGTTACAGCGCGAAGGTGTTCGGGAAGAACAGAGAAAAAATAAGGAGGACCCAGTCCTATTATACATAGGATTTATAGGACTCAGTCGTCAAATCCTGGTGGTGACGAATTACTGTCCACCACCTTTTACTTCGGGTGATACTGTACAGCCATTAGATTTATTTTTAATCAGGATACTTGAAAAATGAACTGTGTCTTCGCCGGGAGTCGAACCTGGAACTCTCGAATGCGCGATGATTGTGCTTCCGTTACACCATGAAGACATGCTGGAGAAAATACTTTATATACTGTTTGTTTTAGGGGACCCAATTTCGATCCCCATTGAGTGGCACTGTAGAGTTATTAGTTTTTTTTTTTTTTTTTTTTTTTTTTACAGGAGACTTGCAAAATGAGTAATGCCCTCGGCAGGACTCGAACCTGAAACTCTGGAAATACGCGGCGAGGGTGCTGCCGTTACACCACTGAAAAGGAGGAAGAAAATGCCTTCTAAAGTATTTGCAAATTTTAAAGAAATTTTACTTTAATTTTTAATTTTAAATTGTTCCAAACAGTTGAAGGTGTATAAAAATTTTCATCTTCATTCGAGTAACAGAGATTCCAGAATATGGAATGATGTGTTAGAACAGAGAATGAGGATGTAGGTAAAATTGATTCTCATAAAAAAATTGTGAAATCAAATGTTTTGAGAAATTTTGTCATTAAAACACTAGGTCATTACTTCGATGACCTGGTTACGTTACTAAAACGTTACTAAAACTGATTAAAAAATAATTGAAACCTTTAGAAAATGAATTCTGTCAATTTTCCATAGTAATTTAGTGTAATAAATTGATATACACTAAAATAATAAAATTCACCTATGCAATGTAGTAAAACGTTAATCATATTTTTCCTGTCTCCACACATGCATGTGAAATTCACCCTTTTCAGATAAATTATTTAAAGGTATGGTAGTAATTAAACAAGCGATAGCTTCCAATATTGTATTAGTTCGAAGGTGACAAATATGCTTTGCTTTTGAGATTTGTTCTATTTAAAATACTGGAAAAAATATGAAAATTGTGGAAGGCAATTTTGTAAAGCAAACGGTTCCTCTTAATTTGGTTAATAAATTAAATACATTACAAGGTTAAATTTAATCAGTGGAGTTCTGAAATTAGGCGAATACAAACTCCGAAATTAGCTCTAATCTAAACTCTATAACTTAATTAATTGTTGGAACTAAAGTTAGGTTTGGAATTTAAACTAAACTTAACCGCTTCAGAGAATTTCAACCCGGAGTGTTAAAAGGTCTCCTAATCCAATATAAGATGTTTCCATGATTAAAAAAGGGTATTAAAGTAGAGATTGTAAATCTTAAAGAATTTAAAACTGAATATATAAGGTAAAACTTTGCTTTTAATTTTTACATAAGTTCCTTTTTATAATCTCATTTCTGATAACGAAAACCATTTACGAAAAGTACTACTGTACAAAATAATACTGCAGAATTCTCTATTGTAAACCTAAATTAATTTCTTTGAATTTAATAACTGAAAAATAATCTGAAAGCAACTAGTAATTAAAAATTATGTAAAGAACTTGGAATTTAATTATGAAATTCGAATTTACAACATTAGCAATATGTACACTGCGAAAAAAAAAGAAACAAATCGGGACAGTTCTGCATCGTTTGTTCTACTGGACCGATTGACGAAATTCAACTTCCGTTTTTCATGTCTAGAAAGCGCGAATTAGGACATGTATTAGATTTATATACAGCATTGTTCTAATATAGGTATTTTGACACAAAATCGGACTTTTTCTGAAATGACATGCCAATTGTTTTTGCATATTTCGATTCTACGACTCCAATTAGGCTCAACTGCCAAGTTTTGTGAAAATCGCACGAATAATTTTTTAAAAATTGCCTCTCAGAACTTTAACTCCTCAATGGTAATTGAATTTGATATATATTTATTAATATCTTCTTTGTTTATTAAACTTACTTGATTCCTTATTTCAGAATCTTTCTTAGGCTTCATCCAAATATAATTCGCACATTTTTATGATTTATTTTTAAAATTTGCATTTTTAAATATTTTTTATAAACTTTTAAAAAATATTTTGTATTATAACCTGAGTTTTTTTACTCAAACTTTTGTGAGATATAAATGAATTTACATATTGCAGCGTTCTGAAATTTGGCATCTTTTTTTTTGAGCGATAATAAGGCTAAATGTAGATTACGCATTTTGTTAAAATTACTTGAAAGTATGAATGATGACTTTTTCCTTCCCGTCTACAATGAAAAAAGGAAAGGAAAATAGATTGCAATTAATTAAGAATTTTGCCAAGTGAATTATTCTTGACACAAATTGAAAACAATGCGCCAAGATAAAATTTTAAATTTCTCATCAAAAATTATAAAATTTAATATCTAGGCATAGTTTGAATTGTACAATCGAAATATGGGAAAAATTGGTATGTTATTTCAGAAAAAGTCCGATTTTGTGTCAAAATATTTATATTAGAACAACTCTATATAGAAATATGATGTATTTCTGAAGTCGCGTTTTCGAGACATGAAAAATGCAAGATGAATTTCGTCAAACGGCCCAGTAGAACGGGAGATATAGAACTGCCCTCCTTTTTTTGCGCAGTGTACATTTTATTTCAAAAGAAATATTTTATGCTCTCTGTGTTTAATTTCTGCGTATTAATTCTTAAACAACTTAGTTAATCATATCTATTTAGCTTAAAATTGTTTGAGTATTTAAATTTAAACTTTCATTCTTCGACAAATGGCGCTACTTTCTCGTTCGTTTTGCTTCTGTTGGGTATAAATCATGACTAGCCTTTCCTTGCAGATTTCTTTCCTCCTGATGAAGAGGGACCTGTACGTGTTTGTTCTCGAAATCGATAAGATCCTGTCGCCAAACACAAGTTTTCTTTCTTTGTTGCTAATTTTATACTTTAATTTGAAGTGGTTCAGTTATGTCGTGTTAAGTTATTAGGTTATTCTGAAGCCGGAGACATTTAAAATGAGGAATGTCCTAACCGGGACTCGAACCTGGACCTCTCAAATACGTTCTGAGTGCACTACCGTTACACTACGGAGGCCTGACTGAGAGAGGGAGACTCTACCTTATTTACCCCCCTTTCAAAGAGCGACTAGGGTTTAAGGGACCCAATCGCCAAATCCTTGTGGTGTGGAATTATCGTTTACCACATTTTAGTTCGGACGCCACTGTAGAGTCTTTAGTTTATTTTGAAACTGAGAGATGAAAAATGTGCAATGCCTTAACCAGGACTCGAACTTTAACTCCTCGAGTGTGCTGCGATTACACCACGAACACATGCTGCAAGGAAGGAGAAAACATCTTATAGTCTTATATGTGTTAATGGAAAAATCAGGACAAAAATTAGAAGTGACATTTAAAAATATACAAGAGGTGAAGGCTAAAGAATCCGATAATGTACCCCTTGTTGCTAAAAATAATTAATAACTAAAAGGGAAAAATCCAAAAAGGAAAAATCTCCTAAAAACTATACATAGGCGGTATTACTGAGATGATTCGTTTCATCAAGCAATAATGATTTTATATTTAGATTGTAAGGATCATAAGTTTTACTAACGTTTATTTTATTTTAAATCTTTACTATCACTTTTTATTTTTTTTACTTCCAGCCAGAATTAAAAGCTTTAACTTATTTATGCAAATTTGTCTTGCTAACGCCAAGTACTTAAGTTGTGGCTTTTTGCCAAGCAAAAGAGAGGAAGGAGTTATTAGAAGCAGGCCGCTTGCCATAGTAGTTTTACTCGGTTGCTGGTTGCCTTCAAGGCCAGAGGTTTAGTCCTGTTGATAAGTTCAAACGTATCGTAGTTTTAGCAGCTCTCTGTACTACATACGGATTTTGTTAAACAACGGCCAATCTTGAAGTTAGGCACTTGTATATTAATCCAAAGTTAGTTTTAGTTAGAGTTTTTAGTTAGTATTTTTATATTCTTACGTCCAGACTACAAGTGGTTGGTCTCTGTATTCCGAAGTTCCGGAGATCGCTGTAAAAATAGAATAATTAAGGGTTTCGTATACCCTTCCTGTGTGTATTGTCTACTTCACAATTTATTGAACATAGCTTGAGTAAGCTCCCTGTTCCGAGTCAGGACAGTTCATGTTTCCAAAGCAAGCAAAGAGGAACACAAGTCCTGATAAGATTAATTCAACATAGAGACATATTACTCTTATATTGAATTAATCGAACATAAATATGATTTCAATATCACAAACTGATAATTTTTTAACAAGTTCCCTTTGAATTCCATAGCAGGAATTATCATACAGATGAGAGATCTAACTGATTGATAGATTAAGTATTTGTTTTCGGAACGTTATTAAGTTTAATTAAAGCTTTTAGTTTCGTTATAAATATATAAAAGAACATCAGTATAAAAGAATACATGATGCTATACCCATTCATATACGTTAAGCACTTAGTCAAATGTTAGAGACTTAATAAACATTTCAATCTCAATGGAACCCAATTTAGGGTTTAATTTAAGACTTAATTCATTCGAGCTTTAATTAAGATTTTCAGTGTGAATTTATTCACTTGTTTCGAAGAACAAAGAAACATTTGAGTCTGTGATATCAAAATCATTAACACGTTCTTCCTAACGTTTTATATTAGCAGAATAAAACTTAGATTTTGATAGTAAAAAAAATTGCAATACATTTGTTTACTTGTTTTGTGATTTCATTTTTATTGATTTTTTTCATTTTTCTAATTATTAAATAGTAAACTATTATGAGAATAACATCTTTAAGCTATAGTTAAAGACCTGCTTTTTATAAATCTTTTGCATTTTTACATTCTCTGCTACCTTCAAATGAAGAACAGTTTTCAATGTTCCGCCACTGTGAAAATTCTTGTTTAAAATTTTGCATTACGTTATTGTGGTAGTGAAATAAAAGTTTTCAAAAATTTCTAATTTATAGGCCTGAAATAAACTGTTTCATCAAGGTGAACAACACTCACAATGAAAATTGAGAAATGTATTTTTCGCTGCATGCGAATTAAAGTTTACTTTTGAACTCATTTGCAAAAGACGTTCTTAATATTCCATACAGAATATATTCCTAATTTGTTTTTGAGAAGATCCAGTCATTTAGTTTAGTATCCCATTTACTGAATATCTTCTGCCACAAATCAAATTTCGTACCCATTAACACATACAGATTTTACATAAATCCTCATTCATGTTTCCCTCATCAGTAACAGCTCCATTTATTGGCTTGACATGGTCTACAGAAACGTAAACAATAACAAATCTCCTTTGCTACTATTTAGCTAAACTCCATGGTAATGCTTTCTGAAGTGATACGCCATTAACTCCGTACCAATCTGCAACAACGTCCGCAACGGGCCTTATTACGAAGACTTGAGCAGACGGAATACCATCTCAGTCTGTTAAAGCAGTTAACTATGCTTATGTTTCACCCAAAACCCTTCGTTCATTGGAGGAATGAGAGAGAGAGAGTGTTGCCAGATTAAAATAGTTTTACAGCCAGTTAAATAGAGAGATAGTTGTTCCGGATTCTGAATGGTGCTTTTCAAGTGTCCCGCTGCCGCTGTCGTGGACATCTGCAGCAATTTCTGGAGAACTGGTTTCCGGAGTAGTTTCGCATTTATGCCGAGGATATGGTCGTGGGAGGGGTGGGTAAAGGATAGAGGAGGGAGGAATGGTAACAGAAGCCAGGAAAGTGAAATTCCTTCCTGTTAAGATCACCATATGGAGTAGGATACCTTAAGTGTGGTGCTATAGGTGAAATAAGTATTCACCAGCGCATACTTAGATAATGTTATGCTACTAATATTATAAACTTACGTGGCTATCTAACTCTTCAACAGTTTTATGTTTGATGTTTGTATGCATTTTGATGAAAAATATTTTGCTTTCTCTTTTTGGTAACCATTACAGGTAAATTTAGTTTTTCATCTATTGCCATTTCCCATAACGTATTTGACTTCTATGAAAATCTCGAGCAAAATAATAAAAAATCTGATGTGTACACCACACGACTTCCTTGTACGGAATATTCAATTATACGCAATTTTTCTCGCATTTCATTTAAACTTATTGGACTAATTAAATCTACTTCTTAGCGTATAAATACAATATAATAAATGCACTCTTTTAAAATTCACTATATTTGTTTACCATACCGACACTCTGGCGCTAGGTTCATTTAACAGCGTGACATGACCATATTATAACTCAGAATGCACAAAATTTATATCATTTAAAGAATTATCTAATCGTTGCCACATGTTCTATTCAAATACTATAATAAAGCTAGAACGATTCAGCAAACAATTCAAAATTCAAAAAAGAAATTCAGCAAACAATTCAAAAAAAGAACTGTTTCTCACAGACGATTGAGTATTTTTCATTCAATTAATTCAGTCCTCCCTTCGCGACAAGGCAAAAATACATAAAAACTCAAAATATCTGTATTAAAAATTACGAAGTAAATCTTAAACACATGTTTCCTCGAAAACATTCCAGAAAGGATTAAGCATGATTTAATTCGCAATAATAAATGAAGGCCTTATCTTTGTTGTTGCGAAGCTAAGTTACTCTAGATTAGCAAAAAATCCACTATTCTGCTGTTTCAAATGTAAACAAGCAATGGCCGCCATCAAAAACATTATTAGGCTTAGCGGCACTTAAACAACTTTAAAATTGTTGATAATTCTAAAAATATTGCATGCAGATTTACTAAAGGCATGAACACCTTAATCGGAAGATAATAACAACATAATTCAATCATTTTTAAAGCAAAAAATGTACAATTTACAAACATACAAGAGTAAAGAAACTGAGATCACTGAGCCGGGTAACAGAGGGGATATATATATAAATATATTTATATACCTTTGGTGCGGCCGATTGCAACGAAAATACGAGGTGCACATCTACATGTTATAGCAGTCTTATATACAAAATTTCAACGTTCTGAGGCTACTCGTTTTTGAGTTATGCGAGATACGTACGTACATACGTTCGTACAGATGCCAACAAATATTCTCTTCAGAATTCATTTTAAAGCAATTTTACAATTTTTTTGGAGGCAACGAGTCTTTTATTCTGTCCTTATGTACAGATATCACGCAAAAACATCGTTAAATTGCTTTCGATAGCGGTCAAAATGGATATTTTCGTTGAAATAGGCTGCCTGAAACTTTTCGCGATTACAATACTTCCTTTTTAGTACTTCGTACAAGGAAGTAAAAAGACAACTAATTTTTGAAATATAATTTCTTACACTAAACAGTCATCAAAAAATTCTTCTTACTTATCTATTACTTAAACAAACTCGCAAGATATATATATATGTATGTATGTATTATAGTGATATCCGTCGAATTAGTAGACTACTGTAATTTCCTAAACATAAACTTTAATATACAAAATTTATTATAATTACATAATGTATAAACCTTATATTATATGACAAACAGGAAATGTCGACAAATAATATGATTACAGGTTTTAATTACTGAGTAAATTATAACAAAAATACTTCAGGTCATCATTTCATTCTCTCTCGTAACTGCTTGATAAAAAATCATATGAAATAAGCATATTTTTACTAATAGCATATGAAAATATCATTTTAGTAATATGAAAACATGACATTAATAATCAACCGTCATCCATTCATTTTAATGTCTGATGGCATTATCATAGTTAAATTTCGATGGACGCAAATTATAAATATTTTAATACGATAATTTTGTGTACATTAAAAATAGGCTTATCTTGACGTATTTGGAATATAGAAAAGCTATGAATGGGTATTCACGTGGTTTTATAATATCAGTTTCTTTATAAATTTAAATCCCAATTTCTATCAGTAGATCTATATTAGTTTCATATAACTGTGATTGTATCCTAAGTGTTTACGTTACTCACAAAGGAAAAAAAAAGCGTAAAAATATCGACTTTTATAACATGGTTAAAAGACCTATTGATGAACATTTTGATAAAAATTAAAAATATAACAAATGGGTTTAAGAAGTCTCAAATTTCAAATCAAATAACAAACAAAATACTTAAATTTGTAAATTAAACTAACTGTTCATATTTTAATACTGAGACACAGAAATATCTTATGTGGTCACTACACGACTTCCTTGTGCGGCCTATTAAGTTATAATCCTTTTTTGCTGCATTTTATTTTAAACTTACTTCCTCCAATTTCATTAGAGATAGATTTCTCATTCAATTCATTCAGTTCTCACTTCGCGGCAAAGCAAGTGTATATAAAAACTCAAAACATCTTAACTAAAAGTTGTAAAATATGGAAAACATAAAACAAGAAATACAGTTAAAACAGTTAAAAAAAACAATTTTTACAATTAAAATTAGAGTTTCTGCGCAAAAACAAGCAATTCGGCCAGCGCGTAATAAGGAAGATCTTTCGATGCACAAAACTGATAGTTTACGTTTGGTCCAACACGGCAAAAATTCACTGAGGGTGCAGAAACCGACTTAATTTACTAGTCTACTGAATTCCAAATATAAACAAATGGAGGTTCGTTAGTTAATCCGCCCCTTAAATTGTTGATAATTCTACAGCTGTTGCATGCAGATTATCTAGAGCATAAAAACATTAACCGGAATGTAAACACCATGTAATTGAATCACTTTTAAAGCAAAAAAGTGCACAATTTACCAACATATAAGAATAAAAAAACTAAGCTCACCGAACAAGGTAACAGAGTGTAAATATATATATATATTTACATACAATTGGTGCAGCTGATTGCAACTAAAACGGGAGATGCCCAACTACGTGTTATAACAGTCCCATATACAAATTGCAACGTTTTACGGCTATTCGTTCGTAAGTTATGCGAGGTATATACATACGTACGAACATACGTACAGACGTAAAGAAAAAGTCTCTTCTGAACCCATTTTAAATCAATTTTACAATCCGTTTTGGCTAAAATACTCTCTTATTTTGTCCGTACATGAAGATTTCAAGCCCAAAACATCGTTCAAATGGTTTGAAGGGCTGTCGAAATGGATATTTTCGTTGGAACGGGACGCACGAAAGTTTTCGTGATTACAACATTTCCGTTACTTCGTGCAAGGAAGTAAAATAGAAAAGAAAACTTCTGGACATTTTAACATTTTTAATTATAGTTTTTTTTTAATTTATTGTAACAAAACATTATTATCTAGCTGTAACTTCTATAAAGTCGCTCTTTTCGTATGTATCTTAATTTATCACTTTGGCATTAATTAAAACTAAATGAAGTTGTTACAGTTACCTGAAATATTATTTAACTTTTGAATTAAATAACACCACAGAATGTTATTACAGCTTTCTCCCTTTCTGGCTTTATTTATGTTATCGAAGTTCATTTAAGCAGAAACAGGATGGAATATTTCATTCTTCTACTTTAATCTTCCTCTAGTTTTAGCTGAATGACAACGGAAGGCTCTTTTCTGCAAAACAAGCGCCAATAGGAAAATTTTCACATCAACTCTTCCGCTTGCAAGCATTGTTTCCGTTGAAACATCTATGGCTCCAGAAACTTAAGGAATTCATGGCGCGAGGAAAACTTACAGAATTTTCTTTTCCTTTTTTTTCTTTTTCAAACTTATTTCTCCCTATATCTTCCCTTCTTACTGTTGTGGATAAGCTATGGTGCTTTCTGCCAGGGAAAATGTTTTAGCTTTATGGCTGAGCACGGAAAACGACGACTCTAAGGAAATTTATTTTGAAAGGAAATATGCATGGCGAAAAACTTTATCGTCTGCTGAAGTATAAGTGACGTGCTTAAGCTGCCATAAAGGAATTGCACTTTCGCAGTAGCGGTTAAGGAGTTTATCTTAAATATCGCTTGCTGAAAATCGGAGTTACTAGAGTTATGGTGGCAGCCAACAAGAAACGAGATGGACATAGATGGAAAATGTTCTTCACGTGATGTTTGAACAGATGGTAGATAACGGCGTTCGCATCAAAAGCGAAAGCCATAACGACTCTTTGTAAAGATTTCAGTACAAATACAAAATAATGCCTTTCTTATTTATATGTACCTATTAGCATACTTTATCCAAAAGCGTTATCACATATTTATGGATTATTTATTTTAATTTTAGGCTTTAAAGATGAAGCATATCCTTTAGTGATCCAGAAAGTAACCGAACAGATTCGGAGGATATCGCTGCTTATTAATATGCTGTTGATTAAAAATATGGTCGAGATTTCGTAGCTGCGAAACACCTGAGCAATGGTCTCTGACATACTACTATTCTTTAATATCTTTACTACGTGTTAAGTATCACAATTGTTTGATTAGGGGGAGATTTTATACCCACATCAAATGCTAATAAAAGACAAATGATATATTGTGTACATTTAATTTCATGTAGAGGATAAAATGCATAACTGTAAAAAGTTTTGAAGGTCATTAAGGTCATAAGACATAACAAAGGAGGTTACATATTTCTATGCACATTTATAAGATGTGCTGCATTCTATAAAAAATGATGGATTGTTAAAATTTACTCATAACTGTTAATTTTAAAGTATTTTTGACTTTCTCTAGCGAAACTGTTAAATATAGTGGATGCTTTTATTTTCTAATGTAAGATTTAATTCCATTGTCTTTTAAAAATCAAACTGCCTAAGCTAATATTTGTGTTAATATTTGCACTCTTACTTACTAATACTTGTATAAATATTTGTATTAAGCTAATATTTATACTCGAAGCTAAGATTTGTGTTAAATTAACTAAATAATTAATTCTAGCTTCCCTGAAAACATTCATTAAAATAGAATTTTCTCAACTTTCCGCGGGGAAAAAACAGCACATAGGGCGCAGAATGAACAATAAAACACGATTTCAATTTACACGATTTATTCGAGAAATTTGTGTCAATAATGCTAATAATATTTTAATATCGAGGATCGAAATACTTGCTTTCAAAATGTATACTTATGCACAAAGACACATAAATGAGACTGTGCGCTGTTCTGAGATGTTTCTATAGAAATAAATATGCAATAATAAAATTATTGTTGTTAATAATTGCAAGAATTAAAATGAATCCGAAAAATGATTTGTATCAGTCACAGGAAACAGAGTCAGAAACCAAAAAAAGTGATATTTATCTTATATAAACACTTGAAATAATCTTTCTAGATATAAGCTGTTTCAAATAGGAGTTAGTGAAAAATATGTTTCTCGTCTGTTACTTTAATTAATTTGTAAGATCTTCTACCTTGAGCTTGAAAGGTTAGGCTCTTTCTGCCAAATTTGATTTATTTGTAAGTGCTCCTTCTTAAGATACGGCTTTGACGTTTTGTATTCACATCTTTAGAAATGGATTAGTTCTGTATTTCAAAAGAATTCGACGTATTTGGTTCTGTGAATCCTATCTGCGTTTTCGCCCGTCCAAGAAAACATTTACTGCGGATATTTTCTTGCAGGAGCTAAAAAATAATCTTGTGTTATTCAAGAAAGATGTATAATGACTGCATATAACGAATTGGTAGAATCTGACTGGGTCATGAGCGGCAAGCATTAATTATTAATTACGCTTTCTATCACCTTTTTTGATAGCTGAAAGTTCCACTTGGAAAGCTATATTTTCTGAAAACATGCGTTTCCAGAATAGTTTTATATTTCTGTCTAATGGATGCAGACTTTGATATCTTTTGCCTATTCTTGATCCAGCTATGAAAGATAGCTATGAAAGATATTGTTATCTAATTGTTCTTTAAAGTATATTTTGATATCTAGAGAATCTTCAGGATGTCTGGGCAACAAGAACCCGGTAATTCAATATTTTTGGATTGTATGTACACTATTGGTGTTGTTGTTCATATTACATGGAATAATGGTTTCCAGAGCCTACTCCAAAGAGAGCTTGTACTTCTTTCCATCCCCAATTTTAAGAAAGAGCACTGAGGGACAGTACTTCTACCATTTTTTATATCACACCTTTGAGCACTTTTTAGGGAGAGCACCTCTACCATTTTTTATATTACAGAGTTGTAAGGTATAGATATGGTAATTACAGTCTAAATAAACTCTTCATTTTTTTATGCAACCGGTTATTTTTGAATATTAAATTTTGATGTCTTGATTATGTCCTTTAGAGTGAGTTTTGGTATAGAGTAATTTCTCGAAATTTCCATTTATTTCAATTTGATTTACTTCCTCTTAATTTCGCAGGCAGGATTTCATTGTGCAGTTTGATTGGGTTTGTTTTTACAAACCATCGCTTTGGAGTTTTCTCCTGAAACTTTTAGTTCTTGCCCATCGTCGTAATCTTCAACCAGGATTATCGATTGAAGATCATGAAGATTTCGTTGGTCTTAATCTTTGAGTTTTCTCTTATTCTGCCTTCAAAAATGAATGCAGGGTCACCCTCGAAAGCAAACGCCCTTATATAGGATAGTCTTTGATGTGATATGATAGGGTTCAAAGTGCGAATCTAGGGACTCACTGTCAAAAGTATTCTTGTGATCATCCACGTGTATGGTGCTACTGTTCTAGCATTTTGGAGCATTATTCTTCTCCTATTTTTCATACAACCTTTAATAATAATAAAGATATTTCTTAGAATGTTTAACTACATAACAGCAAGCCTTCAAGGGAATCTCATGCATTTGTTTGAGTCAAGACAAAACAAAGCGGAAGGAAGTTGCTACGATTTGTTACTCTGTATTGACCTCAAGAGGACTCATCCAGCACAGGAATTGTAAAGTGATTTGGCAAGAATACATAATGATTCTCGTTGATAATTTAACGCTGTGAATCAGTGACTCTTTGTGATAACGGTCTCAAGAACTTTACCAATAACTCCAGGGCTTTATGGGTTGTTTGAGCACGGATCTTCAAATTCTATTCTTTTTTGGAGAATAAGAGGATGATCTCTTACTTGAAACTTTTTGGGAGCAATTATAGATGAAGACATTTATAAAATAAATCTGTAAGTAATAATACACACATACATGAGTGTTTGTACGTAACAGGGAGTATATGCAGCAGGAATGTCACTTTTAAAGTTGCCACCATTGTATAATTAATTCTGTTCAGAAAATATCCAGTTCTCAGTCATGCTGCCACCTAACATGGCATACCATCATTAATTTTTCTTCAAATTTAAGTAATATATTGTTTAATGAACTGAAAATTTGGAAGAAATGTTCGGCCTTTTAATTTCATATTTTCTCAACCTTTGCCATAAAACACCTGATCAGTCAATATATAATATTTTATTAACCACTTAATTAATATGGTTTAAAACTTTGTAGTCTGGAGGGTGCATTCAGTCACCTAGCAATGTATCATAGTAAACCGAGTAGCATCTGAAAGGCGATACTAAGAACGATTTCAGTTGTTCCTTTATTCAGCTTCAAATTAACGATGATCAACTGAATGTTACCTTTTCTAGAGTGAAAAATTAGAAAATTTATTATTTTACATTGAATGGGAGTTACAAAAAAAAAACTGGATGACAGCATTGCATTCTTCATTGGTATGTTTATCAGGATTTGTATTCCTCCTTATATGCTTTGCGAACATGAAGTCTCCTGAATTGGAGCAGGGAGTTTACTCAAGCTATGTTCAAGTATATGTGGAATGGACGATACCAATAGAAAGGGTTAACTTTACCTTTTATTCTCCACGATATTCCACTCGCTCACGCACTTCGGCATACAAAGCCCAACCACGTGTGGTCTGAACGTAAAAATATGAGAACTGCTAACTAACTAAATTTAAATAATAACTAAACTTTAAATGCTTTAAACAGATGACTAACACTAAGGTTGGCCTTTTAGTTTATTACGTATGTAGAACGAACACAAACTGCGGAAAACTACAATACGTTTTAAATGTCGAGAGGACTAAACCTTTGGCCTTAAATGCGGACTGCAACTGATTGAAAGCTCGCGTGGAATACAGTTGCAAGGAGGCTCATTTTCTCTCCAACTAGCAAGTACAATTTGCATAAACAATTTAACGCGTTTGTTCTAGCTAGTAAAGTTTTAAAACAAAATAAATGTTAGTTAAACTTAAGATCCTTACATATTTAAATAGTTTATAAGTCAAATTCGTTTTAACAGCTATTTATAAATTTATATAATAGACTAACATTTATAAAAAAGTGGTTTTTAACATAATTTTATATATTTATCATTTAATTTACTTTTACTGAAAAACAGAAACTCAACACCATAATAAATTAAATAGGCTAGAAGGATTAGACATAGAAAAGGGAGAATTTCTGGGTTACACATTTGTGCAGATCCAGGGTAGTTTGGTACAAAGTGTCCCACTCGAAAGCGACCCCGAGAAATGTGTGATAATGTCTTACAACAAGAGAAAATGAAGCCAGACTTTTAAATGAATGTATGTTTGAGAAATGAAAGGGCATTACAAGTTATGCTGGGGGTGATCTCTCCCCCACCTGTACACACAGATTAACACAATACATATTCGCTTATGTTGCTGCCAGAGTACTTTTGTCTGGATTTCACGGCGTCATCGTCTGGATTTCACGGCACATATTCTGACACTACTGGTAGATGATGCTTGTACGTATTACCTTTAACTCTATAGATAAACTTCAAGGGTGGTCAAGTCTGGAAAAATGATTTCACCGCAGTCATACTGGCTGTAGACGTGAGACATCGTGCTCCATCTTGCTGGTACCATCCAAGTGTTAGTTACTCATAATCCAACTGATTAACAAATTCATAAAATATTGTCTAGTACACTTCACGGGTAACACAAGTGTAAAAATAATTGACTCGATGATGTGCCGCTGTGAAAATACACAGAACACGTCTATCTTCTATGAATGAAGGGGATCCTCGACGACTGCATGCTGGTTGTCTCTACTACATAAATATGTATTTTACCACATAAAATATGTGTTACCATGTGTAATGTGACAGCAACATACAACACGAAAATGCATCACCGTATTGAACTCTGTATGTAGGTGAAGAGGGTCACATCCGGCGCCTCTTGTAATGCGAAAACAAAAATGGACATTTCTATATCTCTCGTTCTACTTGGCCGATTGACAAAATTCAAATTGTGTTTTTCATGTCTCGAAAGCGCGTCTTAAGATATATTAAGATGTATTTACACATAGCGTCTTAAGATATATTTACACATAGCGTTGTTCTAATATAGGTATTTTGACACAAAATCGGACTTTTTCTGAAATAACATACCATTGGTTTTTCATATTTCGATTCTACGACTCAAATTATGCCTAGATATTAAATTTTGTAAAATTTGGTGCGAAATTTACGGAGAAATTCAAAAATTGATCTTGGCGAATTTTTTCAGTTTGGCCAAGAATAATTCAATTGGCGAACCTCTTAATATATGGCAACCAATTTTTCTTTCCCTTCCATTATGCCGGAGCGGAAAAAAAGGCACCTCGTTCCTACCTTTTTACATTGTGTATGAGCGGAAAAAAGTCACATCGTTTCTACTTTCAAATAATTTTAGCAAATTGTTTAAGCCACATCTGATGTTTTATCGATTTCAACAAATATGCCAAATTTCAAAACGCGCCAATATATAATTTCACGTATATCTTCGGAAATTTTGAATTGTATTAAGATGATGGTAAAAATTGGATAGATTATAATTCAATTCTTTTTAATTATAAAAATTACTTTAAAATACAAATTTTTAAAATAAATCATAAAAATGAGTGAATTTTATTTGGAAAGAGCCCGAGTTTCGAAATGTGAAAGAAAAATCGAATAAATTTAACAAAGAAAGGGGGATTAATAAATATGTACCAAACCTCGAACAACATTGAGGAGATAAAATTTTGAGAGCTAATTTTTTAAAAATTACTCGTGCGATTTTTACAAAGCTTGGTAGTTTGTCGTAATTTGAGTCGTAGAATGTAAATATGGAAAACAATGGTATGTTATTTCAGAAAAACTTGGATTTTGTGTCAAATACTTATATTAGAACAATGCTATATATAAATCTAATACATATCTTAACTCGCGCTTTCGAGGCATGAAAAACGTAAGTTGAATTTCGTCAATCGGCCGACTAGAACAGGAGATATAGAATTGTGCTATTTTTTTTTTACGCAATGTACTTTCATTTCTCAAACATAAATACATGTCATGTAAAAATTTGGTTTCATTTCTTTTTGCTGTAAGATTTTTACCACACTTTTCCCGGGTCCACTTTTGCATGGGACAACCTGTCTAATACTGCGAACACAACAACGAAGAGAACACTTTTATTGTTTTGAATTGCTAAAAGACCCATTGAGAAGCGAAGAACATACCTCAGCTGATGCACCATGTGGCATCATAGAAATTGAGCGTTGAAGGAATAACTCAAAAGACACATATTTTTTTAATTGAAATTAATATGGACATATTTTGTAATACATATATGTAATAATTGCAACGTGTTTGTTGTAAAGTGTTATTAGACATTCATTTTCGCCTTTAATGGATGAAAAGAGTTACCATCGTATAGACAAAAATAGTATTATCTGGAAATGGCTTCATCTATATTTTATGTTTGGATTATCCAACGTAAAGTCGTGGTGGAGTAGTTTCACTGCATATACTGTACCCTTGCTAAGAAGCACGTTTTACAAATCTATAGTTCAATATCCGAACTAAATTTTCTTAGGAGTTATCCGGAGTTATATTTATTTAAAATTATGCATATTGATTGCCAAATGTATGAAGTGGGAAACCGGTATGATGTAAAATACATATTTTAGCTCATGAACTTTCTGATTGTATTTTTAGTGTAACGCTACTGTTACACTAATTTCTTCTTAAATCTTCAACATAAATGTTGATGTCATTTATAATTTATAAATCACTATATTTTAGTACTTTTGAGTTTTCATTTGGGTAAATAAACTAAATGAATAACGTTTCCATTCAATTTATATGCAAGTTTACAGAAAATAGTTTACAAATTTGTCATTCCTTTTTAACTTGTTCTATTCTTTTATACGTGCTTTTCATTTGTTCTGTTTTTGTTTATCTTGTTCTTTTTCTTGTTTTTTACTTGTTCTGTAATTTTGTATTTGTTCTTTTGTTGTTTGAATTCTGAAACTTAATATGAATATTATGGTATAAAACAGCATTTGCAAGTTATTTAAATCTAACTTAATTTTAGTGACGAAGAATGCCGTCCAGGTGGTATATTGATTAGGGTAGCCTACAGCGATACCGCAGGACCCGGGTTCGAATCCCGAAGTAGGCATGGATGTTTAAAAATGTGTAGTGTCTGTGAGGCATGGGGACATTCTAAATATGCGGCGAAAAGAAAGCGCTCTCGAGTGGATGTGGTAAAGCAAGAGGTGTGGGATACCCTCGGACCCGTACCCCCGTGGTGCTCGCCTTCAAAATTAGGGGTGAAAATGAGCGACATCGTACTGTCACCTGTATGGTGTATAACGTACGTATAACTGGAAGCCCGGCGTATAACTGGAAGACCACTCTACATCAATTTGGGAGGTCTAGGTTTCGAGTCCCGTCCAGGGCACTGCGCATTTTTCACTTCTCCTACTTCAAAAACACCTAACGACTGTACAAGTGGTTTCCGAAATATAGTGATGGAAGATAATTCGTCACCACCATGATTTGGTGATTGTGTCCCCTCATTTGCAGTCGCCTTTTGAAAGGAGAAATATATAAGGTATTTTCTACCCCCTTTCTGCATGCCTTCGTGATGTAACTGGAAGCACACTCGACGTGTACTTGAGAGGTCTAGGGTTCGAGTCCCGGCGAGTACATTGCACATTTCGAACGTCTCATGCTTAAAAGAAAATCCTAATGATTGTACAAGATTATAAACTTAAAAATCATATGCTAATACATTAAGGTCGATGTTCCGAGCTTTATTCCTTTTAGAAAATATGAGAGTCTATTTGATTATTGTTAGAAAGCTCAAGAACATCATGAATCAGGAAATTTTCCTTTCAGCTCCAACTTTGAGCCAGTATTTTACTTGAAAGACAGTTGGATCATTAGGCATTGAGAAAATTCTCGTTTTAAACAAAAGGAAATAAATATTGTAAGCTATATTCAAGACAATTACTATGCGATAAGTGTCTACCTATAATCCAATATATTACTGGATTATAATTACGTTGACATCACGATTTTTAATTTGTGCAGCGACACTTAGGACAGAGAATTTTTACGGAACTTGCAGCCATTCTGATACTTTGTAGAGGAATAGGTATTTTTTTGGAAGCAGGAGCGATGAAAAACTAGCACCATCTTTCGCCGGGAATCAATCCACGGATCTCTGAAATACGCGCCCAGCGTGTAGACCACCACACCACGAAGCCATGCTAAGAAGGCGGGAGAAATACCTTATAACTTAAATCATTAATAAACAATCAAATGAGTTTTATTTCTAGAAAAAAGGCAACTACGAGGAAATAGCTTAGTGAGCTAGTTGATACCGATGATTATTTTGTTTATTCATATTTTAAGAGATATATAATTATCAAAATTTACAATTACGGAAGTAACGAAAACTAAAATTGCAATGAAAGTACGTGTTAGTTTTTTTAACGTATATTTTTTCCCGCGTTTGCAGCTGAGGATGACGTAAAACCATCGAAACTAGTCCTGTGAAAATTTGAAAATATAACGATGAATGTTGTTGTTTGACTTCTAAATTAATATTTGTTCGGCGTGTTAATGTATCTTAATTAGTTGCTTATTATTAACAGATTATTTTTAACAGTCGAGTTTGTTATTAACAAATCTATTAATGGCAGTTCATTATCAACCCAATGCAGCCAGGGCTCAATTTCTAAAATTGGAAGTGCAGGAGCGCTATTGAAGACCGTCAGAAAACAGGGACAAAAATAATAAAAAGACAATCTGAAAGATTTTAGATTTTATATTGCGTCCAATGGGGCGTTTTTGTAATATTTTGTGAGTTACCTCTATTTATGAAATTACATGTTCTTCGCTCTTAAGATCATAAAATTCAGTTCAAGACTAATATCGAAAAAATAATTTTAGAATCATATCTTTAGAATTTCCGATACACAGTCTAATGAATGAAGATAAAAATGAAGATAAAAATGTTTTCCTGTACAACGTTGCCATTTCTCGCTTTGAAATCCTTGAGTTTCTTAATCAAAATTCGTTAAAGATTTATAAAATTTGAAATAGATAATAAAACAAATTCTATATTTCAAATTTGGGCTTGCAGTTGCGCATATTCGCAGAAGGATTACGTCATGCAAAATATGATGGCTCTAGGTACCGTTGTTTTATTACAATGCGAGAAACGTACATACATCTATGCAGATTCTTCATTATTTAATTTCTTCAAATATAATACAGGTTGATAATATTTAGTGGCAACAGTTTGAAATGTGAAAAGGGCATTCAGATTGATTCCACGCAAAATCGCCAGCGGAAAACAATACACCGTCAGGAGCAAATCCCCTTTGGACTAATGTAGATTTCATGATATTTTATACGGTTAGATAAAAAGGATTTCAAATCTTTATATTTCGAGTATAGCTTTAAATTCCGGTATAAAAATGCTAGAAAAATGTATTTTAAAAAACCTTCAAGAATTAAAAAACATCTAAGGCTTTCATTATATTAATTTCATATATGAAGTTTCTTATGAGACTTAGCTAAAAAATAACAAGAATTTTAAAAGGAAAAAAAGTAAAGTATCGGAAGATGAATAGATCATTTTCTCGTTAGTCTATCGTTTTCAAAGTTCTCATCAACCAAGTAAAACCTTTTCGATGGAAATACCCAAAATAAAACGTTTCGATTTACGAGGAATAAAATTAAATTTCCCTTAAGATCGAAAAGTTCTGGCATAAACAGAGCTCTTTTCGAAGCTACCCGGATTCAAAATTCAATTTCAGCTTTTAATCTTTCCAATTAAGTTTCGCGATTTCTCTTGTCACGTAATTTTCTTGCATTCGTCATTTTTCATTCCAGCATTTTCTTCTAAAAATCCTCGAATCATGTTCGGTAACGAAAGAAAGAAAAAAAAATTAAAAGTGAAAGAAAGATAAAAAAATGAAGAAAATGTCTTATAAAAGTGTAATTCCTTTTATAAGAAAACGTTTATAAGAACAATGTATATGCGTGAAATAAGATAAAAATCATCTTTAATCTTCCTTTCGTTTCCCAAGTCTGGAAAAGTGAAAGGGGGGGGGGAAAGAAACTCAAAGTCGATTTCGGCTGTCTAAAACTAGGTATTAATCAAAATGAAACTATAGCGAGTCCCATTAAATCCGCCTTTGGTCTTTAAACCTTTTATATCCTTTTATCCTTTTTGAGCTAAGATGAAACGTTGTGGCTCCCAGCAATTGGCTATTCTGCGGGAAATGCAATAGATGGCAAGAAGGCATTTAAGTATTCAAATCAGGATTTCTGGAATGAGAGAAGAAGAGTGAAAAAAAAATCGAAATTCGTATTTGCATTCGATACGATTCATTCAGCTTCTGTATTTAAGTCACATAATGGTGACATTTTCCTATTGTCTGGACTGAATAACGCAATTTCAGCTTTGGAAATAACTTTTGAAATATTTTCTTTCAATTCATTGCATTTCGTGATTACTAACGGATACTTTATATGCAAAGGGTTATAGTCTTCCAGATGATACGAGATAATTACGGGTATTACGGCAATGGAAAGGTTTTAAAGAGATGCCTTTATAATGACGTGAAGGAATATGCCGCAGAATTTAAAGTATTCCAGGAGAATGCCGATGTAGTTTGGAAATGAACTCCAGCTGAATTTTCAAATACCTGGATCAACTCATTCTTTTATGAATCATTTATAATTATGTGACGCTTTTAACAAAGCTGTGAACAATGCATTAAATAAGTAATTTGGTAATGAAGAACAATTCCTTAAGAAAGTATTTTACTTGACAATCATATAATGCAAGGATTTACAAGTTGGGGAACACGCTTAGTGTAATTTCAATCACGAAGTATGCTAAGCCTCGTTTCTTTTCCCTTTTTAAAAGAATTAAAGATCTGGTATGCCTTTGCCGTAAGTGGTAAATTTACAAAGATTTATGAGTACAGAACAGTGAATTCTCCTGAATATGTTTCAATGTTGAGGTATTTGTTGGCACTAAATGCAGTGAAAATCTTAATATAAAGCATAATTTTTTAATTATATATTACATTTCATGTGTTTGTGACTATGCAGTTTAATACACCATTATTGAAAAAGCTTAACATATTGTTGTAAATAATAAAATACTAAGCCAGCAATTTCCAAACTTTTTTCTTAGTTTAACTCTTGATATGACGTTTTAGATTACCTCTATCACATCTCTCTTAAGAACACGGGATCCTTTTATACCACTCCTATTCTTACAATATATCTTATTATTCTGTTACTTTAATACCATAAATTTATAGAAAGGTTAAAAAATATTATATAAAGATTGATTATTTCCCTTTTTATTTCAAACACATTGAAGATCCAAAACATTATGACCATTTACACAATAACACGTTCCGCGACTTTTGGACTGCAAAACAGCTGAAATTCGCTTTGGTATGGATGCCACAAGTTTTTAGATGACTGAAGACAGCTTGCACCAAATGTCTAAGCAGCTGTCATGCAAAGTCGAGCTATAATGACATGGTGGTATTTGAGCTGCGAGTTCCTGATCCATGACGTCGCAAATGTGCTTTATCGGGTTAAGATCCGTTGTGTTAGGTGATCAGGACATTAATTGGAATTCATCCTTATGATCCTCGAACCAATCCAACACATTTTGAGCCTTGTGACATTGGGGGGTTGTTCTGCTGGAAGATTCCATTTCCATTTGGGAAAACAAGCACTATGTAAAGGTGCAACTGATAGCTATTATGTTCAGGCAGTCTAAAGCTTTCTTAGTGTGTTTTACCACAACCAAGAATCCCACAGCCACCCATAAGAACGTCCCCCAAAGCACAATGCAGTCACCACTAGACTGTGTATGACCTGCTGTACAGGGGGCAGCAACTGTCACTGGAATCGTCAGTGACATTCGTCACTGGCAATCGTTCAGCTATCGTCACTGGAAGATGGCGTAAATTGAAAACACCATCCACTGACATCACTGACAATCGTTCAGGAATCGTCACTGGAAGACAGCGTAAACTGTCGAGACCATCCATTGACATCATTGACAATCGTCACTGGAAGGCGGCGTAGACTGAAAAGACCATCCACATGATGAATGAGAAATCGTGATTCATCCGAGCAAGCAACTATCTTGCGCTTGTCCATGGCCCAATATCTATGTTTCCGGCTCCATTGTAGGTGTAATTGACAATGATGCTTTGTCAACAGAGGCATATGAGACGGACGTCTGCGGCGCAGTCCCATAGCCAGCGGTATCCGTTGAACTGTGTGTTCTGAAGCACTTGCACTTCCTATTTATTTTCCTATCCTCTCTTTAACTTAGATAGCCAGTGCCATCATCATTTAAAACCATAGGGCTGCTAATAATAAAGGATTAAATATTTTGCTTAAAGTCACTGTTACAATAAGCAACTGCACGGTAATAAAAATTTAATGGCACTTGGAAAACTTCTAAAATTTATCAAACTACATTATTAAAAATTATTTGCAAAATTACAGTTTGTTCCATCCGATTTTTGTAAAAATCGATATTCTGCTACGACTAGTTTGATTATTATATAAGTACACGTACGAAAAACCTCAACACAAATGCAAATAATCTAAATGCGGAATTCTCAAAAAAGTCCTTTAGAATATTATATCGTCACTTCAAACAGGTGAGTATAAATGATTTCAAGAATGTTAAAAGATGTAAAAATGAATTTTGTTCACTTCCAAGCATCTAAACAAAGCAACAAGTAGAGAAACAAAACACAGCAGCCACAATACTTACAACAGGTAAAGAAAACAGTGTAAATATAAATAAAGTTATGGAGTATGAACGTAACAATTATCTAAAATAGTTCACTAACTGTGTGCAGGAAGAATATGAAGCACAAAATTAATTATGATACTGAATTACTGGAAAATAGGAAATATTTAGAATAAAACTATACGTTGCAGAGGATACATTCAATTTTACTAACAAGTTATTTTATTTCAATTATTTTTGCTGTCTTTTTCGCTTTTAATTTTTCTGTCAGAATGCTAATTTCTAGTTCGTGTGTACTCAAATTAGGTAGAAAAGAGTTATATTTAAAATAAAGTTTTAGAGGGTAGAATCAGAGCTTAATCCTCCTGCTGAATACCCCGTTTGCGGATTGATTCTCTTCAGAGCTGGGGTACCTGTGGCATAGTGTTATTCTTGCTATTAGGCTTGTCACACCTATATTAAGTCTGAGCCAACTTGCGCGTTTTGTATCTGTGTAGCCTTTTGGCTAACTTACGATTAACTTTGATTACCGTATTTGACGGCATATAAGACGCACTTTTTTTCCTATATTTGGTCTCAAAAAAGTTACCTGCGTCTTATACGTGAAGGGCACAGTCTTATGCGTGAAGGTAATTGCATTCAATAATTGTTTATTTGGCTTTTACGAAACGTGAGAACTAAAAGAAACCACGCTATTGAAACTTTTTTTCTTGTGTGTGGCCGTCTAAATAAGGGTGCGTCTTATATGCCAGTGCGTCTTATATGCCGTCAAATACGGTAATTTAAGTTCTCCTAGGTTTTGAGTTAAAACATAAATGCTAGCTGGTTCTGTAAGCACGAGCAGTACCTTCTGTTAAACTTTCATCTGAGTGAAATAAAAATGTCTGCCGTAATTTCAAAGACATAGTTATAAGTCTTAGGTATAACATAGTGAAGTCTTAGTATAACATAGTGATAAGTCTTAGGTATAACATAGTGATAAGTCTTAATATAACATAGTGATAAGTCTTAGGTATAACATAGTGATAATTTTTAGTATAACATAGTGATAATTCTTAGGTATAACATAGTGATAATTCTTAGTATAACATAGTGATAAGTCTTAGGTATAACACAGTGATAAGTCTTAGATATAATACAGTGAAAAGTTTTAGGTATAACACAGTGCTAAGTCTTAGGTATAACAGAGTGGTAAGTCTTAGGTATAACATAGTGATAAGTCTTAGGTAGAGTTCTCTTGGTGTATATCACGAACAATATCACCAACAATAAAGATACATTATAAAGAAAAGACCAAGAAATCCGATTAAATAATTTTATAATTTACAACACACGAAAAACATGTTATTTTCTGATTTAGAAATGCAATGAAAGACAAATATTATTAAATGAATCTCTTGTTATTTTATGTAGACCATTACAAAGTATCTTAAATTTTTCAAAACTTTTTTAACTGGGCGAACGTACAGCCGAGTACGAGGAAATCAATCGATCGTAGTAAAATATGTATTTGCTGTTCATCCAATCTATGGCTGGCGTGCATGTTTTTTCTGATTTATTTCAGCTTCAGTATGTTTCTGAAAAAAGAAAATAGCTTAACATCTGGCTTTGGAAGTTTTTTAGAATTTTTATCCTCTGAAGACAGAAGGCAGATAATTTCAATTAAAAATGCAGCATAAAATTAAATTAAAAATATCATGTTTCACTGTAATTTAAAATAGTGAGTAAAGTACACAAATAAATTCAAACATCCCTTCGAAATAAATTATGTGGGAGAAAGAAACCCTTAAGTGCATTTTCTTACACTTGGCAAACTGTTGCTTTTGTTCCGACATTTTAGATTTGTGTATTCATTTTTTTATTATACGTTTATTAATAATTCAAAACAACATATAGGTTTAGGTTAGCCTGAATTTATTAAAAATTTTGCTCATCTTTTATTCAAGACGGCTTTCAAATTTTCAGGAAGAGAGTTTCGTTTCCCTGCATGGAAAACATTGAATTCAACTAAAGAAATATCTTTTTGTTATGTATAATTTCTTTTTCATATGACACCAAAGCAAAATGTTGTCTATTTTAAATAATACGACGTTTTTTCCCCTATTCTAAAAAATAAATCCTGGAAATTATTTTTTCTTCGATAGATTACTTTTTTCATTTGATATCTTTGGTCATTAATTATTCCTATTTTCTCTGGATATTGATTCCAATTATAGCTGCTGCTGCTGGTTACATAGTCAGAGAATTAAAATATATATAGGGGTTTAGCTCAGAAAGTAGTTAGTCTCGAAATCAGATTTTGCATCGAATTACTACAAATGCGTCATTTCACTTTTCGCCTGCTGCCATTCGGCTAAATGTAAGTTACCTTTCACATTTAAATCAAATGTGAATTAAAACTCTGAGCTATTTGAAAGCAATAGATGCAGTTGTTAACAATATTCGTTTCTTACTTATAAATCGGATTCATTTAAATAATAAAAATGCTTTTAATTCTCTAATTATCTTTCTAATTAAAAATATTCAAAATTTCCGTAGAATGACATTATATTTTTTATCATTTATTTCTTATTTTATAAAGCATTTATTAGTTTTTGATTAACAAACTCAAAGATTTGAAAGCGAGCGGTGGCAATACTGTATGGAATGAAACATTTTTATCTCCAGCATTCTATACTGACTGTCGGGAATTCTAAAGATATGCTGTTTTTGAATATTTTGTGATTTTGCTGTTAAGCTGAATTTTGTATGGTGTAAGTGCGAAGAACGTGATATTTAATAAACAAAGTTATAAAGAGACGAAAAGCTTTTGTAAGCTATCTTACTAAGAATACTGAACATTGATATCATAAACTGAGAAAATGGACGGGAGGCTGTCTATTACTTTCATCCCTAACGGCCCCGGGCTTAGACCAGAAGATTTTTGAATACATAACTATTTTTATATTGTTTATATTATTATATACATAATTATATTATTACATACATGCTATTATTTATATACATAATTTTATATACATAATTTTCTACTTAAATAACCAGTTTTTTTTATTTGAATGACACTGTTGAAGAATCTCTCCACTATAAACTGGAAAAAAAGTGCATCCATATTTAACAATTAATTACTGGCAACAGTAGAAGAAGTTGAAGCGTCTTGATTTATTTGAAAACTAGCAACTTCATTCGATTTTCCTTTCTTACTATTATCTTCATAATATCGTTTGTTGCATTTCTTTCTTTTAACAGCTAAATGTTCTTTATTATCTTCTTTCAATAAAACTTTCTTTAATCATTCTGCTTGTCTCTTGCGTTGTATTCTTAGTGCATCTTTGTTTTTTGGCTTTTAATATTTATTTTTTTTTGTGCAAACAAAATTGGTATGCTGCTCCCACTACCTTTCACGGTCGACTCCAGTATAGTGAACGGTGTTATAAACTTAACTTGTGCGCGCGCACTTGTAACGTTATCAAAATAGTGTGTATTTTTGTTTAAATTTGAGGCTGTACTGTGGCCCTTTGGACACCATTGTAACGTCCTTTGTTACGGTACGACTTTGGCCTTTGACTTTTTGTAACGCCCTTTTGGACTAAAAAGGGTTAGCAGAAGTGAATGCAACAGCAGATTGGTAGATCTCGAGCACAGCGCAAGCGTAAAAAAAGCTTAACAAACCTATTTAATCTACCGTAAAAATCTGAAACCTTTCAGAATTTGAAGCTGTATTTTATCAGTTCTTATTTTGTTATATTGTTTCTAATTACATAATTTATAAGCCCACCAGCGGCCGAGCGGTAAAGACGCTGAACACTGGTAGTTCGGTCTGAGGTTCGAATCCCGCGAACGGGCTGGCTGCATGGGCGTTTTCGTGGTTTTCCCCATGTGTAACGTGTATACGAGCCAGTTTCCCTTAGAAAGTCCTCCACGAAAGGCATCCCTCCCTTTAGGCAGATAGCCCTCGTGTGCTTTGCCATAATTAAATACACCAACACACCAACATAATTTATAAATTTTTCATCAAAAGCTAATTAATGTTATTTCTATTTTAATTTTAGTTTTCATTGCAGACCTACTGTTAAATAAAATAATGCATATTAAGGTTTTTTAACCCATAATGGACCACTGTCCTAAATATACGACAACCCAATTAACTTTCATTTGAAAAAGCAACGTAAACAAACAGATAAACATTTGCACAACTCCCTTGAAGCAGACTAAGTTTCATATTTAGGCTAAAAACATGGCCTATCATAATTAATTTCATTAAAAAATACTTTAAGAAGGACTCTTTAGAACGATTTATTTTTGAGCTGTTATTTGAGATGTAAATCTATATATTTTTATACAGATGTTTACATTTCTGCTAGTAGATTTATAACACTATTTGTAGAAATAAAAATATCCATGAATAAAATAAATAAAATGAATAATCCATGAATAAAAATATCTAAATTTATCCTTTTCTAGTATTTTGTTTGTATTTTATAGGTGTCTTGTCCGATCCCCAAATTGTTTTCGCTCATCACTCACTTAATTTATAGATCATATTTCTTCAAACTAATTTTTAACAATAGCTATTCATCAATGACATTCGAGTAACATATGGAAGAATTAGGGAACAGATTACTTTGGAATTTTAAAGTGGGTTTCTTTTGGATTACTTTACGAATACTGGTTAATAACATACTAAGTTAAAAATGCCACATATCCTTCTAAATAGAGTTTCCCGAGTACACGAAATTTCATCTATGAGATGTTTCCTGGGGCACCAGAAAAGATGTCAATTTAAAACATGCAAGAAAAAACAAACAGCGATTTGCAAATTATGCAATATTGGACTTTGTACAGACTGCTTTCCTAAATTTTATTGGTAATTGCCTCTTGAGTAAGTAAGCAAAATGTTTGTAAAATTTAGTAATATATTGGACAGTTGTCCTATTAATAGGACCGCCTATAAATTAATTAAAATCAAAACCACGTCTAAAAATATTTGTTTCACATGTGTTATTACCTCATACTTGTTGATGTGTCTAAAGTGTTACACTTTTCTGGCGAAACTTCCTGAGAGATGTCCGATAGGGTTAAAATATACTTATTTTTAAAATCTGGATATTTTTAAAATTATTTCTTTACAGATATTAATGCAGCTTTTAGCAATATATTTTTGGATAATAATGTAAATTTTAATGTTTTTATTGTGTTGAGTTTTTAGTTGTAACTGTCGGAAGTACCCGATGCCAGTTACAGTTACGTTAGATTGAGAGTAATGTACCTAACAACAGAGAGAATGATACCGCTATAATCCTTGTCAAACAAAGATGCAAAAAGTACGATTCATAGTCATACATTTTTCAGTATGATGCCATGTGGAACTCGCATAAAAAATTTCTATAAAAAAATAAACTAAATCCCTCTCATTATATCAGCAATAATGGCACGTAGTTTTTAATGATTTTCGACTTTCTAATCAAATGATGGTAAAAGCTAAGATTTCATCCAATATTTCACCTATATTCAATTTTAGTCGATTAGGTGTGGCAAAAACATTTATCATAATTGATCAAAAATCAATAACGAGAGCAAACAAACAAACACACAAACGGACATTCTTCTTTATATATATATATATAGAGAGAGAGAGATTTTGTAAAATTTACAAATTTTTCATTAACAAACTCTACGATTTGAAAGCGAGCTGTAGCAACACTTTTCAAAATAAAGCATTTATATGTCTAACGCGTGAGACTGTTGCCACTCGGGAAAATAAGTGCGAAAATTAGCATTTTCAGAGTTTTTAATTAATATTTCGGCTGACTAAATCGTACGAAAATGGAATAGTTCAAATTGTTCACACGAATTTTTGGAATCGGGAATAATGTCTTTAAATGTTTGTCAATGCTATTTTTATTTCATTCGTAAAACTTCAAAATATTTTATTAACAAACTTTAAGATTTGAAAGTGAGCAGTGGCAACAAATTTCGAAATAAAGCAGATTTTTATCTCGAGCTTGTAGACTGTTTCCACTCGAGAAAAACTAAGGACGAAAATTATAATTTTTCTGAGTTTTTAATTAATAGCTCTGATTTTAGCTACTTCTTTGGAAAACAGTGGACGTTGACCTTTTCCAGGGCCCAGAAAAGAATTGTAGAAAGTTTGGTGACGATAGCTGTAGTAGTGACTGAGTTATTATACGGCAACCAAAACTTTCTTTTTTATATATTATATAGATATCACTTACGAGAATTATTATTTGGCAGTTTTCACATAGATTGCAGTGTCATAATACAGGTATTAATAAGTAATTTAATATTAAATGTAAACTAACTTTATAAGGTATTTCTTCCACTTCTCTAGCGTGCTTTCGTGGTGTAACGGTAGCACGCTGGACCGGTATTCCAGAGGTCCATGGTTCGATTCCCGGGGAAGGCGGTTGCTAATTTTTCATCTCTCTGGCATCCAAAAATATGCCTAATGACTCTACAACTTATGGCTGAGTAAAAAAATGCGGTAATTGTATAAAATGTATTTTAGTAAACAAGTAATACTCTTTTCTCTTTCGAAAATAGATAGTAAGATGAAACAGACAGTTTCACCTTATTATATGTCGACAAAAATTTTAAAGTGAATAGTAAGAACAAACAGTTTTAAGGCTGATAACAAAACACAATAGTTGAAAACAATTTTAAGGTGAATAGTGAGAAATTCAAATGCACATAACCGAATTTTTTGATTCTTTGATTTCTCATTAACTTTTCAAAGTAATAGCTCAGCCGCCAAACCGAGATAGTGGTAAAAGATTCTGACTACCGCACCAAAGGACCCGAATCGAATTCCGGAGAAGGCATGGATGTTTATAATTGTATATTGAATTTGCGGCATGGAAGGCACTCTAAATATGCGGCGAGATGAAACGTTTCTCCAGAGGTTGATGGTAGCGGAGAAGGGATGGGAGACCATCAGACCCATTTCCCCCCCCCCCGGGGTGTTCTCCATCAAAACTGGGGGCGGAATTGAGTAAAAGGGTACTGTCATTTGTATGATGTTCAAAGCTATTGCCAACGACAGGCATAGGCTTGCACTTCTTAGCACGATGTTTGCCTTGTTTGGATGTTACTGTCAGACAAATGAGATAAGTCACAACATAACACAAAGTAATATATTATTACTTTGTAGATAAATCACTTTTTTCTTCTTTTGAAGGGAACAGGATCTGATGATTGCTAAATTTCCTTGAAATGCTGAAATGTTAACCTAATTTTTACAGTTTTCAGATTTATGTTAGCGTTTATTGAAATAATCAGTAATTATAGGGAACGATTTTAATTGAACACATTTCTATAATACTTATTTCAATACATTTGAAATTCCGTGGGAAGATAATTATTGAAAGACGAGACTATTAAAAACTAAAACTTGATTAAAAATAGAAATAATGAAAACAAAATTAATAATTTTCGTGATTTAGTTGACAAAAATGGAAGCAATATATTTTATGTACATATAAATTAAAATTTAAAGGAGATATTCCGTTTTAGTTTATTTGATTCTTACAAAGCACATGAGTGTTATCTGCTTCTGATACATGAAAATGAAGTACCAGTCGGTTTTGAGGGTCGTAAAAAATCGCCAAACTATTGTTGATGCCAGTGCTGCCAAAAATAATTTCGGCAACCCTAACGCAAGAAAGGAAGTATGATAGTGGTGTGGTGTGGTGTATTTAATTATGGCAAAGCACACTAGGGCTATCTGCCTAAGAGGAGGGATGCCTTTCGTGGAGGACTTTCTAAGGGAAACTGGCTCGTATACACGTTACACATGAGGAAAACCACGAAAACACCCATGCAGCCAGCCCGTTCGCGGGATTCGAACCTCGGACCGAACTACCAGTGTTCAGCGACTTTACCGCTCGGCCGCTGGTGAGCGGAAGTATGATAGTAAATAACTATATAAGATTGATGTTTTAATTTAGATGAAAGGTTAATTTCATATAATACATTTTTATTATTATAATTTATATATAAAAGGCTACACATGACTGAATGAAAGCATAAGAGTAAATAACTATTGAGATCATTATTATAATTTAGTATACAAAAATTGCTAAACATTAACTGAATGAATGCCTGCATCCCTATTTCGCTACCGAGTTATCGCTAAAGCATAATGTCATCTCGTTGCTTGTTCAAACATAATTTTCTGTAATGAATGATGCCTTTTCTTTAAAAAAATTCTCGGTAAAGTGCAGAAACGCCCACTTATTTATTTGCCGCTTTTTACAAGGGTATAAACAATTGGATTTTTGTCAATTTTCTTTAACTTTTTAAGTGAAAATATATCGATGTGTACATAGGATGTGTACAAGTCAAGGATGTGCGCAGTACCATTTTTGTGCAATTCTGGGATTTTTTTCAAGTGAAAATAAATCGATGTGTGCATGGATACCGAGTATGTGCAATTCATAAAAACGCGTCAAGCAGTGGCTGATTCTGCACTTTACCCAAAATTCTATCGCAGACTTTTCGTCATGGGCAATTCTCAAATTGTTAAATCCATAGGATATCAAAAAAAAAAAAAAGGATTTAAAAATTAAACTAGTATTTCAATGGCGTCTTAAGAAATATAAAACTATACAAACTTATATAAACTTACGCAATCTGAAATCAGCGGCTACGCTAGATTTGGAACGCTGTTAAATCGGCGCGTTTGCTAGATTTGGTCTTTTTGCGCATACATTTTCGCTGCAATGTTTTTACGGCCCTCAAACCGGAATAAGTACCGAAAATGACTTTTATAACATTTATTTGCGTGTATTCAACTAACACAAAATAAGCATTTATTAGTTGCATTACCTAAATCTATATGATCAATTTAAAATGACTGTCCTTACGTTTCTTCACCATCTAAAAATGTGAACTAAAGTACTTTGCACTTAAGTAACATTTTAACTAAAATTCATTAACAATTCTAACAAAATGGCTTCTAGATTCATTCCAAAAAAGTAAGATTTTGTTTCGAAAAATAATATCAATAATAGCTATTTCATTATTTCCTTGTAGAACTTTCGCACATATATTAAAAACGTATGTAAATTAATTTTTGAAAAGTAACTGAACACTAAAAACGTAATATAATCATTTAATAATTACTGAAATAAAATAGGTGCAGTGCGTAATTCTCCCACGTTTTACTTCATGGTCTTTTCACGAGATTACCTGAAGTATCTTACAACGCATTATAAACTGCATTTTCAATGAATCTTTTTCCAATTAATAATTTCTTACTCCAACGTGTGAGTTATGAATAATTCATTAATCAATTATTTAGGATAATTAAAATCCTGTTCTGAAAATGAACCGGCTATTTGGGTCAATAAGAAGTTTTGAAAAATGTCGCAGAATGCAGAGAAAATAAATATATGAATTAAAATAGACCTCGCATTCATTTTTCGTTCTCTACAATGTTTATTCTTTTAGCTACATTCTTTATTTACTTCTAAATATAATAATGCTTTATAGGTTTGATACCGTGAAAACAAACTTACTTTCCTGCTGCAATGCTGTAAAAGAATGGTTCTTGCTGTATATATTTTCTTGAGAAAAATAAAAAAAAAAATGCAGCTTATTTCTAGAATGTATTGGAAAACGAGAGAAATACTTTTATTTTTCTTTACTTATTTAGCAGCAAAAAGGAGTTAGTTCAAATACAATATATTTTTTTATCATTTAGTTCACTTGCATTGAATTTTCTTCTGGAATTTGTTTTCAGGTTCTAAGATTAGTTTTTTTTTGGAAGATCAGCGTTTATAGGTATTTATTTTTCCTTTGTGTTTTTTCTATTTATTTCTCGCTTATATAGATTATCTCTCATATATAAATATAATATTTCATTTAGATATTTGGGCATGCACACATACTCCTCTGCATCGTAAGCTACATTTGAATATATAATATATACAGTTTTCTACTTGTTCTATGTAAATGTTTAAAAGTTATCTGTTAATGATATCTGGAAAGAATAAATATTAAAAAAAAAAAAAACGTTTTGTCTGCAAGGAATTAACAAATCAAAATACTAACCTACAGCACATTCCCATCTTGTATAAAATTAATGACACCTTTATTGTTTCTTATGTTTGATACAGCAGTTTCTTAATAGATCGAGAAAGCTAACCAAAATAATTGATTTTCGGTTATTTAGTTAACCTTTTGGAAGTACCCTCAAAGACTATTCTTCTATTCGAAACGAGCTTATATAATTCATTGTATACGGTTCTACGTTTAATTTAACTCTTTCATAGCGAAGTCGTCCCAAACGCCTGTACATTCAGACATCGGCAAGTCGCACGAACGCTTCGGCTCCTTTTCTATCTGATAATTTCCCGCAAACCCGTTAGTGCCTGTCACATTAGTTGCGGGAGTTGTTAAATGACATGTATGCCATTCTTTTCAAGCAACTAAAAGTAGCTCTCATATTTGAATGCATCTTTCCTCTACTTTGTTTAGCGACAATGTAAAGCTATTCATGTTCGCATTTGAAATCCTTTCCTAGAGGGAAACTGCACGCAGTGGTCGAAACCGCTCAGAGATCCCCAAAGAGAAGTAATCACTTCACTTAAATAGGTTATTGTTAACGCTATAGAATTCTGTTTGGCACGTGGAGAAGGAAATCCATTTCAACAAAAATTCGTATGTATGGGCGTTTCAGATGTTTGAGAGGAACAGATTTTTGTCTTTACCAATGCAAAAGAATTAAACTGTCTAAACCGCTAAGAAATTCACACGAAATATCGTCCCGTCTTACCTAGCAAGCGAAATTTATCCGGTCTTATCTTCTAACTACAGTAAACACAACCTTAATTGAAGGTTTAAGATAAACCTGTTTATTAAACGCCAGCCTAATAGTTAGACAAATCTGAGACAGTTTAAGAAACCAACTCTGCGGCTTACAGGAAAAATCAAAATAACTTTCTGATCAAATCAAAAAGCATAACGCAAATTAAGACGTGCTTCGATACGCCTCAACAATTAAGCATTAACAATTCACGAAGGAAATGCAGCTGCCGAAGCTAAAGCCGATAATGATTTAAAGATTTATGAGTTCAAGACGTAAAAAAGCAACTGTTAGCGAAGGATACCAAACGCTCTCTTTAAAACTCAAAACCTCTGCTCTTATATATATACATATTAATACGAAGGTAGCAAGATAATATGAATTAGAGAGACCTTAGTGGTCAAGAATTCTGAGCATTCAGCTGCAATTTTTTTTAAAAATTTTATAAGTAAGATTAATGTTTAAAAGCTTGTAGGGTTTATATTTATTTTAACTAACATTTATTTTAAGTTATCTTTCCTGTCAAGCCTTTACTTTCCCTTAGAATTGCCAATGCCAGAGTATGTAAATCGTAGAAGAACGCGCAGAGTATTTGCATTTTAGCAGAAGCAATTGAGTTTGAATAGAAGGGGAACGAGATTGTACCCCCATAGCACAAAACATCCTCAGGATGTCCTATTTAAGTCGCAATATCCCGGGACATACTTAGGATGTCCTAAGGATGTTGATTCTCAGATGTCCTGAGGAGATCGTAATTTAACATCCTGAGGATGTCTTATTTAAGTCGCTATGTCCCGGGATATGACAGGATGTCCTGAAGATGTTGATTCTCAGATGTCCTGAGGAGTTCACCAATTTCACATCCTGAGGACATTCATTCTGCATTGTCCGGAGGACTTTCGTTGTCAAACATTTTGAGGATATTTGTTCTCAAGTTTACCAGTTTTAATTTTTTGACATTGCACATCTGAAACTTGCACATTATTTTATTTTTCATATGTATTTTACTAAGTTGTTTCTAAATGCTGTACATTAAAAATATTGATATGATTGATGATTTATTCTTGTTATTTTGTTATTAATTTTAACTGCTATTTTTTTCTGACGTTTTTAAAAATTTATTTAGTCATGGAAAAGATTTTTTTCAATGGATTAGCATTTTCTAGAATACTTGCAAAATTCTAAATAACGTATATTTTTTTTATAAAAAATGTATACATTACATGTATAATTACTTACAGATTACAAACCCTACTACAAATATAGGTAAAATTAGATATAGATATATTTAATTACGGAAACGAATTTTTTTTTAAATTTGGGTATAGAGACATTAGGTATTTTTTTGGAAGCAGGTTGGTGTTGGTGTATTTAATTATGGCAAAGCACACTAGGGCTATCTGCCTAAGAGGAGGGATGCCTTTCGTGGAGGACTTTCTAAGGGAAACTGGCTCGTATACACGTTACACATGGGGAAAACCACGAAAACACCCATGCAGCCAGCCCGTTCGCGGGATTCGAACCTCGGACCGAACTACCAGTGTTCAGCGACTTTACCGCTCGGCCGCTGGTGGGCCTTTTTGGAAGCAGGAAACATGAAAAATTAGCAACTGCCTTCGCCGGGAATAGAAGGACGGACCTCTGGAATACCGGCCCAGTGTGCAGAACCACTACACCACGAAGACACGCTAGGTGTGGTGGTGGTGTATTTAATTATGGCAAAGCACACTAGGGCTATCTGTCTAAGGGGAGGGATGTCTTCGTGGAGGACTTTCTAAGGAAAACTGGCTCGTATACACGTTACACGTGGGGAAAACCACGAAAACACCCATGCAGGCAGCCCGTTCGCGGGATTCGAACCTCGGATCGCACTACCAGGGTTCAGCGACTTTACCGCTCGGCCACTGGTGGGCCGAAGACACGCTAGGAAAGCGGGAGAAATACCTTATATTACTTCTCTTTTTAAAGGCCGACTTTTTTTAAGGGGATCCAATCACTAAATCCTGGGTGTGGATATACCTCATCGAACACCTTTTTAGTTCGGGCGCCACTGTAGAGACATTAGGATTTTTTTTTTTTTGGAAGCCGTAGAGATGAAAAATTAGCAACCGCTTTCGCCGTGAATCGAACCACGGACCTCTGAAATACCGGCCCAGAGTGCAGAACTATTACACCACGAAGGCACGCTAGGAAAGCGGGAGAAATACCTCATAAGGAAAATTTTTTTCCTCTAATTACAGGACAGAAAATGTTTTTCAATCGCGCGATCTGTTATTGATATTGAATTACAGTCGTGCGATAATTTCGCAGTAAAGATACATCTCTGATGACTATCCAAGATTCTAGAAACTTTGGTCTTATATAGAGATGGTCGTCTTATAGAAATAATGCTTAATATCAATATTTATTTATAATCTCAGAACTATTGGTCACTTTCAGAAGTGGTCGTTTGAGAGGCGATATTCTATATATTTATTTACTGATACTCTCAGATTCCAAAATTTGCTTATATTCTCATAAATATTGGACGGAAGGTGGTCGTCCCATACATGCAAAATTTTAAATTCATTAAAAATGAATTCGGCATTATTTAACTATTTCCCTATTAATGAATTAATTAGATAAAGAAAAAAATTGGAAATAGTACTGTTTATTACGGAATAATGTAGGAAGTTCTACAGAACTATATTTTTTCGCGTCATTGCACATTGTATCCGGCAAACTACTAGTTCCTCGTATTCTTCCGCAAATCCGTAAACATCTGTCTGATTTGAAACGAAATCCAAAATGGCTGCGCCATGAGGTTAACTTGTATGGATATTTTTTGTTGCATGAAAGGTAAGTTCAGTTGCAATACTTGTATGTTTACTTTTTTTGCTTTCCGAATTTATGTCATTTTGACAGTTAAATGTTTCACAGCTTTATGAATTGTTACCATTCTGTCGTGAATTACGTGTATCTCAATGGCTGGCTGTCTTGAAATATCTAATTTGCCCTGCTATCCAAATGTTTATGACTGAATTTTTTTTAGTCTAGTTTATGCATTCAGTTTCAAAATAATATGTGTGATCAGATTGCTTATTATTTTATTACAGCAATAAATTTATGTTAAACAGTTTGAACTATTGTATAAAAATAAGAGTTTGCATTGTTTTGTTGCAATAAGAGTTTGCATTGTTTTGTTGCAATAAGAGTTTGCATGTATGGTTGAAACATTATCTTAATCTAGTTTGTAATTTAAGTTTTTTTGGGGGTACTGTTCTGTTATTGGGACCAGACTCGGAAATGTATGAACCTGTGTTCGTAAGTATGTCCATAGATGTGTATATGTAGACACACAAACATACAAATATACAAGCATACATAAATACAATTCTGAACCCGGTCCTGATAACAGAACAGTACCTTAATCTTTTTTGAATATTTTATAAAAGGATTAAGCATTTTTCTAACTGCATATCATTTTAAGATTCGACTTGCAGGAAGACAAAATATGGTCATTCAATCAAATGCTTATGATTGCTTTTAACATTTTCTCATAAATATTGTTTGCATTTTTATTGTATTTTAGATACTTTAATTATGTAAAGTGAACATGAGAATATTAGGAAAGCTGAAGAATAGGAATAGCTACCATAATACATGTATTTTTTCATCGAGCCCATTGTTTTAGAAACCAATGCACCATTATTATATGCTGGCTTATTTTATAGTTATATGCAGTTTAAATTTATGTTCATGTTACTGAAGTATTGTCATTATAATAAAAGTATTGATAATTTTTGTTGAATCTTGCAAGTTGCCTAACATTCAGAATTATTACTACCGAATTTTACTGATAGGTTTTTTCGAAATGACATAATCTGTCTGATAAATAAAATAAACTGGTGTTTAAGTTATATGCATTTCTCTTAATGTTTCATTGAAAGTGAGATGAAAATATAAATGCTATCCAGAAAAGTGAATTTTTTTTGCCTGAAATAACAAACTGTACTAAATGATTAATGTTTATATCATTTTAGAAATGTCAATATTAAAGTTTCTTCTCCTTCTCTTCTTTGATTTTGAAATAATTTATAATAAAATAATATATGCATAAGTGTAATTAATGTAAAGTGTCATTCAATAATATAATTTATTTTTACTGATATTTTTATATTTCTTATCTGGGTTTTCTTTTGGTGTTAGAAGGAGGAAAAGACTGTAATGTTTTAATTAAGGAAATAATTAAAACATTACAGTCTTTTAAATAACACAGTTACAGTAATGTTTATTGAAGCAATCAGTACTGTGTGATTGCCAGTGATTGAATAATGTTAAAATGCGTTGTTCATAATAAAATTTGCTTATCTTTGTGTTATAGATTTTATTTTGACACAAGCTGAAATTTGAATTATTGGAATCACTTTGAAAACCCGAATTATTTCCTGAATCATTAATCAGGCCAATATATAACATACAAATTTTCATACAAAATTGTTTCTTTGAGCATATTATAAAGAGCTCATTTAATTTTATTATTTGTACAAATTTTAGACAAAAGTAGCATGTAACAGTTGAAGATTTATTGAAGCCTACTTGTTACTTGTGATAACAAAGAAGTGTGAAAGATATTGCCACATTAGCGAACATGACGATCATTGATGCTTAGTTTAGTAATTTAATAATATATTGAGAAACTAATTAATTAAGTAATTTAATAATATAAGAGAAATGCTGGGAACTTTCAGAAGTAGACATTTCGGAAATGATGGGCTTGATAAGAAATTTACATGGTTTTATTATTTATTCTTTAGTTAAGAATGGATTTTAGATGTTCATGTGAAAGAATTCTGTTTAATTATATGTGAAAGAATTGTTAAAGTTTGGCATTTAAAAAAAATGAATTAATAATATGCAATTATCTTTTTATTATACATATATTACTATATATTTCTAATGCGCTATGTAAATGTCAGTGCTAAACAATTGAGATACTATTGTCAGGGCAATCTTTTCTTATGCATGAAAAATTCTGATACTTTCTTATCATCTGCCCTCACAGCTTCAACTTATGCTAAAACAGCAAGAGTATGCACACGATAATAGCAAACTTTGAATATGCATACCACACACATGTATTTACATGCTTTATATTTAATCTTTATTTCTGAATAGTATTCCATTGGATGAAAAATATATGAATATTGACCCAATGTATATATTTTTGTGTGTGTGCATCCTAAAATTTGTTTCTTATAAAGTGCTTATTTGAATTACTACTTGTGAACAGAGCAGTAGATATGAACCATAAACTAACCATTTTGCCAATTTTCACAGCTTTGCAGATAGTCAGAAAGCACCAAAATTTGTAATAATGTTAAGTTTAAATGATGTTCTATACTTTTGTGTTAATTTTTCTATTCTATTAATTCTATTACTGTGTTATCAAACTTTCTGCAGAAATTTCAACTGGTTAAGATGTTATTACCATGTGGAGAAGAATTTGGTTTTCAAGCTAGAAAAAATTGCAGCTGAAGGATTTTGTAGAAGGTCAGTCAAACTGGTTTTAGTTAATTATAATTTAATTTTGGGTGAAGAATTCTCAAATTTATTTATCATAAGTGTTTAAAGGTCTTCTAAATTAAATTCTGCTTGTTTTTGAAATTTTTCATGTCATTCATTCTTTTATTATTATTATTTTTTTTTAATTTACTAACTTATATCCAGGCACATAATGTTGCATTTAATGCCATACCTTAAATATTGTAAAATGTTAAAATAATACATTTCACTTAAAAATGTGGTTGTGACAGTAAATTTTCTGTTACATTTAATCATATCTATAAACATTGGTATACATCATTTTTCAATAATCTGTATATTATTTTGTGCATTTCTTTTACATCCAAGATCTGGCATATGACTTGCTTTTCAAACTGATAACATGGTGTAATAATGTAATCTAATGGTTAAAGTTTACTATGGAACGGGCCAAATTTAATAAATTATTCTTTGATAGAAATTTATTCATGTGTTCAGTGTGTCTCATCTCTTTAAATTGCTAAAGTAAATTTTATGTACTTGCATTTAGGAATTTTGACTGTATCAGAGTAATTTTGTTTCAGTTATTATAACATGCAAGGGAAAAAATTCATGCATAGCTCCCTATTTAAAATTAGTTAATTAAAGTCCTTAATAAAGAGGGACGTTTTGTTGTTTTTAATGTCGATAGAGTTTAATTCAAAAATATGCCACATTAAGGGTTACTTTTTAACCTAATTTAAAATTTTCATTACTTTAACATGTGCAATAATTGTTATTTTAACTCCGATATTATAATAATATCAAAATTCCTTACTTTTTGATAGGTAATCCAAATGTAAAACAAGAAAAGAAAAAATTAAAATCTAGAAGTATATTTATTTCATACCTCTAACAAATAAAAACAACACAAGCACTTTTTACTGTCTATCTGCATAGTGTGTCATGTCCCGTAAGACTGAGATTTGTATGGTCAAATCCATGTTTCAGTTAAAGGAAAATGCACGCACAGTCTTCTGATTTTCCCTTCGATTAAGGATTCTGTATATACTAGCATAAGAAATATATTAGTTAATGCAGTGTTATACATCAATATTTATAGACAATTATTCTGGCTATGTTTATTATAATTTTGTTCACTGTAATGGTTGGAGTGCCTAAATCATCATGCTGTGTAAACAAAACTCAAATCTTCATCTCTGTATACTGCTCCACTAGTGTTTAAACCACTGAAATGGTGATTATGGTAGAACATCTTTGGTAAAAATTTACTCTACTGTAACCCTTGGCGAATCATTTCTTTTTCTTATATCAAGATCGTCACCTGAGAGGATCGGCAACAATTTCAAGGTGGCCGCTACACAAAACCAAAGTAAGAAGTCAAAGACATACACAAACTCTGTGTCCATGTACACATCGACCTATTAAAACAGAGAACTGCACAAACTGGGCATTGTGCACTGCCTTAACTTTGTCCATGTACACATTGATCTATTTTCAGAACCAGAAAGTTAAAAATATCATAGTTACCAGAAAAAATTCGCCACTGTCTTAACACACAGACAACCAAAAATACACAAACAGAGAGGAATAAGTTACCAAAAATACATATTTCCTAACACAAAAACATTAAACAACAAATCTTCCAACAAAAATTAACACACAGAGACAAAAAAATAAATGAAACGTCATTTTTTTAACATACCTTTTTTTTCACATGCATATGTTTAGGCTTCCCACCACTATCCTCCAGGTAAGCAATTCAATTAAATTTTTCGTCTCTTAGTCACCTCAGACATACTCAAACGATGGTACCCACACCAAAATAATAAATAGCATGTTCAAAATACAAGACCATACCACTTCCGTGCAACCAAACACAGCAATTGAAAAGAATGGTAAGAACCAAAAGGTTTACTATTAAAAAAAATAGCCCAAAACTAAATTTATCACAGCACGTTGGCAATATTTGCAGAAATAACTCCTTTTTATTGACAAAAAAAAGTTTCCCCCCCCCAAAGGCTACTTTTGCGAACATTATCAACATTAGGGTTACCGAAAAACTTATTTGACGCAATGGGCTTCCACATTTCACAAACAACCAATACCACTTAGCGATTTTTTTTCAGACAGAAACCAAGGTGTACCATACAGTAAAGATTAGCCACATCTTCATTTACTACTGTTACAAGTACTTCTTTGGTAAATTTCTGCGGTTAAATTCAAAAGTTTAAAATTGCATTAACATGATCAGATTCAGAGTCATAGCTAGGGTTTTCAGCGCTCAGGGACAACTGAAGATTTCGCACTCCCTACTGCTTGCCAAGGATGGAAAACATTTAATTCTAAAATGTTCTAACATCAGTTTGGCGCCCCTTGTATTCTGCACCCGGGGACAGATGCCCCCTCTTGCCCCCCTCTAGCTATGCCTCTGATCAGATTTTATTTTCTGCACGTAGCTAACAATTACTTATGTGTTGTCAGATAAATGTTACCAGATGCAGTTAATTATTTTTTACTTGCCAATCTCATGAGACAAGTTTTTTTTGCTCCTGCAAGACTTTACTTTGTGTTGCAAAATAAATTCATTCTCACTCTTTTTGGACTTGCCTACACATTAAATTTAAAATAGTTTTATGAATAGGTAAGATGTGATTATCATAATTTTGTTTCTCTCTTTATCTTGGCAACTTTATATGTTGATTCAGTATCCAGGTTACCTACCAGTGGCTGATTGATAAAACTGCTCATATGTTCAGCTGGTGGTTTGAGTTTATTTTCTGACATAAAAAATTTTAAAAGGCATCCCCCATGTTTATTTTACTATAATCGAAAAATCAAATAATTGCTACTCTGTTTATAGGTACTAAATGTTAAAATATTTTAAATGCTTCCTTTAATTTACATTCTAATAGTCATTTGTTTAAATTTAATTATGAATTATATTCACATATAGTAATTGTGTTTTTTTATTTTAGGTGCTGTGAAAGGCAATGATAGAGATCCAATTTATCAAGAGTTCTTATATACATAAGAATACATGGATATAAGATTGTTTTTCATGAATTCAAATAAAATGTGATGAATTGGATTAATAAAAACTATTTTGAATTTTGAAAAGTGTTTTTCCTCTGTTAATCATAATATAGTGCCATAAATTTCTGAATGTGTTTATTTTTGATCCAAATAAATAGCTTTACAAAAATTTGTCATATTAATAGATATTGCATAATTTAGCATTATTATAAATATTTATTATAGCAGATTTAGCTGAACTACTTTTTTAGTCTCTTTGCAGATGAAGTCACAAAGGTAAGTGGTTAGATATTTTTCTGTATTCCCCATTAAGTAATTTTATCTGGTAAATTACCATTACTTATATACTAAAGGTGAAAGAATAAGCTTTCCTTGAAGATAAAAAAATTTGCAGATATTTCAAAAAATTGGTATACGTAAAAAAGTTCTTAAATTGCCACATATGCGAAACTGAAAATGTTATATATGAAATAGTTCAGAAATATAAATATTTTCACTATTTTTTAACTATAATTCACTGCATTTGTTATATATAATCACAGTTTAAGGTAGCAGTGCTTTTCTCACTGTGATTTCTCATGTATTTTGATTCATAAATGCACGTACATAAATCCATGTATTTTGATTTCTCTTTTGAGACCGAATAAAAAATGAACTAAACATTCTCGTTGACATTGAGAGTTGAATAAAAGCTCACCTCAAAATAAAATGAATTAATAAATTTATGGAAAATTTTACATTGCATATATTGAGCAGAAAGAGTAAACTGAATATACTTAATGGAATTAATAATTGGTAGAGTTGATAGCAGAATAAAATGCCTTAATTGCATGGTAAACAGTAGATCTTTTGAAGTTTTTCTATGTTGCGTAAAATGCAGATTTAAATTTTTGATATTGATTGTCATATAAATGGCAATTCCTGTTTTATTTTGCTCTGAAATGAATGGTTAGTAATAAAATTCTGGATGAGACAACCTTTAACATGCGCTAGAATTTACAAAGTTTAATTTGGTGCTGATTTCAATGGGTAAATTTCATTTTACTGAATTTTGCGTAAAATAATACCAATGAACCATTGCAAATTATTTTCAGAACTTTTTTTTTTAATCTAAAAGGGCTATTAGTTTTGAAATGTGACTTCATATCATCAGTCGTAAACTTGTTTCGCTTTTCATTCAAGTCTTGCCATTTGGCAAAATTTAACATATTTACCTTTAAAATCTAATATATTATTGACTAACAAGCCAAGCTATTTAAAAGCATTACACACAGTTCTTAACAATGCTTTTTTTAATTTTTAATCTGATTGATTTAAAATGCATTTAATTCATGATATATCTAATTGAAAACATTTTAATATTTCTACATAATTACATGATATATTTCTTCATTTTTCAAATATATAGAAGATATATAACTTTCTGGTGTCAGTATCTTATAAAATGTTTTGCTATTTCCACTGCCCCATCTGTATTGATAATCTATGAATTCATAAACTTTTAGCCTCTTTGAGTGACTGCTAAAATCTGAGGCCTTTCAGATTTTTTTTTAATTGTGTGAGGAGAAACATAGAATTTTAGAAGAGCTTCTTGATTTACCTTTTGAATGATATAAAGAATTGTTAACATAATGTCAAATTTTTACAACTAAATATTAAATATATAAAAAAGCCTGCAGCATTCTCATGTTACGAAAACACATTTATTTATTCTGAGGCTAGGAATTGATTTAGTTTTAAAAATACAATTTATTCCTTTTAACAATTTCCCAACAGTGTCATCAAAACACTATAAATTCCTTACATGTTTTAAAGAAAGATGATTCATTTATGTAAAGATTATTAAATGGGTAATTTTATTATTCAATTTTTAATACAAATTAACTGAAATTAGAAACTGATTTTGTAAAATAATTTAATTATGAATAATTCAATTTGGGGGCTATTGGATGTTTAAAAATGATCAAAAGGTTTTTAATATCTTAAAAATAAAAGCAAAATTTTCAGTTTTAATATTTTGTATTAATAATTCATTTTAATTTCCTTGCTCAGTTTTAATATATTCACAAATTCAGATTTAAAAACAAAATAAGTTGTATAAATATTTTCAACATTTCTGATTTTTCCATAGTAACCATAGGATAACGATTTGAGACTATCTGTGTAAAAAAAAGTAGGTTTTAGATCATCACACCTTCACATACTTTCACTGGAATTTTCCTCTGTATATATACTGGGATGTGACACTAAGCAGTTGAGAGTATGTATTTAAGAGGTTAAAGGGATATTGTAACTAGTGTTTCAAATCCTGATAACATCCCATACGCTGTCGGTGGGACATAGATAGGATGTCCTAAGGATATACTGGGATGTGACATTAAGCGCTCAGGAGGATGAGTTTAGGAGGAAATTGGGATATTACGGGATGTCCTGAGGATGTAGTAAGTAGGACTTTAAATCCTAATAACATCCCGCACGCTGTCGATGGGACTTGGTTAGGATGTCCTGAGGATATCCCGGGATGTGACATTAAGCACTCAGGAGGAGGTGTTTAGGAGGTTCGCGGGATATTCCGGGATGTCCTGAGGATGTGCGCATATCCCGCGAGCAACATCCTTGGGATATCCCAAGGATGTTTTTGTGCTATGTGGGTAAGTGTGCTTCTTGAATCACGAGCGTGAAGGTTGCTTGGCAGGAAGTTTAAGAACCGCGCGTTTCGGCCTGTGTGTCTATTTCGACAGTTCGTTGAATCTTTCAAATTCTTAATCAGAAAGTTTGCTGAATCTCAGCTGTATCTTAGAACGCGGTTAAGTTAGTTACGATTATAGAGCCTCGTAGGTAGTGACTTCGTTATTTATTCATACTGTCATTTATTTTTAGTTGCATTTTTGTCTATATTGTTCAACCGCCGGGTCGGCGTAGTTTGTGAGCTTGTGAGCGTCAATTGAACGCAACTGTGATTTCTAAAGTGAAATAAAAAGGGAGTTAAACCCTTCTTAAGAGTTTGTGTAATTTCCAGTTCATACATAGCAGTCACTACTGAGCGCCGCCTGAGATAACCACTGACCTAACTTTGTTGTAAAAGTCTTACAGTGTTAGTAGTCATCCTGGCAGAAGGGAAAATTTCCTCCGTGTAAGAATATACATATAAATATTACATGGGCATACAAGGCCTGTGAATAAGCATAGATATGTTGATTACAATCATTGTCTTGTACAAGTTACATATGACAGATACATAAAATCATGACAGCTATGTGTACATTTAGACATTATATGAATTCATATTTACAATACTTTTACTGAGATAATCAAAATTAAACTTTTAATTCATTTACACATTGACTGGATTTTCAATATCATTTAAACTGCTTTACAATATTATTTTTATCAAGTACATATAAACTGGATAGTAATATGCTTACATTACAATAGTTTTGCTCTTACAGTCCTGTTATTATTCTACGGGGTGAGCTATTTTCCTAGTGTTGATGTTCAGTTGTTGTAGTATTTTGAATTGCTATTAAAATTATGCTGCGAAGATACAATTCTCAAGAGAGGGGGAGAATTTCTTAGAATCTTGCTGAGCAAAGCCTGATTACCTCCTCTATTTTAGTTTTCGTCTGCTTGTTGCCGCGGGTATTCTCTGCCCATTGCGGCCAGTATCCACTGCTTGGCATTTTTAAATGCAGTTTATTAGGCCCACCAGCGGCCGAGCGGTAAAGTCGCTGAACACTGGTAGTTCGGTCCGAGGTTCGAGTCCCGCGAACGGGCTGGCTGCATGGGTGTTTTCGTGGTTTTCCCCATGTGTAACGTGTATACGAGCCAGTTTCCCTTAGAAAGTCCTCCACGAAGGCATCCCTCCCCTTAGGCAGATAGCCCTAGTGTGCTTTGCCATAATCTCAATAAACCAAACCAAACCAATAAATGCAGTTTATTGGTTTGTGGGCAGTTGAAGAGGAAGTGATCTGCATCACCTACCGCACCACATTCACACAAATCTGATGCTCGTATGCCGAATCTCTTAAGGTAATGTGGGAAGGGACCATGGCCAGTGTAGAATTGAGTTTGTGCTCCGCTGTATGTATTAACTGAGCACGTGACTTTTGGAAAGAACTTGTAGGTTCTCCTCCCTGTGCTTTCCCTTTCCCATCTTTTCTGCCATTCTTGAAAAAGGCTATTGAGCGTGGTTTTTTTTAAATAGGACTGCGGAACACTTACTGCGCTTTCCAATCTACTGGAGTCATTGGCAGCCGATTTCGCAAGCAGGTCTGCCGTTTCATTGCCAGTAATACCCACATGAGCTGGAACCCAGATCAGGATAGGTCTGTCATCTGGTGGGATACTTAGAAGAATTTTCTGAATATCTTGCACCAAAGGACTCCTTGTCTTGTGCCCTCGGATGGACTCCAAACTTGAGGCAGAGTCGCTATATATGCTGACCTTTAATCCTAATTGATATTTTGCCAAATTGATGGCTGCTTTTAATGCAAGAAGCTCTGCCTGAAAGACGGTATTTTTGTCTGCCAGTCGTCTTTCCCAAGTTTTAACCATTTCTCCTTCTTGGAGTACACAGTAGGCGCAGCCTGTGCCTTTTTCCGTCTTTGAGCCATCTGTATAAATGGCAAACGCCTTCTCATTTGGCGGCGTGTATTGCATGTATATTGTGTGCGATAAATCAGTATCTGCAGGGTGTCCAAGCATGATCGGCTTGCGCTTCTCATAGTCTGTATGGTAGAATGTCTTTTGCCACAGAGAGACGTTATTTTCTAGGCGCAATGTCCTTACTAATAGTGATTCTCTCTCCACTAGAAGGTCCAGTGGAGGGATACCCGCCAGCACTTGCAGTGCCGCAGTTGGGGATGTTCTTTAACCTTTGCATATGATCAAAAGTTGCATTCTTTGTATGGTGAGAAGCTGTCTTCTCATGTGGGCAGTAAGCTTCCTTTCCCATATGGCAGCCCAATATAATATGATCTTTTCTGAGATTGTTCTGTACCAGCTTTTGAGCATAGTGATTGGAGTGCCCCAATGAGGTCCTGATGTTCTAACCATGGAATTACTAATTTGATTTATTTTATGCTTAAGCTCTTTAATATGCGGTACCCAGGAAAGCCTATTGTTAAATATAATACCTAGATATTTAAGGTCAGTGACCTTTTTTATAGAGACTCCATTTAGTTTAATGTTTGGAATCCTATTTCGCGCTCCATGCTTACATATAAACAGTTGTTTAGTTTTATCTGCTGAGATATTTAATTTGTGCTGATTTGCCCAGCTTGCAAAAGTATTGATTGCGTTTTGTGCCTTTAACCTAATGTCCGTGCTACCAGAAATGACCAATAAAAAGTCGTCTGCGTACGCCTGGATACTCACTCCTTGCTGTTGGTCATAAAGCGCAAAGGCTGTGTTCGCTACAAGATTCCAAAGTGTAGGTCCCAAGAAGGAACCCTGGGGACAGCCTCTTTCCAACTTGACTTTGAGTACATCATTGTCCGTTGTAACCTGTATCCAACGATCCTGCAAGTAGCTGCGTATAAGATTCAGGATTACCTTTGGGCATTTGATGATGTCTAGGCATTCGACTACATCTGGCCACCACAACGAGTCGAATGCCCCTTTGATGTCCAACGAAATAACCAGTGTGTCCATATTGTTGTCTTTGTTCTGCTCTATGTTGTCTAGCAGTTGTTTTAAGGCATTATCTGTGGACTTTCCTGCGCAGAAGCCATATTGTTTTTCGTTTATAGACTTGTTCCTGCACATGTGGAAATTAAGGCGTTGCAAAATTACTTTTTCTAAAATCTTACTGATTGAAGGCAGTAAGCTTATGGGCCTATAAGATGCCGGGTCTGACGGATCTTTGCCCTGCTTGTGGGAGAGTGCAATTTCGGCTAGTTTCATGCTTCTAGGGAAGTGACTGAGTCGCCAGCAGGCTCTGCATAATTTTGGAAACAAACCTGGGAATTCTTTGTGAATTTCTTTAACAATGATATTATCTATACCATCGGGACCTGGTGCTTTTTTGTCTGTTAAGGCTTTGATGATATTATGAACTTCGTGGTCTGTAGGAAGAGTAATATCTCTGTTGCTGCTTTTCCAGCTTTTCCTATTAAACTTCTGCCTTATTTCTCTGTGAGTTACTAAATCAAATTCCATCTGGTCTTTAACAAAGATTGTTTCTAGGATAGTGTTTAGAGCTTCTGTTTTGCTTTTTGCATCTTGTTTTACTTTAGCGGTAAGTTGTAGGGGTTGAAAAATCTTATTTGTGGCTATTTTCTGTAATGTGCCATAGGTTGCTTGCACGTTACTGCAGTGCTTACACCATGACTCTTGTTTCGCTGCCTTGATTTGCTTTTTGTATTGCGCTAGCTCCTTCCTGTAGCGTACCAACTTTAATATTTTCTGTTCTTCATCATTGTCCGCTTGCACCTGCCTTCTTAAGGCTCGTATTTTGCTTCTTCTTTGCTTGAGGTGGTTGCTCCACCACGATGTAAATGTTTTCGGCTTAATAGCTTTAAGTTTGTAGGAAGCTCTTGCTGCCTGAGTTAATTTAGTTATGATGAAGTCATATGTAGAATCCAGCTCCTCCGGGGAGTCGCAGTTATCCAGTTGTTCCAAGATTTCACTCACCCATGGCCTGAAGTAAAACTTTAAAGTAGTGTGCCCTCCGTAGCAGGTCTTGAAACGTCTTTTTGTTAGGTACGTAAGTCTACTATTGATCTCATATTGAATTATACGATGGTCACTCAGAGAGGGTATGTCCATTATATCCCAGTTGTTTATGTACGCTGACATTGATGATGAGACAAATGTGACATCTGGCCAGCCTTTTGCTCTTCCATTGTCAAATGTAGGTTGAGAGTCTTCTTTATTTATTACTGTCATTCCGTGAGCTATTGCATATTCTAACAATTTCTGCGCTCTGCGATTTTCTGTTTGTGCTCCCCATAAGGGGCTGGTGGCGTTAAAGTCTCCCGCCACTATGGTATTCTGGAATGTTCGCAGTACGGCTGGGTTTAATTCCTGTAGCAGGCATTCAATTTGAATGCTTGGGGGAAACTAAACGCAAGTGATTGTTATTTTCATGTTGGAGGATTCTATCAAGATTGTTACTGTGTAATCTGTCGTATCCAGAAGCAATGGACTTAGAGGGCCGTTATACAAAATGGCTGCCATTCCCGTACTGGAGGCGTAGGATTTACTTGTAGAAGGTTGGCCAAGAAGTTTGCCGTCCCTCAAGTAAGGTTCTTGTAGGAGTGCCAGGTCTGCTGTACTGGAGGACATCACCTCCATGAAATTGAGTGTGGCTGCTCTTGCCCTTTGGAGATTGCACTGTAAAATTTTGATGTTAGACCGATCTCTGTTGTAAACTTTCTCTGTTATTGAGTGGACTCCCTGGCTGAGCTCATACTCGCCAATACTTGTCTGTAACATGGACATTTCGATGCACTTGCTGGATGTTGTGTGTCAAAGGTGCTACCTGTCTTCTCGTTCGCGAGGCTGCAGTTGACACAGTTGATGGTAACTGAGTCACACTTTTCTAACAGGTGACTTTCACCACACTTGGAGCAGGCTGTATCCGACTTGCAGTAACGTCTAAAGTGCCCAAAGTTTTGACAGTTGTAACACCGTATCACTTGGAAATATTCTTTGAAATTGCAGGCGCAAAGTCCAATGTAGATTCTTTTCTTTTCTAATAACTCTTCAGCCTGTTCCGTTGCAACACCCACTAGCCAATGGCAGGTGTTATCCTCCTTTGGGTAGGAACGAATAGGGAATATAAACTCTTTCGTGTTACTTGGGAACAAGTTGGAGAAGGCCTCTGTGATACTGTTGCTGACAAGTTAGGGCCTCTCAACATCATAAGCTAATGCTAAAAAATACATTTGACACTTTAGTTCCTTAGCAAAAATGTAAAATCATGTCACAACTGGAAATAATATTAAAGTAGTAAAAGCTATCTCGTAAAAACTAAATGTAAAAATTATAAATCGAGGTGACTTCAAAATCAAAAAAGGATGATAAAAAATAAAGAAAGTTTAACGAACAAAGAATTAAAAAAAAACTCTTGTAAAAATTAAATACATTTCAAATACACAGTAAATATGTACAAAATATTGCAATAAATGGTAAATATTTCACCTCGAAGTTTGAACCGGATTTATCAAGGGAAAAGCAGCTCAAAGCTGGAATTAAGTTAATACCTACAGCGCGTTTCGTCAAACGATAATAATTGAGACTATAAACGTAATTTCACTAACTGCATAATCCAGCTTAATAATCTAAAAAGTAAAGCAATTAATTTACACAGGATTACAGGATGCAAATTAATTTGCATCCTGAGGAGATCTGACGAAAGTAGAATTGAAAATAAAGGCAAACTAAGAGGATAATCTGTTTAATGTATATAAAACCCTATATTCTCCCTTAATATTTGGTAGATATTTTGGAATTCTAATTTAAGTAAATCCAAAGCTTATTCAATAGTTTCTAAGTGTTTGAAATTCTATCTAATAAATTCTATTTGGAATTCTAATTTAAGTAAATCCAAAGCTTATTCAATAGTTTCTAAGTGTTTGAAATTCTATCTAATAAATTCTATGACACTTTTGTTGCCCTTCAAGACTTTCTTATTTTACTGGAAGAAAAAGATGTTTAATAACGTTCAGAAATATTTTTACACACTTAAACAATCTAAACGTCGAAGGTGGTTGTAATTAAAGTGACTCTACTCAGAACTAAGTAAAACTCGTAAGGGTTGTCGTATTTTGCTGAAACTTGGCATAATACATCATATGAATATACTTGGCATGTACAGTTTGCAAAAAAATAAAAATGGGACAGTTCTATATCTCCCGTTCTACTAGGCCAATTAGCGTGATTCAACTTGCGTTTTTCATGTCTTGAGAGCGCGACTTAGGATATGTACTGGATTTATATATAGAATTGTTCTAATATAGGTATTTTGATACAAAATAGGACTTTTTCTGAAACGACATTCCAATTTTTTTTCGTATTTCGATTTTACGACTCAAATTATACCAAACTGCCATGTTTGTAAAAATCGCGTAGTTCTGTAGTTTTTTTTAAAAATTAGCTCTTAAAATTTTAGCTTCTCAATATTAATTGAGTTTGACATATATTTGTTAATATGTTTTTTCTTATTAAACTTATTTGAGTTTTCCTTCCATATTTCGAAATTTAGGTCCAAATAAAAGTAGTCTATCTTTATAATTTATTTTAAAAATTTGAATTCTTAAATAATTTTTATAAATTTCTCGAAAAGAATTTTGGTTTACAACCTATAAAATTTTTACCATCATCTTAAAGTAGATGTATTTCTAAGCATACCGGCAAAAAATTAGGTTTTTTTAATTCAAAATTTCCTAAGATATACATGAATTTACATATTGGTGCATTTTGAAATTTGGCATATTTGTTATAAGTGATAATAACGCTGTATGCACTTTGTTAAAATTTTATTTGAAAGTGTGAACGATGATCTTTTTTTTTCCCACTCGGGTTCAATGAAGAAAAGGAAAGGAAAACAGGTTGCTATAAAATTAAGAAGTTCGCCACATGAATTATTTCTTGGCGTAAATTTAAACCAATGCGCCAAGATAAACTTTAAAATTTCTTTATAAATTTCTAGCCAAAAATATGAAATTTAATATTTAGGCATAATTTGAGTCGTAGAATCGAAATATGTAAAAACATTTGACCTGTCATTTCAAATATTGTGTCAAAATATCCATGTTGAAACAATATTATATAGAAAATTAGTAATATTAAAGTATATGCGATGTGTACGTAAGAAACATCTAGGAAGTTTTAATTTCAATGATCTCAAGTTGCGAAAATCTTGATTGCAAACCTATTATTCAATTAGTACACGGAAAAATATCCAGCAACGTTATTCTTGCCCCCTTATACATCTTGTGGACTTAACTGCAAAGATTCAAATTAATAGGTATGCAGTTTTCTTGACAGGACATTGTAACAACAATTAATTACATACATAACAAGTTTTGGAAATTTTAAAGTAATTATTATTATAATAAATTTATGTACTCGTACTGAAAAAGTAAGCAACTAACGCTAAAAGAAAAGGTACGGATATAAAAAAGGGGAATTAAAAAATACAATTCACATATGACGTAGAGGTTGCATCGGCGAATGCAAAAAGGCAACCAAAATTAACGTAAAACTCAATCTCTCAGTTACACTACAACAACTTAAAAAGGACATGTAGGATCTACGCGTCATTTCGCAAGCAACGATAGATCCGTGTAATCCGAGATAGCCAAAGCGGAACGCATGAGCCATAGACATCATCTGCATGATAGTGGACTATAAAGATTAGACTGATAAAGACACTAATTACTTTGATGGCTTTTTTAAGGTTACTTTTAAATTCTAAACATTAACTTGTTCCTTGAATTTTCATTTTTGAATTTGTCATATTTTGCCCCTCTCCTATTTCTTTCATTTACCACTGTGCTATTGTTTCGGTGACGAATTCTTTCCATGTTGGCCATCGCACCTTATATATGCGAAACTGTTATGGTTGCTGTCTTGAATCATTGTCACTGTAGCTCTACTACGGCTTTTCCTCCTCCTTTTTAGCTTGTTAAATCTGTTGGATCGTCATTGGGATTCAATGTCCTTTGACTGTCCTAGTCGTTCCTCTTGAAAACTGTCTAGGGCTTCCACTTTCTCTTATACCTTGCTATTGGCTGAGTTGTTTGTCCTCCAAGCTTTGTATCGCGGCAGTTCGTTGGACTCTGCCGTTGCTTCTTCGTTTGTTTATTTACTGGTTTTCCCTGTTTCTTCTGGTTGTGTATCCGCAGAAGTTTTCTTGTTTGTAGGGGCAATCATTGTTGGCTCTTTTCTACGTCATTTTGACCTTTCTTTCCATTCAGCAATTGTCTTTGATGTTGGATTTTTGGATGTTGGAATTAGCTTTCCCGTGGATTTATTTATCGCTAATGAGCCTAGCCTACTTTCAGCAGAAAATGTACCTTCCCTTTCAAACAAACTATTAAAGTTCCTACAGCTTTATTGTACAAAGAGTTTTTAATCTGGAAGAAAACGTTCCAACGAATTCATGATTCAAAAAGTGATGATCAATCGAAACTCTGTCTTTCGGACTGATCTTATGAGCGAAGGAAGTTAAAAGGTGCGTGAGGATTCGGATTCCTGATTCAGGGATTTATATAATTGGCTTCTAGCTGTGACCGATGATGTGAGATTATCAGGGAGTTGTGTCCCAGAAAGAGACTGTTCCGGACGGGTCCTACTAGCTAGCGACATGGTATATCGGCTTCCGACTGTTGATGGACAAGGATCCGGTTGAGTGTTCCTGTCTACAAAGTGTAATATAAACTGATATTTAGCGTGACAAAGAAAACGGCTCCACTCTATGAACAATAAGGAAAAGTAATAAAAACTCTAAGTGACTGTGTTAGAACAGTTTACATTAATCCATCTGAAGTAGTACCCTACACCTCCTCTTGGTTGTAGAATTGATTATGTAAATCTGAATTTTTAAATGCAAAATGTATTAAAGGATTTTGTCAGATTAGGTTTAAAGTGATGATTCTGTACAACTAAATGTTAAAATGTAAATATTTCTTCGAGAGTTTCCAGACTAGGATAACGTTTTCTATTCGTATGTTTATTCTGGCTTTACTATGTTAATGTCGTACTTGGGGATACATACATATATATAAAATAAGTATTTAGATTGCTATGATTATGTGTATACCTATGCGTTATCTGACTACGATAGAACAATTAAAGATTTTAAATTCTATATCAAGCGAACATGAGTTGTAATTATTTGTGGTTGTACTGTTTGTCATCATTGTTTAATGGCATTTAAGATTAAATGTAACTTATTTTATAACAGCTTTATACAGGATTATTTACTAATGATCTACGCAACATTTGAGTAAATGGAAAATTCAGATAACTGGAAATGTTCATTCGAATAAAGGAAAGTTCTTAAGCTGTTTTCTTCTGCAAGCCAAACATACATTTGTTGTAATGTACCTTTTTTATTTAAAAAAAAAAAGATGCAATATACAGAAAGCTATGTTTCGTATTTTATACAAAACTGACCGTTTTTCAGTTACACATACGGTAACATGAATCTTTGCAACATTTAAAGAGTTTATGGAGTATATGCCTATAATTAACAGTTATGAAAATAAAGGCAGCCAAGTAAAGACTTCTTTGGCCTAATTCTGTAAAATATGTTTTCCACATCCTTTACGTGAAAAAGGAGCCAACGTTCATCCTCTGTTCCATTCAAGCATTTTTTTACTTCCATCGCTCCTTGAAGCGATGGAAGTCGAAGCGATGGAAGCCGATATACCATGTCGCTAGCTAGTACCCGTACGGAACAGTCTCTTTCTGGGACACAACTCCCTGATAATCTCACATCATCGGTCACAGCTAGAAGCCAATTATATAAATCCCTGAATCAGGAATCCGAATTCTCACGCACCTTTTAGTCACCAATGTTCATTACTCTGGACCCATTCAAGCATTTTTGTACTTCCATCGCTCCTTGAAGCACCTATGTTACGATAGCCGGTATACAGCTAGCTTACTTAGAAAGCAGACGGGGCATTCTTTGGGAGCGATGATTCTCTTTGACTCTCTTTAAGGAAACAATTATGTCTTAATTTATATGTTCAATATTTGTGTTACTATACCTACATAGAAGCAGCTGAATTGTATTTATGACTGTCTTACGCCAAGAGATTGAAATAGTTATGGGAAAATATAACTAATTTTATTACGTTTTCATAACATAAGATGAAAAGATGAAAGCACAAAGTAACGCGATTAAATTAAATACTTTAATTATTTGATGTCATTTAATGGAAATTACTACAGCATTTTCTAATGAATTGCTAGGCAATTTTTCCTTGTTTTGCATGCTACTAGTTCTTTGAAATTATATATATATATATATATATATATATATATATATATATATGGCTCGACAAAATTTAAAGATGCAATATTTCTTACAAATTTGTCTCGATTGCATGAAACTCTCATGCAATAAAACTCAGCGGTCTTTAGGAGGTGGTTTAAAAAAACACATTAATCCTCTCATACGGAAGTAACTTTTGCTATGGGGCTTTTAGTATCAAATACATTTGCTCCATCTGCATGAACAATTTAGTGTTCAGTGATAAAGTAAATCACAACTCTGCTTCTAAACTGTTTTGAGGTGGAAAAAAATCAACTTGCAAATGGTGCGACATTTTGCAAATTAATCGCTTTAAGAAACATTAACTTTTACTGCACACTTTTACCGGAACTAATCGCCTGTGATGGAAGCCACTGAAAAATATCGAGGTTTGGCTTCCTTACTTCCGACCGTTGAACACTAATTTCGTTTACTGACTTCAGAAGTGAAGCAAAATTATAACTTTCCCGATAGTTGGTACTATTTGTCTTCTGACTATTCATGCTTGTAAGAGCAAAAGAGGTTTAAGTCTGTACTGAAAGCAAGCCTTCGCCTTGGGCAAAATGTTTTAAATGCTGGCTTACGCATGAAAATTGAAAGAGAACAGGAACACACAATTTGGATCCAAATTTACTCTTATTAAAGATTGATATATGTTTCATATAACTATCAGTAGAACTTCAAATATTCATACAAACTGGGATCACAAGTTATCTGGATACATTCAAAATTCAGATAACTTGAATAAAGTTCAGATGACTTCAGAAATTTTTCTTTCTGTCGACCAAATATGTAGTTACTCTAATGCAAATTAGGAAATTTATTTTTTGATTAGTATATATTACTTCCCCGAAGATAATGCTATTAAAATATAAAATGTTTTAATTTTCATTATGAGTTAAGTAATAACTTAAACTCATAATCTCTTAAATCATAATTCAATTCTTAAATCATAACACACTTATCGTGTGCACACACATACCCTTAGAAAAGCTTAATTTCGTTTTTTTTGTTTTTGATATGTGAGTAATTAGCTAAGGTAACCCCAGAAATGAGACTTTTTTCATTTCTTTTACTGTATTTCAGATACATATAAGGACTATTGTAATATGTTCCATTTGATATCCGTGGATACGTGCGCGGTGATATTAATAGTGATCAGCACAATAATAAACAGTGACAGCACAATAATAGTGATCAGCACAATAATAAACAGTGACAGCACAATAATAGTGATCAGTAGAATAGTAAATAAGTGATAGCCCAGATGGGTTATTAGTCTCGAAACGGCATTTTGCGTCGAATCATTATAAAAGGCTGTATCACTTTTAAAATTGTTGCCACGAAGTATTATCTCCCTCTATTATATTTAAAGAAATTAAATAATGAGAAATCTGCATTAATGTATGTATGTTTCTCACATTGAAAAAACTACGATACCTAGAGCCGTCAAATTTCGACTCCAACCCAATATGGGCACTTAGATGCTCGAATCTTCGAACTGAATTTTGAATGTGTTTTATTACCTATTTCCTATTTTTTAAAAACTTTAACGAATTTTTGATTAAAAACGTCAACAATATCAAAGTGAGAAATGGCAACATTGTACGGAAAAAATATTTTTATCTTCAAGCGCGAGACTGTGTATCGGAAATTTCTAAAGATATGTTTTGTTTAAATAGTTTTAGCCCAAAAGCTCCCGAATCGTGTATGTATGTGTAAATGAAAAAAAAAACCTTTGGCGTAATATAAAATCTGAAAATTTAAAAATTTTTATATATATTCGATCTTTATAATATGGTTCTTTTTTATTATATATCATTGTTCTTTTGTGATACTTGAGATGTTCTATACGTTTGGATTGATCCTTCCAATACAACCATATGTAACAACAACAGATCTTTACAGGATTTTCTTTGGATTTTTGGTTGACACTAGTGGATGCACCACTTTGTTGATATTTATACCTAGAAGACAGAAGCAGATCAAACTGCACAACCATTTGTCTCTTCGTCTTCAGAAGCAATTGGAAATCAATAACAAATTTCCATTATCGGAGCCTATTAACATAAAAGCTTTTATAATATTCTGATGTCAGCATAACTTACATAACACATGTCTTTCTTCCTAATTCAATTTAAGCTCATACCTTCAAAAACAAAACAATATAGCAATAGTTTTATTTATAACACATTTCAATACCTTCTTAACTGTTTCATTTTAAAATCATTTTTGTGAACATTGCTGTATCAGTTTTAGGGAACCATAAATTAGTAATTAACATGTGACTTATCTTGCCATGATTTCTCTAATATGATAACCCATAAGGGCAGTTCTTTATCAATATTTAGCCTCCTAAATATCAAATCACATGGTAGATGAGTGTCATTGATACTAGAGGATTACGGGTAAGTTTCAAAAGTTTGAGCCAATAGAATCTTAGAAACAGACAGGCTAATTTTGCACATACATATTTACAGCACTCAACAGTAATATGTGTTATAGATTTTTAGTAACTAAGATCTAATATGAGAAATGATATAACATTAATTCAGTGAAATTCTGATTTCATATTATTTTTACATCGATATCTCATTTTTAGAAATTCTTTTGACGGTCTCTTTTCAGGTTGACGTAATCTAATGTTTTTACATAACAAATCATCATACATATCAGAAGCACACAGTAAGGCTAGCACGATCCGCGGATTGCTAGTAAAGAAAATTTTTATTTATCATTTTGGAATTGAATTCTTCAATGCGCAGTTTTCAACTTTGATACATGTTTCATTTACATTCCATATATTTCCGGTTTTATTCATTTTAATTTTCATCACATAGATGTCTGTAGTATCTATCCAAAATGTTATTACTACAGAAAAATTCTGTCGTTATATTGCAAAATAGAATACAATCGGTAAGGTTGTATAATTATAAGTTTCATTTTCATGATACATGTGTATATGGTAAAATCCCTATAAGATATCCGAATAAATAACCTGCTAGAAAATATGTATTAAGCGCATTTATTTATTATATAATTTAAATCAATAAAAAATTTAAAAGGTGGAATAAATTAGCAATAAATGTCATTTTTAATTTGTTATATATTTATTTTGATCAAATCTTAAAATTAAATTTCGACCACATTTTATGAACCTGATTTTTTTATATCTTTTACACATATTTTCGATAATACAATAGGACCATTTTAAAATACAAATCTACGGAGCCATTTTAAATATTCAATATAGATTTTTTCTCATATATTCTTATTTAACTGTCATCATAACCATCACGGATTTTGCACTTTAAACCATCAGATAGAAGAAAAAAAGTAGTCTTTCAAATGAAGTTAGTGCAAAATTTTTATGGTAATTTACTGAACGTACTTCAAAAATAAATCAATATCTTATCTATCATATAGCTGCTAAAAATTATGGGTTTTTATATCAAAAGATTTAGATCTCCATTATTCGCATTTACATTACGATCAGATTTCTAAATCATGCAGAAGTTTTAATGTGCTGAATGTAAACTGACGCCTTAAGATAATGAGATAATGTCTGAAGATATTAAAGAAAATATTACGGAAACTTTATTTCGTTGTTAGGCTAATTAGAAGGAATAATTTTCCTATGCCAAGGAGCACTCATTCTTTTATACATTTCCACGTTCTGTAGCTTTAAAAGGATAAAATAAAATACGTAAAAGAATTAGATAGTTTTAGTTTAACGCACTAAAAAATGTAAACGTAATATGTAGCTATTATAGTGTTTTTGTCATATGTTACTAAAATTAAAATCGTAGGCAATGTTGGAGAACACTAGCAAAATTGAAAGGTATAATAGATGTAATACGCTGCTTTTAAAAATTAAAGAAAAATCACAAAAATATCACTAACTCGTTTAAAAATAAGCCAATTCGTATAAAATCTGATTGTTAAAAAAGAATTGGTGAAAAAAACTGCAGTATGCAAATTAGTAGCGCTGAGATCATGATTAACGAGGAGCATAAAATTGCATACTTCAGAGCAAGCCTGCAAATTTCGCTGTGATACAGAAATGAGAAATATGTGATGGCCAATTGTAACAATGACTTCCAGCCATCATTTGCCTAAAATCCTGTGATGGAGACCTAGTGGGAGACCAGAGGCACGACAGAAGTGGCATGATAACTAAATGTGAGCGCCTGTGTGGTTCACAGACTTTGTCGACAGTTTCTAACCAGAGGCTCGACATCAAGGAGTTCAGCAAAATATGCTCAACCGATACGACGGGCACTGATGACCGATATTTGTTGCTATGCACACGAAAGAATACATCCTCAACTCAGATCTTCTTTGCTTCAGCCACTGAAAGGTTGGTGTCAACGTCAACCGTGCGTAAAAGGCTTCACGAAGGAGTCTGCGACTAGCCATTTGCATGCCGCTCACGTCACATCATAGAAGGGAACGTTTGAGGTGGGCACGTCAATATATCCATTGGACAGCTGATCAATGGAGGGCTGTTCGCTTTACGGACGAGTTCAGACGATGTAGGCCATGCCTCCAAGGCAATGTAGAAAGTATTTGATTTGGACAGAACTTGGAACCCGTTATCATCCATCAAACATCCGTCAAAGATTTGCATACGGAGGAGGCAATGTGCTTGGAGTGGTATCTCTTTGCGTGAATGCGCAGACCTCTGTGTCTTTCCACGTGGAACCATGAATGCTCAGGCCTATAGCGTTGACATTGCTGATGCCTACGTGTGCTCTTATGGCAGGGCAATAGGTGATAATGTCTTCTTACAAAACGACAACGCTAGATCGCACAGGGCTCGCATCGTGGATGATTATTTTCAGCAGCAAACAATTCAGCGCATGGAGTGGCCAGCTCGAATCCTGACGGACCTGAATCCTATCAAGCTTGTTTAGGATGCTTTAGGAAGAAGTATAGTTGCTCTAAGGTTTCCTCTTCAGAACTTTGGCACACTTGCAATTGCTTTGGAAGGGCAATGGCTCTCACTTCCTACGTAACAGACAGACAGCATAATTGACAACATCGCACATCGCTGTATGTATTGATTTGCTTCTAGGGAAGATAATACTCCATATTGAAGTAATTTTCCTATACCAAATTCCAGGTTTATTCATTTTATACATATGCTAATTTTCGTAATACCATAATTGTCGGGTGATTCCTTTTCATGTTATTTTATACCTTACCGTGTGTTCTATACTGTGAGTCAGTTTCATTATTCTATATCTAACTTTTTTGAGTAATCGTCGTTTTTGCGATTTTTCCTTAATTAAAGATAACCAGTGTAGTATAGAAATGGCATGTATAAGTATAATACTATTCAGTTCAATTAAATTTCTTTTAAAAATTTCGATTTAAGATCATCTATTGTTACCATCTCGATGATTTTATTTTCTGCATGAAAAAAAATTACGTAACTTGAAATGAAAAACTAATTCAAAATTATAGCGAATCCTGTTTGCACAAAGAATTATTCACATGTTAATGTCAAATGATGAGCTTTCATTTAAAATCATCCATTTAATTTTCCTTTTTATTGTATTCAAATTATCGGTTCTGTTGCTTAATATTTCAGAAACTTATTCGTAAGAGCGAATGTTTATTAAATTTTGAATTAGCTTCGATTGCAATTCCTGTGTGCAAAGTTTTAATTTGAAATTTATTTATTATCAAATATATATTTATTATAATATTTTGAGAAAGAATTATGACTATAACGATTCTCTATTTAAAGTCCTGAGCTTTATAAAAATAATTTATCAAAAAATGATTTATTGAATTTCTTTGAATTCACCGAAAGAGAAATTAATACATTAAAATACTTTTACTACAATGCTATTAAATTAGAAATAATATTTCATTTGAAATTTTGCACCACATATGCATATAAATATAGAAAAATACTTTTATTGTGCATTAGAAATATTTCAAACTTAAAAATGTTTGTTTGTGTAGTCAATTTAATTTAATATCAAATAATTTTATTCATTAATCTATTGTTAAAAGTTAATTCAATATGAAATAATTTCATTAATCTATTGTTCATCTAAATTTTGGAGAAAGAATCCTTTGTTCAATACATAAATTATTCTATTCTTCTACCTATTTTGCGATATAGAAGCAACATAATTGATTCTAATTTAATCATAAAATATTCCTTGAAAGAAGCGTAGAAACAAAAGGAAATAATCTACACAGTAAGAAATGAAATTTTAATTCCACTTGTAGGCTTAAATAAAAAGTACAATATAAATAAATTATTCGAATGAGAGAAAAAGAAACCGCAGAATTATATCAGCGTATTCTTAAAACTTACGCTTGTAGATACATTAGGTATTCTTTTGGAAGCAGGAGTCATGAAAAATAAGCAAACGCCTTCGCTGAGAATCGAACCACGGACCTGCGGAATACGCTCCCAGCGGGCCGACCACCACACCACGAAGGCATGCCAAGAAGGCGGGGAAAATGCCTCATACGCTGTTGTACTAAAATAAGCAGGATATCATCTGTTGCAGAAGATTGTTCATTTGTCCATGTTGCACAATCATATTATTCATACATCATAGTATCTATTTAAATAAACATTATATATATATATATGTGTGTGTGTGTGTGTATGTGATGTACCAGCTTTTGTCCGGAATAAATAGATTGGTGAAGAATCATAGATGTAGTCGTAGCTTAAATTATCAGACGATAAGTTTAAAAAACAGGATTCATTTATTATATTTCAGGGGAAATATCAATTACAAAAATATGATCTCCGGAGTAAGTAAAAAAGACTTACTAATAACTTTTTGTATGAAGTTTACTGCATCGTGACATTTAAGAAAAGGCCCCCGATATTCCTTTGCGAGTCCTTTTATAGCCTCTGGAAAGGCGGAGCTTCCAAGAAATGACGTCAGCCAATCCAGTTTACTTTAAATATTTCCAGAACATTCCATAACTGTACGTGTACAGAAGGCGGGAAAAACAACTTGACTACGGGGCTGTGGATTTAATTCCACGTACTTTCGAATAAGAGACCGTCGCCATTAAAAATGAAAAGAACATCAGAAAGCAATGTAGAAAGTATTTGATTTGGACAGAACTTGGAACCCGTTATCATCCATCAAACATCCGTCAAAGAGATGCTAATTTTAAGTGTAGTTAGAATTTTAAGTGTATTCTTGACTATGGAATTTTATTATTACATACATATACATATATATAATACTTTACTGCGTAGAAGGAACTCCGTACTTTAATTTCTGGTAGTTGACATGGCTTTATGTAAAGGCATGAAGACTAAGCTGACAAAACTGAATTTGAAGAATCACAATCTTTATTTTTCTTTACATCAAATCATCCAAGATAGTTCTAGATCATAATCAGTTACAATAATTTTTATGCTACATACAATTTATTAAAAATTACAATTACCATTACATTACTTTTTAGGTAAAGAACAATTGAACATAACAGAGTAGAAGGTTTGCAGGGCAGGACATGTTAAGAAGAAGAATGTCGTAATTGCTCGCGAAGCAGTATTTATACTAGGCAGCAATGTTTTGTAATCGTGGAAAGATCTAGAGCTTGGGACAAAAGATGAACTTAGGGGGAGAACATTAAATTTAGAATAGTCAGTTTTGGGCTTGTCAATTATTTCTTAGCGTACCCATTGTATTATATTTTATGTTACACACATATCTATCTATTTATATATATATGTACATGTTTGTGTCTTATTATGTATTTAAATAAACTAGTATTGTTAAGCTAATTCCTTTGTACCCTTCTAATTTTCTCTTGACCCTCATCAGAATGCAAATTAGATATGGTTTGAGAACATAAAAATAATTACTCAATTAGTATACACTCAATACATGCTATATAAACAGCAAAGTCCGAGAAGGTCCATGAAAAACAACACAACATCAGATGGCTCTTTATAATTTATTATACTGTTTTAGTTATATATATATATATATATATTTGTCCTATTATAAGATGGTTGAAGCTACACAAGAATAATGACTGGAGCCCACCGAGCGGTAAAATCGGTGAACACTTCCCGACCTGAGTTCTAATCCAGGCAAACGGGCTGGCTACAATAATGTCTTCGTGGTTTTCTCCATCTCTAACGTATATACGAGACAGGTTCCCTTAGATAGTCCTCTACGAAGGTCTGTCTTCCTTTAAGCGTGTTAACGCCCGAGTGTGCTTTGTCGTAATAATTAAACCGAGCCAAACTGAAACCTAACAACCGTATACGCGTTTCACCTTTTCGTTCCTACTTTACATGCATTCAGCTGCAAAGCAGCGCCATCTACATTATCTACTTTCAACACACTTATTTTAGTCTTTAATAAAGATTAATAAGTATTTCAGTGTTTACTAAGGGCATTGTATGTAAAGAGATCAGACCGTTGATGAGTTAGACATAAACACAGTTTTGAGTCAAAATAAAATTTATTACTTGTCTGATAGCTTTCAGACGATAGTGTTGAGTCGGTCAAATCTAGCTTGTTGGAGCTATGGATCACAGGACCTCAGGAAATCAGAATTTGCTCAGAGAATGGATTTAGATCATAAGCCTGAATTATTAGCCCAAAGAGGCGGTAGCCCATAAGGGCTATTAGTCTCAAAGCTGCATTTTGTGGGGTTTCATTATAAACGGCGAATCACTTTTTAAATTGTCGCCAGCAAATATTATCGCCTTGTATTATATTTAAAGAAATTAAATAGTGAAGAATGTGTCGGCGGCCAGGGGAAAACTATTTATTCTGGCATCATTAATAAAAGTTAATAAATAAATAAAATACAAATAATAAAGAAAATCTGAAAGCTTTCAGATTTTACATTATGCCCAAGAGGGCCGTTTTTTATCGTTTTGTGTTTACCTTTATTTATTAAATATCATGTTCTTCTCACTTAAATCATAAAATTCAATTCAATAGCAATATCCCAAAATATTTAAAAGAGCATATTCTTAGAATTTCCGATGAACGTGCTCACGCGCTGAAGATAAACATGTTTTTTTTTTTTTTTTTTTTTTTTTTTTTTTTTTTTTTTTTCCCCGTACAGTTTTGCCATTCCTCGCTTTGAAATCGCTGAGTTTGTTAATCACAAATTCGTTAAAGTGTTACAAAATACGAAATAGATAATAAAACAAATTCCAATTTAGGGCTTTCAGATGCCCATATTCGGTGGAGGATTACGTTACTCAAAATTCGATGGCTCTAGGTACTGTTGATTTATCGCAATGGGAAAAATATTTATGTAGATTCTTCAGTATTTAATTTCAGTATGGGCGTTTTATAAAAAAATACAATTTCATTTTCAATTAATAAACTGCTGCTATATTTAGTAATTAAAACAATCAACAAGACTACCATATTTAGTAAGTAATTACAACCTACTATATTTAGTAAGACAATCAACAAGACTGAAAGACATTCCCAAAGATTTTTTGACTCAAACCATTTTTCCTGCAAGCCAGCCCCTTTAACGATGTGAAATTGCAGCCTAACTTAACCTTCAGCATATAAAACTCGCTAAAGTACAGATAAGCGGTTCGAAAAAAGATGGATTCAAAATCCGTGAGTTGATTTATGGGATTTCTCTCAGACCATAAAATTTCTGCGTTTTCTGTAGCAATTGAAGCGGATTGAATTAACTCCCGAGGCAAAATATCATAAAAGAGGAGTTTTCTTTAGCCTTTTTACTTCCCCTTTTTCTTTTTGTTCTTTTCTTACTTCAATTAACATTCTTTCCTTTCCTGCAGAATGTTTCTTTAGGGTAAAAAGTGCCAGGTTTGAATATTTCCTTTATAATCTTAAAGGAGTTGATGCATGGTGAGTTTCCATCGATGCACTTCTGTTATGTGTAAAAGTGCTCTCAGTTTTGCTTTCTGTGTGCTTGGATAATATGATTCTTTAAGTAAAGTTATGCCTTAAATTATCGTAAAAGATAGCCTTACGTGCAAATTGTTGTATTAGTTGTTGTTAATAATCGAAACCTTAAATAGGAACTCACCTATTAATAACCTTGAAAGGGGAAGGAATCCATTTAACCATGTTTTTTAAACTTTGACACTAGAATTAGTTCAAAAGGGTGTTACTCGTCAGATGAAGAGAGTGTGAGCATTCATTAAAACTGCATGATTGTTCCGATTAAATTTGTTTGAATTCTAAAGTAGGGAACTCCTTTAGAATTTAAACAAATATTATTGGAAGAATAAAAATAACAGATAAAATTTAATTTCTAATAAAATTTAAACAAATATAATTAGAAATTAAAAGGGTATGTTATAAGGTATTTTGTTCCTCCTTTCTACATGCTTTGCCGGTGTAACAATAGCACACTCGGCACGTATTCGAGAGGATCACGCTCAAATCCTAGCCCATTTTCACATCTCCTGCTTGAAAACAACAGCAAAAAAAAAAAAAAAAAACTGTGACCTAGTAACTGTAGAGTGACCTAAAAGAACTGTGAGTGACTGTAAAAAAACAAAGCCTGTGGCTAGTGAATGTAAACCTAGTGACTGTAAAGTCACTAGTTTTTTTTTTATTTTATTTATTTATTTATTTATTTTTTTTTTTTTTTTTAAGAAAAACCTAGTGACTTTCCAGTGGCACCCGGACTAAAAAATGTGGTGATGATGATTCTTCACCGCCAGTATTTTTCACCTTTTGTATCAATATTACTTGCGATTGGATCCCCTAATCCCCAGTCGCCCTTTGAAAGGGGAGAATGTAAGGTATTTTCTCCCTCCCTTCTTCCTTTTTTGGTGTAATGGTAACACACTCGGCGCGTATTCCTGAGGTCCAGTTTCGTCCAGGGCATTGCACATTTTTCATGTTTCCTGCTTCAAAATTCCTAATGACGCTACAGTGTTTATTCACATTCATACCGGGGACATTTTGGGAATGAAATTCAAGTATTTTTCTACTATCTTTCCTTCTCCTATCTACGAGAGAAAAATTTAGGAGCAATGCATTGTCACAATTAACCAAGTTTTATGTCCAGGATAACATTTGAAGGCAAATCTCCATTGACGAATCAAGTGACAGTGCGTGAAATAAATGTTAATACTTAACTGCATGTTAATAAATATTAATATTTACAACATATTGCATCGCATTGTAGGTTGCATGCGAGTGCCAGAAGTACATTTAAAGTGAGTTCATGGCATATGTCTATTTGCTGGTCTCCTGTTTTCTATGATCTTTTTTAGCCTTCCGAAGCCTTTGCAGTCTTGTGCGATTTTATGTGTTGTTTGAAATTTTAGTATTATTATAAGGTATTTCTCCGAGCATCTTAGCATTCCTTTTTAGTGTTGGGGTCAGCACGCTGGACGTGTATTCCAGAGGTCCCTGGTTCGATTCCCGGCGAAGGCGTTGCTAAGTTTTCATCACTCCTGCTTTAAAAATAACCTAATGACTCTAGAGTGGCGTCCGAAATAAAAGGTGGTGAATGATGATACTTCACCACCAGGATTTGGCGACTGGATCCAATAAATCCCCTGTTGTCCTTTAAAAGGGGGAGTATATAAGGTGTTTCTCCAGTCTTCTGAGCATGCCTTCATGGTGTAGTGGTCTGCACACTCGACACGAATTCGAGGGGTCCGTGGTTCGATTCCTAGGGAAGGCATTGCTCATTTTCACGAATCCTGCTTCAAATAAACTTAATGTCTCTACAGTGACGCCCGAAGGGTGCTGGATGATGATTTTCCACACCCAAGATTTGGCGATTGGGTTTAGTCGCCCTTTAAAAGGTAGAGTATATTAGGTATTCCTCTCGTTAGCATGCCTTCGTAGTGTAGTGTTTAGCACGCTGGGCGTGCTGAACACTATACTATTTTTATTTTGCGTTTTGTCTATGTATGATTACATTATGTACTGATGTATTGTATTATTGGTGTATAATTTTTCTTTTGTATCAATATTATTTTTAAGTATTATTTCATTTGTATTATTATTAAGTTGGCTTATTTTCTTTTAGAGCAGTATTAACATAGTTTCATTATTCATGGTATATTTTGGTATTTTCATTTATAGTAATGTTTGTATTTTATACTTTTCTTTTGCTCTTTCCAAACCTGGGTATTATGTTTTCACTGTTGAATTGTTATGTCTTTGTATTATGAGTTATTTACTTACATCTCTAATCCTCTTGGAATACTTCGTAGAACATGTGAAATTTTGTATTTGTTTTCTTAATTTAAAAAATACTTAACTGGCATAAATTAAGCTCAGATTTTTGCCTCAAGTATAAGGAATTTTATACTCCATTATACAATAAGTTATAAAAATCCATACATGATTAATTTTTATTGATGTTGTTTACGTCTGTTTTACAACAGTCATTTTGACAAACAAAATAAATAAATATATATAAAATACTTCTATTCCAAAATCATAGCTGCTATATTCGAAGCGTCATTTAAAGGTGCATCGATGCATTTTGCTGCATATTTCTTTTTTCGATAACTGAATATTTAACTACTGTAAAATTATTTCTCTGACAACAATAGAGATTTGTTTTACTCCAATGTTCAAATATTCCTCAAGTCTTCTTGAAATAAAAACTACATAAACTATAAATAATTAAACAACTCCATCGAGGAAATTATTAAATTGCATTTCATTTAAGGATTTTAAACAATGAATGTGGAATTTTGGAATTCAAAGAAACTTATGTTAGCGGCAACATGCTAATGCATTTACACAAATGGTTTATATTCGAAACACATTTATTTCTTTTTCTTCTGATTTAATATCCTCACTACAGTTATTATGAGCATTAATTCCATCCCCAAGTGTTTGCTTAAAATGGTTATTTTATTACCTTATAAGGTATTCCTCCCACCTTCTTGGAGTGCCTTCGTGGTGTAGTGGTTCTGCACGCTGGGCCGGTATCGATTCCCGGCGAAGGCGTTGTTAATTCTTTATCTTTCTTTCTTCCAAAAGAATACCTAATGTCTCTACAGTGGCGCCCGAACTAAAAGGGTTGTTGGATGATGATTCTACGCACCCAAATCGCCCTCTAAAAGGGGGTATATAAGGCATTTCTCCCACCTTCTTGGCGTGCCTTCGTGGTGTAGTTTCGTCGTGGTGTGTTCTGCAGCCTGGACCGGTATTCAAGAGGTCCGTGGTTCGATTCCCGGGGAAGGCGTTGTTAATTCTTCATCTTTCCTGCTTCCAAAAGAATACCTAATGTCTTTACAACTTAATTATGACGAAACACTCTCTAGTAATGTGCAAGACATAAGCTATATTCACAGAGAAAATTTTAAGCACAATTTCATCGAATTTGTTCTATACATGAGAATAACCAGCATTCCTTGAATTAACTATTACTGCTTTTTAAAAATATTCATCCTCACAAAATTCTAATTAAAAAAAGATAAAATTTAACTGATCTTTCAGAATAAAGTATATAAATAAATGTAAACAATCTCAAATTTGGAATAAAAAATCAATATTGAAACTTACTATTAACCGAATCTTGCAATTACACACGATTTCATAAAACCAGCTGAAAATTTAATTTGCAACAGGGAACAAATAAAGATTCATGGATCCCATAAAAATATGACACATGGAGAGAAAATCTGGATAATTCCGTTATAAGGTATTTCCCCCCTCCCTTCAATATACTTTTGCTGTGTTACGGTAGCACTCTCGGAGCGTATTCCAGAAGTCCATATTCGAGTTTCGTCGAAGGAATTGCACATGTTTCACCTTTCCTGCTTATTAAAAAAAAAAACCTAATAACTCTACACTGGCGCCCGAACTAAAATGTGGTGGACAATAATTTGTCGACGAAATTTGGCGATTAGATCCCTTAATCCCCAGTCGCCTTTCAAAAGGGTAGTATTTTCTCCCTTCTTCAAGCATACCTTCGCGGTATAACGGTAGCACACTCGGCGCGTAATCGAGAGGTTCAGGGTTCGAGTCCCGCCAAGGGAATTGTACATTTCTCACCTTTCCTGTTTCGAAATAAACTAATGTCTCTGCACTGCTTTTACTCCAATTATAACAGAAGCATAAGCTTGTAAAGATATTACGTTATTTCGAGCAGAAGAGATGAAAAATTAGCTGTGCCCTCGCCGGGACTCGAACCACGGATATCTAGAATACGCGTCGAGTGTGCTGACCATTACACCATAAAGGCATGTTAAGAAGGCGGGAGAAATACCTTATACACTCCTCCTTTTAAAGGGCGACTGGGGATTAGGGGACCCAATCGCCAAATCCTGGGCGTGGAGAATCATCATCGATTTTAGTTCGGGCGCCACTATAGATAGATTAGGTTATTTCGAAGCAGGAGAGATGAAAAATGAGCAGTACCTCGCTGGGACTCGAACCACGGATCTCTCGAATATGCGTTGAGTGTGTTGACATTACACCATGAAGGCATACCAAGAAGGCGGGGGAAATGCCTTATAAGCTATTTAATATAGAATTATTTATTGAGCTAATAACCTATGAAAGTAATATTTCGCTCGCTAAATTCTGATCCTACGAATATTAGCCATGAAATACCGATACAGTATGTTTCGTTCTTCGTATTATGAAACGAAACTATCAAGTGTATATATTCATATATTATTCCTACCGGTCAGAAATGAGCAGTAGAATTAAAGAAAAACCGCAGAATTAAATGGCAACATAACCAGATGACCAAAGAATTTTGAATAAATTTTGAATAAAAAACTTTAATTTTTTGCAGGTATGCTTAGAACTACACCTACTTTAAGATGATGATAAAAATTTCATTAGTTATAATTCAAAATGTTTTTCGAAAAATTAATAAAAATTACTTAAAAATAGGAATTTTAAAAATAAAACATAAAAAAAAGGGTAAATTTTATTTGGATTGAACCTAAATTTCGAAAAGTGAAGGGAAAAATCAAAAGGTTTCATAAAATATAGATAATTATAAATATATGCCAAATTCAATTATCATTAAGAAGCTAAAATTTTGAAAGATAATTTTTTAAAAACTACTCGTACGATTATTACAAAACTTGGCAGTCTGACATAATTTGAGTCGTAGAATCGAAATATGGAAAAAACAATGTTATGTTGTTTCAGAAAAAGTCCAATTTTGTGTCAAATACCTATGTTAGAATAGTGCTATATATAAATCTAATATATATCCTAAGTCGCGCTTTCGAGACATGAAAAACACAATTTAAATTTTGTCAATCGGCCAGTAGAACGGGAGATATAGAACTTGTAGAGTCATTAGGTTAATTGGAAGCAGAAAAGATGAAAAATATGCAACCGCCTTCCCCGGGTATAGAACCACGGACCTCTGAAATACCGGCTCATTGTGCAGAACCACTACACCACGAAGTCACGCTAGGGAAGTGGAAGAAATACCTTATATACTCCCCTTTTTAAAGGGCGACTAGGGTTTTAGGGAACCTTTTCGGGCCACTTGTAGAGTCATTTGGTTAATTGGAAGCAGAAGAGATGAAAAATACGCAACCGCTTTCGCCGGGAATCGAACCACGGACGTCTGAAATACCGGCTCAGTGTGAAGAACCACTACACTACGAAGGCACGCTAGGGAAGTGGGAGAAATACCTTATAAACTGTCCATTTTTTTTTCGCAGTATACATTCATTTTTGTATAGGCAAAGCAATTTTATCTAAGAAGCATAAAAATAATTGAGTATTTATTTGAATAATGATTGACTGAATAATAATAAAAAATAATAATTTATTTTTTGCTTATCAATGAAGAAGTTAAAAAAGGGCTTTTGATCGTGGGTATATTTTATTAAATTATTTCCTTTTAACTACGACAGTTCCGTTGAGCATGAATCTATAACAGTTCCGTTGATTTGAATTATTGCTTTTGATCTATGACAGTTCCACTGAGTATTGATGGCCCTTCATGCACAAGGTTTTGTATGAATTTTTTAAAATTTTGTTTCATTAAACTGCGAATATAGCACCACAGAAAATCAAACATAAGTACTTTCACTACTTCTAAGCAGCATAGCTAATATGCTTATTATCCGAATCCCTTCACATCAGTAAGAAGCACTAATTTCAAAAGCGCAAACGCCGAATCGGAAAGTCATTCGTATTTCAAATCTAACAAATTAATATTACCTCATCTTAAACTGCGCTGCTCTCCATTTTGAGTTCCAAGATTCGATACAATTAACTGCAACAGTAGTCTTCATCGGATACTAAACAGAAACAAAATCACGACAAGCAGTTTCGCATCCGATAGTGACCGTGCATGTTTGTTCATCAGCATATCCTATGGGGAAGTCTGAATCGAGAAAAATGAATCCCCTTCCATCAGACTTTAGCTTTCTACCCCTCCAGGTCCTGGTGTCTCGCATAATTACCCGGTCATCATTAGATACGCTGTCCCCACGACGATGATGTCCCACCGGCGATTCCAGATAGCCGAACAACCGTCTTGCACTCATCATCATTATGGCCCTTGACGAGAAGGATTCGCGATTCTCTCCGGTTACTGGAGGTTAATTAGCGAGAGAGAACGGCGTAAGTATTGAATTAAATGCCGATATCAGTCTTTATCGCAGGATAGGCTGAAGTGGTTAAAGCAGTAATCTACACATTTGCAAGTCTGTTAGCTCTAGTAATGATGCATGTATGGGAAGTTTGGTATTTTACTTTTAGGATGTTGTTCTCATCCGACGAAAGTGAAGTCGCTGCAGCTAAAATAGAAACGTGATACTAATTACTGTCTTATTCCGAAAACATAATGGTTGTGATACGGAAGGTAATGATTTTGAATTCTTAAATCTCCAACGAAAAATATTTACCTAATCATTTGCGATTATAGATTTGGTTTAAAAAGAAACATTTGTTGATTAAATAGTATTTTCGAAATATATTGCTATATTGTTGATACTTGATTCTGGGGGGGGGGATATATTTCAAAAGTTTCATTTTTACTTCCTTGTACGAAGTAAAAAGGAAGTATTACAATCGCGAAACGTTTCAGGCATCATATTTCAACGCAAATAACCATTTTCACCGCTATCGAATGCAATTTAACGATGTTTTTGCTTGACATCTGTCCGTAAGGACAGAATACAGGACTCTTTTCCACAAAAAAATTGTAAAACTAATTTAAAATGGGTTCTAAAGAGAATTTTTCGCGGCGTCTATGCGTACGTACGTATCTCGCATAACTCAAAAACGAGTAGCCTCAGAACGTTGAAATTTTGTATATAGGACTCCTATAACATGTAGATGTGCACCTCGTATTTTGGTTGCAATCGGCCGCACCAAAAGTATATAAATATATGTATACATATATATCCACTCTTTTACTCGGATCAGTGATCTCAGTCTTTTTATTCTTATATGTTTGTAAATTGTGCATTTTTTTTTGTTTTAAAAATGATTGAATTATGCTGTTCTTATCTTCCAGTTAAGGATTTTATGCCTTTTGTAAATCTGTATGCAATATTTTTAGAATTAACAAAAATTTAACAGTTGTTTAAGTGCCGCTAAGCCTAATAATTTTTGGCATGTCGGCCATTGCTTGCTTACATTTCAAACAACAGAATAGTAGATTTGTTGCCAGATGTAGAGAAAGTAAGCTTCGCAATAACGAAGATAACGCCTACTTTTATCATTGCGAATTAAATCATGCTTAATCCATTCTGGAATTTATTCGAGCAAATAAGTTTTTAAGATTTACTTCATAACTTTCAATACCGACATTTTGAGTTTTAATGTATTTTTGCCTTGTCGTGAAGTGAGAACTGAATTAATTGAAAGAGAAACACTGAATCATCTGTGAAAAACTGTTTTTTTGTTTTAGTTGTTGTTCTTTGCTTAATTTCTTTTATACATCGTTTTAGACTTATTATAGTATTTGAATAGAACATGTGGCAACGATTAGATAATTCTTAAGATGATATAAATTTTGTACATTCTGAGTTAAAAAATTACTGAAATGTAGCGCTGTTAAGTGAACTTAGGCACAGAGTGTCGCTATGGTAAAAAAAAATATAATGAATTTTAAAAAGTGAATTTATTCTATTGTGGTTTATGCGCTATCGACGAAGTAGATTTAATTCAATCCAGGAAGTTTAAATGAAATGCAAGACAAAATGCCTATAATTTAATATTCCGTACAAGGAAGTGATGTGATGCACACTTCAGATTTTTATTTAAAGTGTGGAGATTTTCATTATGTTTCGGAACGGAAAATGAGAAAACTCGGTTGTGCTTTCACTGCGTTTCGAACAACGGATGTTCCATTCCTAGACAGATATGCTAACCACAACAACAAAAAAGTTCTCTTTTGTTGTTGAGCAACACAAAAATGCAGAGCAACACAATTATGTGTATTGTTCTTTTTCTAATAAAGAACATAAAAATGAAAATAAATATTTCAAAACTGCATTAAAAAAGTGCGCATGAAAAAATTAGGACAAGCATAAAATTAATACGAAATGTGACTAAATGAGCAATGTTTTGACAATTTTCAGATTTTCAAAGAACATCATGATAAAAATTCAAGTTTTTAATTAGAAAATGAAAAAATTCTTTATAAGGATCGAATGAGAACAAATTAAAAAAGCACATTAAAAAAATAAAACAAAACAAAATAAAATAAAATAAAAAATAAAATTTAATCACGCTTTTCTTCCATTATACTCTATGCGTAGAATAAATAATATTCTACTGTTTGCTTTTTATCCTGATATAGTAAATTTAATTGAAAGGTGCTATGTTGCATTTTATATTATACTCTATGCGTAGAATAAATAATATTCTACTGTTTGCTTTTTATCCTGATATAGTAAATTTAATTGAAAGGTGCTATGTTGCATTTTATATTATACTCTATGCGTAGAATAAATAATATTCTACTGTTTGCTTTTTATCCTGATATAGTAAATTTAATTGAAAGGTGCTATGTTGCATTTTATATTTTTTATAAAGGCATAAGTTATTTTCTCCCACCCACATTTCTGTATGCCTTCGTGGTGTAACAGTAGCACACTCAGCGCGTATTCGAGAGGACCAGGTTCGAGCTCCCACGAGGGCATTGCACATTTTTCACATCTCTTGCTCCAAAATACCTAATGACTCTACAGTGGCGCCCCAATATTTTTCACCACCAGGATGATAATTTTTCACCACCAGGGTTTGGCGATTGAGTCCCCTAATTCTCAGTCGCGCTTTAAAAGGGGGAGTATATAAGGTATTGTTCGAGAAGTCCAGATTGAGTTCCAGCAAGGGCATTGCACATTTTTCAAGTCCCTTGCTTCAAAACAATTAATGAAATAAAAGCACGTAGATATTAATGTATGCTGCTTTTTTATGGTTAATGTAATCATATTAAACTGAGATAATAAAGTTTGGTTTAATGGTAGGGAAGATATCTTGATTTATTAGTGAATTTTACAATTTACATAAAACCTTTAAGGTAACGTAATTCATATTACACATCTCCGTGCGATTCTGTGTACAATTTCTGTGACATTTATATGACATTTATGTTGTTATTTAAAATGTAATTATTAATAATTTTAACTTTAATTTTTTGGGAGGGAGAACTGAGTACATTGCGGGGTCCAATTTTATTATCTAAGAATTTTTTCAAAATAATAGACTTCTTTTTAAAAAGCACTCTCTATTTTATTTTTAAGACAATCAGGAACATTTATCATTTAGAGGAAAAATACTATGACACAATGAAGAATTAAAAATATCTTGCCGCAATGCATCTAAACCGCAATGTATCTTCTACATGTTCAATAGGTAGACAAACCATGTTTCGAGTAGACCGCTGTAAAACCCACCATGGCAAATTAACGAATTCTACTCGTCCAAGTCCGCTACGATACTACCTGCAAATGAACTTTTATACTTAATATTTTACCTCAAGCAGCTTCTTCTAATATATGAAAAATGAATCTTTTTGTTTCTAATGAAATGTGAACAAAATTGGGTTCTTTAATTTACCGAAATAGGTATTGAATTGAATATACTTAAACTAAGGTTATTTATCAATTGTTTTTATTTACCTAGAGTTTTAGTTAAAATTATGTTATTGCTTTGATAAGTTAGTTATTATTTCCTAAATTAAAATGGGAAAAAATTAGAAAACTTTTATATATGAAAAACGGCATCATTACAAAATACTCTTCACTAAACTTGAGCATTCTTCTTCAGCCACGATTTTCCCCCAACGCTAGCTTTATATTCCCTTTTAGGGAAGAAAACAAAGCTTAGAACCTATCTTTTACACAGGGAAAAAAATACCTATCCCGTAATCATTTGAAGAGGTGTCCCCGTTTCGCGAATTTTTTCCCGCTCGGTTAAACACGCTAGTCCTTACGCGTGATTTGCCAAATGGGAAGAATAAACGGTTATTTACTAAAACAATGCCGCAGCGTAAGAGGAAAATGCAGCGGAAAATGACCTTCGATACCATCAGCGCTGTTTTTGCAACTACGTCAGCCTGCTTGGTTTTTTGCTTCAGCTACCTTTTTTTATCCCTCCGTTGATAGAGATTAACTGAGCAGTTTTGCTTAATGACACAAATTTACTTTTATCTCTGTTGGATCCCATGTACATAATGTTCATCAATGAATTGAGTACTAATGCCGCATTAGGTTTATCTGCCTATCAATTTATCTGTACCCTTTATTCTAGTTTTATTTATAGCCTTTAGGCAGTGGCCGTTTCATCATTCAATGTACCATCGGTAATTGCTATTCGGATGTAAAAGTAAGTTGCATTGCTGGCAATTCATGTATGGCTGCTTACGCATGTTTCATGAGACTGCATGTTTTTTTTTCGGGGGGGGGAGGGTTCTTATGATTTCCTTAATTCAATACTCATGAATATTGACTATCATGGCCATCAGGCAGACTTCCCTATAAAAGTGTCTCGAATATTGTGTTGAATCACTTTTCAAATTGTTGCCACCAAATGTTATTGCCCTGTATTATATTAAAAAAACTAATTAATGAAGAATCCGCATGAAAGTATGTATGTTTATCGCATTGTGAAAAACCGAGGGTACCTACAGTCATGAAATTTTGAATAACATAGTCTTCCACCCGAACATGGCTCGAAGCCGGAATTTGGAATTTGATTAATTGTCTATGTCATATTTTGTAAAACTTTAACGAATTTTTGGTTTAAAAAAAGTGAGCGGTTTCAAAGCATGCTGTGGCAACACTGTAGAAAATAAAACACTTTTACCTCCAGCGCACGAGACTGTCTATCGGAAATTGTAAAGATATGCGCTTTTTAAATATTTATAGCCCAAAGTGGCGTTGTCCCAAATGTTCTCGAAACATGTATATATCTGTAAAAGAAAAAAAAAAATAAATAATAAATAAAAATAAAATAAAAATAAAAAATTTTTAAAAACGCTTGTTTTTGCATTATATAAAATCTGAATTAAAAAACAATTTTTTAAAGTAAAACTCAACAATGATGTGAAAATAAAGTTTTGATAACTTTAAGATTTTATCCTGCATCTTGTGTCCATATAGAAGTAACTTGAAAGGGTGATCATATCAGAAATCATTAGATTATAAAGTTTCTTGAAGCAGGAGATGTGGAAAATGTGCAATGCCGTCGCCGGGACTCGAAGCTGAAATTAACGAATATGCGCCGAGTGTGCTGCCATTAGACCACGAGGGCATGCTGGAAGGAGGGAGAATATGTTTTTTTTTTAAAAGCCGACTAGGGATTAGGGGACCCACTCGTCAAATTCTGGTCAGGACGAATTATTGTCCACTACCTTTTAGTTCAGGTGTCATTGTAGAGTCATCAGGTTATTTTGAAGCAGGGAAAATGAAAAAATGCGCAGTGCTCTCTCCAAGACTCGAACCTGGACCTCTCGAATATGCTCCGAGTGTGCTTCCGTTACATTATGAAGGGATGCTTGAAGGAGGGAGAATATATCTTATAAGGTAATTGTTTGCTTGATTCGATTATTTCCAGTATCTGTTAATATGCTTCGAATTTCCTCCTAGCACTATTTGATTTTGTGATAGCACAATTTTTAAGGTTTTCGGAGGACGTCTATTTTATATGAAGCAACGTATCTGAAATTGATTTAAGTTAGTCTTTTTCTGAAACAGATGTCTATCAAAATTTTTAGTTTCTGAACCGTAATGCAAATTACTCACACAATTTCTCAGTCTTAAAATAGTAACTTCACGTCTATTATAACTTTTCGCTCCCAGGCTGTGATTTTACTAAATCTTTGTCAAGGTGAAATATGAGTGTTTGTTAATACTTTTGATTTAAAATATTAATTTAAATACTGCTACTAGACATTAGACTGATTAGAGGAATAAAACCGTACCGCATAAAATAATTGAAAGGAAAAAAAAATCTGACATGTTTCAAATTTTAAATTACGTCCAAAGCGGCGTTTTTTTAACATTTTGTCTGTTACCTTTATTTACTAACATCACATTCTTCGCACTTGAACCATAAAATTCAGTTCAAGAGCAATATCGCAAAATGGTTTTAAATTGAGCATATCTTTAGAATTTTAAATACAGAGTCTCGGGCGCTGGAGATAAAAATGTTTTTCTGTACAACGTTGCCATTGCTTGCTTTGAAATCCTCGATTTTATTAATCAAAAATACGTTAAAGTTTAAAAAATATGAAATCGATAAAAAAAAAAACAAATTCCAAATTTCAAATTTGGGCTTCCACATGCCCATATTCGCAAGTAAGATTTCGTCATTCAAAATTCGATGGCTCTATGTACCGTTGTTTTATCACAATGGGAGAAATATACATACCTTTATGCAGATTTTTCATTATTTAATTTCTTCAAATATAATGCAGGACTCTAACATTTGCTGGCAACAGTTTGAAAAATGAACAGGACATTTATAGTGATTCAACGCAAAATCGCAAAACGAAAACAATAGACCTTCAGGGACAAAGCCCTTTGGACTAATAAAGACGTTTAAAGGACTTAGTAAAATTTATTTTTATATATATTAAAAAAAAAAAAAAACACTTATAGCTCAGAACTTTTCAAAAAATACTCGTACAGCACTTCTTAGTATCGCAGAGAATAATTAGTAATTACACTTCAAACAACTAAGAATCTTAAAGAGTGCAGTGCAAAGCGCATCTAAAAGGTGAAGCTCAGACGGAAATCTCTCAGTACTGTGAACTCAACAAGTAGGACGTATTTTATACTGATGATTCCATTGATATATGTAACTAAGATAATAATTTAACAGCTATAAATTATGCATTATAAAGAGCATTTAGTTCTCGTTCGCAGTCAAGTTAAAAACTACTGGTTAAATTTTCATTGAATTTCTACAAAATATTAAATAAATGAATAAAAATAAAAATAAGTAGGATGTCCCAACAAATTAAGCTTTATTTAAACAGAAAATTTTGGAGATCTTTTAACCCTCAGTAAACCGAAGCCTTGGCGAACCTGTTTACTTACAATATTTAAACGCTCATTCCGTCCATTACCCATTCCGTCCCCTCTCCGTCCATTAACATTAAGGTGTGAAGATTCAAAATGGCATCCTTCTTACTTCCTAACAAAGAAGCTTTCATTAGCCGTTTAGGATAAGCTGTCTGCAATAAAATGATACACTGCATTTGTGAAAATTGCACCTGCTACTGAGTAACTTAGAGGGAGGGAAGAAAACAACATCGCAATGTCGGTCGTTTCGGGCGTTTTGTAGTTCTTTGAATGAAAGAGCGTCTCCGGCGTTTTGGCCTTCAAAGGTTTAAGAAAGACTAGCCATCGGAGGACTACGCACCGGTGATTACAATAATAAAAACATTCACAAATTATGTTACTAGAGATATTACTATAACATTCTTTAAACTTTAACCGAATTTTCAGAAGAGCTCGTAGTGTTGTGACGGGTATTTCTAAGAAAACGACTGCTAAGTTTCGTTAGGAAAAATAATTTTCAATGTGACTATAGTGTAATGTTTATACTAGTACACTGTGCTCCTTCATATTTAAAACAAAAAATAAGTTGATTTCACTACTTCTCACGTTATGAAAAATCTGGAATTGATTACTATACGAAAAACACATAATACAAAAAATGCTTTTTTATACCCATTTAAGGAACCTCTCGCTTCCAGAAAACATCTACAATCTACGCAGCAATGGCGAACATTTCATCTCCCGTTACAATTTAAACAGTATAATTTTTTTTTTTTTTTTAGTGTAATTCTGGAGGAAGGTAAAGGAGAAAGAGGAATATACTTGATTAAATTTTGTAGCTGCATTTGCAGAAAGAAAAGCTCACATAAATGTATTTGACCTCCAGCCATGTCAAGACGCAATTTAAAACACTGGCGATGGCATTAGATCTCGAAAAACAAATCAAAAGATGAAACATTCCTTTTTATTTTGTCCCGTATCTTTATTGGAATATTTATTTAGATATTTCCAGGCGACGATTCAGGAGCTTCCGTAATAAATCTCGGAAGCAGAATGAAGCCGGCAATTTCTTCCCAGAAGAACAAGTATCGTAAATCCTAAACGCGATCCCATTTGGGATGACGGGACAAAAAAATAAATTAAGCGACTTGTCGGAAAACGGTGAAAAATAAACCCGGGAATAAATCTGAGCCCCGAGTTGAGAAACCAGAAGCACCGGTCACTATAAAGTATGTGAACAAGGAGATAACTTACGTAGGAAGATCTCTTTCTGTAATGTCGAAGCAATAGCTCATGTATATTTCGTCCTGCAGTGTTGGACTCTTATCTTCCTTGCCCATTGTAAGCGGTGAAATATTGTTTCCGAGACAGAGTTCGGATGTTGCAGTAAACAAACACTGAAGAGGAGGATACCCTTATCTAACATTCAGGTAAAATGGAGATATGTGTAAAGTATGTATAATGTATATCGCCGTCACATTTAACTGTCTTTCACATCGTCTTGACAATGTACACATATTTTACAAATACTTTATTGGATATATCTTCTGCATTGAGTGAACCTTAAACTTGCAGTATATGCCTTCTGAATATATGTACAGAATCCATACTTTTAAAATTATATTTCGTTTGCACTACCATATTTATACAAATATATTTGATTTCCATTTCCATAAAAATACATTTAATTTTCATTACCATGTTCCATGAATAAAAAGGGTGGTAAGAGTAGGTGGGGTTTTAGATAGCTCCACTTAATCTAACCAAAACAAGAAAAGAAATATATTTCTATATAATTTAAGAAAATTTATTATTTTAATTTTTATATAGGAAGAGCGTAAGAGTTGTATTTCATTTTCTATTCAATGAAAAGCTCATTTTGGTTGCATTTTTAATTTATTACAAAAGTAATATGCGAGAAGAATTGCACAAATATGCCATATAAATTTGTTCATTAGAATGAATATAATATGGATTGAAAGTTCTACTGCTGCACATTTTTTCGCTTGAAGTAATGGGGTTTCATAGCACGCTCGTGTGCACTTTGCTCAAAAAAGTGGAAAAATTCTATATATCCCGTTCTACTGGGCCGATTGACGAAACTGAATTGGAGTTTTCCGTGACTCGAACGCGCGAATTAGAATATATATGAGATTTATATATAGCATTGTTCTAACGTAGATATTCACACACAAAACCAGACTTTGTTTGAAATGACATCACTATATTTTTCATATTTTGTAGGTTTTAAAAAATAGGTTTTTAGAATTTTTGCTAGTCAATGTTAATTGAATTAAAAACCACCGTAGTTGATCCACTTTTACTAGCTACACACCATATGTGCATTAAATCCATTGTGAAATAGAGAACATTTAATGTTATGGTAACCAGACTGCTTTTTCCTGCGGAGCTTTTGCTTTTGACCGACAGAAAGAAAACTTAAAATTCAGAATGGTTTCCTTCAGGCAGTCATTTCCATCAGAGATCAGCTAGGCCTTAAATGGGGAGCTAAAAATTTTGCGAAACTACAATGCCCAACTGATATAAGAAAATATGTAGTCAGAATTAATTTGCTACACGAAATCCTCCAAAAAGAATCAAATGACAAAATTTTAAAATATGTGTCTTCGGAAGCAATTAATGCTTTATATTCTGAGAGTGAATAGCTACGTGGGCATAGGGATGGCTCCAGGTTAGCTGACAATATTTATGCAGAAGCTGGCGTCTTTTGCAAACGTTTTTCATTTTATAATCCTGTTGGTAGGAACAGGCCTCTCTGAAGGTGCACCTCGACATGCTGGAGGGGCAGGCAAAATGGGCCCGCCACCGGGCTGTGGTTGACTTCCCAACATGGGGGGCTTGAGCAGTCTTGGTGGTACACGACTCTCTCTCACAAAGCAGTGCCTGGTTGTCTCGGCGGATCAGGTTGGGTTGACAGCCACATTCCGGTTATACCTCGTCTAGAAAGTGAGGTTTGTGTATCCAAATTAATATTGGTAGGAATTGGACTGTTTTTGATGCTGAAATCAGTGCCTTAAGCATAACCTTATCCCAACTTCAAAATCAAGTTGAACATTTTGCAAAGGTGGTCATGCTCTCTGATTCTAAAGCTGCTCTTCTAGCCATTTCTTCTTTCAAATCACCAATGTCTGTTGACGTTTTAAAATGTCCTTCTAAACAGAGCTCAAGAGGACAAAGAAGTTGCCATGCAATGGATACCATCACACTGTGGCCTTCATGGAAATGATAAGACAGATTTATTTTGCATAGAAAGGGGGCAAATATTCCCTAAATAACTGACAACCATATCCCTTTCTACAGTGCCAAAAGTGTAATCAAGAATTACAACAGAGGATGCCTCATATCTGATCATTGCCCTGCACATAATGCTGGATCATTCTGAGATATTGGTGGGCGAGACACAAAATAGATTTATAAATTACACTGTGGATTCTTTTTTTTTTTTTTTTTTAGTTTTGCTGTTTTCTTTCATTCCTCTTTCATTCATTCTTATTCCCTTTTTGCAATTGTCTTTATAATCTATAAAATAATTTCATAAAAAAATCTAATTAAATTTGGTATTTATTTTTTATATCTCCTTCTTTTTATTAATTTTACTTGATTCCTTCTTTCACAATTCGTAATTTAGGCTCAATCGAAATAAAAATTTGCAGATATTTTCTGATTTGTTTCTAAAATTTGTATTTATTAGCACGCTCTTTTATTTTTCAAAAAAAAAAAAAAAAAAAAAAAAGTAATTATAACCTATAACAATTTTGCCATATTTTTGAAGTAGATGTTTTCCTAGGCATACTTTCCGAAAATTAGAGTTATTTTATTCAAAATTTCGAAAGATATACATGAATTTATATACTGGCGCCTTTTGAAATTTGGCATACTTCCTATATGCAATAATAATGACAGATGCTCCTTACGCACTTTGTTAAAATTATTTCAAAGAATGAACGATGAGCAATTTTTTACGCACAATGAAAAAAAGGAAAGGAAAATAGGTTACTACAAGTTAAGAATTTCATCAAGTAAATTATTTGAAAAAAAGCGCGCCAAGATAAATTTTTAAATTTCTCAAGTTTCTACATTGTTGTTGTTGACTGATGCTCACTTGTCTGACCTACAGTCAACCCAAAGCTCACGAAATTGCTGGTGGCAAGGAGTTCAAGATTACGCCTGTCGTTGGCAACAGCTTTCAGCACATTAGACATGACAGTGCGATTTTGCCCAGTTCCGCAGTAATATTGATGGACCACCGCTCCCTCTCTACCATCAACCTCTTGAGAGGACTTTTGGCTCCCGGCATATTTAGACTGCCCCCATGCCGTACACACACTATACATTTAGAAACATACGTGTCTTCTCCGGGATTCGAACCAGGGCCTTTCGGCACGGCAATCAACGTCGTGAACCACTGTACCTGTTGGGATGCTTTTTAAAACTATATTTTAGTTACATTTCATATCGAGGATATAACTAATTTTAATATTAATTTCTTAAAGTAGAAGTTTAAAATGTTCTAAAAATATTCTGCTTTTCAAAAGGTACATAGAAATAGATAAAACTATATTCACTAACATTAGAAAACAGACATAACACATAAAAAACACATACAATTTTACAATAAACATACTTCATTACTTCTAAACACTGTAAGGAAATAATTGTGCAATTTTGATCTATAGAGCATTATATTTAAAAATGCAAAAGGATAATTTAATGGAAACATTCTAAAAATGCGCTAATTATCTGGCTAAGAACTTTTATAAATGAAATTAATTGCTTTAGAACAAGTTGCTTTGCAAATACAATGTGCTTCTTTGGAACATGCGTTTGAAAATCGAAGTAATACAATATTCCATTAAATCACAGAAATATAACGAAAAATGCACGAGGTATACCACGATGAATGAATAGCAACTGGGAAAACTCCGAAGCTTGCTTTTGTTGCAAATATATTCGGCAGAGATTCTTTATTGTCTTTTCTGTTTAAATGTATTCTAATTTAAATTACGAGACTTAAATTCATCTGGAACTTCATATATATATAATTTTTATTTATGTTACGAAATATTGCAATATTTGAATTAATTTCATGAATTTTACTAATTTATTTTCTTCTTGATTCTGATAACATTTAATGAGCTCTTAAATACTTATTAATTCAGAATTTATAGAACAGAAATCAGCTTTATGTTTGCAAATATTTATTACTGTGAAAATCTGTAAATATAACGATTATTTTTGTTGTTTAACATCACTGTTAAATTTTGCAAATATATCGCTGATTTTTTATGTTTAACTTCTAAATTAATACTTGCTTCGGCGTGTTATTTTATCCTTTTTAATACTTGTCTGAAAAATTTTCAGGCTCACAGAGGTTACTCGAATTGTTTCTTTTTGAGCTGAAAATATTTGAATCATAACTTCATGACATGAAAATATATGTTTCAAGAAGAACGGATTCGTCAGAAACTCTTATCTTGGTTTTTTATTTCTGAAATCAACAACACAGACGCTGTACACACACTTTTTATGTGACTTTGCTCTTAAAACATTGCCTGCTTGGAAAACGTTTTTTAACTTCAACTATATTTTCCAAAGTGTAAATTATCGTCTGCTAATCGACAAATTTTTCATGTAAAATGGCGCTTTTAAAAAAGGAAATGACGGAAGGCTTTGTTTATGCTCTTTCAGAAGAAAATTATTTATATTTATTTATTAACAAATGCTGTAAAATTCACGATTTTTCGGTATCTAAAGCAACGATAGACAAGTCAAATTTTATCTTTAATCTTTAAGTCAAATTTTATCTTTAAGACTTTAGATAAGATAGACAAGTCAAATCTTATCTAAAGTCAAATTTTATCCTTAAGGAAGAAAATCGTTCAAAATGCCTATCCAAGATAAAAACGAAATGTTTCAAATGTTGCAAAGATAAGAATTGTAATGGTAAAATAAAATATGTCAAGTCAAAGGATAGTTGAATGATCATTAAAGTGCTCAATGGCAATTGTCAAAGAACTGCTCGCTTTCATTCAATTCATTGCTCGCTTTGGAAATCCTTGAGTTCGTTAATGAATAATTATTTGGACAAAAATGGAAAAATATTGTCACAATAAATGAATCTTGGGTATAATTGCCATTGCTCGCTTTGAAATCCTTGAGTTCGTTAATGAAAGATTCGTTAAGGTTTTACAAAATATGAAATCGGTAATAAAACAAATTCCAAATTTCAAATTAGGACTTCCAGATGCCCATGTTCGGGTGCAAACGTTCACTATTGAAAATTAGATGGCTCTAGGTACCGTTGTTTTATCACAATGCGAGAAACATGCATACATTTATGCAGGTTCTTCCTTTTTTAATTTCTTTAAATGTAATACAGGGCGATAATATTTGGTGGCAACAATCTGAAAAAGGTGAAACAACGCTTATAGTGAATTAAAGCGAAATCAATAGTTTTTCTGGACAAATTGCCCCTTTGGACTAAAAAATAGTAACTTTTGAAGTTTTTAGAAAGCAAAGGCTGAATTTAAGGACAAACGGAACGGATGAAAAAACCCTTAACCTGAATGCTTGAAAGTTGACGGTAAAGAAGAAATGTGGAGTTTTTTAAAATCAGTAACGATGGTGACGCAGAGATAAACTTGAAAAACAGCACTGAGTTTCAGAACATTAAGTTTATTTGCAAGAGTTATAGAGGGGAAACATCAATGAATTACTAACTCTGAATTAAAATGAAAAGCTCGTAATGTTTTGTTCCCATACATAAGCAGAATGAACGTGTGGGGACAAGGAAGAAGCAAATGATCTACAAAAAACATATGTGTGGAACTGTTTATGCACTTTCACAATAATTATGGAAGAAAAGAAGACATTTTCACATTAGCGACATTTAGACATTGCTAAATATATTCCATGTGATTATTACGCTTTTAAATTATGTAACAGGTTAAGATTTAGTTAAAATCTTTACAAAGTTCCTTTATGTTAATTAAGCAGTTATTTTATGATTTAGGCATTTACTGTCACCTTTTTTTTCCGTTTCCACGCCAGAATACAAATTATTTCGCGCGTACGTAGGATGAGGGTTTTAGCTTATAAGACAGAGCGTGTTCTGTCTCTCGAGTTACTTGATTACTCACGTTACTAGGTTGCTATCTCAGACAAGATTTGTCGTCTTCAGCCTTTCGTTATAATTGCCGATATTTAATCTCCACATAGGTTAGATAAGTGACCCACCTTCGTGTTAACCCTTTGCGGCACAGTGTGTCCGGTCTGGACACACCTTAAAATTTCCTTCTGTACGCACCGAAAAATTGAATGAAAAAGGATTTATAGGTTACTATAGATTACTCTGAACCTTCTTTATTTATAGTAGATAGTATCTCAACGCAAACTAGACCATATATTTTAGCCATGTTTAGTGTTTTAAGACCCTCATTTTTCAAAGAAATCTTTCAGATTTTTTTATAGTATAAAAGGAATTGTTTGAAAAGAAATTTCTATATTATTTTTGGCTGTATGCTAATCTCCTTATGCTATATTAGTTTTAAATTTTTACCTTGAAATCTTGCCTAAAATCAAACGACGAACCCTAGGTGTGCCCAGACCGGGCTCACCGATAATCTAGGACAACTGAAAGTCTGTATTCTTTGTTTCTCCGCATCTCATTGGTCAGCTCATTGACAATAATGCTCGTTTCAGCACTCTTTTCGAAGCTCTATTCAATCAGTGTGCAAACAAAATTAAAAGATAAGTGCTATCTTCACAAAATTTTACTTGTGTACTCCTCTAAGCCTAATTAGACTGCATACTTTTTTTTTTTTTTTTTTTTTTAAATCAAAACTCCAACTTTAAAAGGTAGCGTGCAGGAAAGGTTTAAATGGATTTGTGAAGCCTTCGGCTACTAGCTTACTTGAATTAAAATTTATATTTGGCTGTTACTTTAAGCTATCTCGCTATAAACGCTGGTCGAGCTTGTAAGCACCAGATGTACATTCTGTTGGTCTTAGTTTTAAATGTCTTGAAGTGTCTTTTACACCCTTCGCAAGTTTCAGTTCTTATTTTAGACTTAGGGATAACTTGCTTAACGTCAGCTAACAGTTTGGACACTATTTGATGATTGCAAAACATACCAAGCTTTATACCATAATACACAAGACTTTTCCAAGAATATAACTCTCATTTATTATAAGTAACATTACGCATATAAACTTAAGTGTAAAAATATTTCCAGACTCTTTCACATTATGTTCAGAAAGTTCGTATTTTTGAGCATGATACTTTTAACTATTTCTTGTAGAAAATTCAAATTGCAGTAACTCCAATTAAAAATCTGACGTGGACATTATGTGACTTCGTTGTACAACCTATTAAATTATAAACATTTTTCGCTGCATTTTTTTAAACCTTATTTACTCGAATTTCACAAGACACATATTTCTCATTCAATGAATTCATTTCTCACTTCGCGGCAAGGAAAAAATGCATGAAAACGCAAAATAACTTCATTAAAAATTCCAAAATACAAAAAAAAAAAAAAAAAAAAAAAAAAAAAAATTATAAACAGTTAAAAAGTAATTTTTACAATTTAAATTAGGGTTTCTACGCAAAAACAAGGAATTCGTCCTGCGGGCAAGAAGGGAGCGGGGTAGAAGAGACAGATTTTTTTTTGTGTTCAAAACAAAAAGTTTACTTTTTGTCCCATTAAGTAAAACAAATTGAAGTTGGTGCAGAAATCGACTTAATTCAATCTTCTACTAAGAGTTTCAAATACAAATAATGGTTCTTTTACGGCTTCGTTAGATTTAGTAGCACTTTAACAACTTTTAAATTGTTGATAATTCTACAGTTATTGCATGCAGATTAAGTAAAGGTATAAAAACCTTGACCGGAAGAAAAGAACTGCACAATTCAATGACTTTGAAAGCAAAAGACGCACAATTTACCATCATATAAGAATAAAAATACTGAAGTCACGGAGCTGGGTATCTATCTGTCTGTCTATATTTATATACTTCTGATGCTTCCGATTACAACCAGAAAGGGAGTTGCACAACTACATGTTATATCAATCCAATATACAAAATTACAACGTTCTGCGGCTACTTGTTCTTAATTTATGCGAGATACATACCTACGTACGTACACACAGACGTCAAGAAAAATTCTCTTCTAAATACTATTTTAAACCCATTTTGCAACACATTTTGAGAAAAAACGTCTTTTGTTCTGTCCGTACGTACAGATGTCACGCAAAACATCGTTCAAATGTTTTCGAAAGAGGTGAAAATGAATATTTCCGTTGAACCCGAAAGTAAAAAACGTTGATCATATACTTGAGCTTAAAAAAAATCGATGTCTATTGCTTTCAAACGAAACTTCATAAAAAGCTTCAGCGATTGAATTAAAGATGATTAGGTTTGATTTATTTTTAGCTGATCTACAACAGTCATGCACTTGAAAGTTAAATGGCAAACTGATTAAACCTTCTGTGTTGTTAAGCGTAATACTGATAATTCCTTCTAAAGTTAAACATTCCTCGAATTTTCGTTAAGAAGTTTCTGTACAATTATTCCAATTATTTAACACTAGAAATACTATAATTCTGTTTACAGCAGAAGCTAATTCTTTAAAAGCTACATTAAACGGAAACTGGCTTACCTACGAACCTTCAGAAGATCAAAAATTTTAATGGATTATTCGGCTCTTCAGTTGCTTAATAATTCAACCAAAAGCGGTGATTAATAATTCAAACAACCTGTGCAACCACTTTCGGTATTTACATATTAAATGACTAAAATAACCACTGCTTTTATTTAATTAATAGAAATTCGTTACGAATTGTTTAATGCGTGTAAGTCTCTCTGGAATTGCATGCGTATTATGATGTGGTACTGCTGGTGTTTTGTTTATTTTTATTTATTTATTTAATTTGAATTTCCAGAAAGCTTACAGTTCATTTAGGAAAATGGAGAATTGAAGTTAATCGAAGAAAAATAAAGAATAACTGAAAATAACGCATGATATTTATAAATTTGAAAATTATAATAAAGAGTGTGAAAACTTGTCTTTTTTAAAATATTGCCATTTCTCTTGATAAGAATATTATACTCCATCATAGTAGGTAAATGTAATCAAAAACGGAATATTATCCCACTCAAACGAATAATCTTGATAATTGATAATTAGTAATGGAATATATGTTAAACGTAATCGAATACGTAAACGAATAATCTTGATCTGGTAAAGAAATGTTTGGCAATATTTCGAAAAAATGATGCAAGTTTACTTGAAAGATTGATAAATCTTGAAAGAAAATTTTGCTCTTTTAAAATGCTGCAACATTGTTGGGTTGTTTTAATTTAATAGTGTTACAAATTTTGTACTCAGATGGTAATTTTAGTAGAAATATAAGTAAATGTTGTATTTTTCTGTGTAATGTAGCACGAGACAAATTTTTAACAGAAAGCTATGCCGGAAAAGTAAGAATACAGAGGCAAGTGCATTTAACATTGAATAAGTGGATATCTCGGCAATTTGGCGAGATATCGCCCAGTAACAACGATTTTGGCTAGAAATCGCCAAAAGTTGCCACATTTGGCGACATTTTGCTTCGGTCTCTGTATTACCGTAATACGTACTGAAACTGAATAAATGCAATTGACTGCTATGTTAGCTGTAGCCGTTATCCCACACTCTTATAGTTTTCAAGCAATTTCCGAAAGCTAAAAGTTTAGAAATATCTCGCGACCAGTTGAAAACTATTTAAGGCCGAAGACAGAGCATCTGCTGCCAGGTACTTAGTTATTGCTGTTGCGATTTTTTAGTTCCGCGTAAATTGGAGATATATCCGAGTTAACTTTCTCTTAAGACGCGCTTTGCATTTCGTTGTGCTTACGTTCTTAGCAGTTTGAAGTGTAACTACTGATTATACTGTGAGATACTGTGAACACTTTTACGAATATTTCTGTGAAAAATTCCACAGTTCTGAAATATTTCTTTTGATAAAAATAAATTTTATTAACCTAATCATTGCATAACCTAGCATTGCATAGCCTAATCTATTTTATTAACCTTGTGCATTCAATCGATTATGAATCCATCCGCACGCAACAATAGAAAGTTTTTTATATATAAATTAATAATTACTGCCTACTTTAATAAAAGTTAGTTGATCTTAATTTTTAGATTACAGATCCAAAAATTAATTTTTGGATTTAATTTTTGGAATCTTAATTTTTAGAAAACGAATTATAAAATGTTTTTAACATCACGTAAATTTTCGTTGTTAGGGGTCATATTTCATAAGGAATCAATACTGGTTTAAAGACCAACAGCCTGGAAAGTTAAAACACGTTATGCAAAAAAAATTAAGTTTTACCGCTTTTTACTTTTGAATGTTAACTCTTCCAACTTGAGATTTTTTAAACGGAAGATGGGATCTGAGAAAACATTAAGATATACTTTAGGTGTATTGTTGTTTCCATTATAAGATATTGTAATTTTATAACACCTAAATAATAGGTAACTTAAGGTTATTGCTTTAATATCTCTGCGTAACTAACATTTCAGTGTTTTAGCAAAGCAAGTACTGTAATCACTATAAATGTCCGTTTCACTTTTCAAACTGTTGCCACCAAATGTTAGAGTCCTGCGCTATATTTGAAGAAATTAAATAATGAAAAATGTGCATAAATGTATGAATATTTCTCGCATTGTGATAAAACCACGGTACATAGAGCCATCGAATTTTGAATGACGTTTTGAATGACGAATATGGGCATGTGGAAAACCAAATTTGAGTGTTGAAATTTGTTTTATTATGGATTTCATATTTTGTAAAACCTTAACGGATTTTTGAGTCACAAACTCAAGAATTTAAAAGCGAGCAATGGCAACACTCTACGGGAAAAAAAAAAAAAAAAAAAAAAAAAAAAAAAAAAAAAAAAAAAACCTTTTTATCTCCAGCGCGGGGAATTGTGTATTGTAAATTCTAAAGATATGCTCATTTAAAAATTATTTTCTGACATTGCTACTGAACTGAATTTTATGGTTTAAGTGCAAAGAACATGATATTTAAGAAATAAAGATAATGAGATAAAAAAACGCCCGTTTGGAAGTAATTTAAAATCTGAAACCTTTCAGATTTATTTTTATGAAAATACTTTTGTTTCGATAAAAGAAAATAATAAATTATCTACTTTTTAATTAAAGCAACTTTCCTTTCACCCACGCTTTCTTGCCAGAATGTTAATTAGTTAGCGCGTGTTTATTCAGATTAAGGCAGAAAGAAGTGCTATATTAATCGAAGGTTGTGGAAGCTGATTTTTAGAGCATGTTATGCTTGTTTCAGTTCCACTTTGTTACTTTGTTACTTAATAGCGATTTGATTCTGTGGCGTTGAGTGCTTCTAGCCATTAAGCTTGTTTCGCCGGCTTCTAATAGTCAGAGCCTTCATCTCGATTAAGTTATCTTGTGATAAATTAGTCTAGTTTAATTACATTTAATTTTAAGTTTAACATTACTTGTTTAACTTAAGCCAGAAGTGTTGGCTTGCGTAAGCCGAAGAAACAGACTAGCGTCTGTGAAACTTTTTGTGATTAAATAAAGGATCATTTACATCCTTTTTCTGACTTTGTGTATGCCCTAAGATCTGAGAATAATTCCTCTACAGTCTTTCTATAGCTCGTTAGTTTATGTTCCCAAAGCATACGAGACTCTATATGCTAATATAAATTTTCGACGTCACTGTAGACGTTATTCTTTTCTAGTCAACCGACAGATCAGAGTCGGTTGTGTGCTGGGGATGTTGATTTCAGCCTTTTTAGTTCATCTCGGGTATACAGGAAAAGTAGAACACCATCCACGCCTTAATATAAACAACAAAAAAATAATTTAGGCATTTACATTCAACTTCATTTATATTTAGCCAGGACTTTTATTTAAATTAACATTGGTACAAAGTTTTGATGACGTATAAAACTAAATAATAATCATCTTATAATTATCATTCTTTTTAAAATTTTCATTTATTTAGGTGTTGGAATTGATGTTTTTATTTCGATGTTTGCCATTTATGCTTGCTTGCTATAGGTGTGCATAAAATTGAACAATTTTGGAAAAAAAATGTTCCTTACATATACTTATAATCGCATATATGTATGGCGCCCAAGCGGGATAGTAGCAGGCATGGATGTTTGTAAATGCAAAATGTCTGCGCAGCATGGGGGCAGTCTAAATATGCGACGAGCCAAAAGTCCTTACGAGAGGTTGGTGGCAGAAGAAAAGAGGTGGGAGTCGTTCGGACGAGACCTCCTCTGGGATGCTCTTCATCAAAATTGGGGACGGAACTGAGCAAAATCGTACTGTCACCTGTTCGTGCTCATAGCTGTCATAGTTATACACTGCAATTACAAGTAGGAATTTATATAAAAATGTTTAATATTTAGTCAAGAAGCAATGACATCAAATAAAAGAGTAGATTGGACACCTAGAAAGAGATGTAGTATTATTGTGTTACGAGAAAGTGGTCTTTCCTATGCTGAAATTGTAAGGCAGGTGGGTGGTTCAGTGACTACATCTGAAGTCCGAAAGTTTTGTTTACGATATCAGGCGACAAATTCAATAAAAAGCAAAGAAGGAAAAGCCCGAAAAAGGTGTACCACATCTATTGATGACAGAAGAATAAAACGACTATGTCTCCAAGATAGATAAATGTCATCATCGGCCATCAGAAGTGATCTCAATGATGCTGGTGTTTCTGTCAGTTCAAGAACAATCAGGAGACGATTAACAGATATTGGACTGAGAGGTAGAATTCCACAAAAAAAGCCTTATCTTAATTTTCAGCAACGACAAAAAAGACTACAGTGGACAAAGGAACACATTTAATTGGACAGATGATTCAGTGGTCACAAGTTATATGGAGTGATGAAACTAAGATATCTAGATCTTAGATCTATCCGAATCTTAGATGAAACTAAGATTCGGTAGTGATGGGCGAAAATATGTAAGACGTAGAGTAGGAGAAGAGCTACATCCTGACTGCATTCAAGCTACTGTGAAGAACCCAGTTAGTGTTATAATTTGGTCATGCATGTCAGCAGATGGTAATGGTCGCCTTCATGTCATCGATGGGACACTGAATGCCAGAAAATACATTGACACTATTCTAGAACCAAAACTTCTACCTTCCATCAGAGATCTCTTTCCCAAGAATGTTTCGTTTATTTTTCAGCAGGATTCTGCTCCTTGCCACACGGCTAAAATATCGAAAGAGTGGTTTCGTACAAAGAGCATTAAATTGTTGTCATGGCCAGGAAACAGTCCTGACCTCAATCCTATCGAAAATTTGTGGCACCGTTTGAAAACTCTTGTCCGAATGAGGCATTCATCAAATAAAAGGGAACTAATTGAGGCTATAATTGTTTCCTAGCATCATGTAATAACGATAGAAGAGCTTAAAACTCTTGTCAGCTCAATGAAACGTCGATGTGAAGCTGTAATCAAAAATAAAGGGTACCCTACTAAGTACTGATAACTGACTGCAACATCACTATCTAATGTATATCGATAACTATTATCGTTTAACTTTTTTTTTGTATTGCAAATAATTGAATTTTGTGTTTTGTATTGAAGTCAGAAATAAATTTTCTTTAAAATGATATATACAAGTTTGCGTTTTGTGAAACGTAACGTTTTCTATGAGCATACAAAATTCAAAAACATAAAAATTTCCAAAAGTGTCCACAATTTTGGCCACCACTGTATGTATACAAAAATATTGAACCTAAGCGTAACTTACACAGTTTATACATTTATGTTATCCTACATGCAATTCAAAATTGGAAAAAAAAATGCTAAGGGAAATTCCATTATTGCTTTTTCCTTATAAATCAAAATGCGTCATAATGAAACAAATGCTGAAAAATTCAAAATAGAATTTTATAAATTATAAGAAATTTACGTTATCGTTATCTTGCAGAAATAAAAGTTAGCTTAAGATTGGTATCCCTAGCGTAATATATATTTTTCTATTCAAAATATCTGCCATGTTTATGACAAGATATTCATAAGCTGCACGAAAGTCAATATAACTGTCCCATTTTATGAAGAGTTTGCTTTCATTACATTATATATACTCTGAAATGTTTCGAGCATTCTTTATTTTTCATTTCAGCGTAAACTTCTTTCATTTGTTTCAAGTTTTGCTTTAACATGAAACATATCTTTCAGCATTAAATTGCTAGATTTTTCCCTAGTATAAAATCTAGATACAGAAAATATCTCTCAAGCGCGATGAAGAGCTTTAAGTTGCAGGTTATGAAAAGTAATAAAACATATGAAAATATCTTCATCATATGAAAGAAAATATGCGGAAAGACGTCTACTCCATCCTCTCTTTCTCATGACTTGTTCTGGCGGAAAAATTGAATTGTATCGCGCATGAAGCAATGAAATTGATAGGGTTTTTTCTAGACCATTTTACATTCATGAAAGCTGTAAAGTAGTTTTTGATATGAAATTATTAATAGTTTCAGAACTTATGAGACTAAAATTATTCTCTTTTTAATTAATTATTTTTGCAATTCTTATTGCTTAGATTACAATGCTATTTATTTTTAAATTTCAGGAAGATATTTTTATTGGGTTTTCACTATACATCGCATTTTGACACTTTACTAATTTTGCGTAAGGCCACTCGTCCAGTGAGAAGGTTAGTATGTAAATATTTTATGTTATTTAACTATTTATTATGATTTAAATCTTTACTGTAACTTCCTTTTCCGTAATCCTCACCAGAATGTAAATTATCTAGTATATTTAAGTCGACGGTTTTGAACGTTTTAGAGTTAGAGATTTTGGCAGCCTCTCTTGCAGTTCACGCCCTGTAGTCAATTCTGTCAGAGATTATTCCGGCTTTAGCCATTTTGCTAGACGGCGTTAAAATCTCGCCCTCTGAAATATTTGAGTCAGCTTAAGGAGATTATTTTGTGTGATTTTTGACTAAATCGCATGAAATTTAATTTAAACTTATGTTTCTTTAAATATCCGCAGGTAACAGAATTTTGTTAGTTCGCATTAATGGTGTCTTCTGTATAATTTAATAATTTAATTAAAAGGTTATTTTAAACTTCTCACGACTTTGTCATCATAATTCCCCAGAGGGATCGATGCTGGTAAAACAGGTAAACCATCTTTCATTCAGTTGCAGGTTTAGGCGCGGCATGGATCATACGGTACTGTCTTGTTTGTCCCTTTGACTATGTGGGTTGCTACATGGTTAGATTACAAAGATGTCCTTACTGATTTGGCTCTCCTTGGTCAAAACTTGGGGATGGACTATGCTTTGCATCGTTCTTCTTTTTGTTATTTGATGCATAGTCGTCCAACTCTGACTTTGCGTACATAAACATATTAAATCCCCCTAGTTTGATCGGGGGAGGGTTGCCTCCTTCGATCTCCGCCAGGGGTTTGAGCCATTAGCCGTGTTCTAAGCTGGGTCTGGCCGCCCCCTCTACCTGGTGAACTGTCATCATAATTCAGACTACTATGGTTGCCTCGTTGGATCTCCACCAGAGGTTGGGGCCATTAACCGTGTATGGCAGTTCTAAGCTGGGTCTGGATGCCGCCTCTACCTGGTGAACTGTCATCATAATTCAGACTACAGCGGTTGCCTCCTTTGGATCTCTACCAGGGGTTGCAGCCATTAACCGTGTATGCCAGTTTTAAGCAGGGTTCGGGTGTTCCCTCTACCTGGTGAACTGTCATCATAATTCAGACTACAGTGGTTGCCTCCTTGGATCTCCACCAGGGGTTGGGGCCATTAACCGTTTATGGCAGTTCTATGCTGGGTCTGGGTAATCCCTCTACCTGGTGAACTGTCATCATAATTCAGACTACAGTTGTTGCCTCCTTGGATCTCCACCAAGGGTTGAGGCCATGAACCTTGTATGGCAGTTCTAACCTGGGTCTGGGTGTCCCCTCCACCTGGTGAATTGTCATCATAATTCAGACTACAGTGGTAGACAGCTTGCCAGTCGAATAGCGGTTGAAGGATTTTGATTTAAGCTTTTTCACAAGTAAAATAAGACAAATAGAGGAAACAGAGAAAAGAACACAGAGAAATATAGCAGAGAAAAATATACCACTCAAAAGTCATTTTGCGATTATTAGTAAAGTTCATAGTGCAGGGATGTCCAAAATTCACGTTATCGTCGAAATCACCGAATCACATTGGCACGTAAATCACCGAAAAACCCTCCTACGCTTATATCCCTCCCCAATTACAGTTTTGAAGACACGTACGTCTACGCTTACGTATTCTACTCAGAATCTCAGAATATTCGAATTAATCTTTGCCGGCATAACTGGTAATTTTGGTTCAGTAACTTTCATAAAAAATAGATGTAACATGCAAATTCTCTTAATTTTACACTCGGGTGTGCATTAACAGAGTTGTCTGTTACATACCTGTTACATTGTAATCACTACCTATTTTCTTCGGTATGTCTTTAACGTTGGCTATGAATCAGAATTTGACAAACGGGCTCTACGTTTTCATAAAAGATTTTTTCATTAAGAATACTTTTCTAAGTCAAAAATTAGAACCTTTTCTTCAAACTCAATATAATCCCAAAAACGTTGACAGCATTTCTTGTCTCAAAAAGCTTAATATTAGTACCACATCATCAGTAAAATGGTTATCCCTCATTATCCCTTGTACATGCAAAAGAATTATGTACAAATAAAATGAAATTTTTGAAAAATAATTTACCAGAAACACTCATAGCATAATAAATTGCCAGAAACACTCATTTTATAATTGGGAAGATCGGAATGTAATTACTATAATTCTTGGATTATAAATAGAATATGAATTATACTTTTGCCTTTTGTGTGAATGAGATTTTAGGAATAAAGGAAAAACGTGATGATAAAATCTTTAAATCTGTATAGAGGATATTCTTTCCAGGAATAAAACTGTACTTACTGAATTCGTAGTACATCTTAAAATCAACGACAGGTTGAAGAGAAGATATGCTAAAAACCCACTTTAAATAAAAAAATTAATTACGTAAGTTTAAATACAAAATTAATCATATTATAAGGCACTTTCTCCATCCTTTCAGCATGCTGTCGTGGTGTAATGGTCAGCACACTCGGCGTGTATTCAAGAGGTCCAAGTTCCAGTCCCGGCGAGGGCATTGCTCATTTTTCACGTCTCCCGCATAATAATAACCTAATGATTATACAAACGTAATAAAGCATAAGGAATCTTATGCACTACCTTCACTTCTTCTTGTATAGGAGCCGTATAAAAAGTTGCATTTTGTATTTACAGAACTGTTTTATCGCTTAGTGCTTAATTCTCTTCGTAGAAGTTTTACATTTTAATATTAGAAGCTTTGCAATAGGAAATGTATGTCTAGTATAAATATTTAAAGAAATAAATCCCATGCAGGCTATTATATGAAAATCAAATTTAGGGTAAGGAATTCAAGGAATAATTAAGCTATCTACAGATAGCAGATTTGTAGATATTAAAGCATAAAAGACAACAAAATGGTATGCTTTATTGGGATGGTTATTGATTCTCAATATTTCTACTGATTGTTTTAAAATAATAGTAAAATGATCCTCATAATAAATTGCATGCAACTCGTTATGTAGCATCTGCTGTCCTGATGAATAAGTTACACTTAGCCAGTTTACTAATCTCATTTCCATTTCCAATTTGAATTTAAATTTATAATTTATAATATTTAATTAAATGAATGTTGAATTCCAGTATTAATTGCTATTTGATTATTTTTTGTTCCTTTTTAACATCTATGTTATCTGGGATGGCAGTTTAAAGCTTTCTTTTCTGTTCTTGTATTATATTTTGTTTATTTGTTTGCATAGTTAATTTAATTTAATATTAATTTAATTGATTAAATTAATTATTTATTGTTTATTTTATAATGTTTTATTATAATTATTAGTCCAAAGGGATTTGAATCCCGAAGGACTATTAGTTTCGTTTTGGCATTTTGCGTCGGACTCATAAATGTCGGTTCACTTTTCAAACTGTTGCCACAAAATGTTAGAGTCCTGCATTATATTTGAAGAAATTAAATAATGAAAATCTGCCTAAATGTATGTATATTTCTCGTATTGTGATAAAACAACGGTACATAGAGTCATCGAATTTTGAATAACGTAATCCTCCAACGAATATGAGCATGTGGAAGACCAAATTTGAAATTTGAAATTTGTTTTATGATCGATTTCCTATTTTTTAAAACTTTGACGAATTTTCGATTAACAAACTCAAGGATTTCAAAGCGAGCAATGGCAACGTTGTGCAGAAAAAACATTTTTATCTCCAGCGCGTGAGTCTCTGTATCGGAAATTCTAAAGATATGCTCGTTTTAAAACTATTTTGCGATATTGCTGTTGCACTGGATCTTATGGTTTAAGTGCGAGGAACATGATATTTAATAAAGAAAGGTAACACACAAAATGTTAAAAAACGTCCCTTTGGACGTAATTTAAAATCTGAAACATTTCAGATTTTGTTTTTTTGTTTTTTTAATAAAATAAATACATTTTATTTGATCTTATGTTATATTTTGTTTTAATTATATTTAGTTTTAATTTTGTTGTATTATATTTTGTTTTTGTTTTTTTCTGATTGAGTTTTATTGTGATTCATTTGATTTAGTTGCGATTTTTCGTGTTTCCTAGCAGATCGAATTGGAATGTACTACAAAAAATTTATTTAAATATTTAGTTTAGCACAAAAGAAATTCTTAAAGGCCTTTCAATATTAATAATTTCGTGTTGATTCGATTTTCAGAGTGTAAAACGTCTGACTACGTAATTATGTTTTTATTTTTTCCTGAAAATAAATATTAGTGATTTTCTCTTAGGAAAACATTCCTTCCAGCGAAGATAAAGTGGCTTGTTGAGAAAAATTTAAAAATATAACTTATGAGGTCTGGCATTTAATTCTATTTCCTAAGTAATTTTATTACTATTCCAAGCAATGTTGCTTGTGTAATGCAAGGTGGCGTAGGGAAACGGGAAATTTTGAACGTTACAGTTGGCAGACCTGTAGAGCCGGCAGTTGTTCGAAACTTTGCACAATTGTTGTGAGCGCATTTCCATTTAGTAATCATGGATCATTGGACCGGTGCGGAACGTGCAGTAGCTGTGAGAGAGTTTTATAAAAATGGTGATAGTGCGACTGCCGCGCAGAGATGTCGACAGCATTACCAGCTTGGATGTCATGGACGTGTCCCATCTGCGCATGCGATTAGAACGTGGGTGCGTAATTTTGAAGGAACAGGATCTGCCTTGAAAAAGAAACCTCTAGGTGGGATTCCAACAGTTCAAACATTCTTTACACCGAGACTGTTCGAGCTTAATCTTAACATCGAAAACATGTGATTTCACCAGGACGGAGCCACGTCACAGACTGCTCGACAATCGATGGCAGCAGTTCGTCAGTTGTTTGGGAGACGCATTATTTCACGTAATGGTGACACTGAATGGCCTGGGAGATCCCCTGATCTTAGTGAGTGCGACTTCTTCCTGTGGGGATATCTTAAAGGCAAGGTGTACCGTACACGTCCTGCAGCAATCCATGAACCGAAGGAGAACATTGAAAAAGAAATCACTGCCATTGCCCAAGATTTGCTACACCGCGCATTCCAGAGTTTTCATAACAGGCTGTTAGAGTGTGAATGCCGAATGGGAGCAAATCTTTCCGATGTCATCTTTAAAGAGACACTTTTAGGACATTTTGATCCTAAAAACATAAATAGCATGCTGAATACATGCACTTTCGTTAATGAATTACTAGTTTTATGAATTTATTCGTGGAAATGACGTTATTTCGAAATTTCCCGTTTCTCTGTGCCACCCTGTATGTGAATTTTCGCCGTCACGAAACTTAAACCTGAAAGATAGTAGATAAACACACGATTAATACAAATGTCTAATATAGTTGTAAATATTCAGCAGTATATATATAATGTAAAATAAAGGCTACTAAATGGTTTTCTTGTAAAACATTACCACCAATTTCTATGTAACCGTAACTGATATGCACATAGTATATAAGATTATACACAAGTCGTTGTAAACTACAATAGTCTAACTTTTAATTCCAAAATACAAATTTTTGTACTCACTTTTTCTTTCACTCTCAGAATGCTGAAGGAATACAACAAAAAAATAAAAGTAACTAAAACTTATTTCAGACTTCAACTCGAAGTACAAAGCAAACTTAACACAAACTTACCTTCGCATTTTGCGGGAATGGCACGTAGAGACATTAAGCTATTTCGAAGCAGAAGAGATGAAAAATAAGAAATGGGCTCTTAGGGACTCGAACCATGGACCTCTCTAATACACGCCGAGTGTGCTGACTATTGCACCATGAAGGCATGATAAGAAGGCGGAAGAAATAGCTTATAAACTCGGCCTTTTAAAAGGCGATAGTGAATTAGTGGTACTAATCGCCAAATCTTGGTGGTGGAGAATCTTCCTCTACCACCTTTTTTAGTTCGGGCGCCAGTGTAGAGACATTAGATGATCACGAAGTAGGAGCTGTTAAAAATGAGCAATGCCCTCACCGGGACTCGAATCTCAGACCTCTCGAATACGCGCCGGGCGTACTGACCATTAGACCACAAAGGCATGCTTAGAAGGCGGGATATATACACACCTTATAAACAAAAAAGACGTGCATTACGTTGAAATTATCCATCATTCCCAAGTTATTTTCTATACTAAGCCCTGGCTTCCAAGATCCGTAAAGTGAAACTAACCTTACCTGGCTGCATAAATTTCATGACCATTCCTGAGCTTAGCTGTTGAACTTAGCATTCAACAGTAAAGAGAATGTCGCCAATTCGGAGAAATGTTGCACGCGTCGTATATAACACAAATGGGTCGCCTTACGGCCCGCTAGCGTTGCCAGTCCTCCAAATAGTAGGAGAGTGGGACAGAGTTTAATATAAGCAAAAATATGTTAATTCAAATAAACCTCTAAAGTTGAATTCTAGATTAATTAACTAACGAAATCACATAAACAACAAGATCATCACAGACAAGCTAATTAAACAGCTTTTTTTTAAGGTTATCGCGACTGTACTTTTATTCTAAATTCCAAAATTTTAAAAGGAGTGATGATGACTCTGAAAAATGAGAATGAAGAGAATAGAAGAACATTAAATTTTAATTAGTTAAAGTCTTACTAACTAATTCACTCAAACGACAACAAACTCTTCTCTCAAAAGCTGAAAATTTCAATTCTTTCATTTCCTATGAATGTGAAAGAAGATTAAATAACAACGGGAAATGCGTAGGTCAGGAGTTGATTAAGCTCCAAAGAAACGAGACGTAATAGATCAGGTTTACAGTGCAGAAACTTTCAGAAATTGGGTAACTTACTTTTTTATATAACAAAAATGAATTATTCAATAGCTTCAGGAGTTTCATTTTTAAAACTTCCTCCCATGCTCCACTTGTTGTATGTGTAGCACGTCTCAGCAAATATCGCTTAAAATCAATAAAGGAGTTAAAGAACATTCCACTTAACATGCTAGAACGCGTAACTTCAGGCGTCATACAATACTGACGTACTCTTGATCTTAACTGCTGCACTTCTGGAAAGAAGGAAGATTGATATCACCATTGACGTTGAATTTCTCTGGAACAACAACCAAACCTCCTCGTGTTAAGCAAAGATTAATGGAACTTTCACGACCAACTATCCTTTTCTTTACTTGAGAATTTTACAAAAGACCTTAGCAGAGACAAGCTGTGACTCTTCTTTTGAGACTTGCATTTTAAATTTATGTTTTCGCTAAGTTGAATATCTGAAAACTGCTTTCTTTGATGGAATCGAAGCGAAGCATGTTTGAACTCTTTTTTTTTTTTTTTTTTTTTTTTTTTTTTTTGTTGAGTTGTCACGCATTTGAGTGTTTCTCTGAGGTCATAAATGCATTACATCGTCTGTGATGAAAGAAATGATGAGGGGAGATATTTCGGGGTGGCTTCTGAATTCCGTTGCTGAATTTGCATTCATTATCTATGAAGTTAGGTGACACTTGCAAAAGTTGTGGTTAATTATTTTAAACCCCAAAGTGTAGCCTTAATATATCATTTCGGAATATAGCTTTGGATTTACAATGCTTCGATGCGGATATTCATATATCTTCATAGGTCTTAGCATCGTAAAGTGATAGTATAACCCTTTGCGGCACAGTGTGTCCGGTCTGAACACACCTAAAAATTTCCTTCTGTAGGCACCGAAAAATTGAATGAAAAAGGATTTATAGGTTACTATAGGTTACTCTGAACCTTCATTATGTATAGTAGATGGCAGCTCAACACAAACGAGTCCATATATTTTAGCCATGTTTAGTTTTTTTTAAGACCCTCATTTTTCAAAGAAATCTTCCAGATTTTTTTAGGGTATAAAAGGAATTGTTTGAAAAGAAATTTCTACGTTATTTTTTGACTGTATGATAATCTCCATATTCTATATTAGTTTTAAATGTTTACCCTGATATCTTGCCTAAAATCAAACGGCGAACCCTAGGTGTGCCCAGACCGGGCTCACCGATAATCTATGACAACTGAGATTCTGTATTTTTTGTTTCTCCGCATCTCATCGGTCAGTTCATTGAGAACAATGCTCGTTTCAGCACTCTTTTCAAAGCTGTATTCCAATCAGTGTGCCCACTTTGGGCACACCCACGTAATTAAACGATAAGTGCTATCTTCACGAAATTTTACTTGTGTTCTCCTCTAGGCCTAATTAGACTGCCTACTATTTTTTTTTATCAAAATTCCAACTTTAAAAGGTAGCGTGCCGGAAAGGGTTAATTTGATAAGGTTAGGGTAGCTCCTTGGTCAGTTTTGTTTCCTGATCCATCTATCCCTTTTCTGTCTTCTTATACATTATATAGATTTTACGGAAAAGAATTAAAATAAAACAAAGTGTGAGTTTAGAAATAATATGCCGAATTTTGTAGATTAATTGTTTGGAACTTATCGAATATTATAGACTTTATCATAGACTTTTTGAAATTTCATTAATTACTTGTAGATGCATTAGCTTTTCTTGAAGATGGACATAAAAAATAAGCAATGCCCTCTGCAGAACTCGAACCTGGACCTCTTAAATACACGCCGAGTGTGCTACCGTTACGCCACGAAGGCATACTGGAAAGAGGGAGAAAATACCTTATAAACTCCCACTTTTAAAGGGCGACTGGGGATTAGGGAACCTAACTGCCAAATCCTGGTGGTGACGAATTATTCTCGAATTCGAATTATTCATTACCTTTTTATTTGGGTGATATTGTAGAGTCATCAGTTTATTTTTGAAGCAGGAGACATAAAATTATGCAATGCCCTCGTCGGAACTCGAACCCGGACTTCTCGAATATGCGCCAAGTGTGCTACCATTACACCACAAAGGCATGCTGGAAGGATGCAAAAATGCTTTGTATATTCCCCCTTTTAAAGCACGACTGGAGTTAAGGGGACCAAATCGCCAAATCCTAGTGTTGACGAATTATCGTCCTCCACCTTTTAGTCCGGACTCCATTTGGAGAGTCAATAGATATCTTAAACCAAGAGACATAAAAATTGTGCATTGCCCTGGCGGGATTCGAACTTTGGATTTCCCGATTACCAGTCCAATGTTCCATCCACTTAACGCCATCAAAGCACGTGGGAAAGAGGGAGGAAATGCCTTGTAATGCAAATATTAAATAATATGACATAAAATGTTTTATTTTGAGTTTTATATTTTACACTATTATAAAGAAGAGAACAGAGATATTGCTTTAATGTTTGAAGATTAATTAATAATAAAAATGCTGATAAATTTTATAGTGACTAAAACAACAAATTGGATTCAATATGAAATAGTTAATACTGTGAGTGATTAATCTACAAAGTAAATCTCTAATTGAGGCTTATTTTTGTTTTCAAAATATTCTTCAGAGAATTCTTTGAAGAGTATCATATATTATTATAATATTTGATGATAAAATAAAGAAGAAAGAAAAATGATTGCTTTGAGATAATTATGGCAACATCTAGTAGTTTCTAAATTGCAGTAAAAGCATTATCTTAGAAACAGCATTTTTATCTTTTACTCTAACTTAATGAGCATTTTGAATATTTCTATTTTTAATGAAAGGGAAATTGATACCAGTTTTACAATATTTATGATTTACTACAGTAATTTCTTAAATGATAATTGTCTACCAGTCTGTGAAACTGGTACGAGAAGATATGCTTATTTATGGAACTATTTAGCAGTTTATTCCATGCGGCTTAAATGTTCCAAGAAACGAATATGTCACTATTTGATCTCCACATAGTACTTTTGTATCATCTTTATTTGCACTTCTTATTTTTGTTCGTAAGATATCACTATTAAACACGAGACAAATTCATGCTGTAACTAACTCAATGACGAAATGCGCTTCCGCTGCACAGAGAGGTTTGCGGAGACTCAAAATTGCTTCAAGGTCCATCAGCCACCGAACGGTAAAATCACTGCTGATCACTGATACTTCGGTCCGAGGTTCGAATCACGAAAACAAGCTGGCTATTGGCTGCATGGGTGTTTTCGTGGTTTTTCCAATTTAATGTGTATACTAGACAGTTTTTCTTAGAAATCCCCCACGAAGGTATCCCTCCCCTTATGCAGATAGCTTTCGAGGCTTTGCCGTAATCACATACACCAAACCCAACCAGCTAGGATTGCTTCAGACGATACGCTTTCATTGGAAATAATCTATTTTGCAACCTTTCCATAAGCTTCGCATCTTTATCGATAATTTTGTTACCCACTCTGTGCATGTATATGATATAATTCAGGCTTTTAATTTTTTTTTTTTTTTAATTATCTCATCTCGTTTTACTAAGAGATTGTCGACTTTTGAGCTAAAATAATGAAATACAGGTATTTTGTTGTCCCGTCAGACTTTAAATGTCATCATCTTTAATTTACGGCACATTTTCTTTCTTTGATGTGTTACATGTAAAATATATGTTTTTTTTTTTTTTTTTTTTTTTTTTTTTTTTTTTGGTATGTGTGTGTGTATGACATTCACCAGAAATACGAATGTCAAAAATTCTGAATTGCAGAAAATTTAACACATATTATGATATGTGTTAAATTTTCTGCACATATTATGATTTCCAAAGAAGTTAATTTTGTCAATTGTTATAAGAAGATGTTGTCTTTGATCTGTGTACTAAAATTTTATCACCAAAATAACTAACCATTAAACAAACAGACATGGAATTAAAACACTTCGAATTTGTTCTACATCGCCACTTGTGAGTGTTTAAATTAAAAAATATAAACATACAATTACAAGTTACTTTGGACTTGGCTTCAAGACAAAGCTTATAAGGTATTTTCTTCCTCCTTTCTGCATGTCTTCGTGGTGTAATAGTAGCATACTCGGCGCGTATTCGAGAGGTCTAGGTTTGACTCCCAGTGAGCGCATTGCTCGTTCATTCCCTGTTTATTGTCATTTATTTTCCCTATTTTCAATATTTCTCAACCTGTGAATTCTTAAGTTCACGTAAGCCAACAATGTTACTCTATCGTCCGCAGAATTTTAAGCACTTTTTAAACAACATCACATTGCAGATAACAATGACTTAATGTGTTAAATAAGTTTATAAAGTTATTTAAGAAGTAAAAAACCTGAAACAATAATACTGAAATCAAAATTTACAATAATCATAAAATCTAAAAAATAACAATTACGAGCAATCAATAAAGGCAGTCAATAAATTATATATATATATATATATATATATATCTGCGTAACAATAAATCAAATTATTACATTGTTGCTTTTTACCAATAATTGTACACTTCAGTGTTGTACAACGATTGCACTTGTCTCTTTAGTTTAGCTGTTTGGGTTTGTATGAGAGTGGAACGAACCTGAATGTCTCTGCTAGGATAATTTCCTATTATTTTATCTACTGTCCACAAATTCCTAGGAAACACTAGTCATGTACAAGGACAACATCATCAACTTTAAACTTTTAGTAGGTGAGCTTAAATTCATAGACCATACAGAAAGCAAGTAATGCTTCCTTCATCGATTCGAAAAATAAGTTAACAAAATTTGTTGATGTTCATACATTTTGCTCAAGGAATGTCTGGACCCAATCCAATATTCTCTGAGTACACTTGTAGCTAGAAGAGGAAACAAAAGTTTACCAACTAAGACATGGGAAGCAGTTAATAGGGAAGGTTCTAAAGGGTAATCATAGATGTATGTTAATAGCCTTGAGTTAATTTTGTTTTCATTTTCAATGAAAATTGTTTCTAGCTCATTTAAAGAGAGAACTAGAATGTCCAACTATGTTTCTTAAACACGTATTGATCCTTCTAAAATGCTTCTGCCTGAACCCTCTCCACCACACTCCATTTTCGACAAGGTATTTCCATGTTATACCGCTGGAGGAAAACATTTTTGTACAGATGAATGTTAAAAACACTTCCATTTTTTGTGGCTCGAGATCAACACACTTTAACGTCCAAGAATTGTCAGAATATATCATTGAGCACAATGTAATTGAAAAGTTTAGAATTTCTTTCACAAAGTGTTTTCGTGGTCTAAATTTCAGCCATTAGAGCCCAGCTCTCGAAATTACAACAGGACTTAATGTACAGTGTAAATGGACTTCTGAATTTCACTGAACTTCGTTTTATATTGTTTATAAACTGCAAATCATAAGCTATAATCAGAGACACTTTTAGCGGCCTGCTGAATCGGATTAAATCTAGTAGACAGAAATTTGAAGAAATGTTTGCTTCCCCTTGCTTCTTTCCGAACGCTCTTCTCGTCGATATCTGGCTTTCGATTTTCTAGCCAAACACTTTCAGATTGAGAGAGCCAGCTAGGTCTGTAATGAATGGGAACTTCTCACAGGGTTAAATTACTTTCTTTGAGAAGCAGTAAATCAGCAAGGTTTTCTTTCTCACTGCAGTGGAACCACTGTCCAGGATCAGTGAGTGACTGAATCTCAGAAACTTTGGTTTGACACAAGCAGCTTCCAGGTTGTGGCATATCCCTTTATCCAATAGGTAGCTATTTGGCTATCCCTCAAAGGAAACGTTTGATGGCACAGTTCAAGAAACAAATCTGTCAAATAGATGATTTTGCAGCTACTAAAGCAACCTTCAATTCCAAACGGGAAAGATTCGTAGTCTTGAGTGGAGCTGCGCTTCTTTCCAAGCGATGAAACTAGTGCAAATGTTATTTTTTGAGTGACGGTATATAAAGTACTCTACCGTAACGTAACGCTTTAGAGCTATCATCAGCGAATATATGGAGGCTAACATTAGATTTTTTTTTACAACTATCAAAATATTTTCCGAGAAGAGAAAAATCCTCGAGCACTTTGAATTCAGCTCGCTATCGAATCCAGTCCTTATTCATTTCAGACGGAAGAGTATCATTGAATTTCACACCTAATGTCCAAATATTTTCTAATGTGATTTTCTTTCATTTTCATCCAAAAAGGTTGAAGCAAACCTATGAGATTATAAGTTCTAGCCACCGTTCGGAAAATAGTTCTTTGTGTGGCCTTTGCAGCCTCAATACAGTCATCTGATAATTTTCCTAAAAGCTCGTAATTCAGTTTGATTTTATGGTTTGGGGCTCTAGTTCATGCCCCAAAATATTGACTCCTTAACTAATTTTACATTATAACCCTCTTCAATCCACCAGGAATTAAGTTCCATCGGAAATGGAACCTTAATCTTCCCAGATTCATTTCTGCTTCTTTAAAAATCCTTACCGCGTCTGTGGATAATCGACATACATTTTCGACAGTGTCTGTGCACCGTATTACAAATCGTCTACATACAATGAGGAATATAATAATTTAATAACTTTCTGGATTTTCGCTTTTGTATTTTAATGTGAAATTTCATCGTCGTCCATAAAATACCTGGACTACACAAAGTTCGAATTGAAGACGTTTAAACCTTAAAACTTTATATTTTTTCTCACTATCTCCAAACCGCAGAAACTTTAAATAATCCCTAACTAAGCTAAAGGAGCTAAAGGTGCAAAATCTGCTCCAGAACAGCTTCCGTTATTTACAAGTCTACAACTTGTAGTTTCCTTAAATTTTATTAGTTTGCTGACTGGCATAAAATGCGCAAATTCGGTTACTTCCCCGAAAGTTTCTAAACAATACCCTTCTTCATTTGTTCTTCAAGTTATAAATTTATACTGCTGATAAATCTCAAAATTTCTAATAAGTCAGTTTCTGAGAATTTCAAATCGCCTTAACGCTACTCCGAAATTATTTTCTCACTGTCCTGATTTCGATTTATATTATAAGCCAACATAGTATCACCTTCAACCCACATTTCTCTTTGAAAGCTCTCGATCATTTCTCTCTCCTCATAAGAAATCCCAGAGCCATCAGTAATACCCATCAAATCTTAAGTCTATATCGATCTTAAAGAATCAGTTACGCAAGAAGAAGTTTAATATTACAGTGTTTTGAGAAGACATCCCGCTCTCTAGAAGGTCGATTGGGAGGCATGCAAATCGCATAAATTTCCTTCCTTAACTGAAACTTTTCCTCTTTTTAGTAATCATCAACACCTATAAAAATTAAAACTTTTCTTTTAGCTATGTAAGCAATTCGCAATCGAAAGTTATTCATCATTTTCAGTACTAGTTTTGACGGCGTGGTCATTTGCGCAGCCGTGATGCGTCAGGGACGACACAAAATAATTTTTATTTTGTTCTTTTGTTTTGCTTCCAAAATATAAAATTCTACATTATATAATGTTTTCCTGCTATAATACATTTTGTGGAGTAACTGCGCATGCTCGCGTCATTGCTGTGTGTGTTTTCTTGAGCTCTGATTTTCATCTTTATTTTGCGATAATTAATGTATGTAAACTATTTATTGTGTATAATTTTATTTGTACAAGTGCTCTGCTTTATATTTGTGCAATTTGTTTCAAGTTAAAAGAAGTATTGTTAATATTATGGCTCTTGCAAGATTTCGGTATAGTTAACCCTAGCTTAACGATTTGTTTACTTCTTTGAGTAGTGCTACGAAGTAAAAGAATGCCAAGATGGACGAAGACGATGATGTGTTTTATAGTGCGCTTAAATGTTGCTATGATAAACTTGAAACGGCTATTGAGTCAAAGTGTAATATGAACCAGAATATTCGTGAAGAGGCAAGGCATGCAATGTGTGAGTTAAAGTGTTTGATTACTAAGAATTTTGAACGTATTAAGTCGTTGGGTTACCGTGAAGCTTGTAGGGAAAGTCTTAAAGACATTTTCGTTAAACCAACGTATGCTAGTGCTGTGCTGCCATCTCCTGTGGAGAATGCAAAACAAAATTCTTTAAGTTGTGGTCTTGTCATTTCTTCGGAAAATCGTTCGTCAGAGGATATTAAGAAGATTCTTAAATTACAAATTAATCCTGTAGAGAAAAAAAGTGGGTATTCTCAATCTAAAAAATATTGGAAATGGCAAGGTATTGATAGAATGCCCCTCTGAAAATGACTTAAAAAGGATACAAACTGAAATTCAAGTAAAATCACCGGAATTAACTGCCTTTCCTTCCAAACGAAGGAATCCTACGATCTTAATAAAAAATGTCCCTAATGAGATAAGGGATGAGGATGTTCTCGATGTTTTAAAAAATCAAAATCCAGATGTTATCGCCTCTGAAAATAAATGGAGTGAATCTCGAATTCGATTTACGTTAAGGAAATTTCAAAATACGAGACATTTAGTTGTTGAGGTGCATCCAGACATGCGTAGAGGTATTTTACAGGAATGTAGACTAAAAATTTCTTGGAGCATCTGTACGGTGGATGATTTTGTCGTAATTAATCGGTGTTTTAATTGTTTAGGATATAATCACCGTGCTGAACATTGTAAAAATCTACGTGCTTGTTATTTCTGTGCACGTGAACATGAAAGTAAAAATTGCCCACATAAGAATTTGAAAGTCTGTATCAATTGCATTAGACGCAATCAAAAAATAAAAGATGAGAAAAAAAAATTAAATGTAAGCCATTTGCCTTTTTCTGAAAGTTGCTCTTGTCATGAATTTATAAGAAGTCAAAATATAGCAAGAACAAATTATGGATAATAGTCATAATTTTATTTTAAAATTTGTTCAAATTAATTTACATAGATGTAAGGCTGCTACTCAGCAACTTGTTTTGAATATGGAGGTAAACAATGTTTCTGTTGCTTTTATTCAAGAACCTTACTCTTATCATGGTCTTATGCCTGGCTTTCCGAGTTCCTTTAGGTTATACTATGATTTTAACTCAGAGGTCATAAAGGCTGCTATTGTTGTTCGAGCCGGATTTCTACCAACTTTTTTGGATTTGAGATTCTTGGATTATAATATGGTGACTCTTGATATTATTTTTAAAGAAACTAAATATTTTCTATTTTCATACTACTTTGAGCCCTCCCGATGTATTGAATTTGATTTGCATAAAATAAGTCGGGTCTTCCAGGCTAAGGATCTTGCAAAGCTTATTTGGGGTATGGATTCCAATAGTAAGTCTGAACTGTGGTTTAGTCCCTACAGTGATGCTCGAGGAAACAAGCTTGGAGATTTTGTCAGCTCCTATAACTTATATGTGATCAATGAGGACTGTGGCCCTACCTTTTGTTCGGAACAGGGATCAAGCTATATAGATGTCACAATTATGGGAGCTGATTTGCTAGCAAATGTTACCCGCTGGTGTCTCTCGGACTGTGAATCATTGTCAGATCATGCAATGATTGAATTCGACTTATCTGTTTCTGATGATTCTTTAATTGCTGTCAGTAGAATTTTGTTTAATACAAAAAAAAAAAAAGCAAATTGGGGATATTTTGAAAAATATTGTTCACAGTATATTTCTTTAATCATTAATGGTTTGGATTCTTGCTCGAGCACTGACTCACTTAATGTGATTGTAGATTTTATGACTTCAGTTATTTTTCGGGCATGTATTAAATCTATGCCTACTAGAAGGACTGGAAGGCGAAAAGTACCTTGGTGGTCATTGGAAATTTCCATTATGAGAAAGAGAGTCAACGCGGCTAGACGGAGGTTCCAGAGGACTACTAGCAATGATATAAGGGACTTGTATAAGCGGAAATACCTTGATTTAAGGAAAAAATACAATGAAATGCTTATTGAGGCCAAATTAGAGTCTTGGAGGAAGTTTCTTTCCGATATCAATAATGAGAATGTGTGGAAAAAAATTTACACTTATGGTATTAAAGAAAATTTTATGAGGAAGATTGAGATCTCGGGCCTTCGGCTTTCAAGCGGTAACTTTACGTCTTCCTTGGAGGAAACTATCGATGCTATTCTTGATAAAGCTTTTCCTCCTGATTGTGTGAGACTTGATAATGACTTTCATACTCAGTGGCGCTCATCTGCTCGCAGTAGTTATGCGTCTCAGATTGACCCTCCTTTTTCACAGGCCGAGGTTGATGATGTAATTCGTAATTTAAGGCTTGGCAGGTCTCCTGGGCTGGACTCTATTCCCAATGAAACCATAAGATACTTCCATCGTTTTTTCCTGCAGTTTTTCATAGATTATTTAATATATGTTTGAATCTTGGTGCTTTTCCACGAACTTGGAAGAACGCCCTTGTTATTGTGATACCCAAGAAACAAAGTATCACTCTTCCACATGTGAATAATCTTAGGTGTATCTGTCTTCTTTCTTCTTTAGGTAAATGTTTTGAAAAACTAATTACTAACAGAATTACTTGGCATCTACATAAAGAAAATATTCTTAGTGCTGACCAATATGGTTTCATTGCTCAAAAATGTGCTGAGGATGCACTTCTGCGTCTTAGCAACATTGTACAGAAGGGTAAGATGAGAGGTTTGTACACTATTTTAATTTTTCTTGATATTGAAGGAGCTTTAATGTGTTTAATGTATTTTCTGATTTGCTGAAAGACAGGACGGTCGAGCTTTCTTTGGGTGGCACCTCAAGTGTTCGCCGACCTCAAAGAGGTTGTCCACAAGGTTCTGTTTCCGGTCCCAAGCTTTGGATTATTATTATGAATGATCTCTTACAGAAACTTTCTGATCTCTTCAGTTGTGAAGTCATTGCCTTTGCAGATGATTTGTTGATTTGTATTCAAGGAAAAGAAATGCAAAAAGCTTTTCGTCTAGCCCAAGATGTTATAGATTTCATTTATCATTGGTCAATAGATTTTAAGTTAAATTTAACCATGCAAAATCCAAGGCCATGTTTATTGATAGAAAAAATACTACTTATGAAGGATATCAATTGCTTTTAAATGACAATCCCCTTGAGAGGGTGAATGAAATTAAATATCTAGGTGTTTTTTTGGACAGCAAATTTAACTGGAAAAAGCATATTTCCTACATTTCTAATAAATGTGAGAGACTTCAGCGTGGGCTGAATCGAATTGCTTGTAATAGTTTTGGTGTTAAATCGAATGTTAGCGCAATTATTTATAAACAAGGCATTGTACCCCTTATTTCATATGGATGTAGAGCTTGGGGATTGTCTCTAAAAAAGAAAATTAACTCTAAACGCCTGCTTCGAGTTCAAAGACGAATTTTGCTGCGAGTTATAAGCGGTTACCGAACTATTAGTTACAATGCTGTTTTCTCTCTTGCCGGATTTCCAACACTGGATTTGTTTATTCTGACTTTTATAGATTATAAGAATAGTCTTGCAAATTACTCCAATTCTCACTTTGATCGTTTATTGCCCTTGTCTGTTCTACCACATCCTTCTGTAAGACAACCAGTACAGATTCTGGATAGTACGGACACTGATGTTAATTCATTCTCATTTGTGCTGTATACGGATGGTAGTAGGATTGATGACAAAGTTGGTTTTGCTTATGTTATTTTTGAAGATGATATTGAAATTGAGTGTCACCAATTTCGCATTAGAAATGAATGTACTGTATATATTTCTGAACTTCTGTGTATTAATTTTGCAATCAAGTGGATAATTAGCCAGAATGGAAGTGGTTCCAGCTACCTGATCTGTACGGATTCACTCTCTTCCCTGGAATCTCTTAAAAATACCTCTTTATGTAATGATATTATTGTCAATATACAGCAGTCTTTCGGAGATCTGGAGAAGAGGGGTATTTCAGTGTTTTTTACATTTGTCCGTGGTCATTCGGGTAATTATGGAAACGAGAGAGCTGATTGGCTTGCTAAGAATGCAACTAAAAATGATATTAACGTTGATGTAAATATTCCAAAATCTTATTTTAAAAAAACATTTAAAGCTAAAATGATTGAGCGGTGGAACTGTGATTATATCTCTTCTGATAAGGAATCTGTTACAAAAGCATTCTTCCCAACTATTTTTGAAAGACTGAAAAGTAAGGACTTGTTACTCAATTTTAAAGTTACGCAATTTTTGTCTGGACATGGTAAGTTTAATGTTTATCTTGAACGATTTAAGCTGATATCTTCCAATTTGTGTAATTGCAGTCTTAGCGTTGAGCAAAGTGTTTTCCACCTGCTTTTTGATTGCCCACTGCTTGATAAAGCAAGAAATCTTTTGAAATGTAGATTGAAATTCATTGGAATTCATTGGCCGCCGAAATGTTATGATTTTGTATCCTCGATTTCAGCCTACCGAGCTTTCAATGATTTTGTTGACTTTTATTTTAAACACTGTTAATGATTTCTTTATACATTCTTATACTTTTGTATTTACTTGTGTTTTTTTTTTTCCTTGTTATGATTTCATTGTATTGTTGAAAACTGATGATATTACTTACTATTCTGCCTTTTTCACTTACGATTTGTAAGTCTCGTGCGATACTTTGTGGTGCACGAGGATTTCTTTTTCTTTAAATAAAAAAAAAAAAAAAATAAATACATTTTGTGAAGCAAAACTCCTTTTGCTTACATTCATTCTGCTGCACGGAAGCGCCATCTATTTCCAACTTAATGAAGTAATACTATAAAATTGTTTATGTATCTTCACAAACTAAATATGAAGCATTTAAGCTCAATCATCTGTACTACATTGATAATTCTAGTACCATTTTAAAGATTTTTTTAAAAAATTTTAAGCCTGCAACGTTTTTTAGAAAGTATCTTCCTTATTGATCAGTTTACAAACTCTGCAAAGACAGTAAAGATTCTTTTAATTTATTTCAAAATACCCAAAGTAATTTTACTTTCATGCTGCTTACTATAAATTTTATTCATTGCTCGAAGCTTGCTTCTAAATTAATGGCATATTTTGAGTTGCTTCCTGCAGCTTTGTCGATAGATAAAGGAAGTCATTTTTCCTTGGCTTCTTTGTCCTAGTTCTTTGGAATGCACTTAATATATTTTGTATGGAAAAGAGTTAAAGATAAACATTGCAGTTTGCTTGCAACTTGAATCAATCTCCTTATAGTTATTTTTGAGAACATTTCTATTTTGTTTGCACTGGAAACCTCCTTTTAAATTCATAATTGCATCATGTGAGAGATCTGCAATCATTTAAAGAAGGGCAAGTGTCTTAAATCTTTCTTGAAAAATCCCCCCAAAAAGTTATACACGCAGAAAATATCTCTTTCGTGCGATTGTCCTTCAGTTGAACCCCCTGGGGGGAGAATAGCTTTTGGAAAACCCTCTTCAGACAGCGATGTATTGCCTTAATGCCCGGATGCTGCAATCTCTATCGCATCCATCATCTCTTTCTCTTTTCATCCTCCGCATCCTTTCTCTCCTCTAATGATCCTTTCTATCTCCATCTTCATCCTCATCTTAGTCTTCTTCTTCTTTCTTTCTCTCGAGTCTAAAAGCATGAGTTTTTTCATATTTTTCTTATTATTTTATCTCGAATATTTTCTTTTTCATAAAGCAAGAGAAGAAAAAAAGTCACCTAATTTCCAAGAACATTTCTTACTGCTTTTTTTATTATTATTATTTTCACTCGTCCTCTTTCACACTTCATTTTTCATTTGATGTGTGTTAGATGGAATTGTTTCATGTTCTTTTACTTTATTTCTTTACTTTTTGTGTTTTAAGTGTTATATATATATATATATATATATATATATATATATTACTTTTCATCTTTTCTCACAACTTATAAGCTTTACCTAAAAAGTCTCATAAAGTTTATAGATTTCTGTTTTTTCCTCACTCGAGCATTTTAACGTTTTTTTAATACTTCTTGAGATGGCACCGTTGGTGAAGGGAACTGAAATTCGATAAAATAATCATGTAATAATAGTTGCTATCTATTTTAGAGGGGGATGTCTTTCGCCACAGAAAAATTGGGACGTTGAAAAATTGGAATACGTTTGATCAATGAAAGCTTGTTCTTCGTAAGAAAAGAAATTCTTAGAGCATTTTCTTGGATGATGAAAATGGCCATTAATATTTTGCATCTGAGGGAAATGATGTGTCCTTTTCCATGAGCTTGAACAGAAATCCCTTAGCAAGCTTTAAAAAATCCAAAGTAAGGCAATGCAGAAAAATTCTTTCTTCCATGATGTTTAATTTTCACTGATGTACAACGATATTTATTTTAGAAGAAATTAATTAAGGTTAATAATTAACTTTGTATAAAATGTCTTAATAAATATAAATAAAGGCTTAATAATTCGGATATATATTGAGATATGTAAACAAAATTAAACAGCATAAAATTTTGCGTAAAGGAACATGAATCTTATATCCAAGAAGCATAAAATTTCTAGACCCAAAATTGGTTAGAAATTTAACCACAATTTTGACTTGGGTTTGGCGAAAACTATCCATAAAATTTCTTTAATTGGTAAAATGGAATTTCTTAATTAGCTTAATGACATTAATTTCATTCTAGTCCTTTCCAAAGCTTTTAGAATTCTAATTTTTAATTTTACACATTTCATTATTATATTATTCAACAGAAGATTCTACATTCAGGTTTGCTTTGCTTCACCTGTTGCATTCGGTTATAAGGTATTTCTCTCGCCTTTTTAGCGTACCTTCGTCGTGTAGTGGTCTGCATGCTGGGCGCGTATTCCGGAGGTCGGTGGTTCGATTCCCGGCGAAGGCGTTGCTAATTTGTTATCTTTCATGCTTCCAAAAATCATAATAGCTCTACACGTGGCGTCCCACCTAAAAAAGGTGGTGGATGACGATTCTCTTGGCGATTGGGTCCCACATTCCCAGGTCGTCCTTCAAAAAGGGGACTATATATGGCATTTTACCGCCTTCTTAGCATGCTTTCGTAGTGTAGGGGTCTGCACGCTAGCTGCGTATTCCGGAGGTCCGAGGTTCGATTCCCGAAGAAGCTCATTTTTCATTTCTCAAAATTTGCTCATTTTTCATCTTCCATGCTTCCAAAAATATCCTAATAGCTCTACAAGGTATAAATACGGTCGTCGCTCTTTCCTGTGCCCAGAGTGCTTTTGTCCCTGAAAAGAGGGGCCTATAGCTGTTTGCCCTCGAAATCGATATAGTTTTATTCGAAATCGATATAGTTATTCTTCGCAAAAATAAGGTTGTTTTTCTGCTTATTTTTTAATTTTATATTGGAGTGTTTCCCTCTAATTTATGCAAAATTAACTCTCCCATGCGTGTTGTCTATTATTTGTTACTTTAAAAGGAATTCTCCTCGCAGGATAATTTATATTAAAAATCACAGTTCGAATTAGGTACTGAAGTAAATGGTAGGTGTTTAATTTGTTTAGTCAGTTCAAAGTTACCTTGATTGATTTTCTGTGATACAGGCAGTCACGTTTCTAACCGGAAAAGGAATTTCAGATCTGCTGAATGATTCTGCTCCAGTAATGCGTTTTTGCTGATTAGGTCACACAAATGGAATCAGAATACTACAGTATATGAATAATACTCATATATGTACAGTATATGAATGTCATTCCTACTAACCCATTTTTGTCTTTTTAGCTTTATTATTAAACATCATTTTCATCTCACTAACGCCATATAGAGTTCAACCGTAAAATTACAAAAAATATAAAATCAGCATAGCAATATAAGTTTCGCATTCCCGGTGTAGACTTAAGTGTTTTTCTGATTTTTCAGTCTTTTCTCAGTTCATCATACCAATGTTCTGTTTTCTTACCAAGTTGGCTTTACAATTTTTTTTGTCTTTTTATCATTAATATTTTGTGAGCTTAATTTCTTTATTAAATGTCTTATTAAATACAAAGCTCTTGGCGGTTACGCCACATAAAATTCGATACAAAAGCAAAATCGCAAAATATTTAAAAACAGTATATCTATAAGGTATTTTTAACGTCTTCTTAGCATGCCTTCCTGGTGTAGTGGTCAGCAAACTCGACTCGTATTGAAGAGGTCCGTGGTTCGAGTCCCGGCGGGGGCATTGCTATTGTTTCATACCCCCTGCTTCAAAAATACTTAATGTTTCTACAAGATAAAAAACTAAGTTCGAAATTCAAAATTCGGGCTTCTAAGTGCCCATGTTCGGGTGGAGGATTAAGTTACGCAAAATTTGATGGCTCTAGGTACCGTTGTTTTTTGTCACTATGCGAGAAACATGCATACTTTCATGCAGATTCTTCATTATTTAATTTCTTCAAATAAAATACAGGGCGATAATATTTGGAGGCAACAATTTGAAAAGTGATATACCGCCTATAGTAATTCAACATAAAATGCCGGTTCGAGACTAATATCCCATTGACTACGGTCGCTTTTGGGCTAAAAATGTAGAATAGTTTTACAAGTTTCATATTTTTTAAAAGCGTCGAATAGGATACCTCTCCTTTCTAACTTACAGTACATTATTTTTAATTAGACAAGAATTTCACATATACCCTTTCAAGTACGAAGAGATCGGCTAGGTAGTTTTACTCAGTTTCTGATATTATAAGTTACAAGTACTATACTATATTTATCACTATTAAACTTTCTTCTATTTTATGTCCTACACATATACCAGAATTTCGACAAATGAAAAATAGTTTAACTATTCAGCCAGTGTTTTCACTAAGAAAGCACAAATTTCCCAAAACTACTATGAGAATAAATTATTTTTTTAATTTTAATGTAAAAATTCTCCTGGTATTTCATACCTGGATTTGTGTACTTTTGATATATTGCCTTAATTTCTTTGACATATTTTAATACGTACGTATATATACGTTCTTACAGATATCACAAAAAATATTCTATGCCGTATATATACGGCCTTGCCGTTTAGAGGGGTAAAAGCAAATGCAAATACAAAAAATACTTTTAATTTCAACTAAAGCAAGCGATTAATAGATATTTTTCAATTCAGTAAAGTCTTCAAATAAGTGTATTTTAATAGTTTTATAGCTTGTCTCTGACTAAAACCATTAAATCGTTTCTTTTCTAATAAATTTAGGTCGTCGGTCGTCTGTAAGCTTCATAATTTAATATTTTCCTATTTTTTGTTTCTCTTCCGAATAATCTTTTTTCATTTGAATGACACTCTTTCAAATATAAATGTCCAGCAGTTTCGGTTAAAGAATATTGATCTAATTAACATTTTATATAGTTAAGGTCTAGTGTTCATTAAAATTCTCATCCATTTATGAGTATGTAGATATGCTATGAATGTAGGAGGTTGGAAGTTCTGTTTTCTCAATTATGCAGGACTAAAATGACGGATGATTATGAAGCAACATTAGGGTTAATTTTACGTGAATTTTTGCATTAGGAAATTTGTGCAGATGCAGATAATTTTAGTAAACAGCTGGAGGTACTCAAGGAATTAAGTGCCTCTGAAAACATAATTACTTCGAGTTGTGCCGCTTTTCCTAAAATGTAATTAAAAAGACATTGCGTTTTAAGTAGAACATTTATTTAATTTACAGTCATTTATTACAAGATATTTTATTCATTATGTTTTAATGAATTTTTAGCTATAGAAAATCTGAAGAAAATTTTTTGTAGTAAAAAATGAAACGAAAAACTTATTTACGCAATCACGTAATTATATTCATGAATGCCGTATTATTAGAGGAAGCAAAAATAAACTCATTTTTTTACCATAATAAGGTATTAATTCTTCATATGAACCATTAATATTTTTGTGAGGACTTAAGTGTCTAAAAACGCAGTGTTAAGGCATCATTTTAAACTGTATACAATCGATTTATTTCAAATTAAAAATATATATATATATAACTGCAATTTGCAATTTAAAGTAAAAGTGAAAAAAAAACAGTTATAGCACTACAAAATACAAAATAATTTTTTTAACTAAAGATACTTTTCTGTTTATTTACATTTCGATCGTGTTGATCAGGAAAATAAGATAACTGTAGTTTAACCCATGTATTCCTGTTTTTTTTTCCATTAGATCGTAATATAATATTGTTATGAATTTTGTACGTAGATAGATAATTATAATGAAATTATATGTCAATTTGTTGTATTTTCTGTACAATGTAACATGGAAATCCAGAGAGACGATGTACTGGCGAAAACGTAAGAATGCAATGACAAATCTATTTAACCCGGCGGAAGTCGCACCAAGAAAAGTTACTAGAGAGGGTGCGTGGGGTATCACATACCCAAATAGTTAAAATACAATAAAAATAGTATTATTTAGTTTTAGAACTGTTTTTTTTTGTTCTCGTGTATTATAAATAACTGAATAATAATTGGGTTTCAAAAAATTAATTTCCGAAATAATCTTACAGTTAAAATTAAGATAAATGAAAATAATAAAAAAAATAAACATCATGCCTTTAAGTTTCATTGCATCCCTAATACACCATGCTCATTTTATTTCTTCACACTTTGAACGAAATACATTTATCTGTTCTGGGCACAGAATGTTTTCACATTTTAAACATTGCATTCACGTTCTTTTGTCCTTGGCGCGAGGGCAAAAAATTTATCACATCTTTCATACTTAGTTGTTTCGAATTTCATGTATTCGTTTAATTCTTCGTCGAAACTTCTGCTTTTGTTTTGCATGCAGTACGTCAATTTCTTGGAACAGTATTAATCTCTGATCTTTGTTCAATACTTTTTTTAATTAATTGTAATGCTAAGTCCTTCAAAAACAGACTTCTGTTTCTGGTTGGTGGATTAGCAGTTGAATGTAATATAATTCAAGCATTTATTACAAAAACATTCAGTGCAGGAAAGAAAATTACCATTGACCACCTCCTTGTTATTCTGGCGATTGAATAATTGGCTGACATTTCATTCCCCATATCCACTACTCCTTTAGTCATATTATTAAATCATATAATTCCTGACTTTTTATTTTCTCCAATAGTATCATCTATAGTATGATCGTTGTATAATGTTGAAAGTATAAGAACAGTTTTTCCTTTTTTAGGAACATCAGGAATTAACGTTTTATCTTTTTCAAAACCAAAACATTGTAGAAAATATTCTTCGTTTCATCTTCAGTTTCCGAAATGCATTTTTCATCGCTTTCAAATATTTCTAATAAATCTCACATGCGTTGCATCTCCAGTTCATAGGGACTCATTCTTTTTACCATAATGCAGTTAGAAATTTTTAAGAATTTAATGTCAAGTATTTTAAAATCACTTGCGAGTAGAAATATTTATTGTTACACTCTAGAAATAAATTTCTGAACTAAATATTCAGTCAGAAAAACACTTACACGGACAGGCGCGTGGGGTGTGTCATATCCCAGTTCCAACAAAATACTGATAAATCGTTTTCTGAAAGACACAGGCAAAGAAAAAGCGGTTCTGAAAGTCAACCGCAAATAGAAACTCAGCTACTGAAAGCAGCACAGAATATCACTTTCACAAGTTAGGAATATTTATTTTTATATAGGGTTGGGGTATGATACACCCCATGCGCTTTCCCGCGGGTTAACATCGAGTAACTGAGTATTTCGCTAATTTGGCGAGATATCGCCAAGCTGGCAAAGTTTTTTACTACTAATTTTTATCGCCAAATTTGGCGAGCAGTAGCCAAAAAATGGCAAAATTGGTGACCATTTTGCAACATTTTTCTTCGGTCTGTGTATCATCATAATGAGTATTGTAATTGAATACCTGCAATTGATTTCAAGTGTAACTGCAACCGTATTCTGCCCTCATATGGCTTCGGGTGATTTTGAGAAGCAGAAAGAACTATAGTTTAGTTTAGTGACGGAGGACGTGGGCACCCCCCCTTTACCATTATGGTTTATTGGTTAGCAGAAAGTACTAGCAATATCTCAGCGGACGGAGAAGAACACTATAAGACTGAAGAGATCATAAGTTCCTAAGTTGTAGTCGCGAGTTGTTAGTTCAGCGCATGTTCGGAGTACTGAGATATCTCCGGGTTAGCTTCATCTTTGGATGTCTTTTGCATTGCGTTATGTTTAACGTTCTTAGTACTTTGCAGTGTAACTACTGGAGATACTCTGTGATACTATGAACACTTATACGAGAATTTCTGTTGAAAATTCCAGAACTTTGAAGTGTTTCTTTTGATAAAAGTTTTATGAACCTATCGCCCGAAATTGTGTGCATTCAGTCTGTTACGAACCCATACGCATGTAACAGTACTTTATAGAAAAAAAAATGGTACCTTTATTTTTCGGAAATGTAGTTTCAGCTTCTACTCTATAGAAAACAGTTATCTTATTTCTTTTTTCTTTTCTTCCCCCTCTTTTTAACAGGAACTTTTACTTTTCTCTACACTGATATTAAAAGCAGGTTTCAATTCACTCGGAATGCGTAAACCTATTACTAGGTCTATTAGTTCTCAAGCTTATTAGACATTTTCAAGCAAACGGAAAAATAGTTTCGTGATAATAGAAATTATTGTATTCGATCAGGCTATTCAAATACTGTTATTATGTAAGGTATTAACTATTTGTATAAAGAATTTATTACTATTATTTCTTTGTCTATTGCTGATGAGAAATAAGCATTTACGAAAGAGGAAATCTTAACGTTATAAGTTTACCAATACGGCATTAGAACAATTTCTATAGCGCACATTTATATTATGTCGTTGTTTGTAATTTTGCGTTTGGCTATAATTGTTAAATGTTTAAAAATAAAATGAAGCTTTCCTCTTTTGACAACAACTCACGTGAATTGTTTACTTCAGCGTTTTCAAAAGAAGCTGCTGTGAATAAACAATAGCCCCAAACCTGTTAGGTAAACACAACACCATGTGATATCCAAGGAGGAAATACAGATCAAAATTTGGAATCTTTGGCAATAATCATTCATTCAAAGCTGGACAATGTACAATAATGTCTTCCGGAGAATACTTTATCGGTGATTTAAAAGTGATAATTAGTTATTATTAAAAACCATAAATCATACCCAAACTCATATATTTATGGATACATATGTTACCGTGAAAGACCGAAATTGGAGAATGTCGACTTTCACCGGAGAATATCAACATTCACCAAATACGTCAGTGAAAGATCGAATATTGCACTACATTCTTGTATATATGGGCCCTCACCGGTATATGTCGACAATCACAGATATGCTCTGGTGAAAGTCGAAAAGAGAGGTTATAAAGTGCCATAATAGTTTAAGTTGTTGCAATAAATAAGTTTTGAATCACATAATTTAGTAAGTTTTTTAGGTGTTCGCCGATAACATCGCGGACGAAAACGTCGCCGAGAAAACAACGCAAGGCGAAAACGTCGTGCTACAAAACATCGTGGGAGAAAACATCGCAAAGAGAAAACATCGCAGTTCTAAAACATCGTGGTACAAAACATCGTCGTCGAAAATAAAGCGGTTCAAAAACTTCGCAGTTTAAAAACATCGTCGTCGAAAATATCGTGGTAAAAAATAAAGTATCTACATATCATCGCAAGACGATAACATCGCAGACATGCTTTTTTCAGGCTTTAATAACTGTAAATGGATATTCCCATAATGATTTGTGAGCGCAAGCTGTAAAGAAGGATAATTTTTACTTTCATATTTTTTATTAAATATTAAATTTTTGCTGAGAAAATAAGAAGAAAACTTAAGCATAGAAAATTAATGCAACTTATAGCACTTAATAGAATTTAAAATCGACATGGTTAACAAAGACCATTAATAAATAATTTTTTTAAAAGATTTTACAGGTAATTTTTCATAAAAAGTATAATCTGTTAAGTTGCATTTAATTTTCTATGCTTAAGTTTCCTTCTTATTTTTCGGCAAAAATTTATTAGTTAATAAAAAAATGTGAAAGTAAAAATTATCCTTCCTTACATCACTTGCGCTCACAGATCATTATGGGAATATCCATTTACAGTTATTAAAGATTGAAAAAAGCATGTCTGCGATGTTATCGTCATGCGATGATTTGTAGGTACTTTATTTTTTACCACGATATTTTCGACGACGATGTTTTTAAACTGCGAAGTTTTTGAACCGCTTTATTTTCGACGACGATGTTTTGTACCACGATGTTTTAGAACTGCGATGTTTTCTCTTTGCGATGTTTTCTCCCACGATGTTTTGTAGCACGACGTTTTCGCCTTGCGTTGTTTTCTCGGCGACGTTTTCGTCCGCGATGTTTTCGGCTGTAACCGTTTTTTATTACTGTTATTTTATTTTCTCATTTAGAACGTACTGTATAATTAAGTAAGTTTTTAATTTCTATTATTTTCCTTTCTCATTTTGAATGCATTGTGTGTTTTAGGTTCTCATGTTCTTAAGTTCTTATTTCAAGTTTTAAGTGCGTTTATTCGCGACTGAGTTACGGAGAAGAAAATATAATATTGTTATATGTTCAACATTCACCATTAGTACATGGTGAATGTCGACATTGACCGGTGTAACTCAGAAATAAGAGTATTTGGAAAATATTTCGGACATACACCAAGAGACTATGTGAATGTTGACATTCACCGGTGAAAGTCGACATTCTCCAGATTTCGGTGTTTCATCATAACATATACATATATATATATGTATATGTTACGGTATATACATATATATATATATATATCTTATAAGGTCGGTTTGAAAAGAGGGTCGGTTTGAACACCTTGCAAGCATCAGACATGTTTTCTCTGCTTTCTGCATGCTATCACGGTGTAACGGTAGCACACTCGACGCGTATTCGAGAGTTTCAGATTCGAATCCTGGCGAGGTCACTGCACATAATTCACGTCATCTAGCTTCAAAAGAACCTAATAAGTCTAGAACAGCTCCCGAACTAAAAAGGTCGTGAATTATGATTCTTCACCACCATGATTTGGCGACTGAGTCCCTTAATCCCCAGTGGCCTTTACAAAGGGGAGTATATAGGGTATTTTCTCGCTCTCTTCTACATGCCTTCGTGGTGTAACTGTAGCACACTCGGAGCGTATTCGAGAGATGTAGGTTCGAGTCCTGGCATTGCTCAATTCTCATATCTCCTGCTTAAAAAAATGTAATATCTCTACAGTCTATTACTAAATAAGTAAAGATCTGTCTATATGTTTACTCCTCTCATTGTGGAAAAAAGGGCGACAGCAGATCTTAATCGCATATAATCATCCATCTCAATTTGTGCAATTTCATTGTATGTGCGAATTTAATGAATTTTGGGTTAACAAACGCAGCGATTAAAAAGCAATGTGCTATCACTACTTGGGATAAAATAATTTTGTCTTCTGCAAGCCAGTATGTTGACTTAACAAACTTTAACATATTTATCTTCCAAATTTAATCAAATATCTGGACTATTTAAAAGCCAATATTCTGTCAATGTAGGAAATAAAATACTTTTCCATTCTTCAGAGCGTAATACGAGTATATGTAATTTTCATACTTAATGTGTCTTTTATTGATTACTAAACTAAGTCTTAATAATATTTTTTCCACTTTTTAATCTAATTTATTTAATTAAAAATGCATGTAATTTAAAGTATTTAAGGATTTTTTGGTAAATTATAAAGGATGTTTTTCTCGCACTATACTGCTTACACGATACTTAATTGAAACACAATATTTTTTTTAACTTTTTATTGCATGTTATATTTTTAAATACAGCTTCTTATAAGTGCTATATTATAATCTGAAACTTTCTTACCTAGCTAAAACCAGGCTAATTCAAGGATAAATTCTTCGGTATTCATTATTTTTAGCAGCGTAGTGGATCCTGTATGTTGTGGAAATATCGCTCTCATTTCTTTTCCAATATGAAAGATTAACATTTTTCATATGTTGTTCATTTTTTCATCGTTCTTTGATAAAGATTACCAGGCTTGGTTTTATAGATAGAGAAAAAAATAAAAGGAGTTTTATTACCGAAATAATATATATGATGATTGCTGCAAGACAACCATTGTGTCCCTTATCAATAAATTCTCCAAATTCCAAGAGCAAAATGAAATGAAACAAAGGATATTTGAGTTAAGTGCTGCTAGTATGTATTGAAAAGTAGTCTAGCGTACAAAAAATAATATCAGCACAGTTGATAAGTCTGAAGGAAAGAGATAGCTGATCCATACTTTTTAATTAATACTATGTCCGCATTTAATTGTTAATCAAAAAGATGTTTTTATGGAGTGATGTTGGGGAATTTGCATTCTTCTTTGCGGCTGCACAGTACTGAAGATGCGTAGAGTCCAATGATACATAGTCTCAAGGTAGAAACTAAGGAAGGTGTGTGAGAGAGAGAAAACTGTGCGTCCTCCCAATCTCCTGTTTACTTTGCATAGCCAGTAGCCGTAATTCTCTTCAATCCGGTGCAGCGATTTGATACAAGGAATCCTGACAAGGCTGTCAAAAATTATAATGAAAACAGAAATATAGCCGAATCACCCAGACAGCATATACATGTATATGAAGTATCATATGGCATTGTTGTACCCACGTACAAATCGAGATACCAGCCAAGTTAATCCCGCGTTAACCAATAAGTGAAAATAAAACACTTTAAAATATTTTCTTCATTTTGGGCCTTTATTAAAAGTAGTTGAAATATTGAAGAAATTTTATAATGAACTGCAGTATTCACTATTACTTACTGCATGCATAATTTCCATTGCATCTGAAGTCTAGAATCGTTGGGCTAGAACGATTAAATTAGTTTAATCAAAAAAACAATGCTTTTGGCTTCATTTTAAAATTATTAAATATATTAATGAAGCTGTGCTAGTTGGACTTAATTTAATTACACTAATTGGGTTCATTAAAATCTTTATATATGTTTTCTTTTTTATAATATCTACTTTTAGGCTGCTATCTGTGGAAGTCTCTAATCTTCCAAAAATCCATTATTAACGTAAGTTTTAGTTTCAAGGTAAAATATTATCACTTTCGTACGATTTGGTTGCATCGTCATTCACTATATTCTGTACCATTTCTTTCGGATTGTAAAGTTGCGAGCCTCCAACTTGCACGCAACCAAGAGGTGACTGTTGAAACTGGATAAATGACAGAGTCTTGCTAAGGGTTTAAGTCCCTTTTTATTCAACGTAATAAATTACAAGTGTGTGCTCTTGACGCTCACAAACTACGCCAACTCGGCGGTAAAATAAAAATAAGAACCTGAAAAGAAACTAATAACAAGACTCTAACTACGAGGCTCTCTAAAAGTAACTAACCTCACCGCGTTTTACAATACCGCTGCTAATTCAGCAAACTTTGAATATCACGTTGAACGATTAACAATTCTCCGAGGCAAGCACACAGGCCGAAACGCGGGGTTCTTCAATTTCTGGCTAACTACCTCCGCGCTCGTGAAGTAAGAACAGCACACCTCGAACTCGTTTCCTTTCTATTTAACTCAGAATACTTCCGCTGATAATTTGAATCCTTGCGCGTTCTACTAAAATTTACATACTCTGGCATTGGCAGTTCCAGGGGAAAGTAAGGCTTGACAGGAAAGATAGTTTAAACTTAAAATAAATGTTAGTTAAAATAAATATAAACCCTACAGGGTTATTGAAACCAGAGAAAAGAAACTCGATGAAACTAAGTTAGTGTTGCTACATTCTTAGACGCAGAAATGACCATCGAAGAGATGCTGATAATTAACTACTGAATTTCTAAATATTTAATATTAAATTTCTCTCACATTTCTCTCACTGTACTGTTTAAAATCTCTTTTTGCAAGAGCTATTTAGTCGTACGATCATTCTAAACGCCATGCAATTTTATCTAGAGAATGTAAGTTGACAACAGTGGCTTCGCACATAAAATCAGTAAATGCAATTTGAGTAGTTAATAAAAGATATAATTATGCCAAAATCTTTAATTTCAGTTCCTACTCAATCATGAACACACTTTTTGTTCCTCCTTTATTTAAAATTACTATTAGCATCATAATGAAATTTGTTTTTATTCCATTTCTTTCCTCTTCGTGGTAATCAGAAAACATCAAAATCAGCTCAAAATGCGCAATTGTTCAAAATGGCACACTTCTTTCAAAGAAATAATGCTCGCAAGCATTTACAGTGCAGCTTAATATATTACACTAATGATTTATTCCTAAAACAGATTCGATAAGAAAAATGAAAGAGCATTTATGCAAACGCTATTCTCATTGTTTAAGAGAACAAAACACAAACAAAGTTAAATCATATATCGTCTTCCTTTGTCTGAGGAACAACGTAATAATTGAAAACATCAATCAGCAGAAAGAGGGCGCACAAAGCTGTGTTATTCAACTCCCAAGTCCTCTCTCGTCAGATAATGCTGATTACGTTTTATGCAAATATGTACATTCGCATTCATGATAGAGGAAGAAGATAATTTTTTTAAATATAAATCCAAAACATAACTTTCCCTAAAAGGGAAATTTTCTTTATTCTTAGGGAAAATATATTAAAGAATGGGTAAGATTTAAGAAAAGGAGGTTAGCCGAAGCGCGGGGAAGTTATGATTTTTTTCGTCTTGTTTTATTCTTTTGAAAGAACCTGATTAATATTGCAGCTTTTCGTAAGGAAAATGAATGGGATATTTGCCCTTTTAGTCAAAGTCGGGGGATTTGAAAAGAAGAGTTTGCCTTCAAAAAAAAATCTTTTTAGTTTTGTTTTGTTTTGTTTTGGATATTTTATTGAAAAGAAGAGATTTTATCCAATTGAATTGATAGTTCCATTCATTTCTGTCATTTCGAATTTCGGTTCTATGAAATGAATGTATCATAACATAAATTATTCTTCGATTTACGTCATACTTTTAAAATATTCGTAAGTAGTATTCCATAAATTATGAAACAGTTGAAAGCCATTCATTATTTTCCAGTAAGTTTTGGGAATAAATTTATGCTATCTGCAACGCTTTTATTTGGGAAATAGTGGCACAGAAATAACTACAATTTAAGAAATACGAAAACTGAATATTTCTTAAAGTACTATAATAAGGTAAGCTACATCAGGAAAAAATATTGTTTAAAGTAATTTTCTTGGGCATTACCAATGCAACAATTATGTGCAGACATCCATATTATAAATTTAAAACAAACACTGAAAATAACTATTCTGTAACCAAAATTATCAAGCAAGACCGGCTTCTGATATTTTTTGAAGATTTTGCCTTCATCAATAGTGAAGGATTTCAAAACACAATAACCAGGTAAGTTTGAGAAAACAAGCCAGTGATGACTTGTATATACAGATGTATTAAAATTAGAAATAGTAGTAAGCTCGCCTAAAAGTATGTATTAAAAAATGTAAACGATTTTCAATAATCTTGAACTTTAATAATAAGCTAAATCCTTTTCTCTCAGTTTTAAACGCTTAACATTCTCTAACATTCAAAATTTATATTCTACTAAGTATTCAAGATTTAAACTATGCTAATTACCTATTATACTATCAGGATCCACTGTAGTAGATAGTATAGTTCAGGGAAGATAAAATGCCACTAAGATTAATGTCTGACTGCAAATAAAGAGGCTCTGGTTGAGACTTGTAGTAAACTACATAGCAGTAATCCATAAAGATACATGTAGTTATAGATTACATCATCTTTATCTAAACATTTCCTGCCTTTTCTTCAACTTGCACTCAATGACTTTAGTTATTTTATTGTACTTTAATTTTCAACATAAAATAATTGAAGCATATAAAAAGAACATTAACAAATCTGAAAGGTTTCAGATTTTAAATTAGATCCAAAGGGGCGTTTTTTAGCACTTTGTCAGTTATCTTTATTTATTAAATATCACGTTCTTCACACTTAAACCATAAGATTCAGTTCAAGAGCAATATCGCAAAATAGTTTTAAATTGAGCATATCTTTAGAATTTCCGATACAGAGTCTCGCGCGTTGGGGATAAAAATGTTTTATCTGTAAAACGTTGCCATCGCTCGCTTTGAAATTCTTGAGTTTGTTAATCAAAAATTCTTTAAAATTTTGCAAAATATGAAATCGATCATAAAACAAATTCCAGATTTCAAATTTGGTCTTCCACATGCCCATATTCGTAGGAGGCTTACGTCATTCAAAATTCGATGGCTCTATGTACCGTTTTTTTATCACAATGCGAGAATCATACATTTATGCAGATTCTCATTATTTAATTTCTTCAAATATAACAGAGGTGATAATATTTGGTAGCAACAGTTTGAAAAGTGAAACGGACATTTATAGTAAACCAACGCAAAATCGCAAAACGAAAACAATAGTCCTTCAGAGACAAAGCCCGTTTGAACTTATCATAATCCTTTTGCATAAGTAATACACAAACAATGCATTTTAGACATAAATTTATCAAAGTCACAAATGTGTATGCATGCTTTAGATAGCAATATCTGTAATTAGACTGTAACAAAAAAAAAAAAAAAACTGTTCTTCTTATATAATTTTTACTGATTTTCATGGAGTGTGACAAAGCAAACGTAAGCTATATATATACACCGTTCCAATCTCTACCCAGTTTTATTTTCGTAACCGTTGATCGTCAACTTATACATCTAGTAACAAAAGTATTTAAATGATGTATATACTCAGATTTTGGCGTTTTAAAGAAATTAAAATAACTGCAACTATATTTTTGTAAATATAACCAAATCTAATTTCCTACACTTGCGGAATTTGGTCGCAAATTTTTAGACAATTTTATTCCGTTTATAGAAATATTTTACCTACAATATTTGTGTTTTAAATGTTCTATTTGATTATCCTTATTCTTCACTTCTTCAAGTTTTACATGGTAATTTATTAGACAATTGAGCCTTTTGTCGTATTGGAAGAGGTATTTTATCCCATTCTTTTCGAACAGCTTTCTTAAGTCCAAGGTGAGTTGTAGATCGACATTTGCGCAATCAGCATTTTAAAAGTTCAAAAGCGCAAAAATCCATGGAGGAAATATCAGGAGGTTTACTAGGATATGAGTGAAAGGTGTGAACTTGATACCATTTTCTTGTTTCATTTCTTTGCAGGAATTTAACAGAGGATTTTGACGTACGACTGCTTGCTTTGTCTTGATGCAGTTCTATTGATCATTTTTTAAAATTGGGTTAAAAATATGTTTGTTATAATATCTGGAGTTGATCTTAACACTTTTTTCCGTTTTTATTATTTTTAATTTGCCGTTATATGAAAAAACAGCGACAGTCATAAATCCCTTTGAAAAACTTTCTTTGGATTCTTTGAACCATGTTTGGAAAGTTTTTCTCCTCTCTATTGATAATAAATGCATCTCTTTTTATTGTAGTTATTTAAATATACCCATATCTATTATGATAATCTTTTCCTATTTCTGTCCGGACAACTGTTTCGCATAAAGGATTATGCAGTGCTTTCTGCGTTCGGCTATGTGTCGGGAACAAAGACTATGTACATTAGGTTTTTTACTGTTTTCAAGATCCAAATCAGAATTAATTATTTCGCTTACAATTGACACTGAACATTTTAATAATTTTGCGACTGTCTTTTAACTTGGAAGATTTTTCTTTTAACTTTAATGAACTTATCTTTGCAACATTCGAAACATTTTTTTTTTTTTTTATATTTGTATTTGGAACAATTTTTCCGCATGCACCCAAACCCCGCCTTTTTTTCTTTCTTGTAAACATAAACAGCCTTCCATCCATTGCTTCTTGAAAAGCGCCAATTTTCAAGAAAACAAAACTGTCAAGTAGCACAAGATAATTTTATAAGATATTTCTCCCGCCTTCTTGACACGGCTTTATGGTGTGGTGGTCTGCCCGCTGGGCGCGTATTCCAGAGGTCCGTGGTACGATTCCCGGCAAAGGCGTTGCTAATTTTTCATCTTGCCTGTTTCTAATAACCTAATGTCTCTACAAGTGGCGCCCGAACTAAAAGGGTGGTGGATGACGATTCTCCCCACCCAGGATTTGGCGATTGGGTCCCCTAAAAAGCCAAGTCGCCCTTTAAAAGGGGGAGTATATAAGGTATTTCTCCCGCCTTCTTGATATGCCTTCGTGGTGTGGTGGTCTGCACGCTGAGCGCATACTCCAGAGGTCCGTGTTTCGATTCCCGGCGAAGGCGTTGCTAAGTTGCAGTTAAAGAAAATTCCAAGCAGAAGGTTCTTTTTATAGCAAAACAAAATCAACTAAAAAAAAATGTGCGAACAGCCTCTATATATAGTTCGACCGCCTCATCCGCGACCATGAGCGCAAACACGCATGCGCCATTCGGACTGAATTATTCTGAAAATAGGGTGGAAGGATGGGGACTTTCTTTCCCTTCAGCATAGCTATTTCCGTAGAAGAGAAGACCTTTCACGTCGCAGCAAGTAATACTGCCCTTTTTGGACGAGTCTATGTGTTTTGGCAGAATGCCACCCAGGGTTGCGCTTCAGACGGTCGAACTATACTTAAGAAAATTTTACATTCGTTTTAAAAACGTAAGCACAAAATGCTTGTCTTCCATGCGATGAAAATTGACCGAGGTACTTAATTTCAAAACCTGCGATTTTTGACATCATATGCAATTTGCATTGCGGGGTCGGTTAGTAAAGTAATTAGATTAATTGAGTTTGTTTTTTTTGTAATTAAACTTTATTTAATAATATTGTTTTATTATTTTCTTAAATTTATAATTTAGTTGCATTTAGTATGTCAAAAGAATTTTCACCCAAACGATTTATAAGATTTCAGAATCTCAAAATGCCTTATTAATGTATTCATGAAATTTTCATAATCGGAAAACCATACAAAAAAGACGGGAATTTACAAATATCTTTCTCTTTTGATAAACACAAATATTATTTTCTGTTCACTAGGTAGTAAAACAGCAGACTGCCAGTGTTTTCAGAACACGATTCTTCAAGGTTTTGTCATTAAGATCTTTGTTTTGAAAAAAAAAATATACTGGTAAATAATTTTCAAAATAATCTTCATAGAAATAAAGACTCATCATCCAGAAACCTAAAATCATAAAATCAGAAACCCGTTTCTAAAGAATAATTTACTTTTTATTACTAACAAATGCAAATATTTCGATCAGCTTTCGTCGTGCGCAAGTCAAGCTTGTTTTGCTTTAATTTATACAGGGAGTATAAAACTTTCCTGGATATAAATATAAGAACCGATAGAACGTGTAAAAAGTTAGAATTCGTATTTTATATTTTATTTATTTATTTATAAATATGTAAACAGAAATTTTGCGTTATTTAAAAGAGCCTTGAGAAATTAAAGGACTTTCGTGGGCATATACGAAATAATAGCGTAATAGCTCGTAATAGCGGACTGCATAACGGACAGTTTATAGGAACTACATAATTTCAGAAGATTTTCGAGTGCATAAAAAATAACTATATATGATTTCCAATAATGATTCAAGAAAACCTCCTAAAGGCAGCTAAACATTGCTATGTTCCTACTGTTGCACAAATTATACCTTTGTAGACAAAACCAAAATAGGCACAGAACAGTATGGAATATTTGTGATGCCACCCATTAATTCTAGTAAGAAAAATAAGTGATTTTATCATTTAACGTATACGATTTTATTTTAATTAATTTATCGTTTGTGAGAGCCAAGTCTCACATTTTCAGCCTCGAATTTTTTCATTGATATCATTTCTGCACCTCGAAGAGAAATTGCAGTTTTACCAGTTCTTCCCCTAGCAACTGAGAAGCGAGGTGGGTATAAGAAAGACGATTTCGGGAGTATTTGTCTATGTACGCGTTTAAAATACTAGAAAAAATTTGCTTTGAGATGCATAGACTTTTTGTATAAATAAAACAAAAATTTTGAATTTTCTAACTTTATTTAGCAAATATGAAAAGAATAATACTTCTTTAGATTCGAAATGAAGCCTGCAAGTGTACCAGGTATCTAGTTATATGCATTAGTGTTCATGTGAAGGATAAGCATCGGTGAAGTAAAATAGTGATTCATTTTCTCAAGAATAAGTATTCTGCTTTAATTCAAATTATATTCTTCGTTCGACATTTTCTAAAGAATCAATAACAACACGGCGAAACTTTAACTATGGAGGTAGATTAACCAAATGGTGTTATTGTCATCGATAATATTAGCGTAATGGCTGTTCTGATCTAAATTGATCGTTGCCCGAACAGACAAATTTCGTTAATTTATTTGTATGATAATATTTTGTAAATTTATCTTTCGTTAATGTATCTTACGACAATAGTTTTTGTTAATTTATCTTTCTTTAATTTACCTTATAATAATATTTTTGTTAATTTATCGTTCGTTAATTTATCTTACGATAATATTTTTTTAAATTTATCTTTATGTTTGTTTATCTTAACTTACTGACAGTCGTCTATTATGCAATCAAGGTTTTTATGTTCTATTTAAAGCACTGATCTGCCTTTTCAGTCTTGATCTATTCTAATAATCATGAATGAGTAATATTTATTCAATGGTATTACAATATCCCTAGTAAGGAAGCAAAATTTTCTAGTTTATCATTAATTCCTAGGGTTACTGTATACACAACGCAACTGTCCAATAATATTAATGTAAAACATTCTTTCAAATTTTCTCATTTAGCCTTATATTTTAATCTAAGTCACAGTATCCGACATGGTAAAATTAAGTTAAACAAATATTTTTCTTACACCTTTATTAAATTAATTTTGCATTTCTAGTTTCATGGGATTGATAGGAGTCAAGTTCTTAGTTTCTAACAATTTGATTTATAGATATCTGATTTCTGTATGAGTAAAAACTAAATCAACAGAAGTTTAGTTTATACTCTCTTTTAAACTTTGGAATGAAGTAGCAAGAAATATCTTAGTTGAAACATGCATTGTTGTTACCAGTTCTCTAGTACCATTCTACTTAGGTCATCCGACAGACAAGTTAAAGTAAAGTGTAACTTTATAAGACTTAGCGAACGACTATTATTTCAACCTTTAGTTTAAACTGACCGTTAGCTTCGTAAGATAAAGTATTTTTACATGAGTAAACATTAAAATAACTTTAGCAGGTTTACAAAAGATTTTTATGGGATAGTTTTCTTACACCTATCAGTAATATACTTGATAAATTATTCATAATTCATGAAAAAATTCAAAATTAGGACTTATAGATAACAAAACTTATTTTCATTTAAATATTTTATTTTTATACATATATTTTAGTCTTAGGAAAATGACATAGATTATGTTCGAATTAATATGAATCTGAAAAAAAAACTAACTTTGTTACTCATCAAAATCTAAGACAAAATTTCTCATTCAAATTTATGTCATACCAATAGAGGTATTTGAAAGAGTTCTTTAATTTCTGCTTTCGGGTAAAAGCATCTAAAAATTTTCATTCAGTATAAAATGGCGTCTTCTAGGTAAACATACGGAAAAACAGCAGATTAAAAACAAATATAAATCCATCAAGTTTAACAGAGACCTTAAAAGTTGACAAAATGTTTGTCTAGAAAGATACTTTAATGTTAATGGTGTCAGTACGTTTCCTGAAAATTAATAGAATTTGAAAAGAATCCATCATTTCTATACACTAAGACTACATTTTCTGTTTCTATAACATTGGAACCATTGAATAGAAGCTTTACTAAAAAGTTTTTGCTTTTATTTTCATGTTACAAAAGAGCTCTATAAAAAAACATAGAAGGCTATTTTATTTTCAAGTAAATGTTTTGGAAGCAATGATAAGCAATTTACTTAAAGCGATAGAAAAAGGTACTTTTGAAAACTTGCTTCCATGATCAAAACATTGCACTGTTAATATAAACTCAGGTAAAAAGATCCATTCTAACACTTTGAAATACTCGTAGAATAAAAGGCAAAGGAAAATATGTCTGAAGCCATCATTGAAAATTTTTTCCGACTTCAGTGAATGTGCAATGTTTACTTTCACTATGATAAGTGATTTCTCGGTAAGCTCTAAAAACGAGTTTCATTTTAAAATTTTTTAGAAAATCCATTTGCTAGTCTCATAGAACTTCTCACATCAATCGATAATAATAAATTTGAAATATAAAGTTTGTATTCTGTAGAATAAATTTATTGCACTAAAATCTAATCCTTTTTTTAATTACTAAAAAAACTGATTGGTGATCAACTGAAATTCATGTAAATTTATCAGACATTTTACACATGCAATAAGAATACTTGAAAATTTCTTTGCATATAATAAAAACTCCTCAGTAAAGGATGGAATTTAAATAATTTTTGGAATTTTTGAAACAGAAGAGATAATGTAATATGTAAGGATTATGTTAATTTTATTAACAGTTAAGTTTTAAGTTAAAGTTTCTTTCCTGTCAAATTCTTAACTTCAACTTACTACTTCCGGCCAGAACGTAGTTTTGGAATCATTCTGAAAGAGGAAGAACGGTATTGAAACCGCGAATTCTACTTGCAGAGTTAGAGAGAATCAGAGATTCTGATCTGGGCTCGTCTGCCTTTTGGATACGCTCTCTCTCAAAGCTGTTATTACGCTCGGCCATACTCAGGCCCTTGATAAGCTTCGTAGTCAAATAGAGTTAAGGGGGCAACTCGATTAGATTCTTGATAGCTTCGGCTATATTTCTTTAGTTAATCTTAGTTTTAGTTTATTTTTTAGTCTCTTAAATTCAAGCCCAAGTGTCGGCTTTTATTGTACACTCCAAGACGGAGTTTTGTTAAATCTTATTGGAATAATAAAAGCTTAGTTACCCTTCCATCTTGTTGTTTCTTGTTACACAAACGATTACTGATGTAGTAAGTGGAAACTAGCAGTTCTAAAAATTAATTAAAATATTGCTTTCATTTTGAAAAAAAAAAAAAAAAAAAAAGGAAAAAAAAAAAAGCGAATTTTCTTCATGTTGTCAGATTGCTTAACTGCACATGCACGTGAAACATGTTATCAAATAAGCTATGCTCTTCTTGAACATGGACAATTTCTTTTATGTTTTATTACACATTTTTTGAAATATATGTTACAATGTTTCGTGCATGTCACATTCATTAATTAAAATTTAATTCGCAATTATATCAATTAATTTTCAAATAAATGTTATCAGAAAACATGCTTATGATTATTACAATAATGCTTACATTAATATAGCATAACTCGCTTAAAACGAGCCCTGATTTAACGAGAACACGGATTTATTGAGTAAATCGAAAATACTTAAATGGTACAAATGTTACTTCTATGGAAGCATAACTCGCTTTTAACGATTAAACCACAGTTACAGCGATCAATATTTTTGTGATATATAAACATTCTATTGAATTCTATCTCTCCAAATCAGCTAATCTTTTCTTGGAATAATTGTTTTAACATTTCGAAGTCAATCGAAGTTAGTGATGAATCATAAATCCAGTGAATACATGACGGCGGCCTTTTATATCTTGGGAAATGATCAGGACTAAATTTTCACCATTGAATGTTATCCGGCCTACGACACTAAGGGAACATCAAAAGTTTTCGTAAGCACTTGATTTTGATGCTTCTTGATAAAAGAGAAAAAATAAGATCAACATAAAATACTAATACAAACATACATGAAGCGATACGTTTAATGAAAGATGCATAGGAAAACGTAACGTCAACATACATTACCAATTGCTTCCTTAAGGCTAGACTGGACATTTCGCAAGAGTGGCAAATCACTGAGGAAGAAGAAGGAGTAAGAATTTGAAAATTATATATCTAATTGGCACAAATGTTATCACTTCCGAGATTCTTACTCCTAAAAGTATTGTAGCTGAAATTAAACATAAAACAGATGGAAAAAACAGCAAAAGCAACGAGATAGTGACAAATGTGAATAAATGATAGCTGAACCGCCCCCAGTATACTCAATGGTTTTGAATGCGCAGAAAACTACCACAGCCAGGGGTGCAAATGACGATGTTTTTCGGGCCACGAATCTTCTCCGAGGAACAATAACACAAACAGACGATAAGGCAGTTTTAAAGCAAGGTATATATATATATATATAATATATATAGTATCATGAACCCGTTTAATAAGCGTAAATATTGCGGTCCCTTCAAGCTCTTTATAACCGAATTCAACTGTATATTTAATGATAAAGACTGATGGTATTTGGCACATGGTTGTAAATGGGACGAATGTATGACGCTTGTGAACATCGTTTGAGAAACTGTTTTTATCTGAACTATTATCACAGGGAGATAAAAACTCTGATAACACAGATTACATAAAGCAAAATGTGAAAGCATTTTATGTAACTTCTTGGAAAGATTTTAAATGATATATCATTAAATTAAATTCTGTAAATGTGAAAAATGTTCTTAATTTGAAAGCTGAGAGTTTTATTTATTTCTTCTTCAGGATTTTATTTCTTTCTTTTTTCGACTTTAGGATCTATTTTCTAACCACACATGCAATAAGAATTGAAAAGTGAATGGCGTCATCATCACCATTAAAGTCGAAATGAGACAGAGATACATTTAAAAAGGTCCATTGGCGATTTGGTGGAATTACATTCGGAAACATTCCAATTTCGCTATATTACCCTTACACGTATTTCCTGTTTTAACCCCCCTATTAGCGAGTAATGGCCTTTTGCGTGCTAAAGAACAAATTGAGTTATAGGCATGAAATACTCATAACAGTTCTAGCAATCTATTTTATTTCAAAAATGTACTTTACTTAGAAACCGATAGCACAAATGATAATTAATCAGTAATGTTTGAAATTAAACATGATAAGATGGTAACCGTCTTTTAGAACATCTTGTTTAAATGTTTTCTTTATTTGTTTTTACTTTCTTATAAGAAGTAAAGGAAATATTGTAATCGCAAAAAATATCGGGTATCATATTTCAACGAAAATTTCCATTTTTACCGCTATCTAATCCGCTTGTACGATGTTTTTGCGTGATATCTTTATGTACGGAGAGAATAAAGATTTCTTTTTCCAAAAACGGATTTAAAATGGATTCAGAGAAGATTTGTTTCGACGTCTGTACGTACGTATATATGTATCTCCCATAACCTAAAAACGAGGATCCCCAGTACTTTGAAATTTTGTATATGGGACTGCTATAACATGTGGTTGTGCATTCCTTTTTTTGGTTGCAATCGACAGCACCAAAAGTATGTAAATATATATATATACATATATATATGTGTGTGTGTGCGTGATAAAAACTTGGAAAACTGATTGACGATGGAGCTCTGCATTATAACTTAGTGAGACTTTACTACATAATTAGAAAGATGACACCCGAAGGAGAGAGCTGTAGACCGACGTACCTGAACTGAACAAATTTCGAGCCTATGTTTTTCATTAGACATGGTCATGAGCACAAGACACCACAATTTATATAGAGCATGACATTTTAAATAACGGCGTATCTAGCAGCACGAAAATGCACAGCAATTTGAAATAGCGTCCAAGCGGCAACAGAACTGTAAGGTAACTGCGCATTTATCCAATATGGCAGTCTGATAAGAGAAAGCTTTTGGTTAGGTAAAAAAGTTTCAGTTCCCAAGAGTTCAAATTTCGAAAAAGCTACGTCATTACGCAGACTATGCAAGATGGATTGATCCAGAAATGACGCAATTCAGAGAAATTATTTCGATTTTTAGAACGAAGAGGGAGAATTAAAGGGTTACCGTTAGTTTAAATTATAATTTTGATTTACATATTTTTTTATCTTGCACACACACAGATATACGTACATGTGCGTGTGCATGTGTGTTTTTGTATGTACTCACTCTGTTATTCGGCTCTGTGAGCTCAGTTTTTTTATTCCTATATGCTGGTAAATTGCGCATTTTTTGTTTTAAATGTGATTGAATAATATTGTTCTTATGTACCAGTTAAGGATTTTATGTCTTTAGTTAATCTACATGCAATACTTTAGAATTATCAACAATTTATAAATTGTTTAAGTGCGACTAAATCTAATGAAGCAGCCATTTGTTTACTCAAACATTAACCCAAAGAGTTCTAAAAAATCCTAAGGTGCCAGCCGTAGTACAGAAACGAGATTTTATTGTGTTCTTCGCAGCAGCCTCAGAGGAAGCTTGACAGTAGCAAAATGTATTAATGGCAAGTTCTTTGGAAACATTTGCAAACAGTAAATCTAGTATTTTATAAAATACTGAATACATATTAAGTACTGACGATCTGAATACTCAATGATAAACGTGGGAAACCAAAACACGTTGAATCAAATACTGCCTACGTTTTAATATTTTAGCAACTACATGAGTAGATCCCTCAAAAAGATTTTCGCAGGTATAATAGAGGATGTGCATTAAATAGCAACGCAATCAGTAAGAGTCATTTTTGTTTTCCTTCAGAGCTGAGGTGTTCCTGAAGCGCTAATACTTTTGCGTAGAACGCATTAAGCACACAACCCTCTGAGCGGCCAGGGTTTTCGCTGAGAAAGCACAAATTTCCCAAAACTATTATGAGAACAAATTGTTTTTTGATTTTAATGTAAAAACTTTTCTGGTATTTCCTACCTGTATTTGTGTACTTTTGATATATTGCCTTAATTTCTTTGACATATTTTAATATGCACGTATATGTACGTTCAGATATCACAAAAAATATTTTAGGCCGTATATATACGGCCTTGCCGCTTAGAGGGTAAAATAACGAAATATTTTAAAATTTATTTGAGTATACCAGGCAGCAAACGTTGTGATATCTTTTGCCCCTTCACTCCTATAAAAGAAATGTTGGCCGCCCAACCGGTAAAGTTGTTAGCGTCGCTTACTGCCGTGCCGAAGGGCCCGTGATCGAATCCCGAAGAAGGCATGGATATTTGTAAATGTCTAGTGTCCTTGTGGCATGAGGGTACTCTAAATATGCGGCGAATCGGAAGTCCTCTTGAGACGCTGTGTTAGGAGAAGAGGGATGGGAGACCCTCGGACCCTCCCCCGGGGTACTCTCCATCAAAATTGGGGGCGGAAATGAGTTAAATTGAGCTCTCACCTGAAAGGTGCTTGTAGCGATCACCGGACTATATTTCTTGAAAGGCGCGCCTGTAATGAAGCCAAAGGAGAACAGGTAGTGACGCATCTCGAGGAGAGGAGAAAGCAGACAGATGTCGGAGTTTACTGACACTTCTTGACTTGGTGTTCTGAGGTACGCTGTTAAAAGCTCCCATTGTTTCGTTTTGGATATGTTGTATACTTCCCTAACTTGTGTAAAATAAATTCTAACTTGAATATGGATAATTTGCATCTTACTTTATAAGGTTTTTATCAAGCATTTTAATACAGAATTAGTGAAACCACTTAACGGATGACCTGATGTCGCAGCACGCACATGGACTGAAAACTGGGAATCTTATTCCATCGACGAAGCACGGGGCTTGAGTGAACCTTTCCTCATCGAAGCTTACAACTAGTCAGTTTCTCTTCCGAAATATTCGATTCATTTCCTAAAATGGAAAATAACGGCACAGCTAAAGCCACTGGAAATATAGCACATGTAGCGGTGAAAGCTCCTTTCAGATAAATCCACAGAGGCAAAGTATATATTTGATACGGAAGCCAGATGTCTCAATAGTTCCGCCCACAGTTGCGGAGCGCAATTAGCCTAATACCAAGCGTCAACTTTTTGCTGCAAATGGAACTACAATACCTACTTCTGGCCAAAAACTCATTAAACTGGACTTATCATTACACAGAGATTGGCCGTTTCATTGGCCAACAAATGACCATTTGTTTCATTGGCCGTTTGTCATCGCTGCAGTTTCTCAACCTATTATTGGGGCTGCCTTCCTTTCGTCACTTTAGATTGCTGGTCGACATTCGTCAAGAATGTTTGGTGGACCCACTTACCCAACTACGTTACGTTCCAAAGGAACTGTGACTACAAATGGCATAAATCACCAGTCAGTGAACGGGGATACTAAATTTCACCAGCTGCTTACCGAGTTTTGTGCGCTTACGGAAGGTAGCTCAACGCTACGAATCATTAAGCACGACATTACTCACTATATTGAGACTAGAGGCCCGCCTGTGTTTTCACGGCCGCGCAGACATTCAGCTGATAAGCTTAAAAGCAACCAAACAACAATTCCAGAACCTGCTGGAAACCGGAATCTGCAGACCCTCTAGAAGCTGCTGGGCATCCCCTCTGCACATGGTGGCGAAAACAATGGAGATTGGCTGCCATGTGGGGATTATAGGAAATTAAACAATGTCGCCATCCCAGGTAGGTATCCTGTTCCTCACATACACTAAGAGCACCTGCCGAAGAACTGCCGTGCATCGCTGTTTTCACGCTCCTCAATATTCGCAATTTTTCGCGTAAGTCCTCATAATTAGGTTGAGTAAATCATACCATACTATTGAGGAAGCCAAGACGTGCGTTTTGATATATGGATTAAGCCTGTATCATCCATACGTAAAAAGTTATTAATTAATTTCTAGTTTACTCGTGGGAGCCCATTGTGTCCGCCATTGTTCATGCAAGGGAAGAACAACATGGCACTTTAGTCCATCATTTACTCTCAAGATTTATATCACCGGACGCGCAATCGTGTCAGGTTTTCCTTGGAACTATTTTCGTAGTGATCAGATTATTATTACTTTAATTACGTAAGATTATTTAGCTAGCACGTGGTGTGAAGAGTCATCTGTGAAATTGCAGGAAAAAGTACGGTTTCATCCCTGAACGTATTGCTAACTATGACAAAGAGCTCCAAAGAGATAAGAAAAGCTGTTGATAACAAAAGGTACTAGTGGTTTCTTCATCAGGCAGTTTCTCCAGTTTTTACAGCCCTTTTTTCATGAAAAAAAGATGACAACAATCAGCGGAAAATGACGACTAAGCATTTCTAAATTAAAAGATTCTCCGTCAAATAGTTCAGAAAATATAAAATTTGGCTTATTTTCTCCTTTCTACCCTGGAGGAAATCCCACCGCAGCAATCCCCACAAGGAAGGAATCTACAACATTCCCCTTCCCCCCCCAGGACCCTTACGAACAAAGAGCCTCTCCCACTACGTTTGCGGTTTTTACGACAGCGGATATTCCTCAATTGTGCAGTCACTCTTTATTCAATTAGAAAACGGAAACAGGACAGAGAAATTCCCTCTCAAGTCTTCCAGAGTACTTTAAAAGTGAACTTTGCATCTCTATCAGTCATCTACTTCAATTTTAGTGATTTTGGTGAAATTTTGATTTTAGTAATAGCTTGTACAGACTCTATATTGTGTGATAAGATTAGTGTATCATTGTTTTCGCACTCTTTTCTTAACAAGAATTGAGAATTTTCTCTCTTGGAAATTGTCTAACTTACGGAAGAAGTACTGCTACCAAGGTAGGACTTTTTACTCTTTCGTCCCCGCTTCTCATTCTCCTTGCTTCTGTAATTGATTAATTATACCACACGCATTGCATAGTTTAATAACAAACAGAGTTAATTGCTTAGTGTTTAAAGAGATGAATTAAGGTGCCTAATATTCCTTATTTTCTTAAGTGCTGAATAACGCAGTTGACTTAATATATATTCGGCCTAACATTTTTCATTTCATTTTACCAATGTTTTTAATAAGTTACATTCTTATATTAGTTACTTTTTTCATTTATTGCACTGAATAGAATCTATTTGTTCTTAACATTCTATTATTATGTTTGTACTTGTTTTTTGTTATATATTTTATATTTAACTCATCTAATCTGATTAGTAATTTATACTGGTATTATTCATCGTAAAAACAAAAAAAAAAAAAAAAAAAAAAAAAAAAAAAAAAAATGGCTCTCTACGTATAGAAAGCATTTCCATTCAATTACCTCTGTACTACGACATTTCTCAGGAGTGTGTGCAACTTATCACAGTATAACTGTTCACAATTTATAATAGTAATTCCCTCATAGTCAGCTTCCAGCATGGCTCAAACTACACGTCCTTCGAGCCCAGTGTCCGTCAACTCGGAAAGTATGCTTTTACCACCGGAAAAAACAGCAACAGTACGCCAAGAACCGCGTATAAGAGCCGTAAATCTTTATCATGCATGTCTAAATCTAGCCAGTACTAGACGAGGCGGGAAACGCATCATCCCACCAGGAATGTTCACAAAGCTTAAAAAGATGCTCGATGAGCTCAGAGATATTGCTACAAGTAATGGGATCAGTAACGTAAGCGACGTTCCGTTTCCGATAGGTATTCCGCATCCCTCCCACGCCGTCACACGTCAGTGCGATGATTCCACCACAGACTTAATTAATACAGAAACAATGCCGTCATTATTAGAGGATAATAATGTTCCTAAAATTTCATATGCTGATGCTGTAGCAAAGGTACCAAGAAAAAATAACCCAACTATTTTGCTATACCCAAAGCAAGAGCTAAAATGCCATATTACAGAGAAACTAAATCAGATCCTTCCCCTCAAAGAAATAAATGCCAATATTGATTATATAGCATATATTAAGAATGGAGGCATCGCGATCAGCAGCACTTCAAAGGAAGAACTCAACAAGATTACTAACGTCATAAACGTTTCCGAAGAAGCAAATAACTTAATAGAAATAAAATCACCAAGGGTTAAAAAACCGAAAATCTCAATCAATAATATCCCGAATACATTACCACCAAAATTAGTTCTCGAAGAACTAGTTGACCAACTAAGGATTGATAAAGAGGAGATTTCACCTCTCTTTTACACAAAAGGCAAAAACCCAAACACCATTAAGTGGGTTCTCGAATGCTCCCCTCGTACTCTATCCAAATGTATTGAACGTAGGAAAATTATAATTAATTGGAGCATTCTCCCAATCGCAGAATTCTACGGAGTGAGGAGATGCTACAGATGCCAAGATTTCTCACATTCTGGTAGTGCATGCAAATTTAGGACTTATTGCTCTTTCTGTGGCGGACCTCACTCCATAAGGAATTGCAAAGAAGACGTACCGGATTGTATCAACTGTAAACTGTTCAACTGCACATATGGAACCTACATCAATACTTCACATGCTGCATTCTCCCCCAAATGCCCATTATATCAGAGGGAAATCTCAAAAATTAAAGCTGCTGCAGTTTACACATCAAAGCAAGAAGAATAGTTAGCTTACTACCTAGTTTCTTTTAAGTTAATTTAAACTTCCCTTTCTGTACATGAATCCATCAAGTACTACCGCCGCCCTTTCAATTCCCCAATCTCAACTGTTTACGACAATTTTACACAATAATTCGCCTCCACAGGACAAGCTTAGAATTCTTCAAATAAACTTAGGCAGAGGAAAAAAGGCGTCAGAACAACTTAGTGAAGTAATTGAAAATAACAATCATGATGTAATTTGCATTACTGAGCCGTATTGCGTAAAAGGTGAAGTTAGATGCCTTCCCCTTCACTGGCAAATATTTCAATCTACTGAAAAGGATCCTCTAGTTAACCCACGTGCCAGTATTATAGTCACCAATACCAAATGGTCCCCTACAATTATATTAAGCCATAGAGATGTGATGACGATAAGTATTAACTGTAAATCAGAACAGCTATTAATTACTTCCATTTACTGCTCACCACGAGAGGATATGGGGCCGAATCTCCACACATTAGAAAATATCTTTAGTAATCTCAGAAGATCACAGCACGTGATTACAGGTGACTTCAATGCTCACCATCAAATGTGGCATTACAATAATACAGATAATAGAGGACATACACTAGCTGACTTTATTGCTACACACAATCTGTATATACATAACCTCTCTTCAGACACTCCTACATTTGAAACAACAAATGGTAAAGGATGGCCGGACTTGACACTGTCAACATTGAGTATCTCCAATAAAATACAAGAATGGAAAGTTCTTGATGATCCAAGCCACTCAGATCATAACTACATTTCATTTGAATTATCAGAAGAAATCCCCGACCTCAAATTAAGAAGATTTTCAATCTCAAAGCAAAAAGCAAGGCAATTTGGAAGAAAAATCTCCACATGTCTTCAGTATGCGGAGAAACTTATAGATAAATGCACATCACCCGATGCAGTCCATGATTTAATGGAAACAATTATCAAAACAATACAGGAGACAGCGACCAACACATTTAAACTCCGTAACAACAACAAGATTACGAAGACTAACTGGTGGACAAAGGAATTAAGACGTGAAAAGCAACATACAAGGGCCCTTCGTAGAAAAATTAAAAGTGCTCCGGAAGGGTTGAAAATGGAAATATGGATAAAATACAAGCAACAATTGGCAAATTACAAAAAAAAAATAACTGAAGCAAAATTAAGCAGCTGGAAGAATTACTGCTGTAGTAATAAAGATACGTACGGCCAGCTGTATAAAATGGCTACAAGTAAAGTTTTTAGTCCCGCACATATCGGTCTTTCGAGAGATCAACTCTCACATAACAGCCAGCTTGGTAATGTCACTGAAAAGATTCTCAACAATATTCTAGATGTTGTCTTCCTAAAAGATAACGCAGAAGATGATGGCCACTCACATTCCGATATTAGATACAATAATACCGCTCCAAATACTCCAGACGATGTGGAATTCCACTCACAAGAAATCTCAAAAATTATTAAGTATCTTCCGAATAATAAAGCTCCGGGACCTGACGGATTAGACAACAGGATTATTAAGATAATTCACCACGCAATGCCTTTTCTGTTCCACAAACTACTAAACCTCTGCCTCAAATTTTATGTCTTCCCGAATTGTCTCAAACAGGAACAAACAATACTATTCAAGAAAAATAATAAAGATCCTACGGATCCGGAAGCCTTCAGACCAATCAACCTCTTACCTGCAATAGGTAAACTTCTGGAACGTGCAATCGCGGGCAGATTACGCCACCACTTAGAGAAAAACGAAACCATAAGCCCCAACCAATACGGCTTCAGACCTCTCAAATCTACATCACATGCGATAGTAGAACTTCAAGAGCAGATCCGTAGGAATAAATCTTCAGCCCTCCATACAGCAGTACTCTGCATGGATCTCAAAAATGCGTTTGACTCCGTGTGGTGGCCTGGTATCCTTGAAGCCTTGCGCAACATTAAATGCCCTCAGAACATATTCAAGCTAATGAATAGTTTCCTAACAAACAGAGCAACGATAATCATCAGCAACAACTGTATAGTAGAAAGAAGAATAACGAGGGGCTGTCCACAGGGTTCTTGTCTAAGTGCAGACCTGTGGAACATCACCTTCAATTATATCACCTCCTACAAGTGGCCGGACCATACAAAGCTCATCGCCTTTGCCGACGATGTGGCCTTTGTAACAAATGGGCATTCAAGAGACATACTAGAAAAGAATAGTAACGAGACTCTCTCCATATTCCAATCACTCTGCGTCAATCAAAAACTAATAATTTCAGAGTCTAAATCACATATTATTTTATTTCCAAAACCGGGCAAATCGCTACAAAGGCTACCTTGCATTAAAATCAATAATAGAAGAATCAAGATCTCAAAAGAAATCAAATTTCTTGGATTGAAAATTGATCAAAAGTTTTCTTGGATCCCACACCTCATGGAAATTCGGAAGAAGACCCAAACTATTTCTAGAGCCCTCGCGAGGATGCAAGGCACAACGTGGGGCCTCAAGTTGAGGATGCAAAACATTCTCTATAATACCGTGATCGAAAAAATAATCCTCTACGGGGCATCAGCATAGACTCACCCTATGACAGTGAAAAAGAAAAGACTCTTAGCTTCGATCCAACGCCCCTTCCTCTTACAAATAGCAAAAGCATACAGAACTACCTCAACGGCAGCTCTCTGTGTATTAACAGGAATCCCACCCCTCCACCTGAAAGCAAAAGAAGATGCAGACTTAGCCACGTTATTCCACCTCAAGAAAAACATAGAGGTAGAAGATCAAAACCTGTGCCCTCTTGATTTTGAACAGCCACGAAATCCTTACCTAAGACACCCTGCAGTATATTATTATACTGCAAATAATTGATATAATTGATGCAAAACTCAGAATATCTACAAAAGAAGACACCCTCAGTGTACCTTCATTTCCAGTCGTGTACACAGATGGGTCAAAGTTAAACGAAGAAGTAGGATGCGCATTCTTCGCACTCCTCTCAGAACAAGAAACAACAGAATGGAAAGGACACCTAAGGAACAACAACAGCGTTTTCCAAGCTGAGCTTTCAGCCATAAAACACGCTATTCTGTGGTCTCATCAAAAGCATCTAACATATGTTACCATCTACAGTGATAGCCAAGCGGCAATTAAAGCTGTCGATGATGCAAGAAACAAATCATCAATAGTGCAAGATATCTACGATTTATTATCACAGCGCAAGAGAACATCTATAAAAATAAAGTGGGTAAAAGCGCATGCTGGACAAGCCCAAAATGAAAGGGCAGACGCGCTTGCTAAAAATGCAGCTCAAGACCCATCTCTACCTCCAATCAATGTCCCATTCCCTAAATCGTATGTGAAACATATGTTGAAAAAAATTACATTAAAATAATGGCAAACTGAATGGGAAAATGCAGAAGTAGGTAGAAGGCTTTTCAACTTCTACAAGAAACCCACATATGATCCAATCTCTTATAACTTCTTCATCAACATATTCTTATCTGGACATGGTCCTTTCCCCACGTACTACTTTGCACGAAATTTGAGCGATTCAGACAAGTGCGTATGTGGGGAAAAGGGAGACCCAGAACACTATGTTTTCAAGTGCCAGCTCACAAAAGAGCTACACTGCAAAGGAAGGTCACAAATTACGCCTGAGTACATTAAATGCATGCTAACGATACCTCAATTACAACAAAAGGTTTCCTTGATTATGAAGAAACTTTTTGCATATAAAAGAGAAGACATATGTCAAGATGCTATCACATCTGTATAAATACCTCTTATTCTACAACTTGCAAAAATAATGCAAGATTTCAGAAATATTGCAAGTGTCTGAAACAGGCAAAATATGGTATAAACAGTTTTTATAAAATAGTTACATTAAGAATTTGGACTGTATTAATGTAATAATTAAATCATTAATTAAAAAATAATATAAATAATATACGACTCTATTAGATATATTAGTGTTAATGTAAGTATTATGTGATTTTCTAATGTATATTTTCTGTATTTATGATACATTAATTTACAAAAATAATAATGTAAGATTTCAGTGCTGATGCATTTGTGTGTAACAAGTTAAAAAAAATGAAAGGAAATGTATTAATAAGAGAATTCGCCTTAGTAATTCAACTAAGTATGATAAAGTGCACAAAAAAAAAAAAAAGAAAAAAAAAAAAAAAATCCTTCAATTAGCTCCTTAAAATGATTTTTATTTTAATTCGATGTAACTAGATATACTAATGTAAATATATAGTTTGTATGAAGTACAATGTACAATGAAAGTTTGTATGTATGTTCGAAGTAATTATGTTATTTCAATCTGCCATAATCCAACTTTTGTTAATATGTTAATTTCTTTGCAATAATTGTATACTATGTCTTTGTAATTGTATATTCAATACGTAAGTCTAATATTAATGTAAAATTACTAAGTAAATGTCTTGGTAGGCTAGCATCCGATGCGGGCCAACTAAAAGCCCAGCGGGGTACAGTAGTGCGGCGGAGCAACACCTGTAAAAGTCACTGACGAAGTTCTGGTGCTCCGTCCACTTTTCCCTGTCCCTGTCCCTGTTCCTCACATACAGGACTGTCTTCAGGTGTTAGATGGGAAGTGGATATTTTTAACCCTTGATTTGGAAAAAGCTTACCATCAAATTCCTGTGCGAGAAGATGTGCCAAAACAGCCATTTCTACACCATTCTGTCTCTTCGAATATTCGTTCATGCCATTCGGGTTATCGAATGCTGCGGCTACATTCCAGAGGTTTATTCATTACGTTCTCAGTGGAATGGATTTTTGTGTACCACACTTTGCTGATGTATTGGTAGCATCTGAAACTGACAAGCAGCACATGCAACACCTTAAGATGGTGTTCCAGCGATTCACAGATTATGGTATAGTACTAAATGCAGCTAAATGTGTCTTGGGTAAATTAACTCTGAAATTTCTACGACACATGATAACTCCCGAGAGTATCACATAGTGAAACCACTAAAGTGCTCGAGGCTGTTGCCAAAGACAGGCGTATCTTGCGCTCCTTGCCACAAGAAATTTCGGGGGCTTGGGCTAACTATAGGGCAGACAAGTGAGCATTAGTCAACATTCTACAACAAGAAATGTTTACAAAGATTCATGCCAGAAACCGAGTTATGTAAGTGGTTGCTTTGATTCTGACATACTAAATTAAAATAAGCATCAAAATATAACAAAATAATGTTAGAAGTGAAATCAAAGTTTGTCGTTAAGAAACTTGTTTCCCGCTTAAAACTGAATAATTTCGTTGTTTCTAATATTTTTATTAGAAATGCTTTCTAATATAATCATACTTACTGGCCTGATGTAGCTGAAACTAATGCACATCTGAGTAATATTTTAATCTCTGCACCGTCAATTATCAGCAAAGCCAAGCACTATCACATCTCCGTAATTCCATAAAACATCTTAAAAATAAAGGATGATGTGCGAAGTTACCATGTAGCAAAAATTTATAATGTAGTCACAAACATTAATTATATCTTGACAGTTTAGAAGCAAGAACAAACAATTTACAATAAAAATACTTCAGGTTTGCATTTAGTCAGATCGTTACCCGCCATTAAGTCACATGCTGTTAAGGGAGACAGCAAATAAGCAAGAAACTGCATCGAAATATTGAACGTCTTATCATCAAATATACCCTGCACCACTGTCGATATTTGAGATGAAAATTTCTTTACTGTTTTCCTTTGTGTTAAAAAATATGTCTGATAATGATTTTTTAAGCCATTGCTTATTTAACAAATAAAACGCAATATTGAATTTTTCCTCCATTTCGGCAAAATTAGCACTTTCCCGACAAATACGTTTTTCTGCTTCATTCCATGCCTAAGCACACATTGTATAAGCGACATGTGCTTCTAGACCATTGATCGATAAAACATATCTCAAGATATGGGAAACACTTTGTTTAGTTTTTGTTTCCTTATCTCAGATAAAGTGTGTCTCGCCCAAAACTGATTAACGTTTGCCATTAGCGAATTCCGATAGAAGTGCAGCTGAGCGAACGGCGGGAAAAAAAAAAAAAAAAAAAAAAAAAAAAGGGAAAAGTCAGCCGATATTAAAGCGACTGTACTAGATTTGCACAGAGCCATCTGTTGGCTATTTTTTGCGTAAATTGTACTTTTCCGGCTTCACTCTTTTCTCTGAAGAGTTAATAAAGATCGATGCTAACTGGTTGGCTGAGCAAAAAAGAATATGAAAAGTGATAAGAATGAGAAAAACATAAAACCAAAAAGTGAAAAATTTCCTTTCAGAGTTTAACATAAAAAATAACCAAACATTATTTTGAATTTCTTCGAACAACAGAGGATTTATCTTGAGGTTGTATTTTTGTTTATTTTTTCTGTTAGTCATTGAAGAAGATGACGCTCAATAAATTTTGAATGAAAATACTATTATTTTGCAAACACGAAATACAAAAATCGTAAAGGAAGAAAAATCACATTACTTCTGTTTTCTGTAAATTTAAAAGCTGTTTATTTCTTTATATTCAGAGATTTCAAACTGATGGCCAGCATCTGACCCTTGAAGCAATTTTATGCGGCCCTGGAATGCATTTCCCCTCTGTTAACTAGCATTGTTATAATATAAATTATTATGATAAATGTTTAAAACAAGGTGTATGATTTTAATGATTTGGTGTCCAACTTGACACTATTTTCATTATCAATGAAAACCAACGTAAGTAACCTAAAAAATCTACAAATATAGCTAATTAATTTACTCTATTATATAGGCCCTGTTCGAAAAATTAAAGTCACAGATTTGATTCACATTTTTTTGTCTTTGTCAAAAGATAAATATCCTCAGTTACGTAATTTTACAATCAGAATAATCGCTTTATTTGGGAGAATGCTTGTATGCGACCAATATTTTTCGTAGTTGATAATTAATAAATTTAAAGGTATAAATTATCCCTACGTTAGTTTAAATAATTGCTCATCTAATATATTATAAAAAGTTTTGCCATTTTAACTGGACTGTCTGTATCGATAATATCTATTGATAAACCATGTTAAACTTTAAAAAAGATTTCTTTTGGTCGATCTGACCCTTTCAGAATGTTTTTTGATAAAAACCAGAATGAAAAGGCCTCTTTTTAACAATAACAAATTGATTAACAAAACTAAATTTTTAATTTTATTTGCTAAATATCTATAAAACATATACGCAAACAAAAATAATATTGAAGCAGAGAAAAAATTCCAATTTATATGTATTTTCTCTTCGAAAATTTCAAATTATTTTATTAAATATTTGAAATTTTGTAAAAATTTAACGAATTTCAAACTCAATGATTTAAAAGCGAGCAATGGCAACACTGTACAGGACACGAAAAGCATTTTTATCTCCAACGTGTGAGAGTGTGTATCGGAAATTCTAAAGATATGCTATTTTGCTATTTTTAAATATTTGTCATATTGCTGTTGAATCGAATTTTATGTATTTTAAGTGCAAAGAACATGACATTTTATCAATAAAGGTAACACACAAAAAGTTAGAGAAACGCCCCTTTGGGCTTTATATAAAGAGCTTTTAGAATTTTTTAATTTTTAATAATTACCTTTTTAGTATTACTTTATTATTACATTGTTATTAATATTTATTCTGTACTATTTACCTCTTTTATATATTTTTCTTTTATTTTCTGTAAACAAAACATTAACTGGATTTTGAACAAAATTCAAACCTCTGCCACATTTTTTTTTTCCTTTTTATTTTCAGATTTGAAGGGCAGTCAAGGGCGATACAAAAAGCACTGTGAAGAAAATCAGAAATGTACACATACCAATACAATTGCACTCAAAATTATAGAAATAATAGAAGGATGTTGTGTCAGCGCAGAAAATAAAGTTAATCGTTAGGATTTAAGCATGTTTAACCTCTTAAACCATGACTGCCTATTCCTGGTATAAACTTGCAATAAAACTTTTATGGTAATTCTTATTCAACCATCTTGTCTAAAGTATATCTAAAGATCTACACAATAAGTCGTCAAAAAAGGATTTAAATTATAATCCAGGAGAGAGGAGAAGTTGGCATTCATTCCTCACAAATGTCTTCTCGGTCAAATGTATTTGATGTTAACATCCTCGCACTTATCGCAGCATAATAGGCTACCCTGCGAGTAAATTCATTCCCTTGGAACTTGATGTAAGAAAATGTGGTAGCTATTTGTCACATTTAGGGCATATTCCGTCAGGACAGCAGAACGGTTTTCTTTGAAAGATGTGCCAAAACTCGCTTCTAAAGCATGATAAATTTCTTCCCATTTCGGAAAATAAAATGCCGCAGAGTATGAAGCTGAATATATATACAAAAGGGAATGAGGGAATGAGAAAGACTAGAAAATGCACTAGGCGAACCTAAGAGATAAGAATGAAAAGAGAGGAAACTAAAACAAGGAGGAAAACTTCGGGGGGAAATATATCAAGTTTACAGCTACTGTAAACAAAAGAAGCTTTCCTTTACAGCTGGGCTTCAGGGCTTGTTCCAGTAGCGTGAGTGTAGGCCTTTACTTGATATTTGTAAGCTTTCTATGCCCACGTTACAGTGGAAGAGCACTAAATCTCTGCTTTAAGAGGGGATGAAGTATACAGGATTTGTTCAGGGTTACGCGAAAAGGGTGATAGAGAAAGGCTGCATAAATCGGCAGACATCTGCATTTCCTGTTAACGGCTGCTGCGCTAGAATGCCCATTCTTAACGAAATCCCCAATGCTCTCCTTTTAAATCGCTTATTTATTTATTTGTTTATTTTTTCTAAAACGAAATTCGAAGAAGCTCGTATGCATTTAAAATTACTTTTATTGTTTTGAGTATTTAAAGTTGAGTTTGCCTGTTTTGTTTCTTGAAATGTATTTTATTGAATTATGGGTATACGCTACTCTTTCTTTTTCATAAACATTAGAAAAGGCAATAAAGAAAGAAGCCTTCTCTGTAAGTAAATATTTCTTGTCCGATTCTTCAAACAACAGCACTGTCTATACTGCAGAAAATTGTTCTAATTCTTTCACAACTAAGCTACTCTTTACTTTTTATATATTTTTGTAAATTACTGACAGCATTTTCTTTCCTTATTGTTGATTCATGTAATTCATTTAAAATGGTATATTAAGACACCCAACAGGGATAGTGCTTAGCTACGCTGACTGCCGTACCAAATGGCCCAGGTTCGAATCCCAGGAGATGGCATGGATGCTGGTAAATGTATAGTGTCTGGGAGGCATGAGGGTACAATAAATATGCGGTTAGCCAAAAGCCCTCTCGAGAGGTTGGTGATAGGACAAGAGGAGTGGAAAACCTGGAATCCGTGCCCCCGGGGTGCTCTCAATTTGGGGTGGGGTCGAACTGCGGAAAGACGTACTGTCACTTGTGTGGTGCTCAAGGCTCTTGCCAAATAAATTTTGCAGTCCTTGTCATGATGAATTTATTGGGTTTATGCTGATGTTACTGACAAACAAGTGAGATAAGTCACAACTACAACACTGTATATTAATGTTCAGCTCAAAGTGTTTTTGCAATTGATAGGTCGGTTAATTAATTAATAAAGCAAATTATTCGATGGTAGTCTGCATTACGTAAAAGATGTCTTCGTGGAAGATATTATAGGGGATGCTAGTTGATATTATTCTATTATTCTCGTTGCACATGGAGAAAGCCAAGAAAGCTCATGCAGCCAGTTCGCCCACCGGAAACGAAACCTTAGCTGAACAATGATGTTCAACAGATTTATGCACATGGCCACTTGTGAACTTGTGCTATTTGGAAAAGAGCACTTTCATCCTAAAATTGAATAACCCTGAAAATGCATCATTCTAAACTAGTTTTTAATTTCAATTAAACATTGAATTAATTAAAACTATATTTAAAAACATGAATTCAAGCGATAATAAAATTTCACAACTTCGTAAACTTATTCCTTTCTTCTTTATCAACAATTTATGGTTTCAATGAAATAACTTCATATATAAGATTATTTTCATCATCCTTCCAGCATGCCTTCGTGGTGAAACGGTAGCACATTCCTCGCATATTCGAGAGGTCCAGGTTACCGTCCCAGCGAGGGTATTGCTTTTTCACATTCGACATCAAAATAACGCAATAACTCTATACATATAAATTTTTTTTGCGTGCGCATATAGATAAAATTAAGGATGTCACACTTAATTTACTGAAGATAAATGTTCATTATCTCATCACTAGTCCTAATATTTTGTTTAGCGATGTATATACTTAATACGTTATAAAATTTGTATATTTTCATCTGCGAAAGTAGAAAAAGCACAACTCAGCATTCTTTGGCATTATTTTTAGTTCGTACACAGAAGTCCAACATATAACCTCTACTGCATAATACACATCTGACGTAGCAGTTCAAAATCTACAGGTCAATGCATTTGAAAACTTAAGGTTTTGCACAGATAAAATAAGTATAAAAAACAAACTAATTTTGTTCAAGTTTGCTACAGTTAGGTAATTTAAAACTAATTAGCTTAGAAAATCCATTTTTAAACGACAGTTTTTTTAACTACATTAAGATTGCCACTAATTGGCAGCTGGCCCTCATTTCATGGAAATTCACTCTAATTTAAAGTTTGTTCTGGCGGCGGTGGACAAAATTAAATAAGTGTATATTGTCTAGCTTCTAGTTTTATCAATGACTACCAGTGATTTTAAACGCAACTACAAATTTCAACACAGAACATTTCATTTTTAACTTACAGCAAACCAAGTCTGTTTCAAAAGTTATCAGATAATAGCTCAAATTTCATATATACGATACATAACACACTTAGCTCTATTGCAGAACGAAATTAGAAATGAAAGAATTATAAAATGTTTATGAAAAAGAGATTTATTCTGTTACTTAAGATATATTTATATTCTTTGATGTTTAAATTATTTGGCAGAGGAAAATTTTGCTAATTATTAGCTTATTCATTTTAATAATCGCACCTTGTATTAAAAAAAAAGTCAGAATTAATGTGAAGAAGTGAAATAAATGTATAAAATATTTCGAAAATTAATGGAACATTTGGCGGGGCTTGCTACCTAATCAACTGCTTCTGTGCTTCTATCAAATGTTGGTTCTGAACTGTAACCTTTAGTGTGATGGTGAGTTATCGTTCTTTGTTTGGGAACAAGAGATTACACAAAATGTTAAGTTATTTTCTAATTGTGAGTTTAAAATTATATAGCGGGAAACTTAATTATCCTTGATTTCTGGTGTGGCTGGAAAGCTACAGTATATTAATTAGCTATTACCAGGCTACAATATTTCTTTCCAAGCTAAAAAGCTACAATATATTAATTAGCTGCATCGCCTGTGATCCTACTCGAAGGTAACGATGGCAAGTCCTCACGTTTTCCACTCCGAATACCATTTCGATAGTGGCAAGGGCGTTGGGAAAAGAGACTGCAAATAGACCATTTTGAAGGTTCACTTGCTTTCTTTTCCTCTTCGCTTCTATGGAAGCCTGAATGAAAGCTGCAAGATATGTCGTATAAATTTTATTCCCAGGCCATGAAGTACTGTCATTTCGTCTGACAAATCCCCGTGCTTCTTCATGTTATTTTTATTCTTCAGAGCTGTAAGCAAGAATGACAAATCTGTAGAAACAGCTGGAAATTTTGCTTTTTATCAAGTGCTATAGTTTTCTGCTACCATTTAATTAGTGAAATTTGCCATGTTTCGAGATTTTCTTTTGATCAGAATTTTTCTACAAAGCCCATTCGGCCTCGCTATATCCTCTTCTTCCATCTTCATGTAACTTTTAACCTTCATAACTGTGTACGAGAATGGCAATTATGCAAAGATATCCGGACATTTTTTATTCGTATCCAGTCCTTTTGCTACCATGTCATTTAAATTGAACTAGTTAAGGTTATGACGTTTCAAGATTTTTCAGGTTTCCTTATCGTGAAACTCTAGAAAAAGAATGCACGAAAGTGATTGTAACTGGAGTTATGTAGGATCCTTTTAACCAGATGTTTGCCTATACTTCTGCTACAGTTCTGGCATTGAAATAAAACAGGTTTTTCACGGGTAAAATATGTGTTGAGTATATTTGGATATTGCACAGGGGTAAGTCAGTTTCCTTTTTCTTAATCTTATGTTACTGAAGCACACTACAATATTCCTTTAACATTTTCCCATTTGGGTCTTTTCCATATTATGTCTTTAAAATGCTGAAAATTATATCAACAATTATTCGATATGATGGCTGAAACAATGTGTAAAGATGATGCGTGAGTGATATATTTCTATTTCTATTAAAATACTGCATTATGAATAGCTTGAAATTTTGCTTCCATAATTACTCATAATAACAGATGAATAATATTTTACTTTTAGATAAAGACGCTTATTCTAATACTACAGTTTGTCAGCTAAGCATGACAAAAGATTTTTGATTTTATGGGATAGTGCTATATGTTACATTTGAAAATTTCTCACATATTCGGACAACTATCTAGAATTTGTCACAGAATAAAATTAAAGCTTCAGAATTGTTTAAGCATTGATATACAACGAAACACTTTGTATACAATGAAACAACAACCTTAGGAATAACGATTTTATTTTGAATGAAATATAATAGACATTATTGAAATGGAATAGACCTGATAAAGCAAAGATTGTGATAATAAGGAAAAGCTAGTATCTTTATTTTGAAATTTTTTAGTCAAAAGATGAAACCGGAAGCAAAAATATAGATATATGTTTTAACTGAAGTAAAAATAGGATATGTATATCACTCTTCTCCCAAGCAAAACAAATATGTGTTCTTTTGTGAAGTCCAATGCACAACGCGGAGTTTAAAGGCAGTGTTCCTAAACATCGCATATCTTGAACCATTGCAACGAAACTGAAAACATTGTAGATACTCTTCGCAGATATTTAGCTACTATACACAGAAAAGAAAAGTTAATATCTGTCCAATTGTGTCTTTAATAGTGTTTGGATGTATCTCTCTTAAATTCCTTTGCCTTTTATGCAAAAGTTAATAATTAACAAAAATAAAATTACCTTTAATGAATGAATTTTTTTCCAGTAGCCAATTTGATATAAATCTCGAAAAGGGACGTATGGAAAGATGAAAATATCGGTATAACCCAACTGTGGGAATCAAGGTTTCCCTTTTGCACGGGGAATTTAATGACCTCATAAAGCAAAATAAGTTTTCCTCTCACCTTAGACACTACAAGGGATCTTCCCACTTTCCGAAGAAGACCTCTCGCTTCGCTTCCAAAAATTGAGGGTTACTATTTAGTTTCCGAAGCCAACAGTAGCTATCTGGAAAAGAAAAGTAGAAAAATAGAATTACATACCACAAGAACAAGTAAAGTGTATCTAATAATCAGGGTAATTACTTGAATATCATTAATTAATGCAAGGGCCAGCAGTATTAGTAAACACATATATTAGCTTTAGAAACATCTTTCATTTATTACGATACAAAGCACATATTGTTATAACTGTATTATAAATTAAATAATTACAAAACATACGAATTATATGTGTCCTAAATTACTTAATGTTATTATTGATTTAACTTTTTCTTTAATAATAATAGTTATAATGCCAGATTCATACTGGAAAATTTAACATAATTAACTGGCGTGCAAACGATTATTCGGTACTAAAGCACAGTTCCGAAGAAAACGTATTAAATCATAGGATTTAGAATTTTCAAGGAAACTCCGGAATGAACATATCAAGCAAATTAGATGGAGAAATAATCCATAAATTAATTGATATCCGTATAAAGTCTATGTCGTTGGAAAATATAATTCGCCCCAAGGTATCAATCATAGAAACCGAGTTAATTTCCTTGCTTATTATTTTCTTACTAAAGGGATTTTCAAATAGATATGAAGTAGAAAATTACTAATGAGTAGAATTAACAATATTTTCAAAGAATAAGATTTAAAAATGCTTTTACTTCATAAACTGAAGTTTTTACAATGCATGTTTCCATATTAAATATGTATAGAGAAAGAAAGGGCTGGGGACTTTATTGCTTGATTGTAAGACCTCTTGAAATTAGACTGATGAGATGCTATGTGTTGAAGAAGATATTTAAAAATATAGAAGATGCAGTAATAGTAAACACATAAGCGTGCAAATTATAGATTTAGATGTTTGGTAAATGAGTTAAACTTGCCTCTATATCATTATGAAATGTTAGGAATGTGAAATGAAAGCATCAATGAAGCAGGAAATGACATTGTAATCTAAATGTGTAACATTAGGAGTATCTGCTGTTAATTCCGATACTGCTGAAAAGTTTTATAAAAATTACAAATCAGATATATTATAAATCTCATGAACTCGTTGTGTATTATAAATTGCAACAGAAAGAAATGCTATTAGCATGATTTAGCGACAATCTTTCCTCACAAGTAATTTCAAATAATTAATTTTACAAATAACTAAGCCTGAAACTAGATTAGAATATAAGCTGCATATTGAAGATTAATCTGTACCAAGGTGTTGGAAACATTTTCCATTAACTAGACATATGATGCGAGAGTTTATGAAAATTATCCTCTAAATATTAATTGGCATAAATACAATAAAATAGTACAAATTTTAGATACATGAAAACTTGAATACAATACAAATATATGATAAAGAAATGGACGAAAAGAAAAATTAAAAATCCCACGATATGAATAAAAGGGAAATCGAATTTTTCTAAAAATTATGTTATAGTCATTAGATTATTTGGAAGAAGGAGAAAGGAAAAAGGAGCAATGCCCTCGCCGGGACTCGAACCAATGATCTCCCGAATAAGCACCGAGCGTGCTGACCATAGCACCACGAAGACATGCTAAGAAGGCGAGAGAAATGCCTTATAATGTAAATGTGTCAGATGTTCATAATTATCAATTATTATTAAATAACTACGTATTATAAGTTAAACGTATGCCAGTGCATATCGGTTGGAGTAGCTGGAAAGCAGAATAAATATTTAAACTTTTCTAATATTAAAATATGGAATTTTTAAGAAAGTTAAATAACTTTAAAATGACTTCAATGACTAAGAATGGAAAGCTTAATAAGACATATTATCAGGTTCAATGTTCCGTCTTACTTTCTTCGGGAACATGCAAGGACCTGACTCGGAACAGAGAGCTTACTAAAGCTATGTTCAATAACTGTGGAAAGTAGACAGGATACACAAGAAGGGTATACAAAACCCTTTATTTTTCTCTATTTACAATAACTTCCGTACTTCGGAATACAAAGACCCACTACTTGTGGTCTAAACGTAAAAATATAAAAATAAAAATAAACTCTAATTTAACTTTAAAATAATAAACGTGGAAGATTGGCCTTATATTAACAGGAAGCCGTATGTAGTACAGAGAACTGCTAACACTATAATACGTTTAAAGTTATCAAGAGGATTAAACCTCTGGCCTGGAAGGCAACCAGCAACTGAGTAAAACTTCTAAGGTAAGCGGCCTGCTTCGACTAACTGCTTCCTCTCTCGCGCTTGGCAAAAAGCCACAACTTAAATACTTGGCGTTCGCCAGACAAACTTTGCATAAATACGTTAACGCTTATAATTCTGGCCGGAAGTAGAAAATAAGAAGTGATAGTAAAGATTTAAAATAAAATAAACGTTAGTAAAACTTAAGATCCTTACAATATATTACAACAATATTGGTGTGAATTTAGAACCGCTTAACAAATTTAATTTTTAGATTTAATAAACATAATTTTAAAAATTAAATTAGTCTCTTTGTCTAAAATGGTAAATATGAAAGTTAAAACCATTCTACTACCTAAGAAGATTTTTTAATATTTACCTAGACTAGAAAACTAATTTAAGGAGCACTACAAATAAAATGCTAGACAAGAAAATTAATTTAAGGCGCTTTACAAATCAAATGTTAGACAAGAAAGCCAATTTAAGTCGCATTACAAATAAAATGTTAGTTTAGAGAGATCGGAGAGAAAAAGCAAAGCCGTGCAGTTCGTGTGCTTTCTTTTTTCTGTTCACCTTTTATATATGAGGAGGGGGTCTAATCAGTTCGTAGTCTATCCGAAAAAATATGTCTAGGAGAATAATATATGATTTCATGAAAAACTTACAAAATTCGCATAAAGCTATGCAAGTAAGTCTAATGTCAGCGACTGAAACACACCGCAAGCAACGCAAAAGAAGAGTAGAATTGGTGATGTTGATGTGACAAAGGTACATTCTGAAAGCATCTGGAATAAAAAGGTAAAACATTTAGGAATATTTTTAAAACATTTGTGAATTTTAGTACCAAGTATAACCGTGCAATTCTTTTTCACGTACGTATCTAATGTAAAGTAATTACAAAAACACATTGAGTACGTATTTTATACGTCTATTTTTTTACATAAAATTGATTTTCAGTTTTAGATTACCGTATGATATGTTGCTATAATAAATTTTACTTATTTAAAGAGGAATGAATTACAAATGATGCTAAAAATGTTTCATTCGGGTCATATTCAGGCCAGGGGAAAAATTCTAATTTCTGTTCGAGGGGCTTAGAAGCGTTAATACCGAAGAATTTTCTTGTTAATTTCTTGTTTTCTTGTTTAAGGTAATGAAATTGTTCTAAATATGTATCCAGTACCGTAATCGTGTTCTAGTCTGTATTTTGGTTTCTAACGTTTTGCTGTTCTGTACAATTTAGCTAGTAAAATATTTAAAAAAACGCTGATCATAAGCTTTCCAAGTAATTTTAGAGGAAACATTCCCATACATCCCTGCGGTTCTGGAAAGCATTGCATCAACGTTATACTCATTTTCGTTTCGTGAACTCGCCTTTCCCCTTTCCAAACCGTGGGAAAAATTCCCCGACTTGGTCCTTACATCTATAAACAATTTATATCCCATTTGCCCCGCATCAACATCACCCACCTCTCATTTTCTTCCCCCCCCCCCATACAGACCCAGACCGAAAGAAACGGATCGTTACGGAATTCCATTTTTCCCTTTTTTCCCACCCTCCGCCTTTCCCGTTTCTGTTCCGGGGGTCACCCAGGTGACTGTGCAAACTGGAAAGATGGCAATTCTGGGTTGTCAAGAAAAGACGCCGCTTGACGAAGATTAATGGAGCCCGCTTTCGCGTTTCTATAGAAACGGGTCACCCGTTCTATCCATCCATCTATCGTCAGTGTCCTCGGAATTGGGTTTGCAGAGTGTGCGCTGTGTTACCTCTTTCTCTTGTGTGACGTTAGAACAGATACTGATTACGGAACGCTGCAGGGATAGTTCAAAAATTATATTTGGCAAAGCGAGTATTCCAGATTGCGTTACTTTGACTATTTTGGATACTTGAGGCGTCTAAATTTGTTTCATTAGAATAATTATACTGCACAATTTTTCATGCTTGAATTTACAAATACATGCACAATGTCTAACCTATAGAATAAATGTACATAGTAGATGGAAAAGAAAAACAGTGATTTTAACTTTTAAACTAGAATGCAACATTGTCCTAAACAAATGTTTTATGTATGTGTGTAAGTAAAATAGAATATGTAAAAGATAAAATTTAAGTTAGCAGGGTAAATTAATTTCCCTTCTCTATTCTAAAAATAGTAATCACTATTTGCACTGAGACATTTCGAGACTAACCCATGTCATATAATTCTTAAGTAATTATGATGATGTAAATGGATCTAAAAATACCATCAAAGGGGATACCAAAAATCCTAGAGGAAATACCATCAAAGCGACTATCAGATTTGTGAAATTAATGCTAATCGAGACACCACAAAAACTGTAAGTCTACTCAAAACCCAGTACTTTCAGAGTATGAAGATAGAAACAGATGGCACAAGAAACCCAACACTTTCAGAGTATGAAGATAGAAACAGATGGCACAAGAAACCCAACACTTTCAGAGTATGATGATAGAAACAGCTGGCACAAGAAACCCAACACTTTCAGAGTATGATGATAGAAACAGCTGGCACAAGAAACCCAACACTTTCAGAGTATGAAGATAGAAACAGCTGGCACAAGAAACCCAACACTTTCAGAGTATGAAGATAGAAACAGATGGCACAAGAAACCCAACACTTTCAGAGTATGAAGATAGAACCAGATGGCACAATAAAGCCAACACTTTCAGAGTATGAAGATAGAAACAGATGGCACAAGAAACCCAACACTTTCAGAGTATGATGATAGAAACAGCTGGCACAAGAAACCCAACACTTTCAGAGTATGAAGATAGAAACAGATGGCACAAGATCCTATCGTCCCTAATAATTGTGATCAAATGGCATTGAGTCCTGGCCATAGATTTGACTGCCCCGCTATTATAAGATCCTTGATTCTTCTTGGAGAATATCTTTTTGACCCTCAGCGGCTATATTCTGGAAACAGCGCAGAGATAGTCGGCTGCGTCTAGTCTACATATAGTCCTTTGTGATCAGTTTCGTGTTTCCATGAACATGACACAACCAGGACTCTAAAAATATGTAAAGCAAACTTCTATTTTTAGTTAGCAATAGTCCTGTTATATTCTTCATTTTAATTTGTACATTATCCATTTCTGTCCTAAAAATAATAACTGTTTTTAAGACAACGATCTAAAGTGTGCCATTTCAGAATTCATCCGTTCCATGTACTCTTATGTAACACAGCAATGCAGATATCTTTTCTCCAGCCAGATTAAAGATTTCAATTGAAATCGAAGTTTTTTGGCTCTGTCTTTCGGGCTTCTGAAATGCGTAGTCACTTACTTAGCAGACACTTTGCTTTGCTATTGCTAACACGCGTCGTTCGCTTCTCTGTATCGTCTATTGTCTGAAGACGGGCTAAGCTTTCAAAAATCGTTGGGTGGATATTGCACCCATAATGATGTGCGGATCTGGTTATGCGTCTTAAGAATTGTGTTATCAAGCACTGAAATTATATGGAAAATCTACGGGTATGTCCGTCTGCAAGTGTCATCATCGCTTCTACGCAATAAACCATCTCCATTCTATTGCAGCCAATTACCAAATCTATCATATATTATATAAATTTTTGTTCTTTGGAGAAGAAAATAGGCATGTGACAAGTTTTGTCAATATATCAGGTTCAATGTTCCGCCTTACTTGCTTGGGGAACATTGAAGAACCTGACTCGGAACAGGGAGCTTACTAAAGCTATGTCCAATAAATGTGGGAAGTAGACAAGATACACAAGAAGGGTATACGAAACCCTTTATTTTTCACTCTTTACAATAATTTCCGTACTTCGGAATACAGAGACCAACTACTTGTGGTCTGAACGTAAGAATATAAAAATATTAACTAAACTCTAACTTAAATTTGGAATAATAAACAAGGGCCTACGTGGAAGATTGGCCGTATATTAACAGGAAGCCGTATGTAGTACAGAGAACTGTTAACACTACAATACGTTTAAAATTATCAAGGGGATTAAACCTCTGGCCTGGAAGGCAACCAGCAACCGAGTAAAACTGCTAAGACAAGCGGCCTGCTTCGACTAACTCCTTCCTCTCTCTTGCTCGGCAAAAAGCCACAACTTAAGTACTTGGCGTTCGCCAGACAAATTTGCATAAATAAGTTAAAGCTTTTAATTCTGGCCGGAAGTAGAAAATAAGAAGTGATAGTAAAGATTTAAAATAAAATAAAAGTTAGTAAAACTTAAGATCCTTACAAATATACATAGAAATCTTTTATTACCTATCTATCTTCTACTATTTAACAAGAGGTATGAACACAAAAATTAATGTAGCTTTAGCGTTTCTATTTAGAAGGAAGAAATGAAGTAGTAAAAGTTTAAGAGAAAGACATCCAAATTCGTTCTTTTTATAGCGGGGTTGCGTTATTATGCTGTATGTAGCTGTTTGTGACATAGAGATTCAATTCTATGAGTGCATGATTCTTCTTCCTTTCATTAGAGATTTTATTATCCCTCCCATTATCTGCTGTATACTTTTTAACTATGGAAAGCACTTAATTGAATAAAAGTCTCTCAGTATGAGGCTGATGCATCCATGACGCTATCAGCTCTGAAGCATTCTCTGAACATCCAATAAAACTGAAAAAAAAACAAAAGGGTTCAAAAGTCAATCAGGAGAAACATTACTTCAGAAGAATTTGTTTCAATGGCTGTACAATCATTGAAAATGCATTTTAGACCTTTTTTAGCCAAGAAAAATTTCTCTTTGTTACAAAATTTAAAGAAATGTTATTTAGAGTCGACAGCACAGTTTTTAGTTTCCTCCAGCATGTCTATTCGGTTTTATAAGATTTTTAATGCGTAGAACTGATCATTTTAACTTTAAAAATCAGTGGAATAGAGAGCTTGCCTTCTAGCTTGACAATAAGGCCTAAGCCAGTTTCCCTTACAATATCCTCCATAAAGGCATTCTTCACCTTAGATAGAAAGCTCTGAAGTGCTCCACTATAATCAAATAAACCAAAATCTAATTTGACATAAATAACGCATGGCATTGGGATGATTTGGGCAGATATCGCAACAATTCGATAGACGAAACTGCATCTTTGTCAAAAAAATTCTCTAACAGCACGGGCATAGTTTGCAAATCTTTTATGAAATTCAGGTGTTATTAAGATACAAGGCTGTAAAATTTCAGCGACAGCAAACAGAAAACTTTAGAAAATTAATGTTCTGTTACTATGGTTAATTACTTTCCTGGTATTCCTCGAATAGGAATTAAGAAGATACGCGTTCATTAATTTTCTGATTCTAAGACCGTGTACACGAGCCAGTTACCCTCAGAAAGTCCTCCACGAGGGCATCCCTCCCTTAGGCAGATAGCCCTAGAGTGCTTTGCCATAATTCAATAAACCGAAAGAAAAACAGCAAAAACTAATTGGCAAGCAGAAATGACTAGATGTTGCAGAAAAATTTTAATAATAAACATCCTGTACTTCTTTAGGAGCTGTTTTGATCTCAAAAATAATATGGCACATTATTTTGGATAATTTCATTTTTCTATTAACTGTAAGTCAGCTTACATTTTACACAAATTTCAGAACATTTCTAAGCAGCGGCGGATCGCTAAAGTCGCTGAAAACTTTTAGTTCTATACGAGGTTCGATTATCGCGAACGGTCTGGTTGCATGAGCGTTTTCGTAGTTTTCCTCGTGTGTAACATGTTAACATTTATATGAGTCAGTTTCCCTTAGAAAGTCCTCCACGAAGGCATCCCTTCTCTTAGGCAAATAGCCCTCGATGCTTTGGCGTAATTACATAAACCAAATCAGAATAGTTGCCTGAATTAGTTTGCTGTATTTTCCCATTTTCATTGTTAACAAGCAACAGGTTTTCCAAGTGTAATGTGCAGCGTTTTAGCTCATATTTCTGCAAAAGTGTAGTTTGGTATGAAAGATGTAAATCACGCGTAGCCATACATGTACATAGAAAAAACAAATTTTACAGTCAACTTTTATATTATGCATCATAATTGTTATTTCAAAAATTTTATTTTTAATACTGTGTGTAATAATATTAACTGCTGATTACTTAAGGCAAGAACGTCAATTTAGCAGTTAATATACCACGAGTAAGATTAGGTTATTTAACACCTTGTTGTTAACACAAGTGCAGTATTCTGAAAGTGTTTTAATCTTTAACAAAAAACGTTTAAAATTAATCGGGTGTTTATATATATATATATTTTTTTTTTTTTTGAAAGTTTATAATAAAAGTCAGGAGCTAAAAGAAAAAGTATCTGTTACAATTTTAGTGAAATAGAAAAATATAAAAAGAAAACTGAATTAAATTTCCGATGAGAAAAGGAAATGAGAATAAAATTCAACTGTAACCAATATGAGAGGTAATTTACTTATTACGCAATTTTAGCAAGAACTACAATTCATGATGCAACTAATCGGAATATAGAAGTGCAATAAATAGAAATATAGAACAGCAAAAGGAATGTAGTAATTTTTCTTCTTTCTGAAGTAATTTTTGCTAATGAATAAATTTCAAATATTTAAGTGTCTTACTACGCTTATTTTTCAATTTTAAGCGAAGAACGTGTGAGTTATTTTTAACATCACACTTTAGTTTTAACTTTAATATGCGTAATAAAAAGCTGCAATAAATGAATTTTTTTTAACTCTGACCTAGAAGAGAAATAAAGCCGACGCGAAAAATATAGTGCAATTACGTTGGTGAGCGGTAATACATATGCTATAATTTAGAACATGAATATACGTAAGGATTTGTTTAACTATTAAAAATAACGCAAAAAAAGAAATGTTGGAAATAAAAAATCATAATCGCATTTTTATATCGTTATTCTGATTTACAAAATATTATCAAATTTGTCAGTCAACGCACGAAATTGGTTCTAGTTGTTTCCAAAAAAAAAAAAAAAAAAAAAAAGTTAAAAGCCAATTTCTAATAATTTTCTTAAAAATTATAAACAGCTAATTTGATTTTATAATTGCATCGTATTTTGTTCGTTACTAAAGAAGGCATTAATAGGTATTTGACGAGAAATTGATTATGTTAGCAATCTTATCATACCATTTCATTTTTCAATCGGTTTCAGAACTAGCTGCGTTATTTCGAAAATAAACACGACTACTTTTAATGCTTAAGATATCTAGCCATTAATAAACGTATTTATAGTTTATTAATGGCTAGATATCTTAAGCATTAAAATAGTGGTATTATTTAATTAATAGTGTTATTAAATTATTATTAAATTATTGTTATTAATAGTGTCATTAATTTATAGTGTTATTAATGAATACCTTTATTTTCATACTAAATATAAATTGTGGAAAAGTGATATTTAAAATGCATTTAATTTGAATTTTGTTTGCGTGATTACGGTAAAGTCTTGAGAGCTATTTGCTTACGGGGTGGTATGCCTTCGTGGAGGACGTTCTAATGGAAATGGCTATTATACACGTTACACATGGGGAAAACCACCACAAAAAGGCCTATGCAGCCAGCCCTATGCGAGATTCGAACCTCAGATCGAACTACCACTGTTCAGCGACTTTACCGCTCGACCGCTCGTAGGCCTATTTAATGTAAAGAGCATTATAAATTTAATTTGCTTTATAAATTATATTTTTAATTTATATTTAGCTTATGAAGCACAAAATAACTTTAAGACATCGAAATAAGATATTTTACTCTAAATTAAAATTTTAAGCAAAAAAAAAAAAAAATTTAAATTCAGTAGTAAGTTTACATCAAAGTAATTACGTCTTTTATATCACTTTCCTCTTCGTCCCATGTTTGTAAGCATTAAGACACTAGAAATCACTGTTTCAACTTTTATCATATGTTAGGATATTAGAATAATCCTATCTTAATCGAAATGAAAAGAATATAGAATAATATTTGCTTTAATATAATATTTTATTTTTCAGGATTAGAAAACAAATATTATTTCCATTTTATTTTGAATGCACATAGAAAGCTATGCAGTTTTCTCAACTGCCAATAAATGAGTACTATTTGCCATTCCAAATTCGGTTAATAATTAGTTTACCTTGTAGAGTTGCGCGCCTCCAACCTGCACGCAACCAAGAGGTGACTGTTGAGACTGGAAAATAGACAGAGTCTTGCTAAGGGTTTAAGTCCCTTTTTATTCAACTTAAGAAATTACAATTGCGTGCTCTTGACGCTCACAAACTACGCCGACCCGGCGGTAAAATAAAAATAAGAACCTGAAAAGAAATAATAACAAGACTCTAACTACGAGGCTCTCTAAAAGTAACTAACCTCACCGCGTTTTACAATACCGCTGCTAATTCAGCAAACTTTGAATATCACGTTGAACGATTAACAATTCTCCGAGGCAAGCACACAGGCCGAAACGCGGGGTTCTTCAATTTCTGGCTAACTACCTCCGCGCTCGTGAAGTAAGAACAGCACACTTCGAACTCGTTTCCTTTCTATTTAACTCAGAATACTTCCGCTGATAATTTGAATCCTTGCGCGTTCTACTAAAATTTACATACTCTGGCATTGGCAGTTCCAGGGGAAAGTAAGGCTTGACAGGAAAGATAGTTTAAACTTAAAATAAATGTTAGTTAAATTAATTATAAACCCAACAACCTTAATTAACAGATCTTTTCAATTTGTAAACTTTTGCAAAACCTGTCTTTCCATACGACACTACAGTAATAACAATGATGAGAACAATTTTAATCAATTGTGAGAAATTCCATTATATTTGGTGGAGCGAGTTTTAAATACGATGCGTAAAATATAACTTAAACATTGATACTATTTACACAAAACATTGAATGGCATGAATTAAAATAATGTGTAATAATGCATTCACAAGTATATTAAACTTAATCTTAGATATTCAATGTAATTGCTAAAATATGTGACTTTTTAATGACATTCACGCATCGAAAATGTTTTGAAGATTAATATAATATTTAAGGAAAAGAAAAAGATTCAAAGTTTCATAAACGATATAACAGGTATATTTTGTTTTACTGGCTCACCAGCGGCCGAACGGTAAAATGGCTGAACACTGGTAGTTCCGACCTGGGTTTGAATCCAGGCGAACGAGATGGCTGCATTCGTGGCTTTCCCCGTGTGTTACGTGTCTACAAGCCTGTTCCCTTAGAAAGTCCTCCAAAAAGGCATCTCTTCCCTTAGGAAGATAGTTCTTAGTATTTTATTTTACTATTATTTGATGTTACGTTGCGGTTTAGTTAAAGAACACGGCAGTTTTCATGACGAAGAGTCTCTTTCCAGTGCGAAGTATTTGTTACTTAAGATATCATACCGCATACAAATAAAAATAACTTTTGTTTCGCTCTTGCGATTCTAATTCTTAATGAAAAATTCCTTTTGGATCATTTTCGGATAGTTGCTGAGTGAGATTTTTTCTAAAATTTTCACTAAATAATGCTACTTAAGACACAATAACACGCCGAAAAAATACTAATTCAGAAGTCAAACAACAAAAATCAGCGTAATATTTTCAAAATTTTCACAGGACTAGTTTCGATGGTTTTACCGAACCGCCATCCTCAGCTGCAAAACCGCAAATGAACAAGATAGGAAATAATGATTAGATAAGAAAGCCTGGACAAGAGTAAGCAAGTGGCGTTTTTGTTGGTGAAACCAGAACTAAAACATAATTTCTTTAAAGGCCGAAGGCAAAGATGGATTGGAATTAGGATCGTTAACTCGAACAGAAAAATTTTTTTGAATGTGAAATGCCTCTAGATAATCCAGTTCTCCAATGGAAGATTTTTTTGAATAATTTTGGCAGCAGAAAAATTGAAAGTGTGATTTTCGGACCAACAATGTTGAGCAACAGAGAACTTCTGTGTTTCCTTTTTTTTTAACATATGCCTCATGTTCCTTGAGGCGAAATTTTAAGGCTTTCTTAGTTTGGCCAATGTAAATTAAACCACACTGGCAAGGAATCCTATAAATACCCCAGGAATTCATATCCGGAATGGGGTCCTTGAGTATGGAACTCAGAATTTTATTGATGGGCGAATAAAAGACCCGAAAGTTAAATTTCTGCAAAATATGTGCAACTTTACAGCTAATTGGATGGAAAGAAGGGAATGACAAAAGAATTTTTATAATCTCCTAAAACAAGAGTGTGCTTTTTATTGTGTTGAGATGAGAATTTTTTAACTGCTTGATTAATAATGTTGGGTGAAAAGCCCCTGTCAATAGTTATTGCTTTTAAATAGTTGATTCAGAAGTCAAACAACGTTGACTTTTGTTGTTTGACTTCTGAATTAGTGCTACGTATTTTATAATGGAAATAAAAGGAATATTATATGGGCCAAAAATACATAAATGCATCTTAAAGAAAGGATGGCCGCTTTTAAAATCAAAGAGACAATTGACCAGAAGTAATACCATTCAAATTTAAAATTCTACAGACTACCAGGCTTTTTAAAGTAGAAAACAAGACAACCCAACTATGTCTTCATTCTAAAAAAAAATCATAGATATTTCCCATTGCTACCTAGATGTTTTAACCCTTTCTCCGTCCTCTCCTGTCCGCGAAAATTTCTCTCCAACGGCCCTTTCTTTTTCGCAGTGTGTAATGTTGTTTTCTCTGTACATACATAACTTTCCATATATAACTTTCGTAGTGGATGAATGTAAATGAATATTAAATTATAAGGAAATAAAGCATAATGGAAAAGTAATAATATCTCTGCTTATTTCTAACAGCAGGATTAATTTGATAACATCTGATCCAGGCGGTCCACTCCTCCCATTTTGGTGTTGTAATCTTTTACAATTATTGGTCTTTTTTCAGTTCCTTTCCGTGTTCCAACATCAATCATCGAGTTATTATGGACTGTACTCGTCAAACGTATATCCTTCTTGTCTTTCCAATTTACAACCTCATTTTTTTCTCTTTTTCTGCTGAGTAGATGTTGAAGATCTCTCACTGTCTAGTATTTTATGCAAAATGGCGCGACTATTAAATAACCCTGGGGGGGAATTCAATTAGAAATATAATGCCTGATTAGTACTGCCCTCTAGGAGGTATTAGATCAAACAAAAATAAAAACTCGAACAAGTAACACATTTAGAGAGTGTTTTAAACGTTTAAAAGTTTTAAAATGTGGAAGTTCGCTTGAAGCGCGTTACGGCCGCTCTGCAGAAGTTTCCCTTGAACGCGCTATATGCGATGCGACGACGAAGAGGTTAACTCTAGCCGCCTAAGCGGGATAGCGGTTAGCGACGCTTACTGCTGTGCCGAAGTGCCCGGGTCCGAATCCCGGAGAAGGCATGAATGTTTGGAAATGTATAGTGTATGTGCAGCATGGTGGCACTCTAAATATGCGGCGAGCCAAAAGTCCTCTCGAGAGGTTGCTGGCACAGAAAGAGAGGTGGAACAACCTTAGAGCCGTGCCCCTCGGGTTCTCTTATTTCTGCGTCGAAACTGGGGGCGGAACTGAAGTCGTAGTATCACCTGTATAGTGCTCAAGCCCCGTGCCAACGACAAGCGTAGTCTTGCACTTCTTGACAGGATGAAGTTCGTGGGCGTATTCTGATGTTACTGTCAGACAAGTGAGATAAGTCAAAAAAACAACAGCCACAACATGTATTGCACCACAAACGCACACTTTGCAATTCTTTACAATATTACGGTGAATAAAAAGAAATATCTTTTGATAATCAAGAATCAACAAACCTGAAAACGTAGCTGCTTAAAGATCAAAACATCATGAATTATTCTCTAGACTGGAAAAAAGTAAAAACTTATAAAACAACGCATGAGAATTGGAGTCTTATAAATAATTTTATAAGAAAAAAATAGCATTTCCACATGAAGAACATTTCTTCAGAGAATAAAATAAATTATTCACTTGAGAAACTAAGCATACATTTCACAATGAAATGTTGTCTTAACTAAAAGAAATACCAATTTTCACACAGTGTCTAATATTCTAATAATTAACACCAAATTATATACGTTTAATGTTTTAAGTACTATACAATCCCTTAAATTTGTGGTATTTTAAAAGAATGAATTTATAAAGAGAACATTGTGAAAAATGCCCAGAAACTAGGTAATTTAGAGAATATTTTCAACGCACGTAACAAAAGAAACACTACAGAATGCTATTATTTGATCCAGAAGACTATTATTCAACTCCCTTTCCTCGCAGAAGACATGCGATGATTCAAACTACAAAGAAGCTTGAGAAAAGTGAATAGGACGAAGGCTATGAATTTTTTATTTTTAAAAAGAACAAGAGCTTCTTTAATACATAAAATCCTTTTCAAGGAGCAAATCATTTTTCCATTCAAGTACGTGAGACACTTTTACGATGTTCGAAGAAAATAAAATATGATTTTTTTTTTTTTCTTTTACGGGAATCGATGTCCAAAAGAATATAGCCCCAAAATGGAAATTTCCTTTGTAAATGTATATTTCATCTATTAGTTTAGATATGCTGTTTTAAATAATAACTTTTATAAATGTTTTGAGTAAACCCACTATGTTTTATTCCTAACATAACACGGATATAATTTTGCTGCATAAAATGGGAATTTACGATAAATGTAGCATAAAAATCTAATACCGTTATGTTCAGATATTTAAAACTTTTCACGTTACACATTTAATTACCCTTCTTTTTTCTATAGTACTCATCCTTTATTATATTGCATTCATTATAATATTTGCATGTTTTATCTAAATATTTAGTAAATGTGACAGTATCCTGTATAAATTCCGTACTTCTGGTCTATCTACAGATTATCGGCTCATTCCAAATCAGATAAATTAGAACATTAATCAGATAAATTAGGACATTAATCAGATAAATTAGGACATTAATCAGATAAATTAGGACATTTACTATGATATCCGAAGCAATGCTTCGCAAATAACGATTTGTATCAATTGTCTAATCATCAGACATAATGTGTCTGGTTACTTCCACAAAAGAGGTCCTGCGAAGTATTAAAAATTCTGTGAAATATTTTTCTTCTGTGAGTAAAACCGTATCTGTAAGTGAAGAACAGCTGCATTGGTACACATCTGTGTGTTCAAATATTTGTGAAGTCTCTCAATTACCCCACAATCCAATAAACCATTTACAATGGCATTTAAATGTCAAAAAACATTCATAAAAATTAAAAACAAACTACTCTATATCCATCGAAATGCAACTTAGTAAAACTAATGAAGATAAAATCTTTCATTTATTGTTTATAACTTGTTTAGCTTGTAAACTGACAATATGCAGATTAAATTTGGAAGAAAAGTTAAGTAACTTACGCTTTGAGGAACGACAATACCTCAAAGTGTGTGTGGGGGGGGAAGGGTTACAGACGAAAACATCGTGGCAAAAACTTCGCGGACGAAAACGTCGCGTAGAAAACAACGCAAGGCGAAAACGTCGTGGCAGAAAACATCGCAAAGAGAAAACATCGCAGTTCTAAAACATCGTGGTACAAATCATCGTCGTCGAAAATAAAGCGGTTCAAAAACATCGCAGTTTAAAAACATCGTCGTCAAAAATATCGTGGTAAAAAACAAAGTATCTACAAATCATCGCATGACGATAACATCGCAGACATGCTTTATTCAGGTTTTAGCATGGCATTTTTTAATTCATATTTTTTATTAACTAATAAATTTTTTGCTGAGAAAATAAGAAAAAGACTTAAGCATAGAAAATTAATGCAACTTATAGCACTTAATGGATTTTTAAACCGACATAGTTAACTAACGAAGGCCATTAATAAATCATTTTTATAAAGTTTTTACTGGTAATTTTTCATGAGAAGTATAATCTATAAGTTGCATTTAATTTTCTATGTTTAAGTTTCCTTCTTACTTTTCCAGCAAAAATTTATTAGTTAATAAAAAAATGTGAAGGTAAAAATTACCCTTCTTTACATCTTGCTGTCCCAAATCATTATAGGAATATCCATTTACAGTTATTAAAACCTGAAAAAAAGCATGTCTGCCATGTTATCGTTATACAATGATTTGTAGATACTTTATTTTTTACCACGATATTTTCGACGACGATGTTTTTTAACTGCGAAGTATTTGAACCGCTTTATTTTCGACGACGACGTTTTGTACCACGATGTTTTAGAATTGCAATGTTTTCTCTTTGCGATGTTTTCTCCCACGATGTTTTGTAGCACGACGTTTTTGCCTTGCGTTGTTTTCTCCGCGACGTTTTCGTCCGCGATGTTTTTGCCGCGATGTTATCGGCGGACACCGGGTGGGAAGTTTATGGCAACGGCAACGGCAATACATTTCTTTTGAACAGCTGAGTTTTCTAATTTGATTTGAAACACAAGCAACTCATGCTTTGCGGAGTGGTATACAAATTGCTTTAATTCACTGTTTATTAAGTTTTTACAAAACAAGAACTTAAAAATATCTGATGTAGACGTAGATACCACATGACTTCTTTCTACCGCTTATTAAGTAATACACATTTTTTTCTTCATTTCATTTAAACTTTTTCCTCGAATTTCAATAGAGATATATTCCTAATTCAATCAATTCATTTCTCACTTCGTGGCAAGGCAACACAAAAACAAACAATTCCCTCAGCCGTCTGGAAGACAAAATTTTAAGTGCAAAAAAAAACTGGAAGTTAACGTTTGCTTCCAGTTGGGAAAAAGACACTGAAGTTGATGCACCATCGATTTAATTCACTATTTTACTAAGAAAAATGGTCCCAAAAGGTTTAGATCTATTTTTAAAAAATATTGATAATTCTACAACTGTTGCATGCATATTAACTAAAGGTATAAAATCTTTAGCCAGAACAACATAATTCAGTCACTTTATAAAGACATTAGGTTATTTCGGAAGCAAGAGCTATTGAAAAATTAGCAATGCCTTTTTCGGGAATCGAACTGCGGACCTCTGGAATACGCGCTCAGCGTGCAGACCACCACACCACAAAGGCATGCGAAGAACGCGGGAGAAATACCTTATATACTCTCCTTTTTAAAGGGTGAGGAGTATCATCATCCTGGGTGACTAGTATCATTATCCACCACCCTCTTAGGTCCGGCGCCACTGTAGAGACATTAGGTAATTTTTGGAAACAGGAGACATGAAAAATGTGGAACGCTTTCGCCGGAAATCGAAAGGCTGACCTTTGGAACACGCGCCCAGCTGTGCAGGCGCCACGAAGGCACCCCGCCCCACGAAGGCATACCACACCTCGAAGACATGAGAAGAAGGCAGGAAAAATACCTTATAAGTTTTAAAGCAAAAAATGCAAAATTTACCAACATATAGAAAACTGAGCTCACTGAGCCGGGTAACAAAGTGGCAATATATACATATATATATATATATATATATATATGAATGTTTGTGTTTATGTATGAACGTTCGTTGCGTCAAATTGAAACAAAAAAGAGTGGTGCACAATTACACGTTATAGCACTCCCATATACAAAATTTCAAAGTTCTACGGCTACTCGATTTTGAGTTATGAGAGACCCTTACGTACGTACGTACAGACATCATGAAAAAAAAAAGTCTTTTGAATTTATTTTAAATCCATTTTACAACACGTTTTGGAAAAAAAGAGTCTTTGATTTTGTCCATACGTACAGTTGTCACGAAAAAACACCTTTGAAATGGATTTGAGAACGGTCATAATGGATATTTTCATTGAAATATGATACCCGAAAATTTTTGCGATTACAATACTTCCTTTACGTCGTGCAAGGAACTAAAAATCGAATTTGAAGCTCGATTCGGGTTTCGAGGTTCGCATGTTCTAGTGGAGGACTATCTGTTCAAAATTAATTTGGTCTCTCTATTGCCATCGCATTTCCACAATGCGGGGGACATACGGTACGTGCACATATACTAACACATAGATTCTTCATTAATTAATAATAAAAATTTCGATCGATTTATTTTAATAGCTTTAGCTATAAGCACATATATTTTCTCTTTGAAGAATAACTCTTTTATAATGTGCAAACATTTTACCGGCACTTGGAATTGAAAAGGGTTATGAAACTCTCATATTTGCTACTCAAGATTAATGCGAATATTTCAAAATTAATGGAGATCCAAAGCTATTTTAACAGGTAAGATGGATGAAAATTAAATTGCATTTGAAAGACAGTCCTTTGGACTTGCAGTCTTAAGATTGTTTACCATGGCATGAAGTAATTAGTTGACGATATTTTCTCAAACAGGATATTTTGACGCGTAATTACCTAGTTCTTTATTTTTGTTCCAGTTTCAGTTCCATGTTCTTGGAAGAGAGACATGAACGAAGTCATTATGAAACTTTTAAAGTTCTGTCTGCGGCAGAAACTGCATAAACAACGCAAAATGTGCTTTCGAATTTGGCTCAGATATTGTCCCAAACAATGATTCAAGTATAAATAAAAACACTATTTACCTGCAGTTAACCATGTAATGTAGCATTAGCAAAAACCCCACTGCTGATTCGAAAATAAACCTTTCGCACCTTCAATGAGATTTCGATTTTTGTCGCATCACGTACCTCCCCATTTTATAGTTCTTCTCTAAATTAACTTGTGAGGTTAATCTATTTATTTTTTACTAATAGCTCATTTTAAGTTAGTACTTTCCTATTACTCTTTTTTCATCCACGCTTTTCATGCCAGAATGTAAATAAGATAGCGAGCGTTTATTAAAATTAAGGTAGAAGGAAGTGCTATTTAAGCAAGACTTTCGGAAGTTAGATTTAGAGTGTGTCTGCCTATTCCAGGCCACTTTTCGCCGGGATTATTAGCGACTTGATTTAGTGGCGTTGAGTGCTTCTAGCCATTTAGCTTTGTCTCGCCGGTTTTCTACATACTAGAGCCTTGCCTGCGTATTAAATTATCCTGTGAGCCGTTAAGGCTAATCTACCACACTTTTTAATTTGTTCATTGTTACGTATTTCTGTTAAGCCAGAAGTGCTTGGATTGTGTAAACCCAAGTTGAGTAGTTATGTTCTAATAAAATGGTCTTATACACCCTTCTTCTGACTTTTTTTTTTTTTTTTTTCTTTTTTTTTTTTCACAAGGGTAGAAGATAATTCTTCAGTAGTCTTTTCAAAGTCTGTAGTGTATGCTCCGTAAGAGACATTATAAACTTACGGAACTTACTCGTTTGTATCGTAACTTGGCCAAACTAAATATTTTAAATTTGCTTAGCAAATATTACCATATTCCAGCATGTTTAGTTCCGATACGTTTTTAGAAAACAAAAGGAAGTCTTCTTCCCTTTCACTAACATAAAATTTCGTGCATATCCAGCAAATAACATTAATCATTAGTATACAGTCTATATTATTCATGAACGTATACTGCAGATTTTGAAGCGCTGAGTATCTTGGACTTCCTTGAAATTTGTTATTTTTCTATTTCACGAGACAGCTTTAATGGTTTACCACGTCTTCATTCATTTGAATTTTGTAATGCTGTGAAAGACACTTCATAGTTCAAATAAATAAATAAATAAATAAAACACTGACTGTTTTAAATGAACATTTCTATTAAATTGTCTAATAAATTTTATTTTGTCTAATTGTAAATTGAAAGGTTAATTTTAAGCATTTTTCTTCGTAACGTGGATTTTTAAAGCAATTGTAATATCATAATATGTATTTCTGAAATGTAGAAATAATGCAAACTTTGGTTTGGTTAATTTAATTATGGCAAAGCACACTAGGGCTATCTGCCTAAGGGGAGAGATGCCTTTCGTGGAGGACTTTCTAAGGGAAACTGGCTCGTATACACGTTACACAAGGGGAAAACCACGAAAACGCCCATGCAGCCAGCCCGTTTGCGGGATTCGAACCTCGGACCGAACTACCAGTGTTCAGCGACTTTACCGCTCGGCCGCTGGTGGGCTAATGCAAACTTTGATAAAACTTAACTGAAGGAGATTAACTTTTGGGCATTGTTTTCTTACAAACCTAACAGACATGCAGCGAATTATTGCTATGTTTGAGAACAAGGATAAAGCCTTGAGAAAGATAAAAATAACATTTTTATTTAACCATAATTTAGAACGAAAAGGCACTACGATTTTCACAATTTAAGGTGAAGCAAAATAAAATAAAAGAGTCTAAATTAAATCAAATTTCAGCAGTAATCAAGAACTGCACGATTAAATGCTGCTATAAGCTGGCTCACTAACTCTACCGGAAACTCAGAATTAAAACATCAGCAGCGAGAGAACAGCAAAGCTGAATAACTGCACCTATCAGAGTTCGCAGGAAACTAACAAAGCAGCCCGCACGCGAAGCCAAAAACACGCTTTGTCTAACAAAAAGAGGAAAAAAAAAAAATCTGGAAAATTTTAGATTTTAAATTACGTCCAAAAGGGCGTTTTGCTAACGTTTTGTGCGTTACCTTTATTTATTAAATATCATGTTCTTCGCACTTAAACCATAAAATTCAGTTTAACAGCAATGTCGCAAAACAATTTTAAAATGAGCATAACTTCAGAATTTCCGATACATAGTTCCGCGCTCTGGAGACAAAAATATTTCCCGCCCCCCGTAGAGTGTTGCCACTGCTCGCTTTGAAATCCTTGAGTTTGTTAATCAAAAATTCGTTGAAGTTTTACAAAATATAAAATCAATAATAAAACAAATCCCAAATTTCAAATTTGGTATTCCACAAGCCCATATTCGTCAATATTCGCCCATGCACGCCATTCAAAATTCGATGGCTCTATGCACCGTTGTTTTATCACAATACGAGAATCATTTATGCAGATTTATCCATTTATGCACATACATTTATGTAGATTTTTCATTATTTAATTTCTTCAAATACAATGCAGGACTCTAACATTTGGTAGCAACAGTTTGAAAAGTGAAACGAATATTTATAGTGATTCAACGCAAAATCGCTAAACGAAAACAATAGTCAATAGTCCTTCAGGGACAAAGCCTCTTTTTACTAAAAAAAAAAAAAAAACCAGTTTAGACACCGGCTAGCGTTCTGGTGGGGAATACGGAAAGGAGAAGTTATAGTAAAGACTCAAATTATAAATGACCCATTAATTAACATAAGAGTCTGTACTACTAGTAAAATGCAAAATTATATGTTTCTGAATTTCTACTGCCTTTTCTTCTCCACAATTAATTGTGTTTGTAAAAATCCCAAAATTTTATTTAGAATATTTTAATCAATACCTGTTAAAATCAGAAAAAAACAGATAAATTTTAATTCGTTACTTTATCTGAAGCAAAAAAATTGATTTAAAAAAAGTATGATTTCATCTAAGTGTTTGCAAGTGTCCCATTATTTCTTGAATATATTTTTCTCTCAAGAGCAGTGTTCCGTCCATTTCCCAAAAAATGTGTGTGTGTGTGATTATGGCAAAGCCTCGAGAACTATCTGCCTAAAGGAAGGGATGACTTTCGTGGAGGACTTTCTAAGGGAAACTGGCTCGTATATACGTTACACATGGGGAAAACCACCAAAATGCCCATGCAGCCAGCCCGCTCGCGGGATTCGAACCTCGGACAAAACTACCAGCGTTCAGCAACTTTACCGCTCGGCCGCTGGTGGGCCCTCCCAAAAAATGAAAAATGTTTAGTTTAACTAATTTACATCTTGTTAGAATTATACTACGTAGACGTAAATAGGACAAATGCTGTTAAAATATTAATTTTTCTATATTTCTATGCAACGACGTGTTAGAAGTGAAATGTTCTCGTCAACAACAAAAGCAAATGTAATTATCATTTTGAAATACTTATTATTGCATTTGAGTCGAGCATATATTTAATTTGAAAGAATCTGACTAATTTTGAAACAAGTATCTTTACGCTTCTCTGCATTTTTTGAATGCTGCAATTAAATTGATCTTTAGTCACTCAAGTTAGAAATCACTTTAGACAACAGAAAAGCATAATGTCAGATTACATTCTGAAGCAATAATTATCTGAAGATAACTTACGCTCAGTTTGCTTTAAAAACAAAAATGCAAGATGGATGAATAACACTAAGTGTTTGGACACTTCAACTATAACATTTAAAGCTCTGCAAAATTAAATTCCAGTTAAAGTTACTTTTTAAAGTTTAAAAAGCTTCTTGAGTTCCAGTAATTTCACGCTTATGTTGAAAATCTTTATTAAAGTGATGCGTCAGTTTTAATTTAGATCCAAATTTTGAAGCACTGAAGCTGAAAATAGAATCGCATTTTGGGAGCTTTAAATTGTATTAGATTCTTCATTTTTATGAATTAAATATACAGTAGATAAAATATATTGCTTAAGCTATTTTTCTAATATTTGCTTATGCCTTTGAATCTTTGTCTCATATTTAGGTAGTTCACGTTTAGTATTTAATATAGTAAATTTTGTTTGTCAACAAAATTTAATGTTTAAATTGCATCGGAATTTGAAAAATGTGAATACAGGCTTTATTTCCTTAGAAATAAAGTTTTAGTAAATAAATGTTTAGAAATAGTATCAGGTTCAATGTTTCTTCTAACTTTCTTCGGAAACATACAATGACCTGACTAGAACAGAGAGCTTACTAAAGCTATGTTCACTAATTGTAGTAAGTGGACAGGATACAGACGAAGGGTATACAAAACCCTTTATTTTTTTCTTTATATACAATGACTTCCGTACTTCGGAATACAATGACCCTCCACTCGGGGTCTAACTTAAAAGATATCAAAATAAAACTAAACTCTAATTTAACTTTAGAATAAGATTGGCCTTATAATAACAGAAAGCGTATGTAGCACAGAGACTGTGAACACTACAATACGTTTAATTTATCAAGAGGATTAAAACCTCTGGCCTGGAAGGCAAAGTAGCAACTGCGTAACTTCTAAGGTAAGCGGCCTGCTTCGAACTCACGGCTTCCTCTCTTCTGCTTGGCAAAAAGGCCACACTTAAATACTTGGCGTTCGCCAGACAACTTTGCATAAACTCCTTCACGCTTATAATTCTGGCCGGAAGTAGAAAATAAGAAGTGATAGTAAAGATTTAAAATAAAATAAACGTTAGTAAAACTTAAGATCCTTACATACTTCCCGCCAGAGTTAATTAGTTTGAAACTGAGGTCTAAAACGACCTTGTTGAAAACTTTTAGCTCTAGAAACTAACGCGAGGCCAAACTTTTACAAACATAACTTAGCTAGAAACTAGAAAATTTTAAAAGAAAGAAATTTGTTACAATAGCAGCTCCCGGAATATACAACAATCTTTTTTCTTTTTCATCTGTACTGCATCAAAACAGGAGCTTTATTCAATTCTGGTTCCTTCCAGAGATCTGGAAGGAAAACTAGTTTAATGAAATGTTACAGAATGACATTGTAAATAACATATAGAATATACTTTTCTTAACATTCTTATTTCATTCATGACTATTTTAATTATCTCTCCCCGTGCTCTCTGACATGTGTTGTAAAAACACCAAACACGAATGTGTTTCTGTCTATGTGTTCAACACTTCCTCCTACAATCAAAACACTAACGTGTTAAAATTCAACATACGAGACCTCTTAACACACCCTAATTTCAACTCTAGACCCTGAGGTACTATTCTGAAAGTGGCTAACTCTAAAGTGTAGCGTCAGAGAGCCTAACTACATCATTCAACCTTTAACACATATTCAGCATGATTTAATCTTTACAGTCACACGAATAACAAAATTTTTTAACATTACTTTCACTTTTACCATATCACGGTATTTCTAAACATTCAAAATAACAGTTCACATGTATACAAGAACATATGAAGATGCCGTTAATTTTACACATTTGAAAACATACATTAGTAGTACATTGTTAACTTCTATTCTTTTCAAAGCAAGTGCCAATTCTTTCTACATTGAAATAATACTACATTTCAAAAAGTCTTTCAGACTAAAACTTCTTTCTTGTTAGAATGTTTTAAATAAAATTTATACAATTTAAGTCTTTATACAACGCTATTATACATCAACTTTAGTTTTACGCGCGAGTAATTGAAAAACATAATAAGAAAATCGGTCACAACTCATTTCTCGCCCTTTTGGCGATAAAGGTAGACCTCGCATGAGGTAAAACTTCTTCAAATCTGCCACTTGCAGTAAGAATGAAAGATTAACTTAAGTTTGTAAAGTAACACAAAATTTTACTTATCTTTGTAATATTCAGACATCCTTTTCTGGGCCCAGTCTTTAAAGGTGCTGCAGACCGTTGCTTGGTTGATCCTCCTTCTTGTACGGGCTCGCCCTTCAGTGCTTTCCTCTGGAAGCTTCCGTTTTTCACCACTACGGCCACCCTTGAACATCTTCCTTCTGTCCTCTGCTTGTGGTCTTGGCCGCTTGAAGGCAGCTGGTCTTGGTGGAACCGGGAAACTTCTGTCGTGATCCTGCTTGGACCTCGTTGTTGGCCGTTCAAATTTTTCTTGTACTTTTTCCTCCGCCGCTGATGGCCCTTCCGCAGTTCGGCGACTTTTGCTGCGGAGAGTTCTGTCGGATGAGTCAATCTTCCGTTTCACAGCCGGGTTATAGTTGCCGTCCTTTCTCCCGGTCTTTTCCACATACGTCGTCCTTCTCCCTTCTTCATTCTGGGGGTGTTCGTGAACTCTGTTTTTTGGACGGTGGAACGACTTCTTTTTCTTTGTACCTTCAATTTTTCCGCGGGGCAATTTTCTTTTCACTTGCTTCTGTCTCTCATTGGCTTGCCCTTGTACTTGTCGTTTTCCCACCTCTGGAACTTGTACCTGCGGTGTCTGCCGTACCGGATCCTGCAAAAGATCTGAAAAGATTTGCATTTTATTACGGTCATAGAATGGTTTTATCTGGTCAATGTTTGCGGAACAGGTTTCGCCATTTCTTGCCTTTAATACTACAACAGCGTGAGTTATTTTTTCTATAACATATGGTCCTTCAAAGCGTGGGAAAAATTTGGCAGTTTTATCTTCTGGTGCTGAAGAAAGTGAATGCTTAATTTTTAGTACTTCATCCCCTACTTTATAAGTTACTCCCCGTCGTTTCAAATCATAATAGAGCTTCTGTTTTCTTTGTGCTACTTCCGTATTCTTCTTTGCTTCCTTAATTAGTTTTTCTATATCACCCATTTTAAATTCTGGGGCTCTTTGTTGCACATAAAATAATTTATCTAACGGTGTTATAATCTTTCTGCCTAGAAATAACTCAGCAGGAGTTTTGCCCGTTGTATCATGTTTTGCGGTCCTAAGGGCGAAAGCAAATTCATTGACATAGTTATCCCAGCTTTTATGAAAATTTTTAACATAACTACGGATAATTTTCACTATATTTCTGTTGACCCGTTCCGCTATATTTGATTGCGGCCGATACGGGACCATTTTTAAATGACGTATGCCCAGTTTTTGGCACATGTCTTCAAATATATTACTTACAAATTGAGGACCATTATCCGATATAACTTTTAGGGGCGCCCCGTATTTTAAAATATATTTATTTAAAATAGAATCGGTAACTAATTTCGCGGAGGCTCGTTTTAAGGGAACAATTTCGGTCCATTTACTAAAATGATCAACTATAACAAGGAGATAGCGACTTTTGTTTAACTGACTTTTTGGGAAAGGGCCCAATAAATCGATACCGATTATTTCATTTGGAAATTCGGATTTAATACTATTTAGAAACCCGGCCGGGCGGAAATTAATATAATTAACGGCTTGACATGTTGGGCAGGACTGGACATACGCCCTTGTTAACTTTTGCAGTTCAGGAAAGTAGACTGCCTCGCGTACGCGTTGAGTAGTTTTTCGAATACCAGCATGAGAAGCTAAAGGGCTGTCATGGAGCTCTTGCAGGATATTTAATCTAAGACTAGCTGGGATAACAGGTCGAAATTCGTTGTTGGAATTCGTAGTTTTTGTATAAAATAATAGATTATCTATTAGTTCGTAATGGGCCGCCCTATTTCTTATCGCCACAATATCTTGGTGGCTAAAATTTTCAGGATCCTTCAAATACTCATAAATACTTCCAAACTCAGGATCCTTACCCAGTTCGGTTATTACAGTTTCTCGGGAATTTATTGTACACGCTGTCAGCATTGCAACTTTTACGGTATTACCCTGTTCGTCTAATTTAATTCGTGACAGGGCATCTGCTACGATATTTTCCTTTCCGGGGGTATGCTTGATTACCAGATTATATTCTTGCAGCTTGAGTGCCCATCTTATTAACCTTGGGGATAAATTTTTTCCAGAGTACAATCTAGTTACCGCCGCATGATCAGAATATACTGTTATCGGCGCCTTTCCAAAATAGACTCGGAACTTTTGCACTGCTAACAGAACTGCAAGTGCCTCTCTCTCGGTCGCGGAATAGTTTCTTTGTGTTTGATTTAAAGTTCGGCTAAAAAATGCTACTGGCTGCTGATTTTGCGAAAGTACCGCTCCTACCGCATAATCCGAAGCATCCGCTGAAATTTCTAAATTTTCATCCTTTTCAGGAAATTTCAACACAGGGGCTTGCGTTAATGCTTGTTTTAATTTTTCGAAAGCACTATTGGCTTCGGCCGTCCACGAGAATCTTGCCTTTTTCCTTTTTAATTTTAACAATGGCTCAGCGATAGCCGCAAAATCTTTTATAAAGGACCTATAATATGAACAAAGTCCTAGAAAAGAAGAGAGCTTCTTTGCCGTGTTTGGAGTGGGATACTTTTGTACCGCGATTATTTTTGATTCATCTGTCTCGATCCCTTTTTGCGATATTTTGTAACCTAAATATTTTAATTCAGGGGCTGCAAATTTGCATTTTTCGACATTAACTTTTAGACCGGCCTCATTTAATAAAGAAAACACCTGTCTTAAATCCTGTACATGTTGGTCTAGATTATCACTAGTAATAATGATATCGTCTAAATAGATAAATGTGGACTTTCCGAGAACAGGTCTTAACACAATGTCCATGCATCGCTGAAATGTTGCTGGGGCGCCTGAAAGGCCAAACGGCATTCGCAAAAATGCATAAGTGCCAGACTTGGTTATAAAAGCAGTCTTAGGCACGTCCTCAGGCCTGATCCCTATTTGAAAATAACCATTCGTTAAGTCTAAAGTTGTCATAAATTTGGTTGATTTTATGTTCCTTAAAATTTCTTCTATAATCGGTAACGGATATACCGGATATTTCGTTATGGAATTTAATTTACGGTAATCAATAGCGAATCTCCACCTTTTTGGATGCTCCAAAGGATAATCATTATTTTTCTTACATAAAACCACCGGACTAGCATAACTACTTGAGATAGGCGTTACGATCTTTTTACGTAGCATATCGGTAATATGCCATTCTATAATTTTTTCCTTATTCTTATCATACCGGTATGGTTTTTGACGAACCGGCAATGCATCTCCGGTGTCAATACTATGGTTAGTAACCTGGGTAAATCCTGGAATATCACTAAATAAGGAAGCAAATTCACTTACCACTTGTCGGATTCTATCTTGCTCGTCATTAGGCAGGTGGTCGAGATTTACCCTTGGCGGTTCAACCTTTTCTACACGCACTGGTTTCATCTTCAGCTTAAGAGACGCTTCATTAAAATCCAGTGTAGCTTGTGCGTCTGAAAGAAAGTCTATTCCTAGTATTAAGTGTGCTTGCAAATTCTTTACTATAAAAAACATCACCTTTACTTGTTCGTCCTTGATACGGATGTACAAAGGTACTTTACCTACGCACTTACATTGTTCTCCTTGCGCCGCTAATACTGTTGTATTATCCGCATTATATATGCGGTATTTGCGAAAATACTTTCTAAAAAAGACTTCTGCCACACAGGAACACTGCGCGCCGGTATCCAGGAGTGCGGTGGCCGGGATATTATTTACCAAGACTTCAATCTTCGGAAGAGTTAAATTTTTCACCATTACTGTATTTAACTTGTAGGAAGAGGGGTTTTCGTGGCCTTCGGATTTCCGCACCCTCTCGTCAGCAGAAATCCGTTTTAGTTTAAATTATTTTTTCTTTCGGTGCTTTCCTTCTTTCTCCACTGGCCTTGAGACTTTTTTCCTGGGTTGCTATTGAACTGTCGACGTTCGCCGGCTGTTTTTGAATGCTCGGGTTTCCTTGCCCACTGATTCGCTTTTTCTCCGTAGCCATGTGCTTGAGTTTGCTGTAGTCTTGGCGTACCAAATTGGTTTCGCTGTTGATATTGGCGTCTTCTTTCGACGTCCGCCGTTCTTCTACTTTCAAACTGGATTGCTAGCTCAAATAATTTTTCCAGTGTAGTCGGATTTCTCAATTCAATAAAGTCTTGCACTTGGGGTAGTAACCTCGGCAAAATCACTTGAATTATTTCAGGATCCGGACGGTTTCCATACAAGAGCTTGAAAACGTGAATTTTTCTTAAAATAAACCTGGAGAGGTTTTCCATTCTTTGTTGATATATACTGAAAAGTTCTGTTTCTAATTTCGCACGATCCCTTACAACAGGGAAGGCTTTTAGTAGGGCAGTCTTGAAATTTTCGTAGGTATAGGTGGGACTTCCTGCTTGACCCAAGAGACTTCTGCCGATACATTTGAACCAGTTAAGCGCTTGGCCCCTCAAAGCGCTGGTAGCTAAGGTAACTTTTTGAAACTCGTGCACGGGGTAGAGCATGAAGTGGTCATCCAATTTTTCCAAAAAACTGGTTACCTGTGAGTTTCCATTAAACGTTGCTTCTGGTTTCATCGAAGCGCGCAGTGTCTGGACAATATACCCAAATCCTTCCAGGGCGGCAGCTGGCATTTCTGGATTCTGAGCTGTTTCTGCAGGCAGCACAGGTTCTTCTTGAAACTCGGCCATGGTTATTCTTCGTCGGGCGCCACTATCAGGTTCAATGTTTCTTCTAACTTTCTTCGGAAACATACAATGACCTGACTAGAACAGAGAGCTTACTAAAGCTATGTTCACTAATTGTAGTAAGTGGACAGGATACAGACGAAGGGTATACAAAACCCTTTATTTTTTTCTTTATATACAATGACTTCCGTACTTCGGAATACAATGACCCTCCACTCGGGGTCTAACTTAAAAGATATCAAAATAAAACTAAACTCTAATTTAACTTTAGAATAAGATTGGCCTTATAATAACAGAAAGCGTATGTAGCACAGAGACTGTGAACACTACAATACGTTTAATTTATCAAGAGGATTAAAACCTCTGGCCTGGAAGGCAAAGTAGCAACTGCGTAACTTCTAAGGTAAGCGGCCTGCTTCGAACTCACGGCTTCCTCTCTTCTGCTTGGCAAAAAGTCCACACTTAAATACTTGGCGTTCGCCAGACAACTTTGCATAAACTCCTTCACGCTTATAATTCTGGCCGGAAGTAGAAAATAAGAAGTGATAGTAAAGATTTAAAATAAAATAAACGTTAGTAAAACTTAAGATCCTTACAATAGGACAAAGAATTTTATAGAAATAAATTTAAATTAATGCTTATGACAGTTCTATAAAAGTAAAATATAGCTTTTATGTTGTTCTTTAAAAGTAACCATAAGAAAACATTTATCTATTTAAAAAAGAATGAAAACACTTTGACTGTCATTTAATAACGATATATGAGAAGTAGACGTTTTTCCAAATAAAAACAGTGACACTTTTCTCTTATTTTCGAGAAATTCAATAACATTCTTCAAAAGAAAAATTCAAAATATGTTTGGAGTTCATATTATAGGCTTTTCGTGTTATTATAAGCTTAGTTTCTCTGATGATGATTATAATATAATGTAAAAATGCTACTTAAATCAAAGCATTAGCAGCTGGTAAAGACTAGGCAACAAATCTTTATAAGTGTGAAGTTGACCTATTATTCTTTGCAGATTATTTGAAAACCTCTTGGGCTTCAGTTTAGATTCCATATTAACATCGCATTGTTGGTCAGAAAATCACGTTTTCCACTTTTCTGCAGCCAGAATTATTTAAAAAATATTTTCCATTGATGAGTTAGATTTCCACTACTGTCCTCAAAACATTGTCATGGGACGTATCATATATTTGGCTAAGAATATACCCAGCTTTTCATGTTTTATGCTGTTAAGAGTCGGGTGACTGATCGTATTTCACAGTTGGTGGCATGCTTGTTTTCTTAAAAGCTTTGATATTACGCTACGAAGCATAAACGCTCATATCGAGGTTGTAGTGACGTGGGATTGTTAGTAAAGAATGCTGAGAGCATGTGCACGCATTCATGCTCATGTACAAGCGAAATTTCAATGAGTATTTACAAGGTATTTATTACCTTAACTAAACAACTCTGTTTTATAATATACAAATTTAAGAGTATAAATAAACGAATAATGCAAGTAAATACATTATAAATCAATTATTTTATATTATAAATGTGATAATATTAGCATTTTAATGCAGCTGATTTGTATTTTACTTGTGATATTTGCTTGTGTGAGTATTTTGATTTATATTATGCATCTGGTTGAGAAATGAAAAATTGAGAGCTTAAAACTTTCAGCATAGGTGACCATTTGGCGTCATCTGCTTCGGTCCTTGTATAACTGTAATTGGTACTGTAATTGAACCTTATATGTAAGAGTAATCGTATAAGGCCCTTATGTACAACTTTCACCATATATACCTTCCAGTTATTTCGAGAAATGAATGGTAATAGTATTTTCTCGGCGGCCGCTGGAAAGCTATATAAAATCGGAAAGAAATCAGTTTCAGATTTTAGTTCAGTATTGGGTTCGGAGTGTTCAGAGATGTCTTAGCGAGCTTCGCTGTTTAGATAAGTTTTGTACTGCGCTGTGTTTAACATTTTTAGTAGACAGAAGTAGCAACTAGTGATTGTGATCCATCATACCGAGAAGCGTTCTACGTACTTTTATGGAACGTTCCAGAACTGTAAAGTGTTTCTTTTGGAAAAATAAATTTTATTAAGCTATATCGGTTCTGTATACAGCCATTACGAACTCGTATGCAAGCAACACTATGTTTATTTACTTAGTGTATAATTGCTAAACCTTACGTTTACTGGTGATATTAACAAATGTACCCAATTATATAGTAAAACTCTCTAGGAGTAACTATCGGAACGGCCATAATTTAAAACAATTTCTAAGTACTATGACTCGGATATCTTTTTTTCAGTTTATTCTGCAATATAAAGAAATAAAACTTCAGGCTTCTGATCTCATTATCATCAAAGTAATGTTTTAGGTTACGTATTTTTTGCGCATTTATACTAGTCATCTAAATGATTTAACACCAGATCTATGTGTGCTTATACCATGAAATTGCTAAATTACGTCATAAAAGTCTAGTCTTTTAAGTGAAAAAAGAAAGTAGGGCAGCGATATGTATCAGAACACATTTGTATAAATAGGCATTAATCTTAATCCTCTTATAAAATGCTTTAGATTCCATGTTACTAAATCGAAATACAAATGATAGCTCTAAAGGACTGTGCTCTGAAGTTCAATGATGAATGATGAACTGCTTCTACCATATAGATTAATTATTATTATGATTAATCTATAAAGTTTCCTCTAATGCGTATGACAAATCCTGATAATTTCTGCGTAATAAATGTTGCTCCAAGTTTTATAATCATGAAGCCTCTAACCTTAATAGTACTTGAAAATTCATAATATGAGAAGCTACAATCGCATTTAGGTATGCAAAATCAGCACAGAGATAGTAACAGAAGAAAAATGGCTGTATTCTTTGACGTTATACTAAAATAACAAAATAAATCCTAAAACTTTGGTTACAAAAAGGACTCTGATTACATTCTGAATGAAAAACCAAAAATGCGTATAATGTATTAAATTACTCGAAAAAATATTATTCACTAGTAGTTATGCAGATTCACTAGTAGTTTACACAACCTTCTCTCTGATAACTCCGAAAATATACTAATTAAAATGGAAGACAGACAAATAAAAATATAAAATTACAATAAATTACTTTTTTCAGTCGACTCATAACTTACAAATAGCTTTCATTTAACCATAGTATTTTTTATACTAACTGCAAAAATATTCTTAATAAAGGAATTAGAAAACTATGAAATTTCCCACAAAATGGGTTGGTAGTAATAGTACAGTTTAGCAAGGTTATTTCATAAAATAATGAATCTAAACATCAATAACAGATACTTGTATTTTGGAATAATTAATTAGGGTATTAATTTATATACGTTCTTCAACTTTTTGAGTGTTTTATTCAATAATTTTCTTTATTTTTTAACTTTATTATTACAAATCATTTATGTTAAAATTCAATTTTATATATATGTAAGATGAAAAGAAATATGTGAATCAAAATTATAATTTAAACTAACGATAAACTCTTCAATTCACCATCTTTCTTTTAAAAATAAGTTCTCTGAATTCAGTTATTTCTAGATCATTCCTTTTTGTATGGCCTGCGCAGCGCTGATGACGCTATAACTGAGAACGGAAAATTCTTACTCAAACCCAAAACCTTTCTCTTCCTGTGCTTCAATCTTGCATAACTACGCACTTTAGCTTAGCTTTCTACCCTGCTAGGATGTAATTTTGCTGCCTTGCTTGCTATCGCAATAGTATCAAAAATGTAAATGTTCTTGAATAGGCACAGCTAGATTGCCAAGCGACCTGTGGCCACAAACATTAATAGCAAATAAAAATGGAATTAAAACTGCCGCGACTGACAAGTTTCTTATATATTACCAGTCAACATATTAGATTACGCAACTAGAATTAGAGGAAGAATTCTAACTAGACGCAAATAGAATTCTTCCTTTTCAATATGGATCTACGTACGCATCAACACTGCTCGGTCATTTCCTTGGTATTATTTCATATACATAAAAGTAGAAAGTAGTAAACAAAAAGAAATAGATAGCCCTTATATATATACATAAATATGAAAATTGAAAACTCTTCTTTTGTAAAAAAATGTAGGTAATATTATTGAGATTGTATATATATATATAACAGTATCAAAATTTTTAATTTTAAAACAAAATTATCAAGTTATTTCCTTGTAATACGCCGCTGAAAATTAATCAATATAGACAAAAAGTAAGAAATTTAGAACCAAGTCCACAAATACCCAAAATAAGTGCAATTCAAATCCAATAAAACTTAAGAATTCCCTATAAATATGTAAAATTAACCAAAATTCAGATGAATTAAAGAAATGTGAAATACACAAAAATACATAGGAAGTATTGTTACCAAAATACATAGGAAGAAGAACGCAATTAAATCTCATTCAACGTTATCAAGAGGAGGAAGATCAGATCCAATTGAAGCCCCTTCCCCTCGAAAACAGCTGCATTTCTGTTCATCCAAAATTAGTTGATGAATTGTCCTAAATTATTTAATTACAACAGTTCACCCGAAAATTAAAATTTTTAACTCTTCCTTTGTGAATTTGGTTCTAAATTTCTTACATTTTGTCTCTATACAATTAAAATAATTAACTGGAATTTTAATATATCCAGAAAATGTTTTTTCCTCTTGCGCTCTGCAGCCTGCTATAGTAAACAAATTGGCCGAGGTTGTCTCCCCACATTTTTTCTATCTGACCCTATCCGGCGTCATAGCTTTCCGTCAGTTTCAAATTCTTTTCCACATTAACCAGCCATCCTAGTGGGAGATCTTCCTTTACGTCGCTGCACCTCTTATGTTTGAGAATGTTATCATTTTAGTAAGAAACGCATCATCATATCTACATATATGTCTAACCATATGATAGGAGATGCCTTTACAATTTTGGGGACATCCGGTTCGTTTTATTTTCTGTAATTTCATGGTCAGATAATATTCTCCACTCTTCCTTTTGCCTTTCGGTCTAAAAATCATCTTTAGAATTTTTCTTTCTAAAATCAGCAGTAGATTTTCCTCCGTCTTCTTAAGTGTCCAGCATTCGCTTCCATAAGGGGAAACAGGTCTTATTAAAGTCTCATATAAATTTACTTTAGTTTTTACGTTAATTAATTTGGATTTAATTTGATTTCTATGTCTATAAAAACATCTGTTGGTCACAGATATCCTGTTTCTGATTTTAAAGTCATTGCAGCTTGGAAATCATTGTACTCAAATATTTTAATTGTTTAACAGTCTCAAAAGTATAATTGTTGATTTTTAAAGGGAGTAAATCCACCATTTTATTTGTTATCATTACAAATTTTTTCCTATCCTCATTTATAATTAGACCTATCTTCCCTGTTGCATATTTAAGCGAGACAAATGTCTTAACAAGCAGGCCATTTACTAGATCGTCCATTGGTATCAATGTCATCGGCAAAAGCTAGCAGTTGAATTGTTTTTAGTAGAATAATTAGTTCTATTTGTGTTTAGTTGAGAGTCTCGCACGGCCTTTTGCAGTGCAATTAAGCAACATACAAGAAAGTGAGTCTCCATATCGCAGACTTTTCTCAGTATAAAGAGGCTGTTTAAGTGTCTTCCTTGTAAGGCTGATCACTTTTTTTGAGATGTTAAATCCCAGCACAGTTTCAAGTAATCTTTCTTCATTTAAGCTTCAAAACCAATAAACAAGTGATAGGTGTTAATATTATATTCCTTTGTTTATTCCAAAATTTGTCTAATAGAGTGTATTTGATCAATCGTTACTTTTCCTTTCCAGAATCTACATTGGTAGTTCCCAATAATTTGAGAAGTATGTCACTGTAATCTTTTATAAATGACAGTACAGACGATTTTACATATGGTGTATTTAACAGATTAATTCCTCTGTAGTTACAACATTCCAGCTTGTCTCCTTTTTTATAAATAGGACAAACAGACCTTTCTTCCCACTCAGTAAGCATTCTGTCCTGCGTCCATACATCACGGATAATGCGACACATACATACATCATTAATATTTTATAGCTCAGCTTTGATACCATCTGGCCCGGGTGATTTATTAAGGCAACATTCTAGAAAGTTGGAGGACTGTGTTCCACCCCTTAATTCTCATTTTCACAGATGAAGTTAAGTAGTATCTTACATGCAGTAGTATTTTCTTCATAATCTCTATTCCAAGCAGACTTTTGAATCGTTCTCGCTGTTTTCGATTTTTACATTAAAATCTCCCATAATCAGCTTTACATCATTTGAATGACATCTAGTGTAAATATATCAAGAATATCATAGAATTCATTCTTTTCTTCGTTATCTCTTTCTTCGAGGCTGGGTCAGGGAGGTAATGGGTACATATATTTGAAACATTCTATGTTTCATCTATAATGTGTATCTTACAAATTCTTTCATTCTCTGGTTTAAATTAAATAACTCTGTCTCTAATTCGCTTACTAACAATAAAACCAGTATAGAATTGACTTGTCTTTACATGACAACTGTAATAAACATCTAATTTCGTTTATCAGCCACCCCATGGCTAGTCCATATCATTTCCTGAATGGCAGGATATCTACACTCATGTCCATAAATTAAGGATAATTCGGAGTCACGCGGAAATCGAATTCTAAAATAAATATATCACCTGTAAAATCACTACAGACATCTTCAAGAATCATATGCAAATTTCAGGAAGTAACCAGATGACACCGATGGTACGTCACAATGACGAGAGTGTAAGAGAGTGATATATAAGGAATACAGGCAAAGAAGTAAAATTTTTCGCAGGCGCTTTATAAGCATTTCAGTGCAATAACCGAATAGTTATGACACAAAGGAAGCATCTGGATGATTTTTTACTGGTAGAATTATCGGCCGTCTGAAATGTGGGCGTACCCAACTGGAAGTATCAGACGAACTTGGAATTGCCCAGAGTGTCATCTCCAGGCTTTGGCAACGATTCAAGATGATGGTAATGTGAGTAGACGTTACAGCACAGGTCGCCCCAGAGTTACAACGCTGAATGAGGACCGGTATTTCTCAGTTACTGCCAAAAGAAACAGGCGGAGCACAGCCTCAGACCTGTCTCAGACCTCAGCTCTCTTCAGCCACTGGTACGACAATTTCAAGGCAGACCGTGTACAGACTCTTAGGGCAGATTGGTCTATATGCTCGTAGACCTGTCAGATGCGTTCCACTTACTGCAACTCACTGTCGCCTGCGGTTAGCCTGGAGTAGAGAGCATGCATTGTGGACACCGCAACAGTGGGCTTGCGTGATGTTTTCCGACGAGTCCAGGTTTAGCTTGCAGTCTGATTCTCGCCGGACTTTCATATGGGGAGCTCCAGGTACCCGTTACCACCAAGAAAACATCATTGAACGACACCGTTACGTTGGTGCAGGAGTGCTCGTTTGGGGTGGAACTATTCTGGGTTCCAGAACTGACCTGCATGTCCAAATTGGAACCATGACAAGCCAAATCTATCGGGACGTCATTCTGGAACAACATGTACGTTTGTTTCGGGGCGCTATGGGCGCACAATTTGTGTTTATGGATAACAACGCCCGTCCTCACTGTGCAAACATCGTAAGCGAATGCCTTCAATCGGAGGATATCACCCGTATGGACTGGCCAGCATTCTCACCGAACTTGAATCCAGTAGAGCACGTATGGGATATGCTTTGCCGACGAGGTGAAGCTCGTCAACCGCCTCCTACATGTCTACTGGAACTTCGGAGAGAACTGCGTTTTGAGTGGTGTAATATTCCCCAAGATCAGATCGATAATTTGATACTCAGCATGCCTAGGCGTTGTACGGACTGTATTGCATCGTCTGGGAGACATACAATGTATTAACAATCATACCAACCATGTAATATTGGTTTTTTGTAAATAAGTCTTTTTTTTTTTTTTTTTTTTTTTTTTTTTTTTTTTTTTTTTTTGTAATTTGCTCCAGGGAGAAAAACTCGCTAATTTTTTAATGATATCAAACATATAGCATCTTTTTTTTGCTTCTTACATTTTGTTTAATAAATAAGCTTTACAAATAAGTCAAATTTGTTTTGCTTCTAACTCTTCCTTTGCCTGATTTTGCATTATTCTTAATTTATGGACATGAGTGTAGCTTGCATTAGATAAATACGTCGATAAGCTTTTTCAGTGCTCCACTTCTATGTAATGTTCATATATTCCATGTTCCAAATTTCAAGTCCGATTTGCCAGGTTCTCCGGAAAATTCGTTTTTAGATTATTTAATCAGGAGAGTTGGAGAGTTTTATCAGACAGGGTGATTAGTTTTGCGTCCACACTGCAACGTAGAAGACCAGTACCCTGATATAATCACCAGTTACAGGGTGTTCAGCTATATCCCCGGACGCTGGGTATCTATTTTAGTCGCCTCTTTCGGTATGTACGAGCTACTATGGGACTACTCATTCACACTCGGTCACCACATGGGTCATAAAATTATTGCCAATAATATTATTAATCAAACAAAAAAATTAAAAAAATATTTAATATAACAACAATGATTTCACAAAACAGCTTAGTTTATTAATTAAAATACTAAAACGTAACATACTTCCACACAGTTTCATTAAGACAGCTAACTAAAACACAGTTGTTAATCAAAAAATAATTTCACCACCAAACATTTGTTTTTTCATGATAAACTATCCCGACACCATTTTGATGGTGTAATTTGGAGATCCGTAATACAATTGAATTAGGCACTTTTGTGAAAATTATAACATTGGTTTTAATTTAGATTTTGTAATAGTTTTTCTATCTCTTTTGTTAACAAAATGGGCCTACTTCAGCTTTCAAGTCTCAAGAAAGCCCGCTTGAGTGAGTTCTAGATGCTGTGACTTTTAACAACTTTTTTCGTTTTCTGCTTTTTATTATTTATAGCTTAAATACAATTCCTAACATTTATTTTAAATTCCTGATTTGTATTCTCTAAATTTGCTCGCGACATAACAAGACAGTTAATTAGAAACAGCCCTTACTACATTACAATTTTGATTTTTTATTCTTCACAATTTTTCAATTTTTCAAACAAAAATGCTTTGGTAATGTATTATATTTATGTATTTGTTTTAAACACTACAACTTATTCCATTCGTTGAACTGAAACGAATTGTTACTTCTTTTGTTCCCAAATTTGCTCTTTCCAGGTTAAATCGATCTTCTTTTTTCAAATTATTCATTTTAATTCAATATTTTTTATGTTACAACAGAAGTTTTCTCTAATTTTTATACAGTTTAATAAATTTAAAATTCATAGTTTAAAGTACAATTTACTCCATTCGTTGAACTACATAATACTAAAATTTGTAACAATTAACATGGCTTACTTGAACTCATTATTTAGTGTTAAAGACGATTAGGTGTTTAGAATTAGATTTTCTAACAATTGGTTGGTCAAGATAAGAGCGAAATACTGTAAAAAATAAAGAAGCTATCTTTCTTTATTGATCTAGAATTCGGTAACTGGATTTATTTATTTAATAAATTTTTCTTAACTTTAATATGCGCCACTATTTTACTCTGATTGTTGCACAAAACTGTTAGTTATTATGATTGAACTGTCAAATGCTATACATTGAATATTTTTACCATACCTTTCAGTTCTAAATATTTGTAAAGATTCATATTGTTCAATTTTGAAAAAAAAATTTAAATGCACATCCATACAAGCATAAATATTATCCAGAAGCAATGATTCAGGAAGATATTTAGAGCTATAAATAACTAAATTTTAAATTCTAAAATAATTAAATAAATAAATTATAAAATAATTAAGTAAATAAATTAGAAAAATAATAATTGAATAAGTAATTAAATATATTGCAAAAATGTACGCCTTTTTTTTTTTTTTTTTTTTTTTTTTTTTTTTTTTTTTTTTTTGTACGAAGTAAAGAAAGTATTGTAAAAGCGGCAAATTTCGGGTATCATATTTCAACGAAAATATCCATTATGACCGCTCTTGAATCCATTGAATGAATCCAATGAACAAAGTTTTTGCATGACGTCTGTACGTACGGAAAAATAAAGGATTCTTTTTCCTAAAACGAACTGTAAAATGCATTCAGATGCTATTTTTTCAGAAGACGTCTATACGCACGTACGTTTGTATATATCTCGCATAACTTAAAAACGAGCAGCCTCAGAAAGTTGAAATTTTGTACATGGGACTGCTATAACATGCAGTTGTGCAACTTCCTTTCTGTTAGCAATAGGCTGCACCAAAAATATGTAAACATATATAGTAAAATATAGAAAAAGGTATTAAAAATCGAGTGACCTATATATATAGTATATACATATATATTTCCTTACTTCAAAACATCTTTCAAAATAGAACTTACTAAATATGGATTCACTCTTTTAAGATAATTCTACTATAATTAAACTTAGGAGATAATGTAATCAATACTATTTAGTAAATAAATTATATATATATATATATATATATATATATATACATGCCTTACCAGGCTCGGTGAGCTTTGGTATTAACTCTTATATGATGATAAATTGTGCTTTTTTGCTTTAAAAGCGATTGAATTATATTGTTCTTATGACCCGGTTGCGATTTTATGATTTTAGTTAATATGCATGCGGTAGTTGTAGAATTATCAGCAATTTAAAAGCTGTTTGAGTAGTAGTAAGCCTAGTGTAGGCTCTATTTATTTAAATTTGAAGCTCTTTAGTCGAATAAAAAATTCAATCAGTTTCTGCACCTTTAGTGTCTTTTTGCAGAGGGAGACGGAAAGAGATATTCGGTTTTGTGCATAGAAAAGTAGAAACTCTAATTTTGGTTGTAAAAACTATTTTTAAACTGTTTTGACTGTATTTGGTGCTTTGTGTTTCTTTGTATTTAACAATTTTTAAGGAAAATGTTTCGTGTTTTTATATATTTTTGCTTTGCCGCGAAGTGAGATCTGAATTAATTAATTGTGAAATATATCTGTAATGAAACTCGAGCGAATAAATTTAAATGAAATGCAGGAAAAAATGTGTATATTTTAATAAGCCGTACAAGGACATGCGATGTCCTCTATCAGATTTTTTATATTTCCTCCTCTTTTCCTGTGCCGTTATTTTTGAGCGCTGAATTTTCATCAAGGAAGTGCTAAATACTTGTATTTATTATTATAAATGTAAATATTTAGTTGTGAAAAATACTATTTATTGCTATGGTACTTTTCACAACTGATATGTAAAACTGTGAAATGCAAGTTAAATATACGGTAATTGCCGCTCTTAAATTACGTCGCAAGCTGTTACTCGTATTTTATTGTTCCTAACTATTCTGAGATCTTATTTCTCTGCGCACAATCAATGGACTGGATTATAATCGCCCGTCTCTTGTAGTCAAAAATAACAATAACAAAGCAGTAAAACCTTTACTCCGAAAACGATGGGAACAATCGAACCCGCATCAGTTCGCTTCCCATCATGCCAAGCGCACAGCCCTCGTGGGAAGAGAGCGAAGCAAAGAAGAAGTAATTGAGAAAGTGTAATTATCCCTCCTAATTTATTACCGCATTTATTACGTCGTGTAACTAGATTATGTCGCTCCCGTCAGCACCCTCACAATAGTCTACTTTTGAAGCAATTAAGTTTTCCAAAAGTGTAGGCGGCCAGCAATGGGAAAAACGCTGGAAGGGGAATGTGGGCTTAGATGATGAGAAATACATAAGCTTAAAATATTACTCTTTCCATGATGAATAGCGTTGCTATGGACAGTTGAATTTCTAAAGAAGGGTATTCAAAACTTTTCTTTACCACCATTTGTAGTGATTTGTGGTACTTTGCGATAGCAAATAATACAGTCACTTATAGAGATAAAAATGCATTACATTAAAGAGTTAATTGCAGGACTATGCGAGTAATTAGGTAATTCTTCATTTTTCTAAAGCTGCACCGGATAGCTCTCAGGATTCATTACGGGAAAGCAAGTAATTTGTCTCATAATGTGTAAGAAAGATTAAACTATATATCAGCAATAGCAAGACATGGCATTTTGTGAATAAAAATCTGATGTATACACCACGTGACTTCCTTGTACGGAATATTAAATTATACGCATTGTTTCTTGCATTTTATTTAAACTTATTGGATTGAATTAAATCTACTTCTCCGACAGCGCATAAACCACAACAGAATAAATGCATTCTTTAAAATTCACTCTAGTATTTGTTTACCATAGCGACACTCTGGCGCTAGATTCACTTAACACTATTATACTTCGTTCATATTATAACTCAGAATGCACAAAATTTATATCATTTAAAGAACAGAATTATCTAATCGTTGCCACATGTTCTATTCAAATATTATGATAAAACTAGAATGATGTATAAAAAAAAATAAGCAAACAAAGCAAAAAGAAATAGTTTTTCACAGGCGATTGAGTATTTCTCATTCAATTAATTCAGTTCTCACTTCGCGAGAAGGCAAAAATACATAAAAACTCAAAATATCTATATTAAAAATTACGAAGTAAATCTTAAACGCTTATTTCCTCGAAAAAATTCCAGAAAGGACTAAGCATGATTTAATTGGCAATAATAAATGAAGGCGTTATTTTTGCTGTTGCGAAGCTAAGTTTCTCTATATTGGCAACAAATCCACTAGTCTGTTGTTTCAAATGTAAACAAGGAATCATCAAGCGTCAAAAAAATTATTAGGCTTAGCGGCACTTAAACAACTTTAAAATTGTTGATAATTCTAAAAATATTGCATACAGATTTACTAAAAGCATAAAAACCTTAACCGGAAGAAAAGAACAGCATAATTCAATCATTTTTAAAGCAAAAATTGTACAATTTACAAGCATATACGAGTAAAGAAACTGAGATCACTGAGCCGGGTAACAGAGTGGATATATATATATATATATATATTTATATACGTTTGGAGAGGCCGATTGCAACCAAAATACGAGGTGCACATCTACGTGTTATAGCAGTCCTATATACAAAATTTCAACCTTCTGAGGCTACTCGTTTTTGAGTTATGCGAGATACGTACGTACGTACGTACATACGTTCGTACAGACGCCACGAAAAATTCTCTTCAGAATTAATTTTAAAGCAGTTTTATAATTTTTTTTCGAGGAAACGAGTCTTTTATTCTGTCCTTACGTACATATATCGCGCAAAAACTTCGTTAAATTGCATTCGATAGTGGTCAAAATGGATATTTTCGGTGAAATATGCTGCCTGAAACTTTTCGCGATTACAATACTTCTTTTTTACTTCGTACAAGGAAGTAAAAATGGGTACTTTTCTGTTTTGCAAGCGCAAACGATAAAGTCGCCAATAATGGTACAACCGATGCCAAACGGAAAATCTTCGCTGGTAACCTTTTACACCTCATTTTCAAAACAAGTCGCAGCCATTTCTCACGAGAGTGATTGTTTCTTTCAATACTGGCATACAATTGCATAGAGTATTTACAAAGATAATTAAATTTTATGCCCTAAGAGCATTCGCGGTAATTATGTCAATTAGGATGCAATCACACCGCTCACCCGAAGGCGAAAATATAGAAAAGGCAAAATCAAAGGTTAAATTTATCAATTCTAATAAGAATGCACTAGCGAAGTGAAGCACTACGGTTTTGAATAATTACCCAGTAAGCTATTTGTACGAATTGAAATAATTCTTGCATTTAAACTTGTATTCAAAATTAAGATTAAGATTCAAAATTACGATTAACAAATTAATGTAGATAATTACTGAAAGAATTATATTTTTGTAGCGTAGTTTACGTGAGATGAGATCATCTTGGGTTACGTGATACGAATCGGCGAATCAGGATGATGAACCCTGATAGCAATGTAAATTCTTATATGAATGTCTTTTTACAAATTTATTGTCTTTATTTATTGACTTTCTACAAAATTATAAACCATATTAAAATGGTTAAGCCTTGCAAATGAAAAATTCTTAGAACTAACATTTGTTAACATTTTTTATGTGTATACTGTATGTTGTCGCCAACAAAGTCTGCTTGGCGAGATTTGCGCCGGCGAAACGGAAAAGTGCCTAAAAATTAAAATTTTCTTAATTAATAAATTTTCCATATTTACATTCATAAAATATGAATACAAAAAGAAATTCGAAGCTTAAATATGACATTACAGTGGCAGTACTTCATTTAGAAAGATTTCAGGTATTAAAACTTTTATTTAGATTTTTAACATTACATATGAAATAGTTATTTTACCCAAAATAGCCAAAATTTTAATATATGACAAATAATTATAAATCAAGTTACAAGGTATTTTCTTCCTCTTTCAAGCATCCCTTTGTGGTGTAACGATAGCACATACGGCGCGCATTTCGAGAGGTCGAGTTTCGAAATCCGGCGTGGGCATTGCTCATTTTTTCTTCCTCCTGCTTCAAAATAACCGAATTAATTTACAGTGGCACCCAAACTATAAAAGGTGGTGAAGAGTAATTTGTCAGCACCAGAATTTAGCGCATGGGACCCTTAATCCAAAGTAGTCTTTTAAAAGGGGGAGTATATAAGGTATTTTCTCCTTCCTTCAAGCATGCCTTTGCGGTGTAACGGTAGCACACTCAGCGCGCATTTTTGAAATGTTCAGGTTCGAGTCCCGGTGAGGGCATTGCTCATTTCTCATGTTTCTTGCTTCGAAGTAACCTAATGACTATATTATGTAGACTAAAAATCTTTAATTTATTTAGTGCGCCATTCTGAATTTTACAAACGGAAAATAAACAGAACTTATTGCGACTTGGATTCAAAAAATAAAATATATAAATTTAGAACATTGTTTTTATAAATACAGCCATTAATTAATCTAGACACGCTCGCTTACTTTATTTTCAGATTTACTTGATTAAATAAAGTAAATCTGATTTAGATTGCCCCAGCACACATTTCCAGGTTGATTACTAAGCTGACTGAATTTAGTATATGACTTATCTGTCTTACTCACGGCTCAAACAGTTAATTATTTTAGCAAAATAAAATCATTTACACATTGATAGTTTTAAAATCAAACTAAAAGGAACTGGAAAAGAAAAAGCTACATTAACTTAATTGTAAATTTTCATTGTTTTTCGTCCACGCTTTCGCCATCATAAGGATGGGGAATGGAGTTTTTAAAATGGTCTCACAGACCGATGAATGTGAATATCGCATGTGGTTTGATACATTTGCCTGAAATAACTCTATGAATAAATAAGAGTTCTTCGTAATTTAGCTCCGTCTTTTCATCGAATGAAAATCTAGTTATACAATTTGGTAGCTTATGCTAAAAAAAGCGTACTTGTGTAAGAGAGGAAATTCGTTGTTTTTGCGGTTTGCTTTCGTCCAAATCCTTACCTAAAATTGAATTAATCTTCCATCATTGTATTTCCGTCTAATAAGTGGCTTGAAGATAACAAAATTAGACCTCAGTTTGGCATAGATTTGAATATAATGATTTCAAGGGCAGTCAGATAGAAAGGTCCCTCTACTTCAGGAGCAAAATATTTTTGCTCTAACACACTTTAGGCTTAACTTAAAATCTGCTTGTTTTCATGTTAAAGCAAATGGAATAAAATACAAAAAGGGATAAACAGCACAAGGATAAAATGACAACAAGAAAAACAGTCAAAATGGCAGAAAATAAAGCGTAAGTATAAAAGAAAATGTACGCTTATGATACGGCAAAATTTTAGAATATAACAAAATTTCAAATTAAAAAAATATCAAGCAGAGTTAAATCGGTAATATTAAAAAGGAGATATAAATTTGAAATGAAAACTTGAACAATTTCGAGAATAAAAAATTCCAGCATAAACTAAAAAAGCGGTCTAGAAAACAAAATGGCACAAGGAGACAAACGAAGACACTCTCAGAAATTTCTCGAAATTTTTGGTTGACGGAATAAATCTAATTAGAAGAGAAAAACATTAATGTAAAATTTAAAATTAGACAAAAAAGCAACCTTGATTTGACATAGGGCGTTTTTTTTTTTTTTTTTTTTTTCTGTTTCTGAAGAACAGGTCTCTGAGCTCTGATCCCCTTTGAAATTTCGAGTTTCAACCCAAACTTTCGCCAAACAAAAACTAATTTTTTTTCTAATTTTAAACCCTACTTTAGGGAGTCCCTCTTTCGATTTCAAAAACGCTTTTAGTTTCGGTATTTCGAGTTAGGTGCAGAAGAGCAAATATTCTTGGATTTTAAATTAATTCTCACATACATAAAAGCACAGTTTGCCAGGAAGCATATTGAATTTAAACGCCTAAACTTACGTTCCTAGTTAATGAAAAAAATATAGCTAAATTCTAACTAAAATATTCATGGTTTAAATAAACACAAAATGTTAAGTAATTAAATTAATTAATTTAAATTCATTTTAAGTTTAATTAGTTTAATTTTTAAATTTTCTAGTAATAATATCACGTATGAAGACTTATGTAAAACACCTAAGTAACGTCTACAATACACTAGTAATATGTAAAACTACTGCTTTTATTTTTTAAAAAATTCAACGTATTCACAATACTATTACAGAATATATCTCACAGGAAATTGTGTTTTTTAAATTGTTAAACTGTTCTGAAAAAATATCGCCTACATTGCCAAGGTATTATCAGATAATTAAAATTTTAATAATAATAACCTACGCTTAAATATTTTTACGGTTTTTGTATTTATTTTGCTATTTTTAGTAAAACTGTAATTAAAATTTTTTATATTCCCGTGCAATACAGCACCAGACTTATTTGAAGGGAAAGCTATGCCGGAATAATTAAAATACAGGAGCACGTGCATTTAACGTTTTAAATTGTACTCTTTCGCTATCAAGAAAAATCGAGAGAATACCAGAATGTTTTCGTGCAGGATTAAAAAGCTTATAAAAGCCGAAGAAAAACATCTCAAATCAGTTGTTTACTTAGTTATTGTTGTTGAATGTAACGAATTAGCGATGAGATCAGATTCGCTTTCTCTGTTTCGAATTGTGTTCTGTTGAACGTTTTAGTAGATTAAAATATAACTACTGTAAGATGTTGCGATATTGTACGAATATCTCTGAGGAAATTTAAGTAGTTTGTATTTATTCTTGGGATAATAATAAATTTTATAAACTTCTTATCGACTTGTGCATTCAATCCATTACGAACCCGTAAGCACGCAACAATATTTTTCATAAATGAGACAAAATTCAGAAACACATAGTGTTACAATTTTTTCTTCTGCACGTGAATAATTTAATAAAAAAATTATAGAAATTTACATCACAAATGTTCGTACATTAATATTAAAAAAATTTAGAATCTTTCATTAGCTTTTAAAGGAAATAAGTTATGTAGAGTTTGTTTCATGGGTACGGTGTGAAAGTCAAAGCGATAAAAATATACATATATGAAGACAGATGTTGATGCATAAAAACGTAGTTGCAATCATCAATGCTGATTAAACATTTCCTTGATCCTTGACATAAGTAATCACACATAATTTGTCGCAGCAAGAGCTCCCATTCTTCATACATACTGTTTCAGTTTTGAAATACATTTGAAGCAGTAGCAGCAAGTGTTAGCATGTTAACAGCAACGAAACGAGAGAACACATGTAACATTGTAGAGACATTAGGTTATTTTATGCAGGAGAGATGAAAAATGAGCAACGCCTTTGCCTGGATTCAAACCACGAACCTCTGGAATACTCGCCAGCATGCAGACCATTACACCACAAAGGCACGCTAAGAAGGCGGGAGAAATACCTTATAACATGTTCAAAATGAAATCTCGTTAAGAAAGATTTAGTTTTGCTTTTGCAGTATTTTGATGAGAAAATTTCCAATTCTCAAAATTTTTATTGCCTGAAGACTTTTTATGTAAGTGTCGCTTGCGTCACTAACGTTATGGAAGAATCATATGGCACGGATTAATTTTGAAATGAATATGTTTAGAAAGATTTATTATAAGCAATTACTTTTTTTAGGACAGAAAGTGGAAGCAGCCAAATTAAAATGAAATGTTATTATTTTATTTTACCTAATTCATATCATACCTACACGTACATCTTTATATCTTACATATTGTTGCGTGCATACGGAAATAATGCACACAGAACCGATGATAACTTAATAAAATTTATTTTACACAAAAAAAAAAAAAAAAAAAAAAAAAAGAGGAAAAAGGAAAAGGAAAAATCTGAAAGGTTTCAGATTTTAAATTACGTCCAAAGGGGCGTTTTTTTAACATTTTATGTGTTACCTTCATTTATTGAACACCATGTTCTTCGCACTTAAACCTTAAAATTCAGTTCAAGAGCAATATCGCAAAATAGTTTTAAATTGAGCATATCTTTAGAATTTTCGATACAGGGTCTCGCACGCTGGAGATAAAAATATTTATTCTGTACAACGTTGCCATGGCTCGCTTTGAAATCCTTGAGTTTGTTAATCAAAAATTCGTTAAAGTTTGCAAAATATGAAATCGATAATAAAACAAATCCAAAATTTCAAACTTGGTCTTCCACATGCCCATATTCGTATGATGATTACGCCATTCAAAATCCGATGGCTCTATGTGCCGTTATTTTATCGAAATATACATACATTTATGCAGATTTTTCATTATTTAATTTCTTCAGATATAATACAGGACTCCAACATTTGGTTGCAACAGTTTGAAAAGAGAAACGGACATTTATAATGAACCAACGCAAAATCGCAAAACGAAAACAATAGTCCTTCAGTGACAAAAAAAAAAAAAAAAAAAATCTTTACAGTTCTGGAACGTTCGACAAAAATACTAGTCCAGATCTTCATAGTATCGCAGAGTGCAATCAATAATTACATTCAAACTACTAAGAATGTTAAACACAACGCAATGTTAAGCAGATCTAAAAGACGAAGTTGTCACGGATATCTCAATATTCTGAGTTCAGGTATTGAACTAACAAAAACTACTGAAAGCAGACATTCTCTCTGATCTTATGTCGTTTTCACCCAAACGCCGAGAAACCTCTAGTAAATTCCATCTTTCGAAATTACTGGAAGACACATACGGTTAAAGTTGCATCTAAGGGCCGGATGCAGTTTCAGTTGCATATAAAGATGAATTACGGTTATTCAATTACAGTTACAAGGACAGGACCAAAATGTCGCCAAGTTTGCCGACTTTTGGTGATTAATGTGAAAGAGAAATTTATTACATATGCCCAAAATCTGTAACAATATATAGATATACATCTTTATATCTTATATATATGCTTTAATATACATATTTAATAAAGTCCGAAGTTCTTATTATCAGTTAAGACAAATCGACTTCTTTGAAACTCTAATAGTGACAATAATCGTAGTGTTCCTCGATGTGGGTAGAATCGTTTTTCAAAACAATGTCACTATAATGCATTGCAGATGTTCATCATTAAAAACCTTACATCATTAAAACCTTAAACATTAGGAACATGAAAGCAATGAATGTAACCTGTAGTAAATTTCAAAATTTGATTATTCTTTTGAGTAACCTCTCTGGTTGGATATTTATTAAAACTGACTTTCTCAAAAATAAATGAAAGATGAAAAAAAAAATTAATGGAAACTTTGAGAAAAATAAATCGAAACATTATGGGAGTAGAATAAAAACAAGGCTAGAGCAGGTGAGTTCTCCAATAGTAAAGAAATTTCTTCCGAAATGTTGAGTTTCAAGACCGGTTTGCAGCTATTTGATGAAAATTATGTGTGATAGAAAAACATCATTCTGAAAGACATAATTCGAGAGAAACGGAGCAGTCACACCTGGGTCCAGAACATCATCATCACCATCATCGTCAGAAAGAGAGAAGCAATTTATATTTTTATAGCCTTCTTTTTCTTCCTCTATGAACCAAAATTTACCTTCCGGCCTTTGAAATAAGATTCAAACGTATTAGTATATTCTGCTTGCGTATTTAATAGTATGGCAGCTAAGATTTTGAATATGTTTGAAATATGAAATTTTTTTCTGAACACATGTAATTACGATCATGTTAAACATTTCGTCTCACGAAATGGAGAAATATGAAAAACCACATTTTTGTCACTTGAAAAAATAAGCTAAATGGTAAAAGAACGTATTTTATAAATCTTCAGCAGGTATTACCTTGACGTTTACAGCTTTTTACTAAGTGATAAAATCTTGCAAACATTATCATAGTGTTTGTTACGTTTTATACTTTGTGCGTAAATCATTTAGACACATTTAACGTCAAGTATGCCATTAAATAACAAGTATTTTGTAGTACCTTTAAACTCTAACGTTACTCGGGTATTCGTTTCAATGTAATGCTCGATATTTTTCTGTAACTGTAGAGTATAAGTTTGAATACGGTTTTAAACTACTATACGTACGGGCTCGTAATGGATTGAATGCACAAACCGATAAAAAGTTAATAAAATGTATTCTTATCTCAAGAAATGAAACAAAATCCTGACATTTTTTCAGAGATATTCGTCCAATATCACAATATCTTGCAGTAGTTATATTTTGAACTACTAAAACGTTAAACAGAACTCAATTCAAAAGCGCAAGCGAAAGATAATTCGATTTCACCGCTGATTCGCTATAATCAACAACAAGAACTCAGTAACCAACAACTGAATTGAGATGTTTTACTCCGGATTTTATAAGCATTTTAATCATGCACGAGAACATTCTACTATTTTCTCGATTTTTCTGGATAGCAAAAGAGTACAATTACGAAATATCTATTTATTAAATGTGCCTGTATTTTAACTTTTCCGGCGTAGCTTTCTCAATAAATAAGTTTCCTGCTGCATTGCAAGGGAATATAAAACAATTTTAATTACAGTTTTACTAAAAATAGCAAACTAAATACAAAAGCCGTAACATCAAAGAAAGAGCTCAGCTGCCTAATAAAAGATTTTTTTAAATTTCCAATTTCTCCATTGAAAGCTAAACTTTGACATTTTTTTCCTTTCTTGTTAACAATATTACCTATGGTAGGTTTAGATATCGAAGCATTATGGCCTTTCACAGCGGTTTTTTATAACAAGATACGAATAACTTTCTTCGGAAAAAGCACAAACATAGTCTTTCATTCACTGATCCTTTTAAAGCGCCATTTTGCATGAACACAAAACTGTCAAGCTTCAGTGGATAATTTATACTTTCAAAAATATGCCTGTAGTTAAAAAAGTATTTTCTAAACAGACAATTTGTTTTTATAGCAAAGCAAAATCTTGTAAAAATTGTGCGAACTATAATTTACGGACTAGATCAGCAATATATTGTTTTTAATTGTGAAGCTTTCGAAACCTTGAGCTTAGTAAGGACCATGACATCTTATATGAAAACAGAAAGGACAGCCAATGGAATTTTATTAGTAAAGTAGAATTAGAAGTTTGGAATTGCAATATATATTGATAAGAATTTTTAATAAATGATTTTAATATTTATTCAATACTTAAACCAAATATATGTGTGTATTTACTACATAACCAGAAAATATTATCTAAATAAAAGCTACAAAATCTGATGTAATAAGATATAGGTTTTGCTAATATAAAGGATTTGGTAACTAAGTGCAGCAAAATTTTAGCAACTTCTAGATTCAAAAATTCGACCAGTTAGTCAAAATCCTAACTAGAAATTTTATGTTCTAACTTTACGATTTTAGGGAGCAAAAGTTAAAATTTAAAAGCAGGTTTAAAAACTTCAGATTGTAATCTAGAAGGCTGACAACTTATTTTAAAACTTTAAGTAACTTAAAAAATATTTTTTTAAATTAATGTTTACAAAAATTATAAAAATTAAAAAGAAATTGCAATCTGATTTTGAAATTAATATTTAAATTTCACTTCTCAAAAAATTTTAAGCTAAATAGTTATAATAACCTGAGTAGTTTAAGAATTAAAGCGCAGAATTTAAATGTAGAGAGCATAAAATCTTACATTTTGAAAAATAAACTGTATATCAAGGCAAGGTAAATCTGAAATGACAAGGAAGAACTATATTAATATCATTTTATCATAAACTAGCAGCTACGCTGCCAGCCTTCTTCTGGCTTTTAAATGTACCGGAAAAATAACTAAAGGAAACACCAAACGTTAAATTTAAAAACTGCGCAGAATTTTACTCTACAGAAAATTTCATCCAGAAAAAAAATGTATTACATATAACAAAATAACAATTTTTCCCATTGCCTTCTCTCAACAAACTTCCAGTTTTCAAGAGAAACATTAAATTTAAAAACTGCACAGAATTGTCTCCCTCACTTTTCTATGTGGCAATAGTGCTGATTTTTAACAGGCAGCATTCCAGTATATAATTGAATGAAAAACTGTTGCCGAAACTCCAGTTCTAAAAGAATGAAACAATTAAAATGATGCGATAAACTCGAAAAGATAAAATTAAAAAAAAACTGATTCGAATTTTGAAAACACCGCTTCGAGGTGCACTGGCTGTTGTCCAGATACACCTATATACCAAAGTTCTTAGCCCTGGGTCTATTAGCTTACACGCAGCATGAACGAAAGACACACATATTCTTTCTTTTATTATATGTAGAGATTACTTCTATGTAGAGATACATACACTTATTTAATAAGGAGGAAACTTCAAGCCGAAGTCGTACATTTATTGTACATTGCGCATGGGGATTTCAATAAATAATTTTTTCAAGGGGCATTTCCTTTTATATTGCCTGACACAAAATCCGCTTCCTGAAAACAACAAACAGATCTTCGGGAAGTTAATTATTTAAGGGGTATCAGAAACCCCTATACCGACAATGTTAAATTAGCCATTTTCGAAGAACCTTTTCTCAAAATCTGCTGTAGATACAAGCTTGAAATTTTTTCTGTAATTAAAGTATACCTATGTGATTATACTGAAATGAGCTTTTGAAGCATTTTGAATTTTAGAGTAAATTACACAATATTTTGTTAGGCATAGTAAAATTTAGCACTTTTCTCACACAAAACAATTAAAATTTTTTTCTAAGTTTATTACATCATTTCAGTAAATATTAGGGAACCTAATAAATAAGCCATAAAAAGTTTAGATACCTATGAGCAGTAGTTCCTGAGAAAAGGTACATCGAGTATAAAAAAATCCCGTTTGGAGAAAAACGCGTTTTTATGCAAAAATCCTCATTGATCAAAGCCGTAGATGACAAATTAAAACTAGATTTTGTTTACAGTTCTAATTTTCAAAGAGATTAAAGAATGGTACTTTTAGAAAGATAAAAGTGTAGAGAATTTGAAAATGCAAAAATCCAAAATCACAATTTTTTGAAGATTTTGGGGTTCCAACACCCCTTAATCTTAAGTCAATTGTGGCCACAAGAATTAAAAAAAACATTTTGAAATGAGCCGTTAGCCTTAAACACAAAGAGAAGCCAGCTATCTTAAATAATCTTATTTGTATACATGTATAGATAAGAGGTGAGGCGTATTCTAAATAGTTTTGAATCCGTATGAGTCACTAAAAATTCTGGAATTCTTCATATTAAAAAGTCACAAATAATTTAAAGCTTTGTCTTAAAAATTCTCTTTTTGTTATTAATAACAATTGTTTTTAATAACAAAATAAAATATATTTGTTAAACTACCCCTTCACTGCTAATGTTTCTATAAAAACATAATTCAAGAATGACAATAATTATTATTGCATTATTCAGATTTTTCATGACAGGAAAAGGAAATTTCTGTAGTGGGAGGAGCGAAACGATTTTATAAGGGAAGGAATGTAGAATGATGTGTTGAAGAAAATAGTAATGAAACGTAAAGGTTTAGAAATTTGAAAGCTTTAGAAAGAGTGAGATTGGAAAGTTAATATCATTAAGTACACAAGAAAAATTATTAATGATTATAAAGTGTTCAAAGGAATCCAGTTGATTAAATGAAGAAGATTTATGGACAATTTTTGCAGACCCCATATTAAAATGTAACTAAGTAATCGCTGTACTTAGCTAAAAAAACATTCCTTTTTCCTTTCGAAAATTTATTCATATTCCTTGACGAGAAATTTCAATGCTTTTTCAATTTGGCCAATATATACCAAAGCAGCACGATATGTATCAAATTATGCTAAGTTACACAAGAATTAAAAGCACATATGAAATCTTTAAGAATCAAAATATGAAATTTATTGATAGGTGAAAAAATGACTTAAATATTGAACTTATGGAGAAGTTAAAATTATTTTATAATTAAAATTATTTTATGATTTTGCTGTTGTGTTTAGTTTTATGGCTTACGTGCGAATAATAGGATATGTAATAAATAAAGTTAACACGAAAAACTTCAAAAACCTTTAGGCGTCATATAAAATCTGAAAACGTTCACACATTTTTTATCACTATTTTAGTTATTAGTTCAAAGGGGCTTTATCTCTGAGGGACTGTTGTTTTCGTTTCGCGGTTTTGCGTCGTATAACTGTGAATGTCTGTTTCACTTTTCAAACTGTTGCCTATTATGACCCTGTATTATATTTGAAGAAATTAAATAATGAAGAATCTGCATAAATGTATGTATGAATCTCATATTGTGATAAAATAACGGTAGCTAGAGCTATCAAATTTTGAATAACGTAATCTACTGCGAACATAGGTATCTGGAAGCCAAAATTTGAAACTTGGAATTTGTATTATTATCGATTTCATATTTTGTAAAACTTTAACGAATTTTTGATTAACAAACTCAAAGATCTCAAAGCGAGCAATGTCAACGCTGTAGAGAGAAAACATTTTTATCTTCAGCGTACGAGACTGTAAATTCTAAAGACATGCTCAATGTAAAATTATTTTGTGATATTGCTCTTGAACTGAATTTTATGGTTTAAGTGCAAAGAACATGATATTTAATAAATAAAGGTAACACGCAGAATGTTAAAAAAATGCCCCTTTGGACATAATTTAAAATCTGAAACCTTTCAGATTTTTTTATTATTATTGTTATATTAATGTTTAAATTCTATCTAAATATCACATTCTATGCCTTTCCTTTGAAACCTTTGCAGATCAGTGTTGCATTAATTACAATTTTACTACTACTTTTTTTTTCCTATTAAATTTCATACTTATGCATTAATAGCACAGGAGTTCATTATATTATGACCCAGTATGGAAGCATAACGCGTTTTGAATCTTTGTTAAAAACTGCTTTTTGGTAAGATGTATGAGACTGAATAGGTCGCAAGCTATAAAATGCCGGTGAGAGTCTTTCAGAATGGAAGAGACCGTTACTCGAACTCCGTATGAGGAGATAAGGGAATGTCTGAAAAGGATAACACCAGCTCAACGTCAGTCATTCTTTAATCTTGAATCTAATATGTATTAGAACACCAGCACGCATTCGTTCGCCTTTCTCATCTAAGATCGAGTCCAAAGCATGCCATATGAAATATTCATGGATTGAAGTACACCTAAAGTAAACAGATGAATGAAAGAAGCGAAAGGTCACAGCTTCTGGATATTTGTCTCTGTGTAGAGGATGAAAAAGAGTTGAAGAATATTAAAATGACTGTTTAAAGATTTCGAAATGAAGCTGGTGTCGGATTCGGAAAACGTACCTTTTTATAGATGAGCTGTAAATGTCAGATTAAATTGAAAATAATCTGAATGGTAAAGTTGATCGTTAGTTTGTGCATGGAAGCCAGCATAAGAGGTTCCAATTTCATCAGCACACAAAACGTTTTAACTAAAACATAAAAAATAAAATATATCTTTAAAATTATTACTTCTCGAAATGTTTTTTATAGAAACGACAGATATTATTTTTGATTTGATTCAGGCCTTCATGTTGATCTTTCTGAGGATTTAAGTTTTTTACTTTTATTTGATGTTAATTTTCCTCAATGGTTCCATTTCTCAATCTGAAGAAATATCTGTTAAATTTTAAAAATAAGCAGAATTTACATTCACAAATGGTTTTAACATATAGCAGGACATATTGAAAAATTTGGAAATTCGTTACGCGTCCTTGTTCAATTTAAAAAAAGGATTGTATATTTACAGGAACGTAATGTTGTTCACATTATTTTACTTTGATCCCCGATTCTTAAGCTATAGCATTACATGTAAGAGGTTGATGAACTACGAATAGATTTTATGAGTCTTTGGCAGGTAGGAAGGATTTATCACGGACTATGAAACTACTGAGATATTATTTGTCAGTTACCTTGCTTTATTCTAGAATAATAAGCATAAATTACGCATACGGCAAGATAAGGCTAAGTGTCATACAGCGGATTCAGCCATGAAGGATGCTGGAGGAAATTTATGAATGATATGTGCAGGTTATGACTACCGATATCTACAACTCTTACTAGTAAGAACCTTTAAGATAACTTTTCTTTTAGATAGAAAATATCCATTTCGACCGTTATCGAATGCAATTTAACGATGTTTTTGCCTGATATCTATACGTAAGGACAGAATAAAATACTCTTTTCCTCAAAAAATTATAGAACTGCTTTAAAATGAATTCTGAAGAGAATTTTTCGTGGCGTCTGTACGAACGTATGTACGTACGTATCTCGCATAACTCAAAAACGAGTAGCCTCAGAACGTTGAAATTTTGCATATAGGACTGCTATAACATGTAGATGTGCACCTCGTATTTTGGTTGCAATCGGCCGCACCAAACGTATATAAATATATTTATATATATATCCACTCTGTCACCCGGCTCAGTAATCTCAGTTTCTTTACTCTTATATGTTTGTAAATTGTGCATTTTTTGCCTTAAAAATTATAATGTTGTTTTTATCTTCCGGTTAAGGTTTTTATGCCTTTAGTAAATCTGTATGCAATATTTTTAGAATTATCAACAATTTTAAAGTTGTTTAAGTGCCGCTAAGCCTAATCCTCTTCTTGATGTCGGCTATTGTTTGTTTGCATTTGAAACAGCAGACTAGTGAATTTGTTGCCAATCTAGAGAAACCTAGCTTCGCAACAAGAAAGATAAGGCCTTCATTTGTTATTGACAATTAAATCATGCTTAATCCTTTCTAGAATTTTTTCGAGGAAATAAGTGTTTAAAATTTACTTCGTAATTTTCAATATAGATATTTTGAGTTTTTATGCATTTTTGCCTTCTCGCGAATTGAGAACTGAATTAATTGAATGAGAAATACTCAATAGTCTGTGAAAAAGATTTTCTTTTTTGTTTTGTTTGCTTAATTTCTTTTATACATCGTTCTAGCTTTATTATAGTATTTGAATAGAACATGTAGCAACGATTACATAATTCTATTCTTTAAATGATATAAATTTTGTGCATTATGAGTTATAATATGAACGATATATATTACTCTTAAGTGAATCTAGCGCCAGAGTGTCGCTATGGTAAAAAATGCTAGAGTGAATTTTAAAGAATGCATTTAATCTAGTGTGGTTTATGCGCTGTCGGCGAAGTAGATTTAATTCAATCCAATAAGTTTAAATGAAATGCAAGAAAAATGTGTATAATTTAATATTCCGTACAAGGAAGTCATGTGGTGTACACATCAGATTTTTTTAAATTAATAACCATGGCAGTTAGAAACGCCAGTAGGAATAATTATGGTAAAAACTGCTAATTAAATGAATACAACTTTGTAACTGTATATCTTCGAAGTGTTCCGATATTGTTTTAGGTTATATTGATTTAGAGCCGAAATATTTTTATAATATACTACAAACAACATTAAATTAGCTGCACGTATATTTCAGCCAACTGTTATTAAGAGTTAAATTATAATCTGCTCTGTTACTAGTTCTATGAAGTTTTTAGCTGCTGTCAAAGTTTATGATAATATGTTTCGATAATGTCAAAGTGTCATAATGTGTTTATGATAATGTCAAAGTTTATGGTAAAGGCGCAGACCAATAATTAATGAGTTTTTAATTTATATTTCATATGATCTGACTTTATTTGTTTTAATTTTCGAGTTATAACGGAAACTTTTATTATTATCGCAATATTTCGGTATTAATCGGTTAGGGATCCGAATTTTAAATTCATCAACACGATAAAATTTCAAATAATCGAGGATTGAAATTCTTTGTAAATTCTGTATCAAATCCAGTGTCTTTTTGGCGAGTGGGACCGAAAGTAAACTTTCAGTTTTGTGCATCGAAAAATTGCCCACTGGACGAATTGGCTGCTTTTGCAAAGAAACTCCAATTTTAATTGTAAAAAAAATTAAACTGTTTTTAGCTGTATTTGGTGCTTTATATTTTTCTGTATCTTACACGTTTTAATGAAGATGTTTTGAATTTTTATGTATTTTTGTCTTGCCGCTAAGTGAGAACCTAATTAATTGAATGAGAAATATATCTCTAATGAAATTCGAGAAAATAATTTAAATGAAATGTGTATAATTTAATAGGCCATATAAGGAAGTCATGAGGTGTCCACATACGATTTTTTATATATAACTTTATGTTCCTTAAATCAGGAAAAATGATTTGCACAATATGGAATGGCAACGTTTTAACCTACAGATTTCATTTCTAATCACTGGGTTAGGTTAGTTAATTACCTCAAAGCCTCGAGGGCTATCTGCCTAAAGGGAGGGATGCCTTCGTGGAGAACTTTCTAAGGGAAACTGGCTCGTATACACGTGACACATGGGGAAAACCACGAAAACACCCATGTCTAATCACTGAGATCAATATAAGAAGTCTTCGAACATTATCCACATTTTACCTAAAACTACTTCAAATAACACAGTTCTAGCACAATGTGCTTAAATATAAAATGTGGTAGTTAAAATGTAAAAATGTTCTTTGAGGAAGGGGATGTTCTAATGACGTGATTAACATCTTATAATTAAACAGCCAATTCCAGTACTAACGACAATTAAAAATTTAATTTTACTGTGAAATATAAAAGAACTGAACCATATTATTTAATTACGCACAAGAAAACGAGGGCAGTTAAAAATATAAATGTAAATGACAGGCGCTACATTTTGAAAAGGGGGAATGCAACCTTAGAAACCGATAATTTGGTAAAAACTTCTTTTTTTTTCTTACGGTCTATGAAAGTCTTATTTCTTACGTTTCCAAAACTGTTTGAATTTTGTTCCTAAGTTGATTTAAACCGGAGTTATGATGCTTTATTTGATACCTTGTCCTCGAAAAGCATACCGGGAGTACACAAGACGTAACTATTTAAAAGGCTGAAGTGGGTGTGTCAGAGTTGTTTACTTTTATTTTCGGGGCTTAAAACTTTATCTAATTGCATTTTAAAGACCAAAAAGTATTTTTATGATGGCAACAAAACAAAGTTCTAGCATATTTTCGAGCTATGTGTTATGAATTCACTAACGCATTTTCTCTCGTGTTTTGATTGATTGTTTACATTGCTGATAAGTGCTTTTTTATTTATTACTGAGTAATATTCATTAATTTTTATATGTATAGATAGATATTGGTATAGATTACGTATAGATATGGTAATTAGGTATAGATATTGGTTACTACACTGCAAACGAGTATGAAAGGTTTGATATTAACCGTATCGACAAGCAAAATGACATTTCCTGATTTGGCTTTAAAAAGCAGAGAAAAGTTTTAAAAGCTGCGAGAAAACAAATAATAATAATAATAATAATAATAATAATTCTAAAAACAAGAGCGCATTAGTTATAAATTAGGGGAATTTTAAGTTTACAAACTGATAAAAAGGTTAGTTAGTTAGGTTTGGTTAATTTAATTATGGCAAAGCAAACTAGGGCTATCTGCCTAAGGGAAGGGATGCCTTCGTGCAGGACTTTCTAAGGAAAACTGTCTCGTGTACACGTTAGACATGGGGAAAACCACGAAAACGCCCATGCAAGCCAGCCCATTCGCGGGATTCGAAACTCGGACCGAACTACCAGTGTTCAGTGTCTTTACCGCTCGGCCGCTGGTGGGCCCAAAAACGGAACGCCTGATGAAAAGGAGGTAATCGAGTGTTTTAATTCTTTAAATGCGTTATCTCGCTTTTTATTTTTCGCGTTTTAATGCTAACATGAAACAAAATATCACTAAACATTATGATTGAAATCTTATGCAAATTGGTGTACATGTTTAGAACACTTCATGTAAGGAGACGGATTATTTACTAATACTATGCATTTTTTATTATGTGCTAAACATGATTTTAATGAGAAAATATGCTTTTTCTTTGTTATATTACACATTCTAGCTTAAAGTGTTTTAAAATAACTTCCTAGCTTTAAAATAATAGTAAACCTCCTTGAGAATATCATTATGATGGATTTGCATTTTACAAAATATGAAAATATATTACACTTTTTTAACACAGTGTTCCAAAAATACAAAATTAATAAAATTAATGGCCATTAAATAACTCAGCTTCTTCATTTTATTCATCATTAATTACTTTAAAGCGGGAATTAAATACACAAACTTAAAAATTTAAAAAAAAAAGTGTTCGAAGGTATCCAGCCCCGATATCATTTTAGGGTATAACATGTTGCGGATCATATTTGCGTTTTTAGCGTTGTAAAATGTACTTCTAGTTCAGTTTGTTTCTCTTTACTTGCACAATGTGTCGATATACTTATTTTTAAATTTATATTTAAATAGGCATAGGAACAAGTTTTACTTCTGCTTCGGCCAGATTACCTTTTTTTTTTTTTTTTTTTTTAATTGAATGCTAACTTTAAATATTGCTGCCACTGTAATTTTAAAAGTAAATAACTGATTATTTCGATTTTACTCGAGGTTTTCAATTATTCGAAATTATTTTGGTCTACCTTCCTACTGATAATCCCCAGAAACAGATACGGAATAGAAAGAAGATAATAAAGAATATACGTAGAGTAAGGCTTTTACGTTTAATCGTTGCCCAGCCGATATAATAGTTACTGACCCTCACTCCATAGCGATGGCACGGGTTCGAATCCCGGTGAAGGTATGGTTGCAACTGTCCATCCCTACATAGGAAGCAACGGTGGCTATCTATTAGTTGCTTCCATAATGAAATGGCCAGTACTTCCGACCCTATTAAATTTCGCTATTAAATAAAGTGCCAAGCCATTGAAAATTAATCGTAGTTCTATTGTATTCCTATATTTATTTAAATTGACATTAAAAACATATATATATATATATATATATATATATTGATGTCTTTCATATTTTCAAGTTTACCGTTCCTGGATGATATTGCGATGTAACATTTGACCTACATACAGTAAGCAAGGTTATTACGCCGATACGTAACATGTAATTTAACTTCCAAGCAATCTGCCAAATAACCAGTTCTTACAAATTTCACTGTGACGTTTTATAAAATGAAAATTTACCTTTCAAGTTATGACCATAACTGCTTCGCAAACATGAGTGATTTCAAAGTATATGAGGTTTTTTTCTAATCGTTATCTTTATCCTTCTTCTTAATAATTAAATCTTCATTGCACTATTAAAATAACATACATGATTGATATAATTTATATAATATTTTATTCATATATTATATAATATATTTAAAATAACACATAATGGTTATGATTGTACCATTATTCTAATTAATGGAAGAGATATTCCAACTTTTATAACTTGTAATTTCTAGTCAGAATAATTATTAACAGAGGCTTTTCTTAACATAAGTGTAATAAAATAGGTTTGGTTTGGTTTATTTAATTACGGCAAAGCACACTAGGGCTATCTGCCTAAAGGGAGGGATGCCTTCGTGGAGGACTTTCTAAGGGAAACTGGCTCGTATACACGTTACACATGGGGGAAACCACGAAAACACCCATGCAGCCAGCCCGTTCGCGGGATTCGAACCTCGGACCGAACTACCAGAGTTCAGCTACTTTACCGCTCGGCCGCTGGTGGGCTGTAATAAAATAGAAACTTGTCCTTATAATAACATTATTATAGGATTGGGGGTGATACTTTGCGAATTACACGAACGATTTACGAGTTTACCAGTCTTTTTTTTTCATTGCGTGAATTAATATGGATGGTCCTTTTAAAGTTTTATTATTTCACGTAATATTCATTGGATTTACACTTTTTTTACATCAAGAGGAATGTCTTTTGAATAGATGACTCACAGAGATGAAAACAGAAAATATATTAGGGTAGTAAACATTATTTAGCAGTAAAAAGGGTTCCACAGAAAATTAACTATTCTTCCTGAGGACTGCTGTGATGATAAAACCGAAAGAATGCTTTTGCATAGAATAGTAGAGTCCTTTGGATTAATTGCTTCGACCTCAATCCAGCACAAACGAAAAGAACAATTTATCATCCAATTCGGAGCAAATTTTCAGCATCAGCGAAAATGTGAATTTTTTCTCCTCTTTTCTTACTTCCCTCCCTCTTAGTGGTACGAAGCTGACGTTTCCTCCAAACTCTGTTTGTGAAGCACAGGGCAAAAGTCAATTTTCTTCTGGAGGAAGGTGAATTTGAATTTGTGTGGATTTTCAAAGATTTTTAAGGAGATTTCAAATGGGATTTCGGTGGGAAATGAAGTAAAATTTTTTTGTCAGTTTCTTCATTTATTGCTGTCTATTGGGAAATTCTCCAATTTGGTATTGAATCAATAATTGCCTTTTGAAGCTTTAAAATATATTATACTCATGGCTTTGGGCAGATTCTGAATGGTAATTCTAAGGTATTTCTGATGAAATAGTGTTATTAGAGACGTGATAAAATGGTTTGTTATAAATTCCAAAATAAAGGATGTCAAGAAGAATGTTAATGCTTTTTATATTTGGATTTTTTAAAAACTTTAAACTCTTTCCGTGCACAACAAATATACAAGACGTGGCTAATAAAAGTAAGTTAAGTAATTAACATTACATGCATTAATGAAATAAACAAATACAGAGAACAGCGGCTTTGCCTTCACAAAAACAGACAAGCTCACTGGTCAAGCCACACATAGCCTTTCTAAATCGTTCTGTAGGCATAATTTAGGGCCATAGAAAGTGAAACAGGAGAACAATAAATATTCTACATCTTGAAGTACTTTTTCCGAACACTCACATAAATTACTTGATCTTCGATCGGAAAGAAATAGGTAACTGTAACTTGTAAATTTACCGTGTCCAGATAAAAAATCAGATACTTTAAAATTTAGTAAAGAAGAAGGCCTTGGAACCTAGTCAGTGGTTAATAGAAGAAAATAACTTTATGATGCACCTAGTATTATAAGATGGAATATGTTATTCATACCACTTAGATGAAAGCTTCATATAATAAAAGTACTTCCAGTAACTCTTTGGAATATTTACATTGATAGTGGTAAATTTCAAATTACCATTATATGCATCAAATAATCATGCGTATAAGCAAATCAAATATCACTTTCTTTATTTCTAAGGTAGGCCTAAGTGAATTGGCAACCAAGAGAGTTTCGATTACTAATTTATCGTTGCTCGTAATATTGTTCAAAAGGTTCAAAAACATGAAAACCAAAATAATTAGTTATTAGTGTTATCCTTAATTTGATTATCTGATAAAAGCGAGCCAATGTAATTTTTATTTATTCTCTGTACTTTTTGGGTTAAAATGTAGAGATGATGGAACTTGTTAGAAAAAATAAACCTCATTTGTAATATTATTTCTCCTTTGGAAAACTCAAGATTTGGTTATAAAGCAATCCTAATTAGTGGCCTGAAGGGCAAGGAAAATCGTTAGAGTAAGACAATATACAGTACTTTTATAAATTTATGCTTAAAAAAAACTTATCTTTATTTACGATGTGATTGCCTAGTAAAATGTTGGCCATTGTAAAGAAACTTTTATTAGTCCAAACGGACAATTTGCCCATAAGGACTACTAATTTTGTATTGGTATTTTGCGTTGATTCACTATAAACGTTGATTCACTATAAACGTTGATTCATTTTTTAAATTGTTGCAACCAAATATTAGAGCCCTGTATTGCATTTAAAGAAATTAAATAATGAAGAATCTGCATAAATGTAGGTATGTTTCTCGCATTATGATAAAACGGCAGTAACTATAGCCATAAAATTTCAAATAACGTACGTTTCCACCCGAATGTGGGTATCTGCATGCCCAAATTTGGAATTTCTTCTATTATCTATTTCGTATTTTGTAAAACTTTAATGAATTTTTGATTAACAAACTCAACGGTTTCAAAGCGAGTAATGGCAGCACTGTACGGGAAAAAAATATCTCCAGCGGCCAGACTGTGTATTGGAAATTCTAAAGATACGCTTATTTTAAAATTATTTTGCGATATTGCTGTTGAACTGAAATTTAGGGTTTCAGTGCGAAGAACATATTTAGTGAATAAAGGTAATACACAAAACGTTAAAAATTCGCCCCTTTGTGTGTAATGTAAAATCTGAAAGCTTTCAGATTTTTTTTTTTATTTATTTTATTTAAAGTGTAATTTGTCTATGAAATCGAAATGATCATTTTAGCTAAAAAAAAAAAAAAACAAAATAATGAAAGATGCTTATTAACAGCATTTAGGAGTAATTAACAATATTTAAGGGTGACATAAAACTGAAGAATTATAAAACAGCTGATTGGAAAACAATTCGTCAATGCTTAACAAAGCTGGTGTGGTGTGGTGTATTTAATTACGGCAAAGCACACTAGGGCTACCTGCCTAAGGGGAGGTATGTCTTCGTGGAGGACTTTCTAAGGGAAACTGGCTCGTATACACGTTACACATGGGGAAAACCACGAAAACACCCATGCAGCCAGCCCGTTCACGGGCTTCGAACTCGGACCGAACTACCAGTGTTTAGCGACTTTACCGCTCGGCCGCTGGTGGGCCTAACAAAGATGGAGTAACAATTATATAGAATTAAGGAAATGTGCTATATTCAAATTTCGATATTTTGAAAAACTAATTTGATTCTTTTTCTTAAGCAAAATATTACAATTATCTCTTTGTATTCATACCTCAGCTGAATACTGACTTGCGTACGTTTCAAGGGAACTGCTTTGCAGATAAACGTTGCAATCGGCAATTCATGAAAAATGCGGAAAATTATTGCCTACAAAACTGTGGTCCTTATGTAAATATACTGTATTTGTTAAATATCGTGTTTTACGAGTTCTTGTATTCGGAATAATTAACGATTACATTTGATGAAGAATCAAACTACATTTTATTCGCCAGTACTGTATAGGAGAGTTCTAAAGACACCTCTATAGGCGTCTAAAAATTACGATAGACACCCTGAAACGCAGTTACAACGGGACTGCAAAGGGGAAGACAGCTTCACGGCATAGCACTAAAGTACAGCTCCCGACTCGGTTTGATCGCTCTCAAGCTAATCTCTGAAACACATCCTTGAACTCCGCATACAGGCAGGGTGTATATAGGTTTTAATCTACCTTCGAGAACGTTCTCGAGGAAACCACTAAGAATGACTTCTAAAATGTTCTCGTCGCATCTGTGGCATAGCGCGAATTTTGTCGCCAAACGGAAGATTTTGAGCCAAATCTGGCAACCCTAACCTCTTTTTGCAGGGAAGCTATCTTACCGCAGTTGCGCATTTCTCAACAATATTTAGCTGTTAACACAAATTTGCTAATAAATATTTTCAGGAAAAATGCCTTTTAATTAATTTGATAATACAAAGTGCAGTTCAAAATATTTATTAGCCCAAACGGGCGTTACCTCAGCAGGGCTATTATTCTCGAAAAGGCATTTTGAGTCGAATGACTAAAAGCGTTAAATCACTTTGCAAATTTTAAGAAATTAAATAATGGTGAATCCGTATAAATGTATTATTTTTCTCGCATTGTGAAAAAAACAAAGGCACGTAGAGCCATTACGTTTTGGAAAACGTAGTCCTCCACCCGAATATAGACACCTAGAAGCCCAAATTCGGAATTTCGAATTGTTTCATTATCTATTTCATATTTTGCAAAAATTTAACAAAGTAAAATTAAAGAAAAAAGTTAAAACTTTTTTTTTTTCAGAATAAGCAGCTTATTCAAATTATGTGTCCCGTAAAGTCTTCGATTCAAAATACATCATCATATAAAAGATGCATTATAGAAAATTTAGAGATTTAAAATAATTAATAATTCCTACCTTTTTGTTCAATCATGTTTAATTATTCTACGAAACATATTTGCATTCAGGAATCCAAATTATTTTATGCATCACTGAATGATGGTTAATAGTGCTTACATTTTATTTGATTTTACTGATATCTTGCAGGTTTTGAGAAATAGGTTCTTAAATAAAGGGAAATATATTTTCTTAGTCTTATGTCAATTGGATTGCATGATTATAAAACTCGGAAGAATAGTAGCTAGAAATGAGAGGGGGGAAAGAGTAATCATGTTTTATATTACTGAATGTTATGTATGAAGAGATGCTGTAAGAGAAAAATATTAAACTCATATTTTTAACTCTCATGCTGCTGTTGTTGTAAATATTACTGTAGGAAAAGAAGAAGATCCGTTGATGAGCGAAAAAGAGCACTAAAATTTTATGACATATATTACATCGTGTACGAAAATACTAGAAGTGCTTCACTCTAAATTTCTGTTTTTGAATCATTTATAAAACAATATAAATACTTAATTCAATGAAAAGACTCTAGTCTGAAAAAAGCACTGCGTTTTGAATGCAAAATCAGTCTTAAAACGTTTTAGTAAGCTGCGTATATATACTTTCATTGGCTACATCTCAAGTGAATTTATAATTTTAATATTAAAGCTTTAAAAAATAAAACTGATAAAAAATTTGTAACCAGTTGCTGATTTCAAATTTAGGGCTTAAAAGGCTAGTGAGCGTGTAATGTTTCTCTTGGCTTGAATAACGAATTATTAAAATTTTTGTTATTTTTTCTTAAATTATCAATATCCCCTCGCCAAGCTATTCTTCTCGTAAACAGACAATAGTTAGAGCGTGATTTCGCCAGCGTAGCGCACGTTGCTAGTCTATCTTTCCCGCTTGAATACTCTGAGTTGCTAATACACATTTTGGCCATTTAATAAATCTATCGCTGAGTAGGTTGCTGAGTCACCCTGGTTTAGCCTTAAACTAATTTGTTTAGCCTACTACTTAGCATTGAATTTATTGTTTTAACTATTTTTAGTTTCCACTGCAAACAGTCGGTGTTATTGTAAGTACGAAGCCCTGGCCTTTTTGTTAAGAGTTGGAGGAATAATAAAGGGTTTGTTTTAATCTTCTTTTGCGCTGGTATTATTCAAGCCTAGCAAGAATATTAGATCTTACAAATGTAGCAGTGCCATTCATTCTTTTTTACGAATACGAAAAACTAATTAATTAATTTCCATGTAACAGATTTTGAAAAGAATTTTGGATACACTCCTGCCATTACTAAAATTCTTCAATAAGGCATAAAGATTTTAAAAGTTTCAATAGTTAATTTAGCAGATAATATCAAACATCATGTAATGTGAATGATCAGAAAAAAAGCGTCAAACTAACAACCACATACATATTTCATTAATTCTACAACAGTTGGTCCGTAAAACAATCTTGGAAATTCAATTGAACTATATTCTTCGAATCAAGATAATTGCCATTTCGCCTTTCGAAATTCCAAGAATCATTTAAAATATGCCTTGGAATACACGTGCAAATACAATTAGTTACCTAAATCAGATTGAAAATGGAATTCTAGTAATTAGAATCTAATTTTATCACAATCGAAGAAACACAGCATTATCCCGTCTTAGATAAAGCCAAAGTGCAAATTGGTAATTCGTGTATCTAATGAAACTTGCAATCTAACTTCTGCGGTTAGTTATTAGTATTTAAGGGACGATATATTTTCAAAGCGTGATTGCTCTGATTCCATATACAATAGTACAAAAATGTCATTGGATTATAGTAGTAAATTAATACACGTTTAATCTGCTAAGAATACATTTATTTTAATATTTGTTCTTGCACATTATTTTATGATTTAAAAACGTTTGCAATCAACTTTTAGAATGAAAGAAATGATAAATTATTTCGTCCATTAACGCGCAGTAGTAGCTTTATAATACATTTAATTGCAATGCTGTGTTTCTAGAGTCCAGAGTGTTGATGAATGCAAATAAAGAACTTTAAAAATTATAAATGCCATTCGCACGCAGAAAAAAGGCAAAAACGAAGTTTGAATATTTTTCTCCAAAATGCATACAGCTTATTGAAATCTCGAATTTTACAAGATGTATCAAAATATGCAACGAATATGCCATTTGCTGCGATGCATTTTGTTGAAATATACTAGGACTAAAAATAATGCAAGAACACTATATAAAATATAAAATAAAGAGGTGAATACCTGTTTTTAATGCTAATTTTCTTCTTGATTGAAGACATTATAATCTAACAATAGTACTACTTTCACCCTTCTGTCAAGGTGCGAAAGATTACTGATAATAGGTTTAGTGTTTGTTCCCAACTTTCTGGATTAAATGTTCTGTACATAAGGGTTGTATAGACAGGCTTTGACATTTCATTTGAAGCAGATGGATGATCTGTACGAAATTGACCTCCTTTAAAATCCTCCCACAAAAGAAAAAGAAAAAAAAACTATTTTATACTTTTACAAGAAGTTTGCAGCCTTTGTTGCAAACTTCTTGTCAAACTAAAAAAAAAAAAAAAAAAAAAAAAAAAAAAAAAAAAAAAAAAAAAACTTTTCTTGTAAAACTACAAAAAAGAAATAAAATGTTAAAAATTTGAGAACAAATAAAAATTATGCTAATATTAGATGAGAGAATTTTGTGTTACCCTGAATACACGAAAAATTGGCAAAGTTCAACTATTAATGAAAAAAAAAAGAAAAAGAAACTCAAAATTTGCGTAGGCAAATGAGCAATCTCTCAAGAACAAAGACAGACATTTTTAAATATTAAATTGTATTTGTCATTTTAACTCTATGCCGGTAAAATTTGAATTTTGTAATTTGTTGCCCAAAAAGATCTGATTTGTAAATTTCAAAAATGAAAGCAGTTTAAATTTTCTAAGCCCAGTATAATGTTTCATGAATGAATAAACAAAAAATAAAAAAATATTGCGTCCAAAAGGCATTTTTTAACGTTTTATCTATTAACTTTATTTATTAAATATCATGTTGTCCGCACTTTCAGCACAAAATTCAATTCAACAGTAATATAAAATATTTGAAGAGAGCATATCTTTAGAATTTCCAATACACAGCGTCGCGCGCTAGAGATAATTTTTTCCCCGCCGGTTGTTTCCATTGCTTACTTTGAAATCATTGAGTTTGTTAATAAAAAAAAAAATCGTTAAAGTTTTACAAAACATGAAATAGATAATAAAACGAATTCCAAATTTTGTTTTCCAGATGCTGACATTCGAGTAGAGGAGTACGTTATTCAAAATTTGAGGTACCGTTGTTTTTTTTTTCTAAATGGCAGAAACATACGTACATTCATGCAGATTCTTCATTATTTAATTTCTTTGAATATAACGCAGGCTCTAATATTTGATGGCAACAACTTGAAAAGTGAAACGGCGTTTTATAGTGGCCGACGCAAAATGCCAGAACAAAATTAATAGCCGTTCTGAGTAAACTGGCTATTTGGGCTAATAACTATACCAAAACTTTTTTGTTATCATTATTCAGAAAAACAGCGTAAACTAACATACGTCGTTGTTTTAATATGAGGTTAGCATCTATTTCCCTTTACATGAGGCCCACCAGCGGCCGAGCGGTAAAGTCGCTGAACACTGGTAGTTCGGTCCGAGGTTCGAATCCCGCGAACGGGCTGGCTGCATGGGCGTTTTCATGGTTTTCCCCATGTGTAACGTGTATACGAGCCAGTTTCCCTTAGAAAGTCCTCCACGAAGGCATCCCTCCTCTTAGGCAGATAGCCCTCGAGGCTTTGCCATAATCACACACACACACACACACACACACACACACCCTTTACATGAAGTGTGCATGTGCCTGATATTTGCAAAAGCGATAAGATCTGAGTTACTCCAAGCTCCGAACATAAATTTCCTACGTTATTTCTGATTTGAAAGGTTAACTGATTAATTGCTGCAAGTTAGTGGGGGAGAGAATCAGATCGCGAAACCCGATTAATTGATTGATTACTCTTTCTGAAGGTATTTTTACCGTACATAACACATCTCAGTGTTTCGTATACTGTTTGGAAACTTTTATGTGGTTTTTCTGGAAACGGGTAATGAAAGTGTGTGATTAATGTTATGATGAATGCATGTTTCTTTCATTTTCTACCGTTATACGTACTTATTTCTTTTAAAAATGGTCTACACATTTGGGTTTCTGATCTTACGTGGCTTTATATATGGTATAGCTGAGTGTATACGGTTCCATGATTGGCCAGGGCATACATATATGGCAAAATATACATTTATAATTTTATTTAATGCATTTCTTATATTAAATAATTAAAATTAACAGTGATTTTTGATTTATAATTAATGAAATTAAGCTAACTCCAAGATACAATTAATATACAATAGAACTCCAGTTATCAGAATCAATTGGGACCGGACAGCACTCAGATAATCAAAAATTCGGATAAGTGGAATTTTTCCGAAGAAAGGGTCTAAGTACACTTTAATTAATTACTGTATGTACTGTAAGTTGAAAGTGGGAGATAAAAATTACTTTTGAGAAAAAAGAAATTTTAATGAATTAAAATGAAAAGGCAACACTTTTACGTACATGTTACATAGCGTACTGTATAGTACTTCAAAGTGCTGAAAGCCATTGCTTGCTTGACCATCTCGGTCAAAGTAAGCCTGTTTGACGGACACCGTGACTGCACTAAAATTTCTTAGCCAGCCGTTACTTGCTTTAACCCGGAAGCGCGCGCGCTCTTTTGAGTTACAGGAGCCCGCGGCCTAGGCCCAAAAGACTCAGCTTGTGTTTTTTGAAGAAAAAACTGTTACTCTTCAGGTAAAAGTGTTACATTTATACTAAAGTATTACGATAAAAATTTAATAAATATGCAAATTATACAAATTAAAAATTTAATTTTAATTTCTATAATATTTTTATGAAATAAAATGCTTTTAAAAGAATAAAAAAAAGTTTTATTCTAATATAAAATTTATTAGTAATTCGCTATATTATTATTCAGGTTTATTAGGAATATGCTGCCTGAAAGAACATCTTCCTCGGAAAGCTTCAAGTTTTTCTTCAATTGTTATGAACTCACCGACAGTGTAATAGTTCTGGCAGTTATTAACAAAATCTTCAAAAAACTCTCTTATAGGTGTAAGTTTATCTGAATCTTTCTTGATGACGCGTGTTCGTATGTCATCAAAGCGCAAACATCTTGATATTGTAGGACATAGTTTTGTGGAAAATTTCCAAGCCGGTTCCGTCTGTAACCTATAAAAGCACAAATTTCAATTAAAGTTGTGTGACGAGCCTCTTTGTCTCTTTGAAAGCTGTCAGAAATAGATGCAATATAAATATTTGTATAACTGACGACTTTCAGCAACATTTGTTCACTTAGTAAAAGTTCCCACGATTCATTTGGAGTCTGCACATATTTTGTCATACCGATGTTTCCAGGTAATTTAGTTACAATATTATGAGCAGGAGTTTTAACATCAGGTTTAGGCTCTTCTTTAAATTTTTTTTTTTTTTTTTTTTTTTTTGTCTTTTCCAATAAAGCAAAAAATGTCATTCTCATTTTCCTTTTCAGAATGCATCTCGATTTCTGAATCAGTATCATAAGAACTAAAAAATTCACTATAACTTTCATTACCAGTTTCTTCAATGGAATCTTCAACAGTTGATGCATCTTTTAATAATTTTTGTAAACGTAACATTTCTTCCTTATAGGATAAATTAGGCGACGTGTTTGCAGCTTTCTATGCCACCGCAAAAGAGTTATGTTACAGCAATGAGAATAGGCGCGCTGAAAAGACCCGATCCGAACCACTTGCAAAGGGCCTTTTCAAAATTTTTTTTTGTTTGTTGCTGCCTTCTGATTTTCTTGAAGATCTTCTGTCTACGTTTTCAAGCAGTACCACGAAGGTTAAAAGTGTAGGTTTGCTCCTTCTCATGACTGAAATCGTTGATTGTCCAACACTACGTTTCCGTCTTAATATTTTTCTTAAACTTTGAAAGCGATTCGGACAATCCGCGATTCGGGTAGTCGGAGCTCGGATAGTTGGAGTTGAACTGTATTTGATTTGAGATAAAGTAGATGCCTCAAGGCTTAGCAAGTGGTACTTCATTCCATACTTTTGGATGGATTACTATGAATATACTATTGTATGTAATACGTGAATGTTACGTTGTAAAGTCATTAGGTTATTTTGAAGCAAAAGACGTAAAAAATGAGTAATACCCTCGCCTAGACTCGAACGTGGATCTCTCGAATAAGCGCTTAGTGTGCTGCCGTTGCCCCACGAAGGCGTGCGGAAAGGAGGGAGAAATTTTCTTATATACTACTCCTTTTAAAAGGCTACCAGGGATTAGAGGACCCAATCGCCAAATCCTGGTGGTGAAGAATCATCATCCACCACCTTTTAGTTCGAGCTCCACTAGGATTTTTGAAGCAGGGGGTATAAAAATGAGCATTGCTCTTGCCGGGAATAAAACCTGGATCAAAACCTTGCCTCGAACCTGGACCTGTAGACTACGAGTCAAGTGTGCTACCGTTATACCATGAAGGCATGCAGAATGGAGGGAGAAAATACCTTATAATATAATACATAGCAATCTTCATCGGCAATTTAAGAACTTCTAATGGAGATTTTAATGGAAATTTTTTAAAGCTGCTTATTGTGTGCTTTACAATTTTGGGCATTTCGTTGTGTATCTCATCCATGATACTGTTACTGCATTCCAAGTAGAAACAGTAGCTCTGCACAGAGTTTTCATGGATAGAAGACAATTTCTGAGACAAAACCTCTAGAGGCAACATGTACTCCGATCTTCAGACTCTGCTTCTGGCTCTTCAAGGATTGAAATCAAAGTTTCTAGCATTATTTTTCAGGAAATATTCAAAATCGTCCAACAGAAAGTCAGACTCTTACTTTGTTGTGTTTGTTGGCAATAAGCTAGCTGAAAAATAGCTGCAAAACATACGACGTTAAAGCAAAAGTTAACGTAGATTACAAGTCTTGGAAAACTCAGTGAAATGTAAACAGAAAAGATAATGATATATTTGTGACAAGAAAGATAACAACGTGATGCGAAACGTAAAGGGCAATTTACCTATAAAATCTTCATTCAGATTAGCCTCAAAAGCATAAGGCCAGAAATTTCATTTCGCCATTAGCCACTAAATATGGAGACCTTCCCATGTGTTTTTTTACGGTATCTTATTAAAAACTCTAAACATGGTTATGAAAAGGCTACATTTGGAGCAGAAGCTCTCCATTATATATTTGACTGTACTCCTCCATTATATATATATATATATATATATATATATAACATATGTTACCGTGAAAGACCGAAATTGGAGAATGTCGACTTTCACCGGAGAATGTCAACATTCACCAAATACGTTGGTGAAAGATCGAATATTGCACTACATTCTTATATATTCGGACCCTCACCGGTGTATGTAGACAATCAGAGATATGCTCTGGTGAAAGAGAGGTCATAAAGTGCCATAATAGTTTAAGTTGTTGCAATAAATAAGATTTGAGTCACATAATTTAGCAAGTTTTTATTACTGTTATTTTATTTTCTCATTTAGAACGTACTGTATAATTAAGTAAGTTTCTAACTTCTATTATTTTCCTTTCTCATTTTGAATGTATTGTGTGTTTTAGGTTCTCGTGTTCTTAAGTTCTTATTCCGAGTTTCAAGTGCGTTTATTCGTGACTGAATTACGGAGAAGAAAATATAATATTGTTATATGTTTAACATTCACCATTAGTACATGGTGAATGTCGACATTGACCGGTGTAAGTCAGAAATAAGTGTATTTGGAAAATATTTCGGACATACACCAAGAGACTATTTGAATGTTGACATTCACCGGTGAAAGTCGACATTCTCCAGATTTCGGTGTTTCACCGTAACATATATATATGACTGACTGTGCCCTGGAAGGTAATAAAAGAATGTTCTTTCATATGCCTGTGCAAAATATAAGACCAAATGTGATTTTCTATATTGACTCTTATATTATAAAAATCAGAGAGTTTATGAGATTCACTGAAGACACTGAATGTAAAATAGACATTAACTTATAAATGCAAGCTACGTGTTATACATTTGTGATTATTTATCTCTTTCTTTTTAATTAATAGTTAATTTTAAGTAAGTTTCTTTCACTCTTTTCACCCACACCTTTCATGTCAGAATGTAAATGAGATAGCAAGCGTTTTTCAGATTGAGAGAAAAAGAAGTGCTATTTAAGCGAAGATTTGGCAAATTGATTTTAGAGCGTGTTCTGCCTGCTTGAGGCAACGTTGGTATCGTCACTTAATAGCAATTTGATTCGGTGGCGTTGAAAGCTTCGAGCCATTCATCTTGTCACGCCGTTTTTTTCTACAAACCAGAGCCTTTCCTGCGCATTACTTTATCCTGTGAGACGTTTGGCTAATCTTACTAAATTTGATTTTAGTTCAACATTCCTTATTTAAGTTAAGCCAAAAGTGATGGGGTTGTGCAAACCCTAGTTGGGTTATTGTTAAATAAGAGGCCTTACAATCTTCTTCTGACTTGTTTCTGTAATCATAAGACTTGATGATAATTCTTCTATAGTCCTTTTAGTCGATAGTATAAGCTTTCTAAGAATAGCAGACTTTGTATATTTACTATATTTTATGTCACATAAGTCTTATATTATTCGTATTGTATCTCTGTTTTATTTCGTATATTGCATCAAATACCCCTGTTGAAAATTAATGTAATATAAGCCTGTTGTATTTATACTTTTATTGCAGTATTTATCATTATGTGCAATACAATGTATTACCTAGATGAGCTGCTGCCTGTAACGCTTTCAGTTTAAGTGATGCAGGCAATTAACAAATGATGGATTAATGCCTATCTTTATATGCTAAACCATACATTAGTGGTTGAAAGGGGTAAAATGTTGTATTCCAGTGTTGCAGTCTACATTGTTCGCTGTTAGTTTTATAATAACTATTTCTATCATAAATGAGTAGTGAGTGTGCGCTGCAAATTATGCTCATCACTTTTCTTCATAAAATTACGTAATAGCAAATACTAAAATAGCAATTGCAATGCATTTCACACAGTATGTACACCATATTTATTATATTTTCTGTTGCTTAAATATTATATACAGAATACACCAAGGTGAGAACAAATTAAAAAAAAAAATCTGAAATGTTTCAGATTTTAAATTACGTCCAAAGGGGCGTTTTTTAACATTTTGTGTGTTACCTTTCTTTATTAAATATCATGTTCCTCGCACTTAAACCATAAGATCCAGTGCAACAGCAATATCGCAAAATAGTTTTAAAACGAGCATATCTTTAGAATTACCGATACAGAGACTCACGCGCTGGAGATAAATTTTTTTTTTCTGCACAACGTTGCCATTGCTCGCTTTGAAATCCTTGAGTCTGTTAATCAAAAATTCGTCAAAGTTTTAAAAAATAGGAAATCGATCATAAAACAAATTTCAAATTTCAAATTTGGTCTTCCACATGCTCATATTCGTTGGAGGATTACGTTATTCAAAATTCGATGACTCTATGTACCGTTGTTTTATCACAATACGAGAAATATACATACATTTATGCAGATTTTTCATTATTTAATTTCTTCAAATATAATGCAGGACTCTAACATTTTGTGGCAACAGTTTGAAAAGTGAACCGACATTTATGAGTCCGACGCAAAATCGCAAAACGAAAACAATAGTCCTTCAGGGACAAAGCCCCTTTGGACTTTTAATCTTTCTCATCTCGTCAAAAGCTATTAACAGAATTGTCGAACAAAGCCAGAACGGTTAAAATTATAGCAAACTAGAATTTCAAGTTTGGAACTGATTATTTATTTTAATAACTACTCAGAAAATTATTTAAAACGTCATTAAGTTTATGGACATTTTAGTTAATATTATTCATTAGCATTAACAAATATATTTGGCATCTTTCACTAAGAAGCTGAAATTATTGAGTAGGAGCAATTTCATCTAAGAGAGCATTTAATTTTTTTTGACCCGTTCACTCTAATTTAAAAAAACAAAACTCTGGAATACGCGCCCAGCATGCAGAACACTACACCACGAAGGCACGCTAAGAAGGAGGGGGAAATACCTTATAACTTAGGTTAAAATTGATGAGTGATAGTAAAACAGTATGTATCATATTTGGACACTGTAGGATGAAATTTGTAAGAAATACTCTAAATGTTGCCGTGCAGACAGTTATTTAGTTCAGAACAGAATTGTACATTAAGATCTCGAGTCGCTGACTGCCGTGTCTAAGGGCCCTTGTACGAATCCCGGAGAAGGATGAGATATGCGGCAGGGGGCACTTTAAATATGCGGCGAGCCGAAAGTCCTCTCGAGAGGTTGGAAACCCTCGGACCCGTGCCCAAGGCTGTTGCCAACGACAGGTGTATCTTGTGCTCCTTGCCACGAGGAATTTCGTAGGCGTGAACTGACTATAGGTCAGACAAGTGCGGATTAGTCAACAACAACAAGGTCTTGAGTATACGTGGGTTTTGAATAACGGTGGCTGTTCCTGTGTTATTGCAAATTTGCATATCGTAATTAATTCTGAACTAAACTAACTGTGACAAGAAAACAGTAATTAGGGTCACATTAAACATTTCTTTCATAATAATAATCCTTTTTGAAAAAGATCAACCTTTAACATTGATCTATAATGTGTTCCCAGCAAAATTCAAAAAGCTTTTGATAATTCCAAAGCAATGGAGCTACATTTCAATGCGCGGCAAGGCTCATAAATCTAATGCATAATTACCGCGCCAGAAGCGAATGAAAATAAATAAATAAATAAATATAAAAAAGTCTATTATGAATTAAGAATGCCGTCATTAACCGAAATTTAACGATCTCTATAAATGAACTCGTCAAAGTATAGACAGAAAATAACATTTCAATCTCACCCACTGTTCGAACTCTACGGACCTTTTAATCTGCGCAACGTAGAGCTTTATTATCGCTTTATTGGACGTGACAAGTGCGGCCCTAATTATAATTAATGACGCAAATAAGCAAACAAGAGATCTACTTTGCCACCCCTTCTGGCGGAGAATCACATTTTGGCGACCGAAATAAGTTATGCATGGCGATGAGTGGAAGGATTATTCTTTAATCAAAAGCCAGGATTATACTGACGCGAAGCTTTAGGAAAAGTGTACTTTCTACTTGTCAGGTAAGGTTAAGAGGAGTATGAATTATGGCTTTATTCCAACGGTGCAAGGAAAACGGGGTTAATATTTTTCACCAAGGTGTCTCGAGGTGAAATGGACAACTAGCCACTTGCAAAGGTTTATAGACTGTAACAAATAGAAACGATGAAGAGGTTCTCGTACCACCACACTCATATTTTTGTAGTAAGAATTTTAAGTGTTTAAATAGTAACGATAAAAATTAGATAGTGGATCCATTAAACAGCATAATTAAAGCAAATCTGTAATTACTGCTGTAAAATTTAATACAGATTTTATTGCGTTGATAAACGTAACTTGATTTCGATTTTTTATCCCAAATATTTGCTTCTCTGCCAATATGCATTGTTTTTTTTTTCATATATGGACACAGCTTTATGCATACAGTACACGGATTATAATATTGATATAGTTATGATACTGATAAATTTATAAGTTTTTTCCCTCCCTCCTTTCAGCGTGCCTTCGCAGTGTAACGGTCAGCACACTCGGCGCCTATTCAAGAGGTTCAATTTCGAATCCCGACGAGGGTACTGCACATTTTCCCGTCTTCCTGCTTCAAAATGACCTAATGACCCTACAGTGACACGCTGATACAATCAGCACAGCTTTCAGGTTATCACGCTTTCACGGTGGAGACAGCTTCCCTGCAAGCACTAGACTACAGCTTCCGAATCTGCTCGGTCGTTCTCGGAACTCCACGTACTCTCGAGACTCTCCACGCTACAACTCGCGATGCACTCGACGACACACAGAGAACGGCTCCCGACTCTTCGGTTCAGTCGTTCCCTCAGCTCAAGACGCTCTCTCGATGATGCACTAACCGCAATACACTAAAAGACTCCTTCGGTGTACTCGACGATCCACTCGGCACGCGCTGGCCGGCTGTCAACTCGATCGTCTCCGCACGGACTAACTAGATGAGACACTCGCACTCTAGACGAGACACACTCACTCGCCCTCTCGACGAGGCACTCTAACCTGCCTTCTCGATGAAGCACACTCTCGATACTAACTGACTCACTGCGGACCAGCAGGGTTTATATAGCTTTCGGCTTGTGTTCGAGAACATTCTGGGCTAAACCGTTAAGAATTCGTTCCAGAAGGTTCTCCATCAGTCCTATGGCATATCGCCAATTCTGTCGCCAAATGGACGATTTCTCACCAAACGTCGCAACCCTGCCTTCCTTTGTCATTTTATGGCAACCCTAAAACTGCTTTGCGGGGAACTCAACCAACACCTCCTAGAACTAACTTAGTTCTAGGAGGTGTTGACTCAACTCACCGCGCCTTGACATTTCTTAACAATATTACTTCATTTAACTGTCGACAAACTACAGAGTATGAACTATTTTCAAAGAGAATTTATCCATACCATATAACGTATTCTTAGTAGTCTCGTTTCAAGGCTGATAAAACCAATGTTAATTACGTTTTCTAAACACTCGAATAATTTTTGTACGGATACATCAGAATTGTAGCCAGAATAAAGGTAAAAAAAAAATTAACTCTGCAATTAAAATAAAACGCTAGTATGGCATTCGAAAATGCATATTTCTGAAGCTTAGAATTTATTTCCGGCTTCTACTTATTATTCTTTACAGTATTGCTTCATTAAGATATAGAATCATTAGATTATTTTAAAGCTGGAAACGTGAGAAATGTGCAATGTTCTCGCCGGGACTCGAACCTGAACCTCTCGCATACGCGCCGACTGTACAACCGGTTACACAACGAAGGCATACTCGAAGGAGGGAGAAAATATCTTATAAAGAATTTGAAAGACTTTTAGATTTCAATGAGTGAGCGCTGGTCCTTGGATGGCCAATTAAATTATACACGGCTTTTGCTGCATTTCATTTATACGTAGTTCCTTGAATTTCATTAGAGATACAGTTCTCATTCAATTAATTCAGTTCTTACTTCGCGGCAAGGCAAAAATACAGAAAAACTTCAAAATATCTTTATTAAAATTGAAAAATATAGGAAAATGTTAAACACCAACTTCTGCGCAAAAATTAACAATTCGGCAGGCTGGCAAGAAAGCAGATTTTTCGGTGCACGAAACTGAAAGATTACGTTTGCTTCCACTCGGCGAAAACACACTGAAGGTGCAGAAACTGACTTGATTCACTATTCTGCTAAGTTTCAAATGTAAACAAAGCCGTTCGTCAGGCTTAACTCACCACTTAAGCTTTTAAATTGTTGATAATTCTACAACCATTGTATGCAAATTAACTAAGGCATAAAAACCTTAACCGGAACCTAGAAATCACGTATTTCAATTACTTTTAAAGCAAACAAATGCGCAATTAAGCAACATATAAGAATAAACAAACTCAGCTCATTGAGTCAGGTAACAAAGAGGAAATATATGTGTTTGGTATTTATACGCTTCTGGTGCAGCCGATTGCAACTAAAAAAGGAGGTGCAAAACTACATGTTATAGCAGTCCCATATAGAAAATTCCAACGTTCTGCGGCTACTCGTTCTTGAGTTAGCCTGAGTCCCTTTTAAATCCATTCTGCAATTCTTTTTGGGGAAAAACTGTTCTTTGTTCTGTCCGTACATACAAATGTCGCGCAAAATGATCTTTCAAATGGTTTCGAGAGCAGTTGAAATGGATATTTTCTTTGAAATATGATACTCGAACTTGTTTTAGATTACAATACTTCATTTATTTCGTTTAAGAAAGTAAAAACATTCCTAGTTCTCACTGAATGATGTTCAACTTAATCGCACAGTATGAAAGCATGAAATAAAAAAAAGTCTGTTGTAAGATAGCAACTACAGATAAGCTCTTCAAAAAGATTTTCAGATACATTATGCTCCTTGATATCTAAAAGAATCAATTACTGACTTTCCAGACAGAAAAACGGCAAATAAGAGAGATATGGAAACTAACGCAAAAACTGCGTAATTGCCTTTCCGATTCAACTTCATTCAGTTACAAACAAGCAACTTGCAGTTTACTAAATTTTATATAATAAATCGATAAATCTATATAATCTTTACAGCATCGTTAGATTTTAAATTAATTCTTTCATGTGAAAAATCCTCCCCTTTACCACTCATCATTCCAACTACTACACACAACCAGGGAAAAATCGAACGAAGAGCTAAACTCAATTTAATATAAAGCCCATCAAAGCAGTCGGGGACATCCCAGCGACTAGATTCGCAGAGTCAAACGAAGACATCGATGGATGCAAGCATGTTTAAAGGTTTTGAAAAATGATGATTAATGAATCGAAAAATTTAAACTCCTTTGTTTCTGGCGTCGGGCCAGATAATTTCTAACTCTTCGTCATCATTATTCAAAGGCAGATTAAACTTTGGCATCGTGAGTGAAAGCTCAATTTCGCCCGCTTTTCAGCTACTTTCCTTTTCTTTGGACTGATACCGTTTCTAGAGGCCTTTAAGTAATTGTGCGGGCCTCATAAATCTACTTCAGCAATATCAGCACGCGGAGAACACAAGGATCCTCTTACGTCACTTTAGAGAATTTATTTTTTTGCCCTCCCCAGAGATTCCCAGTAGTGTGTTTTGATCGATCGAGCAGCGACAGCAACGTAATAAAGGTGTTTCTTATTGTTTATTGGAAATTTTTGAAGACGTGGCTCGATATGAATCATACGCATTATGTCATTTGCTTTTCATGCCAAAAGTCTGTCATCAATAAAAAATAAGAACTTTAAAGTTCTGAAATGTTTTATTGCAGTTGTAAATTATAGCTATTTATCTAATGGACGTTAAGGCATTTCTGCGCCAACTGAAATTTTGTTTAAACGTCAACTATCTCCGTAATTTTTTGACACATTTCATTCTGTACAGCAGATACAGATGGATTTTTCAAAAACGTAGCAGAAGAAAACGAGGTCGTAACTGACTGTTGCGTGTCTTGCCATTAATGCGAGGATCCATGGAAGATTTGGGGTTCTGCCAGATAATTCCATCCCGGCTTAAAATTTAGGCGGAAGCTAAACTATGAAATGCTGGCTGAATGACTAAGGAGAACTATGCTTTTTAAGGTGAGATTTTGGGGCATTGTGGGATAGCGTCAGAAGTTTTAGAACCCTGATCATTTAGGAACTTTTCTGGACACTGTTAATGTGTAAATAATTGATAATATTTGTCTACTTGCTAAATGAAGATGTATTATTTTTAATAACTTTTTAAGAACAATCAACAAGAGTTTGATTTTCAATATGAATTTTAATTTACTTGTAAGCTTTCCGCCCTATTATTGCTCCTTAACTTAAAATCTGTTAAGGGGATTTATTTCTGGAGAAGCAACAGAACTGCAAGAACACGACACGAAGAATGGTCTTTAAGGTATCCGATTACGTTCGATACCCTAATTTTGAAACATTGTATAAATAAATTCATTTTTGGTGTTAGTTAGCAGAATGCTACCTAAAATGATGGAAACAGGTTATAAACATATTATTAAAATATAATTTTTACTTTTTTCTCACATTTTGGATCAAAAATGTATTCAAATTTCACTATCACGAGATTAGTTCCCTCAAAATTATTTATCAATATTTTACTTTTATTCTTTTCACTTATATTTATTAAAGCATAAGGAATTAAATGGACTAAAATCGAAGTCATAAAGCAAAATGTCTATTAAATATACCTGTTTGAGTACATACACTAGCTATTTTTCGAGAAACTTTTCTCTCTTTATTTACAAAATTGTCTGCAAAAATCTTAAATATTGTTTAAACTTTTAGTACATTTAATTCCCAATATTCTATAGAATATTTGTGGGAAGTATCATAAAATTGCTATAGTAATATTTCAAATTACAGTGTTTTTCGTATTAGAAATATTTCAAGTTACAGTGTTTTTCGTATTAGAAATGATAACAAAAACAAGTTTTTCAAAAAACAACTTTAAAGTTTTATCTTTAGAAAATATATTAAAAATTGATATATTACATTGCTAAAACTGCCCTGTTTTGTATGTTACACCTTCTATTAACTCCATTTTAGAAGATTTTTTCTTTAAAGCTCTTAATTTTATTCTTGTGATTTTTGCAGAATGTAAGTAATGTCGTTTTGAATCGACAATCCGAGTTTTATCAATACTTTTATATCCCTTGACAGTACATTGTTCGGGTTTCATATTAAGTTTTTCCAATATTTTTAGCATACCCCCAAATCCATCATTAAACTGTATTACTCCTATATAGGAACCAATGCACAATGTTCTCAACTCAACAAACACTTGTTTTGGTATGATACTCCACAATACGTTATTAAAACTCTCATTATTGTTTTGAGTTTTTACATGCAAACACTTTTTTAATAGTTTGACATGACAAAGTTCCATGTACACTGGTTTTATAACATTTATGACAGCTTTTGATAATCCTTTAGAATTATCCTGATAATTTTTTACCAAAGCATTACATTTTTGAAATTTGCACCAGCTGTCGATTCCTTTCGGACACTGCCCATGAATTGGGAACATTTTTGAAGATCAGCAGTGGAAGAATGTGGCTATAGTGGCAGACTGCATATTTTGCAAGTTACCAACATTTGACTTTATTGCGATTTCATAGTAGTTTTGAATTTTTTCAGTCAAATTATCAGTCAATTTTCCCTTTACCCAAAGGGTTGGGTTGCAACTTTTTAATTTACGCAATCGAGTTCCAACCCTTTTCTGAATGTGGCCGATACATTCCAGTTTTTCAACGCTGTCTTTACCGTACATGTTTTTAACTGCTAAATATCCTTTTGAATCTCCATCACCATAATACTTTGTATATTGCAAACCCCTTAGTCGTTCGGAGCGTTCAAACAAACTGTACGTTTTTTTTTTTTTTTTTTTTTTTTTTTTTTTTTTTTTGATGAGACAAAACGCTTTATAAAAGAACAATTATTGCATTTAAGGCACCAGTTAGAAGCTATTCCAAAAGTGGATTCTTCTTCCAAAATCAAGTTAATTTCGAAACACACTGGACAGCACAATGCAGAAAATACAGATTTTAGAATTTCAACATCGAATATTCTATTACCAGTTAAATTAGCTTCATTATAATTTTCAGAAAATAATTCATTGTTTCCTAGTTTTGATTCACTGGCAGTTGCATACGAAACGTTCTGATTTACTTTACCAGAGCCTGAAGCATTCACAGTATATCTGTTTCCAGCAAATTGCCGTTTTTTAGAACGAAAAGATCCACGCCGACCCATTATGACGTTTACTATAATAAAGTGAAAATATTTTTATCACAATGTTAAAATAACAAAGTAGAACGAGATAAAAAATAATACTGAATGACAGCAAGTACGCTAAATGAGAGTGCAATCAAATCAGAATGTAAACACAAGCCATAACTCTACTTCTAATCACCGGAGAGAGAAAACAAAAGCAGTTTTTCGAAGCTAAAAATATAAGCTTTAAATTAAAGTAATAAAAATGTTTTGAAAAATTTCTTCAAAATTGACGATCAGAACGTAGTCTGATACCATGTATTTTTTTTTAATTACTTTTTAAGCACAATCGACAAGAGTTTGATTTCCAATATGAATTTTAATTTATTTGTAAGCTTTCCGCCCGATTATTGCTCCAACTTAAAATATGTTAAGGGGATTTATCTTCTGGAACAGTAACAGAAACTGCAAGAACACGACACGAAAAATGGTGTTTAAGGCTTGACATTATATCACTAGAATACGTTTTAGCAAATAAGCATGCAATATTTAAGAAAGTGTTGTTAGAATTGATAATTTTTGCTACCAATTTAGTTTATATTTAAAAATGAAAAACTATTATACATAGATATAACAACAAATTGATTGCATATAGTCATGGAAATCAAAGGGAATTCATATTATTTCTTGCTGATAGATGTGTTCAAGATATTTTTCATTAATTTCCTTAGATGACTTTTTCAAACACTATAAAGGTTCTGCTTTACAAAACATTTTAACTAAAATTTTTACAGCTTATGTTTAAAAATTTCATAATCTTAGCTAAAACGTTTACAGTGTGTTCTGAATTTATCTAATAAAATTGTTACCTACATTTTTTAATCCTTCCTGCAGTTAGTTTTCCTTATACTCTGTCAATGGGAGAGTTTTCAATCATGTAAAAACGAATGTAAGAGGCAGATTTTTAAATTTCAATGATGTATCTTTTCTGGATATCTTAACGAATGCTAAGTGAGCTTATAAAATACACTATTTTTTATATTAACTTTTCATTAAAACAATTTTTAATTACATTTATTTACTCTACATTAGATGAAGTAATATTACAGTGAATTATTATTGTAGAGAATATAGATGGAAAATTTATCTAAAATAAACTTTATCATTAATAACACTCTAATTCCTATACATGTTTACATGTACATAATATACATGTTTCAAATTTGAAGAAAAATACCTCATCCGAAATAATGAATAGTGGAAAAATAATATTTCCTTGAACTTCGTGTGAATTATAGGTTACTTTAACCTAATAAAAAATTTTTAATTTTAATTATTTCAAAAAATAAATTTGGACATTTAAATATATAAGTAAAAGGGTAAGTAACAAGTGTATTATACACTTAAGCAATTAAGTGTGAATAATATTAAGAAACTTGCATACTACCGTTGAAATTGTATCAGTGTCAATTTATCTATCGTAATGGTCGAAATTTCAGAAAAGCTAATGTATAATAAAAGTTTATAGCTAAATATGCTATATCCGTGAGCATTATGAGTCACCTGTAATATGTTAAATTATCAGATTTTTATTTCAAACATCCGTTCCAGCGATACACTAGAATGGAATGTTCGATTAACAATATATTCTTGCACTAATATGGATCATGTGCTATTCATTTACGAAATTTAAAATTCCTCGATCTTGTAGGTTTCAAGATTTTTCCGACTACGACGGAAGTTATTGTACGGTTAAGAGTGTGGAAGAAAATGTGAATAAAAACACTGTGAAAGGGTTTCCTTAGCAAGCATAGCATGCCTGCTGTGAAAAATGAAATGTGCTCTGATAAAGATTTGTAAGGATTATTACAGAATATAAGATGGCTTGACGTATATAACACGACGCTGAATTTTTGTACCTGCTTTAAAACGAAAAATAATAGCAAAATTAAGATTAAGCTTAGAATTGGACTGAGCTTCGTATTTTTAATCCGATTCTATTCTTATTCATCTACACGTATGCGTTCCTGAAAATGAAAAGAAATATACGCTGTTTATAACACAGAGCATGAAGATAAAAACATAAAAAAATAGACAATGATAATTGTTTCACATGTTTGGTCTGAAACCTTAAGAAAAAGGAATGCATACGGACATATTGCCAAAATGACCCGAAATTTAAATGAATCGCTGCAGAAGCATGTGATAGGCTGGTAATAACTGAGCGAATCCGAATTAGATCCATAGATCTAAGTCTGCTAAGACTTTGTCTCAAAAACATGGTAGTAATTTTTCAATGCACTTTCGTCATGATAGAAAACGAAATCGTCTACTACAGATTTTGTGAACACTGCTGTACGTCTTGTCGTACGTTGTCGTACGTGCAGCAAGAATAAATTTTTAGGCAGCAATTAGGCAATTTACTATGAACTTCCTCCCATAGCAACTGGGATGGAGGTACCAAATTTTATATTTATTATGTTTCGTGGGAGACGTATCTCTGTGCGAGAGAATCTATTATTTGTATCCCTGTAACGTCCATCCCCAAAGAAGCACATTTAGAATACTGTCATCAATCGTTAACATCTTCCGAAACATCTAAAATGACTAAACATATATACTTTTCAGGAATGAGGTATAGTCTAATTGTTAAGTTCTTTTAATCTGATAAAATTCTGGAACTGGCAATGTTTTATCAAATGACAGAGCAAAAAAAATAGCTGTAGATCCTGAGCTGAATAGAGATAGAGCTGGCAATGTTTTGTTGAAAATATTATATAAAAAACTGCAAAGATGTGTATGTTTTTGCAAAAGAACAGAAAATGGGACATAAGTTATAAGAAAAGGTTCTGCACTCTGTTGTTAGTTTCTTTAAGATGGCGCAGCTTTATCCTTCCGTCTGATGAATGATAACTCTTCAAACTCACTAATGAAAAGTCTCAAATTTAACTAGGACAGCCAACATACTTGCCAGATTAAGTTTCCATAAAATATGTCCAGTATTTCCTAGAATTCTGAGCTTCGCCAGTCTTCACAAAGACTCTGTAGTAGCTCAAATATGCTCAGTTAGAGAAGTTGTAGTTATTTCCTCAAGAAGAGGTTGCTGGTTCTTAAATGAAATTAGGCAGAATTGCCTGAAAGAATCTTCCAGATTACACAGCACACTAATTGTTTAGGGTAACACCAATGGCCAGCTTTTAATTAACATCTGCCGTTTTGATATTTCTATAATGAGGCTCAGCAGCACATAAAATGAGCACTCTAATAATATCGATCTTTTTATGTTATCTTTATAATTTGTACGAGGCTTTACAAGGTGGATAATTAAGAGGTCTAAATATAGCTCCGTGAGATACATGTTAGCCCATTCTTTCACGTCAAGTTATAATGATATATTGTTTTTAAATGCTTGGGTGTATATGTGACGAATATGACATATTTGAAAGGAGACATGAAGTTAAAATGTTATTTTAAATTCAGTTTAATGCAATAATGTACTTATTCTGTAATTAACATATGAATTTTAAAAATACAGTATTTTGAAACGTATACCATTAGAAGAAAATGAAATTACATAAATGGTATTTTAGGAAACTTTGGAATATTTATTAATCATCAAAGGAAAAGATTATATACCGAAACAGCTTCCATTATGCATTAGCATCGACACAAATAGAACTTCTTAATTCCATTCGAAGTACTCTATAATTCTAGTAGGCGTACTATTAATAGTAATGCATTAAGTAATTAAGGCGTTTACTGGCAGTTTTGCTGCAGAATTTTATGGGAAAGTGATTACAATTAATAGACAGCTATTTATAAAGAAAATGCATTTCAGGAAGTTCTGTTAAAAATGCAAGGCAGAAAATTTAAAATGGTATTATTGTGCAATTATTTCTGGAACAGTTAATAATGTTTTGAATTTCTTCCCAGCTGTGTATTTACTCTTTGTAGACCAAATTAATTTATGTTTCGTTTAGTCTGTACTAATTGCTTTAAAAATCACTAAGCAAACCAAGCAATTTTTGAAACCAAATACATTTTAATTATAATACCTTCATCCCCCGCAACAAATTTATGCTCAAGGAAATAAATTACGGACGGAGTTTGTTTTCACAGAGGTAGCTAGGTATATCTAAGATAATTATTTTATTTGATAAATGTAATAACATAATAATTAAAGCTGTAGAGTCATCAGGTTTTTTATTATGCTGGAGAAGTGAAAAATGAGGAATGCTCTCGCCGGGACTGGAACCTGGACCTTTCAAATAAGCGCCGAGTGTACTACCGTTACACCGCGAAGGTAAGAAGAACGGGGGGAAGAACACACCCAAAAGAGTTACTGGAAATTTGAGGACCCAGCCACCAAATTCTAGTGGTGAAGAATCATCATCCGTCAGCCTGTTTTAGTTCGTGAGCCACTACACAGTCATTAGATTACTTTAAAGAAACATGAGCAACGCCGTCGCCGGGACTCGAACCAGAACCTCTCGAATATGCACCGAGTGTTCTACCGTTACACCACGAAGGCATGCAGGAAGGAGGGAGAAAATACGTTATAAAGTATTTAAATTTTTGTGAAACATTAATTCAAATGACGATACTAAATTTTAATATTACACAATCTTACAATATAAAACTGCATTATTTTTGTGTTATCAGATTTACTCGTGCATATACTGCCACGCAAATAATAATGATAATATTAATAATAATAACAATTCTCTCGCCTTTTTATGGTTTATTAGTCCAAAGGGATTTGAATCCCGAAGGACTATTAGTTTCGTTTTGGCATTTTGCGTCGGACTCATAAATGTCGGTTCACTTTTCAAACTGTTGCCACAAAATGTTAGAGTCCTGCATTATATTTGAAGAAATTAAATAATGAAAAATCTGCATAAATGTATGTATATTTCTCGTATTGTGATAAAACAACGGTACATAGAGTCATCGAAGTTTGAATAACGTAATCCTCCAACGAATATGAGCATGTGGAAGACCCAATTTGAAATTTGAAATTTGTTTTATGATCGATTTCCTATTTTTTTAAACTTTGACGAATTTTTGATTAACAAACTCAAGGATTTCAAAGCGAGCAATGGCAACGTTGTGCAGAAAAAACATTTTTATCTCCAGCGCGTGAGTCTCTGTATCGGAAATTCTAAAGATATGCTCGTTTTAAAACTATTTTGCGATATTGCTGTTGCACTGGATCTTATGGTTTAAGTGCGAGGAACATGATATTTAATAAGAAAAAGTAACACACAAAATGTTAAAAAACGCCCCTTTGGACGTAATTTAAAATCTGAAACATTTCAGATTTTTTTTTTAACTTTATTATTAAAATGATAAAAAAATATCAAACACAGAATCACAGACACTATTAATTGCTCAAAATCTCGATTTCAATGAACGTAATGGCTGCGCTACTTGTATTGATGCAATATTTGGCGTAAAATTGTTTAATTTCAATTTAATATAATTCATATGATTCACATATTGAGCAATGAGATAATGAGCAGTCACATAAATGAGACAGATTTTAAAATACCTGTTTAAAATGTCCTATAATTACCCGGATCGAGTTGTGCTGACAGCAAGAGTGAAAATAAAAGAGAGGGAAAAAAAAGCTGTTAGTTAAAACCAAACCTTATAATCGTTTAATTAAATTACTAAGTCATTTCTCATATTCAGGGAATTCTAAAGAATATAAAATCTTAATCATATTTCTAAACAATTTTAGAAATTTGAATTAACAATAATATCATTATTTTAATATTAAATATTTTGATCCCTCGAAATTGCCCCCCTCTAATTTTTTCCACTTTTCGTTCTTCTTTTTGCCCCCCTTTTTTGTTCATTTGTTGCAATATGCTATAATGTATTTCTCCCGCCTTCTTGACATGCCTTCGTGGTGTGGTGGTCTGCACGCTCAGCGCGTAATTGAGAAGTCCGTGGTTCGATTCCCGGTGAAGGCGTTGCATATTTTTTATCTTCTCTGCTTCCAAATTACCTAATGTCTCTACAGTGCTATAAATTAATTAAAGTAGAAAAACTAAAATAGCTACGAAAATGCAATTCTTTCAGTTGGTTCGACTTAACTTGATTTTAGGAAGATGTAATCAAGCGAAACAAAACTTACCTGCGACAATTTCATAGAATTTGTTTATGAATTTACGAAGAGATTTTTTCCCTAACTAATCGATTAGTTAGTTGAAGAAATTTTTACTCGTAATGTGTGAAGTGGTGAAACTTCAGAGAACGAATCACTAAATCTTTTAGAATCACTGTAAACGGCTGTATCACTTTTGAAATTGCTGCTACCAAATATTATCGCCCTGCATTATATTTAAACAAACTAAATAATGAAGAATCTGCATGACTGTACATGTGTTTCTTGCACTGAAAAAACAACGGTGCCTAGAGTTTCAAATTTTGAATAATATAGTCCTCCGGCCGAGCATGGGCAACTGGTCGCCGAATTTGAAATTTCGAATTTGTTTACTATTTCATATTCTATGAAATTTGTTAAAGATTTACAAAATACAAAATGGCTATTTCATATTTTGTAAATCGTTAACAAATTTTTGATTAAAAAATCTCAACAATTTCAAAGCCAGCATTGACAAAACTTTACGAAATACAACATTTTTATCCCCAGCACATAAGACTCTATCGGAAATTCTACATATATTTTGTTTTTACATATTTTAACACAATGTGGCATTAGCTCAAATGCTCTTGAAACGTGTATGTGCCTGTAAATGAAAAAAGTTTAGTTAGTAGAAAGTAAGAGTTTTTTTTTATTTTATATTTTAACAGGTTATATTTTAAAGTTTTTCTTGGTCAGAACATAAATTGAAGCTAGCGAAATTATTGAATGTTACATGCAAATAATAAATATATAAAGAAAAACTCATATTGATGAAATTCAAAAAGCTGTTACAACGAGTATATATATATTTATCATAACATCAGCTTATTGGACTTAAATGAATGAAATTTTTGTTCTGAATGGGGATTATTTCATTCAATGCGATAGAAATGTTTTGCTTTTGAACATCGAAATTGACTGAAAGTTTTCATTTGTCAGTGCTGATATTTAGTGAGATTTTACGCATTTCATCTTTGAAAACGTATTTTTACAGAGACAGTGCTAAGTAATATTATTTATGCTTCCCAGATGATATAGCGGTTAGAGGAGGTAAACCGCTGAGTTGGCTTCCGACCCAGGTATAGATATATCCATGCAGAATTGGTTACCAACTCGGCGGGAGTCAACCACTAGCTACCAAGCCGCAGTCCTGGGCAGCCCCGGCTGAGCACAATATCGAAGGGCTCGGGCTCGAATCCCGGAGAAGGCACGGATGTTTGTAAATGTATGGTGGTTTTGCGGCATGGGGGCACCCTAAATAGATGGCTAACCAAAAGACCTCTCGAGAGGCTGTCGTAGGGGAAGAGACGTGGGAAATCCCCAGACCCGCTCCCCTTGTGTTCTCTCCATCAAAATTGGGGGGGGGGCACTGATTGAAATTGTAGAGTCACCTGTTTGGTGCTCAAAGCTCTTAGTAACGACGGACACAATCTTCCTCTGCTAGCCAAGATGAAACTCGTGGGCTTGTTCTAATGTTACTGTCAAACAAGTGAGGTAAGTCACAGCAACAATACCAACAACATGTTTTAACTCTATGTGCTCACTAGAACATAATTTTCACAGATATACTTAAGTGACTTGAAGATTAGTTAACGTATTCCTTAAGATCATTTCCTTGACGTTTATTTTTAAGCATGCCATTGCATTATAACTTAAAATTTTGTAGTTGAAGATTGGGCTAATGTCCTCATTTACACAGTTAATTGAGCTCTGAAGTACAAATTTTTATTTTAGAACTATATCAGAGCCTGGAAGAACATAATCTGAAGACAGAATTTTGTTTGTGAGTCAGTACTTGCTCCGAATGCAAACAAAAGTCAAGTTCTTCGTGCTTCTGACAATTTTGAGAAAAGATGAATTTTTTATGATAATTTCTGTGCCGAAATTCAGATGTAAAGTATTTTCTTCCTCCTTTCCACATACCTTCATGGTGTCACTGGAATGTTGACGGTACTCGGCGGTTATTCGAGTAGTCCAGAATCCGAGTCCTGGCATTTTTTGCATTTCCTTCTTCAAAGTAACCAATGACTCTACACAGTACCGGATATTTTCATTTAATTAAATATCTGTACCTCACCACTGAGTAAAATGATTTCATATGGAAACGTCGTTAGAAAATATTTCCAGAATTTTGGCAATTATATTACTGTACGTTCTGCTCTATATCATTTATCAGCCATGCAGTTTCGTAATTTTCTACCGTACCAATGTACTATCCACGTGATTTAGTAAAATGGTAATTTCCAAATCGTTGCTATTCACTGCGATAAAAATGTTTAATTCATCTTTTAGCTTACAATTTTTTATCAGACTGAGAAATTTAATAGCAATAAACGACTTCTTAGAATTTTAAAACTTTATTTTATTTTTAATAAAGTATTTTTAAACTTTATTTTATTTTATTTTTAATAAAATAAAGTTTTAAAATACTTAGAAGTCTTTGATACTTAGAAGTGATTGTGTCTTTTATCACGCAAATCTACCTTGACATAAGGTGACAAGTGATATGGTTTGATTTAATCTGTATGCGATATTTTAAGAAAATATGAAATAGATATGTAAGCATTATTGCAAGGATTGGCAAATTAAATTCAGATAATAAAATAAAATCATGCCCAAAAGAGCGTTTTTTTTTTTTTTCCCGAGAGATTCGAAACGGGATATGGAATGATACAGACATTCAAAATACCAGGCATTTTAAAGACATTAGGCATTTTAAAGTCTCTGGCGCTGCTAGGCTACCAATACAATACCAATAAGAAATGTAAAGGAACCTCGCACACAAAATATCCGTGATTAAAGATGCACATGATGTTAATGGAACGCTTTGAAATTGTTGAGTTTGTTAATAAAAATTTGTTAACTTTTTACAAATTATAAAATAGATAACAAAAATTCCAAATTTGGGCTAACACAAATCAAAAATTTTGTGTTAGCCCAAATTGTGTTAAAAAATAAATAACACAAATTCCAAATTTGGGCTTCCAGATGCCCATATTCGAGTGGAGGACTACATTATTCAAACTTTGATGCCTTTAGGTACCTTTTTTTCACAATATATATACTTCCATGTCGATTCTTCTTTTTTAAATATAATGCAGGGCTCTAATATGTGGTGGCAATGATTTGAAAAATGGTTTAGACTTTTATAGTGAACCAAAGCCGGTGACAGGTGATGGAGGACGGGGGGCGCCTGGTGTCTAACATAGGTAAACAGGCATATGCCCCGCGTCCTCCACTATCTAGAGGCAACAACTCCCTGGAGCCCCATGAGGCCGCCCCGGGAGTTTATTAGGATCTTAAAAAAAAAAAGTTAACATGGCCATACAAGGGCTAGACTACCTGAAGTACATTGTAAGAACGTGAGTTGTCTCACGTTCTTACAATGTACATGTAGTCTAGTGAACCAACGCAAAATGCCAAAATGAAATCAATGGCCCTTCTGGTCTAACGCCCTCTTGGGCTAATAAAAGGAAACGTCAGGCCCGGTGGAGCAGTGGCTAGCGCATCGCGTAACAGTACAAGTCCGGGGTTCGATCTCCGGTCTGGGCAAGGTCGACTCCCTTGATTTCCATCCTTTGGGTCGATAAAATGAGTACCAGGTTCTCTTGGGTACTAAACACTGGGGGTCCTGCGACAAGCTTACCACTTGTGCAGGGCATATGCTTACGCACCCTGGGCACATGGTCAAGAAAGCAGATTTCGGGGCACTGCAGGCATTGGCCCACTAGGGCTGTGGTGTAACAGCCCTAGTGGCGTGACTCAGTGGCACTTAACTCAGTGGCGTAACAGCCCACTAGGGCTGTTACGCCACTGAGTTTAGTTTTACTAGTTTAAAAGGAAACATAATTATCTCCAGATAAAAATATATATAAATATTATCACAAGAATTAGTTGCTAAATTAAGAAAAGCCTCTGAAATACACCTTATAAATAATGTGGCTTACAGTTTTGCAGTAAAAGAGAACTTTCTTTGTAACAACTTCTGCAACTTTAGCTATAGATACTATACCATGGTGACCACCCAGAATATGATCAAAAAGAAATTCGATTTTGATAACGAACATCTGTGACACCTAATAAGATAATATATTTTGGGGTATAAAGTAAGCCGTAATGTTTTTTTTTTCATGCATGATAAAATAAAATCTTTATTTAACAACAGAAGATCTGTACGAGCAGTTCCAACCAGATCATTCTGTGGTCCATGAGGCTGTGTGTTAAGGAAGATAAGACCTTATCTGGATAAGAACATTCATCCAAAGAAACTGTTATGCGTTTTATGAAGCACAGGAAATGTTATCAGCTATAAACCCACTCCTAACAATTAAATTATCATTAAACAGCTAAATTAGAAACAACTATCGTTACTGGAACAAATTACTTATGAAATCTGTCCTGTGTTAATTAACAGATGTTTTTTACCATGACACAACACGACCTCCCTCTGAATTTTGAATCACCTGTCACTTTTTTTTTTTTTTTTTTTTTTTTTTTTTTTTTTTTGCTTTGGCGTCGCTGCTTTTCTGAAAACTTCGAAATTATCTTAACGAGTAATTTTTGAATACACATTCTCCCAAGCAAAGGAGCAGAGCATTTTCGCTTTAAATTCCAAGAGCAATGTAATAATGAAGCAAAACAGTAAGAACAAATTGTAAATATTAACTGCGATAAAATGTATTAGCTATGGATCAAAATTTAACAGTTTAAATTTGTCGCGTTATTTTAGAATTTAAAATATATAAATACAAATATCTTAAATCAACGCATTTGAATGTATAAAGCTTTAACGTGCTAACGCTTTCTTACTGCTAGTTAATTTTTTACAATCAATAGCGCATTTTATGGCTAAATACTTCTGCTATTTATTTGGAGAATAGCCAATGATATCTTTGAATCTGATGATTAATTTTGAAGACTAAACAAGAACTTCGAATCCTCAAGTATATGAAATATACGAAGTTAGTCTCTTACTAAAACATCAGATGAGGACACCACATGACTTCCTTGTACGAAATATTAAATTATAAGCACTTTTTGCTGCATTTCATTAAAACTTATTTCCGAGAATTTCATTAGAAATACATTTCTTATTCAAAATTAATTCAGTTCTCACTTCGCGGAAAGTCAATATCATCTTCACCATAAATTGGAAAATATAGTAAAACACATAACAACAAAAGCAGTTAAAATAATTAAAAAGAAAATTCTGAAAGGTTTCAGATTTTAAATTACGTCCAAAGAGGCGTTTTTTAATGTTTTATGTGTTACCTTTATTTATTAAATATCGTGTTCTTTGCACTTAAACTATAAAATTTAGTTCAATGCAATGTCGCAAAATGCAAAATAACTTTAAAGTGAGCATATCTTTAGAATTTCCGATACACAGTTCCGCGTGCTGGAGATAAAAAGTTTTTTTTTTTTTTTTTTTTTTTTTTTTTTACATAGCGTGTTGCCATTGTTTGATTTTAAATCGTTTAGTTTGTTACTCAAAAATTCGTTAAAGGTTTACAAAATATGAAATCGATAATGAAACAAATTCCAAATTTCAAATTTGCTCTTCCACATGCCCATATTCGTAGGACGATTACGTCATTCAAAATTCGATGGCCCTATGTACCGTTGTTTTATCACAATGCGAGAAATAGACATACAATTATGCAAATTTTTCATTTTTTAATTTCTTCCAATATAATTCAGGACTCTAATATTTGGTGGGAACAGTTTGAAAAGTGAAACGGACATTTATAGTGAACTAACGCAAAATCGCAAAACGAAAATAATAGTCCTTCAAGAAAAAAGCCCTTTTGGACTGAAAAAAAAAATTGCAATTAAAATTAGAGTTTCTACGCAAAAATAGGCAATTCGGCCAGCAGGAAAGGAGGCAAATTTGTCGGTGCACAAAACTGAAAGTTTACTTTTGGTCCTACTCGGCTAAAAAGACACTGAAGGTTCAGAAACTGATTTAATTCGCTCTTTTGCTAAGTTTCAAATGTAGAAAAATATGGCTGCTATGGTAAAAAATAGTTAGCCGCACTTAAGCAACTTTTAAATTGTTGATAATTCTACAACTATTGCATGCAGAGTAACTAAATGCCTAGAAACCTTAACCGGTATGCTCGTAAATTGCGAATTAAAAAAACTGACCTCATGAAGCCGAGTAACAGAGTAGGTATATATACATATTAGTATAAAGTAAAAAAAAAAGTACATATATATACCTTTGGTGCGGCTGATTGCAACTAAAAAGAGAGATGCACAACTACTTGTCATAGCAGTCCTTTATACAAAATTTGACGTTGTATGGCTATTTGTTTTTGCGAGAGACATACATACGTACGTACAGACGTCAGGGGGAGAAAACTCTTCTGAATCCATTTTAAATGAACTTTATAATCCGCTTGGGGAAAAAGAGACCCTTATTCTGTCCTTACGTACATATGTCACGCAAAAACATCGTTAAATTGTATTCGATAGCGGTCAAAATGGATATTTTTTTTTTGAAATAGGATACCCGGAATTTTTCGTTGCTACAATACTTCCTTTACTTCGTACAAAGAAGTAAAATACATACATATCTTTGACAGAACTTGTAAAACATATGTTGTATATAAATATTATGAAATTATAAGCTTTCTTTTTATTATCAGTTGCATGTAAAACGTTAAGTATAAGACATTAAAGAATATGAGACATAAGCAAACAAAAATATATTTAATCAAAGGCTTTTTTAAACCGAGAAAATCCATAATTCGTAATTAAATATACCAATATTGCATACATTTATTCAGTGATTATTTTACCTAGAATTGCGACATTTAAAAACTAAAATGTCGTTTGAAACAGTTTTAAATTTCTAAACTTCAGAATCGGAAGCTTAAAGGAAAATATATAAATACAGAAAAGATGTTCTATTCAACATCTTTTACGACAGCATAGATAATAAGCAATACAGTAAGTTGAGAGTTCTATACATTCACCGTGAATAGCCTTTAATATGTAATAGGAGTATACGATTTAAATTATAAGTAAATTAGATGAAAAAAGTGAAATTTCATTTAAAAATTACAGAAATTTCTAAGAAATGCCTCTCACAATGTGAAGAAGGTTCTTATTTAAGCATAACAAATTAAAATTTGAAATTTAAAGGCAAAAGAAATGTTTTTAATAGCGTTGTTAATGTTAATTTACAGGATTTGTTTTAAAACTGAGATATAATTCCATCTACATTATGCTTTTGAAATGCCACATAAATTAAAATATTCTCAACCTTTAGATACAGAACACATCACATTTTAGAACTAATCACTTTCTACCTTATTCTCGAAAGTATTAATATACAATAGGTAAGTATTTGCATTAAAAATACATCTTACTGAATAAGTTTAAAGATTTTCAAGAACACCGCAAATATTATTCGAAGCATTAAGTCAATTAAAATTTCAGCAGAAATAATCTTTGACAATACATTTCTCAAAGCGATAGTATTTTCAGTTCAATAATTTAATTATTCATCATCTAAATATGTTTAAATTAAATTGAGTGTTTGAAGTCCTTCTCACACGTGTTTAAAATTCTGTGCGAAAGATCTGAAATTACAAGCAGTGTGTGCTGAAATAATGAAATGATTATGTGCGACTTAATTTTCCTGAATTTATCTGCTTAATTGAAGAAGTTTAGGAGGGGAATAGTATATGCTGTTAAAATTAAGAGAAACTCATTGATTAGATTATTGAGTCAGATGTGATTAGCCGCGAGGTGATTAGACATCCTAAAGTTGCTTCTATAAAGTAGTAGCAGAATCTCCCCTACAGTCAGCAATATAAGCGAGATTCGACTCATGGAGATAATATGATATGCAATTCTGAATCATCAGAGATGTTGAGAATTAATGATTATAACATTCTTTCCAAATTTAGGGAGTTTTAGTGCATATATATATATTCATAAGAGTAATTGAATTGGGATAGCGGTACATATAGGGGCATGATCTTAATGATAGAAACACAGTGAACATTTTCGAGCTACAAACCACAGAATCATTGCAATGCGCAGGAAAAAAGATGAAATATTAAAATCGATAATAATTGATAAATAAAAAGGAATTATGAATAAGGCTCGTTCTTGACATTTACATTTAAGCGTAAGATTTGAAGATTATGAAAGGTTTGTTTCATATACTCGTAATTATAAAATTACGATTCCACTAGAAATCGAAATACAATTTTTAGTCCAAAGGGGCAATTTGTCCAGAAGGTCTGTTAATTTCGTTTTGGCATTTTCAGTTTGGTTCACTATAAACGGTGTATCACTTTGTCACCAAATGTTAGAGCCTTGCATTATATTTAAATAAATTAAATAATGAAGAATCTGGATGAATGTATGTATGTTTCTTCCACTGTGAAAACACAACGGTACCCAGAAACATCAAATTTTGTATAGCGTAAACCTCCACTCGAATATGGGCGTCTAGAAGCCGAAATTAGGAATTCGGAATTTGTTTTATTACGTGTTTCATATTTTGTAAAACTGTCACGAATTTTTGATTAACAAACTCAACGATTTCAAAGCGAGCATTGGCAACACTGTACGAAACAAAAAACATTTTAGTCTCCAGCGCGCAAGACTGTGCATCAGAAATCCTAAAGATATGCTCTTTTAAATATTTTGCGATATTGCTGTTGAATTCAATTTTGTGATTTAAGTGCGAAGAACATAATATTTAATAAGTAAAGGTAGCACACAAAACGTTATAAAAACGCCCCTTTGGACGTAATTTAAATCTGAAACCTTTCATATTTAATTTTTTTTTATTATAGATTTCAAAGGGCTATTTTAACATACTTGAAATGTATGTATGTGTTACGGTGAAATACCGAAATCTGGAGAATGTCGACTTTCAGCGGTGAATGTCAACATTCACATAGTTGCTTTGTGTATGTCCGAAATATTTTCCAAATACTCTTATTTCTGACTTACACCGGTGAATGTCGACATTCACCATGTATTAATGGTGAATGTTGAACATATAAGAATATTATATTTCCTTCTCCTTAATTCATTAGCGGAAAAACACACTTGAGACTCAGAATAAGAACTTTAGAATATAAGAACTTAAAACACACAGTACATTCAAAATGAGAAAGGAAAATAATAGAAGTTATAAACTTAGCAAATTTTGTGGTTCAAATCTTATTTTTTGCAACAACTTAAACTATTATGACATTTCGAATTGCACAAGAGGCCCTTGCTTTTACAACTGCATTTATTTGTGGAACACTTCCTTTTGAAATGACAGCGTGTACATATACTCCTCTCTTTTCGACCTACACCAGAGCATATCTGTGATTGTCGACATACACCGGTGAGGGTCCGAATGTACAAGAATGTAGTGCAATATTCGATCTTTCACCGACGTATTTGGTGAATGTTGACATTCTCCGGTGAAAGTCGACATTCTCCAATTTCGGTCTTTCACGTAACATATGTATAACTGCGAAAACCCATATTAAAAAAATATATATACAATTTTCTAATAATTATTCTATGTTTATTTTCTACAAGTTGCGCATAAGTAATATATAAATCTTAAAAATTTCCACAAGCATTATTAGCATAAATTACACTAAATTCACCGCAATACAAACACTTTCCCAACTCTTCGCTGATTTGAGCCTTTAATTAAGTTAAATAACGCCTGATTGACTATTTATGTTGTTCATAGGAAAAAGTATCCTACATCTATCTGTATCAGTGGATGCAAAAGAGTCAGACACAAATGAGATTTAAATTGAAGCGAACTTAGCAAAAACCGATTTATTTTAGATTTATTATGTATGAGTAAGTTTTATTTTTCAGGCAGAAAATGATAATGGTGTAATAAAGAATAAACAGTTCTCTGAGTAACACATACCCAGCTCACAAAAAAGGAAGCAAATGTAGGAGATATGATATCCAGAATTGCAGGAAAACACTTGGCCACGTAACTCACGTGGCTCACGTAACTCACACTTAACGTAACTCTTTTAACGGTTAAAGCAAATTTAACCGTTAAAATATGATTCTGCATCCTTTGAGTGATTACAATTCGTTAACATTTGAAGGATTTGTCACTTAGAGAATAATGCTCTTTTAACGTTTTTCTATCCGAAAGCACTATCAACAACAGTTTAATTACTTCCTAGGAGTCTACAGATTTAATAGCATGTAGGAAATTAGATGTTTTCATATTCTGCTCTAAAACGTAATAATCCATTCGAAAAGTTTATTGCGGATGAAAATAAAATTTATAACTATCAGATAAGTTACTTCCCTTTATAAAATTGCTGGCTTGCCATCAGCCGAGTGGCGAAATACGAGGAAAAATTTGTAATTTCTACCAGGTTTCCTAGTTGAAGAACAAACATTCGAATTGTAGAGTAAATAAAATCGATCGCATTATTTTCCTTATAACGTACTTCATTCTATTTGCCTAAGGAAATCAACCTTCCGTAGGTAAATATCTCGGAATGAGCGGTCATAATTATTTAATCGACTAACCTTTCAAGTTTGCTATCAAGAACTAGCTAAAGCTGGATTGTTAGGTTTATCTCTTTCTCTCTGTGTGTATGTGTCTGTGTATTCGTGTATGTGTATGGGTGTGTTTAGGGAGCGAAAGAGTTTAAAATGCCATAATGCCATAAACACTTAAATAATATCGTGGTAAATCATGAAAAGAGATTTAACTGTTTATGAATTTTGTCTGCTTGTTTCAATACACTGATATCAAGATATGAATATTATGTCTATCCCCTCTAAATTAACAAAATCGTCTTATGGTCGCAAATTAGCAATAGCGTTTTGGTAATAGTCAATGAAACTGAAATGTGATAAGTATGGCGTCAATTAAGTTACGTTGAATAAATATCAATCTTTGACTGCCACATTGTAGAGTCATTAGGTTATTTTGAAGCAGAAGACGTGAACAATATGCAGTGCCTTCCCCGGGAATCGAACCTAGACCTGTCGAATACGTGCCGAGTGTGCTACCGTTACACCACGAAAGCCTGCGGAAAGGAGGGAGAAAATACCTTATGACATGAATGCCTACCCTATGCTATTCATGTTTTACCAATTCATTTAATTTTATTTTATTATTTTCTGAATCAGATTCAGCAAAACTTAGAAAGTTAGAGCTCTGCTATGATAAGGCTGATAAAAGCATCATATTTAGAAATCAAATAGCCCATCAGCGACCGAGCGGTAAAGTCGCTGAACACTGGTAGTTCGTTCCGAGGTTGGAATCCCGCGAACGAGCTGGCTGCATGGACGTTTTCGTGGTTTTCCCCGTGAGTAACGTGTATACGAGCCAGTTTCCCTTAGAAAGTCCAAACCAAAAATCAAATATGTTAAAAGGAATACTTGAATATTCGTAATCTGTGCGTATCAGTATATCAGAGAAAGTTGTCAAAAAATTATATTATTTTTAGCTTTGTATTAGGAAGCTATGAGAAAGAGGAAACATTCGCAGATTTAACTGGTTTCCGAAATATCGAGAGAATAAAACACGAAACATCTAAAAATCAGCAGACATTGATACAAATAAGCTTATGATAAAAACACGGTATCTCTTAACTAAGAAATCCTTTCAAAATATCTTATTCGGAATTATGTACTACCTTTACCATTAAATACTGCACAAATAAAAGTGGATTGCAACAATAATCTGTTATCTCGACTAATGAATCGATGTTGTATTAAATTAAACTAATTAAATAACCACTTCGCCAATTCTTCACGCCGCCTAAACACCACGTAATTAATGCGATGTTTTTACTCTGTCTTTTTTCTCATTTATACGCTGTTAACTGCATCATAAATCATATTAACATGCATAAAAACACGCAGAATGTGGAACATAAACACAATGCCACGATGGCTAATTTCAGAGCCGAGCAGACAGACACAAACCAGACCACACTAAAAACGACAGCAAACCGAGAGACATGGAAAAAATTAGCAACAACACCAGCAGCACATTTCCATATATATCCGACAACAGCTCATTTTTTTAGAACGTTGAAAGGCTAACTTAGACATACGTTGTACGCACGTACATATGTTTATAAACTTAAAAAAAAGGAAGACATTTCCAAATTACATTATCTTTCTGTAACATATGCCCCTTTTACTGCGAGGGGAAACCGGGCAGTCATCCATTAGATAAACCACACCATTCCACTCTCCTAACTTGTTTCAGTTTTAAGAGACCAGGACGTATCAAGCAGATACCGAAGACTGTTTCATTACTTTTCATTATTATATGAATACCCTGTCTCTGATCAGAAGCAATGGCGAGGTAATTAGTTCTCTTATCAGGGGTTACTTCTCCCTGCCTCCGCTCCTGGCCTTCAGCTCTCTCTCTCTTTTGTTACTGCTCAGTGTAGTTTAGATTGTTGTAGTCTCCAAATTAGGAGACTGGCAACAATTTCGCTCTCAGAGGAAAGAGATGGCTGTAATTACAGGAACATAAATTTGGGCCATGCTGTAAAGCCCATGCAACCGTTGTTAAGCGGGGATGTGTTGTAGTGTTGTTGTAACTGATTCATATTTTCTCTCTTTATGCTTGCGGTAGAAACTCAACTCGGGAGGATTTTCGGTGGGTTTCAGGAGACTGTTTGGAATGAAATGGGCATGCGCATAACGCCCTGTTTTCGAAAGGGATCATCACGATATTTAAAGACCAGTTATAAGGCATAGGCTAATTTAACAGATTTTGTTTCCTTATTATCGAATATTTATATAATGTTATTGACATTTAAAATACAATATGTTTTATTTTAACTTATATATAATGGAAAAGGCTGTTTAATCACATTTCACTCACATTTCTAAACATTGTAAAAATAAACTTCCAGGCTCAAAGTTTTCGAAATAAAGAGAAAAAAAATCAGCTCATGGAGGAAGAATAAATTTTTTAGTCTTAATTGACGAAAAAATAATACAAAAAAAAGTCTGAAAGCTTTCAGATTTTATATTAAGCCGGAAGGGGCGTTTTTTAACGCTTTGTGTGTTAACTTTATTTATTAAATATCACGTTCTTCACACTTAAACCAAAATTCAATTCAACATCAATATCACAAAATATTTAAAAAGAGCATGTATATAGAATTTCCGATACACATTCTCTCGCGCTGGTTTTTTTCCTATAGTGTAACCACGGTTCGCTTTGAAATCGTTGAGTTTGTTAATCAAAAATTCGTAATTTTTTGCAAAATATAAAATAGATAATAAAATAAATTCCAAATTCCAAATTTGGGCTTTCAGATGCACATATTCGAGTGGAGGAGTATATTATTCAAAATATGATGTCTCTAGGAGTCGTTGTTTTTTTTTTCACGCTGCTAGAAACATACATACATTCGTGCAGATTCTTCATTATTTAATTTCTTTAAAAACAATGCAGGGCTCTAATATCTGGTAACAACCATTTGAAAAGTGAAACGCCGTTTTGTAGTGGACGACGCAAAATTCCAAAATAAAATTAATAGCCCTTCTGGGCAAATTATCCCTATTAGCCCTTTGGGCTAATAATTTAGTTCATTTAATGCAAACACTTGTAAGTTTGAAGAAAAGAAATATAATTTTTTGCTAAGATGAGTAATAACTGGCACATTATCCTCATTTATTAACTGCAAAAATTATAAATTTCGAAATGTTAATAACTATAAGTTACAAACTGAATATATTTTTAAAATGTATAATTAGATGCATTATTAAAAATAAAATAAAAATTTAAGACTAAGAAGTATGTTTCATTGCTCTCTCAATTTTCTAAGCAGTTATAATGTGCAAGATTAATTAACAAAGTGAATCTGAAAATATTATACCATACTAAATGTCAACAGTTTTGCCAAACCACATGCAAGATAAATAAAGATATATATTTGCTGCAAGAGACACTTGCCAAACTGCGTGGATGGTAAATGATGTGGGGCCAAACTGGAGCTGTAGCTAGGGTTTTCAGCGCCTGGGGACAGCTGAAGGTCTCGCGTTCCCCTTCTGTTTGCCAGAAGTGGAAACCATTTCATTTTAAAAATTCGTAACATGAGCTTGACGCCCACTGAAAGCTGCGGCGGGGGACAAATGCCCCCTCTTGCCTCCCTCTAGCTACACCCCTGAACCAAACATAATGTACTATAGGCAAAGAAAACAAAATTTATTCTTTGTTAAGATGTTTACTATATAGCATTAGAATCATATTTTATTAAAGTTTCTATTTCATTACTAATATTGCATTGGTTGCAATGCACCTGAAAGCTGAAAAGAAGTTAGGAGAAGAATTAGAAGCTTAAATAACTCGTAAAGAAAGCCTTTTATTAGAGGTGTATTCTGTAACCTTCAAGTCTACTTAATGATGCGATCGATAAGCTGTCTGCAAGCTTTAAGTTCTTAAATATTGATTCTAAACATATTGCACCAGTCAAGGAATTCCCTAATATTAAGTACATAACTTCATGGAAACTGTTCCAGTATTAGAGGTACAGTAGAACTGCAATTATACGAATCAATTGTGACCAGACCCCATTCGGATAACTGGATATTTCCCGAAAAGAGGGTCTGCATACGCTTTAATCAATTACTGTAAATACTGTGTGTTGAAAATGGAAGAAACAAAAACTATTTTTAAGGAAAAAGAGGTCTTAATTAAGATGAAAAGGCAACACTTTTACGTACATATTATACAGCGTATTGTACAGTACTTACAAATGTTGAAAGTCATTGCTTCTCAAAGTAAGCTGTTTGGCTGTCTTATTCCATTTTCGGGCAACCAAGTCACGTGTCCGCTCAACAGTGAGAAGTTGCATGTGGTCACACTCGCGCTGACGCTCCATCCACTTCATCGCAGTTTCAAGGCCAGTAAACGCTGCACTAGCTGATGATTCTGCGTCTGCTTCAACTTCGATATTAAAATCATCTTCTTCCTCGACACTTTCTTTTCACACACTTTCAACAATTTTATCATTTAGAATTTGACGTCATACACCATCCATTCTGCTGTACCCTCTGCACTAATTTGTCAACATCCAGGAATTTTAAAAAGAATGTTTCTTAACCTTTTGAAGACGGGATGGGCCATTATAGTGGCCATAGAGTCCTCTCTTTGAAAGACGGGGTTGTCCACTTTAGTGGCCATGTCTTTTTCCCCCATTTTCCAGGCTGAAAAGTGGGGTGAAATGTCAAATTTGACGTCCCTAGGGTTTAACCACTTATCTCTTTCAAAGGTCTTCCTTTTGCGACATAGATGCACCCCTCTGAGAATCCATTAAACTACACACAAGAATCTTTGTTGCAAATAAGAGGTGATTTCTTAAAGGGAGGAAAGCATTCGGTTCAAGATTCCTTGTCCTTTGGTAGCTTTTACTGTTACCAAAGCCCGGCCTCAAAAGGTTAACTCCTCAAGTGACACTCATCTTCATCTTCTAGTGTCTCTTCCCGTTCCTTTTCTTGAGTTTCTTTTCCCTTTTTCTTCTTCTCCTTCTCTTCTTCTGTTGATTCTGAAAAATTCTGAAAAAGATTCGGATAGTCGGAGTTTGGATGATCTGAGTTGTACTGTATGCAATATTTAACATATTACACGGATCTCATAGAAAATATCCGGTAACTAGAATATTCACTGTATGTTCATTAGGTAAGTATGAAATTTTCCTATCTCTGACAGCTAAGTTCGAGGAGATATTAGGAAAAAACTTTATTAACCTTTAGAACACTTTTCAGTCGCCCAGAAAATCAGAGCAATTTTCACTCAACAAAATCAGATAGCTTTATCAAATAATTAAACTATGTACATTAGATAAAACAGCACTCGTTATGAGTTTTGTATTAGCTGATGTTTCTTATATATTTATTACGCATGTCTTTACGAATTTTGCAAATAAAGTGGAATATTTGATATTTAGCTTCTGAAAGCATAATGAACGGGTAGCTAATTGGAGTTTGCCCTCAGAGGCCGGCAAATGATGTTACATTTTTAATTTACGAAACATTTCTATACACAGTGATGAAATTCATCCCATAAGATTTTCTGCCTTATTTTGAGAAACGTTGCAGTTGGCGTGCAATTTTTTTTTATCAATTTTTAAGGAAATAACATCGTAGCTTTCTTTCTCAAACACGCTGTATAAATAGAAAATATATTTGTCAAACGTTAATATTAAGTTGTTAAGAATTTAATGACACTGTTTAAATAATTAAAGAGCATTTTATTATTATACGATTAAATATATGAAGTTTTAGCTATTATTATGTCTTCAGGTTATTGATATTTTTTTCGGTAGTTTTAGAGAACCATTTTGTTTTACAAAAGTAGATCTCTTACATATACTTGAGTTAAATGATTTAAATATCTTACTATTCATTTGTAAATAAAATTACAGATTATCTTTCATAATACAGTAGTTTTAAATTACTTGCATATTGTTCTGGAAGTGTAATGTAAAGTGAAGAAATACTTACTCACCGTTCAAATTATTCATTCATTTACTGCTCTCAATTTAAATTGCGAAATTGTTACCAAACACATTGGCAAACGGAGAAACAGAGATGCGCGTTGTGTTTGAATATGTAATTCATTAGTCTGCTGATTATACTTAACTCAAAAGTATTTGTGTTACAATTGCAGTTTTAAATTACTTTAAAGCATATATATTTATATGAGAGCAAAGTTTATTTTAATCAGACTCATAAAAGTTAAAACGGATGAGATATTGTGTTTTTTTTCCACATACACAGATAATTAATATCCATCCAAGTACTTTTTGTCAGTGCAAACGCTGTATGAAATTATTGCATTTTTCTGCATGAGTACGTGTGGTATAAACAGCTTCCACTTAGCAGCTGGAAGAACAGTGGTTCGGATCTCGTTGAGGATACGATTGAGTTTTTAAGTTACCCTCCCGAAAAGAGAATATCTACAATGTGAAGGATTAAAGTCCTAAACATGAAACTAAAAAACTGTATTTGCACAAATTTTTAAGTGAAACTGAGACATTTCCAGCACTGAAGTTATTACCTGCTATAGTTCGACCGCCTCAAACGCAACCCTGGTTGGCATTCTGCCAAAACACGTAGACTCGTCCAAAAGGGGCGTTATTACTTGCTGCAACATGAAAGATCAAGTGAAAACCTTCTCCTCTCTGGAAACAGCTATCTCGGAGGGAAAGAAAGTCCCCATCCTTCCACCCTATTTTAAGAATAATTCGGTCCGAATGGCGCATGCGTATTTGCGCTCATGGTCACGGAAGAGGCGTTAGAACTATATGAATTTTTTTCCTCATCATCTCTAGGCCCACCAGCGGCCGAGCGATAAAATAGCCGAAACTGGTAGGGCAGACCTGGGTTAGATTCCAGGCGAGAAGGCTGCCTGCATCGGCGTTTTCGTGGTTTTCCCCATGTGTAATATACATACCAACCAGTTTCCCTTAGTAAATCCTCTGCAAAGGCATCACTTACCTTAAGCGGATAGCCCTCGCGTGTCTTGCCATAATAAAGAAAATCAAACCAAATCCTTATCTCTAATCTGATTTTTCACTTCCATTTAGATTATACGGATTGTGTGCGATAACAGAAATCATAATAAATAAATTTTGAATGTCCTGTTTCTGAAATACGCAGCCAGTTTCAGCAGCGAATACTATTATTCATTCAAAAGTACATTCGGCAATCTATATATATATATATATATAAAGAAGAATGTCTGTGCGTTTGTAGCTAGTAAGTCAGTCACTACTATAGTTATCGTCACCAAACTTTCTATAATTCTTTTCTGAGTCCTTGAAAAGGTCGACATCCACTTTTAAAAGTCTTTTAAAATTTTTTTCATTAAAATCGGAGATGGATGTGACATTAGCTCCTTTTTTATACCTGTCATGAAACGTTCTGTCAATTTCAACAAAAATATTGCGTCTGTACAGTATTCTTTAAATGTAAGGCTTGGGTATTTTCCTTGAGACTGGAAAGTATAGTATAATTGTTTCTTACTAATTTATCTAGTTAATTATGTCATGCTTCCATGTAATTTTTTGCCCCCATTATGTACATTATACTAGGTAATTCCTTAGGATGGACAACATTATATCCCATAGCAATCACAAAATGGATTGAAGCAAAATGTGGAAAAATAGAATAAGTACAGGATATAGCAAGACGATGGGTGCCTATGCAAATTTTCCTTTTCATCATCTTTTATCATCACTTGATAGCGCTGATAAAAGATTTCAAAGATTTGACTCGAAAGGGCAGTTGTTGCACTAAAAGATTTGCTCGGAAGATTTAATTGGTGACTTTAAAATTTTCAGTACTTCTGCCGAAATCACTCAGGTGATTTTACGCTTGGCTATATCATTGGAAAGGTGGGAAAAGGATGCAAAATAATAGATGTGCCCAGAAAGTTCAGCATCGTCCACAGCATTGTTTCACCGCTGTGAAAAACATTTAAAACAACTGAAATGTGCAGTCAGCATCATGGGGTAGGTCATGTTAGATTTACATGGTACGTGTACCTGCTATACCAGCAAAACGAAATCGGCGCAACACAACCCTCAGCAGTCGGTAAATGAGTTTTGCTGCCGCAGGACAGCAGATCTCCCCAAAACTGCAACCAGATGTTTGGAAGAAGGAAGACCATACCCCCGCAGACCTGTTATGTATGCCCTATTCCCCAGACAGCAGTGTACAACCCGTTGGAAATGGTGTTGCAAGCATCGCAGTGGGACTGAAGAGGAGTAGGCTTGATGAGAATGCTAGATTCCAAGATGAGAATATATTCAGTCTGTCATCGGATTGTAAAGGCCTCTTACCTACCGTGACAGTAGTATTGCTTATTGTCCAGAAAATATCTAGGAAACTGACTAATATCGAACATGTAGTATAATGGTATGGCCCGCATCATGATTAACGTCTGCATGTTGTCGCAATTGGAATATGAACGGCCAACTATAGATTGACGAAGTTGTACTGTTTGTCTTTTCCGTGGTCCTTTCAATGACAAATTCTTTTCATGGACGACATCGAACACTCGCTGTTCAGGATTGCCTAGTCAGCAATAATATTAAACTGCTTGTACAGCCAGCACATTCTTCAGATCTAAACCCCATTGAAAATGTATGGGATGCTTCGAGGAAGCAACTTATCGAACGTATCTTCCAGCAGACAAGAGCACCCTCATCTGTGTACTGACAAACGGCCTCTATTCTCATATTCTCAATGATGTCATATGCAGAATTTTTCAAATACCTGCTAAGAAAACTATGATGAAAAATAAGCAATGCAGCTCTTTCCTATTATCATGAATAGCAAAACAAAAAAACCCTGATCTTGCTGAAAAAAAGTAATGTATGCTTTTTAAAATGTAGATGCTCTATTCAAATAAAAATACTATTCATAAATCTATAAGTATTTCAAGAACAAATTTTTCTAAACTAATAAAAGGTATCTTTGAGCTGAAGGCTACTTTCCTCTAATTTAAAAGTTAAGTAAAATTTGACAAGGCTGCTATCCTCTAATTTGAAAGTTAAACGGAATTTCAAATTAAGGATAAACATCGGAACTAAATAAATGATATTACATTCGATGAGGGATAAATTTTCTGAAGGTATTTTTTTTTAAAGTAAAAGCTCAGCTTAACAAAGCCCGTTATTTAAAATAATAATTCCTTATAGCATTGCAAGAGAAGTTACAGTTAAGCCTAATTTCTGAACATATTACTTAAATTTAAAAACAAATACTCTTCGTTTGCTGTTTCCTTTCGATTTGTACTTTTTGCGCTGCTGAAAATCAATCAATCATGGAAATTTAACATTGTCTAAAGATTTTAAAAGCCTCTTGCCTTGCCACGGTTTTACGACAGAAAGAATTTCTTTTTTTTAATATAACCTTCTTTATTTTTTTTAATCTGGATGAAAGGTCTTCTTTGTTTCGTACAATAACGTATTTCCAACACGCTGTTGGAACTTTTCTTTCTTGTAAGCCTAAAATAAAACGCAGACGAACTTTTTATCGCGTATTTTTTCCACACTCAATACCCCAATATACATTTCTTTCTTGCCTGTCTTCCATTGTGATCTAAAGTGCAGTTTATTTCTGTGTTTTTTTGTCTTTGTTTGGCTTTTATTTATTTGTTTTTTACCTGTTCCCCAAAGAGAGGTAATGAACCAGTATTCTCCTCCTCCACCCCTAACTACCTTCACGTGTTCATAGAACTCTATTTCATTGATTGATCTGTTCCATACTCGCCAGTTTCTCTATTATTGTTCTCTAATGGACTCAGTTATTTGACACTGTGTGTGTTACTGAGGGAAAAAAATCTTTTGTTACTTGAGGTGCTTATTCTGAGACATATTGATGTAAAGGTCAATTAATTTTTCCGAGTTTTGAATGCGCCACTTACGGCAGTGTCACTTCCTTTTTATCTTGGAAGAATTCTTCTCTTTCAATATGTATGAATCAGTTGGACGTAACGTCCTTTAGGTTACGTCGTATTGATTTCAAATACGTAGAAGTATTCTTCAGTTCTCCAATACATTTGGGACGTTGTTTGACAGGGAATTAGTAACGAAATTTATTTGCATAGCAATAAAATTATTACCCATTATATCCGCAAACTATGTTAAAAACAAATTCAGATTACTTCATGTTGAAATTGAGATTCAGATTTGGGTCTGTTATGCACAAGACCCAAAGAAGAATTTCAAAATTTGGAATTAAAAAATTCAATTTCAGTATTGATAAATTTCACCAAACACTGTAATAAAATTATGGATAATTACTATAAAAAGAGTTCATATCGCTTTCACAAGTCTATAATCTTCGACTTCAGAATCTATATTAAAATCCTCTCAAACATATTTAGCAAGAATTTAATTTAAAATTCAAAAATAAAATCTTTTTGCGAAAGAATAATTGAAATTAACGCTACAAATAAAAAGGAAAAACTGACTAGAAATCGTGAGAAGAACTTATTGCATTAATGATAAAACAATAATTCATGCTTTAAAAGAAGAACTTATTGCAGTACTGATCAAACAGGGCAACAAAGTGTAACAGAAAAAATGCCACTTATTTCCTTTGTACATTATATGCAACAAAACCTAGATGTAGTTTTAAAAGATATTATTCGGCGAAATAGAGAAATTTGCCAGTTTTTTTTAACTGTCCAAAATGTATATTGCGATTTGTCCAAAAGTGTCCAAAATGTGCTTGCATTTTGCTTACCAGCGAACAATGACATGTAATTGTTCGCTGAGAAGAACTGAAAACAATATATCAGAGTGGATCATCTAACACGAAACTGACACTTTGTTCTAACCCAACTCGCTGGACTGGTACATATGATGCAGTATTTGTCTTAAAGTATAGCTCTGGTGATCTGATGAATGTCGATACTGCATAGTTTTCCCTAGCCAAAAAACCAAGAAAATGCAGTGCAACTAAATGGAAGAGATTGGAAACATCTGACTTCCTACTCTTTAGTTTATACAATGCAAAGTTTATGGATCCTAAACATTTTTCAGTCTTTGCAATCTTAAACCATCGACCTGTTATCAGCGCCATGGATTACTGAAGAATGCCTTGTTTAGAATTGTTTAAATGCGAAGAAAATGTGGGGATCTGGTATCTATCGCTTTAGAGATCTTGGAGCTTTTGAGAATAATTGAAGAATTTTGCTGTAATAAGGTTAAGAAAGAGAAAAGACATTAGGTTGAATTATGTCAAGATGAGTGATTAAAAGATCCAGAATTATATTTTAAGGTGACTGAGTTTTCCACAGTGATAAATATACGTTACCTACTCAGCTGCGTCATCTTTTCCAAGTCATGAAGAATGCTCTGTATTAAGAAATTCAAACCGAAGATCTTATTGAAAAAATGAAAAAGTGATCCATGGCAAAGCAGCTGATTTTGCGTGAAAGCTTCTAGAGGATGTGCCATCAATATTTCCATCCCAGCAACTCTTGAGTCAGTCGCCATTTACAGAGGAGCTTAAACAGAATAATAGCATCACCAAAGCTGTTGACAATAAGCTCACTTTCATCGAGTTTTCCTCATGTATGCAAAGCATGTATAATGTATTTAACGGTTTCTGTGACTGTTAGGTTAAGGCTGAAAAATTATTCTCAAAATTGAAAATAATGAAAAAATATTTGCGAAGCATTATGGGATTGGATGAACTCGCCATTTTCACTTTGTTCTCAATTGAGAATAATCGAACACAAAAATTAACTTTTGAAAATAGTTAATGGATTTTCTTCCTAAATAGTTAAGCAGATACTTTTGTAATCTAAATGTAAAAATAAAAAATAGTATAAAATAAAGTGAATAGTTTACTAGTAAACTTTTTAACTCAATTGTATTATACATTTTTTATATATTACGCTGTGTACGTCTAGTAACTCGAATTTAATATTCTATTTGACCTAATGAGATTAACAAATTATTAAATTAAAAATAGCATATAATAGCGGACATTAATGGGAAGCATATCGAAACATTTTTCATTTCGTTGCAGTATACCAATCTGCTTTAATTATTACGAAAATGATAAACGATTACTGGGGAAATAGTGGTAAAGTTATAAGGTATTTCTCCCGCTTTCCTAGCGTGCCTTCGTGGTGTAGTGATTCTGAAAGCTGGGCAGGAATTCCAGATGTCCGTGGTTCTATTCCCGGCGAAGACGATTGCTCATTTTTCATCTTTCCTACTTCAAAAAAAAAAAAAAAAAAAATACCTAACGTCTCAAAAAGGTTTGGAAGAAACAATAAAACAATGGGGCTGTATTATCATTTCTTACCCCGGGACCTCCAAGTACCTAATTGCGACCCCGGATCCTTGTAGTAAAATTGAAAAATAAAATTTCAAATTAATCTTCAATACTTATAATAAGGTTTTTAGAATAGTGTTTTCTGAAAATGTCGTTAAATAATGGTATGAAACTAAAAGTTATCAAAATTTTCAAAAAAAGTAAATACTACAAAATCTGAAAGGTTTCAGATTTTAACGGTCTCTCAAAAGGATTTGTGAACGTTTTTGACGCTCCCGCTGAACTCAGTCTACCATTCCGCTGTTACACATATACCTACTAATCCTTTTTTTTTTTTTTTTTTTTTTTTTTTTTTTTTTTTTTTTTTTTTTTTCTAGTCCAAAGGGGCTTTGTTCCTGAGCGATTATTGTTTTCGTTTTGCGATTTTGCGTCGAATCACTTTGAATGTCTGTTTTACTTTTAAAACTGTTGCCACCAAATATTATCGCTCTATATTAAATTTTGAAGAAATTAAATAATAAAGACTTGCATTGTGATAAAACAACGGTTCCTACAGCTACCCAATTTTGAATAACGTAATCCTCCTATGACTATTCGCATGTATAAGACCAAATTTGAAATTTGGAATTCGTTTTATTATGGATTTCATATTTTGTAAAACTCTAAAGAATTTTTGATTGACAAACTCAAGGATTTCAAAGTGAGAAATAGCAACGTTGTACGAAAAAAAAAAACATTTTCATCTCCAGCGCGCGAGACTGTGTATCGGAAATTCTAAAGATATACTCAATTTAAAATTGGTTTGCGACATTGCTCTTGAACTGAATTTTATGGTTTTTAGTGCGAAGAGCATGATATTTAAAGGTAACACACAAAATATTTAAAAAACGCCCCTTTGGACGTAATTTAAAATCTGAAACTTTTCAGATTTTCCTTTTATATTATGATATACGCTCGCATAATATCCACATCATGATTCTCAGAAAGCAATATAAGTAAAAGAAATTCATCTCGGTTATATCATAATAACTGCTCAAAGTGGTTAGGGGTGTCGACTTTCTATACCGAAGGGTCCTGATTCGAATCCCGGACAGCGTATGGATGTAAATTATGTGTCATCTCATAGGAAGTAACAGTGGCTGACTATTAGGTACCTCTATAATAAAATGACCTTAGTAGACTACTTTGGCCTTAGAAGTGGCGTAAGCCTAAAGATGGCTACCCGCCAGAAAAAAAAAAAAAAATTAGCCAATTAAAAAAAAAAAAAAAAACACTATCCTAATATTTTTGTGAAGAAAAAAAAATACCAAAAAAGAGTAGATTGTTTACTATTTTGTCGAATGCGTGTAATCCGTGAATGTTGTAAAAGTATTGAACTATGTCATCAAACAGCGTACACGAATTTTGTGAAGACATTGCGAAGAAAATCTGCTTTAAAAAATATGTGTAAACAATTGTTAACAATTTGCTGATGAAAGCATAATTTTTCTGCCTAACTTGAAGAAAACAATGCAGAGCTGCACATGCAGAAACAGTTATTTTCCTGATAATTAAAGAGAATTAAACTATGGTATTTTCAATTGCTCTCTTACACATGTTATTTATTTAATTATAATTCGAATATCCTATGTAATGTTTCTCTTATATATTTGAGTTAAAGGTTGTGAATGGAAAGGGCGGACACTGCAAAAATCTCTTGTAAATTTTACATTGTTTCGATCTGTGAACTGTACGCAATTCGGCCAATGAACATTTGTTGAAATTTCGCAACAACTCGTTTTAAAGTAAAATAAAGTAAAATTTCTCTGTTACAGCTATTTAATATTATATTATTGACTTTTATTCACATACAAAATGGTCATTATATAATTACTACCGGATTTCTGATAAATCTGCCAATACATCATTTGTATTCAATAATTAATGGTGGCCTTCGAAGCGGCTGCTGACAGCTGCAGAGAAATTAAAGACAAAAGATTACATTTATCTCTAAGACAAATGAAAATTTCCACTTAACATATATCGCATGAAACGACAAATCTGCTTTTTTAACATTCGCTTAAATTATTTTACTGCCTCACACAACACAGAAATTGAATTATTGGAATTTCTTCCGCTTTCTTAATGAAATGTGAAAAGCATTTCTTGTCAACTATCAGATATTTAGATAGAAAAATATATCTGCGCAAAAGGATTAAAAAAAGACGATTTACATCATATAGATTCAGAAAGAATATATATATATATATATGTAATAAAGAATGTATACAGAAGAAATACTAAATATATTCCCTAAAACAAAATGGAACAATGGGCATATGGAATCATGTGGCATGGAATATGCCCAAGTAGCACATGACGTAGCACAGACATTGCAAACTGGTCCCAGAGGTTGCAAAGTGGTCGTTGTAACGTCTTTACTACGTCATGTGCTACTTGGGTGGGCATGTGGTTGCATTTCATTTAAACTTATTTCTTCGAATTTAACCAGAGGTATATTTCTCATTGAATTAATTCAGTTGTCACTTAGCGGCAAGTCATAAATACATAAAAACTCAAAATATCTCCATTAAAAATTGTAAAATATAGAAAAACATGAAACACTAAATACATTTAAAACAGTTTTAAAAAAATTACAATTAAAATTAGAGTTTCGCAAAAACAAAAAATTCGGCCAGCGGGCAAGAAGGCAGATTTTTCGGTGCATAAAACTGAAATTTTCAAGGAGGTTAGAATAGAAGGAGGGAGGGTTCGCAGTTTCCTCCACTATCGGGGAATGAAACTCCACGGAAGAAGTGGCGTCCATGTTTGTTACTTCAAAACATTGCAATACGGTAGTGAAACGTACGTGTTTGTAAGCTGTTTTATGCATGAATTTTCCAGTAAAAATATGTTAAATTTATAATAAAATGTTTCGCTATTTTTAGTTTTTTGTTTTATAGATGATACCTGTTATAAAGATGATACCTGTAATTTACTAAGTACAAAAAATCATTAAGAAATATTTCAAAATCTAAATGCATGTGCATAACATTAAAGCCTTTAAAAATTATGTTTCTGCATAATTTCAAGAATTTGTTTAGGTTTTATTAGCAACTTCTCAGGTATACTTTCCAATTGTTTCTTTAAGAAGTGATATTTCTGATTTATTCGCAATATTATTATAATTTATTAAAGAATCATTTTTACCTGAAATTAATAGCAGATAATTATCTAAAAAAATGATAACATGTTGCTTTTTTTTTAATGAAAGTTTTAAATAGATTCTTTTCACAACCAACAACCTTATATCAACAAGAAAATAAATATTAATAAAATGAAACATATTTATGTGAATTCAATGATTTCAGTTTATGAGCGTTTCATATTTATGAATCTCAAAGAAATTACCTTGAATTAAGCTGAATTACAGAAATTTACCTATATAAATTTTTGGATATATCTTTTCCACATGTTCAATTGTGTAAACATTTTACTTACGTTTATCGCTATACTGCGCAGAAATTTGTAAGCTTATGCAAAAACATTTTAACAACAGAACAGTTTATCTTGATCAAATGCACAAATTATATTCGTAACAGTTCACAAAACTTAAGAATGAATAATAATTAATACATAAAGAAAAGCGTTGCTTTATTTAACACTTTTACAATTCATAAAAATAGTAACAATTGGTGTCTTACTTTTCATGAAAATTATAAAACGAATTATCTAAGCGTTCAAATTATATCCTAGCATATATCATTGTATGCTAAGGAACGAAGATACCAGCTGTAAGCAAAAACATTAAAATGTATTTAACATGTTTCGGTAAAATCCTAGTATACGGTGCAGCCTTGGCGCGATTTTGAAAATTATCGCCAACACCAAAAATGACCCAAACAACGTCTATGTACTGTACACTATATACATACCTAAACAACGTCTATGTATATACTATACACTATATACTAAGTATATACTATGTATAACTATATATATTCTTTGAATGACCCGTTTACTACTCATCGTATATGTCCCGTTTTTATTGCTCATCATAAAGTCGCCAAATCCCGTGTGCACCGGATACAAGGATTAAACCCATGTTTCGATTATTATTAAGTCTTTTTTTGTCACATCTGGAAAGAAAACAACATGACATTGGTATATTTTTTAACATATTTATGAAATTACATTAAAAAAAAAGAAAATCAATACTTACGAGTGAACAGTAATCCCAGGAATATTTTTCGAAAATCTATTAGTGCATCCATATGCAACATAAGCTGACATGCTTCAAAACGAAAAAGAAAAAAAAAAAAAAAAATGCTACAATTACAGACTTCCTTGCACAAGTCACAGCGATAACAGTAACATGGCCACCAAGCTTCACCGTTTGAGTTGAACCTTCCCTCCTTCTATTCTAACCTCCTTGGAAAGTTTACTTTTGGTCTCACTCGGCAGAAAGACACTGAAGGCTTAGAAACTGACTTAATTCACTATTCTACTAAGTGTTTAAAATGTAAACAAATACGGCTTTATTCGGGTTAGTAGAAATTAAAGAACTTTGAAACTGTTGATACTTCTACAACTATTGCATGCAGAATAACCAAAGGCATAGACACCTTAATCGAAACATAAGAACAACATAATTTAATTACCTTTATTGCAAAAAATGCACAATTAACCAATATATAAGAATGAAAAAAATTAGCTAACCGAGCCGGGTACAGAGTGGGAATATATATACACGTTTGAGGCCGATTGCAAAGAGAAAAGGGAGATGCACAAATAGATGTTATAGCAGTCCCATACACAAAATTTCAGCATTTTACGGATACTAAGTTTTGAGTTATGCGAGATATATACATACGTTGGGGAGACAATCTCTCCCGAATACATTTTATATCTGTTTTACAATTCGCTTTGGGCACAAGACACCTTCATTTTGTCCGTCATGCTGATGTCACGGAAAACCATCGTTCAAATGGATTCGAGAGCGTCAAAATGGATCATTTCGTTGAAATGTCATACCAGAAATTTTCCGTGAATACAATACTTCCTTAAAGGAAGTAAACTGTTTGTGATTTATGTATGGTTCCAATGATAAATCAAGAACATTTATGAATATTGTTCTAATTGTTAATATTGATCTCTAAATTCCTTCACAGCTGTACTTATGTTTGATACATTAGCAGTTTGATATTTTTTTACTTTTCTTTAAATATGTACACCGCACAAAAAATAAAACAAAAAAAGAGACAGTTTTATATCTCCCGTTCTATTGGGCTGATTGACGAAATTCAACTTGCATTTTTCATATTTCGAAAGCGTGACTTAGGATATGTATTAGATTTATATATAGCATTGTTCCAATATAGGTATTTTGACACAAAATCGGACTTTTTCTAAAATAACATACCATTTTTTTTCCATATTTCGATTCTACGACTCAAACTACGTCAAACTACCAAGTTTTGTAAAAACTGCAAGAGTAGTTTTAGAAAATTAGCTCTCAAAATTTTAGCTCCTCAGTGTTAATTGAGTTTGGTATATATTTATTAATCTCTCTTTTTTATTAAACTTACTTGATTCCTTCGTCCAGAATTCCAAATTTAGCTGAGTCCAAATATAATTCGCGCCTTTTTTATGATTTATTTTTAAAATTTGAATTTTCAAATATTTTTTATAAATTTTTCGAAAACATTTTTGTATAGTAACCTATAAAATGTTTAACATCATTTTAAAGTAGCTGTAGTTCTAGCCACACCTGCAAAAAAAAAAAAACAGAGTTTTTTACTCAAAAGTTTCTAAGATATACATGAATTTACATATTGGCGCTTTTTGAAATTTGGGATATTTTTTTGAGCGATTATAACGCCAGATGTGGTTTACGAACTTCGTTAAAATTATTTGAAAGTACGAAGGTCTCTCTCTCTTTTTTTTAATTAAATTTATTTGATTCTTCCTTTCACATTTCGAAAGTCAGGTTCATTCCAAATAAAATTCACCCATTTTTATGATTTATTTTAAAAATTTCTATTTTAAAACAATTTTTATAAATTTTTCAAAAAAACTCATTATAATCTGTAAAATGTTTACCATCTCTTAAAGTAAACGTATATCTAAGCATATCTGCCAAAAATGACAGTTATTTATTTGAAATTTACGTGATATTTGCGTGAAAGATATACGTGAATTTATATATTGGCGCGTTTGAAATTTATATATTGGCGCGTTTCAAATTTGGCATATTTGTTAAAAGCGATAAAACATCAAATGTAGTTTAGAGACTTTCCTAAAATTATTTAAAAGTAGGAACCATATGACTTTTTTTCCGCTCATGCACAATGTAGAAAGGTAGGAACGAGGTGCCTTTTTTTCCGCACGTCAACAACGAAAAACTGGAAAGAATAATATGTTGCTATAAATTAAGAAGTTCGCCAAGTAAATTATTCTTGTCGCAAACTGAAAAAAATGTGCCAAGACAAATTTTTGAATTTCTTTGTAAATCTCGGACCAAATTTTACAAAATTTAATATTTAGGCATAATTTGAAGACTAGAATCGAAATACGGTAAAAAACTGGCATGTCATTAATGCTATATATAAATCTAATATGTATCCTAAATCGCTCTTTCGAGACATGAAGAACGCAATTTTGTGAATCGGCCCAGTACAACGAGAGATATAGAACTGCCCCATTTTTATTTTCCGCAGTGTACAATCATAATAATGTAAGATTGGTTACACTACTGGCTCCGTCTTTATCTAAACAACTAAATCGGACCCTAGAATACCAATATAATCTAAAGAAAGTGGCTATTCTTCAACTATTCAACTACAAGGTTGCTAAATCAGCCAAGTAGCATAAACTAAAAAATAACTCTCCTCCTGTGAACTCTTAACACTGCTGCTTAAGTACTTTATCCAACTTACTTAGATTTGCATACACGTCATTACATTTACATTCTGGCAGGCAATTGAAATCAGAAAGGAAAGGAAAATTTCTTTAAACTAAAAATAATTCGTTACAATAAAGTAAGATCTTAACAGTGCAAACTAGTAGTTTAGAAAAAAAAAGCTAAAACTACTTTAGGAAACGAAATTAGTCCACTAGTACCAAACCTAGCAAATAAAGTAAATGGTTAAGACTAGTTCCATTTTCTCTCTTCTTCTCTTTTGCAATAACTTAGTTAACTCTGTCTGTAAGAAAGCTTTATTTGTTACCCATATTCATTCTTTGATTTAATAAGACAGGAGACTGTCAAAAATTAGGGCTGAAATTCCATTTAAACTTCCTTCTATTATGCTGGCAAATTTTAAAAGTATTGTCACTAGTCGTAAGTCGTATTGTCACTAGTCGTTTAAAAGTATTGTCGCTCCGTCAAGGACTTGTCGGGTTGTTTGAAAGAAAATTGAATCAAAATGTTTTCGGACTCACTATGTGCATATTGCCTTTGTATCATGTAACGTTATGATGAGCCGCGCAGACGGAATAGTGGTTAGGAAAGCCGAGTGAGATACCAGAGGACTAGGGTTCGATTCATGGAGAAGGCATGCTTGTAATAGGGGGACCGGAAAGTAATGTCGCTTTCTTACATTAAATTCAAACGAATAAATTTGTAACATTTTTATTTTTAATCAATAATATAATCACCCTCGTTATCAGCAACCTTTTAGTATGCCGATTTCAATCCCAGAGCGATAAAAATCAATTGGTTTTTTAGTAAAATATCTCGAGATGGCATTTTGGACATCATCCAAATCCGAGGGTGCGATAGCGGGCGAATACGGTGGGTGAGGCAGTACCTCCCACCCCAATTCATTATATTTTTCCAATGTTCGTCTTGCACAGTGCGGTCTTGCATTGTCGTGTTGCAGAATGACGCCTTTTCCGTTGACAATCGCCGGATATTTTTCGATTAAAGATTGGTTCACTAAATCCAGTTGTTCACAATAAAGGTCTACATTAACAGTTTTCCAGGTTTCAGCAATTCAAAATCAACAATTCCGCGAATACTCCATCAAACACCCAGAAGCGCCTTTTCGGGATCTAAACCCTTTGTAACCCCTGTTAAAACTGCCTTTTGAGTTTTGGATTATCATATACGACTTATTTTTTGTCTCCACTAATCAAACGATCAAAAAACGGTTCTGCATGGCGCCGTTGAAGCAATACGTTGCATGTGATGGATAGGTTGGCTTTGTTCTTGTCGGACAGATTATGCGGGACTCAAACACCTGCTTTGCTTATTTTTTCATTCTGCTTTAAATGATCTTGGATGGTCGACCAAGGTTGGTTAAGAGTGTTTGACATGGATTTGCTTCCACTTCTGCCCTTAGCATGTTGTTGTTGACATGCGCAGAAACGACATTACTTTCCGGTCCCCCTATTATTTTGTCCGTCACTTCATAGAAAGCAAGGATGACCCACCTGTTAGGTGCCTCCATAATAAAGTAACCACCGCTTTTGGCCTTAGTAGTGACCAATGATTGTGGACTGTTGGGGGCGCAATTTGATGGAAAAAAGTTATAATGAATGCGGAAGGTTTAATTATAAACTCAGTTTATCAACTTAATTCTATATACTTATTAGTTCCCCCCTCCCAGGCGTGGCATTTTATTTACTTTTCTGTCTTGCTAACCAATGAAACATCAGCTAAATATTCTGGGCTACTTTTATGTAATCGCGTAAATTTCATTAGAGTATACTCAGTAACCAGCTAATTATAGTGTCTAAGTTTCTGTAAAAGAGGATACAATTAATCTCGTAATGAATTATATATGAGTGAGTAATTGCTACAGCAGCCGTGATATGAGAATGTGGTCATTAAATTAGTAACTAATCATATAACTGGGGTTAGTATTAACAATTCAAGGACGTTAAAATGAGAACGTTATGTCATCTTTCATAAATGTCGTCACTGTTGTAATTATAGAGCATATTTCATGTGTGAAACCTATTAGATATATGTATTCACAAATGCAGAGCAGACGTTAAATAAATTAGGATTATTTGACATATATTCTCGAAGAATATTGTATACATTAAGTAATTAAAAGCATTGAAAGTATATGTAAATGAGAATGCAAAACCTGGAAACCTTTTACATATAATGAATCACAATTATAAGTGTAGCAAGTGTTTAAATAAAACATAAGGAAAAAAGTAAAAGGTAAAATCTGAAAGCTTTCATATTTTATATTACGCCCAAGCGGCCGTTTTTTTTTTTTTTTTTTTTTTTTTTTTTTTTTTTGTTTCATTTGCAGATACATACACATTTCGAAAGCATTAGGACTAGCACCACATTGTGCTAAAAGCATTTAAAAACAACATATCCTTAGGATTTCCGATAGATAGCCTAGCGTGCTGGAGATAAAAATGGTTTAATCCCTACAGTGTTGCCACTACTTGCTCTGAAATTGTTGAGTTTTTTTTAATACAAAAATTCGTTAAAATTTTACCAAGTATGTAATAGATAATGAAACAAATTCGAAATTGAAAATTCGGGCTTCCAGGTGCCAGGAGGACTAAATTATTCAAAATTTGATGGCTCTAGGTGTTGTTGTTTTTTCACATTGCAAGAAACATATATACATTCATGCATATTCTTTGTTATTTAGTTTCTTTAAATATAATATTGATTATATTTGGTGACAGCATTTAAAAATGATACGCCGTTAATAATGAACTGACGCAAAATGCCCTTTCGATACTAATAGCCCCTTTCTGGGATAACGCTCCTTTGGGCTATTAAAACTTTGCTTATAGCAAAGAAAGTACACTGCAAGGAAAAAAAAAAAAAGAAAAAAGCACTGTTCTATATATAACGTTCTACTGGGCCGACTGACAAAATTCAAAATGCATGTTTTATTTATGACTCGAAAGCGCGACTTAGGATATATTAGATTTATATATAGTATTGTTCTAACATAGGTATTTTGACACAAAATTTGACCTTTTCTGAAAATAACTTACCAATTTTTTTCCCTATTTCGATTCTACGACTCACATTATGCCTATATATTAGATTTTGTAAAACTTGGTGCGAAAGTTACGGAGAAATTCAATAATTTATATTGGCGCAATTCTTTCAGTTTGCGCCAAGAATAATTCACTTGGCGAACTTCTTAATATATGGCAACCAATTTTCCTTTCCCTTCCATTATGCCGGCGCGAAAAAAAAAGTCATTTCGTTTCTACTTTCAAATAATTTTAGGAAAGTGTCTAAACTACATTTGATGTTTTATCGTTTCGATGTTTTACATTTGATGATGCTTCATTCCTACTTTCAAATAATTTTAGTAAAGTGTCTAAACTACATTTGATGTTTCTTCACTTTTAATAAATATATCAAATTTCAAAACGCGCCAATATATAAATTCACGTATATCTTTTACGTATATATCACGTATATCACGCAAATTTTGAATAAAAAAAACTGTCATTTTTGCAGGTATGCTTAGAAATACGTCTACTTTAAGAGATGGTAAAAATTTTATAAAAGATAATGAATTTTGTTTTTGAAATTTTATAAAAATTATTTTATACTAAATAATTTTAAATATTTTTTTATTTTTATTAAATACAAATTTTAAAATAAATCATAAAAAATGGGTGAATTTTATTTGAAATGAACCTCACTTTCGAAATCTGAAAGGAAGAATCAAATAAGTTCATTTAAAAAAAAGAAAGATTAATAAATATATACCAAACTCAATTAACATTGAGAAGCTAAAATTTTGAGAGCTAATTTTTGAAAAACTACTCCGGCGTTTTTACAAAACTTGGTAGTTTGGCGTAATTTGAGTCGTAGAATGGAAATATGGAAAAAATTGGTATGTTATTTCAGATAAAGCCCGATTTTGTGTCAAAATACCTATATTAGAACAATGCTATATATAAATCTAATAATTATATATATATATCCTAACCCACGCTTTTGAGACATGAAAAATGCAAGCTGAATTTTGTCAATCGGGCCCAGTAGAACGGGAGATATAAAACTTACCCTTTTTATTTCCTGCAGTGTACATCCATGAATTCCTAAAAATTATGCTATGAAATGTTATTCTATGTAAAAGATTAATGCGGAATATGATGCTCCAATGCGAATACGCAACACGTACTTCTGCAAAAACTCAAATCTATCGACGTATTTAATCCAAAGAATTTCATATCTTCACATCAGCAATCCTCAACTGACGAAATATTCCGAAGTATGGGTAATATTTTGTTTGAATCAAGAGATGCTATATATAAATAGCACAATGCTATATATAAATCTAATAATTATATATATATATATTTCCTAACCCACGCTTTTGAGACATGAAAAATGCAAGTCAACTGACGAAATATTCCGAAGTATGGGTAATATTTTGTTTGAATCAAGAGAGATTATTACAAATACAAAATTCCTACTACCTATATATGCGAAAAACGCACATACCTAATTAAAGATTTTAGGTTTAAAACGTTGAAGTTCCGCATTTAAACACATACTTTAAAACGCTTCAAAACAAGCTTCCTATATAAAGAATATAAAGTGTATTCCCTAAAGCTTACGATTGAAAACCGGGAGGATTAGTCTTTCATTTTTCAATCCAAGAATTCATCAAAATTTGACTTTTAAAAATCAGGCTGTCACGACGTCGAATTTAAACTTCCTTAGACTTTTGAAAGCTGCTCGAGAACAATGGGATAAAATACCTCTTCAGATACCATAAAAGACTTTATTGTCTTGGAAATTCCGGCCTAGAAAGACAGACAGTCAAGAATAAAGTTTGTTAAATAGAACATTTAAAACATAAACCTTTTAGGTAAAATATTTATGTAATTACAATGAAAATCGTCCAAAACATGTCTTATCAGTCTTTGTAGACTTTAAAATGAATGTGCTCCAGAATGCTACCATTAAAATTATGGATGATGATCTTTGTTATAACCCTCGTTTTTAATTAACGAATCCTTTCTTGGAATAGAGAAATATGAATTTTAATTAAAGTTTATTGCTGCTTGCCATTTTACTTCTAACTAACCCCAGGAAGAACACTGAATATTTATTTTAAGCTTTTCCATTTTCCTAAATTTTGTAGCAGGTTAATAGTTAGTTGCTGCGAACTTTAAATAAATATCAAGTAGGAAATCGTATGTGTTTATAGAGTACTGGTTTTGAGAAATTGCTTTCATTAAGATGCTTTTGAAAGCTGAATTTTTTTTATTTAAAGGTTTTAGCTGAATTTCATATATGTACGCATCCAATTAACTTGAAATATTTGCACTAGATATTTTATTCTTTATATTTTTAATGCAACTGAAAAAATATTAACGAGGCTAAAAAAAAGTAAAACATAAAATTCATTGTTTAATGATTTGACTCATAAAATGAAAAAAAAAATTACAGAAATAAAAATCATAAATATTATTTAAAAATATTAAACATTTTAAGTGAAATATTTCAAGTCTCTTGATAAATTGCTTTTGACCAAAAACTTGGTTCAGTTACTATCTCTCCGACACCGTTGTTACTTCTGTTCACTGGTCTAACAGTAACATCAGAGCAAGCACACGAAAGTCCTAGTCGCTTACAGCTGACAGCGCGATTTAGCTCAGTCGGCTGGCAGCATATTTAGAGTGCCGCCATGCCGCACCGATACTGTACACTTACAAACATCCATGCCTTTCCCGAGATTCGAGCCCGGTCCTTTCGGCACGGCAGTCAGCGACGGTAACCACTATACTGGTTGGACGGCACTCTGACTTCCTAGTAGAATAACCTAATACAGATTTTAGGAATATAAAATAGAATTGTTTCGCATGATGCCATTTCGCTGTTTAATTTAATGAAGAGCAGATTTTAATGAAATGGATATGATTGCTTCCATGGAGTTTTTAAAGCTAATTGCTCACAAATATTACATATCAGTATTATTTAAGTAAAGAAAAACCCCAGCTGCGTTTCCAAAATTAAATAGAGATCAATTATTAAAATTATTATCTCAAACTTTAATCTAAATCCAGATTCATCGATCAGATACAAACGACGCTCTGTAATGAATAAAAAAAGAGCGAAATTCTTGATCAAAACCCTCAAGGAAGAGAGGTTTGGTAAGCTTCCTTTCCCCAAAAGAAAATTAAAGAAAGTTACGCGGAGAAAGATAAAGATTCCCCACCACGTTATGAGACGTGTTTCATCGATTTTCGGCGCTGTTGCCATCCGAAGAGATGGAAAAGATATCTAATTATCTTTAGCTCGAAACTTGGCTTTTCATGGATCGACTTAAGCAACGGAATGTAGAAGTCCCTAAGGCAACACTGAAATGGGACCTCATCTTGTATTCGTATTTTGAGAGCGACACTTTCTGGTTTAGTTTAATATATGTTGCAGAAATTATTATTTTTCGATGGGAAAAATACTTTATCAAAGCCTGAGGGTGAATTTTGACGCAGCAACTTATGCAGAGTTAAAATATATTTGCCGGTCTACTGGATTCATTATTTTTTTATTCTTTCCAACTTTCTTCTTTTTGGAGGGGGGTAGCAATTATATAACATCCTTTGGCAATAAAATAAATACTACCATTCTTTATACCAGTTAATAAACCTAAGTCTTACGCTGCAGTTTGCCGTCAAAATGTAGCATAATTCTCAGGACGCTAATATATAACCAAGAGACTTAAAATCACATGCATGTTTTAGAAATATATATTTGCAAGTCCTAAACTTCACGTGTAATTATAATCACTTTCCTTAAGAAAACAATATGTTAGAAAGAAAGGCAAAGAACTAAATTTTCTATCAAGATCAGACATAAATTTTTTAAGTCTATTATCCTCTTTTGGATTGAAAACAATGATATCATGGGGCAATTTAATGTAACATCTTGCTGGTGATAAAAAGGAATAATAAAAATGTTTTGTGTCCTGCTGTAGAGTCATTACATTAATCATTAGAAGACATGAAAAAACGAGAAATGAGCAATGCCCTCGCGGGGACTCGAATTCGCGCCGAGTATACTATCGTTACAACACGAAGGCGTGCTGGAAAGAGAGAGAAATATACTTCCTTTTTAAAATGGCGACTTAGAATTAAGGAACCGAATTGCCAAATCCTTGTATGGTGACCACTTATTGCCCACCATCTCTTATTTCAGGCGCCACTGTCTTTTTAGTCCAAAGGGATTTGAATCCCGAAGGACTATTAGTTTCGTTTTGGCATTTTGCGTCGGACTCATAAATGTCGGTTCACTTTTCAAACTGTTGCCACAAAATGTTAGAGTCCTGCATCATATTTGAAGAAATTAAATAATGAAAAATCTGCATAAATGTATGTATATTTCTCGTATTGTGATAAAACAACGGTACATAGAGTCATCGAATTTTGAATAACGTAATCCTCCAACGAATATGAGCATGTGGAAGACCAAATTTGAAATTTGAAATTTGTTTTATGATCGATTTCCTATTTTTTAAAACTTTGACGAATTTTTGATTGACAAACTCAAGGATTTCAAAGCGAGCAATGGCAACGTTGTGCAGAAAAAACATTTTTATCTCCAGCGCGTGAGTCTCTGTATCGGAAATTCTAAAGATATGCTCGTTTTAAAACTATTTTGCGATATTGCCGTTGCACTGGATCTTATGGTTTAAGTGCGAGGAACATGATATTTAATAAAGAAAGGTAACACACAAAATGTTAAAAAACGCCCCTTTGGATGTAATTTAAAATCTGAAACATTTCAGTTTTTTTTTTTTTTTGTCCGAAGTAGCAAAGGGCCGATTCGCCCAGAAGGACTGTTAAATTTGTTTCGACATTTTGCTTTTAAATGCCGGTTCACTTTTCAAATTGTTGCCACCAAATATTAGAGCCCTGTATTATATTTAGAGGAATTATATAATGAAGAAGCTGCATAAATGCATGTATGTTTCTCGCTCTGTGATAAAACAACGGTACCTAGAACCATCATAACTTGAATAACGTAATCTTCCATAGAATATGGGCATATAGAAGCCCTAATTTGAATTTGAAATTTGTTTTGTTATCGACTTCATACTTTGTAAAACTTTAACGAATTTTTGATTAACAAACTCAAGGATTTCAAAGCGAGCAATAGCAACTTTGAACAGAAAAAAACATTTTTATCTCCAGAGCGCGAGACTCCCTACTAAAAATGCCCCATAGAAACCAGTAAAACTTTTTATGGGTACCCATAAGATTTTATGGGTTTTTATTGACTTTTACTGGTTTCTGTTGGTCTTTGTGGGTTTTTTTTACTGGTTTCAAAATGACCCATAGAAACCAGTAAAACTTTCTACTGGTACCTATAGAATTTTTGATGGTCTCTATTGACTTTTCTGGTTTCTATTGATCTCTGTGGGTTTTTCTTACTGGTATCAATTGACACCCATACAACCAACATTCAATGGCAGAACTTTGTACTGGTTTGTATAGGTTTATATTGACTTTTACTGTTTTTCTTACTGGTATCAATATAATAATAAATCTTCTGTTGGTATATATGGGTTTGTGCTATTTTTTTATCTGACGTTAATATACTTGTAAACAATAAAATTAACAGAATGAAAGTATGATCTCTTTAAGACTACCAGAGTAACCTGGAAACGCAGGTGGTCGTTTTAGAGAGGGTTTTTACTAAATATGCTTATTTATTTGATTTAATTTTTTTTCGGAAACAATAACAGTAATCATATACACCACACACAACGAGGTCTCTCCAAGGCGACCAGCCGCAAAAAAAATTCATCTTTGTAAGTGGTCGCCTTAGAGAGGTGATGCTCAATACCAATAGATACTCACGTTCTCAGATATACGTTTATCTTTTAGAGGTGGTCGTCTTAGGGAGATTTCATCTACGGAATGAATCTCTCTAAGGCGACCAGACACACTTGCAGAATTTTCTTTGTGAATGGTCGCTTTACAGAGGGAATATTTAATACCAAAGTATACTTATGTTTTCAGAAATACTGGTTTCTTTCAGAGGCGGTCGTCTTAGGGAGGTGGTTTTTGCTACGAGTTGGTTCTCTGAATACACACACATAAGCACTTACATTTCTGATATTACAAATAAACACCGATATCAACCAACATCTCTTTAACGCGAACAAGTTCATTCACAATCGCAAAACTTTTCTCCCTGTTAACGCTGACGTGAAAAAAAAAATTCCCCCTCCCTCTCCCACTCTCAGAAGTTTCCCAAACAAGCAATATGGCGCCGCTCTAGTTATTGTTGTGTGATGGTGGTGTTATTTTCTTCGTGGTTGTAGTAATGCAATATATTATTTACTAGGATTTACTGTATTACAAATTTTACTATGTTTTACTGTTTAGAAATTAGTAATAAATAATAATATACCAGCACTGACTATGAATATATAACTAAAGCCATGCACGTGTAATCGTGTTTAATGTTTGAGAGAACGTTGCTGATAACTGACTAGTTGTGAAATGGAGATTCTGTGCGTGAAATTGATTTTCCATCTTTACTTTTAACCTGAAAAACAATGTGCTTAAAGACTGAAAAGTGATAATTTCAGACTTGATAATTTGGTTCAGTGTGCAGATGCAGAAATATAGTTTTTGCATCGTACTGAAACTGTATTTTGGAAAATTTATTTTTTTGATTACAGTTTAGAAATACTTTTTTAAAGCTTGTTCATGTAGATGCTTTATCATTTGAATATTATGTACTAATAAATTTGAGCATACCTTACTTAAATATGATCTTGCATGATTCAATTTTTCAACTAATGTGATGTGGCCGAGCAAAAAGAATGTTTTTTTATGTTTTAAAAAATGTACTAATTATATTTCGCGAGCAAAAAAGGTAAGTTTTATTAATGAAATAAACATTGAAATATTTAATGTGTTTATTACTTACTGAATGGGGTAGACAAGACATACAAGCTTAAGGAATCTTTTTTCCACTACTAAAATTATGTGAAAATTTAGATGATCATAGTAGCTTACATTGTTTTTTCTTTTTGGTCTATTTTTCTTTACAAGTATGAGACTAGAACCACATTTTTACATTAAATATTTTGTGCTATTTTGTTAAAACACATATAATCATTTTTATGCATACTTTAATTTTCATTATTATTAGTTTGATGAAGAAAATTTCAAATGTGTTTTTCATAAATTGCTTTTGAAATAGAAATAGATTTGTGAATAAGATTTATGTAATATTAAATGTACTAGTCTTGGGAGTATAAAAAGTGAATTATTTATTTGAAAAAAATTACATTAAGTTGAAACCTCATATAGTGGTTATTTTCTTAAATGACCACTTCTGATAATGGCACATTTGTCAGGACAATAATTAAATAACAGAACTTAAAAAATCATTCATAGTTTTGTCAGGCTACAGGAAACTGGCATTATCTCGAATTGTGGAGTTGATTGTTTTAGGAACGTTTTGCTGTATAATCAATTGACTTCGGTGTAGTAATTTTTACGTGGGTATGAATTTTGCAGAAGTAATTGAACGTTTTTACGAGACATTTAAAACCAAAGCTTTTCGGATCATGAGTCTTATAAGGGCACTGTTATAGCATTGCTTTCAAATATAGTTAGAGTAATATTTAAACATTTTTTTCGGAAGCACTTCCACAGGGAATCCGGTTGTTCTCTGCGGATTAAAAACCCATATAAATAAATCTTCTGTACAGCCTTATACAAATGCAGTTAAAATTACTGTCATTACAATTAAGCGAATATAGCTACATTTGTTTACAAAAAGTTATTGCTAAATACTGCACTACATCAATTTCATTTGGCATTGTAATTTCAGAAAATGCTCAGCATGAGGTATTTTTATATTATATAATCTACTGTCAAAAACAATAGCTACCTTTTCAGTACTTTAAATTTTACTATTGAGAATTTTTATGGTTCAAAATAATATTTCTATACATTATTTCAAGTATTCTTTCTACAATAGAAATCTAAATAACTTGCACCTAAAACACTGACTCAAATTTATTCCAATAATGCATCGCTTTAATTAAATTTATGTTCCTTTGAGATGATATATGAAAAACCTTGTGTAATAATAAATTATTAATATATATATAGGTAAATGGTATTTTTATATATTTTTTCGGGTAAAGTGCAGAATCGCCCACTTATTTATTTGGCACTTTGTACAAAAGTAAAAGGAATTGGATTTTTGTCAATTTTCTTTTGACTTTTTAAGTGAAATTAGGTCGATGTGTACATGAATAAAGTCAAAGGAGTGCACAATGGCATTTTTGTGCAATTCTGGGATGTTTTTTTAAGTGAAAATATGTCGGATGTGTACATGGATACCGAGTATGTGCAATTCTTAAAAACACTCCAAGCAGTGGGCGATTCTACACTTTCCCCATTTTTCTATAGGAATTTAGTTTCATTAAATTAGTTATTTAGTATAATTATGTGTATATGAGTATATTCACACTTATTCGCATAGATGGAATTTTTACAGTACGAAAGCTGATCTTTTTTACATCAAGAACTATATATACTATAAATACCCATTATGTTATAGATTTTATTTATATAAAATCTGTGGAAGATTATATAGCACTAAAAGTGAGATACGGAATAAAACATTATACGCTATGAGATATTTTCTTAATTCCCGAACTGTGCGTTAAGAATTGGTATTTGTTGAAACTTGTAAATTTTTTAAAATTCATTTTGTTACAATATAATTTATTGTATTTTGGGTACTATTAAGTTTAATTTATTGTATTTTGGGTACTATTAAGTTTATTATATGTTATCTTCATGTTTCATTTATCTTTTGAGAGATACAGGTAACATTCAAAGTATTGTAATAAGGGGTCGACACAGTGTTTGTATATTATTATTTCTTCACTACATTATATTCTTGGATTCATCCTTTCTTCCACGCAAAACATCTATGTGTATGCATGTCATAATAAGCTGCAGGGTGTTACTATCATCGGTAAGCGAGCTTTAAGGGGATAGCAAGTATGCTAAATTTGAACTCTATGTTAAGTTTCTAATTTGCAAGTCCCGTATTCTTTTTGCTTGCTTGTTAATAATGTTTCTCTTCCTGAAAATTTGGGTTTCTTCTAGTTTTGTTTTTTAATTTGGTTTAGTGCATTGTAGGTAACTTAAAATTTAAGCAGATGCTAGAAAGTACCATCCTTTGGCAATACATTTCTCATTAGGTATCAAATTGTTAAACAATACATACAATTGTTTAATTTCCCAATTAAAGAACTGAAATACAAATATATGCAGTGAGGTACAGTACTATATGTATATATTTATAATGAAATGAATAATATATATACAGTCAAAGTAATGATTCGCAACCATAAAATGAAATGATATTATATATATATGTAATGGATTCTGTAGTCGAATACAAGCAGCTGAATCCGTAATGAACAGCAAGAATTTTGATGGCTTAGAGATGTTGAAACTCTAATCCACAATGAATAAGAAATTTGGCAGTTGAGGTAGATTTAATTCAACTTTTCTTTCAGCAAATATGTTGCAGTCACAAACAAGTTGGCACATTATTTATGCCTATTCCAAAAATTAACTTTTTTGATAAATGTGTAGTAAGAAACAAGGAGCAGACAGACTGCAATCCAGCTAATACAAAGCGTAAAAAGCAAATGCGTTAAGGGTGAAATCTTAATTAAGACCGAGTTAATTTTGGTTTTCGATGCATTTTTACTCGTATTTGATAGTTAATACTGCTATAAAATTACAATTGGCTGTTTGAGTTTTAGTTTCTTTTACAACATCAAATTATGTAAGAGTCATATGACATGAATTAATCTCGAAATGATGCAGTACAGAAAGAAACTGTTTTTAGAATAGAGAAGGAAAATTAATTTTACGCTGCTAATTTAATCTTTTGCATATTCCTTATTTTTCTTACATATATACATGTATATATATCATTCGATGGTTGTGAATCATGACTTTGGTTATTATCTTTCTATTCATTTTATTTTCAGAATTATATAAAGGTAGTTTAAAATTTTGTAATATGTTTATAGATATTGACGTGCATTAAGGACAGGCTCGTAGGCTTCTAGATATTTTAAAATTTTTATTTATTCGCATTGAGTTTTATTTAAAATTACTTTACATGCTTTCTCCGCAATTTAGTTATGTTCAGTGCTAATTATGTACTTCTGCTGGTTTATGTTTTTATGGAAATTTGATTTACAGTTCTATTTTTGTGTATTGTTTTTTATAGGGATTCTGTATATGGATACCCGTTCTATGTACGATTCTATGTATGGATACTCCACTATAGTATAATGCTATTGGTTCTGTTTATGGGTTTTGTGCAGCGATTTTTCCAAGAGGTACCTTTATTGGTCTGTGGATTTTTGTGTAGTGGTTTTTACAGGATTTGGCATATGGGTGCCTGTACATGCTTTTGTTTACTGGTTTTTACAAGGCATAGCCCTACGGAATATCCATTTTTTTTATGGAAATTTGGCCAATGGATATGCATATAAAGTTTTGATTTTTGGCTATGGGTTTTTACTGGGATTTTGTTTATAGTGCCTACAGTTCTACAGAGATTTGGCCTACTCGTATCCGTACAGTCGTACGGGTTTCTGTTTACAGGTTTTTTTACGGGTATTTGGCCTACAGGTACCTATACAGCTGTGCAGGTTTCTTTCTATGGGTTTTTACGGGTATTCGGCCTATGGGTACCCGTACAAACGTACGGGTTTCTTTTTATGGGTTTTTACGGGAATTTGGCCTACGGGTACCCGTACAAACGTACGGGTTTCTTTTTATGGGTTTTTACGGGGATTTGGCCTACGGGTACCCGTACAATCGTACGGGTTTCTTTCTATGGGTTTTTACGGGGATTTGGCCTACGGGTACCCGTACAACCGTACGGGTTTCTTTCTATGGGTTTTTACGGGGATTTGGCCTACGGGTACCCGTACAGTTGTACGGGTTTCTGTCTATGGGTTTTTACGGGGATTTGGCCTACGGGTACCCGTACAACCGTACGGGTTTCTTTCTATGGGTTTTTACGGGGATTTGGCCTACGGGTACCCGTACAGTTGTACGGGTTTCTGTCTATGGGTTTTTACGGGGATTTGGCCTACGGGTACCCGCAGAGCTGTACGGGTACCCGTAGGCCAATTCCTCGTAAAAAATTTTATGGGTTTCTACGGGGCATTTTTAGCAGGGCTGTGTATCGGAAATTCTAAAGATATGCTAAATTTAAAATTGTTTTCCGATATTGCTCTTGAATTGAATTTTATAGTTTTAGTGCGAAGATTATAATATTTAATAAATAAAGGCAACAAACGAAATGTTAAAGTATTGCTCCTTTGGACGTGATTTCAAATGGGAAACCTTTCAGTTTTTTTTTTTCAATGCTCTTGCCGGAACTCGAACCTGGACCTACCTAGTACAAGCCGAGTATAGTATATTAGTATATACTCGGCGCGAATATACTATCGTGGTGTAAGGATCTTAAGTTTTACTAACGTTTATTTTATTTTAAATCTTTACTATCACTTCTTATTTTCTACTTCCGGCCAGAATTATAAGCGTTAATGTATTTATGCAAAGTTTGTCTGGAGAACGCCACGTATTTAAGTTCTGGCTTTTTGCCCAGCCAGAGAGGAAGCAGTTAGTCGAAGCAGGCCGCTTACCTTAGAAGTTTAACTCAGTTGCTGGTTGCCTTCCAGGCCAGAGGTTTTAATCCTCTTGATAATTTTTTAAACGTATTGTAGTGTGAGCAGTTCTCTGTACTACATACGGCTTCCGGTTAATATAAGGCCAATCTTCCACGTTTATTATTTTAAAGTTAAATTAGAGTTTAGTTTTATTTTTATATTTTTGCGTTAGACCACAAGTAGTGGGTCTGTGTATTCCGAAGTACGGAAGTTATTGTAAATAGAGAAAAATAAAGGGTTTTGTATACCCTTCTTGTGTATCCTGTCTACTTCCCACAGTGATTGAACATAGCTTTATTAAGCTCTCTGTTCTGAGTCAGGTCCTTGCATGTTCCCGAAGAAAGTAAGACGGAACATTGAACCTGATAGTGGCGCCCAACGAAGAAGAATAACCATGGCCGAGTTTCAAGAAGAACCTGTGCTGCCTGCAGAAGCGGCTCAGAATCCAGAAATGCCAGCTGCCGCCCTGGAAGGATTTGGTACATCGTCCAGACCATGCGCGCTTCGATGAAACCAGAAGCAACATTTAATGGAAACTCACCGGTAACCAGTTTTTTGGAAAAATTGGATGACCACTTCATGCTCTACCCCGTGCACGAATTTCAAAATGTTACCTTAGCTACCAGCGCTTTGAAGGGCCAAGCGCTTTATTGGTTCAAATGTATAGGCAGAAGTCTCTTGGGTCAAGCAGGAAGTCCCACCTATACTTACGAGAATTTCTAGACTGCCCTACTAAAAGCCTTCCCTGTCGTAAGAGATCGTGCGAAATTAGAAACGGAACTTTTCAGCATATATCAACAAAGAATCGAAAATCTCTCAAGCTTTATTTTAAGAAAAATTCACGTCTTCAAACTCTTGTATGGAAACCGTCCGGATCCTGAGATAATTCAAGTGATTTTGCCGAGGTTACTGCCCCAAGTGCAAGACCTTATTGAATTAAGAAATTCGACTACACTGGAAAAGTTATTTGAGCTAGCAATCCAGTTTGAAAGTAGAAGAACGGCGGACGTCGAAAGAAGACGCCAATATCAACAGCGAAACCAATTTGGTACGCCAAGACTACAGCAAACTCAAGCACACGGCTACGGAAGCAAAGCGAATCAGTGGGCAAGGAAACCCGAGCATTCAAAAACAGCCGGCGAACGTCGACAGTTCAATAGCAATCCAGGAAAAAAGTCTCAAGGCCACTGGAAAAAGAAGGAAAGCATGGAAACGAAAAAGGATTTAAACTAAAACGGATTTCTGCTGACGAGAGGGTGCGGAAATCCGAAAGCCACGAAAACCCCTCTTCCTTCAAGTTGAATACAGTAATGGTGAAAAATTTGACTCTTCCGAAGATTGAAGTGTTGGTGAATAATATCCCAGCCACCGCACTCCTGGATACAGGCGCGCAGTGTTCCTGTGTGGCAGAAGATTTTTTAGGAAGTATTTTCCGAAATACCGCATATATATTTCGGATAATACGACAGTGTTAGCGGCGCAAGGAGAAAAATGTAAGTGTATAGGTAAAGTACCGCTGTATGTCCGTATCAAGGACGAACAAGTAAAGGTGATGTTTTTTATAGTAAAGAATCTGCAAGCACATATAATCTTAGGAATAGATTTTCTTTCAGATGCACAAGCAACGCTGGATTTTAATGAAGCGTCCCTTAAGCTGACAATGAAACCAGTTCGTGCAGAAAAGGCTGAACCGCCGATGTTAAATCTTGACCACCTGCCTAATGACGAGCAAGGAAGAATCCGACAAGTGGTAAGTGAATTTGCTTCGTTATTTAGTGATATTCCAGGATTTACTCAAGTTACTAACCATAGTATTGACACCGGAGATTCAATGCCAGTTCGCCACAAAGCATACCGTTATGATAAGAATAAGGAAAAAATTATAGAATGGCATATCACCGATATGCTACGTAAAAAGATCATAACGCCCATCTCAAGTAGTTACGCTAGCCCGGTTGTTTTATGTAAGAAAAATAATGACTATCCTTTGACACATCCAAAAAGGTGGAGATTCACAATTGACTACCGTAAATTAAACTCCATAACTAAATATCCGGTATATCCGTTACCGATTATTGAAGAAATTTTAAGGAACATAACATCCACCAAATATATGACGACTTTAGACTTAACGACTGGTTATTTTCAAATAGGGGTTAGGCCTGAGGACGTGCCTAAGACTGCTTTTATAACCAAGTCTGGCACTTATGCATTTTTGCGTATGCCGTTTGGCCTTTCAGGGGCGCCGGCAACATTTCAGCGATGTATGGACATTGTGTTAAGACCTGTTCTTGGAAAGTCCACATTTATCTATTTAGACGATATCATTATTACTAGTGATAATCTCGACCAACATGTACAGGATTTAAGACAAGTGTTTTCTTTATTAAATGAGGCCGGTCTAAAAGTTAATGTCGAAAAGTGCAAATTTGCAGCCCCTGAATTAAAATATTTAGGTTACAAGATATCTCAGAAAGGAATAGAGACAGACGAATCAAAAATAATCGCTGTACAAAACTATCCGACTCCAAACACGGCGAAGAAGCACTCTTCTTTTCTAGGACTTTGTTCATATTATAGGCCCTTTATAAAAAATTTTGAAGCTATTGCTGAACCATTGTTAAAATTAAAAAGGAAAAAGGCAAGATTCTCGTGGACGGCCGAAGCCAATAGTGCTTTCGAAAAATTAAAACAAGCATTAACGCAAGCCCCTGTGTTGAAATTTCCTGAAAAGGATGAGAATTTAGAAATTTCAGCGGATGCTTCGGATTATGCGGTAGGAGCGGTACTTTCGCAAAATCAGCAGCCCGTGGCATTTTTTAGCCGAACTTTAAATCAAACACAAAGAAACTATTCCGCGACCGAGAGAGAGGCACTTGCAGTTCTGTTAGCAGTGCAAAAGTTCCGAGTCTATTTTGGAAAGGCGCCGATAACAGTATATTCTGATCATGCGGCGGTAACTAGATTGTACTCTGGGAAAAATTTATCCCCAAGGTTAATAAGATGGGCACTCAAGCTACAAGAATATAATCTGGTAATCAAGCATACCCCCGGAAAGGAAAATATCGTAGCAGATGCCCTATCCAGAATTAAAATAGATGAAGAAGGTAATACCGTAAAGGTGGCAATGCTCACAGCATGTACAATAAATTCCCGAGAAACTGTATTAACCGAACTGGGTAAGGATCCTGAGTTTGGAAGCATTTATGAGTATTTAAAGGATCCTGAAAATTTTAGCCACCAAGATATTGTGGCGATAAGAAATAGGGCGGCCCATTACGAACTAATAGATGGTCTATTATTCTATACAAAAACTACGAATTCCAACAACGAATTTCGACCTGTTATCCCAGCTAGTCTTATACTAAATACGGAAAAAAGAATACGGAAGTAGCACAGAGAAAACAAAAACTATATTATGACTTGAAACGACGGGGAGTAACTTATAAAGTAGGGGATGAAGTTTTAAAAATTAAGCATTCACTTTCTTCAGCACCAGAAGATAAAACTGCAAAATTTTTTCCACGATTTGAAGGACCATATGTCATAGAAAAAATAACTCACGCTGTAATAGTGTTAAAAGCTAGAAATGGTGAAACCTGCTCCGCAAACATTGATCAAATCAAACCCTACTATGATCGTAATAAATTGCAAATATTTTCAGATCTTTTGCAGGATCCGGCACGGCAGACACCGCAGGCACAAGCTCCAGAGGTGGAAAAACGACAAGTACAAAGGCAAGCCATTAAGAGGCAGGAGCAAGTGAAAAGAAAGTTTCCCCGCGGAAAACTTGAAGGTAGCAAGAAAAAGAAGCCGTTCCACCGTCCAGAAAAGAGAGTTCACGAACACCCCCAGAATGAAGAAGGGAGAAGGACGACGTATGCAAAGAGAACCAGGAGAAATGACGACAACTATAACCCGGCTCTAAAACGGAAGATCTACTCATCCGACAGGACTCTCCGCAGCAAATGTCGCCGAACTGCGGAAGGGCAACCAGCGACGGAGGAAAAGTTACAAGGAAAATTTGAACGGCCAGCAACGAGGTCCAAGCAGGAACACTAAAGAAGTTTCCCGGTTCCGCCAAGACCAGCTCCCATCAAACGACCAAGACCACAGGCAGAAGCGAAAAAGAAGGTATTCAAGGGTGACCGAACTGGAGAAAAAAGAAAGCATCTAGAGGAAGGCACTGACGGACGAGCCCGTACAAGAAGGAGGATAAATCAAACAACAATCTGCACTACCTTTCAGGACTGGGCCCAGAAAAGAATGTCCGAATATCACAAAGATAAGTAAAATTTTATGTTACTTTGCAAACTTAAGTTAATCTTTCATTCTTACTGTAAGTGGCAGATTTCAAGAAGTTTTACCTCATGCGAGGTCTACCTTTATCGCCAAAAGGGCGAGAAATGAGTTGTTACCGATTTTTGTATTATGTTTTTCAATTACTCGCGCGTAAAACTAAAGTTGATTTATAATAGCGTTGTGTAAAGACTTAAATATTGTAAAAAGTTATTGTATAAATATTATTTAAAACATTCTGGCAAGAAAGAAGTTTTAGTCTGAAAGACTTTTTGAAATGTATTATTTCAATGTAGAAAGAATTGGCGCTTGCTTTGAAAAGAATAGAAGTTAACAATGTACTACTAATGTATGTTTTCAAATGTGTAAAATTAACGGCATGTTAATATGTTCTTATATACAATGTGAACTGTTATTTTAAATGTTAAGAAATACCGTGATATGGTAAAAGTGAAAGTAATGTTAAATTTTTTTTTTATTCGTGTGACTGTAAAAAGACTAAATCATGGTGAATATGTGTTAAAGGTTGAATGATGTAGTTAGGCTCTCTGACGCTACACTTCAGAGTTAGCCACTTTCAGAATAGTACCTCAGGGTTTAGAGTTGAAATTAGGGTGTGTTACGAGGTCTTGGTATGTTGAATTTTAACACGTTAGTGTTTTGATTGTAGGAGGAAGTGTTGAACACGTAGACAGAAACACATTCGTGTTTGGTGTTCTTTTACAACACATGTCAGAGAGCACGGGGAGAGATAATTAAAATAGTCATGAATGAAATAAGAATGTTAAGAGAAATATAATTATACATGTTACTTGCCATTTCATTGTGTAACATTTCATTAAACTAGTTTTCCTTCCAGATCTCTGGAAGGAACCAGATTTGAATAAAAGCTCCTGTTTAGATGCAGTACAGATGAAAAAAATTGTGTGTCCTGGGAGCTGCTACTGTAAAAACAAATTTCTTTCTTTTAAATTTCTAGTTTCTAGCGAAAAATGTTTGTAAAAGATTGGCCTCGCGTTAGATTCTAGAGCTAAAAGTTTTCAACATGGTCGTTTTAGACCTCACTTTCAAACTAATTAACTCTGGCGGGAAGTATGTAAGGATCTTAAGTTTTACTAACGTTTATTTTATTTTAAATCTTTACTATCACTTCTTATTTTCTACTTCCGGCCAGAATTATAAGCGTTAATGTATTTATGCAAAGTTTGTCTGGCGAACGCCAAGTATTTAAGTTGTGGCTTTTTGCCAAGCCAGAGAGGAAGCAGTTAGTCGAAGCAGGCCGCTTAGTTTTACTCAGTTGCAGTTGTTTACTCAGTTCAGTTGCAGAAGCAGTTTTACTCAGTTGCTGGTTGCCTTCCAGGCCAGAGGTTTTAATCCTCTTGATAGTTTTTTAAACGTATTGTAGTGTTCACAGTTCTCTGTACTACATACGGCTTCCTGTTAATATAAGGCCAATCTTCCACGTTTATTATTTTAAAGTTAAATTAGAGTTTAGTTTTATTTTTATATTTTTACGTTAGACCACAAGTAGTGGGTCTGTGTATTCCGAAGTACGGAAATTATTGTAAAGAGAGAAAAAATAAAGGGTTTTGTATACCCTTCTTGTGTATCCTGTCTACTTCCCACAGTGATTGAACATAGCTTTAGTAAGCTCTCTGTTCCGAGTCAGGTCCTTGCATGTTCCCGAAGAAAGTAAGACGGAACATTGAACCTGATAGTGCTACCGTTCCATAATGAAGACATGCTGGAAGGAAGGAGAAAATACTTTATACTGCTTAAGTTACATTATATTCTAACATTAGAGAAAGCAAAAATAACTTTTCGCATGCATGAGAAAATTATGACATATCTTTTTTCATATAAAATTTGAGTTACAAATAACTTCTGCTTTGGATTCAAAGCTGTTTCACACTTCAATAATTTCAAGAACTGTATCATCAGTTCAGTTCATATTCAGTATTAAATTACATTCAATTACGTGATACTTTTAGCCTGAATTTTAATTTTCCCTATTGAATTGAATTTAAAAATATACGTACTTGGAATAGTGCATTATAACCGAATTGTTTTAATTAATCATTATAACCAAATTAAATTTAAAGCAGAGGTTCTCAACCTCTTGACTAACGCGTACCATCTGAATAAAAATAGAAACACTTAGTACCACCACTACAAAATACTACTACCACTACCACTTTTGAACAAAGATCACATAAATTACGAGTGTTAAAGAAAAACATCAATCAGGATGTTGGGGTTTTAATTTTTGAATTTAATACTTAAAAATACTTTGCATCTTTATGTACCACCAGTGGTATGCGTACCACGGTTGAGAACCCCTGATATAAGCCTATGTTTGCGTTCGTAAGGGATAGTAATTGATTGAACTCACACAGCTCCTATGATAGGTTAATAAAATTTATTTTATCAAAATAAACACTTCACAGTTCTGGAACTTTCCAAACGTACAACTCTTCACAGTATCAGGGAGTACCATGCAGTACTACTTCAAACTACTAAGGACGTTAAACACAATGCAATGCAAAACGCACTCAACAAGCGAAGCTAACCCGGATGTATCTCACTACTCGGTACTCACGCTAAACTATCAACTACTAACAACTAAAAGCAGAATCTCTGTCCGTTCGTATATAGTTTCCACTCGGTCGCCGAGATATTTCTAGTAGTTTCTGCTTCCCGAAATTACTCGAGGCATTATCAGGGCCGACTTAACGTTACAGCTACATAGCGGTTCAATTACAGTTATTCAATTATAATACTTATTACAGATATGCGGAGACTGGATCAGAATTTCGCAAAATGATCGCCAAATTTGGTGACTTTTGGCGATTTCTCGACAGATTTGAGGACGAAAATTAGTCGCCAAAACCATTGCCAGCTTTGCGATATTTCGCCAAATTAGCGAGATTGCCATTTACTGAATGTTAAATAGACTTGCTCCTGTATTTTTACTTTTCCGGCAAGCTCCGCCTGTCTAGATTGTCATGTTACATTATACAGAAAAATACAACTATTTCACATATAGCTGCACTAAAATCATCTATCTGTGCAGAACATTAGTAAAAGTATACTAAACTTTAATTAATGAAGATTTTTCAGTAATTTCTGCCTCTTTGAAAAAAAAAATTACATAGGCTCCTTGGGTCATTAAAAACAGTATATTTCATTCAGAACTTTAATTTACCCAAAATGTAATAGCTCACATTTCACAAAAATTAATAAAAATGCTAGAATAATTAAATATTCCATTAAAAATTAATAAAATTGCAGAATATGGTCATATGGTTGTAGAGACATTAGGTATTTTTGGAAGCAGGCAAGATGGAAAAGGAGCAATGCCTTTGCCTGGACTCAAACCTCGGACTTTTGCAGCAGACCATTACACCACGAAGGCACGCTAAGAAGGCGGGAACAATACCTTATATACTCCCCCTTTAAAAAGGTGACTGGGGTAGGGGATTCAATTGCCAAATCCTGAGGGTGGAGAATCATCATACCCCCCCTTTTAGTTCGGGCGCCACTGTAGAGACATTAGATAAAGCTGGCAAGAGGAAAAATGAGCAACGCCTTCGCCGGGAATCGAACCGCAGACCTCTGAAATACGCGCCCCGCATGCAGACCACTACACTACGAAGGCACGTTAAGAAGGTGGGAGAAATACCTTATATAGTTAACAATAATTTAAAAAGTCAAGAAAGAGTTTTCCTTGTGGAAAGATAATAAAAGTATTACACTAATTTTTTATTATGCGCAGCTCATCTCTCAGCATCTCTTTATGCGCTTTCGAACAATATACGGTTACGATCTAGTGACAACGGTTTAAAGCTTACTAACACTGACTCTTGTAAAGACGAATTTCCCGTTTAAAAGCAGTTGTAAAAATAAATTATTCTATAAATTCAAAATTAATCTTAACGAAAATATTCAAAAATATCTTAACGTCATGATAAGGATAGCTATATTAAAATTTTAAGAAACACGTTTCTTGAGCAATCCCTCCAAACCGTTTTACACTTCCTGCAGAAGCTACGGAAAACAAACGAGTCATCATATCGTCAAAAACTCAAACTGAAATTAGTCTTCAAACTGAAAAAAATAATATTGTTGGAGACATGATTTATAATAGCAGTGTAATTAAAATAATAACGAAGAGAGACGTACATTATTCTCAAATTATAAAGATCAGAGATGCATAATAAATCTTTCTCTCTGTTTTTAAGGGAAATAAATCGATAATCACTACTTATTCCCGTTCTAGTGCCTTCACACTCCTCCTCATTATTTTAACCCTTAGGGCTCAATTTCAAATGCATGAGAATGAAGCATATTGTTAGTCAATTCCCCATTGAAAAGAATTCACTTTTAATATTCAAAGTTTTCAGAAAGTCTTAAAGTGACGCACTGGAATAACTTAAAAGATTGGCTTCTCAGATAAGTGTACTTTATTCTACTATATTGTCGATAGAAATGCCAGTCTAAGCTGGTAATTTTAATAATTATCTCTAAATAATATGCCGCAGTAAAACTGGTGGAAACGTTGCTAGTTTAATTAAATCGTTCTTTATTGATACTTTTGAAATGCATGTCAAATGAAAACGTAGAGTTGAAAAATAAGTTATTTAACAGAAAAAATCTGATAGGGACAACACATGTTTTCCTTGATCGACCAATGAAATAATATATATTTTTGTTGCATTTCATTTAAAATTATTTCTTCGAATTTCATTAGAGATATCTTTCTCATTCAATTAATTCAGATTTCTTTAGCGGCATGGGAAAAATACATAAAAACGTCTTCATTAAAAATTGAAAAATATAGCAAAGCATAAAACACCAAATACAGTAAAACAATTAAAAAAACAATTTTTACAACTAAAATTTAAATAAAACTAATTAAAATTAGAGTTTCTTTAAAAAAAAAATAAAAAATAAATAAATAAATAAATAAATGCACTTCAACCAGCGGCCAAGAAAGCAGATTTTTCGGTGTACAAAACTGAAAGTTTACTTTTGATCCTACTCTACAAAAAATACTGCCGGGACAGAAACTGACTTAATTCACTATTTTGCTAAGTTTCAAATGTAAACAAATGGCTGTTCCTTTAAGATTAGTCGCACTTAAACGACTTTAAACGTGCATGCAGATTAACTAAAGTTATGAAAACCTTAACCGAATCATAAGAACAACATAATTCTCTCACTTTTAAAGCAAAAATTCACAATTTACCAATATATAAGAATAAAAAAACCTGAGCTCGCCGAACCGAGTAACGGAGTGGTTATATATATACTTCTAGTGCGGCGATTGCAGCCAAAAATGGAGGTGCACAACTGCATGTTAAAGCAGTCTCATATACAAATTTTCAATGTTTTGAGGCTGCTGTTTTTTGTGTTACTCGAGACACATACATACGTACGTACGTACAGACGTCACGGAAACGTCTCTTGTGAATCCATTTTAAATCCATTTTGCAAAAATATCGTTCGGATGGATTCAAGAAGAGTGAAAATGGATATTTTCGTTAAACTATGATACCCAAAATTTTTCGAGATTACCATGCTTCCTTTGTACAAAGAAGTAAAAAGCGAGAATCGATGAAATCAATTAAAATTCTTTTTGCAGTTAATGATGTTAATATGAAGAAATTTCAGTTTTCAGATCTTGGTTACTTCTAATTAAGCACGTCCTAATTCACTTGAACCCAAAATATTAACTAACGAGACAAAATAAGGCTTTAACTTAAAAATGTTATAAAAAATTATTTTGTCCAATGAATCTCACTTGCTGACTCCACTAGTTCATTTGCCTGTAAGCTTGGAATATGTTCACGAGTAAAATTTTTATTTCCATTTACATTTAATTTTCAATTAAAGTAAATGCTAAATTAAAACTCTCTTCGAGAAGCTATATATATATATATATATATATAATTTATTTCCTAAACAGTATTGATTAATTGATTATATTATCTCCTAAGTTCAATTAAAGTAGAATTATTTTAAAAGTGTGCATCCATACTGGTAAGTTATATTTTGAAAGATGTTTTGAAGTAATTTGAAAGCAAAAATGTTAATAATGTTTTAACGGGGACTGGAGTTAAATCATCACTAAGAATAATATTACAATTGTAAAAGGAAAAATTAAAACATGTAATTATTGTCATTGATCGGAAATTAGTTGACTTTTCAAGGGGAACAAACCAACTCCCGTTCAATGAACAATAATTGATAAAAATACGTAAATATGAAAGTGTTTCGTCTTTACTCGAGTTATAAGTTAAAGTCAAACCGGCAATTCTAGTCAGGCCAAACATTTTCGCGAATAGTTGCTACTCAAAGAACTTATTCTCATGAAGCATTTTAGTCAATTCAATTTGGAGTAAAAATCAATTACTGTAGAGAAATCCTGTAAAACTCGAGTAACCGTCCCCGACACTATCATCTTTATGTATTTGAGTACTATATTATTTGTAGAAATTAAACATTGGAAATTGTCATTATGAAATCGAAATCAAAGTAAAGTTGAAATAAACATAGAGGATTATAAAAAAGATAAATAATGCAAACTTTGTAAAAACAAATCAAAGAAAACATAAAAATAATATAAAAATAATATAGAAAATAATATAAATAAGATCAGTGAATGTACATGAAGATATAAAGGCCAGAAAGGTATTAAGTAACTTACATTCTTTCTAGTGGGGGAGTTGGCATAGTGTTCTCTTCGTGTCTGACTCAGAAGTGTAGGGTGTCCGAAAATTCTTAGCGGCAGTAGGGGCTTTGAATAATATCAGTCGGTAAGACTTGGGTGAAGTAATTTATGGTAGTGGGTGGGACTTGGAATTCTTGAGGGATGTATTTTTGGATTTAAGTTCATACAACATTATATATATATATATATTCGAGAACCACAGAACTGTATTAAAATAAAAGGTCAAATTTTATTGCCTTATTTTGTAAAATATATTTGCACTTCATTTTTAATTTTACTTGAAAATAGTATTAAAAATCGAAGCGTTTAGAGATATATCAGATGATATAGAATAGGGTTTAGTTAAATTGATTGCCGAAACAGAGATTTCTAGTTCAGTAATTATCGCAGCAACCTGAATTGACAATAAGGCATTAAACATTTTATTTAGAATTTAAGCATTCAGTAATGATATTTTTTTAATTTTGGGTAACTTTTGCTTTTAGAAGTAAAGTGAGCAGATTATTTTGGCGGGGTGGGGTCTATAATTGTGCATCGCGTATTTTAGTTACCAGCGAACACCAGCTTTTGTTATATCTAATATTGCAAATAATAAAATTACTGAGAAAAGTGGACTCAAAGCGAGTACCGAGTCAATAAACTGATACAAAAACATCGAACCAGCATTTCCAGAGAAAGACTTAAGAGAGTTCTATTTCCAGCTTGATCTTTCAGCTGTCATTGAAAGAAAAACTAAAAAAACTAACACCATTCAAATAAAACGAGTGCTGAATGTGTAGATTTCTTGGCTCAGTTCCTAAGCATTACAGCAAGAGGAAAAACTTAATTATTATTTTTATTACTCTTGAGAGTTAAATTCCTTCTTTAAGTATTATACAGTTAGATGGTGTGAACATTTGATTTTATCCAGTATTTATATACCTTATCTTCTTACTATTCCTTCTAATATCAATATAACATTATTAATTTTTAATTTCTTTTCCTCCTTTAGATAAAGATAATATTACTATTTATGAATTTGACTGTAGAATGAAAACTATAGTTCTTTTTTTTTTTCATTCTCGGAATAAAAATAAAATCAATAAATAAAATAAAAAAAAATCTATTCAGAGGTACAAACAAGAAAGGATTTTGAATACTACGCGAGAAAAATTTTAAACGAAATTTTACGAAACTCTGCATGGAAATGCATGTTGACTCTGCATGGAAAATACCGTCATCGATAAAGAAAACGTTATTTTTTTTGTCTCTCTTTTTGACATCCCAATATTACTCTTCAAGTAAATGTCAATAAAAATGAAATGAAAAATTTCCTTAGTTTGTATGTCATACTATCTCTTGACACATGGTTCAATGCTTATGAAAATACATTCAAACTGCTTCTAGGAGGCGCCAAAACGACGAAATTCCATCACGTCTTCGATGCAAATAGTCGAAATGAATATTCTGATGTATAATTTAAAAGGAAACGTGATAACTGCCACTCAAAGTAAAATAAAATACAAAAGAAAAGCGAAATGTCTCCCTTTAGCAGTAATGGAAAAAATAATCCAAGATAATGAGAAAACATCAAGTTGAAAGACAGCTCATCGTGATAGAGGATCACCTGATATGGAACCGGGTAGCTGAAATGATGTTATAGCTTTATTAAATGTCTTCTATGACTACGCATCGGTATTGGACAAACATTTAGGAATGCAATTTTGTGATTTATTTTTTACGTGATGAATTATAAGGCGAAAAAAAAATTGATGTTATTGAGATTAGAGATTTAACATTCGAAATATTTTGTTAGTTTTCAAAATAAGATATTATGAAACTCCTAAAAATATCTTCCCTGATATTAGATGCAAGTTTTATCGTTGAAGTCGTTCAGTCATTATTAATGGGAGCTCACTTTCTGCACAGACGCCTAACTACATATATAAATGAAAGTAGCTTAAGTATCAGATATGTTCTCTTTTAAGCATGCTTAAATTAGCAATTTAGTAGTTAATTATTGACATTTTGTCTGTACGAATGCCATCATAGTTTACACAAAAATAAAAATGTCACAAAATAGTTTTAGCAGAAAACTGAATACCTGTGCAATTTTACTATTATTCTGCTACCTTGCATTGAAAAATATACAATGTATGTAGGTGTTTTGAAATCATCTAACAATTCACTTTTACAGTACCTGTATATTAACCCTCTTGGCGGCCAGGAGTTTTACTAAGAAAGCACAAATTTCCCAAAACTACTATGAGAACAAATTATTTTTTTTTTGATTTTAATGTAAAAACTCTCCCGGTATTTCGTACCTGGATTTGTTTTCTTTTGATATATTGCCTTAATTTCGTTGACATAATTTAATAATGAACGTATATATACGTGTATAATTAATTAATAATTATACACGTATATATACGTTCTTACAGATATCATAATAAATATTCTAGGCCGTATATATACGGCCTTGCCGCTTAGATATACGGATTAGATACTATATATACGGCCTTGCCGCTTAAAATTTTAAAAAAACGATTTTGGGGTTACACAGAGGCTGTTTGCACACTTTTTAGACGATTTTCATTGTATTTAAGAAATATATTAGTTAAAACGTTTCTATTTAAATGTTCTATTTCAGAACCCTTTCACTGTCTTTCCACATCGTTATTTCCAAGATAATAAAGCATTTTGTAGTATCGCAAAGGTATTTTATCCCTGTCCTCTCGAACAGGTTTTCAAAGTCCAAGAATCTTTGAGGTCGATGTTTGCACAATCCGCTTTTTAAAAGTCCAAAAGCGCATATATCCATGAGTGATATATCAGCAAATTTAGAAGGGAATTCTTGTTCATTGTTTCCAGGAAAATAATAGTGGGTTTTGACGTATGGGTGATTTCTTTGTCTTGATGTTGTTCTGCTGATTAATGGCACTGTGGGTAAACAAAAGGTATTTCGTATTTGAAAATTGGGTATAAAAGACTTTCATTTTAATATATGTAGTTGATCTTAACATTTTTCTCCATTCTCTTTATTTTTAATTTGCCGTTATATGAAAAACCAGCAACAATAATAAATCCATAGGAAAAACTTTTAGATTCTTTAAACCATGTTTTAAGATTTTTTTCTACTCTTTTATGATAATAAATTGATCTCTTTTTATCGATGCCTTAAGTGCATCCAAGATGCGTTTATTGTGACAATATTTTTTCATTTTGTCCGGATAAATGTTTCTCATAAAGAGTTCTGCAGAGTTATGCGATATATCGTTAGAAAGTCGATACATATCATCTTTGTTTCGCCTTTTTTAAGATTTACATCTGCATCAATCCCCTTGTTTACAGTTGGCATTGAGAGATTTAATGATTTTGAGACTGTACTTGGCGGGATTTTCTTTTAACGTTAAAGATCTTACCATTACAACATTCGAAACATTCCGTTTTTCCCTCGGATTTGTATTTGGGACAAATGTTCTAATTGAAGACATTTTTCCTTTCTTGTTAACAACATTACCTATCTTAGCTTTAGATATCAGAAACCCGTGGCTTTCACAGCGATCACAACTAGATACGAATAATTTTCTTCAGAAACAGCACAAACAGAGCCTTCCATTCATTGCTTCTTTAAAAGTTCCATTTTGCATCAAACCAAAATTGTAAAGTAGCAGAATGCCGGACAACTTCACTATTATTTTTACTTCCCTGTACGAAGTACAGGAAGTGTTGCAATTTCAGAAATTTCGGATATCATATTTGAAAGAAAATATCCATTTTCCCCGCTCTCGAATTCTTTTTTTACTATTGAACACATGCAAACATTCTGTGCACCACAGATGTACAACAGGAGACTTACAAAAGTAAACTAAAACATTAAATATTATATTCATAATTAGAGCGAAAAAAACACAGAGAATAACAGTCTAAAACACGCCGAACTTTTTCAAATTATTTTGTAAGCATAATCTAGGGCCATCGAAAGTAGGACAGGGAAAATTTAAATGTTTCACATCTTGAAGTACATTTTTTTAACACTGGCATAAATTATTTCATCTTAGATTGAAACGAAACAGATAACTTTCAAATTTACCGTGACCATATAAAAATGAGATACTTTAATAAAGAGGAAAGACTCGGAATGCAGTCTGTGGTAAATAGAAGGAAATAACTATTTCGTGTCCTCAGCGTTACAACATGAAATATATTCCTCATTCCACTTAACTAAAAGCTTCCTATACTGAAAGGACTGCCAAAAACTCTTTGGAATACTAATATTGATATCTCTGGTTATATTTAAAGCATCTTTAATAAAAAAAAAAGATCAGCTCTTTCATTTCCGTAGAATCCAAGATGAGCATGCACATAAGAGAAACGGATATCAATTCTCCTATTTCTAAGCGAACTGGCAGTTAGTAGTGTTTCGATTCCTAATTTGTCGCTGTTCGTAATTCTGCTTAGAAGGTGAAGAGAAGAAAGAAAATCAGAACAAATAAGGTACCTTGAAGTTGCTGTCTCATTATCCTTGATCTATCTGACAGCAAGATAAATACAGAGACGTTTTGCTTGAAAAGTGTGCATTCACTCGGAATACAGTGTTTAAAAAACCAAACTTCAGACTGGGCTTCAAAAAGAACAAATGCAAGGCCAACTTTATTGTTTATTTTTCTGCCATCTGTAAAGAAAACAATATGAAAACATATTTCAATAGTCTCTTTATAATTACAGAAATGTAGAAGAAGCTCTAACGTAACTGGATGAGGAATATCGGGAAAAACGACATTTTCATTTATGCAATCTTCCAAAGTATGAGTTAACAACGCTTCGAAAATATTATACTTGTATTCAATTTTGAAATCAATAGGCGGAACTCCTGCAAGAACAAAAGTAGCCTCTTAACTTGAAGTTATATAACCACTAATAAAACGACGAAGAATTCTTTGTTGAATCTTTCTCAGATTTTTTTGTTAACCTTCTTTGCAAGAATATGTCTCCAATCACAAGAGCCGTACGAAATGAAAGGCACAATACACTGCTTATGCATCAATTTATGGACTTTTATAGCTTACGCCAAACGTATTTTTATTAATTAGAGGAAAACCATTAATAATTTTTTCACATTTATTAGAAAGGAATTCGATATGTTCTTTGTTTCGATGTTAATTTTTGCTCAAGTATAACACCAAGATACTTAACACATTCTATAGAATCCAACGGAGATTCATCGAGTATCAATGAAGCAATATATTACCTCGAATTCATTTGAACGACTTATTTTTGCATGATATCTATTCGCACGGGCAGAATAAAGGACCTTTTTCTTTCAAAAACGGATTGCAAAATAAATTTAAAATGTTCACAGAAGAGATTTTTTTCGTGACGTCTGTACGTACGTATGTATCAACATTTAACAGTTTAAGTGACGCTAGGCCTAACGAGGCCGCCGATTATTTACATTTGAAACTCTTAGTAGAATAGTGAACTAAGTCATATGATTCAACAACTTTTTGAACAATGGGACCAAAGGTTAACTTTCAATTTCGTTTACCGAAAATTTAGTCTTCCTCCGTGTTGAAAGAACTATAATTTTTGCGCGGAAACTTTAATTTTAATTGTAAAAACTGTTTTTTTAACTGTTTTTAAGTAAATATATTTAGTGCTTTAGGTTTTTCTGTATTTTACAATTTTTGATGAAAATGTTTCTAGTCTTTGCGTCTTTTTTCCTTACAGAACTGAATTATAATTGAATTAGAAATGTATCTCTAATGAAATTCGATGAAATACGTTTAAATTAAATGCAGCCAAAAATGTATAGTTTAATAGGAAGTAGAAGGAAGCCATGTGGTGTGCACATCAGATATTTTTTCAATCAACCACGCGTTATTTCCAATCTTATAATTCCACATTTTAAAAAGGAAATAAATAAAAACGTAATTTTTATGAAAGGCCATAAAAATGGATATAAATGAAACAATAATACAAACAAGAAGTAAAATCTTTACAAAATAAAAGTCAGTTCATATTGTTTTTATTATTTTGCTGCTATGAAGTATCATTGGATGTGTATATAGCACATTTTTTCATAATTCGTTTTTTCCCAGTAACACGATTTATCCAATTTGATAAAAATATTAATATAAATTATAGGCATTTGTAAAATAGCTCATGAGAATTATCACTCTGATGAATAAATTTCAAAAGGTGATCAACGTATATGGAGGAAATAAAAGAAAACAGCGCTGTACAAGGTAATATTATAACTCTCAAATTGACAATACTTTTTAGCATCGTATACTCCACATTTGATGACGGAATTTGTTCTAATGATTTTAAGATTAAGCGTCTTAATAGATTATTTAATATGATTAGAATCTCTTTGTTTTCATGTTTGGAAACGGATTAAAATAATTTCCTAACAACTGAAGTCAAGTGTTACTGTGTGCACTAAGCGAACAAAATCACGGATTTTTCAGACAGGGAATGTAGCCAACCAATGCACTATAATATTCTGTTCTTAACATACTATCTGTACACTATTATTAGGAGATAGTATTTTATACTTATTTATTTCCTATCATAAACATGAAGTATAGAACAAGCAAAAGACCATTTATAAATACAAAAACGTAAGTGATGCCATTCACAAAAAGGGTAATGTTATTTTTAATAGTTCGCTGGCTTTGCCGCAACATCCTCCCCAACCTGGTCAACCTCCAGGGGGATGACCAGCTGCACAGGTCGGGTAATGGTATGTCCATTGGTGCGCAGAACACAAGTACGGACTCTTTTGTCGCGGCCAAGGATTAGCTCCTCAACACGGGCCTTCTTCCAGGTGTGACGAGGTCTAACATCTTCTTGTAGTAGCACAATGTCCCCTTTCCGTATTTTATTTGTTTCAGATATATAGCTATTATGCATCAACACTGCTCCGTCGTTTCCTTGATATTGTTTATTACATATGTATATATAAATGCTTTTTCAGTTTTTTTTTAATTTTTTTTTGCACTTTCATGCAGTCTAAACACGATTACATAGTTTTAATAAAACACGATTTAAAACGATTAACACGATTTTTTAAACACGATTACATAGTTCAGATGGATTCCACACTTGATGAAATGTACGCAAGTCCATCAAATATTCCTTTTGCCATCTTTTCCAAAAGGAGTCCATCAAATGTTGACGATTTTTCCACATATGATTTAAATTTGTTTCAGGATTTGTGGGGCTGGAAGGAATAGTGGTTAATTTCTTTCCTATGAGGAAGTGCGAGGGTGTTAAAGCTTCCTCAGAGTCATCTTTTATTCCATATTCGTGGACAATCGGTCTACTGTTAAGAGCGGCTTCAATATCACATAATACAGTGATCAAACCAGTGTCATCCAAAAAAGCCTTACCTAATGTTTTCCGAAGGCATCACTTAATTGAGCCAATCATTCTTTCCCACCATCCGAGATAGTATTTTATACTTATTTATTTCCTATCATAAACATGAAGAAATAAACAAGCAAAAGACCATTTATAAATACAAAAACGTAAGTGATGCCATTCACAAAAAGGGTAATGTTATTTTTAATAGTTCGCTGGCTTTGCCGCAACAACTACTATTCCGTTCATAGCATACTATCTAGTTCACGCACGCCATATCAGAAGCCTTTTCAGTAGGCCGAGTGTAATTAAAATACAAACCTAAACTGTATAAATTATATAAATCGAAACTGCAGAAAACTGTATAAAACTATGTAATCGTGTTTAGATTGTATGAAAGTGCAAAAAAATAAAAAAATAAATAAAAAAAACTGAAAAAGCATTTATATATACATATGTAATAAACAATAGCAAGGAAACGACCGAGCAGTGTTGATGCATAATAGCTATATAGGATCGTAGATCCATATTAAAGAGGAAGAATTATGATTGCGTAGTATGCTAATATGTTTACTTCGTAATATTTAAAAAACTTATCAGTCGAGGCAGTTTTAATTACATTTTTATTTGCAATTGACATTTGTGGCCACAGTTTACTTGACACTCTAGTCGAGCCTATTCAAGAAAATTTACATTTTTGATATTGTTGCGATAGGAAAAGAGCAGAAGGAAACAGCGTCTAAGCAGCACAGAGGAAAAAGCTAAAGTGCGTAGTCATCCAATATGAAAGCACGCGAAAAGAAGAGAAAGATTTTGGTTTGAGTAAAAGTTTCACTTCCCAATTTGCACTTCCTCCGCGCTACGCAGGCGCTGCAAAATGGATTTATCTAGAAATGATGCAAACCAGAGAAGTTACTACGATATGTAAATAGAGAGGGAGAATTAAAGGGTTTCCGTTAGTTTAAATTATAATTCTGATTTACATATTTTTTTATTTTACATATATAAATGTGGGATTTTAAATCCATAGCTTAATAGTTTTCCTCGCGCGCTGTTTAAACTTCAGGTGTTGACTGCACGAGTGAAATTCATAGAACTCTCGCTACTTTGTTTTATAGATGTAAGATGATATAGATCTTGTATTAATAGATAAACGGTGTTATAGATGCTGTATTAATATATGAACTATATTATAGATTTGTTAATGTTTTATAAAATGTGTTTTGTTTGAACATGAATTTTGATTTTGAAACTAAAGAACCCACACACATATATATATATGAGTGTGTGTGTGTGTGTAAGAAAAAAGAATATGTAAAAGATTAAATTAGCAACGGAAATTCCCCTTCTCAAATCTAAAAATAGCAACTCCTCTCTGCACTGCGTCATTTCGAGACTATTCTACATCATATGATTCTTACGTAATTATGATGATGTAAATGGAACTAAAACTCAACCATCCAATAGTAATTTTACAGCAATATTAATTGTCCAATAAAAATGCTTTTAAAACCAAAACTAACTCAGTCTGACTTGAGATTTCATCCTGAACATTACGCACTTTCCTTCCACGCTTTGGCCTAGCTAGACTGCTGTCTGTCTGCTGCTGCTTTCTTGCTACAAAGTTATCAAAAATATAAGCCTTTTGGTACAGGCGCATTTAATGTGCCCACTTGTGTGTAGCCGCATCATGTTGCTGAAAATAAAATGACGATTTAATCTGCCTTCTCCTCCAATTTACTAGTCAGTATGGATCAACACTTCTACGCCATCCAAATTCCTGCTTCTGAATTTATTATATATATATATATATATGTTGTTCTGACAAAATACCGACAATATAATATTTATGTACCATAATTTTTATAAACAGGAGGTTTGGCAATTAACCCATGATAAATTATAATTTTATGTGTTTATTTTACACATTTTTCATATATCCGAGTAAATACTTTTTATTACTAGATCTGTAAATTTTAATGCTTAAATGATGAGTTAAATTTAAATGATAATTTTAATTTAATACTGAAAATTTCTGCGCACAAATTTTATATCATGTTTGAACTGGCATGGAAAATAAGCATACAAATGCATTATTTAAACGATTCAGTGTTTTTTAAAGTATATATGGGCTTCATTGACAAAAATAACCTTAGAACGTTCACAAGGTTAAAAATAGAGCTAAAAGCATTTCACTAAACATTTTTAAAGTTTTACTTTCTGCATATCGATGAAATAAAATTTGTTTGAATCATAGTCAAAAGTGTGTGTATTTAATTATGGCAAAGCACACTAGGGCTATTTGCCTAAGGGGAGGGATGCCTTCGTGGAGGACTTTCTAACGGAAACTCGCTCGTATACACGATACACATGGGGAAAACCACGAAAACACCCATGCAGCCAGCCCGTTCGCGGGATTCGAACCTCGGACCGAACTACCAGTGTTCAGCGACTTTACCGCTCGGCCGCTGGTGGGCCCCATAGTCAAAAGAAACTCTCTGAAGTAAGCAACTCTATATGCTCAATATTTATAAATTTCAAAAGAAGTATAAAATGACAGATTAATATTTATGATACAGATCGGTTAAAGAAATGTTTATTTTATGGCATATTAAATCAGAAATAAAATTACGCTGTTAGTTTCGAAATGCCTGCATACTAATAGGAGATAGCGAAATTATGATTATATATAAATATCTGGATAAAGTTCAGGATGCTCTAATATTGTTCCGTTCTACGGGTTCCTGGATTTGGAGAAATTGATGACAACACTTGATGAAGAATCAAAACATAATTTATTCGTCAGTATTACACAAGACAGTTTCAAAGACGCGTTACAGACGCCGAAAACTTACGATAACTACGCTGAAACAATCAACAACATAGTCTTCAAGCTATCAGGATATTATGGTGAAGACCGATTCATGACAAACAAGTACAGCTCCCGACTCGGTCGATCGCTCTCGAATCAAGACACTACTACTGAATACAACACACTCTACTACTTCGCGTACAGGCAGGACATATATAGCTTTTGACCTGCCTTCGAGAATATTCTCCGGAAAAACGGTAAGAATTCTTTTTAAAATGTTCTCGCTCAGTCTAGGGCATATCGCCAATTTTGTGGTCAAATGTCTCCATATGGCCGATTTCGCGCCAAATATAGCAACCCTGCATCTCCTTCCTGGAAACCCGAAACTTGCTTTGCGGGGAAGCTATCTTACCGCAGTTGGGCATTTCGCAACAATATGTATCACTGGAACCTGTCAAATTAAGCTGGAAACATTTGGATAATGTGATATTAGAAAGCGAAAAAAGTCCTAATATTCTTCCTAGAATTAAATTAATTTAAACGTCTCATTAACACATAATTAATTCTATTAGCATTATTTTTAATTAAAAAGTGTTTCGTGTATACATCCTTTATGTATTGGTCTTTAAATTCTAAAAAAACATTTATTCTATATTTCATTATATATTTCTTTAAAAATTCAATCAATAGTATTAATTTATATTTTATGATTCAGAATCATTTCACATGCATTTTGCTCTAACTTCATGCAACATTATTGAATGTGTTATTCTCTTTTCTTTTGTAAACAAGCAACTCTTAATTGTGTATAATTTATTAATGTTCTTCATCCAAACATTCATCATGTTCTTCATCATTATTTAATTTAAACTAAGAATAAAGAATAACTAAAATAAAGAATAACTAAAATGTTCATCAGTTCAGAGCTATGGCATTCCATTTTCCTTCTAATTATCAAATAATTGAATAAGCTATATTGAAAGAAAATTGCAGCTTAAATACTGAACAAATATTCAAAGCTTCAACATTCTCCAGCACATCAACTAATTTTTCTTCTTATACATTTTGCTTCAAACTGATCGAGCTACCTAGAGAAGAAGTTTATGTATTTAAGAGAGGATACCTTTTTACGTTGTACATTATCAAATTATTATATAAAAATAATAATTTGAGTAAATATTACTTTTATTATGAGTATGTATTTATTTATCCTTCCTTCGACGATATTCTGTGCACATTTTCATGTAGATCAGTTTAGCGCTATTTTTTAATTCATAGATTGGAACTCTAAACATATTTTTTATTGTTGCGTTTAAACGAAAAGAAATTTAAATTCTCCAAATTATTTGAAGACAGATGGAGAATACGAGATGAAAATAAATACAATTATGCTTAGTTTGAGATAATAAATCAAGAAGCTTTCGTTTTGAATATAATGCACTGATTATAATAAATTCGCATTCATAATAAAGGATGAGAAATAAGCTTGAACTTGATAACTACTAAATTCCATTTTCCGAAGCATGGGTTTCCAAGGATTTTAGATTGCCAATAAATATTTCAATGAAAATAAAGATTTAAGGAAATTGCTCATGAAGTATTTGCTTCGTCATCAGTCATGCCAATTTGCACGTCAAATCAGGTTACATCTTTCATCAAGGATAAAAGGCAGATTTAAATTTAATATTCCGTTTTTCTTCTTCTTCTTCAAAAAAAAAAAAAAAAAAAATCTGGAATGCTTCAGATTTTAAATTACGTCCAAAGGGGCGTTTTCTTAATGTTTTGTGTGTTACCTTTATTTATTAAATATCATGCTCTTTGCACTTAAACCATAAAATTTAGTTCAATAGTAATGTCGCAAAATAATTTTAAAATAAGCCTATCTTTAGAATTTCCAATACACAGTTCGACGCGATGAAGATAAAAAGGTTTTTTCTCCCCCGTAGATTGCTGCCATTCCTTGCTTTTAAATCGTTGAGTTTGTTACTCAAAAGTTCGACTTGTTAAAGTTTTACAAAATATGAAATCGATAATAAAACAAATTCCAAATTTCAAATTTGGGATTTCAAATGCTCATATTCGCAGTAAGATTACGGCATTCAAAATTGCATGGCTCTAGATACCGTTGTTTTATCACAATGTGACAAATATGCATACATTTATGCAGATTTTTCATTGTTTAATTTCTTCAAATATAATGCAGGACTCTAACATTTTGTGGCAACAGTTTGAAAAGTGAACCGACATTTATAGGAGTCCGACGCAAAATGCCAAAACGAAAGTAATAGTCCTTCGGGACTCAGATCCCTTTGGACTAAAAAAAAAAAAAAAAAAAAAAAAAAAAAAAAAAAAAAAAAGAAAGTAAACTGCTGCGCCTGAATATCATGTACCTCCAGTTTAAGCCAGGAACCTAAATATACAATATTCAGGTTCCTGGCTTAAACTGGACGTACATGATTTCACACAAATCTGAACCGAATTTAATTACTTTTACTAATAAAAGTCTACATGAATTTAAGCGTTAATGGCATTGATAAAATTTCAATGTATCGTATTCATAAATTACACAAGTGTGCAAAACTTAGCCAAATTTCTGATTTTCGTAAAGCATCAACTAGCAGACATGAAATTCATACTATGTAGGCACAATATAGTACATAAAGAATGAGGAAAATAGAGTTGTAGAATCATTAAATTTTTTTTTTAAGCAGTAGATGTGAAAAAATTACCAGGACCCTATGCGGGACTCGAACCTGGACCTCTCGAATACGCGCCGAGTGTGCTACAGTTACACAGCGAATGTATGCAGAATAGAGAGAGAAATACCTTATATACTCTCTCTTTTGAAGGACGACTGGGGATTAGGGAAACCAGTCGCCAAATCCTGGTGGTGAAGAATCATCATCCACCAGCCTTTTCTTTTCAGTTCGGGTGCCAGTGTAGAACCATTAGGTTACTTTGATGATGGAGATGTGTAAAAAGAGCAATGCTCTCGCTGGGACTCGAATAAGGACATCTCGAATACGCGCCGAGTGTGCTACCGTTACATCACCAGGGCATGCAGAAAAGAAGGAGAAAATACTATATATATTAGAAAAAATCTGATATGTACACCACAGGACTTCTTTGTACGGAATATTAAATTATACGCATTTTTTCTTGCATTTCATTTACACTTATTAGATTGAATTAAACCTACTTCGCCGACACCGCATAAACGACAATAGAATAAATGCATTCTTTAAAATTCACTTTGTTTACCATAGCGACACTCTGGCGCTAGGTTCACCTAACAGTATTATATTTCGTTCATGTTATAACTCAGAATGCACAAAATTTATATCATTTAAAGAATTATCTAATCGTTGCCACATGTTCTATTCAAATACTATAATAAAGCTAGAACGATGTATAAAAGAAATTAAGAAAACAAAACAAAAAAGAAACAGTTTTTCACAGATGATTGAGTATTTCTCATTCAAATAATTCAGTTTTCACTTCGCGACAAGGCAAAAATACATAAAAACTCAAAATAACTGTATTAAAAATTACGAAGTAAATCTTAAACGCTTATTTCCTCGAAAAAATTCCAGAAAGGATTAAGCATGATTTAAATAATAAATGGAGGCGTTATCTTTGTTGGTGCTAAGTTTCTCTAAATTGGCAACAAATCCGCTACTCAGCTGTTTCAAATGTAAACAAGAGCAATGGCCGCCATCAAATTAGGTTTAGCGGCACTTAAACAATTTTAAAATTGTTGACAATTCTAAAAATATTGCATACAGATTTACTAAAGGCATAAAACCCTTAATCGGAAGATTAAAAACAACATAATTCAATCATTTTTAAAGCAAAAAATGTACAATTTACAAACATATAAGAGTAAAGAAACTGAGATCACTGAGCCGGGTAACAGAGTGGATATATATATATAAATATATTTATATACGTTTGGTGCGGCCGATTGCAACCAAAATACGAGGTGCACATCTACATGTTATAGCAGTCCTATATACAAAATTTCAACGTTCTGAGGCTATTCGTTTTTGAGTTATGCGAGATCCGTACATATATACGTACGTACAGACGCCACGAAAAATTCTCTTCAGAATTCATTTTTAAGCAGTTTTATAATTTTTTGGAGGAAAAGAGTGTTTTATTCTGTCCTTACGTACATATATCACGGAAATACATCGTTAAATTGCATTTGAAAGAGGTCAAAATGGGATATTTTCGTTGAAATATGCTGCCTGAACCTTATTGCGATTACAATACTTCCTTTTTACTTCGTACAAAGAAGTAAAAAATGAAAAGGATGCATAACGAATGAAAGAGTACAGTACGAAACGAATAAAAGAGGCTTTATTGAAGAAAGCAAATTCTTTTAATTTTGCTTACGAGTGTATATAATTCTACGTTTTTCGTGCTCCTATATTTTCGGTTTCTGTTAAAAGGACAGTTGGGTGCGTGTTCCAAACAGTGAAACGAAGTAATTACAGCTTCATTGCAGTGAAGTATATTATTATATTAAATATATTATGATACTTGATTATAAAAAAGAAAGTATTATGACGGGCAATAGGATTATTTACTTTAAAATGTTTCTTTCCCTTCCTGGACACTAAATTACCTCCCAACCGTGATAGTGGTTAGTGACTCTGAGTGCCCTACTGGGACTCCCGAGTTCGAAACCCAGAGAAGGCATGGATGTTTGCCAATTCAAAAAGTCTGTGCAGCATGGAGGCACTCTAAATATGCTGCGAGCCGAATGTCCTATCGAGAGGTTAGTGGTAGAGGAAGAGGGGTGGGAAACTCTCGCTCGGAGCCGTCCACTCGGGGTGCTGTCTCTCAAAATCAGGGGGAGGGAGTTAAAGTCGGTCTGTCACCTATATGGTGCTCAAGATTCTTGCCAACGATAGGTGAATTTGACCCCCTTCCAAGATGAATATCGTGAGCTTCCACTGACCTTTCCTAGACAAGTGATATTGGCAACAACAACAACAAGTTTAAAATCCATCCGAAGTTTGATGAGAAATAATGTATATATATATATAATCAGAAAGTATCTTTAAAAAACGAAAGAACAGATTAGACAGATAATTAGCGCCTCGAGCTACTAAATTTACAAAATAAATTCAAATTAGTAGAAAATTAAAAACCTAACAAAAGCCTATATATACACATACATATATATATTTTCTAACCTTGCAATTTATTCGAAATCATATATATAAGATTTCGAGTAAATTGTAAGGTTACAATGGTTTTTTTAATTGCATTATAGCAAAGCAATTATAGTACTTTATATCACAATAAACGGCTACTAATGAAGTACATTAGGAAGTACATGTTTCTTTAAAGTTATATATTTTTTCTAGTCTTTTTATTCTTTCGTTTTCCATTAGTTTAAAATCTACTTTAAAAAAATAAAAACAGTTGAATAAATATAAAACGATTCTAATTCTGAATCACTGATCTCGAGAGTTCTATAATAATACATACCGTATTTCAAGTCTTATAAGTAACGCACAGATCGATCGATAAGAATTCAAAAGAAAGATGGTGATGTAATTTTTAGTAAATTTTATTAAAAAGATAGATATTTTTTTTTTTTTTTTTTTTTTTTTTTTTTTTGTATTTGTTGGTGGAATAATCCGAGAAGGAAAGCTACTTTAAGTGGATTATGACTGTGATTGCGACTACAAACAAGAAGAGTTTGCCTTTACAGTAATATACGCAGAAATGCTATATCAAGTAACTATGTTGAATATTTTATTTCAAAGAATACCGAAATAAAATGAAATAAAGTGCTATCTTTTTGAAGTCAATATACGTCAGCTGCGATCATCTTCAAAGTGAAAGAAGTTGTAAAGCCTTAAGCTGCAACAAAAAGACATTGAAAAATGTTCGGATGTTTTTTATATTACTCGCAAAAACAGAAACAAAACAGATATTGCACTGGGACATATAAGTATAAAAAGGCATCTTTTATTCTGCCTTTCTTCCAACTACTTGAAAAACATTTACAGTTATATTACATGGAATGAACTGAAACACAAAAGTACAGGAAATTCACATTATATATGTGAATCATTTACATTATCATTTAGCAGCAATACAGTTGACAGTTTGTCACATCTGATACCACTGACAATTTTATTAGACTTTTATATATATCACATTGCGCTGTCTTTACGTAAAGTACATTGTCTCTTCGTATATGTAGAGTTTCTATAAGATATTCATTTTAGTTACTGAGACATAAATTGAATATTTCTTATGAAAATATTTGAAGGCTTTAAAGCCTTCTCTCTTCTTCCAGCATGCCTTCGTGGTGTAAGGATTAACACACTCAGCGCGTATTCGAAAGATGCAGGGTTCGAATCCCGAAGAGGGCATTGCTCATTTTTCACGTCTCTCCCTTCAAAATATCCTAATGATTCTTCAGTAGCGCCCGAGCTAAAAAAGTGTGGGATGATGATTTTTCACCACCAGGATTTGGGAATTGGGTTCTCTAATCCTCAGTCGCCCTTTAAAACGGTGTGTATATAAGGCATTCTCTTCCTCTTTTCTGCATGCCTTCGAGGTGTAACGGTAGCATATTCGGCCCGTATTTGAGAGGTCCAGCGTCGAGTCCCGGCGAAGGCTTTACTCGGTTTTCATATCTCCTGCTTCAAAGTAACCTAAAGCCTAGTATGGAACTTTTTAAAAATCTGGCTACTTCTACTAAGATAGTTGCGATAGTATGTAAGTACCAGAAAATTTAGTAATTAATATTCAATCATCTCTAAAATTTTTATATATTACAATATCATTTCAATAATATTATAAGCATTAAAATGAAGAATATAATATATTATACTACTAGCAGCTACGCTGCCAGCCTAAATCCGGCTTTTACATGTCCATAACTTAAGGATAATGCAAAATCAGGCAAAGGAAGAGTTAGAAGCAAAACAAATTTGACTTATTTGTAAAGCTTATTTATTAAACAAAAAATAAAGAGCAAAACAAGATGCTATATGGTTGATATTATTAAAAAAATTAGCGATTTTTTTCTGCCTAGAGCAAATTACAAAAAAAACCTATTTACAAAAAACCAATATTAAATGGTTGGTATGATTGTTAATACATTGCATGTCTCCCAGACGATGCAATACAGTCCGTACAACACGTAGGCATGCTGAGTATCAAATTATCGATCTGATCTTGGGGGATATTACACCACTCAAAAGCAATGCTCTCCGAAGTTCCGGTAGACATGTAGGAGGATGTTGACGGGCTGCAACTCGTCGGCCAAGCATGCCCCACACGTGCTCTACTGGATTCAAGTCCCGTGAGAATGCTGGCCAGTCCATACGGGTGATATGCTGCGATTGAAGCCATTCGCTTACGATGCTTGCACGGTGGAGACGGGCGTTGTCATCCATAAACACAAATTGTGCGCCCATGGCGTTCCGAAACAAACGTACATGTTGTTCCAGAATGACGTCCCGATAGATTTGGCTTGTCATGGTTCCAATTTCAACATGCAGGTCAGTTCTGGAACCCAGAATAATTCCACCCCAAACGAGCACTCCTGCACCAACGTAGCGGTGTCGTTCAAGTATGTTTTCTTGGTGGTAACGGGTACCTGGAGCTCTCCATATGAAAGTCCGGCGAAAATCAGACTGCAAGCTAAGCCTGGACTCGTCGGAAAGCATCACACAAGCCCACTGTTGCGGTGTCCACAATGCATGCTCTCTACTCCAGGCTAACCGAAGGCGACAGTGAGTTGCAGTAAGTGGAATGCATCTGACAGGTCTACGAGCATATAGACCAATCTGCCGTAAGCATCTGTACACGGTCTGCCTTGAAATTGTCGTACCAGTGGCTGAAGAGAGCTGACGAGACAGGTCTGAGGCTGTGCTCCGCCTGTTTCTTTTGGCAATAACTGCCAAATACCGGTCCTCATTCGGCGTTGTAACTTTGGCGCGACCTGTGCTGTAACGTCTACTCACATTACCATCATCTTGGAATCGTTGCCAAAGCCTGGAGATGACACTCTGGGCAATTCCAAGTTCGTCTCATACTTCCAGTTGGGTACGACTACATTCCAGACGGCCGATAATTCTACCACGTAAAAAATCAGCCAAATGCGTCGCTTGTGTCATAACTATTCGGTTATTGCACTGAAATGCTTATAAAGCGCCTGCGAACAATTTTACTTCTTTGCCTGTATTCCTTATAAATCACTCTCTTACACTCTCGTCATTGTGACGTACCATCGGTGTCATCTGGTTACATCCATGGACCTTATAAGAGATAGACTAACCCTGTGGGCGGGGTGAGTGTCACCAACATGTCGGCAAGAAAGAGTAGGGACGATCTGGTTTACTTCAACACTGAAACCTATGGCGTTTGTATCACATATCTGTTTTTAATTATTAAATTTGATACGTTGTATAGTGACGAGACTATGAAAGCCACAGTTTTTTCCAAATAGGATTTAATATATCTATTAAAGCACTTTTTACTGCATTTCGCGCATTTTTTTCACGGGTAATTCTTGTACAAACATCTTTACTTTGGTAAAACGGTAAAATCTCTAATCACAAAATTTATGGACTTAATTTTCCGTACAAATAACGTAAAATTAAATAAGATTGATAGTATGTGATGCTTTGAAATAAATAAGGTAAAATTAAACAAGATATGATATTTTCTTTTTTTTTTAATTTAATGAACATTTTCAGGCAGTGATTTTCCAAACTATAATAACATTACAAAACGATCATATTTATTTGATTATATGATCATTAAATTATTAACATTAAAGTGGATTAGTTATTTTAATAATTCATAAAATTCGGAGCATAAAATTTTCTGAGCGTAATGAAGGAAAAGAAAAAAAAAAAAAAAAAAGATAAAATAAAATCTATTTAGAAGCACTCAGATTTTATATTAAGCCCAAAAGGAGCCTTTTTTTTAAAGTTTTGAGTGTTACTTATATTTATTGAATATCATGTTCTTCGCCCGTAAACCACATATATTTGAAAACAGTATATCTTTAGAATTTCCGTACTGGAGATAAAACTGTTATTTTCCGTACAGTGAGTACTCTGGACCCGTTGAGTTTGTTAATTAAAAATTCGTTAAAATTTTACTAAATATTAAATAGATTAAAACAAGTTCGAAATTCAGCCGTCCAGATGCCCATGTTCGGGTGGATGATTACATTATTCAAAATTTGATGGCTCTAGATACTGTCGTTTTCGTCAAAGTGCGAGAAACATACATGTATTCATGCAGATTCTTCATTATTTAATTTCTTTACATATAATACAGGGCGATAATATTTGGTAACAACAATTTGCAAGGAGACACGGACATTTATGGTAAAACAGCGCAAAATGCCGCTTCGAAGCTATCAGCCTTTCTAGGCTACCGGGGCAGTAGCCTAGAAAGCTAATAAATTAAATTAAAAGTAAATGAAATTAAAAAATTTGGGCTAAGAAATTAAATCAAAAGTAAGTAAAAAAAATCTTATGTAGAACTAAAATTAATTCAAAGAAATAATCACTATAAAATACAAGCAAAATTAATTATTATGTTTAAATACAATTTTAATATTAGAATTAAACGCAAAAAATTTTAAGGAGTCAAAAGTGTTTATCACTATGATGTATTATGAAATATAATTGAAATAGAATTCCTTTATAGAAATTGTGCTATAATACTCATCTTTAATTTTCAAAAAGCAGCACAATTTAGAATTTTAAACAAAACTTTCAAAAATTCTTTTTTAAATATTTTAGTATTTTTCACTTATTTACACCAATAAAAAGCATAAAATTGCAAGAGAAAATTGCTTGTTTGAAATTTTCTATTAGTTCAGATTTAAAATATTATTTTCTAAAAGAAGTAATTACAAATTTCCTTACAGCATAAGAAAAGCTAAAAAAATATCCAATCCTGAAAGCATACAATAGCTTTATAATTATTTGGAACGTTAATTATGCTTGATAAATATGCTAAATTTTTAAAAATCAATCTCAGTTTCAAAAATAAAAATATGTAGAAATTCTAATTTGTGAAATGAGACGCTACAACCAGATTTTTCTCGACAATTATACACGCTGCAATAGGCAACCACTGTTAAATTTCCGCAAGTCGTCCCTACTACTCCGGATGTGATCAAGGTGACAGCCGGCAACGCCTCAGACGAGGGAGAAAACCCGTTTGGGTTAGTCTATTTCTTATAAGGTCCATGGTTACATCCTGAAATTTGCATATGATTCTTGAAGATGTGTGTAGTGATTTTGCAGGTGATATATTTATTTTAGAGTTCGATTTCCGCGTGACTCCGAATTATCCTTAATTTATGGACATGAGTGTAAATGTACCGTAAAAATGCCTGAAGGGAACACCAAACGTTAAATTTGAAAACTGCGCAGAATTTTACTCTGCAAAACAACTTCCGAAAAAAAAAAACACACAATTTTTTTAAAAAAATATATTACATATAAAAACATTAACCAACTTTCCGTTGAAGGGAAAAAATCATGCAAGACTTTTCAATATCTTACAAACAGTGAAATATTCAAAACATAACATGAAAGAAACTTAAAAAACAAAAACTTCCGAGCAGTATTTTCATTTGCAGAATATATCAAAAAAAAAAAATCAATAAAAATGTATTATATATATAAAAAATGACAATGAAATAAGCCAATCTCTTAAAAACAGTGACATTAGAAATACGATGAAAAATTGTTGCCAAACCCATATTTCTAAAAGAATGAAACTATTCAAAATGATGCGATATCATCAAAAATCTATCAACAACAATAAGAAATGAAAATTGTGGCCAAAATCACATTTTTAAAGATGTGAGAACTGTACTCGGAAGCTTCAGTTAAAATTTTTTTTAAATACAAAATATTATCATTTTTCCAAAATTCTTTTTGTAAAAGCAGTCGCAAGGATGAAAGCTTAACGTGTCCAAAAATCAAAGGGAAAAAACTGTACATTTTTTAAAATAAACTTTTTAAAAAAAAAAAATCCCGTTGAAAAGGTGTTAAGCTTACTTTGCTAAATGGTGCTTATGGTGTATTTAATTATAGCAAAGCACACTATCTGCCTAAGGGGAGGGATGCCTTCGTGGAGGACTTTCTAAGGGAAACTGGCTGGTATGCACGTTACACATGAGGAAACCACGAAAACACCCATGCAGCCAGTCCGTTCGCGGGATTCGAACCTCGAACCGAACTACCAGTTGTCAGCGTCTTTAGCACTCGGCCGCTGGTGGTCCCACTTTGTTAAATAAATTCGTATTTAATCGATTTATTGTAACACAAAATTTATTTTAAGTTCGTAAAATAGCTAAGTGCCTACGTTTCATGGCGATGTGAAAATGGAGTGTGTAGAGTAAAATCTCGCTTTCCTATAGCCCATTATGTCTCAAAATGACGCGATTTCGTCACAAAACATAAAATTTAAAAAATTCTAATTCGAATTTCGAAAACATCGCTTCGAGGTGCACTGGCTCTTGTCTAGATGCACGTATGTACCACATTTCGTAGCCGTGGGTCTATTAGCTTACGCGCAGCGCGAACGAAAGACACACAGACAGACACACCATCTCTTTCTTTTATTATATTGTTGCGTTCGTACGGGTTCGTTACGAAATGAATGCACAAGTCCGATGAAAAATGAACAAAAATTTATTATTATCACAACAAAAATGCTCAAATTATCATGCAGTATTACAATATCTCACAGTAATTAGCTTTTAACTACTCAAATGTCCAATAGAACGTAATTCAAAACAGCTAAAGAAAGCTAATCCGCGAATTCGCTACAATCAACAAGAGCAGTTTTCTAAACAACAGCAAACTAAGCAACTACACGAACTGAGATGTTTTCCTCCCTTTATAAGATTTTAAAAACACGTGCTAGAATTTTCTAGTACTTTCTCGAAATCAAAAAGAGGCATTTATTTATTTAATGCACGCGCTCTTGTATTTTCAATTTTCCGGCTGAGCTTTCTTTAAATATTCGTCACGCGCTGCACTGCGCGAGAAATAAAACCATTTAATTTATAATTGAACTAACATTAGCTTTTTAAATACCAAATTCGTAACACTATGTAGAGATTATTGTTTCCGAAATGAATCTCGTGCCATCAGCGGCCAAGCGGTATAACATTTTTGAAAGTTCTGAAAAGTTTTTCTTATGTTCTAACATTTTCCTAAATAATAATATCTTTTGTTTCTTTGATAATTTATCATTAATGTCTGTGAAAAATAAAGCTAAAAATATGATTAAAAACGTTCTTATACTATTCGCTTTATAGCAAACAATTTCCAACGTGTCCAGATAAAAAAAATATTTTATATCCTAGTTTTTTTTTTTTTAATTTCCAGCTTTTCTCATTCCTTTAAAAGTCGGTGAAAAACTCTGGTAATTCAGGAGATGTTATTGCGCTTATCACAGCAAAACCATTACGAATTGAAATTTGTCCACTTATATCTACGAAAGACTACAGTTCATAAGTTGCGACATTTATTATAATTGTTTTAATTGTCATTACAGTGCTTATGTCTTATAGTACTCTTTTCTATAATATACAAAAAATATTATTTTTTTTTAAATATACTGCTGTAAATGTTTGTAAGTGAATATGAAGTGTTTATTTGATTGCGTCTTTGTATTTTGGGGGAGGAGGTGTAATATTATATATAGATTTTATCTATTTGTTGTTTATTTACAGCATTTTATTTAATCGAATCTGTGGCGTTATACTATATTTGTATTTTTTTTTTTATTTTTTTATGTAAAGATGAACTTACTTTTTATACAAAAATGAACTCTTATGATTCTGAAACGACTACCATTTGGATTATCAATAGCTCAATTCGCAGGAGAAATATAAGCAGAAACTCTTATGACATGCAGGGCCCACCAGCGGCCGAGCGGTAAAGTCGCTGAACACTGGTAGTTCGGTCCGAGGTTCGAATCCCGCGAACGGGCTGGCTGCATGGGCGTTTTCGTGGTTTTCCCCATGTGTAACGTGTATACGAGCCAGTTTCCCTTAGAAAGTCCTCCACGAAAGGCATCCCTCCCTTTAGGCAGATAGCCCTTGAGGCTTTGCCATAATCACACACACACACCTTATGACATGCATTAGAGAAGCACCTTTTGGCTGAACTCGTGGCATTTGCCTCGAATACTGTTGAGCTTTTCGGTGTTTAGACATATTGGCAACTTATCTGGCAATTTTCCATAAATTCATTTTCAGATTTTAAAAAGCGATTTTTCTCGAAGTTTCCAGGAAACCGGGAAATCTTATATAAACGGCTGCTTTTGGATATGGAATTCAGGTCTGTTTAGAGCGAATTAATGCGATTATACGTGCGTACACCTTCAGCATTTCCTTTGTGAATGATATCTGTGATCTGCAGTATTTGTTGCGTGTAAAATTAAACTTCCTTATCCCTGTTATTCTCTTTGATCTATGTCTGATCACAGTATTTAATAGAACTCTAAACTTCTATTACTTTCAGTATAGTGACTATGTCTTGCTGCTCATCCAGCCTGGTTATAAAATGATTGGTAAAAGCACATAGATAGCTATATTTTAGTATTCAGTTTGCCTTACTAAACATTAACAAAAATATAAAAATTACTATAAAAATTTTTGTATTTCATGCTCTTGGATAATATTTAATTATAAGACCAAATGACTTATAAAATACTTTAAATTTTGGGAATATTTAGCTGTATTTAGCTATATTTAAGCTAAGAAATTTATTAACTTTTCTTAACAAAAAATATAGTAAATATTTAAAAGTAATTATTTAAAAAATGGGATTTTTGGTATGTCATTCTAATAACAAAAGCTTCCATTTCACCGTGATAGTCATAAAATTTTGAAAATATTATTAAAAGAAATTTCAATATAATTTTATTAGAGATTTCATAGAAAGATATGTTATTACTTTTGTTTTCAAATCAAATATTCCTTTCCAAAAATGAAGAAAAGAAATACTTCGAGATCAATTACTTTATATTCAATTTACATAGAGAATAGGATTTCTTATCATGCATAATAACTTTCATATAATCTTAAGACATGCATAAAATGTAAATATATTTTTCGTTTTGCTTTAATCTATATTTCTATGAAAATGGGAAGTTATGTCAGCAGTTTGAAAAATAGGAAAACCTCTGGTGAAATTGCTTTATAAATCAGATGCAGTTTTCCTGAATTGAATACCATTAAGAATTAAATATGCATAAGTTTCACAAAAGTTATAACTTTCTTTGAATTTTTATCATTCATGTTGTTCTAAATATAAATGAGATTTAATGTTTGTTTGTGTGTGCACATGAGTGTCCATTATGAAATGATTGAATTCCTTTAATGGCGATTGCGCAATAGGAAGTTTTCTTTCCCTCATCATATTTTAAAAAATTTCTAGGGATTATCATTGGTTGCAATTTTAAAGTTCGCTGAGATTCATTTTGTATGCATTAGAAAAACACTACACGTGCATGCATAATGGGGGATTAATTTACAAGAAATATGTTCCTAACTAGATGTTGAGATTAACAATGTGTTTGCTCTTATATTGTAAACTCAGTCTAACATACCAGGCAATATATATTGCAAAGTTTGTTTTAATTTGATCTTTTTTTAATTTAATTTTGTTCCATCTCTCTACTGATATTCAAAATATACTTACTGCGTATGTAGAAAATATAAATGTTTACTCACCTTTCTGGATATTATGAGTTTTTGCCTTGTTATGGTTTATTTTATAGTTTAGCTTCTTCCAAACAACCAAAGGAAAAGGTACCATTAGAATTTCAAAATGCATACTGCCAGTTTTTATTGCATTTTTAGATGTTCTTATGAATTTATGCTTTTTTATGCTTTATCTGTTTCTTAGCTTCTTAGCAAACAGCCGAAGGAAAAGTTAAGATTAGAATTTTAAAATGCATACTGCCAGTTAGTTTTGCTCGCATTAGCTTAATCTCTGCCAAATTATGCACTCTTTTGACATGCACAAATTTACCATTTTTCAGGAATGGCCAGATCGATATGCAAGTAATAAAGCCACAGTACTGTAAGTTAAGTCTAAGAAGGCAATAGCGATTAGATTCTACCTTGCTTTGGTAGAAGATTGCACTAGTAACTAATGGAAAGAGATACGGAAAAGGATAAAAGTTTTAATAAATATTCATGTGTTCCGTTGTCGCAAATTGATGACACAGTTAGAAATTATTCTCATTGTATCTTCATAAAACCAAATAGTTCACGTGTAAGAATCAGTTGCATTTATACAAAAGAAATAGTTTGACTTGCAATTATGTTATTGTTATGTAAGAGGAAACTATTCTGTAGACATGCTTTAGATTTAAAACTACTAACTAAAGCTCATTACAAAGAAAAAATAAGTTTATTATCCTGCGCGTGACCTTGTTTTGTCAGCTCGTTATTATATAAAAGACTGATTAGTCATAATTCGCCGTTGAGAAAGCGTCTTAATAAAATTCTGAGAGCTGTTGAATGGGTTAATTATAGCTTCCTGGAAGCAGGCGAGTGGAAATAAAAGGATTAAGAGCTTCACGAAGACAATCCACATTCTCGTTAGTTATTCTTGGTTCGCTGTTTATTCAGCAAATTTTCTGTTCCCAGAAGCTTCTTAAACCAATTGTTTGCTAATAGTGGAACGAGGTGATGAATTTGTGTTTAATTCTAGAATTTGAGCTGATAGAATTCCAATAAACCAAGTTGTATCTTTGCACGATGATTTTCCTTTTCAATATCTATCTTGTTATGTTTCGAGCGATTAGTTTAAAAAGTCTAAATTTCATTAAATCTAATCTAAATTATTTGAAATGCTGTAGAGGACTTAATAATAGTATTTCTTTGCAATTAGAAATGTTAAGCAGAATCATCGTTTCATCTAAATGCTTGGTATGTTTTAAATTATCCACAACTTTGAGAACATTCGCCATATATGTATCTTATTCAGACTTTTTATTTGGCTGTTGCTCCATTTATTTAACTGTGCTTACAATTCAATGTGGGCGCTTCCTGAGGTAGAAAATAAGATTATGAGTCACTATGTTTTATTTTAATCAAGATTTATCCATAAACATTCCATTGTAGTTCAGTATCCATGTAACTATTTACATCATATATTTCCAACATTCGTTTTAGATTTTACTTCTGAAGAAATGATTTCTAATTTCTTTTAATTATTGTCCTCTCCGTCAAGGGAAGAAAACAACCAGTTTTCAAAGAAAAGCTTCCGGAGGAAAAATCTGAGGTTCTCCTACCCCTTTGCCAACTTACAACCTATCGAAAGAAATGTCTGCTCACCAGTATTTCAAGCGCCCTCCCTCCCAAGCCCTGGAACGTTTTGAAGCAGCCATTACATTATTTCTAACTTCATTAAGGAATGCATATGTAAAGCATTATTGATATAATATATATGTAGTAGAAGTACATAACATGCTATCTTTAGATGTCTTTAATTGATCATACTACTGATAAACCAATTACTTATATTTTAAGAATATACATACTAAAATTAAGCAAGAAATAATCTTGCATTAGCATTTGTTTCACTAAAAAATTTTATTCCCAGAACTGATAAAATACTTTTGCTTTTTTAAGGAAATGGGCTCTTTCTTGCCTCTCTTGAAATCCATAAATAGAATTCGTTATAAAATTTTATTCAACTTTAATTAGTTTCGTCTAATTGTAATTTTGATACTGACGTGTATGTCTTCCTTGAAAATGTACACTGGTGAAATAAATTAAGAGAATTTGCATATTTTATCGAATTGCATGAAAAGAACTGAACTGAAAGAAAAACCACTGCTTCTAAATAAAAATGCAAATCTTGTACGTCAAATACGTAAGCGTACACCTGTGTGTAGATGGAGCCAGTAGAAAAACAGACTTCATAAGCGCGTGGAGGGTAAGACGAATTGCGTTCGCTAGCACACCTCGGCGAATTTCTTAGTGTTATATAGCAGTAATCGGTTAACTTCACATCGGAACAGTAAAAATGAGTAACCGCGAACGTTTAGATGATAAAATGAGGAGGCGAATTGTGGGGAGACCAGAGGCAGGCCGATCGCAAGTCCAGATATGCAGAGAGTTTAATTTAACGCCCAGCGTCGTCTATGGAAACAGTTCCAGGATACTGGATCCATCGAGAGAAAGCCTAGGCAAGGTCGTCCAAGAGCCACGACGGCCAGAGAAGATCGCTATTTGTCCATTTAAGCAAGGTGAAACAGAGGGACTAGAGCTTCTCAGCTCTCACAGGACCTGTATGTAGCCACAAGAACCCGTGTAAGAAGGGTGACTATTTCCAAAAGACTGAATGAGAGAGGGTTGTTTGCCAGAAGACCAGCTGTTTGCGTACCATTAACGTCTACGGACAAGAGAGTCCGATTAGCATGGTACAGGCAGCATAGTGATTGGAGAACGGAGCAATGGGCGACCGTTGTGTTCACCGACGAGTCCCATTTTAGCCTAAACACCGATTCTCGCCGTACTTTCATATGGAGAGAGCCAACGACCCCCTACCTACTCCCATTGTTCGCGAAATCAACAATTATGGCGGTAACGGTGTAATGGTCTGGGCAAACATCATGTTGGATGGCCGCACACGTCTCCACGTCTTTGACAGAGGCTCTGTGACTGGTGTGAGGTATAGGGATGAGGTCATGGAGCCCTGTTCGCTTTTTCCGGGGTGCAGTGGACCCTGAGTTCATCTTACAGGACGATAACGTGAGGCCACATAGAGCTGTTCTGGGAGGCGAATTTCTCGAGAGTGAGGATTGGTAGAGTGAAGAAGTTGGAAGTATATAAGGAGTTAGCTCCCTAATTTCCTAATAACTTTGTGGTGTAATTAGAAGCATATACGACTGATTCAGGGTTCGGGTCCCAGCGAGGATGTTGCACATTTTAAAAGCATGGTACAGGCAGTTGCAGAGTCTTTAGTTCAAAAAAACCTAAAGGCTCTACAACTTGATTGATACATATTTATAAATCAATTAAGTTTTCAAGCTTCTCTGTAGAGACATTAGGCATTTTAGAAGCAGGCAAGATGAAATATGAGCAATCGCCTTCTCCGGGAATCGAACCACGGAACTCTGGAATACCGGTTCAGCGTCCAGAACCACTACACCATGAAGGCGGGAGAAATATCTTATATACTACCCCTTTTAAAGGGCGACTGGGGATTTTAGGGGACCCATTTGCCAAACCCTGGGTGAGAAGAATCATCACCCTTTTAGTTCGGGCGCTACTGCAGAGACATTAGGTATTTTTTGGAAGCAGGAGAATTGAAACATTAGCAACCGCCTTTGCCGGAAATCGAACCACGGACCTCTGAAATACCGGCCCAGCGTGCAAAACCACTACACCACGAAGGCACGCCAGGAAAGCGGGAGAAATACCTTATATCTCTCATATATATATATTATATATATATTTTAATTTTTTAATTTAATTTAATTTTTTTAACTGCATTTTTTTTGTCTGCGTCGGGTGTGCTGCGTTAACCATAAAGCCGATTATTATCGGCCAGGAAGGCTTTCTCGTAAACTAACTAACCTTATATCTCTATCCCTTGAATCACAATCTCTTCCGAATCAAAGTATTTTGCACAGAAGTATATAAATTAAATTAATAAAAAAGGAAGGAGACGTAGTCAGACTTACGACAAATGCAGAAGATGCTAGTCGAATTATTGGGAGATTACATTAAGTATTTTGCATAATTGTGCCCTGAATAATAAAACTTAGAAATGAGTAGCATTCTGGAAGCGAAGGTTGACATTTCCATTACGCGTCAATTGAACTAACTTCTTAACGGCAAATGTTTAGTAAAAGTTTAGCTAGCAAATTATTTCTTCAAAGCATAGTTTAAATTAGAATGGATTATTTTACAGCGTAAAGTTTGACTGTCTGCATCAAAGGATTTCGTTAAGGAGGTTCCGAGAAAAACTGACTCGCATAAAACAGCAATACGGGTTGTCAGTTACCATTTAGGCTAGCAAATTTTCTTGTCCTATGTGTATTTATATACTTAAGTTTACATTTTACTATACTATCATTGCACCATAAATTTTAAAACTTTATAAGGTATTTTTATTTTCTATTGCACATGCCTTCATGATGTAACTGGAAGCATATTCGAGAGGTCCAGGATTCGAGTCCCGAAGAGGCCAAATGACTCTAAAAGTGGCCTTAAGGCACTACTCTGTGTGTAATAATGCAATCTAGCTAATGAATAGTACTGCTAAGAACTTCGCGTTAAAAGAGTTACACTTGATAATTTAATTCACCAATGAGTCAAATCTTAACAGTCATTTTAAGTTTGCTCGTATTCTTCATTTATAATTATCATTAAATGGATTAGAACATTTTCTGAATAATTTCAAATTTTCGTTCACTTTTGCATGCTTACGTATTTTATATTAATATTATTTCGAATCTAAGACCAATTTTACGCATTTTGCAATTTTTGAAAATAAAAGTTTTTTATTTAAAATTAATTAAAAAAATACTTGTATTTTGAAGCTGACTCGTATTCCTACAAAGTGAAGAAGATCCGTATTTGAAGGTAATACTTTTTTAATGCCTATAAAAATGCAAATACGCAATTAATTATGTTTGATGTTAATATTGACAGTTTTACGTCATCGGTGAGTGAAAACGGCGTAATCAAGAATCATAATAGTCTTCGTTTGGTTTATTTGATTATGGCAAAGCACTCGAGGGCTATCAATCTAAAAGAAAAGATGCCTTCGTGGAGGACGTTTTAAGGAAAACTGGCTCGTATATACCTTACACATGGGAAAACCATGAAAACGCCCATACAGCCATCCCGTTGGCCAGGATTCGAACCACCGGATCATAATGGACGTATTCATGTTTGAAGTTATAACTCGCAGGTGCCTCAAATCATTTAAAGAAATCAAGGCGATAATCAAATGAGAAGAAACGGTACTTCCCAAACTTAGATCAGAATGTTAAAACTTAAAGGAAATTAATAACTTAAGTCAAAATTGTGCTTCATTGGGAATTTAATTTAAGAAAGTGCTAATTCAAACTGCTTACTCTACATTTAAAACGTACACTACTTTAAACATACACTACTTTAAATCTGAAAGCTTTCAGATTTTATATTACACTTAAAGGGATAATGTTTTCATTTACAGCCAAATACACTTTCGAGACCCTTTGGGATAATGTCCCTTAGGGTTCAAAATATTAAAAAACATCATATCTTCAGTCTAAAACATCATCAGTCTCACGCGCTGCAGATAAAAAATATTTTTCTTTTCGTACAATGTTGCAAGTGCTCGCTTTTAAATCGTTGAGTTTGTTGATCAAAATTTCGTAAATATGAAATAGATAATAAAACAAATTAGAAATTCGGGCTTCCAGGTGCCCATGTTGGGGGAGGAGGGCAGATTACGTTATTCAAAATTTGATGTTTCTAGGTATAATCGTTTTTTTTTTTTTTTTTTTTTTTTTTTTTTTTCCCCACAGTGCGAGAAACATGCATACATTCATGCAGATTATTCCTTATTTCATTTCTTTAAATAAATATATTACAGGGCTATAACATTTGGTCGTAATAATTTGAAAAGTGAAACGGACATTTGTAATGAACCGACGCAAAATGCTGTTTCGGGACTAATAGCCCTTCTTAATAGATAACGCACCTTTGGGCTAAAAATGACTTAAAATGGTTCTAAAAATAATATTCTAAAGTTTTAATTTTGATGAAAACATATTAGCCGAAAGGCGCAATTTTCCAACTGTCTATTAATTTCGTTTTGGCATTTTGTGTCGTTCACTATAAAACGGCATTTTACTTTTCAAATTGTTGCTAGCAAATGTAACAGCCCTGCATTATATATTTAAAGAAATTAAATATTTAAGAATCTGCATGGATGTATGCATGTTTCTCTCACTGTGAAAAAGGAACAGTACCTAGAGATATCAGATTTGAGTAGCGTAGTCCTCCACTCGAATATGGGAATCTGGAAGCCCAAATTTGGAATCCGGAATTTTATTACCCATTTCAAATTTTGAAAAACTTTAATGAATTTTTGATTAACAAACTCAACGATTTCAAAGCGAGAAATGGCAACACTGTACGGAAAAAAAAAGAAAAAAAAAAAAAAATGTCCAGCACGCGAGACTGTCTGTGGGAAATTCCAATGATACGCTGGTTTTTAAATATTTTGTGATACTAATGTTGAATTGAATTTTATGATTTAAAGATAAATAAAGGTAACACAAAAAACGTTAAAAAAAGGCCCCTTTGAGCGTAATATAAAACATGAAAGTTGTAAGATTCTTTTTTTTTATTTTTATTTTGTTATCTGGTAAATGTGTCCAAGCAGAAGTACCGTTACAGTCTTTGATATGAGTTCATTTTTTGTTATTCACAATTTGTAAAATATGAAATACACCTTTATTCTCTAAAATAGTGTTGTCTTTTTCTCGGTAACAATAGTGAATTATTGCAAGTCACATCATAAACATTAATATAACTATCCTGCTGAAAACTTATAATCAAGTTTCTTACTTATTTGAATTTTAGTTATTGTCATTCAGTTGCTAATAAAACTTTATCAAAACTTTCTAAGCGAAAGCCATCATGATCAAAATACCTTTTAAATTGTTTCACATCCTACCCATATTTACTTTCTTTTATGAACAATAAATTTTCTCTCGCAGCTAGCATCTACCTTTCTGCACTTAACATTAAATCCATAGTTTAGAAGGCTTTTATAAAGGTAAATACCAAAAATATTGTCCTTTTCCCAGAAGGTATCGATGAATTATACTCTCTGTGTTATAAACATTTCATCAGCTTATTAAAGCAGCATCCAATTCCCTACTGTCATTAAAACAATTAACTCAGAAATAGCGACTTCCTGTGACCGGGAAGCACTCAATTTGAGATATCTTCCTTTTAATCACCTTTAATTATCTTCATTAAACTGCCGATAAATCAAGGCGTAATTACTCGATAAGCTGTAATTTGAAATCAGAATCTCAAGCTCATTAAAGAATGCGAATTGCACATTATATCAGAAAATGGTATCAATTATAACAGTTTAAATGAAATAAGATCATAAAGCAGATAGTTATGCCTGGCACTTGCTTCAAGAGCGTAAGGTTACCTTACAAGAGGACTTAAAAATCAATTCTTCACATATGTCATAGTTCTACTTATGCAGGATTTTTCTAGTTAATCTCATAGAATTTTAAACGTCAATAACTTAGGATGTGCACATGGAAGAAATGCCCTGTAAACTATATGTAAAAACATTATTTATGCAGGTTTTTATATATAAGAATTCTTCGAAAAGTGGTTGTGTTAGAATGACAGCTTTAACTGGAACAATAGATCTGCTGTAAATGTTGGGTTCTTGCCATTCACTGGATCTTTGTCTCTCTAGATTATTTTATTTCATGTTAAAATACAACAGTCTACTGAAAAGTATCTCCTTAAATGAACTTAATACCAAGACCACCTAAGCAAATCACAAAATCGCTGCCCAGTTTGTGATACATTTTTTAGTAATTTGGTAAAATAGTTTGCGAGAACGGCCATTAAAGATGGCGGCTACACAATATTGAAAAATTATGTGGATTTACTCAGAAACATCGGAAATAAGCTATAAAGTTCTAGTTAATTTACGTTCCTTTGGCTACTAGAACTTGAGGAAGAGTCTAACGGCTAATCGCTGGTCTTCTTACAGCTGTAAAGACATCTCAACACACCAAAAGGCGCACTCTTGTTTTAGGAGATTATAAGAATATTTTGCTGTCATTCCCTTCTTTCCATCAATTAGCTATAAAATTGCACGTATTTTACAGAAATTTAACTTTCGGTTCTTTATTATCTTATCAATAAAATTCCGAGTTCCATACTCAAGGACCCTGTTCCGGACATGAATTCCTGTGGTATTTATAGGATTCCTTGCCAGTGTGGTCAAACTAAGCGAGCCTTAAAATTTCTTGTTAAGGAACATGAGGCATATGTTAGGAAAATGGAAACAAAGAAGTATTCTGTTGCCCAGCTTTGTTGGTCCGAAAATCACACTTTCAATTTTTCTGCAGCCAAATTTACTCAGAAAACATCTTCCAGTGGTGAATTAGATTTTCTAGAGGCATTTCACATTCAAAAAAAATATTTCTGTTCTGGTTAACGACCCTGATTCCAATCCATATTTGCCTTTAAGGAAATTATGTTTTAGTTCTCGTTTCATCAACAGATGGCGCCAGTAGCTTAATTCCTGCCCAGCTATTCTTATCTTATCTCATTCATTTGCACTTTGACAGCTGAGAATGTTGGTTCGGTAAAACCATCGAAACTAGTCCTATGAAAATTGGAAAATATAATGCTGATTTTTGTTATTTGACTTCTAAATTAATACTTATTGTATCTTAATTATAAAGACATTTCAAGTAAGGGTTAAAATACCCGTTTATTCACTCAAAGAAATAAAGAAATATTTGACAGATGGCCCCTTTCGGGTTTATAGGAAAGCCTCCACTTGAGCTTTAACTTAAGATAGGAAATAAGAAACTAAACTATTCCTAACTAACGAAAATCTATCCGAAACTATACAGAAATAACTAACCGAGTTGGCCCGTAATTAAACCTTACCGGCGAATACTAACAGGCGCGTAAATCTACGGCTGAACGTAATAAGATAGGCTTAAAGCAACAACGTGGCTCAAAAGCAGAACACGTTCTACAGAAAACTTCTGAATGACTGAACTTCCCATTAAACACTAGTTCTCCTTTATTTACAGAAAACGCTATACTGAAAATCCATACTGGTAGGGAGTTGTTGGTGGGAAACAAGAATTTAGAAGAAAAGGTCTCTAAATTAAAAATAATTATGAAAAAATAATCTTTACAGAGCTTTTGCATGAAGTACGGAATATTTCAATTATGCATACATTTAAAGTCAATTTTGAAACGGAAGTTTGATTTTATAATTTCAAAAGAGATTTATTTAACAACAGATTTACAAAATTTAGAAAAATGGCAACAGAAAGAACCATCTATAAAGCGCTACGCTTTCACTGTTTATTCTACGAGATTCAAAATGGGCAAAAAAATTGAATATTAGGTATCAATTAATTTCACCGAAGCAGACCAATAACAAAGTTTGAAAAGATTTAAATTTGAACGGTCACCCGAAACTCTATTAAAGCTTAATATGGTTAGGTAGAACATCGAAACATTTTACATAGTATTAGATTAATATATATTTAGACTAACAGGGGAACGTTATACATCTTTTGCAAACATAAAAAATGAAAAAAAAATGTAGACACAGACAGACAGAAGGAAGTACAGGGGACACTAAAATACCGCCATGGGCAAAACTGGTATCGCCCTACAACCGGGAATCGAACCACGAACCTCTGGAATACCGGCCTAGCGTGCAGAGCTACTACACCACGAAGGCACGCTAGGAAAGCGGGAGAATAACCTTGTAAATTATGTAGCATAATCACATTAAAATATTTAATGTTTTCAATTAGATACGTCATGTGACCGGTGTTTTACTTAAATCAATCAGAATAAAAATTTAAAAAGTAACATTCTTAAAACCTGCATTAGGAATCTTTTAAAAACCTACTTTTTCAATCAATAACAGACAAATTATTTTTGAAAGGTAAATATCTTACATTTTACCTAGTGAAAGCGGATTTGATTGAAAAGTGAAACAGCGCATTTACAATGGACGACATTTAAAATGAATCAAAGCCGAATCATGTTTCGATTCTAATAGTCCTTTTGGGATATAAAGTATTTCCTTATTTACATTTATTTTGCAAAGTGATAATTTATGCATTAATAATATATATTTATCAAATACAGTATACAACATTTTATAGAATTGTTATTTTATACATAGAAAATTTAGTTGAAAAGTGTGCATTTGGAGTTTGCTTGAATAAAATACTTTCAGTTTTAAATTTTGCTCACTCCGTTTGAAATGTTTCATTTGAATCAAAAAATAGTAGGAATAATGATATTCTGAAACACACTGCAAGAAAAAAGTGGGGTAAAAAATGTAAGAAACACTGTCGAAGAGAGCTAACGTTTAATACTCTCAAAGTTTTTATAAATACTCTGCATACCTGGGAATTATAATGTGTTACATAAAATGAAAAGTAATGACTATTTATAATTCAAAGGAAATACAAATTACATCATTTTTTTTAATGGAAGAAGATAAACATTATTTTGGAATTTATTTATTTTACTTATTTTGGAATACATAACAGAAAATTAAAATGTATTTAATAAAATCAATTAGTTAGACAATTATTTAAAATATAATATAATATTTAAATATTTTTACAATTTTTATTTGCGATCTTAATTAAATATTAGTCATAGTTCCAAGAATAAGACTTATTTACAGAAACTTAAAGAAAGGCGTAAAGTATTTAATTTGGGATGAAATATTTATGAAATATTTAATGCATTTAAAATAGAAAAGTGAATCTTTTGACAAGATCAAATGAAAAATTTAACACGAATTTAAATTCAGTTAAATATTTGAATATTTGGATACGGTAAATTTGCGACAGAACTTTAAGCAAATCCTCAGAAGATTTTAACCTCAAATTCGAAGACCATGCAACCAATGTGACACAGGTTTTTGTCAATGCCGATGTAAGAAAAGGTGTTTTCAAGATTTAATGAAAGTTTTTTTAACTGAATTTAAGTGATAGCGTTCCCGTTTTGAAATAAACTCGAGGTTTTAAAAAACAGCTTTTGAGTCACCGCTTATAATAATAATAATCTTTTATATGGGAAAACGCTATAAAACCAACAATGGCTGCAAATATAAATTTTACCAATCTAGGAAAAAAAGTCTCAATAAAAAATAACAGCAAGACATATAATAAATAAAAACCGCACCGAATTACGTTGCCCTCTCTTCAACTAACTTAATTAGCGTTTGAAGTGGATATAGCATCGACCACACAGCAATTTTTCTGACTGTGATATTTGGCTAAAGCTCTTCGCAACACAGTTTTACGGTACGCAATCTGTCAGTTTCTATCTAGTTATAGTCATAATGCTAGTACTTATAATCTGATTTGTTTGAACTAAAATAATCTCTTTCTGTAGCACAGCAAGAACTTAATTTAAGGACATATTTACAACAGAATTAAAATCAAAATAGGAATTAAATAATACGTTTTATTTACTATCGTAATAAACTATAACAAATGCAAAGACAAAATTTACAAAGCGCATAAAGCAAATTTACCAATTCATAATATTAAATTTGATCCAAAATTCATTATTATCAAATTCAGTGAAAGTAATATAAAATTCTGATGTGGACATAAAATGACGTCCTTGTACGACTATTGCATTATATATATATATATATATATATATATATTTTGCTGCGTTTCGTTTAAACTTATTTCCTCGAATTTCATTGCAGATATATTTTTCATTCATTCAATTCAGTTCTAACGTCACGGAAGGCAAATAAAGTCAAAATATCGTCATTCAAATTTGCAAAGTGCAGAAAAACCATAAAGCACGAAATGCAATCAAAAACAGTTTTTACGGTTAAAATTATAGTTTTTGTAAGCAGAAACAAGAAAACGGGTCTCCGTGCATGAAGACAGATATTTTTTGCTGCAAAAAGTGAAAGTTTACATTTGTTCCCACTCGGCAAAAAGACACTAAAGTTGGTACAGACAATGCCTTCATTCACTATTCTTATAAAGCTTTTCAAATATTAACAAATGCCGTCTTATTAGGCTTAATAGCACATAACAAACTTTTAAGTTGTTGATAATTCTTCATCTATTGCATGCAGATTAACTAAAGATATAAAAGCCTTAACCGGAACATAAGAATGACATAATTCAACCACTTTTAAAGCAAAAAATGTAAAATTTACCATCATATAAGAATAAAAAAAAATGAGCCCATTAAGCCAAGTACATGTTATAGCAGTACCATGTACAAACTTTTAACGTTCTGAGACTACTATTTTTGAATTATGCAAGATACATACATACGTACGTATAAATGTCACGAAGAAAATATCTTCTGATTTCTTTTTAAACCCATTTTACTGTCCGTTTTTCAAAAAGAACCCTTTATTCTGTCCGTACGTACAGCTGTCACGCGAAAATATTCTTCAAATGAATTTAAGAGCGGTGCAAATGGATATATTCGTTGAAATATGATACCCGAAATTTTTCGCAGATACAATATTTCCTATACTTCGTACAAGGTAATAAAAATTAATTCGTAAAGCTCTAAAAATATATGACAAATTTCGTAAAATTTCTATAGGAATGAATTTGCATCAGATTAAATATTCATAAAATGAAGTCTGTAAGCTGTATACAGTGCACGAAATATTTTGTTAAACATGAAAATGCTTGTGAATCCGTAACTCATCATTTATCAATAAAGCTTCTTAGGAAAAGGACAAGGAAGTATATTGAATAGTTCTTCATGTCTTAGTTAGAAGCGATAGCGATATTTATTGCACAATAGTTTTGAAAACAGCCTAAGGATTCTAAAAATAAAAAAGACTTCTTTTTAAAATTTCCGTTAGGAAAATTTGTTCATGTTATCGATCCTCATCTAAAATAGAATTACTTATTTTCATGTAACTTAAAGTAGTGTTGCTGTATAACAAGTAGTCAACCAGGCGAGGAGTAAGTACGATTGCACTAGAAGTTAGAAATTAGCTCTAAGCCCTGCTAATTTTAATTGAAGTATAAAAGTCAAGATGAATATTCAACCTTGTCAGTAAGAAAACATAAATTCCAGCAAGTTTTTTTTAATACAGTAAATCCAACAAGGTAAGTCTCAGTCAACTTCTAGTCTCAGTGAATTACTCGGAACGAAACTTGTTTTAGCTATTTAGATAATCGACCAAGTATGGCCCTTCAAAATACATTTATCTTTTCTGTTGTGAAGCTCCAAACAAGGGAGATTAACCCATGCATTTGTGCTTTTTACTTCCTTGTACGAAGTAAAAAGGAAGCATTGTATACGCGAAATGATTCAGGCAACATATTTCAACGCAAATATCCATTTTCACCGCTATCGAATGCAATTTAACGATGTTTTTGAGTGACATCTGTACGTAAGGATAGAATAAAAGACTCTTTTCCTCCAAAAAATTATAAAACTGCTTTAAAATGAATTCTGAAGAGAATTTTTCATGGTGTCTGTATGTACGTATGTATGTATCTCGCATAACTCAGAAACGAGTAGCCTCAGAACGTTGAAATTTCGTATATAGAACTGCTATAACATGTACATGTGCGCCTCGTATTTTGGTTGCAATCGGCCGCACCAAACGTATAGAAATATATTTATGTATATATATATATATATCCATTCTGTTACCCGGCTCAATGATCTCAGTTTCTTTACTCTTATAAGTTTGTAAATTGTGCATTTTTTGCTTTAAAAATGATTGAATTATGTTGTTCTTATCTACCGGTTAAGTTTTTTTATGCCTTTAGCAAATCTGCATGCAATATTTTTAGAGTTATCAACAAATAAGTGCAGCTAGGCCTAATTATTTTTGCGATGGCGGCCATGTTTATTTACATTTGAAATAGGCAGAATAACGGATTTGTTGCCAATCTACAGAAACTAAGCTTCGCAAAAACAAAGATAACGCCTTCTTTTATTATTGCGAATTAAATCATGGTATTCTGGAATTTATTAGAAGAAATAAGTGTCTATGATATATTTCGTAATTTTTAATATAGATATTTTGAGTTGTTATGTATATTTGCCTTGTCGCGAAGTGAAAACTGAATTAATTGAATGAGAAATACTGAATCGTCTGTGAAAAACTGTTTCTTTTTTGTTTTGTTTGCTTAATTTCTGTTATCTTTCTAGATTTATTATAGTATTTGAATCATGTGGCAACGATTAGATAATTCTTGAAATGAATTTTGTGCATTCTGAGTTATAATATGAACAAAATATAACGCTGTTAAGTGAACCTAGCGCCAGAGTGTCGCTATGGTAAACAAATATAGTGAATTTTAAAGAGTGCATTTATTCTATTGTGGTTTATGCTCTATCGACGAATAAGATTTAATTCAATCCAATAAAGTTTAAATGAAATGCAAAAAAAAAAAAAATGCGCATAATTTATTATTCCGTGCAAGAAAGTCATGTGGTATACACATTAGATTTTTTAATTCTTACCTTCCGCATTAGGATCACTATTTATTTTAGTATGTTTGTTTTTTATCTCGTTGATTTACTGTATTACAAAAACTTCGTGGAATTACTGATAGGTTGGATATTAATCTTGACTTTTATATGTAAAATACATATAAGTTATCAAATAACACAAATCCTGTTATTTCTTCTATAATTTTCTGAAAATAAAGTTAACGTTAATAAACCAGACAATGTATTTATCTACATATATCTGTATTAACGTTAATTATCTAATTATGAAACAAATTTTACATAGCTCATGGTATTTTTATGCAATAATAATTATTTTTTACTTTACTTAATTTAATTCTTGGCACATCTTTGAATACACACTGCTTACTTATATGTATAATACCTTTTAAAAATAAATAAATATTTAAATAATTGTTTATTATGTTTGATAATTTTAGTTCTCTCTGCTAATATTCTGAAGCAAGGTTCAAAAACATGTGCATAAGATGTTTATGAGAATAATTAACCAAGTAACGTTTTAAAGATGAATTTCTTACTTAAATATGCATGAAGCAAACTCGTTAACAATCCACTTACATGCATTAAGCCTCTGAAATTGTTACTTTATAGAATATTCATTTGCAGCTTTCAGTGCAAAATCAAGCTACAAAATTTTTATTAAAAATGTTGATTAATTACCTTACAAAGCGGTTCCTCTGAACATTTCCTAGACATTTCTGTTCTTTTACCAGCTTTGTGCGTTTTAGAGGAGCATTTTTGGATAATTTATTATAGATTATGTCAAATGGTTATTCAAGTTTAGTATCTGCTTTTTGATTAAAGTGTCCATCCAGCATTAGTGCATTTTTTTTCAGTCCTTTAATCACTATAGCTGTTCCTTTTTCATCTTATCTCATATCTCTTCCTCTTGATAAATGAGTGGATTTAGGTTTGAAAATTTCAACTTAGCTTGCTACTAACTGTTCAAGGTTTCGCAAGATGATTTATGCGTTTTGGTCGTAATGGTTTTCCTTTAGAGTAACGAGATTTTTGAAACAGCTGGCTGGAATACTGAAATTTTGTTTTGATTAACGTCTTGGATTTACTTAAGAAATTAGCAAAATGACGCCGAGGAAAGTACTCTCCCTTTAGTGATAAACTTCCATATTCCATTTTGCATTTTCTGTTTTTGATAATATTTTTGAACTAATTGGAACTAATTAGAATTTTAGAAGAACGAAATGATAAGTGATATAAAAAAGGTACGAAAATTCCTGAATTTTAAAGAAACTTAAAAGGCATAAATTTCACACAGATTTAAAATATCCATACGCATTTTATGTGTTATACAAGTAGTGATATAATAGCTTTCAATAAGGTAAGGTTTCAAAATATGTTTATTTTTTCATAATACTGCTCATGTAAAGAACATATATCGGTTAGATTTTGAATTACTATTGGTACAAATTGTTATACTTAGATAGGTAATTTTAGTGGAATTATAAGTAAAATTGATGTATTTCTTTTTTATAATGTGACATGAAAAATCTAAAGAGAAGCTATGCTGAAAAGGTAATAATAGAGAAGCAAGTGCCTTTAATATTGGGTATCTCTGTAATTTGGCGAGATATCGCCAAACTGGCATCGGTTTTGGCGACTTATTTTATCTCCAAATTTGACGAGAAATCGCCGAAAGTAGCCAAAGTTGGCGATAATTTGGCGACTTTTTGGTTTGGAGCCTGTTTTACCGTAATAGGTGTTGTAATTGAATAAATGTAATTGACCACTATGTTAGCTGTAACCGTAATTCGACAACCTTATTACTTTCCAGTAATTTCGAAAAGCAGAAAGTAGTAGAAATATCTCTGCGGCCGGTTGAAAACTGTATAAGGCCGAAGAGAGGGCATCTGCTTTCAGTTGCTTAGTTATTGTTGTCAAACTCTGTTCACTTTTAAGAGTGAGCCGAGGTTTATCCACAAAAATAATTTAACAAATCGCAACCGAGCAGCTGAAATAAATGATAAGATGAAACTAAACCTATAATTTAATTTTTCATGCAATTTGGACTATGATTTCAAATCAAAATTTTAAACAAAAACTGAAGAAAAGAATTGTTTCTTATTTTTACAGATTGAAACAACAAAATAAGCTTCAATTCATTTATTTTGTCAAAGAAATTGAATTCTCCTAGTAAAACAACAGGAAATACCCCTCCGGTAAGGTAAGAGATATATATTTGCGTTAGAAAGGATTCCTTTGCGAAAGTCATTCTAAGAGAAACTAACTAATATTTACACCAGACGCATTTTTTTCCTGAAGAAGTAGAATGCCTTCGTGGAAAATTTTCTATGAGAAACTGATCATTTTTTATTACCCAAATAACCCTGGGAAGTCCCTTCAGCTGTGCGTAACCGAATCCTGAGCAGTGTGTCAAGTTTCATAGTTTTAACCTGTTAACGACTGAAGAGCTGTTAAAAGGAGACAAAGTGTGATCCTTTGGCCGACGCATCATATTTTAACAGATTATCCTTCTTTTAGTTTTAAGTCATTTAATGTGTAACTGAATATTATGGCAGTAACCTACATTTGAAAAATGCATTTAAACGACGAGTTTCTGTAAGATTATTCATAGAACTTTTAATATATTTTGGAAGAATATGATTTTATGTCATACTTGAGGTATTTATGATTCAATAATTTATTTATTTATTGTTATTAGTTTGTTATTTAGTACTAGTTTTTAATTATTATTAGTTTGCTTTTTTGCATTGCCATACGGTAGGTGATAAACCATTCATTGTTAAGTAAATATATGTTGCTTCCTTTTAACTAAACTGTTAGTTGTAATCATAAATTATTGTTTTGCTTTTATAGTTTCCTGCCCACCAACGGCCTGTGGTAAAGTCGCTGAAAACTGGTAGTTCGGTCCGGGACTGGAATTCCGGCAAACGGGCTGGCTGTGTGTGTGGCTGGCTTTCTATAGTTCCTCCCATGAGTTTACTAACCACATTCCCTTAAAAGGTCTTCCACAAAGGCATCCCTTCCCTCAAGCAGAGCCTTTAAGTGCTTTGCCATAATCAAATAAACCAAACCAAAGCCAAGCTTTTTTACTTTCAATATATAACATATGTTTACTTTAATTGATCAATATGTTAACTTCAGACCATGCAAGATGGATCATTTAAAGCTTTTCTTGGCGCAAGAAGCTCGCCAGTCAAACAACTTGTATAAAAAATATAATTACTAATAATATCTTCATTGATAGCCGAACATATTCGTCAACATTCTCTAAATTATAACACTATAAGAAAATGAGCAAAATTTTAATGTAATTTATTACACTAAAATATTCTGATTATACTAAAATGTTTATAGGCAGAGCATTTTAATATGTTAAATAATACGAAGACACATTTTTCTTCTTGGATTAACTGATTTCTATTTCAAAGGAAAACCGAGGCTTCTTCAGATGCAAAGTAAAAAATAGATGCTTTAAAAAAAGAAAATAATAATAAAACTAGACTATTTACCAAAGGCAAGATATTAAATCCTATAATACTAGGCCTCCAAACAAAAATCGATGGGTTTAAATCTGCTGCAGAGAAATCGATGCTCAGAATAAAATTTATCTGTTCGTTTCAACTTTTATTTTCGCTCTTCGAAGATTTTGCTGTTGATCTATTACATTTTATACGCAATATGCAATTCTAGATGCATCAAGCCGGATAGATAACACTGCTCAGTCTATTTAAATTTCTAACGAGAAATACTTTTGATTGCTTGCAATTTTATAATTCTGACAAGTCTTAGCAAAATTTATGTTTATGCAGTGAGCTTCTAATTAACCAGGGCGAAACTGGGCTGCTGGTTAATTGGACTTTGGGCTAGAAAAGAGAAAATTTTATTTACTCTGGAACGATGGAAAAAAATCCTACTTTAAACAATGATAATAAGTCAAAATATCTGCGGGGAATATCCAAACGAGAGGGAATTGCGTAGATAGTTGATAACGTCAAGGTATTTAGAAATTGCTTTTATCCATAACCATTGCGTAATTTTGATGTCTGTGTTTTAAAACTTTTAAACACACTACTGAGGTGTTGAGTAACCAGGGGTTAATTTCTAAAATTAGAAGCGTCGAATTCATATGGTAGACCGTCAGTAAAGTGGAACAAGAAGAAATAAATAAATGAAATGACTAAATAAAGACATGGCTCTGTATACGGTAAGTATATGTATTACATATTTCTCATTGTAATGGTTTCTTTATTTTGGATACATTTTATCCAGCTGTTTTACAGCGTTAAAACTTATTTATTGAATTTGTAGAATCCCAAAATTACAGTTTCTATTAAAAATTGCGGAAGATACCTTTGTTGATATATCGCATTATGTTAATTAATTAGTTAATAGTTGAAAATAAAAATTTTAAAACATCCTGAACGGGTCGCATATTTCACAAGTGCACATCAGCGTAGCCACTGAGGGAGGAGTTTCAAAAATGGACCAATGAGCTTCTATTGCTCTTGTGACGCTAAATCGCCGTGCTTCGAGCGAATATTGTTTACGTTTTAATTTGCATTTGTTTTGCAGTTATAAATGTATGGTTTAATAGTAGAAAATCTCGCAGTGCTTTCGTTTTATGAGATTAATTATCTGCTGACATTTCACTTTCGCAATTTTTATCACGCATTGATATTTGGATTGATGTTTATGGCATATTATAGCTCTTTACATCTAGAAAATGAATAAAGCTATATTATGCATTTACTAACACCTGATTCAAGTGTATCGTTTTTTTTTATTACTGAGCTGAGAAGGACTGGAAGTGTTACAATGAATTTAATGTTTTCTTATTTCAATACTCGCTTTCTTTTGCTTTTGAAGTGTAAAATTCAGAATACATATTGTGTATGATCTAATTATATCCATTGTTAACATCAAAAGTTATATATGAATAAACTGAATGTATTCGTTGTGAAGAAGATAAATTCATTCTGTTTAATGATTATTTCTTGTGTAGACAGTACATTTAAGAGAGAGCAGTTATTAAATGTGAAATTTAACACATTAAATGTATACAAATGCAGATTGGTAAAGTTCACTTTGGATAAAATTCTGCATTGGCTATTATTATAGAATACCTTTCATCTTTTTCATATAGATTGCAATAAAAATTGCTGGCTTCTGTTTACACATATGATTGGTATAAATATTTTTCTCATATTCATAGTTTTATGTAAAGATAGCATTTGGGCTTAGATGTTTATCACATATTTCTTTCTTCATCTTATTTACCACTTATTAAGTAATATTTCACATGGATATTTTTGCGAAGTATCCAACATGCGTTTGTATTTATTTCAAATTCTTTCGACCAGGTAGTAAAATCTTCACAATTGTTTATATTTGATCTAACTTCGCAACGAACATTTTCAGAAGAAATCGACGATGCTTTAATTTTTTGTACAGAAAATTGCGTGGCAAAATATTTTCAACCATCTTGCCTAAATCTTAAAGCACGCGAAAAGTTATGTGACATGACAGAAATATTACTGGATGCCCATTGGTCCATCCTAGGAGCCACTCCCTCGGTGGCTACACAGATGTGCACTTGTGAAATATGCGAATGGGTCCAGATTTTATATTACGCTCAAAGGAGCGTTTTATATAAAGTTTTGTGTGTTACCTTTATTTATTAAATATCATGTTCTTCGCACTTAAACCATAAAATTCAATTCAACAGTAAATCATAAAATAATTTAAAAAGAGCATACCTTTAGAATTTCCGATGTACAGTCTCGCGCGCTGAAGGTAAAAATGTCTTTTACAGTGTTGCCATTTCTCGCTCTAAAATAGTTGAGTTTCTTAATCAAAAACTCGTAAATGCTTTACAAAATATGAAATAGATGATAAAACAAATTCCAAATTTGGGCTTCCAGATGCCCATCTTCGAGTGGAGAACTACGTTATTCAAAATTTAAAGTCTATAGGTACCTTTTATTTTCACAGTGCGAGAAACATACATACATTCATGCAGATTCTTCTTTATTTAATTTCTTTGAATATAAGGTAGAGCTCGAATATTTGGTGGCTACAATTTGAAAAACGAAACGCCGTTTCTGGCGAAGCAATGCACAATGCCGAAACGAAGCCCTTTCGGGCAAATTGCCACTTTGGACTAATAAACAAAATTACAAATGATTATCTGTGTTTTTGAAATTTAGTTTATGCTACCCTGCTGAAACATTTTACTTTCACTCCACACGTATATTACAGCATTATACAATACATTAATCAGTTACAATATAATAACATGAAGTACGAAAAATATACAATAAAAAAAAAATCTGAAATGTTTCAGATTTTAAATTACGTCCAAAGGGGCGTATTTTAACATTTTGTGTGTTACCTTTCTTTATTAAATATCATGTTCCTCGCACTTAAACCATAAGATCCAGTGCAACAGCAATATCGCAAAATAGTTTTAAAACGAGCATATCTTTAGAATTTCCGATACAGAGACTCACGCGCTGGAGACAAAAATATTTTTTCTGCACAACGTTGCCATTGCTCGCTTTGAAATCCTTGAGTTTGTTAATCAAAAATTCGTCAAAGTTTTAAAAAATAGGAAATCGATCATAAAACAAATTTCAAATTTCAAATTTGGTCTTCCACATGCTCATATTCGTTGGAGGATTACGTTATTCAAAATTCGATGACTGTACCGTTATTTTATGACAATGTGAGAAATATACATACATTTACGCAGATTTTCATTATTTAATTTCTTCAAATATAATGCAGGACTCTAACATTTTATGGCAACAGTTTGAAAAGTGAACCGACATTTATGAGTCCGACGCAAAATGCCAAAACGAAACTAATAGTCCTTCGGGATTCAAATCCCTTTGGACTAATAATGTGAAATGTAATATGAAAAATTTGTACTATGAAATTTACAAATATGCAGTATGAAAATGAAACACGAAAAATTTCATAGAACACCAGTATTTAGCTTAATTTACCAACACGTACAACTAAGTTTAGTTACAGAAGGAAGCAAAAGCGTTTACTGGCGATCTTCAAGTGTTACAATTTATTACATTGTAAGTTTTTATAAATTGTAAATGAATTCTGTATAAAGACACTATTTTCTAAAAATTTATTATTTCTAACAACTCAAGTCTATATTTAATTAATGGATAAGATGCATAAGTTCCAAACTCAAGTGAAACATTAAAAATATTTTTAAAATATAGTTAAGAAAAGATACTACCGACATTAGAAAATATGACTACTAAATCCGTCACTTACTCAGCTCAATGGCAAGACTTCGGTAAGACATATTTACCTTCAGAACCACTGCCACCCTGAGAATTAAAAAAGAGAAATTATTTCCTTCCGCTGCTTCGCCAGAATTTAATTTATTGGATTACAAAAGAAGTGTTCCCTATCGCTGACTCCGCTAGAGGATCGTAATTAATTTAAGTCTCCGTCAATGCAATTTTTTGGTTTCCGTGGGAAAATGCTAAATAGTGATAGCCAAGGATTTAGAATTAACGAGATCAAGCAATCGCAATCTAAGAAAACAATTTGCATTCCGAAGGCCTGGGTCGATATTTCAGGATTAAAAATTATCACAGTTTTGTAAGAAAAATAAATTGTCAAATGTTTAAGTGTTTCTGGATTCCAGATATTTCATTTTCTGCATAATTTAAATAACTTTGTGTTATTTCGTATCATTCCGAAAGAAATGTTTTGGTTCGCACGGCATGTACAATTAATTTATCAAGGAAATATGAGATGTTTGTATTATCAATCTAGAAACTGCCTGAAGCCTAATGAAGTTAGAAGCAGAATAAATGTTAAGATTTTCGAATATTGTATTGGTGCTCGAAATGGTAATGAAAATAAACGTGATTTTGATTCCGCGTTTTCATTTCTTTTTTGTGTAATTTAATATCATGAGTGCTTAGTCTCGAAACGGCATTTTACGTCCAATCACTTTATAGTAGTTCGACGTAAGGCTGTATCACTTTTTAAACTGTTGCCACCAAATATTATCGTCCTGTATTATAAAGAAACTAAATAAAGAAGAATCTGCAAGAATCGATGCATGTTTCATGCATTGTGAAGAAACAACGGTACCTAGATTAACCAGATTTTGAATAACATAGTCCGCCACCCGACCGTGGGCACCTAGAAGCCCGAAGTTGGAATTTGGAATTTGTTTTATTGTGTATTTCATATTTTGTAAATTTTTAACCAATTTTTGATTAGAAAACTCAAAAAAGAAAAATCTGAAATGTTTCAGATTTTAAATTACGTCCAAAGGGGCGTTGGAGCTCGCCTTCAAGACTGGGGGCGGAACTGAGCAAAGTCGTATTGTCACCTGTAGGGTGTTCAAGGCTTTTGCCAACGACAGGCGCAATCTTGACTCTTTGCAACGATGAATTCTGTGGGCTTTCTCTGATATCAGACAAGCGAGATTAAACACAAGAACAACAGCATTTAAGTTTTATTAGTTGAAATTCCTCAGTTTTTCTATCAAGAAGCTGATAGAAATTGCTCAGTTTTTTTTTCTATCAAGAAGCTGACCCCCGGGAGTCGACGTAGAGAACTCTGCGAAGCTACTGGCTGGGATCTGTACCTAGGCAGTCTCGGCCACGGGGGTATAAAATTTATGAACTTGGTTATTCTAAAGGCCCTGGGAAAGGTCACTTATTGGCCGGCCTCGGGGTCTGGCACATACTAGAGCGGCGTGGTACTAGTAGCCCGGGAAGGGTTAGCGCTCCCGAGTTCGCCGAGTAATGTCCCGCTGCAGCCCAAGAGACTGGTGGGTGGCAAATTAACGACCAGTGCCTCTGGGAATCTTCCTGGGCGGTGCGCCTTTCTCCTCTCCTTCTGAGGGGCCAGAGCGGAGGTTGAACTTCCGCGCCTGGTTCTAAGGAGTGGGGGGACCTGCAGTAAGTTTAAGTTCGCGAAGCAGGAAAGCCAAGATTTATCTTTTATCTTATCCAGAAGCTGCATAAGTTATAGAGAAAAGCTTATAGTTTGGTTTATTAAATTACGGCAAAGCACTCGAGGGCTCTTTGCTTTAAGGGAGGAATGCCTTCGTGAAGGACTTTTTAAGGGAAACTGGCTCGTATACGCGTTACACATAGCGAAAACCAAGAAATCACCCATGCAGCCAAGACAGTTCGCGGGATTCGAACCTCGGACCGAACTACCAGTGTTCAGCCACGTTACCGCTCGGCCGCTGGTGGGCCGAAAATGCTTATAGAGAATACCCAAAATGATAAATACGTCCTATACATAACATCAAACCATGCACAAAATTGAAACCTTCAAATGTAGAAACTCACCCATGTACAAAACCTTGAACGTTTTATTTGACAATTTTTCCTATAGATTCGCAAAACATTTCGACTTCTAACATTCAGGTGTATTACTAAGGAGAACGCATTTAAGGTCTCAGTTCAGTTAAAATCTTCTAGAAATTATTTCGCATAGCTTGCTAGAAGTGAGAATACTGCAGGTTTATGTTGCATTACGAATTCTGGAAAAAAAAAAAAAAAAAAAAAAAAAAAAAGGAAACCATTACTGTTGACTACGTTATGTTACATGAAAGCTCTGTGTTTTCAAAATCAAAATTTGAAAGCTGCTTCAATTGCTAAGATACATTGTACGCTGTTCTTAGCAGATAAAGACACTTTTCAGTATTGCATTAGAGCCCGAAAAATAGCGCAGTTAAATCAAGCCTTGATATTGTCCTATATTTAGCATGTCCTCAGCTAGCGGAGGATTTTATAACCTACCCTTCAATTCGCCACTACTCTCGATTCAGTAATGCTTAAGCTAATGGATTGATCTCTACTTCTGTTGATGATTGGTTAATTTTTTTCAATGGCGGGCGCAAGTCATCATAGACGTTGGCCCCTACTAAAGCCACAGGGTGGTCCCTTTATTATCGAGGCACTTAATAAGTGAACCCCCTTTGTCTCCTATGAAGGAACGGACAGTTACAACCATGCCTTCTCCGGGATTCGAACGCGGTACCTTTAGTCCACTACATTGTCTGTGCAGCTGATGATTGGCTATTTCTTGTTAGATATTAACTGTCTAAATAAAGTATGTAAAATTAAGTTAAAATATGATATACAACTTCCAGGTATGAACACCTAATTTACGAATTCATTGGCAATGAATTTGCAGCTTGGAATGGTCCTTCCAAGTTGCAAATTCAACTGAAACTCAATGACAGTAAAAGAAGTTCGATGAAATTAATATTCTTAGATATAATAGAAGGATTTCTGTAACTTAGTTCTACAATGCTTAAAAGGCGATAACTGGTAACTTATATTCGCTGTGTTAGTGTGCTTAACGAGCAACTAAATTTATTAACAAAAATGTGTTGAACACAAATTTATTATTGATTCTTAAATCCCAACTCTTAAATACTTGATTAGGTATATTTTTGCCTTTTTTATTTTGACTCTAAATACTTGATTAGGTATATTTTTTTCCTTTAATTATTTTAACTCTTAAATACTTGATTAGGTATATTTTTGCCTTCTTTTCATTAAATTAACATACTTCCGAACAGGTTTCAGTTTAGATAGAAAAAAGTAAAATGAACAGATTGTAGAGACATCGGGTTATTTCAAATTAAGAGAGATAAAAAATGAGCAATGTCCTCGCCGGGACTCGAACCACAGACCTCTCGAATAAGCCACGAAGGCATACTAAGAAGACGGGAGAAAAACCTTATAAGATTACTTAATAAGTTGAATAGTTAAATTATAACGTTTCATGCTTAATGCTACAAAATGCGCAAAAGCTAAGTAAATTTATATACGTTAACATGAATATTCCCGGGAAAAGAACTAACATTTTAGTCTGCTGACCGTAAGTTTAGATATAAATATACTTCCAAACAGCTTTATTAACTGTAAAAAATCTTAAGTAACATTATTTCATATAATATAAAAAACCGAAAAGCCTATTTAACGTATAGTTATGGCACTACATTTGGTCCACTGGATCTATCACAAGAAAAAATTTTCTCTAGAGAAAGACAGATAACTTGCTTTCTAGAAAATTCCCAAATAAGAATTCATTGCGAAAAAAAATTATTTAAAGCACCCTGGGAAGCATATCCGAGATACCTTAACATCAAACATGCATTCACTCTATTTCCCTAGCGATACAGATAATGGCAAAGAAATTTTCTTTTTTCGCTCTATCCGTGACCTTATGCAAAAACTACTCCTAATTCTTTTTCCACGGATATAGCAGACATAAGGGAAAACAGGTGCCTATATACGTGTGTCGAATGGTCTGAGAGGAACTTAGGCACAGCACGCAACACTCTTGATCCTCATTCGAAATCAGGTTTAAGCCATATGACACTGGAGATGATTGATGGCGAAATAATCAAGGATTGGAAGACTTTTTTTTTTTTTTTTTTTTTTTTTTTTTTTGTTGTTGTTGTTATCTTTAGAAACGATGCCTCTTCTTCTTGCCATTAAAATTTCCCTGAAATTCAATAAAAGGTTAGAAAATTCTTCTTTCTCTATTTCTTCCTTGTATCTTTGAGAAATATTTCCAGAAGTATAGGAAATGGAAATCTTTGCAAGTTTGTAGTCACGTAAACAGTGAAAGAAAAGAAAGCATCTGCTGTATTTTTTGGAAAAGTTTAAATTTTTTTTTTTTTTACTTACATTGCATCCAAAGGAAAACGTTTCTGGAAACTTTTATTTTTATTTGTGTACTTTTCTAAACATTCTTGGAATATTCAATTGTATTTTGAGAGCAATGAATTCAGGAACTTTTGATTGTACGTTACAAACACTTTTCAGACATCCATAAGCAAATATTAATATTGTTGGAAGAAATATTGCACTGTATATAAATTTAGCAACTGCTCAGGAAAACTGTATTTTCATTTCATTTGCAATAATCTAAATAGTTTTCCCATTAGGATTGAGAGAAAAATAGGTTACTGAAACTTAATTTATTTTTCTAACCTTCTCTCTAAGAGTCACTACTTTCAGTTAAAATTTGACATGCAGTTTGTAAGGAATTATTGCATTTTCTCGTAAGTGTTTTCGTAAAATAACTGGTAACATGTTCAACTAACAAACTGGAAGGTTCTTGGTATAAGAACAAGAGTATAGCTGAGTTTTTGTGTTTCCAGCTCCAGGGTGGGGACTATAAGCTTTACAAGAAGGAATAAGAGCATGTATTCTCCATGTGTGGTTAACAGTACGCTCCTAATTCTATCCTGCATATGTATAATCCAATTAATGTAATCACAAGAGTTCTCATTTGAAATCTTTTTCCCTCTCAAAGAGAAGCAAAACAAATGGAAATGCGCACTTTCAAATATCACCAGTGTACTTTATCGAAAAACTCTTATGCACGTTTTTGCTGCGTTTTATTTCAACTTATTTGCCCGACTTTTATTAGAGATGTATGTCTCATTAAATTAATTCAATTCTCATTTCTCTGCAAGGGAAAAAATACACAAAAACTCAAAACATCTTCATTAAAAATTGTATAATACTGAAAAACCTAAAGCTAAAAATAGAATTAAAAACCGTTAAAAAATAATTGTTACAATTAAAACTAGAATTTAAATTAATTAAAATTAGGCAGAAGTGCCCAAATCTTTTAGCCCCACTCGGCAGAAACTGACTTGATTTACTATGCTACTAAGCTTCAAATGCAAACAAATGGCGACGTCGTTAGGCTTAATGGAACTTAAACAAACTTTTAAGTTGCTGATAATTTTACAACGATTGCATGCATATTAACTAAAGGCATAAAAATCTTAACCACAACATAAGAATAATTACTTTTAAAGCAAAAAATGCAAAATTTGCCAAAGTAGAAGAATAAAAAAGCTTAAATCACCGAGCTGGATAACAGAGTGTATATATACACATACATGCACTTTTATGCGTTTGGTGCGGTCGACTTCAACCAAAAAGGGAGGTGCACATCTATAGCAATCCCATATACAAAATGTCCATGTTCAGAAGATACTCTTTTCTGAGTTATGTGAGATACATACATACGTATGCACGTACGTACATACCTCACGAAGAAAATCTCTTATGAATCCATTTTAAATCCATTTTACAATCCGGTTTGGGAAAAAGATCATATCGTTCAAATAGAATCGAGAGTGGTCAAAATGGATATTTTCGTTAACATACGATACCCGAAGATTTGGGGATTACAATACGTCCTTTATTTTGCACAAGTCAAAATCTGTTACTCATTTAAAATATTAGGATTGCGTTGAACCATATTTGGCTGATATATTTTTGCTGATCTTTTCACAAACCATTTTCAGAGGATTTTGGAAACTATTAACGAGCTACCTTTCTGAGGAAATAGTTACTAGCAAGTTGGTTTGGTTTATTTGATTATGGGAAAGCACTATGTGCGTAAGGCTGTCTGCCTAGAGAGGTGGAAGCCTTCCTGGAGGAATTTCTAAAAGAACTGGCTTGTACGTACGTTATACACAGGAAAAAACACGCAGACGCCCATGGAGCCACTCCGTTCGTTATAACCTTGGACCGAACTATCAGTGCCGCTGGTAGGCCACACTAGCAAGTTAACCAGGCTTTTAAACTTCCTGGCGCTGCACTCTGGGATCATTCCAAAATGCTTCATGACTTTGTCTAGTTAGTTAGTCTACAGTTACGGCGGCTCATCATGACAAACGTCAATTAACTTTCTAGATGGTGACATGAGTCATTTAGAAGCACTCCTCTTATCTCGAAAACCCGGTATGAATCTCCTTTCCAGCAATTATGTAAAATGCAGATTGACTTAATTTTCCTTTCTAAGGAACTATAGTGTGTTACACATCAGAAGTATTTGTTGCATTATAAGGTATTTCTCCCGCCATCTTACCATGCCTTCGTAGTGTAGTGGTCTTCTCGCTGGGGGCGTATTCCAGAAGTTCGTGTTTCGATTCACGGCGAGGGTGCTGGTCATTTTTCATCATTCCAGCTTCGAAATTACCTAATGACTTTATAGTGGCGTCCGAACTAAAAGAGTGGTGGATGATGATTTTCCACACTCAGGCTTTGGCGACTGGGTCCCCCAAAAGTACAGTCGCCCTTTAAGGTGGGACTATATAAGGTATTTCTCCCGCCTTCTTAGCATGCCTTCGTAGTATAGTAGTCTGCACGCTGGGCGCGTATGCCAGAGGTCCGTGGTTCGATTCCCGGCGAGGGTGTTGGTCATTTTTTTATCATTCCTCCTTCCAAATTACCTAATAACTCTACAATATGATTCCCGGCGAGGGAATTCCATTCCATTCCATTTCATTCTTCATATTCCATTTCATTAACTATTGCCGTCTGATATGTTTTGTTAGTCGAACGGTTTTTATATTGACATCCGAAATGTCTTTATAGTTTAATCTTACTGTTTTTAAGGCCTTTATCTAACACGCTGTTTGCTGTTATCATTTCACATGTATATGATCACGAGTTCTGTAAACTTCCGAATCTCAGAGTCGCTGCCTCACAATATTTCATAAGACTTTAAATTTACCTTTTGAATGAAAGCAGTACATTGTTTAATTAACAGTACGAATTAAAAGCGCTATGCTAATATTTTTAAATACCCTTGGCATAATGTTTAATAATATCTCTCACATGCATGTGATGTTGTAGTTTTTACTAGCTTTTTAGTCATGGTTGAAGTGGTAGCAGATGTAACGTACATGCAGACGGTGAATGTCGGTGAATGACATGTCGTGAATTATTAGAAGAATCATAAACCTTGAATAATCACAATCTATCTTTATTACTTAAAGGATATATCTTTATTACTTAAAGGATATATCTTTGTTACTTAAAGGATATATCTTTATTACTTAAAAGATATATCTTTATTACTTGAAGGATTGAGCTTACCAATCTTAAAATCTTAAGACTTAATCTTAAAATCCGAAAGACTTAATCTTAATCTGCTGTTGAGGTGGTGCTGTAAAATTTAAGATAATGAGCCCTGAAATGTTATGATTAAATTATATTGCAATATATTTCGTTTTACTGGATACAAATTCAATTGGATATCTGAATCCTTATAATAAAAATTCTGATGAAATGAAAATGAGGGTGAAAGATATTTCCATCTTTAATTTTACCGATACTATTTGAATTTTACAGACGAGCAATTTGCACTGTTGCTATGCTCGATTATTCAGTGTGAAAAACGCAAAACATACGATGTTTAGAACTTTCAGTCAAGGAGACAATGAAAGGTAGTTTACAGGTTAAAATTCAAGTCGCTTCTGCAAATGTTTGATTTCTTAGTTCACATTCCTCATGAATACAATTGTCAAAAGCTTCTGTCTTTAGAAATATGCTTCAAATTATTTTTTTAAATTATTGTTTTAGATAAAATTATTAAGGAAACACCCCTGAGATGTTTGATTTGTCTCTGACATAAAAGTGCGCGTTTCTTGAAGTATACTTTAAACAAAGTTGAGAACGAATCTTTCCTTTGAAAATGATGCATAATAAATACAAAGCCTTTAAAGCAGACTTCAATTAAACAATTGTGTTAAAATATCAAAGAGAACCAAGTAGTTTATTGAGTATCAAGTACTCAAGAGAACTTCATCTGCATTAATTCGAGTCAAACGGAAGTCACTTGTGTTCTTCCTCTTGTTTGCTTACATGACAAGTTTTGTGCGATTTTTCTGTTTTCTTTTCTCTATTCTTAAAAGACGATTACAAATACAATATCCAGGTAAAACGTATTGTAAAAATGTATGCTACATCCTACGTCATAAAAGCAATGTGCTTTTACGTTGAAGAAGCAGTATTGCGATAGATCCTTCATGGGATTAATGGAAGCAATACATAAATAAATGGCCATCAGTCATTAATAAAAGAATTATGATAGCAGGCATAGAAATAAACATCATATAATACGATTATTATTTGGGTTCGGGATATCTAAAACTTCAGTTAATAGTAATCTTCTTTCTAGGCTAAATAAAATCATAGTCTATTTAAGTGATTTTTTTCATTTATGTGAATGGCATATAATCTGATAACACATGCCAACGTTATTCAAATTATTTATATGTATGCGTAATTTAATTGATTAATTAATTAGGATATCATGTAGCTACATACTTACATGGCATATTAATTACATGAATTCTAATTAATGTTCTACATTTCGGTAAATATGCACAGCCGAAAAGCTATAACAGAGAAACATTTAACTGCGTTTTAGTTATTCATTATTATGAATTATTAGTTAGTTGTTATACTCTTTCTTTTCCGAGATACAAGGTTAAAAAATGTGAAAATGTGGGGAAATTACATCAGCTTCCTTTCAAAGTAAGGAATTACTGTGTAATGTTCCAACCTATAATTTACAGCTAAATGTGTGGAACCTTAAGAACTGGTAAGTAAATAATCGCTTAGTTCAGAATTATAGATTAAGATAGAAATTAATTAAAAATTAATTAAGATAGAAAGGGAAACTCACGAAGGGTTAATTACCTTTTATTGCTCAAATAAAGTTCACAGTCGGTTCTCTCTCAGGACGTACAGGAAAATCTCTACTTGGGGTTGAAATCAAGAATGCTAAGAAATAAAATTTAACTAAACTTAAGTAAAGACATATAGCCGAAGTTATCACAATTTTACAGTAGTTGACTCCTCAACGCTAACTAAACGGCGAAGCTATCAAGGACCTAAAGTACGGCAGAGTGTAGAAATAGCGTTAGAGAGAGTACAGCCAAAAGGCGAACACGTGCTGGTCAGAATCTCTGACTCTCTAACGAAGTCAGTAGAACTTCAACATCAAATACTTCCTCTTCCTTCATTTACATTTAACCGCGATTCTGAAAACACAGGAAATTGTAAGCTGACATTAAGAAGGATTGGAAAGTGGCTTTAACTCAAAATTAACCGTTAAAAACTTAGGATAAACCTTACAATTGTCTTGTAAAACATAGCACAACTGCAAGCAAATGCTTTAAGTCTACGATGTACGTAGATTGGGTTTCTCAAGTTCTATTTTTTCCCTTTTAATACTTCAGAATAAAGTACTATTTTAGTTTCGAGAGTAAATGAAAATGTGTTTTAATTGCTTAATTTTTGTTTGATTAAAATATGCTGAGTAGGAAAATAAAATTCGTTAGTTGCATTGTAGTACAGATTAAAGGCAACATGGTTATTCATTCGGCATTTTAAAAATCCTGATATAATCGAATCTCATGTAATTCAGCTTGACCATGCTTGTTTGTCAGTTTTAAAAAAGAAATTATTTATTATAATTTAGCAATCACTCTTGGAGTAAAAATAATAGAGTTATATGAGAAATGCTACTAGTTTTCTATTAACGAGTATAAACTACATTATTGCCAAATGATACAGGATGAACATTTAGAGGAAAGTTCCAGAACTGTAAAGTGTTTGTTTTGGTAAAAATAAATTTTATCAAGGTGTCATCGGTTCTATGTGCATTCAATGTGTTACGAACCCGTGAACATGCAACACGTGTTTTCGGAAGAGTTTCTTATTGAGTTTCACGTCCATAGGTGAGTTAAGGTTGTAAGTAAGAAAGTGATTGAAGAGATAGATGAACAATTAACCATTTTTCTCGAGTAAAAAATTATCTCTCTTCAAGAGGAAATTTGTTGCGATTCTACGGTTAGATTAAAGCTTTAATAAAATCTTCGGTAGCCTATGTAGTCTTCAGCAAATTTTACTAATCATGGAAGGAAATTGTTAAGAAATTTTTCCAAAGATGAAAAATATCTTTGCATATTACAGTCTTTTTTTTTTTTTTTCCAAATGTAGAAAGACCCTACAAAACACAGTTTCTACATACTGTTTCCGTGCATATTTTTATAAATTGAGCCACAATAGTAAATTGATATCGCTTTCATATTTAAAATCAGATCAGTTTGTTTTAAATAATTTTACATGTCACACAAACAATTGTATATGTATATGAATTTGCTGTTGCAGCCCCAACACAGTTCACTGAAAAGAGAGAACATATCATCAAGAATGCCTTCTGATTTAGGATTTTGATAAACACGACATAAATAGATGCTTCTGAATTGTGCCCTGAAATTCAATTATCGTCAACAATAAATAACCCGTTTCGAAAGAGAAACAGAAACCGATTTGAATAACTGGGCAACCATGCGTGACGTTATTCATAGCTATGGCCCTGAAACTAAACAAAAATTCCACAGCATCAGTTTTCTCTCCTGCATAAAAATATATCTATTCCCTTTCCAAGTATTCATAGTATACATGGTGAAGGAGGTTGGGGATCCTATCCCCTATTCAAAAGCATCGAAAACTCCGCTGACATCCAGTCATGACTGATGGTAAAATGATGACTGCGCATGCAGAGAAGAAGGCGTGACTGCCTAGCGTGCTATTTGAGGGGGGAGCCCCATCTCCCCCTTGAAACTTTGGCCCCAATCGAGGTATTGAATGGACACGTTTGCTTTCAGTAACAGCTGCGGCTCTTGGGTTCTCGCCTATTGATTTTGGCGCGCCCTCTTCACAACAGGGCGCCCGGGTAAACTGACGCCCGTTCTGAGAGTCAACGCACCAAAGAGTTCGATTTTGTTGTGTTTCCAGATCGCTGTAGACTGGGAACTCAGAAAAGATCTTGTCAAGATTGATGCAAGGGTGTTAATCATGTCATCTTGGTGGACTACCAGAAGTGTACACAAATTAGAAGAATTCAGTTAATTGAAAGCTTTCAAAGCAGGTTATTATGTTTCTATGTTGTATTCGGTTGCATTGTCGAAGTGTCAAAATTAAATTTTTGGTTACATTATTACATATTTCCTTCACTAACTTCCTACAAAGAATTAATATGCAGACGTGCATGCATAGCTTCAACTCAACTGTCATGTTTCATTATTATTATTGCTGTTATCGCTGTTATTGCTAGCTTCCTCTTCTTCTCCCCCCCGCATATTTATAAATATCTTCGATGCCGCCAGTTATTTTCATTACCTACTAATTCTACATACCTTACATCCGTACATATCTTAAATACAGTGGAGTAACTAGAGGCGGCGATACATCTCGGGCAGCACGTTTTCTTGCAGCGACATTTTCGATGAGAAATTTAATTTTATAGCGGTTACACATGTGGATCATTAGAGTAAAAAGGAGTGTTTTGACTTATTGTATTATAGCGAAGCGTACTGCTGTTATCTACCTGAGGAAAAGCATCCTTTCAGGAAGGATTAAAGAGGCTTCAGTTCTTCAAGAAGGGCTTAGAAACAGGAACTAGTTCATATTCATATTACGAAAGGGACAGGTGGGTACAGGTAAAAGCATGGGGTATACCAGCAATGTACAATGGGTCGATCATAGGTACATCCAACATATGCGAATTCAACGTTATCTGCCCTACTTGACATATAGGGTAAACCACCAGAAACCTAATGGAGCAACCAGTTCTTTTAAATTTGATCTTAGGTCCAGCTACCAGTATTTAGCCGCTGTAATGTCCGGACACCCGTGTCGGATGAAAGAAAGACAGGTTGTCTTTTAAATTATTTATTTGATAAACTAAAATAGATTTATTGATTAAAACATAAAAATAAACTGATCATTAAAGCCCTAATCATACAATATCCGCTAACGCAAATTGGATGCAAAAAAGCGTACCTTTTACTGTAGTTACAGCATAAAAAAAACTATTGTTCTACAGAAACCACTGGCGTGGTTTAGAACGTAAAAGATGCGTCCTGTCACTTCAAAATCACATGAAGAACTCCTACACAAAGATTTCACTCGTTTTGTTATCTGCGAAGAGAAACATAATTAGTTCCTTGCGTCCAGAAACTCCTAGGGGGTTTTATCTGCAGTCCTGCTTTTTGCAGGTATGGTCCATTTCGTCCGCGAACAAAACAAGAAGTTATAATTCAGCACCTGTGCCCGCGGGAGGTGCTAGTAGCTGTAACGTCACAACCCCTTTTCTCCCAGGGGGGGTCGGGAGTTTTGAGAACTCCAATTGCCGGTAGCTACCACAGCAAGTTTTCAAAGTAAACTAATTAGCATTTATTAGCATTAATACATTTTACAACACTGGGCTAAGTACCAAGGATAAACATAACAAGAACTATATTGAGGCCAGTAAAAAAAACATATAATCAACATAAAACTGAGAAATAAACTTAATTATACACATACAAATAAAGAACGTATAATTTTCTGAAAAATGTAATATACAATATACAGTCCTAAGTTTAATATTAATTATATATATAGCCAGGCTGAAAAGGGAAACCTTGCAGATTTTTAACTTTCCGTTTGTGATAATCTCTCAATGGTAAATTTACACTACTCGGTGTCTTGGCCAATAATTCTACGGAATTTTTAGTCATTTGCAAACCTTCCGAGTCTGGTTGGTACGAAACGTCATTTAGCTTATCTACAGTTCTTTGGTTGTGCCGAACCGAAAAGGAACTTCTTAACTCGTTCACATTTCCCAAAGCATTACTGTGATCGTCTAATGCGACTAAGTCAAAAGATGGTTTTACAACGTATCTTTTCTTTTGCAGATCAGACAACCGCGTCCTGTCTATAGTAAGTATTGTCAGGTCGTTCACCCCATTTTCAGGCAGGGCGAAATTGGCCTCCTTCATCCCTTTTGTTGGCGACGAAGTTTCGCTTGAGGGTAAGAGTTCGCCGCGTTCAGACTCCAGTGGACTTATTTTTCCGATTTCATTTCTTGATTGACTCGGAGCTCGAGTCTCCACCGCGTTTACTGAAAGGAAAATTTATCGTATTGATCTACTGCTAATTTTTCGGCAGTTCTGTTTCCTAACAAATAATGGCCGGTGTCCAATTCATTTCGAATGACCGCAGCTTTTGTTGTTACTTGGCCAAAAGTTCCTTCTATTGTAACGTTTGCTAAAGATAAACAAATTGGGGCCTTTTCAAACGGGTGTTTCACCCAAACAGTCTCGCCCGTCAGCATCGAAGAAGTGAGATAGATCTTGCAAATTACATCAATGCATGACCCGGTATCTCTCAAAACAGGAAGATCAAAACCGTTTACTTTAGTCATCGTTAGATACGGGGCTAAACAATCTTCTTCAATCTCCTGGACTCTATTAACAATAAACGGAGTTTTGAGATCTTTTTTAACTTCCGGACTTTGAGGCCTTAAGTGTTCGGTTGAACTACACGAATAACACTTAAGTGGTATTCTCATATCTCTTCTGATTCCGGAGATGTTCCCTTCTGTCAGAGGCATATCTATCTTCCCCTCCAGACTGGTGATACTTTTGCGGATCCCTTGAATTTAAATGATTTTTATTTCCCAGTTGTGACTCAGAACTATGAATAGGAGATATCTTCTTCCGAGTTTCACGTACGTTTTCATACTCTTCTAGCATTTCTGCTAATTTATCTGTAGTCGTTTTCTTCGACCATTCGTCAATAAAATGCTGCCGCACTTCGCCATTTACACGGCGCTTCATTTGGTCCGTTATCATGAGAGCCTTTAAAAGTTCAAAATCGGTAACTTCCAAACTTGCAATCCATTCTTCAAAATAATTCCTTAATTCAAAGGCAAAATCTCTCCAAGTGGTTTGGGGGTGTTTCTGAGATTGCACGAATTTGATGCGAAGTTTTTCTGGACTAAGTTTGAACCTTTTAAGCAGTATCCCTTTTATATAAGCGTAATCATAAGCCTGCTGTTCTGGTTCTCGCATAATCAGCTGAACTATGTCAGTTGGCAAAATTGTCAATAAAACCGAAACCCATTCTGATTGGTGAAGTTTCGCACGCTTTGCTTGGCGCTCAAACATGACTAGATACAAACTGATATCGTTTTCTTCAGGATCAAATTTTAGCATCATTTTTTTAGATCGTATCGGCTTTTTTTTAGTCCATTTTCTTCATTCCCACCATTTCCAGAGTCATTTCCGTTAGCGGCTAGTAAACGTAACTTGGATAATTCAAATTCTATTTCTTCTCTTCTAATTCTATCCTGCCTTTCTTCTTCTTCCTTCCTAATTCTCTCCTGCTCCTTTTTTTCTCTCTCAAGCCTCGTTGAAGTGATATTTTCTAACAGGCCTTTCACTAGTTCCTCCTCATAGGATTCATTTTCCATAATCAGCTGTCTTAAATCCAATATCCTAAGTTCAGGGCTAAATTTTCCCCCTAACTCTTCAGCCAAGGATTTAAGATCCTCTTTATTAACTTTTGCTAAGAATGCCATGATATAACCAAAATTATGATCCTAACAATTTTAGCTCTCTCACACTACAGATACATACAATTGATTTAAACAGATATCATTTTCACAAGAGAGAGTAAAAATTAAACTTTTATAATTTTTTTTCACAACCTATTTTACAGATGTTAGACAAAAACAAGACAGTTTACACTATAATATGCACATTGTGCATTCAAAAATAAAAACAAAAATTGTCTACTTGAGGGCGTATGAAACTACAAATAATATTATCCTCTGAAAAGCTTTAAATTCAGTTGCGTAAAACACACTTGCTTATGATAATACAATATACTTTCCTCAAAATTTGGGATATGTTAAAATATGCATTCAGAAATACAATAAATTACACAATACCTATCCATATGCTAGTAATTAATATTAATATGACAACAGTTAAAAGGAAAGATACTGGGGGTTTTATCATTCCCCTTTTACTCCTTCAATAGAAAAAAAAAAGAATTTCTCAGTTCTTACAGTTTGACACAATAACATTCGAAACGTCTTAGAAATGATATTTCAGAATGCCACCTAACATTAAAACCTTCAAGTTACAGTAATTCTACTTCTTTACACAATCCAATATATAAGTTTAATTTAAGCACAACACATTCACATTTCAGATATTAAAAATATCTATTAACACAGGTTTAAATTCTAAATTTTATACTTTCTTATTGTAACATAAAACCCAAAAAGCACATTTCTTTAAGCTATACAGAAACAAGTTGACTTAAAACAGTTATGTGAACTTACATACTGATTTACAGAAATAAATTAAATTACTTTACTGCGTCAATATAAAAATCCAAGGTACTTACCCCTCTGGATTGGAGAGTTGAAATGGTTGCGATGCAAAACCGGATGCCGTCACAACTTCGCTTTCTCACAATTTAAGATTTTATGGACACTGATGATCCAGGCACCTATATCGCACACACACACAAGATCTGATGATCTAAATTTTCTCGATCACGAGGGTGATCACCCACATATCACTTTTTCAATACTCTACGCATCACAATGATCTGATGATCTTCGGACAATGATTGTCCCACATGCTCACTGCGGTAAATTTTCTCGAACACAAAAGATGATCGCACAAGTAGCACCTTATCACCGCGCTTAAAGAAGAGCTTATTTCAGGAGACTGTCGTTCCTCTTTTTCTGGACTGATGTCCGTAACTTCTTCGTGGATTCTATTGCCCACTTCGAACAGCTGTAATTCACTTTTCGAACGGATGTTTGTAAATTCGTGCTGCACTTCAGAGCCTGGCGGTCTGGACTATCTGCAAACACTGATGATGTTCGGACAATGGCTGTCCTACAAACTCGAGATGAATTTCAGACTCGGACGATCTGCAATCTCTGCATGGATTTTCTTATCCTACCGCTGCCACCATTTATTATACCGCCTTATCATCTTATCCTTCAGTTAGCCACGTTGAGATAAAGAATCACTGCTGAATTTTCATACGAAACTGAATTGAAGAGGAATTATTTGTTTTGTGAGCAGAGTATTCAGAGAAATCACAGGGAGATTTTAACAGCATTTTGTTTTTGCTTTGCGTTCCTTACTTCAATAAAAATTAGAAATGCCAATTAAATTATGATAACAATGACATAAATAAGAAATAATTTCCCAGTTTAAGAGAAATACTCCAAAAAATTTTTTCTGTGCCTGATGGAAAGACAAAACAGAGAGGTGGAAGGACAATAGCTATGGAAAAATGGCTTCAAGAAGATAATGAAATACGATTCAAAATATTGTAATACTAATTTTCCTTACAATAGGTATAATACAATAGGATTGACATGTTGTGAAATTGATTTTTCTAAATACAAATAAATTTAAAAAACACCTAATACTTATAAATGGGCATCTTGCGTTTAAAAAGTGCATTTGAAGTGATAAAAGAAACTTCTAGATTGTCTTCAACCAATTTTACTGGCAGTAAAGTAATGAAAATAGCCATTGAATGTCTGAAGTCTAATGTCTAATGTCTGAATTTTTGTCATCTAATGTCTGAAGTTTGATTTGAAAAATAAACATAGAGAGTTTATTTATTACCCTACATCTGGTTCTCATATTTTATAGTTTAATTTATTTATACATGAATAAGTGAGCGGGAATGCAAATAGATCGCTTCGGTCGGCTCTGGCAACGCTATTTCATAAAGAGATACCATATTACTACTGCTTAAAGAGATTTTGTTAATAATTAACATAAAAATTTAATTGTAATTTTGAGTACTAGGTCACAATATAAAAATGCAAACTATTTCAACGGAAGAGATACATAATTCCTTGCAAATAAAATCTGATCAGGTAACTTTCATCTCAAACATCAATTTCGGTAAAATTGCCAGTACATGATTTTAAACCCATTTTATAAAAACTTCAGTTTTCTGAAAACCTGCATCGGCTACCTCTCAGTACTTTATATAATTTTATATATTACATAGCAAAGATATTCAGGCTAAGTGACAATTTATGAATCTATTTATACTATTAAAATCTGTGCGCGTCTGTTTGTTTGTTTGTGGCATCATTTCCGAAATGGGGGGAAGTTGAGTTTCGAAAGAGAACGCCCTGGATTCCAAACCTTCGTGAGAACCATTCTTATCTTCATACGACTTTAATCAGCCCAGATAGTAATTAGAAACTCTGGAAACGCTAATTTTGTACTCATTTTCAAGAGTGGCAACGCATACTGGAATTAAAAATATGCTTTATTTGGAAGTGTTGCCACTGCTGGCATTCAGATCGTAGAGATTGTTAATAAAAAATTTATAAATTTTACAAAATATGAAATAAAAATAGCATTGTCAAATCTATAATATGTTATTATTATATAATGTCATATTCTGACGTTAAAGAAAGCATGTGATTGCATGTGACGTCATTGCATGTCAAAATTGTCTCATTAGTGGAGCATTTTAAATAAATACTTGCTGTTCGCAATTTTTTTGTTTCGGGTTAGGATAATTGACACCGTATGTTATTTCCACATTAATATTTTTATTGATATTGAGAAAAAGTTGTTATATTACACTAAATTTAAATCATGACGTTACGTATTAATCTGAAAATGTCCAAAGTTTTTGTTTCCTGGTTTGGCTATTAAAAATTTATTTAAGAATTGGTTGTTGCTTGGAAAGAACTGATTTCATTCGTATTGAAATGTTTTTATGCATTTTATTTCCAGGTGTACATAGAATTTATAAATTTTGCTTTGGTCGCAGCCCGTTAATTTATATTGATTTCTTGAACAATGAATAATGTAACGAATTACTAAACTAATAAAATTGAAATTTGTAGCATTCAGGGAGAGGGGAAGGGTCATTTGAAGTTAAGTATAATCTATAAAATTAGTATTTAAAGTAAAACTTTAAAAAAATATCTTATTCTGCTGGCACTGAAAGAACCTTTAACAAATCACCGACAGAAGCGTTATTCAATAATTTTTCAATAACTACCAGTTATATTACTTTTGTAACAGGAAAGATCAATAAATGCTATCCATGTTAATGAATAAGTGACATTTATTTCTAAAGTTCTACATATTTTTTGCGAAGTTCTCACTTTCCATAGAGTTTCTTTAATAAACAGGCTAGATAAAGAGAAAAACCTGAAATTTATTGCAGCTGGGTGCGAAAACGAGATTTACATATGAAGAAGCTCTAAATATAACTCAAGGAAACTCGACAGATATCTATGCAAGTACTCCTTAGCATAGAATGAATTAAAAATTGTCAGTCCTAAACATATGCAGAATTATTTACTTTTTTAATTCACATTAGGCACATTAAAACATGCATCAAAATTGCACATTCGCTTACTCAGAGGAGCTATTTATAACCTCTGAATGCTTCAACTCAATCGATCCACAAAGAACGGATTCATTTTCAACTAATTATCAATTCCTTGTGCGACATAACTTATAATATTTTAAACAATGGAAAGAGAGAGGGATGGAATTCTAGAATATTCTAAAAATATTCATTCTGCATTCTCGAAAATAAAAATTTAAAATAAAATTTAATAGAAACTTCCAAAAAGTGTCTTCAATTTGATAAGATACCGTAATTTTTCTGGAAATATTCATTAGCATGGGCCAGTAGATTTCGACTTTAACACCTCCATCTTTCAACTAAGATAAACTAGTTTAATTATAGTGGGACGTTAGATCACGAGAATCTTACCTCATGAATAATTCGCGTCATGAACAAATTATCTGAAATTGTCAGAAAACAAATCGGATTTACTATCGGTTGTAGATAATACAATACTCTACAACGGTGTCTCGAGTTACGAACAGTCAAGACAGCAACATATGATTCTTAAAGATGTTTTGAGGTAACCTTTGTGCCACATAATTAACATTCAGACTTTCTGGAAAAGGCTTTTTAATATTTTCTGTTGCTTAACCTTCATTAACAAAGTCTCGCAGCAAATGAGTTACAGAATTATTCAGCCTGAAGAAAATTATGTCCAGACTGGATGCAGGCAGAGATTTAGAGCACTTTGACACATAGGTCATTTTTGTTAATATACGATACTGTATCTCTAGACAAAATCATGAGCTAAGAGGTCAACAATAAAGACGTGAAGAACCATGAAAGTTAATTCAACTAGAAAATCGTAAAACCAGAGAACCATAAAAGTGATTTCTGTAAGAACTACAACAACTTCCAAAATATCCACCAAAGGCAATTGAGGGAGAAATATGTTCAAAAGAAGAGGTAGAAAGAAAAATACCTTAGTTCTCTTGTCCTGGAAATGTGTTCAAGATGGATGATAAGATAAAACGTTTGACGTAATGATATTATCCTGATAAGGCAACGTTTAAGACGGTACGTTTAGAGTAACGTGCCATCTTAAACGATGGCAAGATGCAACATTTAAGACGGTACGTTAATTAATAATATTACCCTAATAATAATATTTCAACTAATAATATTACCCTGATGAGGCAATAGTATGCTAGAACAATAGCATTTTCAGTAAGAATGTTAAGTCTAACATTAGAAGCATTTTAAAATGTAGGCTACAACAAATCACATTGAAAACATTTTGAGTAAAACAGAGGCTCAGTGAGTACACTTAACGTACTTAAAGATGTTACTTAAAGATGAAACGTACATACCTTTTGTTGACGTTTCAACACGTCAAGAAAGTAGAGTATGTGTCTTTCAAGATTATCCACGCCCGCAATGGTGAAAAGACAACGTGTCATGAAAAGGTAATGCACCCCGTTTCCTTCAGAAGTATAGACTGGTCAAAGTCATCCAAGCTGAAAGGACAGAGGACAGTCACAGCTGACTGGTATACACCACTAAGTGTTTTCCAGAAATTCTTCAAGAAGCAAATGTTAGAGAACATATGCTTCACCATGACGATGTATCTTCTTATTCAGTAAGATTGAGAGTGTAGTTTCTTGAACAAAAACACATCAAAGTAATAAAACATCCACTCTATTCACCCAATCTAGTTGGGTGAATTTTGGTTACTTTTTAATTCGGAAAACAACTAATGTGGACGTCCTTTTCATTACAAAGTCTGATGAGTCTATAAAGGCCTTGAATTTTGGTTACTTTTTAATTCGGAAAAGAACTAATGTGGACGTCTTTTTTATTACAAAGTCTGATGAGTCTATAAAGGCCTTTTTTCATCGATTCCAAGAAATGAATGGCTTTAGCCACTTAAACTCTGAAAATTTCGCCTACAGAAGTGCACTGAAGCTGGAGGAGATTACTTTGTACATTAACTAAAATTTCGAAAGCTTAAAAACCTCCTTGTAGATCAAAACGTTTAGAGTGTCCATTGCATAAATCAACCAACAAACAAAATACGCTATTTATTACATAAAATGCAAGGCTTATGTCAGTTCGACAAGTGTCTGTTCTTTTGCGGAAAATGATTTCTCCTTGAGCTTCTTTAAAAGTCAGATTATGTATTACTTTTAAATTTCAAAAGTTTACAAAAATTTCAAAGATTCAAGAATTAATTCTTAAAGTTCAAACATTATTATGTTGTGTGTGTATTTATTTATTAATTGGTATAAAACAGAGTTTAAGTGGAAATAATTCTGCACATTGATCTGTCCCATCTCAACTCAAAAATCTGAACTCTGAAATATAGCCAAGCGAACGATAAATAAACAATTTTGGTTTCACCAACTGTAACACATCTGTTAATCTTACAAGGGTAAATTTATAATGAACTGTTAACTAACTAAGGAATTAATAACCATTCATTTTCCAAACCTTCAACACCTCATCCGTCTTTCCATGACATATAAGTAAACATCCAAATCAGAGACTGATGAAGATTAAGCGTAATCGAGCATTAAGACTGATAAATGTTCACGTAAAGCAGTTACTTGAAATTACTCATATTTTGAGTCAGAGTTATGATATTTCAAGAGAGAAAGGTCTTCAGCTATGTTATCGGTACATTCAATTAAAATATAATATGGGAATGAGGATAATATGCCAAGAAGCAGATCAAAATAAAAATATCCTGTCATATCCATTTAAAAAGTATTATCGGTGATTTTTGATAAATTGACAGGACCGATGTGTAGTGCTGCTTAGTAACAGATGTGTAATTTACCTTTTTGGCAAAGATGACTGACTGGCAAAGATGGCTTTTATTGACTAAGTAGTTTACTGATTTTGTTAATTATTTTAGAGTGTATTTAAATATGTTGAGGTATATGTACTGCAAAACGTTTTAACATTAGGCAAAATTCAGTTTTAGTTTAAATGTTGACATTATAACGATGACTGTTGTTCGTCATTGAAGAGTCCTCTTCTTATCAAATTTAAATTGAATTGCCAGATTAAGTTCAAATTATTTAATTCTAAGCCCATTAGCATTAGTCATTAGCAATGAGATACATTCCGATGACTTCATTGATCACGTGACTTATGTATATATTTTGTAAACAAACAATGCAAATGACCTCAGAGATCACGTGACTTATGTGCAGCTAATGCAAACAAGCAAAGTCATTCTTCCTCTTCTTCTCTTGCGGAATGTATCTCATTATTGAAAATAAGACTGCATTATTCACTTGCATATAATGAAATGCACGATGATGAATTTGATTTCTGTGATACTAAATTACGTAGGAAAGTATAATTGTTTTCTCATTATTCGCACTTAAAAGGGATGAGATAGCTTCTCATGTTGAATTCCTTTTCCCGATTCAAGTTTACTTCCTATTTTCATTTTATTTTTATAATAAAATTACGTTATTCAATTCATATTGATATATTCATGCTTATAAATGCTTTATGATTGCATGTGTCAACCATGAAAAGCGTCTAGCTAAACAACTTATTTTTCAATTTCTTTTTTACTCTACAAAGCACGCATGATATTATTGAAACAATGAAAATAACATAGCAGTGTAATTATGAAAAGGAAATCGAATTTCTGATTTCAAGACTTCTTCAAGCAAGTAAGTTGATGATCAATATCATCAATTTTCGTTACACGTAAGTGTCAGGGATTTTATTCACTATATCGGTATAATATGTCCTGCCACAAAAAAATTCCTATTTGTTGTTTTTAGTCTGATTTCTGGACAATGTGCTTCACAACAGTCGTATGCATATTCTTCCGCTTCTTAATACGCGTTTTTGAGGCTACAATTAAATTATTCATTGCAAAGAGGAACGCTTAGAATGGGAAAAAAACATTGTCTGCTGTTTTGAAGTTAATAGTGAAAACGATGGGAATATATCGCTTGATTGCGGAAATATTCTCTGTGATCTTGAAATTTGCTCTCATTAGTACTGGAAGTTATACAGACTGTTATATATTATGCTAAAGTGTAAAGCTGTCCAGAAACCAGACCTTTAAATCCATTCAGTCTGGCTGGTCATTACAATGCAAAATATAACTCAATATTATTAAAAAAAGTCTAATGTAGACACCACATGACTTCCTTGTATGATCCATTAAGTTATATACGTTTTTCCTGGACTTTATTGAAACTAATTTAATAAAATTTCATCAGAGATATGTTTCTCATCCTGTCAATTCAGTTCTTAATTCGCCGCGAAGCAAAGATGCATAAAAATTCAAAATATCTTTATTAAGAATTTAAAATAAAGAAAAACCTATAACACTAGATTCTTAAAATTAGAGTTTCTACACATAAACAAGCAAATCGGCCAATGGGCAGGAAGGCAAAACTTTCAGTGCACAAAAACTGTTAGTTAACTTTTGGTCCCACTGGGTAAAAATACACTGAAGATGGTGCACCAACTGATTTAATTCATTAAGAATTCCAAATGTAAACAAACGGCCGCACCGTTAGGCTTAGCGCCACTTACACTTTTAAACTGTTGACAATTTTAAAACTATTGAATGCAAGTTAACTAAAGCCATAAACCCTTAACCGAAATATAAGAACAACATAATTCAATCACTTCTTGGTACAATTTATCAACATAAAAGAATAAAAAAATAGTGTTCACTGAGATCAAAAAAAGGAGGTGCACAGCTAGATACTATAGCTGTCTCATATACAAAATTTCTAATAGTCATTTTTGGATTAGATGAAATACATACGTACTTACGTACATATAGACGTCACGAAACAAAATCCTTTCTGAATCCATTTTAAATCAATTTTACAATCCGGTTTGGAAAAAGATAATTCTTTATTCTGTTCGTATGCACAGTTGTCGAGCCAAAAAAAATCGTTCAGGTAGTATTCGAGAGGGGTCAAAACGGATAATTTTCACTAAATTATGATACCCGAAGTTTTTTGCGATTACAGCACCTCCCTTTCTGTATGCAAGGAAGTTAATAAAAAAAAGCTATATGACACTTACTAAAACACTAAAATTAGAGTAATCTTTCTGAAGTACTTTACTACTAATAAACTTGTAATATTTAGCGAATAAAAATGAGTTTCTATCAACTGATGCTTTCAATTATATTTCCCTTTTAGCAGATGATGGCTTGATAGATTTGATTAACATTGTTTTGCCGTCACGTCTGAAACATACTCAGATAGTAATACATAATCGTTCGACAATCCCGTTCTAAGATAAGCCCTACAGCTAGACTATCCTAGTGAGCATTCTTTATTGTAATGTATTATTGATAGCATGATATTAGTTATATTGCATATTTTTTGATAATGCTTATTTATTTTTGTTTCATCGTTACCGAATTTTAGATAGCTATGTTGAGAGTAAAATTCTGGATGAATATTAATAAAATATAGTACTTTAAATTTTCTCATTCTTATCAATTATAATTTTACTAATTATTCAAAACATTCTTTGGTTTTCGTTGTTCATTCCAAATCCAAAATTGGTTCATTGAAAGCATTTTGTCATTCATTTCAAAGCTACCTTTCTTTAAGGAAAAAAAAAAGACAAATGCCTATCAATTGCCACGTTGATGTTTTCATTTTCAATAATTCTTCGAAAAATTTATGATTTTTGTATACTTAAGTTGACAGTTTTGTCTATTTAGATAGTAAAATTTCTTTTACCCTTTCACCACATTATATTTTTTTTCTCAATATTACATATTTAACTCGTTTAGTTTCTTACTAGTGTTTTGTAGGTTTCTTTTCCTTGATGGTTTTCGTACTTACATATTCACTTGAATTTCATTAGTTAATTGCTATTATGCGACTATGAAATCAATAGAGATTTCAATGGACTGTTACATTTTTATTAAACAAAGACAGCATTAGTCCAAAATGTCTATTATTCTCGAAACAGTATTTTGCGTAGGTTCACAATAAATGGCGTATTAATTTCTGAATTGTTGCCACCAAATATTATTTCCCTGTAATATACTTAAAGAAATTAAATAAGGAAAAATTTGCATGAACGTTTCTCGTAACGGGAAAAACGACGGTACCTAGAGCCATCAAATTTTGAATAACTAATCCTCCACCCGAACATGGGCACCTGGAAAACTGCATTTTGAATTTCGAATTTGTTTTACTGTATTTCTCATATATTGTAAAACTTTAGTGAATTTTTGATTAACAAACTCAACGATTTCAAAGCGAACAATGGCAAAACACTGTACAAAAAAAAAAAAATTATCTTCAGCGCGAGAGGCCTATCGGAAATTCTAAAGAAATGCAGCCTTTAAATATATTGTGATATTGCTGTTGAATTGAATTTTATGTAGTTTAAGTACAAATAACATGCTATTTAATAAATAAAGTAACAAAACGTTAAAAAACGCGTTTCCGGCGTAACATAAAATCTGAAAGCTTTCAGATTTTTTAAAATTTATTTATTATTTTTTTTTTTACAAATTTATTCCTTCTTTGCTCCGTTGTCAATGAAATGTTGAACAATAAATTTTCATTCTCAAGAAATTTCACCAACATATCGCAATTCTTACCTAGTCCTAACTCCCAGAATAATCCATAAAAACACTAAAATAACAGCTTAAGCCTAAAATGTTTACAAAAATTCTTGCTTTTCTCACTGTTTGCTTAGTATCGGTATTTAAAAATTCTCATAAACAGTAGTTTAAAAGACCTAAACGGATATACACTTACCACAAATTTAATATAAACAAAAATAAAATTACACATACTCTAAGAAGTACTACATAGGTGAACTTTATCCTGTACATTAATGAGTAACAATAAGTCAGATATAAAGTTTTCTATATGTATCGAACATATAGAAAACTTTTTATATACTATCTTTTCTACAGTTTTTCCTTCTAAACTACTTTTTTCTCCTTTAAAAACTTGTTTAAATTCGCTTTAAAATAAAAGTTGAAATCCGATTCTGCATCACGTTTCATAAGATACTTTCATAGAAATAGACTAATAATTCAACGAAAGAGTTGGGTTATTTATACAACTCCACACAATGCACGAATATTTTAAACTGCCTGCAATAATCTAAAGCCATTCGTAACAGGAGAACATGAAACTTTTCCAATACACAATCCTTTTGACGAAGCAGCGAAAAGTCCTCTCTCGTCTTATCTCTTGCTGCCCAATTTAAGATCTTTCTGAAGGAACTCCCAGTGTCGCTATCGGAGGCTACATTCTAACACTGGAGGTCGTTTAGCTTAGGTCTTATCGGACATCAGCCCATTCGCGCCATTAAAGAGAAAGGAACCCCCTGCTATTGACCATTCTGTCCATTGTTCTCCTCCTGATATCGATTGCGAGAATGTTCCGGAATGAGGAGCCGAGAAAGCCGTTGATGTAACGAACTGCTTTTTTTATTTTGTTTTCTGAGGGAGCCGAGGAACTGATTAATATCTGTTTGTCATCTTCGGTCTCAGGAAGGTTTTAGACGTGTTTTCGTTGCTCAGGATTTCACAGAAAGGAAATGGTATTTACAGATAACTCTGCATTTCTTCATGAGTTCTTGAGCGAAAGTAAGAATCATGAGAATATTAATTTTTTTCACTACCTAGAGAACAGGAAATCAAAACAATGTCCATCATGTCGTTACATTTAAGAACATTCAATATTTCTTCATTTAAAAAAAAACTCATTTTGCGAGGTGAAATTCTTGAGTTATCTCGTCACAATTGGAGTGTTTTTCTACGAATTCTTCATGCTAACGTCAAACTAAACGTATATAATGTTCGTTTGATTGTTGAGCTACCATTGTACCAAAAGCACAGGTATATTTCATCCCCGCTAACTGCTGAATTAAAGAAGGGCACGCCTTGAAAAAGTGTCGTTCAGCAAGACTAGACATCTTCAAAATTGTTACAGTATATACAAACGTTACAGTATATCAAACATGTTCTACACTATCTCTAGTGCCCGGGGCTCCCTCGAGGTTGGGAAGGATCGGATTTCCGGAACCCACCATTTCATGGGGAGAAGACCCAGCGTTTGATCTGGGCTTTTGAGAGTGGGTATAGATACGGGGCAGTGATGCACGACACATAGCCTGTCCTGTAATAATCCGTCATAGGTCTCCTCGTGGCCCCGCTGGTAACCAGGTTTGCCGCTTAGGTTAACTAAGTTCGGATGACCAACAACTGGGACCAGCTGGTACCAGTGTAATGGTTAGATCAATATCTAGATAGCCTCGACTTAAATGAACTGTCTTCAGAGGACTAGATCCATCGTTTATTCGGTAGTAGGTTCAGGCTGGGCAGGGACCGAACTGTACTGCCTTGTCTGCTCCTTGATTGTGGAGACGTAGCATGGCTTGATACCGAAGGTTGTTCTTGGGAGTTTGACTCCCCTTGGTCAACAAGGGGGACGGTCGATGCCAAATTTCGGCTTTGTGCTTTTTCCGTGGATGCATAGCTGTCCACCACTGACTTGTGATTCAAAACCCAGACTGAAATTGTGAAACAAAAATTGTTTTCCTGGGTTGACAGGGGGGTTATGCCACCTTGGATCGCCTCTAAAGATTGGTGGTGTTAACCCTGTAAGGCTGCCTCGAGCAATGCCAGGTCTGGGTGCCCCTTCTTCCTAGTTCACTATCTCTAACTGCTAAGTAAATATCGTTAAGCACTAAATTCCTAACTTGCTAGACGTTTTGCTCATTATTTGAATTAGCTGGTCTAGCAGAGCATGATTCATCGTCGATCTATTCTCTGCCTTCTATAAACATCTTATACTTTATACGATCATTTCTATAGTATGATTAGCGAGTTCACTCACTACCCAAATTTGTTCTCTTTTTGTTAAAGCGTTAAATTGTTTGCAGCAATTAAAATGTTTTTAGTGCAAATTCTCTTGCCCTAAAATAGAAATTAATGTATGCTATTTGCTCGGTTAGATTCTCCATTTCACATCGCCAAAGCAAGAATTAGTTGTTCGTTAAAACAAATTTATTTACAAACAATAAAAGGAAATCAAATAAGGATTATCGTCAGACTGTCAATGAAATTGATAATAAGTACTGAAAAAGTAGCGGAACTGAGAACGATTTCTCCCATGTGCTTATTTAAAAAAAAAACATTTCCGATATTTTGATCACAGTATAACAAGCCAGCCGAAGACGAAATGTTGCATAACTCTTTTCTAGAAACCCTATACTTGCGAAATATATCTATATAATTTTATTTCCATGAAAAATATCATAACTAATAAAATATTCTTTAAACAAAAATGGTAAATTTTGACATAAAATATGCAACACAATTAGAAAATTATTATTTAAATAATAAATAATTACCTTTTATAAAACAGCTAACACAGAAGAGTAAAACAAAAGCAAGATTTTGTTACATTTTAAAGTCTGAAATATATTGCACTCTAGATGTTTACATAACCGTAAAAAGAGCATTTTCTAATACCGCATTGTGCCACACAAGTCTAACATTTATAGCATCATTTCACATTTAAATTTTCAATACTTTTGTGACGACAAATTAAAAATAATAAATTTATTGAATTTCCTTCTTGTCACTTTCTCTTCATACCGGAATATCCTAACTATTAATTTTTATCAAAATTTGCCACAATCTCTTGAAAGATTACGTTGTACATATTTTCAAATCTTTTACATAATTAATTTATTTTAATAAATCTTACGGAGGGGCATTAAATTTTATCTTTTCACTTTAAGCAGTTTAAGTAGCTTCATTCTCGCGTATTTCAAATTTAACACGTCACCTCAGTTATTCGAAAAATGTGTTTCTTTCCAAACTTCACTCTTGATAAATGTTTCTGCATTTTGTATATTTTTTAAATATTTATTTCTAATTATTTTGTACAAATTTACTGCACAGTTTTACGATATGATTTTCTAGCAAATTCATGTATAATGAAAAAATAACTTAAGAATATCATGCAGTTAAAACTATAAACTTCTGCGTGTCTTCAATTGATGGTTTTGGTGAGTGGAGGATAAAATAAATAGGGAACTTTCATTTCATAAGCAAATGGATAAATTGATTATTAAATTAATTGTCCAACACTGGAGCAGCACGTTTTATGACCTTCAACACCAAATCTTGTAGCTAACCACGGAATAATTTTGAAATGTTGTATTATTAATTTTGTGCAGTTGCACAGATGTAGTTTGGAAAAACTTTAGTTTTCTAATTCCTATAATTTCCTGTTAGACGTAATACTTTTTTAATAAATGGCATAGTTCAAATTCCTCTTAAATCGTTAAACAGTTGCTTTCTGTCAAATACGAATAAGATAATTTCAGAAATCATTGCATTGGGACACATTCATAATGATATCCATTCCAGAATACTAATACTGAAAGTGAATGGGAAATAATTAGTGACATTTTGTACGTAAATAAAATAAAGTATGAGATAAAAATGAGCAGTTCATCTGATTTTAAAATCTAGATGAGTTGTTGACTCCAAATGAACTCTTAGAAGAAAATCTCCAACCGAGATAGTGGTTGGTGACTCTGACTGCATATTGAAGGGCCCGGGTTTGAATCCGGGAGAAAGCATAGGTATCTATAACCGGGATAGTGGTTGGTGACTCTGACTGCATATTGAAGAGCCCCGGTTTGAATCCGGGACCAAGCATAGGTATCTCCAACCGGGATAGTGGTTGGTGACTCTGACTGCATATCGAAGGGCCCGGATTTGAATCCGGGAGAAGGCATAGGTATCTCCAACCGGGATAGTGGTTGGTGACTCTGACTGCATATCGAAGGGCCCGGGTTTGAATCCGGGAGAAGGCATAGGTATCTCCAACCGGGATAGCGGTTGGTGACTCTGACTGCATATCGAAGGGCCCGGGTTTGAATCCGTGAGAAGGCATAGGTGTTTGTAGATGTAGTGTTTGTGAGGCATTGAGACACTCTAAATGGGGAGCGAGATGAGAGTTCTCTCTAGAGGTTTGTGATAGGGGAAGACGAGTGGGAGACTGTGTTCTGTTTCTTAAAATTGGGTAACGGAACTGTGTTACAGTAGGGTATGTTACCTATATGAGGTTACTCTTATCGAGCTCATTTCCCAGCCCCTAAATACCTTCTTTCAACTTCTTAGCGAATGCCTTCTCTTAGCTATTTCATATTTTATTATCGAAGATGTGGAGGTACTTGCATTTATTTGCAAAGGTACTCCGTACAAAAAACGCCTTTGCCCTTGTTCCTATATGGTGCTTAGGGCTCTTGCCAACGACAAGAGGATTTGAATCATTGTGAATGTGGGTTAGAGTTGACTATTGTCAGACTACTGAGTTTGATGTCAACAACAATAACAGCTCTGAGAAGAAAGTGTAAAAACTTCTTAACATTTGAACGGTTTGAATTTTTAATACATAAATGATTTGTATTTTAAAAGATTAATGTATAAAACAGAGAGAGCCAAACTGCATGTTAATAGGAGGGGCATGTTAGAATTCAGAAAAACTAAAAAGCTGGAATTAGACATTTATGTTATTTTAAAACCAGTAAAGGTGTTTTTGAATAGAAAAAAACATTCAAGTAATTTAATAATAATATCTCACTTTATAATCACTTTATTTTAAAAACAGTAAAACCGTTTTTTGAATAGAAATAAAACATTCTAGTAATTTAACAATGAAAACTTATTTTAGAATCAATAGAGTTATTAATATAAACAAGTAATTATTTGCTCTTGAGCTCTGTTCAGGAAAGTTATATTTCCATGCAATACAAAGTTGAAGTCTTTATAAGATATACTGGACTTGCTTTTTTTTTCTCCGGGCAGAAAACCAGCATTCTGTTCCAAATTCCAAAATTTTCTGATACGATTCTGTAGAGACATTAGGTATTTTTTGAAAGGAAGAGACATGGAAAATGATCAACGCTTTCGCCGGGACTCGAACCACAGACCTCTCCAATACGCGCCGAGTGTACTGACCACTACATCATGATGGCATGCTAAGAAGGCGAAAGAAATACATTATAATTCTAGTTATGAAGTGGTTTTCATAGGAGCAAATAGGAAAACAAAGAAACTGTAGCTTTCTTTACTGTCATAAAATGTTTAAAATTACAGTAATAAAATAATTCAGTAGAATGAAATACAGTGCAACGGAGTGATTTGAAAACTAATGATTGTTCTGTACATGAGATGCTTTTTGCATCATAATGCAAAAATGGTTTTTGGTAAAAAGTGAAATGTAGTATACGAAAACTATTCAAAGAAAGCTATCAGTTTAGCAGATTTTTTTTCTCAAGTTTTTCTCACGCAACTGTCTTAGAAGCAGCAGAAATACGAGATAATTTTAATTTATTTTAATATTACTCATTCATTGCAAGCTGGATCATCACATACGTTTCGTTTCTTCTGAAGGAAGTATTAAGTAACACATTCGCGGTGCCATTCTAAAAGAGCTGAGGAATATCATCAATGAGAAACGTAGCATATTGTTGATATACTATTTGCCGTTTTGCAGTTTTAGTTCCTCTTACCTATTCAAACAGCAATAACGCTCTGTCAAATAGCAGAATTGGAGGACACCACGGGGGGGGGGAGCAGTGATAAATTATATAAATTATGATGACCGGGTTCATTTAAAGGGATTCAGTCCTGCTCCTTTTTTTAATGTTAATAAAATTTCAATCTACTTGACTCGGGTATCATTTTTATACGTAACGTTTACAAGTTCAAATAATTAACAAGCAGAAAAAAAATTCGCATATATATTTTATTTTGTGCTAGCATTCATTTTTAAGTGAAATGCATCCACTATGAGCTTTTGGACTTTTTTGTATTTTAATTTTATTTATTTAATTTATTTATTATTAAATTTAATGTGTTTCAAAAAGACTTTTTTTAATTTTAGTATGAATTACTTTCTAATAAAGTAATTACTTAACAGCTTGATTTTTCTTATTTTGTCGTATCATACTTAAATGCCAGCTTCAATCTCTAATAGGACCCACAGATTCTGTCTACGATATTGGGCGGACAGTTAAATTGTTTTGAATTACTATATATATTTTAAAAGATAAAGTAAAGTAAGCGATTACCGGAAAACTTGCCATAGGGGGTACGATTTCTATTTCCAGTTAGAATTATATTTCAGAAATAAAATTTTGATTTTTTACTACGCGAGCAGCATTTAAGGGGCCAAACGCTTACGAGCCGCAATTTAGATGCATGCCTATCTCTACATATAATAAAAGAAAGAGTTTGTGTGTCTTTTGTTCGTACTGCGCGTAAGCTAATAGACCCAGGGCTACAAACTTTGGTATATAAGTGCATATAGACGAAAGCCAGTGATTATGGAAGCGATTTTTTCAAAATTCGAATCAGATTTTTTTTAAATTTTATCTTTTCGATTTTATCGCATCATTTTGAATAGTTTCATTCTTTTAGAAATGTGGTTTTTGGCAATAGTTTTTCATTCAATTGTATGCTGGACTTCTGACTGTTGAAAATCAGCACTGTTGCCACTTGAAAAAAATGAGGGCGATAATTCTGTACAGTTTTTGAATTTAATGTTTCTCTTGGACATTGGACGTTTATTGACAGAAGGCAACGGGAAGATGGTTAATTTATTTATTAGGATAATTAATATTTGTATTAAGGAATATTGCTTATTTTATTGTAATTTTGTTATATGTAATACATTTTTTTTTAATTTGTGGGTTTTTTTATGAAGTTGTTCTGCAGAGTAAAATTCTGCACAGTTTTTAAATTTAACGTTTGGTGTTCCTTTCAGGCATTTTACGGTACATTTAAAAGCCAGACAAAGGCTGGCAGCGTAACGGCTAGTATACCATAGAACTAAAATATACATTAGATGCATACAGTTTCTTTTCCATGAGTAATTTTACTGTGATATGCACAGACATTTTAAGAAAACAATTTGTTTGGAATATTATTTTTATTTTATTATTTTAATAAAAAAAAGTTAAAACCCCAGTTTAACAAACTTTATTACTGGGGCTGCGGCAGATTCCCTTTTACAGTAGTTCCTTTAAGTTTAATAGCCTTTAAATCAATGCGTATACAATAAATAAAGTTATAAAATGTGGGAAAAAATTAGTTATCAAATTTATCAAGATGTACAAATGTAATTAAGTAACAAATGCAAGGAAGACGCTTAATCCTTTGCAGTCATATGTCTACCTCAGCCTCCAAAGCTTTTTTGCCTTTCCAGTCGTATGTCCACGGCCATAAAATCCATAATGACCTCGTATTATATTAAGTCGACAAACTTCATAATCTTGCATATTATGTATTACTGCTCGTTTAAGAAAAATTAATTCCAACCAGCATTCCACTATGTATAAAGTTAATACGACCATAAAGGGTCAATAGGGAAATTATTATTTTGTGCTGTAGGGCAATGATCTGTAAAGGACTTGAATGGAAGTTCTTCAAATACTTTTTCACATGAAAATTTCAGGAAATATTTGTCTTTTGAGTTCATAACTTTTGGCAATGCGTGCAACAGATGCTCTTGTTTCAAACTTCCCAAACATTTCGTGCTCAGTACTGAATTTAAGGCATTTTACTGAATTTAAGGCGATGTTACAACAATAGTAAATATTTCGTTCCCGTAATTAAAGAAATGCTAATTTATAAAGACACAAACAATAAAAATTTCATCATGGAGGACACCATTTTGCCTTGGCATATTAACCCCCTTCAAGGTCAAAATGCTCTAGAAGATCTTTCCTTCAAACGACCACAACTGTCCGAAACGGCCGAGATTGCAAAAAAGTTGTTTTCTTCCCTTCTCCTAAGATATGCAGTAACAGGTGCAGTTTCCCCAAATTCATTGTATCAGTTTATTGAAGACAGCTTGCCCTTAAAGGCTAATGGAAGCTTCTTTGTTAGGAAGGAGTAAGGATGTCATTTGAAATCATCACACCACTCTGCGTGTCAAGGGACGGTGAGGGGAAGAAATTTCTGTGAATCTCGAAAGGAATTTCGGGCCTTGATGTATTTTAAGCATACACGTTGGCGCAGGCTTCGGCTTTTTTTGGGAAAGAGTCTTTTATTCTGTCATTACGTATAGATGTCACGCAAAAACATCGTTCAATTGCATTCAATAATTGTCAAAATGGATATTTTCGTTGAAATATGCTGCCTGAAACTTTTCGCAATTACAATACCTACGTTTTACTTCGTACAAGGAAGTAAAAAATGGTTATTAAAACTTTCTCATGATTTGTAGTTAATTCAGATCTAGCTATAATTTGTTTCATGTCAGATAGGGTTATTAGTTTCAGATAAACTAAAACTCCATACATTTATATGTTACGAACCAAGACAAGGGTTACATGTGTATTTAAAAACACTTTGATACATATAAGGTCACATGATTGAGTAATAAATCACAGAATTCACTAATAAAATCACATAACGTCTCACTAATAAAACTACCAATAAAATCGCATGACTTACTAATAAAAATCGCATGAACTCTAACAAGTGAATAAAATAACAAAATATTATTACAAAAGGTATGCCACACAGTTTCAGTGTAATATGTTTAGAGTTAATTGCATATTATATCACAATTACTATGAAAGATACACTCTATTCATAATAATATTTTCAATTCGTATATCTTCCATTATGCCAAGAAATCCACCAGCGGCCGAGCGGAAAAGTTGCTGAACACTGGTAGTTCCGACTCGGGCTGTATTCCAGGCGAGCGGGCTGACTCTATGGGTGTTTTCGTGGTTTTCCCCATATGTGCAACGTGTATACGAGCCAATTTCTCTTAGAAAATCCTTCACGAAGGTATCTCTTCCCTTAGGCAGATCAACCTTGCGTGCTTTGGCATAATTAAATAAACCAAACCAAATCAATATGCCGAGAAAAGAGAGCGTTGGTTAATTAAAAAAAAATCATGAATTATAGCATTATGGTAAGATTCTTAATTCTATTAAAATAATTAAATCCTCTTGATAATAATGTTTCCTAAAGCGAAGTTCTCAAGTTGCTTAAGTGTATGTTTTCATAGTCGGTATTATTGAATAAAATGGTTTAGAACGTGTAAAATTTACTGTTTGTGAAAGTAATATTGTTTAAGCACTTAGAAGATTGTTAAAACAATTTTAATCTTTTTTGAAACGCTGAAGCTGAGTAAAACGTAAAATTTAAAACTTTACGAGGTTATAAAGTAACAGGTGCTTATCGATATTAAAAAACGCTACCTAAACTACAGCTTCCTTTTCAATTTATTCAAGCCGTCTTTTCAGTTGGTTTCTGGTTAGACTCAATGTAAATAAATATATATACGGGAAATCGTATACTCTAATTTTCAAAAAGCAAGGAGTAAGACTTCTTTATCTATTATCGTCATGATATAAAATTTTATAAGTCTCATGGATTAAACTTTGAATATATTTTTAAAATGCACTCCATTTTATGATTCACTAATCTAAAGTAGTCAGGGCGAAGGAAAATAAATTTTCTCTAAAAGAACAGGAGGAAGTTCTTTTCGATAGAAAATACTAATAACTTCAGGTAATAACTGTTTTAAAGACGGTTTACATTTTCTAAATAATCTTGTATATATGTGAATAATTTTAGAGAAATGATATGGGAAATTGTAGTATTTTTTGTATAATAACATGAAATGCTCGAAAGCGAGAAAGCTGTGTCGGAAAAAAAAGATTACAGGTAAAATAGCTATTTCCCTAAATTAGATAAATAACGCCAAGCAGGCGAGGTTTTGGTGACTATTATCTCCAAATTCGGTGATCATTTATCGACAATGAGTTCCAATCCCTGTAAAACTAACTGTAAGTGGTATTGTAATTGAACAGCTGCAAGTGATTCCTATATGTAACAGTAACCGCATCCGGCCCTTATATGCTTTCCAGCAGTTTCGAGACTCTAGCCGGGAGAAAATTATATAAGGGCATAGAAAACATCAGTTTCTAAGTAGAAGTTTTTTAGTTCAGCGGGAGTTCGGAGTATTCAGACAGCTTCGTGTTAGTTTCAGTCTTTAGATGCGTTTTGCATTGCCTTGTGTTTAATGTTCTTAGTAGTTTGAAGTGTAATTACTGATTGTACTTTGTGATACTGGGAAGAGCTGTGAGAGTGTTTTTGTGGAGAATTCCAGAACTATAAAATATTCCTTTTGATAAAATAAATTTTATCGAACTATATAATCGGTTCTGCGTGCGTTCAGTCTATGCTTTTCGTTAATTTTTGCTGAAAGGAAAAATATTTCTTCTTTAATAAATATTTCTTTACCTAACTTAAGAGCTGAAAAGTAATCTGGGAGCTTTTGCATAAAACATATACTTTGAATAAATATTGCTATCTGTAAAATTTTCCTCCTTTATATTTCTAAGAAAAAAGTATTATTTATAAATTATTTTTAAGTGCTCTTAGATGAAAAACATATACTTTATTTGCTAAAGATAAAAACAGGTGACTTTAGAGATATATATTTTATCATCTAAATAACTGATAAATTGATTACGTGCAGCCAAGCTAAGTATTGTCTTATTTACAAGCCTTATACATTTAAATGAGGAATCTTAACATACACATAAATACACACAAATAGAAAATGCATTTAATATCTAAATGTTTTAACAGGAACATTTAAGTTTCATAATTACGTAAAATGTTAGAAACAGTAAATAATAGAAAACAATTCTAAGCTCTTGCAACAAAAACAGTAAATTTCTTTTGGCATGGTATAGTTTGCCGATTTACTTACTAAAACAGTAAAAATAAACTGCTAATTAATATTTATTAAACTAGATCTTACTGATGTTTTATTTGACACAAAACCATTTTAGGTATTGCACGTGTATTGCCCCAAATCATTTATTATTATTTTTTGTTTCATCATATGTTTTGTAAATTAGTGAATGTTTGGATCAAATGTTTTGGACAAATCATGCTTTGAATCATCAAATGCTTTTAACACTGATAAAAATTACTGTATACTGAATTTACGTGTAAATAGCGATATATGTTACTTCACATCTCACATAAATAAACGTAAACTTACATTATTAAGTTAAAACTACAAGAGAAAATAGGTTCTTAGACGAAGAAAGGTATGTTAGTGAGAAGCAGCACTTTTTTTGGACACAGATAGAAACTTCTTATCCTAGTATATAATTATTCCTCATTTTTTATTGTGCTCATTCTGTAATTTTTTATAAATAATTAAATAGTTAATTATTTTTAACAATTACAGCTCCTTTTCTTAAGAATAAGGATTTAAGATTTCGTTTTTAATGGTTGTTAGCTTACATCATTTTTAATTTATAAAGATATTTATATGACAGTACAGTAATTTAGTGTTTGATTTTTATTTAAAACTCAGTACAACTAATACAATTGAATAAGGAAGAGAGAAATAGATTACATTCATATATCAATTAAAATTTGTTATAACATAACATTTTACGGGAAAAAATTTGATTATAAAACCCCAATCAAAACTATTATTTAGTAAAGATTTTATCTCATATTAAAGTTTTTGTTAATATTTTAGTTCATCATATCTGACATTCTTAAAATCACCCTAATACACTAAACTATTGAAAAATTTACATTATTATTGCTTTGCAAGAAATACAGAAATATTATTTTCCGAGCAAAATTAAAGTCAATATAATATCCTGCAATAACATTTTATCTGAATGAGAAGGGAATCGAAATTGCATTTAGGTACTCATTGAAATTCTTACCGAATGCCTGGGTTTGAATTTAGGAGAAGGCATGCATGTTTGTAAATATACAGTGTCTGTGCAGCATGGGGTCACTTTAAATATGTGGCGATTCGAAAGTCCTGTCGAGAGGTTGATGGGAGAGGGAAGGGTGAAAGATCTTTGGAACCGTTCCCCTGGGGTGCTCTCAATCAAGGTTGGGGGTGGAACTGTGATAAAGTCGGACTATCACCTATATTGTGCTCCGGACTCATGCCAAAGACAGATGCATATGACTTCATGCCACAATGAATGTCGTGGGCTTGTATTGACCTTTGTCAGACAAGTGAGATTGGTAACAGGAACTTAAATTCTGTTGGCGACTATGCGTTCAATATGTTTAGCTACTGATTCATGAGCCTTTTTTTATTTCCTTTCTTGACTCTTGTACAACGTATACTTTCAGAAATCTGTATATCTTTCTTTATTGAATTTCCGTGAATAATGATAAAAAATTATCCATAATTTTAAATTTTCATCGAGCAAAAATCAAAACCTCTATCACGTATCACACTATAAACACAAAACAGATAAAAATAACCTTCAGTACGATTTAAGATAATTTCTTCGCAATCGCAGATCATAAACCAATCCATAGCCTCCTCTATAGAGAATTGTTTGACTCACACCACTCTTCACCTTAAAACTTTCTTCACTGCATCCCCATTCCAGTCAATGGGCCATAAAGGTTTTGTTAACCCGCGGGTCAACTGCTGCTGGCCAGAGTACTAGGTTTAATCCAGGAAATCCGACATGTTGCAGATAAGAGCCATGCTTGATGGCGAGCATCGTAAATGTTCGTAATCTCCATTTTGCCATGGTGGATGATCCCTACTCCTATTGTATAGGGAGTTGGTCTGCCCTGCGCCGCTTTCCTCTGAATAGGTACACAGATGTCCTAGTTAATGCGTGCGTAAATTTAAGTACGTCTATTCGGGAATTTGGGAGAATTACTATTAAACGTAAGGATCTCTATAAAGATTAGCTTTAGTTGGCATAGAAATCTTAAACTAAACTTGATTTGTCAAAAATAAATACGACTTTTGTACCATTTTCCAGTTTAAAGTTTGAATTAAAAGTACCGCCGTAACATTTCCTCCAAAAATCTTAAAAACAAAAAACATAATCTAATCACGTTAAATATTTTTATCCATGTTTCTCGCGCTCAGGGTACTAATTAAAAAAAATCTGATGTGTACACCACATGACTTCCTTCTATTAGAATATTAAATTGGAATATTAAATTATACGCATTTTTTCTTGCATTTCAATTAAACTTATTGGATTGAATTAAATCTACTTCGCCGACAGCGCATAAACCACAATAGAATAAATGCATTCTTTAAAATTCACTCTAGTATTTGCTTACCATAGCGACACTCTGGCGCTAGATTCACTTAACAGTATTAATAATTATATAACAGTTAACTTATATAATAATTATATTACGGAAACAAAGTTAACTGTTATACAATCCAATAATTATATAAGCGTTAACGTATATATTTCGTTCATATTATAGCTCATAATGCACAAAATTTATATCATTTAAAGAATAGAATTATCTAATCGGTGCCACATGTTCCATTCAAATACTACAATAAAGCTAGAATGATGTATAAAAGAAATTAAGCAAACAAAACAAAAAAGAAACAGTTTTTCACAGACGATTAAGTATTTATCATTTAATTAATTCAGTTCTCACTTCGCGAGAAGGCAAAAATACATAAAAACTCAAAATATCTGTATTAAAAATTACGAAATAAATCTTAAGCACTTATTTCCTCGAAAAAATTCTAGTAAGAATTAAGCATGATTTAATTCGCAATAATAAATGAATGCGTTATCTTTGTTGTTGCGAAGCTAAGTTTCTCTAGCTTGGCAACAAATCCACTAGTCTCCTGTTTCAAATGTAAACATCAATGGTCACCATTAAAAAATGGCTTAGCGGCAATTAAACAACTTTAAAATTGTCGATAATTCTAAAAATATTGCATGCAGATTTACTAAAGGCATGAACACCTTAATCGGAAAATAATAACAACATAATTCAATCATTTTTAAAGCAAAAAATGTACAATTTACAAACATATAAGAGTAAAGAAACTAAGATCACTGAGCCGCGTAACAGAGTGGATATATTTATAAATATATTTATATACGTTTGGTGCGGCCGATTGCAACCAAAATACGAGGTGCACATCTACATGTTATAGCAGTCCTATATACAAAATTTCAACGTCCTGAGGCTACTCGTTTTTGAGTTATGCGAGATAGGTACGTACGCATGTACGTACATACGTTCGTACGCCACGAAAAATTCTCTTCAGAATTAATTTTAAAGAATTAATTTTAACTCTTTTTACGATTACAATACTTCCTTTTTACTTCGTACAAGGAAGTAAAAATTAAACTGTGTACTGGAGTGATTTGCATATAGATAACACGAAATCCTATAAATTGTATGAATTCATTATTTTTACGTCTTTCTTTGCTTCTGTATTTTGAGCTCATCGCCTTATGAATTAGAATATTAGGCTTGTTTTTAGTAGTCTAATTAAACTGTCAATTATTTTTTAATTTGTTTTTAACATATTATACACCCTTCACAAAAGCTGGCTTAAACCCCACAGTTTATCACGTCCAGGAGAGAGAAATATGTAAAACACCTTTTCCCACATCTGACAAAACGCAGCAGGAAAGTTCCCATACAGGATAGCCATGAGAAATTCGCTGTAGGAGTTGTTGGTGTTTGGGAAGCAGTCATTATCAACAGTAGCGATATCGTTGACTTGCAGTAACATCAGTCCGAAGATAAAAATATCTAATTGTCTGTAGCGTCGCCAGTGTTAACTATAACTGCGAATTCTTTTTGAAGTTTTCTTACTTCGAAAATTTGCATATATATAGAAAATTGTATATAAATGCAAAGGCGTCCGCTGGGAACATCGCGGAGAAAAAACTTCGTTGAAAAACCAACGCAAGGAAAAAACACTCTTGTACTAAACATCTTCGCAAGAAATGAAAAAGGCTAGGGAAAAATTTCGCAGCTTTAAAACAATGTATCTTCATATATAATTAAATAGTAAAAAAAATGGTACAGTTTTAAATTATCGCCATACAGTAATACTCAGCATAGTGGTAAAAATAAAGTAACTAGGAAACATCGAATAACAAAAACATTGCAAAAATGTGAACTTCACATTTAATCTAAGACAATCAGAATTCTGAAAAGCATTTTTCATCAGGGAAATACTCCGTAGAGTGTTACAATTTCTCTCTAAGAAAACCAGTGGCTTCAGATAAGGGCAAAACCTTGTAGAACCATGAACAGTCGTCTTAAAAAGAGTTCTCTCTATGAAAAACAATATTTCAGCAGGAAAGAATGTCTCATAGAATTCTTAACTCCTTAGAGGTGTCTCATAAAATTAACTCATAGTAATACACAATACGCTCTCTTGACTCATAGAATTCTTCTTCTGCAATTTCTGCATTCGATGTTTTGCAGCTACTTTATTTTGGAAGTTCTGTACGGCTTTGTTTTCAAATTGCAATGATTTTTCATTGCTTAATTCTCTAAAATGATCTTTTAGAACAATGACGTTTTCTCCTTGCTTTTTTCCTTTTTTTCTTTGCCCCCATCACGATGTTTTTCACGAAGATATTTCCTTTTGAATTGTTTTCTCGACTACGATTCGTCCACGATTATTTCACTTGTAAAATAATGCAAGCATTAATATTTAAAATATACTAGGAATATACTACGATAGCTGGCTTTTAAAATAGTTCACAAATTAATTAAATTACTAAATCATAAAAAATAGATACTTACATAAAAAGATTTCTGTTATTTGTAAATATATTAAACTATTATATTAAATTTTGGTAGCAAATCTCGAAACTAATATTTTTTTATAATTTTTTTATAATTTTTTATAATAATTAAATAATTTTTTTATAATTTTAATATAATAGGAGCTCTTGAGATTGAAAAATTCCCCCCTGTGTTATTTGTCTTGATATGCATCAAAAATCAATAACTCTTAGAATATACTATACATTCTTTCTTTCTAGCGAAATTGTAATTTTTTTTTTTAACTTGAGGGTACATTTATTTCTAGGAGAATTTTATTTTATTTTTTTTTTGCATGAAAATAAATATGTTTGAGGTAAAATTTTATTTTTAAATCGTCATGATATTCTAATACAACACAGAATATTTAATGAAATTTAGAGCGAAATTTATAAACATAAAAATGGCTCTTTAAAACTGATATGAGATGTTTTCCCCTCTGTCTTTTGTGTAATGCGGCTATTATACATTTCGCATAAACACTTAAAAATAGTTGTAAAAGCAATTTATTCAATTGTTGGAAAGATGACAGTTGTTTTAGTAACGATGAACGATGATTTCACTCATATGAGTTTACGTTCATTTTATCTTTTTTATATCTCCTTTTATTCCTTGGTGATAAATTTAAATAAATATAAATATACAGTAAAATATCTTATTAATCTTTTTCTTTCTTAACTAATTATTAAATTCTCTTATTTAAACCTCTGATCATCAGAGTTTTAATAAAACCTTGTCTTTAATTGGCATTTAAACGAAAGATATTTTGAGTTAATTATACGCTTTTCTGCTGAGTAAGCCACTGAAACTGTCTTTCAGTGTTTTTTCAACCTACTTGTGGCATCGTGTGTTCACGAACAATTGCAAAATTATTATATTTTTCTCTATTACGGTAATATTCCCGAAACGACTGAACTACTTACTAACCTCTACAAATTTTGGAAAATTAAAGTAATAAAGATTTCACATAAATCACAAAACACGCTCCTCGTTACGAGGTGACAGATGCAGTAACCTCAGTATGACTTTCCATGGTAATTAGGCCATAAGCAGAAGTTATCCTAGGGATTCAGATTAATGTTCTACTTCTTTAATTAAAAGCATGATTTTTGTTGTTTTGCCATCTCTTGAATTTATACACGATAATGCGCAGTATAACTGCGATACCATTTTCCCTGCTGTATTAGCTTTTGAAATATGGCTAAAATGTCATATTAAGCTTTTAATTAATATAAGAGAGAGAAAAAGACTGAATAAAGTGAAAGGGCACTGTAAATCAACAATAGAGCTTACAAATAAAAACGTCCTCTTTATTATTAACTATCCGAAGTACCCAATGCCTGTTATGTTAAATTGAGAGTAATGTACCTAACAACAGAAAGAATGATACCGCTGTAGTTCTTCTCTAAAAACGATGCAAAAACTGTGATTCATAGTCATACATTTTTTAGTCTGATGCGATATGAAAACCACATAAAAAGTATCGATAGAAAAATAAGCTAATTCTATCTCCCATTATATCAGAACAATGGAGGCAGTTTTTAATAATTTTCGTCTGCCTAATCAAACGGTCGTAAAAGCTCAAGTTCCATCCAATATTTCACCTAGATTGAATTTAATCGATTAAATGTGACAACAAAATTGATGATAATTCATCAGAAATCAATAACCAAACAAAGAGACATTCTTAATTATATATAGATGGATTTTTGTAAAATTTCAAAATTTTTGATTAACAAACTCTAGAATTCGAAAGCGAGCAGTAGCAACAATTATCGAAATAAAGCATTTTTATTTCCAACGCGCGAGACTGTTGCCACTCGGAAAAATGAGTGAGAAAATTAATGTTTTCGAAGTTTTTAATTAATATTTCGACTGATTAAAGTCGTACGAAGATGGGAATTGTCGAAATTCTTCCCACGAATTTTTGGAATCGGGAATAATGTACTTAATGTTTGGCAATGCTATTTTTATTTCATCGTAAAACTTCGAAATTTTTTATTAACAAACTCCAGGATTTGGAAGTGAGCAGTGGCAACAACTTTCGAAATAAAGCAGATTTTTCCTCTCCAGCTTGCGAGACGGTTACCACTCGGAAAAATGAGGACGAAAATTATCGTTTTTTCCAAGTTTTTAATTAATATCTCTGATTCTAGATACGTTTTTTGGAAAAACGTGGACATCGACCTTTTTCAGGACCCAGAAAAGAATCGTATAAAGTTTGGCGACGATAGCTATAGTAGTGACTGAGTTGATCGAGGACTAACAAACATATATTCTTCTTTATATATATATATATATATATATATATATATAGATAGATAGATAGATAGATAGATAGATAGATTATTTAATTTGGAAATATTTTAATATGCTTATCTTACGAATTAAAGATCTATTTAAACGTGGTTATAAAACAGCAACAATTTTCAACCCGTTTCATTTGCAAATCCTGAAAAATAAAACTCATTGATAAGAAATGCTAAATATCACTACCTTAGCAAGAACGAAAGTAAAAACTCGACATGGTCTTTTATTGAATAACTTAAATCACTTTCTAAACGCAAAAGATATGCTAAGTAATTATAAACTAATTCTTATCAAGAAAATATTTATGAATGAAAGCATATTCAATAAACATCTGAGCTAGCAATAATCTAAACTCTGAAATTTAATTCACTTTCTCCGGATTATTTTCGAGGAACATGAATTATTTAATTATAATCTCATTTGAGAATTAATTAACATGAATTATAATCTCATTTGAGAAAAATGAGATAAAAGATTATCATTAGCGTAACTTTTTACTCTGAAGACGTAATTAAAATTTATTACACTGCCTCCTGTTCTAATAATTCAGTTATTAGAGTACAATGTTTGATAATTAACAAACTCAGTATTTAGTTATGTTTTCCCACGCATTTTTCTGACTTAATTACTGCAGGCATTAATTATAGATTCTATTTTAAACACTCAAAAAATCGTGTTGATAGCTATTAGCTTTTTGTTATTCATTACTGAACTTTGAAAGTTGAAATATTTCTGTTAAAAAAGAACATTTTAGGCAATTAAGAAATATTAATTACTGTTATATTTCTAGTAGCAAGACAAGCAAAATGTTTCTTATCATTAAGCGTCTCAGATCTTTTTTAAAAATGTAAATTAGGCAATTTTCTCAACGGAATGGAAGAATTTGATCGAGGGATTGTTTTATTTTCCAAATGGCTTCTTATTTATGTTTGTGTACAAAGCTGTGCTGGAAATTTAAGTTGACTGAAAATTTTGAAGTTGTTTTTTCAACATATACCTGTTTCTTAAATGGTGCATAAATCAATATGCGGAAATTTTATTTAAGAATTAACATTAATCATCTTTACATGATAGTTTTACTTAATTTTAATGATACTACAATTTCTAAGTGTACTTTTTGATTCACAGGATCTGCTTCAAAGGTTTTAGCATTGAATGTGATACTGTAATGAATAAATGTAATTATTATCATGAACAAAAGTATTTCATACATTTATTGGTACAAAGGTCCAAGGATTGAAAATTATGATATTTTGTGCACTTATTTCAAATTTGGTTACTAAATTGTCGCATAGGTATTTGTTTTGGAGGAACAAATTAAATTTTTTATAAAGGTTATAAGGTATTTTATCTCTCCTTCCCGCTTGCCTTCTTGGCGTTATCTGAGTACACTCGGAGAGTATTCGAGAGGTTCAGGTTCGAATCCCGGGTGTTACTCATTTTTCACGTTTCCGGCATCAAAAAAAACTAAAAATCCCTAGAGCTAAAAAACTATTAAAAAGATCTGAAAGGTTTCAGATTTTAAATTATGTCCAAAGGAGTGTTTTTTAACATTTTGTGTGTTACCTTTATTTATTAAATATCACGTTCTTCGCACTTAAACCATAAAATTCAGTTCAAGAGCAATATCTCAAAATAATTTTAAATTGAGCATATCTTTAGAATTCCCGATACTTAGTCTCACGAGCTAGAGATAAAAATTTTTTTTTCGGTACAACGTTGCCATTACTCGCTTTGAAATCCTTGAGTTTGTTAATTAGAAATTCGTCAAAGCTTTACAAAATATGAAATCGATATTAAAACAAATTGCAAATTTCAAATTTGGGTTTCTAGATTCCATAATTCGCAATAGACAACTAATTCAAAATTGGATGGCTCCAGATAGCGTTGTTTTATCCCAATGCGAGAAACATACATACATTTACGCAGATGCTTCATTATTTAATTTCTTAAAATATAATACAGGCGATAATATTTGATGGCAACAGTTTGAAAAGTGATACAGCTTTTTTAAAGATTTCAACGCAAAATGCCAAAACGAAAACAATAGGACGAAGCCTCTTTGGACAAAAAAAGTGGTGGACTATAATTCGTTGTAGAGATATTAGGTATATGTTTAGAAGCAGGGAAGATATGGTCACTTTACTTAACCTGTTCCGCCAAACTGAGTTAATGGCACTACAGGGTTAGGAAGTTATCCTATTCATTGCTAGCAATCTGACAGTTAAGCCGCCTTTCTACATTTTACTTTAATCTGTAGTTTCTTGGATATAATTATTTTCATTCACTTGCTTCATTATCTCTAAGATGCCCTTGTTGCAGTAATAGTCCGTGAACAATCTATTCACAGGATATGTGATGTAGTCGGAAGGAATGAAAAATTAGCAACGCCTTCGCCGGGAACCGAACCGTGGACCTCTGTAATACCGGCCCAGTGTGCAGAACCACTACACCACAAAGGCACGCTAGCAAAGTGGGAGAAATACCTTGCATCGCCACCACCAGGATTTGGCGATTGGACACCGGCGAGGGCATTGCATGCTTTTCCCATCTTCTACTTCAAAAAAAAAAAAAAAAAAAAAAAAAAAAAAATCCTAATGACACTACAGTGGCAGTTGAGCAAAAAGGTGGTGGACAATTATTCGTCACGATAAAATTTGACGATTAGGCCACCTCCTTTAAAAGGGGGAGTATGGAACGTATTTCCCATCTTCCAGCATGCCTTCCTGGTGTAACGGTAGCACATGCAGTGCTGGAAGATGGGCAGATACCAAAAAGTCCAGGTTCTAATTGTGGCGAGAACATTATACATTTTCCACCTCTCCTGCTTCAGAATAATAATCTAATGACTCTATATGGTAATGTTTCTTCATAAGCTACTGCAATTTGTGATACTCATCTTCCAACAGCGGTGTCAAACTTGTTGGGCGCGAACTTTACAATTCCTTCGAGCTCGTTTATGTAGATACACATTGCATAACCGGAAAAGGAACGAAAAAATAAGCATATGGCTTCTTAAATTCAAAAGTGAGTGCTAATTGGATAAATCTTAGTGCTTATAATCCTTAATGAAAGTAAACAGAATACGTGTTTTTAAAAACGAAAACAATTAAAAAGTAATGTTTCAAAACGTGATTGTTCGAAATTAAGCTGATATTGCGACAGTCTCACTTTGAGAGCTACAATTTAGTTCATTCTGGAACTCCCTAATGTCATGTGTAAAGCAAATAATATGAGGCACGGTTTTCTATTTCAGTTGAACTTTTTGAGACCAAATTACAGCAGTCCAGAAAACTATTAATAGCATTTCTGCATATTTGCTGGGTTTTTTTTTTTTTTTTTTTCTTTCTTTCTCATTTGACATTAACTTTGCTTGTGGAATAAATGGAATATTCAAAGTTGTAATTAGGTATTTAACGCAAATGAAAGTTGTGCCTGTAAGTTTTTTTTTCCAAATAAGTTACACATTTAAAGAAAATTTTCCCGTATTACACGAACATTTCCGGTTCATGATATCTCTTTCTTAAGCAATATATACAGTGTCTCAAAAAAGTGATGGGACACTTGTGCTTTACAAAAGGAAACTGCAATAAAATAAATTAAAAAAATATGTAAAATTTTTTGTGGGTGTGTTTCATACTTAAATTTAGTAACAATTATTACATAACATACATTTTCTCAAAATATTAAAATATGAATTTAATAAAAATACAATTGTTTAGAACGGAGCAGAAAATGGTTCACTTAAGTGATGGGACACTACGCACTATACAACAAAAATCGTCTGAAGTAAGCAATAAAAATATCTTTTGGGGTATTTATTTTTACTCAAAAGCAATTGCCAATAATTTATAAAATCGCCTGCAGTATTTCTCTCCAGTTTGTTTTGGAAATTTTGTGTGTTTTAGCTGTGTGCAGCCATGAATGCTAAACGAAAAGAAACTTTGCCTGGAATTCGAAAATTAGTTATTAATTTGCATATTGAACGTGGAAAATCTATTAGAGAAGCTACTGAAACAGTTAACTTCAGTCATTCAACAGTTTTCAATATCATAAACGATATAAAAAGAATCATATGATTCAGGATAAAAGAAGACCTATCCGACCATCAAAGCTATCCAATGGAATAAAGCGAATTATCGTTCGAAATATTTAAGACAAATCCAAGAGTGAGTGCTCCTAAAGTTGCTGCTGATTTACAAGCATTATATGGAGTAATTGTTAATTCTGAGACTATTAGAAGAGTAATTCGATCTACTGGATATCACGGTAGAGCAGCCAGGAAAAAATTCTTCGTAAGTGAAAAGAATAGAAAACTCAGACTGGCTTTCGCAAAATCCAGCATAAATAAGAATTCTGATTACTGGAATGAAGTTATATTTGCTGATGAGAGTAAATTTAATATATTTGGTTCTGACGGTAGAATCTTGGTGTGGAGAAAACCCAGGGAAGAATTTCGCAAACAGAACTTGGTGCCAACAGTAAAACATGGTGGAGGAGGAGTTATGGTGTGGGGGTGTATGTCGTCCGCTGGAGTTGGTAATCTTGTTTTTATTGACAGTATAATGGATCAGTACAAGTATATTGACATTTTAAATCAAAATTTGAAATCTTCAGCACGAAACTTGAACCTTCAAACGATTTTAAATTCTACCAGGACAATGACCCCAAGCACAGTGCTTTGAACGTTACACTCTGGCTGTTGTACAACTGTCCTGAAATAATAAAAACACCCCCACAATCTCCACAATTAAATCCCATAGAGAATATTTGGCAAGAATTGGAATCAAGAATTCGCAAACACACCATTTCTTCAAAACAACAATTAAAATCGGTGCTTCAAGAAGAATGGGGTAAAATCACTCCAGAAATCACAAAAAAATAGTCGAATCCATCCCAAGAAGATTAAATCATGTTTTAAAAGTAAAAGGAAATCCAACAAAATATTAAAACCTTTTAAAAAGTAAAATTTTTGGATAAATATTTGATGGAAAAGTAAGTATCCCATCACTTAAGTGAGCCATTTTCTGCTTCGTTCTAAACATTTGTATTTTTATTAAATTAATATTTTAATATTTTGAGAAAATGTATGTTATGTAATAATTGTTACTAAATTTAAGTATGAAACACACCCACAAAAAATTTTACATGTTTTTTTAAATTTATTTTATTGCAGTTTCCTTTTGTAAAGCACAAGTGTCCCATCACTTTTTTGAGACACTGTATATGCGAGTAGCTTTCTTTTCGCATGAAACATAAAGCATCATAAAAACAACTATTCCAGATGAACGCAACTGATAAATATTCTTCACTAACTTTGCCAAATTTTCCCGCGAAGTATAAAGGATATGATATTTAAAAAATAGACTAAGTATGTTCAAATCAAAGTTACTTTTGTCTGATTTTCTCATATATGCGGCTTACGAAAGTGGTAATGGAAGGTGATAATTTCCATTAGGAAGCAAGATCGTCCTTAACTTTATTTTCGAGAACTCAGTTAGCATCTTATATTCTTCTGAAGTGAGTTGGTGCCCTACAGCTTCAAGAATCTACGTTATTCTAATAAGAAAAATCATTCATTTTGGAAAAGAAATGCTTTAAATTAATTTTCTTGCTGCTTCTGCGGAAAATAACAAAGTATTGTGCCCTTTTCTGAGCGATTCTGTTCATTAATCTTTCAGCTAATATCTGAGCCTAGCATTTTGATAAATTAAGATCACGAGAAAAAAAAATCTGATGTTTACACCACATGACTTCCTTGTACGGAATATTAAATTATACGCATTTTTTCTTGCATTTTATTTAAACTCATTAGATTGAATTAAACCTACTTCGCCGTCAGCGCATAAACCACAATAGAATAAATGCATTCTTTAAAATTCACTTTGTTTACCATAGCCACACTCTGACGCTAGGTTTACTTAACAGTATTATATTTCGTTCATATTATAACTAAGAATGCACAAAATGTATATCATTTAAAGAATTATCTAATCGTTGCCACATGCTTTATTCAAATACTATAATAAAGCTAGAACTATGTATAAAAGAAATTAGGCAAATAAAACAAAAAAGAAACAGTTTTTTACAGACGATTGAGTATTTATCATTTAAATAATTCAGTTCTTACTTCGCGAGAAGGCAAAAATACATAAAAACTCAAAATATCTATATTAAAAATTACGAAGTAAATTTCAAACGCTTATTTCCTCGAAAAAATTCCAGAAAGAATTAAGCATGATTTAATTGGCAATAATAAATGAAAGCGTTATCTTTGTTGTTGCGAAGATGTTTGTTGTTTCTCTAGATTGGCAACAAATCCACTAGTCTCCTGTTTCAAACGTAAACTTCAATGGCCGCCATTAAAACAGGCTTAGCGGCAATTAAACAACTTTAAAATTGCTGATAATTCTAAAAATATTGCACACAGATTTACTAAAGGCATAAAATCCTTAATCGGAAGATAAAAGCAATATAATTCAATCATTTTTAAAGAAAAAAATGTACAATTTACAAACATATAAGAGTAAAGAAACTGAGATCACTGAGCCGGGTAATAGAGTGGATATACATATAAATAGATTTATATACGTTTGTTGCGGCCGATTGCAACCAAAATACGAGGTGTACATCTACATGTTATAGCAGTCCTATATACAAAATTTCAATGTTCTGAGGCTACTCGTTTTTGAGTTATATGAGATACGTACGTACGCACGAACGTACATACGTACGCACGTACGTACATACGTTCGTACAGACGCCACGAAAAATTCTCTTCAGAATTAATTTTAAAGCAGTTTTATAATTTTTTTGAAGGAAAAGTGTATTTTATTCTGTCCTTACGTACAGATATCACGCAAAACCTTCGTTAAATTGCATTCGATAGAGGTCAAAATGGATATTTTCGTTGAAATGTGCTGCCTGAAACTTTTCGCGATTAAAATACTTCCTTTTTACTTCGTACGAGGAAGTAAAAAACATTCAAAAGCAAAACTAAATGGCGATAATGCATTTCGAGGTTGAAAAGATCAGTCAGACTGATTTCCAGTATGCATAGCAGCATAACTGGAAGTTTTATTATAACAATTATGGAGCTCAGTGGAGAGAAATCAGAAATTCAAACTATATAAGAATCAGTCAAATATTTTAGAAACAAAAATCATTGCAGATCATTGTTTTATTTTCAAAGTATCCGATATTGCAGATATTTTACTGTAACGTAGAGGTTATTATTCAGTCTGAAAAACAAATTATAAATGCAGCTGTTAGACCGGAATGAGATGTAAATTTATTAGTAAGATATGTCCGTGTATCAAAAGACATAGAAGATTGTCTTAGAAGCTCATGAACGGAATTGGTGAAAGAAAACGTGGTTCACATTTATTATGCCTATAAAAAGAATTTCTCAAGACTCCATACAACTACTCCATTCAGTCACTATAGACATAATTCCAAATGAAAATGTCTTGAGGGTTCAACTCCTCGACTGTTGATGGACCATGATATATATTTAATATTACCATTAAATGAGCTTGGAAAAAATTATATTCAATGTTGTTGTTCCGAGCTTATATTTCATGGAAGAATGGTTGCCAGAGAGATTGGACCACCCCACTTCTGAAGGAGAGCACTCCGGAAGAGAGAACCAGGGACTCCCACCCACTAAACCACGAGAAGATTTTCGGCTCTCCATAGATCTAGAGCGCTTCCATACCGAAGAGTCGCTATATGTTTATAGACATCCATGCCTTATCCGGGATTCGAATTGACCCTTCAATATAGTCTCTAAAAGCTATCCCGTAATGAGCTGCCTTACATGCAATATATAATATATATTCAATATATATTCAAATATTACTCCGGATTTTAGGCCTTATGTTTTCTCCCACTATTAGAAAACTTTCAAGGTTAATGCTTGCCAGTACTTTTTCATAAAATATGCTACAGTATAATATTTGGTTACAGCATTTGGTATTATTTGGTTACAGTATAAGGTTTCCTGAGGGCCGATGCGACCTTCGATGGAATTTCATAATGCTCACGAATACATTTCCCGTAAATTAATTAGCATTATGTTAACAAGATTTAGAAGAAAGAGTTTAAGATTTTAATGATTTGAAGTCCAATTTTATATTATATTGTTACGAATTTGGTATTTAAAAAGCTAATGTTAGTTCAATTATAAATTAAATGGTTTTATTTCTCGCGCAGTGCAGCGCGTGACGAATATTAAAAGAAAGCTAAGCCGGAAAAATTAAAAATACAAGAGCACGTGCGTTAAATAAGTAATATCTCTTTTTGATTTCGAGAAAGTGCTGGAAAATTCTAGCGCGTGATTTTAAAATCTTATAAAAGGAGGAAAACATCTCAGTTTGTAGTAGTTGCTTAATTTGTTGTTGTTTAGAAAACTGCTCTTGTTGATTGTAGCGAATTCGCAGATTAGCGTTCTTTAGCTGTTTTGAATTACCTTCTATTGGATATTTGAGTAGTTAAAAGATAACTACTGTGAGATATTGTAATACAGGATGATAATTTGAGAAAATTTAAGCATTTTTGTTGTGATAATAATAAATTTTTGTTCATTTTTTATCGGACTTGTGCATTCATTTAGTAACGAATCCGTACGCACGCAACAATTTTTGGTGTCAGGAGTGGGGTTTGAATGCGAATCACAAGAGCGATGGAAGAACAGTTAAAACAATTCATGGTAGCCTTTGCTACATTTAAAGAAGAAATGAAAGACTCTGCTAAAGAAGAAATTAGGTCCGTTAAAGAAGAAATGAAGTTGGGCCAGGAATCTGTTAAGGACGAAATGAAAGCCGTTCAAGCTGGTCAAGAAAAGATTGAAGCAGGTCAAGAAGAAATGAAAAGAGAGATTACCTGCATGATAGAAAATAAATTTGAAGCTATGGAAGGCAGAATTGACACAGTTGAAAATAAAGTTGGACTAATTGAAGAAAGAGTTTCTTCGGTGAAAGAAGAAATAGAAGAAAGAGTTTCTTCTGTAAAAGAACATACAGAAGGGAGAGTTTCTGCTGTGGAGGAACGAATTCAAGGAAGAGTTTGTGCCGTCCAACACCAAATCGAACAACAAATTGATGAGAGAGTTTCTGCAGTTGCCAAAGAAATGGATACTTTAAAGAAATTCGTAACGTCGGCAGGGAGCAGGAGTGATGATTTTAAATTCTTACCAATGCCTGCTCGTCCACCTCTGAAGCTATCCACATATGATGGGAAGACCTCCTGGCAGGTGTATAAGACACAATTTTCTATCGTGGCGGATGCGAATGGATGGGATTCCCAAGCTAAGGCCTGTCATCTCGCCGCTTCTCTAAGAGCCGACGCAGCTGATATCCTTCAGACCCTTCCCGAAAACAAAAGGTTTGATTTCGAAGCTCTGTCCGGCGCCTTGGAGTTGCGCTTTGGGGAGAAGTGTTTAAAAGAATACAGCAGGCTCCAATTAAAATCTCGTCAACAGAAGCCTACCGAAACACTTCAGGAGCTCGCCGCGGATGTTGAAAGGCTGTCCCATCTCGCCTTTTCGGAATGCCCGACAGAAACAACAGGAAAATCCTGTCCTTGCAATACTTTGTCGACGGCATCCGAGATACTGAAATACAGAAAGCTCTACGAATGGCGGATGTAAAAGATTTAAAAAGTGCTCTAGTGTACGCCATGAAATTTGAGGCAGCCCAGCAAGCCACTCGTCGAGACCGCCACCCAGTCACAGCTGCTCAAGTCCAGGAGCCAGGGGATCAAGTCACCGCTCGACTAGACGATTTAACTAGACAACTGAACGTCTTGAGACTGAATATTGGTGAGAAGAAACCGACCGTTAAGTGCTGGAACTGCGGTGCTGAAGGACACATACGACGAAACTGCAAAACACCCCAGGGTACTGATGTTAAGACCGCTTCTAACAAGCAGCAGGGAAACTAATTAGTGGCCATCTCGCGGGGCGGAGGTTGTCAGATAATGAAAAGCCCCCGTTTAAAGCGCTTCAGATTTTTGCAATGAGAGGCGGCAGTAATGGACTTTTCATAATAGGACATAGTAATGGAGTTCCGTGCAATATGACTATAGATACAGGAGCCAACGTCACCATCATCCAAAAAGATTTGGCTCAGCAACTAGGAAACAAACTTATCTGGACGCCGCCTTGCGTTACCCTCCAGAATGTGTCCGGTGAGAAGATCGACATCGACGGAAAAGTAAATGTTAACATCACGTTTGGAAGTGCCGCTTACCATCACACGGCATATGTAGCAGAGATCACTGATTCTTGCATACTCGGATTGGACTTTCTAAGGAAATACAATTTTTCCTTGGATTTTAAAAATAACGAATTGCATTCTACATCTGAGGACATAGCGTTATTTCTCGTTAATGATGAAGAAGTTAAATCTGTCCATAAAATCATAGCACAAGACTATATCACAATACCGGCAAGAACAGAAATTTTACTTCCTGGATCCATAGCCGAAAATAGAAATTTCCGCTACGGCATCATAGAATATCCCAATAACTGTAATATCCCAAAAGGAGTACTAGTAGCCTCAACACTCGTCGACCTATCCAGAACGGTTATCCCGGTGAGAGTCGCCAATGTAACTGAAAAGTCGAGAGTTATTAAGAAAGGTGAAGTGGTTGCAACATGTACTCCTGTAACCAGCGTTGAAAGAAAAAGTAACATCCCAGAATTCGTGTCCTCAGAGAGCATTACATCGGAGTTATTGCAGAATGCACAATTAAACGATAAAGAGAAAAATGCTGCCGATCGCGTCATTAAAGATCTTCAAGTTGTTTTCTCCCGCTCGTCTTCTGACGTGGGTCGAACTAGTTTGACACAACATAGAATAGATACTGGCGATCATCCCCCGATCAAGCAACATTCAAGACGTCTACCGTTTGCTAAACAGGAAGAGGTGCGAACACTGTTAAAAGATATGGAAGAAGGCGATGTCATCGAGCCTTCAGCGAGTCCATGGGCATCTCCCATCGTTCTCGTCAGAAAGAAAGAAGGCTCAACAAGATTTTGCGTTGACTATCGCCGGTTGAATGAAGTTACGAAGAAAGACAGTTACCCTCTTCCTAGAATTGATGACATTCTAGACACTCTTTCTGGAAGCAAGTGGTTCTCAACACTTGATTTAAAGAGTGGGTGTTGGCAGGTAGAAATCCATCCTGATGACCGAGAAAAGACGGCATTTACTACGGGACAAGGATTTTGGCAGTTCAAAGTGATGCCGTTTGGACTGTGTAATTGTGCTAGCAAGCCGGCATCTACCTTCAGACGATATCGTTTCAAGAATCGTCATCGTATCGTCCAAGCCCTTGGTGGCAGTTGTTGGACGGGTTTTTTTTTTTTTTTTTTTTCGGCTGCTGGCGTTCGAGGGTGTAGGACGGGGTTCGGTCTGTCCTCTCCCTGGCCAATATGATGTGCCATTTTCCTGCTTCGCTTTGCTGTTCCTTCGATGCTGTCTGCCATAGATGAAAATCCTTTTAGTGAGATTTTTACATGAAGATTCAAGAAAATAATTACTCCTGTTTCCTGTACATCACTGCAGAAAATAATTTTTTTTGAGCTTCTTCCTCCTTTCCAGAACTCTTCGCGCGCACGTGTTTATGAGATCTGAAACTTCCTGATTTAAAGAAGAAAATGCAGAAATACCAGGATTGATCAAGCATGCTTAATAATTGCCATCAAATTTTGATTGTCTCTTTTACACCAAGACTTTGTTTCGAGCGGATCGAGAAAGATTGACTTTATTCTCAGTGCAATGTTAACTCTAGTGATGCGCATCACTCGTGCTTGATGTTCAAATTTATTCGTCTGTCTGGTAGATAGATTTATTTATGTTAATACTTATTTCAATATCAAAGATGAAGAATAAAATATAATTGATTTGGTAACATACAGTTGTCATACTCTGGGGTAAGTACTTTATTTTGCTATCCTCTGTGGGTCACATATTTTATCCCTGTCATTCGGGTTATTGCGGAAACAACGTGATGTACTCTTAATCATTGTTATAATTTCTTCGCTGATAATTACATAAGGAATTAAAATATATAAATATTTTTACTGCTACAAATATTTTCACTACTTATAGCTTTTCTCAATTAATAATTTCACCACATATGGTGCCGTAATTATTTTTACTACATATACTACTAATATTTTTACTACATATGGTGCCGTGACAAAAGAAATAACTTAAAATCATTTAGTTCAGGTTGAGAATTCAAATAAAATGTGTGACCTATAGTATATTTGCTACACATATCATTTATATTGTAGAAAATTTATGATAAATGATAGGTAATATGCTATGAAAGAGTAATTCTATTTTGGATAATTCAAAAATTCAATTTCATATGTATTGTTATATATATGTGCATATTTAAAGAAAGTTTTAAGATATTTGAATCAAAAGCTGATTTCAGTAATTTCATTGGATTGTGGTATGTAATGATAAAATAATGTTCAGCAGTATTAGAATCCAGAAGTGTTAATGATCAATGTACTTATATTGCATCACTAATTTGATATATGCATGGTTGAAGTTACAGGAGATCCTAATTAATTACTAAAATAAAAAAATAAAAATAAATAAAATTACCTTAACTTTGCTATCTACTCTTATATGCATGTTTGGTAAATGTATATGTAAATTATCAGAGAGATTGCTAAGTGTTTGTGTAAAATAATGTAGATCTCAATAACATTAAAATAGAAATAGCAGATTGTAAGGTAATGCAACATAAGTAACTATATTTCTTCATCCATGTCAAAGCTTAAAGGTAGATCTAACATTGGTATGGCAACTTCTCTAGCTTCTGCTCTGCCCACATTTAGTGGCAACTTATCTGAAAATGTAAATTTCTTTCTTGATCAAATAAATAGTGTTGCTAAATTAGAAAAAATGGTCAGAGGAAAAGAAAATAATCATTCTGAAAATAAACTGTAGAGATAATGCTCTAGATTTCCTAATTAATGATCCAAGAGTGGCTAAGAAAAATAAATTTGAAAATTTAGAAAAATTATTAAAGAATAAATTTGCACGAGTTGAATCCTTTCAGGACATTCTACAGCAATTCTCAAACATTTCTCAAAAGTGTAACCAATCTGTTAGGGAATTAGCTGACGAGATTACTACAACAGCGACAAAATACATAAATGAAGATTCGGTTGAGGATTCTAGTTTACATAAATTAACAGAGAAAATGAAGCTCACTAAATTTCTTGAGGCCCTCAGAACAGACATTAGGATTGAAGTTAAGAAATTGGGTTCATCTTCCTTTGATAAGGCTGTAGAATTGGCAAGTAATATAGAAAATGCATTGAATGATGAGAAAACATATTTGAACAGTATAAATGTTGAGCAAAATTTAGAGATTAATAATCTTCTCAAAGAAAGACTTGAACAGAATAAAATTATTCAGGAGCTAACAGATAAAGTAAATCAACTTTCTCAAAACAAGCCTATAAACACATCTTATACAAGAATAAATCACAATGCTTCTACATCTCAAAATTCTAGCAACTTTAATAGTGTATCTTGTCATATATGTAGCAAAAGACACTTAACAACAGATTGTTGGTATTTTCCTAGGCAAGAACAGCATAATTTTAGAAACAACACATTCAGGGGACACAGACAATTTCGAAACACTTGGCGGAGGAACTATCATCCTTACAGAAATAATAGTCAATACAAAAAAGGTCAGAATAAGCATTTAAACTAGCTAAGGATTCTTGCCAGATATATTACAACAAAAATTTTAGACCCCTTGCAAGAATCCGCAGAGACTGGGGTTATAAAGAACACCTGTATAGACATCATAATCCAAAAAAGATCCAAAGTAACAGCAATAATGTCCAACACAAGTTTGCAAAAAATAAAAGATGTAATAATAGAAACTCAAACAAATTGTTGATGTCTTGTAACTCAGAAAATTCTAATTATCTGCCAATAATCAAACTTAAAATTGGTTCTCAGACTTATGAAGCTCTTCTTGATACTGGTGCAAATTTATCTTTAGTCCAACCAGATGTTATTGAGGAAATTAAACAATTCACTAAAGTTGAATTTGTTTCTCGGATGGTAAGAATAAAAACTATTGAAGATTCATGCATCCCTTACATGTCTGCAGTTAATTTAAAATTCAAAATTCAAAGTAAATGGTTCACTAATTTATTTTATGTCACCCAAAACAATTGGAATTCTACTTATCAGATAATCCTAGGTTATGACTTCATTCAAAGTAACAAAATTTTGTTAGATTCCATAAATAAGAAACTCATAGTAGATAATACTCATTTGGACTTTGAAGAAAATTATCCCAATAAAAAATTAAGCAACTCAGTTAATGTAAGAAGAAAAAATTGTAATTTAAACTCATTAAGAATGGTTTCTAATATAACTGTCCAGCCAGGTCAATCTCAAATCATTTCTTTAGCTGTTCCTGAAGCTTTAAAACAATTTAAAGAAATTTTGCTTTCTCCAAAGCCATCAAAAAATAAGTTCCATATCAATGAATCTTTACATATAGTTGATTGTCACAACCACATTCAAACTATTGTTGAAAACAACACCAATGAGAAATTAATTCTTAGGAAGAATTCTGTTATTGGAACTGCTGTGCCATTTCACTTTGAGGATATTGTTAGTCCCAAAAATCATGAGACTTTACAAATCAACACACTAAATCTGCAAGAAGTAATTAAACTTAGAAAAGAGGAACTAAATGTATCAGACTTTAAACTAGATCATTTAAATGAACAAGCAAAAAATGAAATGATAGAATTGCTAATGAATAACTATGCTGTGTTTTCAAAATCATATAATACTTTAGGATCTACTGATAAAGTTGTACCAGAATTTAAACTTCTTCACAATTTCCCAATTCAAACCAGACCTTACCCTATTCCTAAAATTGCAAAACAGTATGCTCAACAAGAAATTGCAAAATTATTAGAAGCAGGCATAATAGAACCCTCTTCTTCAAGTTATAGTTTTCCTGTAATATTTGTTAGGAAAAAGAATTTACCTGGTGAAGATAAAAATGCACCAAAATTTCGTATGGTTGTAGATTATCGTCTATTAAACTGTATCACAGAATCATACAAAATTTGTTTACCAAAAATTTCTGAGATTTTGCATAACATTGCTGGTAGGAAATTGTATTGTGTACTGGATTTGAAGTCAGCCTTTTTCCAGATCAATTTGCAGGACTCTGATAAAGAAAAGTTGGCATTTTGCACTGAACTGGGTAATTTTCATCCTTGTAGACTTCCCTTTGCAGCTCGCAATAGCACTTCTTATTTCCATACATTAATTTCAAAATGTTTAAATGACATTAAAGGTAGTAATGTTCAATTTTTTCTAGACGACATTATTATTGCAGCTGATAGTATGAGTGAGTTAAAAGTAATTCATCAAAAAGTGTTTGACAGATTAAAATCATTTAATTTAACTCTAGATCCAGCTAAAGTGCAGCTCTGTAGGTCTGAAATAACTTATTTGGGTTTCAATATTTCACAAGCAGATTTTTCTTCTTCTGAAGAAAATATTTCAAAGGTTACAAGATTTCCTATCCCAAAGGATGTAAAACAAGTTCAGGCTTTTCTTGGCATGATGAACTATTTTAGACATTTAATCCATAATTTTGCTGAGATCACTCAGCCAATAGTACACTTAACTAAAAGAAATGTTCCCTTTGTTTGGAATCAAGATTGCCAAGATGCTTTTGATAAATTACAATCAATAATGTTGGACAAACCAACTATAAGGAACATTGATGATAATCATGAGATATTTTTGATCACTGATGCTTCTAAAGTAGCTATGTGTGGTATTCTGTTACAAAAGATCGATGATAAATTCTTTCCTGTAGAATTTTATTCGAAACTTCTCACTCCTGCTGAGTCTAGATACCCATCGATCAGGCGTGAGCTTTATGCTATTTTTTCTTCTGTCAAGCATTTTTATGAACATTTATATGGCAAAAAATTTACTATTTTAACTGATGCTAGACCACTCACTTTTCATATGCAGCTGGATAAGCAGCCTGACATTGTTGCCAGATGGTTGTTGTATTTACAAGATTTTGATTACTCTCTAAAACATATACCTGGTTTTTCCAATCCTGCAGATTTTCTTTCTAGAGTTCCTGAAGCATCTCATAGTGTAAACAATATCAACTTATTTCATTCAGATAATACTCAGTTAAGCATCCAAAATATAGTTAATCACCAAAGAAATGACAAAAATATTAAGGATATCTTAAGCCAAATTAACAATAATAAAGCTGATATTTGTGGAAAATATTTTATTGATAAAAAAATGGTGTAGTAATGATAAAATTAAGACCTAGAGCGCATCATTTAAAGACAAGGCATTTAGAAAATAAAATTCTACTTCCAAATTCTTTAGTAAAACCTTGTTTAGAGATTGCTCATGCTCCGCATTTTGGTACTAGTAAAACTTATGAATTCATTAAGAAAAAGTATTTCTGGAAGGGCATGTTTTTAGATACAAAAAACTTTTGTGAAAAATGTCAACAGTGTTTGGAGAATAAACCAAGGTCATGTAAAACAATTACAAGCAATATAAAAAAATCTGATTTAGCACCTGGAGAAATGTTAGCAATTGACATTGTGGGTAAATTGCCCAGATCACATGATGGGAAATTTTTCATTCTAACTATTATTGATCATTATTCGAGATATTTAGAAGCTATTCCTCTGGCAAATATTACATCTGCTACAATAATAAGGTGTATGAATCTTTATTTTTCAAAATTTGGTATTCCAAAAATAATTTTATCTGATAATGCTTCAAATTTTTGTTCAGCTGAATTTGAAAAATTTCTAAAAGATCTCAACATTGAACACCGAAAAAGCTCCATTTATTATCCACAGTCTAATGGAATCATAGAAAGAGTGCATCGAACTATGAAAGAAAGCATAGCTTCTTTATCCAATAAGGTAATCGAATGGTCAGATAGATTAGCCTTTTTCAAATTATATTACAACAATTCTAAACACATAGTGACAGGTTTTACTCCCGCACAGTTATTTTTTGGGCGAGAACTCAATACACCTCTAGATACAAATAATGAACCGGCAACGGTAGATAATCCTTCACAATACTTGTTACGTCAGAGAGAACACATTAAAGCAACTAGAGAATTAGTGAAACAAAACGAAGAAAAATATTTTCAGTCTCAAAATAAAGTTGTTAAAGGCAGAGAACCACCAAAATTTAATATTGGAGATGAGGTATTTTTAAAGGCTTTACAACCACCTCATGCTTTTCAGCCAAAATTCAATGGACCTTTCAAAATAATAAAAAATTTTCGAAATAAAAACTACTTAATTCAAAACATAGATGACAACAAAACTACAAAAATTCATTGTAGCAAATTATTTAAAAGAGTTGATCCAAGGTTCAATTTGATTAATTAAGAACATTTATTTCATTGAGCTTGTTTTTCTTGTTCACTAAGTTAGAAAAAATAAATAAATAGAAAACATACACACATTTGTAAGTGTTAGGAAATTAGTGGATTTATTTCCAACAAAAGAATTTTTTTTTTTGAGATTTCTTGATCAGTGTGGGTGTCGGTTGGCCACCTTCACTCACACGTTTGGTTGGCTGCAGGCTGGTCCGGGTTGACTAATGTCATGGAATTTACAAAAAAAAAAAAGTGTGCAGTACACTTAGTGATCATTACAAGTAACGAGCTAGACATGAAAATTGTGCTACTAAAACAAGCTTGAGTAGTAAAATATATATACATATATAACAATAATAAAAAGAGGAAAAAGAAAATTAATGTGTTCAAAAAAAATGAAATTGTAGAGTAATTGGTCTAGATGAATTTAGTAATTTCAAGGGCAAATTGATGTCATCCAAAAAAATTTATAGAATCTGTATAATTAGAAACTTGTCAAGAAAATGATCATTAATGCAGAGTTGTGTTTAACAATGAAAATGTATGAATGTAATAATAGGCATTAGCTTACAATTTCCATTTACAAAGAGAAAATTGTAACTTGACTACAGATTGTAATGAAAGTGTATGCTGTAATTATATGAGTAACTTGTATAATATGTATTAGTTATTAATTTTTGATTGTACTTCATATGTGTAGCACTTATCCCAGACAGTGAAATTATGATAAAATAATTTTTGACTATTTTTCATTTGATTTAACTATTATACCAGATCATACATGTAATGAGTGTTGTGCGTCAGTAAATTTATGGTGCAATGAACTGTGTTTCGGTGAAATTTATCATACAGTGCTCAGCGTCAGTGAAGTGCAGTGTTCATGCGGTGATCTGTGCTTTTTCTTTGGCCGGAGGGAATGTGCTAGCAAGCCGGCATCTACCTTCAGCCGATATCGTTTCAAGAATCGTCATCGTATCGTCCACGCCCTTGGTGGCAGTTGTTGGACCGGTTTTTTTTTTCGGCTGCTGGCGTTCGAGGGTGTAGGACGGGCTTCGATCTGTCCTCTCCCTGGCCAATATGATGTGCCATTTTCCTGCTTCGCTTTGCTGTTCCTTCGATGCTGTCTGCCATAGATGAAAATCCTTTTAGTGAGATTTTTACATGAAGATTCAAGAAAATAATTACTCCTGTTCCCTGTACATCACTGCAGAAAATAATTTTTTTTTTTGAGCTTCTTCCTCCTTTCCAGAACTCTTCGCGCGCACGTGTTTATGAGATCTGAAACTTCCTGATTTAAAGAAGAAAATGCAGAAATACCAGGATTGATCAATTATGCTTAATAATTGCCATCAAATTTTGATTGTCTCTTTTACACCAAGACTTTGTTTCGAGCGGATCGAGAAAGATTGACTTTATTCTCAGTGCAATGTTAACTCTAGTGATGCGCATCACTCGTGCTTGATGTTCAAATTTATTCGTCTGTCTGGTAGATAGATTTATTTATGTTAATACTTATTTCAATATCAAAGATGAAGAATAAAATATAATTGATTTGGTAACATACAGTTGTCATACTCTGGGGTAAGTACTTTATTTTGCTATCCTCTGTGGGTCACATATTTTATCCCTGTCATTCGGGTTATTGCGGAAACAACGTGATGTACTCTTAATCATTGTTATAATTTCTTCGCTGATAATTACATAAGGAATTAAAATATATAAATATTTTTACTGCTACAAATATTTTCACTACTTATAGCTTTTCTCAATTAATAATTTCACCACATATGGTGCCGTAATTATTTTTACTACATATACTACTAATATTTTTACTACAGTAATGCGCCGGCAACATTCGAACGTCTTATGGAGACTGTTTTGAAAGGCCTTTCCTACGAAGCCTGTCTGATATACCTGGACGATATCATCATCATCGGAAAGAGTTTTGAAGAGCATCTAGAAAATCTTAGAAAGTTGCTTCAGAAACTGAAAGAGGCCAATCTGAAGCTGACTCCCGCTAAATGCAAATTGTTTCGAAAGGAAGTGACTTACCTGGGACATGTCATCTCCGCAGAAGGTGTGCGCACGGATCCTGAAAAGGTATCAGCGGTTAAATCCTGGACGCGTCCCGAAAATGTCCATCAACTGAGAAGCTTCCTAGGGCTTTGCACCTACTATAGGAGATTCGTGAAGAACTTTTCTTCCATCGCAAGACCACTTCACAAGCTGACAGAGAGCAAGCAAAGATTCTTGTGGACAAAGGAATGCGAGGATGCATTTAACAACTTAAAGGAAGCTTTAACATCTGCTCCAATCCTGACGTATCCTCAGCTCGGCAGACCATTTATTCTCGACACCGACGCGAGCAATGAAAGTGTCGGTGCTGTTTTGTCCCAAGAAATAGACGGCCAAGAACGTGTAGTAGCTTACTGGAGCAAGTGCATGTCTAAACCGGAGAGGAATTACTGTGTCACAAGGAAAGAGTTGCTCGCCATAGTCAAAGCTGTGAAACATTTCCATCATTATCTTTACGGGAGAAAATTCCTCCTCCGCACGGACCCTGCCTCATTGGCCTGGCTTTTAAATTTCAAAACTCCTGAGGGTCAAATAGCCAGGTGGATACAGAGACTCCAAGAATATGACATCACTATCCGTCATCGTAAGGGATCATCACACGGAAACGCCGACGCCCTGTCTAGAAGACCTTGCCAAGAAAGCTGCCGATATTGTTCCAGGCTGGAAGCGAAATACGAGCTGCTGACTCCGGTCGCAAGACAAATTACAACATCAACATCGGCTGATCGAGACCCGTGGAGTGATGATGAAGTCAGGAAAGACCAGCTGGAAGACCGCAACATTAAACCCATACTTGATTTAATAGAGTCATCAAACAGAAAACCTACATGGCAGGACATTTCTATCTGTAGTCCTACAACAAAACAATACTGGGCACTCTGGGATTCACTTCACATTCGAAACGGCGTCTTATACCGGAAATTCCAGTCGGATGATGGGAAGACGTTCCGATGGCAACTGATACTTCCAAGATCCCGGATTCCTGATGTCCTCAAAGAACTACATAACATCCCTACAGGAGGTCACTTTGGAATTATGAAGACCTTACAGAGAGTTCGTGAGCGCTTTTACTGGAATAATGCAAAGAATGACGTGCAAAAGTGGTGCCGATCTTCCGATGCCTGTGCAGGTCGGAAAGGACCGAGGAGACGCAGCCGAGGCAAGCTGCAACGTTACAACGTAGGGGCGCCTTTTGAACGTATCGCCTTTGACATCCTGAGACCTCTGCCACGAACTGCTGATGGCAACAAATACATACTCGTTGTCATTGATTACTTCGCCAAGTGGCCTGAAGCTTATCCTATTCCTGATCAAGAGGCAGTCACAATAGCTGAGGTAATGATACAGCACTGGATTTCCAGGTTCGGAGTGCCTCTTCAGTTACATTCCGATCAGGGAAGGAATTTTGCCTCGGCAGTAATCAAAGAACTATGCAATCTACTCGGCATTGACGAAACTCAAACGATGCCATTGCATCCCCAGTCGGACGGCATGGTAGAGAGGTTCAATCGAACCATCCTTAATAACCTCTCATTATTGTTTTCCAGAAACCAACAGGACTGGGACAAGAAATTACCACTCTTTTTACTGGCTTACCGCAGTGCTGTCCACGAGACTACCGGCTATTCTCCATCCCAGAAGCTCTTCGGTCGAGACCTTCGTCTGCCTTGTGACCGCCTGTTTAGTCGCCCTACGGATGCGCCTTCATCGCCTGAGGAACACATCCAAGATGCCCAGGCCCGGTTTGAGGGGATGCACCGTTCTGCACGAAAGCGAGTCAACTTGGCGAAGGAGAAAATGAAGACCAGATGCGACACAAGAGCTACTAGACAGAGATCCAACAAAGGAGACAAGGTGTGGTTGTGGAACCCAATTCAACGAAAAGGACTGAGTCCTAAATTACAGTCACCTTCGGATGGTCCATATACAGTGCCGAACACGAATGACGTCGTGGTTCGGATCCGTGAGTCTTCGAACTCTTACGACAGGTTAGCTTATTACTATGGCCATAGTACGTAATGTAAATAATTGTAAATAGTATCAGACCATGGTCCTTTTTGTTTATAAATGTGTATTTGATTTGTTTTGTATTTAGTATTTGATAGCATTTGATTTGTTTAAGTTAGTTATTGCATTTATTGTTTATATTGTTTGATATCGTAAAGTAATGTTTATGCCTCAGTTGCATTTATGCCACAGTTGTAAGTTTAGCTTCCTGTCCAGGGATTGTACTGCCCGGGACGTGCCCTTGGGAAGGGGGCAGTGTTACGAATTTGGTATTTAAAAAGCTAATGTTAGTTCAATTATAAATTAAATGGTTTTATTTCTCGCGCAGTGCAGCGCGTGACGAATATTAAAAAAAAGCTAAGCCGGAAAAATTAAAAATACAAGAGCGCGTGCGTTAAATAAATATCTCTTTTTGATTTCGAGAAAGTGCTGGAAAATTCTAGCGCGTGATTTTAAAATCGTATAAAAGAGGAAAACATCTCAGTTTGTAGTAGTTGCTTAATTTGTTGTTGTTTAGAAAACTGCTCTTGTTGATTGTAGCGAATTCGCAGATTAGCGTTCTTTAGCTGTTTTGAATTACGTTCTATTGGATATTTGAGTAGTTAAAAGATAACTACTGTGAGATATTGTAATACAGCATGATAATTTGAGAAAATTTAAGCATTTTTGTTGTGATAATAATAAATTTTTGTTCATTTTTCATCGGACTTGTGCATTCATTTAGTAACGAATCCGTACGCACGCAACAATTTTTGGTGTCAGGAGTGGGGTTTGAATGCCAATCACAAGAGCGATGGAAGAACAGTTAAAACAATTCATGGTAGTCTTTGCTACATTTAAAGAAGAAATGAAAGACTCTGTTAAAGAAGAAATTAGGTCCGTTAAAGAAGAAATGAAGTTGGGCCAGGAATCTGTTAAGGACGAAATGAAAGCCGTTCAAGCTGGTCAAGAAGAAATGAAAAGAGAGATTACCTGCATAATAGAAAATAAATTTGAAGCTATGGAAGGCAGAATTGACACAGTTGAAAATAAAGTTGGACTAATTGAAGAAAGAGTTTCTTCGGTGAAAGAAGAAATAGAAGAAAGAGTTTCTTCTGTAAAAGAACATATAGAAGGGAGAGTTTCTGCTGTGGAGGAACGAATTGAAGGAAGAGTTTGTGCCGTCCAACACCAAATCGAACAACAAATTGATGAGAGAGTTTCTGCAGTTACCAAAGAAATAGATACTTTAAAGAAATTCGTAACGTCGGCAGGGAGCAGGAGTGATGATTTTAAATTCTTACCAATGCCTGCTCGTCCACCTCTGAAGCTATCCACATGTGATGGGAAGACCTCCTGGCAGGTGTATAAGACACAATTTTCTATCGTGGCGGATGCGAATGGATGGGATTCCCAAGCTAAGGCCTGTCATCTCGCCGCTTCTCTAAGAGCCGACGCAGCGGATATCCTTCAGACTCTTCCCGAAAACAAAAGGTTAGATTTCGAAGCTCTGTCCGGCGCCTTGGAGTTGCGCTTTGGGGAGAAGTGTTTAAAAGACTACAGCAGGCTCCAATTAAAATCTCGTCAACAGAAGCCTACCGAAACACTTCAGGAGCTCACCGCGGATGTTGAAAGGCTGTCCCATCTCGTATTTTTGGAATGCCCGACAGAAACAAGGGAAATCCTGTCCTTGCAATACTTTATCGACGGCATCCGAGATACTGAAATACAGAAAGCTCTACGAATGGCGGATGTAAAAGATTTAAAAAGTGCTCTAGTGTACCCCATGAAATTTGAGGCAGCCCAGCAAGCCACTGGTCGAGACCGCCACCCAGTCAGAGCTGCTCAAGTCCAGGAGCCAGGGTATCAAGTCACCGCTCGACTTGACGATTTAACTAGACAACTGAACGTCTTGAGACTGAATAGTGGTGAGAAGAAACCGACCGTTAAGTGCTGGAACTGCGGTGCTGAAGGACACATACGACGAAACAGCAAAACACCCCAGGGTACTGATGTTAAGACCGCTTCTAACAAGCAGCAGGGAAACTAATTAGTGGCCATCTCGCGGGGCGGAGGTTGTCAGATAATGAAAAGCCCCCGTTTAAAGCGCTTCAGATTTCTGCAATGAGAGGCGGCAGTAATGGACTTTTCATAATAGGACATATTAATGGAGTTCCGTGCAATATGACTATAGATACAGGAGCCAACGTCACCATCATCCAAAAAGATTTGGCTCAGCAACTAGGAAACAAACTTATCTGGACGCCGCCTTGCGTTACCCTCCAGAATGTGTCCGGTGAGAAGATCGACATCGACGGAAAAGTAAATGTTAACATCACGTTTGGAAGTGCCGCTTACCATCACACGGCATATGTAGCAGAGATCACTGATTCTTGCATACTCGGATTGGACTTTCTAAGGAAATACAATTTTTCCTTGGATTTTAAAAATAACGAATTGCATTCTACATCTGAGGACATAGCGTTATTTCTCGTTAATGATGAAGAAGTTAAATCTGTCCATAAAATCATAGCACAAGACTATATCACAATACCGGCAAGAACAGAAATTTTACTTCCTGGATCCATAGCCGAAAATAGAAATTTCCGCTACGGCATCATAGAATATCCCAATAACTGTAATATCCCAAAAGGAGTACTAGTAGCCTCAACACTCGTCGACCTATCCAGAACGGTTATCCCGGTGAGAGTCGCCAATGTAACTGAAAAGTCGAGAGTTATTAAGAAAGGTGAAGTGGTTGCAACATGTACTCCTGTAACCAGCGTTGAAAGAAAAAGTAACATCCCAGAATTCGTGTCCTCAGAGAGCATTACATCGGAGTTATTGCAGAATGCACAATTAAACGATAAAGAGAAAAATGCTGCCGATCGCGTCATTAAAGATCTTCAAGTTGTTTTCTCCCGCTCGTCTTCTGACGTGGGTCGAACTAGTTTGACACAACATAGAATAGATACTGGCGATCATCCCCCGATCAAGCAACATTCAAGACGTCTACCGTTTGCTAAACAGGAAGAGGTGCGAACACTGTTAAAAGATATGGAAGAAGGCGATGTCATCGAGCCTTCAGCGAGTCCATGGGCATCTCCCATCGTTCTCGTCAGAAAGAAAGAAGGCTCAACAAGATTTTGCGTTGACTATCGCCGGTTGAATGAAGTTACGAAGAAAGACAGTTACCCTCTTCCTAGAATTGATGACATTCTAGACACTCTTTCTGGAAGCAAGTGGTTCTCAACACTTGATTTAAAGAGTGGGTGTTGGCAGGTAGAAATCCATCCTGATGACCGAGAAAAGACGGCATTTACTACGGGACAAGGACTTTGGCAGTTCAAAGTGATGCCGTTTGGACTGTGTAATGCGCCTGCAGCATTCGAACGTCTTATGGAGACTGTTTTGAAAGGCCTTTCCTACGAAGCCTGTCTGATATACCTGGACGATATCATCATCATCGGAAAGAGTTTTGAAGAGCATCTAGAAAATCTTAGAAAGGTGCTTCAGAAACTGAAAGAGGCCAATCTGAAGCTGACTCCCGCTAAATGCAAATTGTTTCGAAAGGAAGTGACTTACCTGGGACATGTCATCTCCGCAGAAGGTGTGTGCACGGATCCTGAAAAGGTATCAGCGGTTAAATCCTGGACGCGTCCCGAAAATGTCCATCAGCTGAGAAGCTTCCTAGGGCTTTGCACCTACTATAGGAGATTCGTGAAGAACCTTTCTTCCATCGCAAGACCACTTCACAAGCTGACAGAGAGCAAGCAAAGATTCTTGTGGACAAAGGAATGCGAGGATGCATTTAACAACTTAAAGGAAGCTTTAACATCTGCTCCAATCCTGACGTATCCTCAGCTCGACAGACCATTTATTCTCGACAGCGACGCGAGCAATGAAAGTGTCGGTGCTGTTTTGTCCCAAGAAATAGACGGCCAAGAACGTGTAGTAGCTTACTGGAGCAAGTGCCTGTCTAAACCGGAGAGGAATTACTGTGTCACAAGGAAAGAGTTGCTCGCCATAGTCAAAGCTGTACAACATTTCCATTATTATCTATACGGGAGAAAATTCCTCCTCCGCACGGACCCTGCCTCATTGGCCTGGCTTTTAAATTTCAAAACTCCTGAGGGTCAAAATAGCCAGGTGGATACAGAGACTCCAAGAATATGACATCACTATCCGTCATCGTAAGGGATCATCACACGGAAACGCCGACGCCCTGTCTAGAAGACCTTGCCAAGAAAGCTGCCGATATTGTTCCAGGCTGGAAGCGAAATACGAGCTGCTGACTCCGGTCGCAAGACAAATTACAACATCAACATCGGCTGATGGAGACCCGTGGAGTGATGATGAAGTCAGGAAAGACCAGCTGGAAGACCGCGACATTAAACCCATACTTGATTTAATAGAGTCATCAAACAGAAAACCTACATGGCAGGACATTTCTATCTGTAGTCCTACAACAAAACAATACTGGGCACTCTGGGATTCACTTCACATTCGAAACGGCGTCTTATACCGGAAATTCCAGTCGGATGATGGGAAGACGTTCCGATGGCAACTGATACTTCCAAGATCCCGGATTCCTGATGTCCTCAAAGAACTACATAACAGCCCTACAGGAGGTCACTTTGGAATTATGAAGACCTTACAGAGAGTTCGTGAGCGCTTTTATTGGAATAATGCAAAGAATGACGTGCAAAAGTGGTGCCGATCTTGCGATGCCTGTGCAGGTCGGAAAGGACCGAGGAAACGCAGCCGAGGCAGACTGCAACGTTACAACGTAGGTGCGCCTTTTGAACGTATCGCCTTTGACATCCTGAGACCTCTGCCACGAACTGCTGATGGCAACAAATACATACTCGTTGTCATTGATTACTTCACCAAGTGGCCTGAAGCTTATCCTATTCCTGATCAAGAGGCAGTCACAGTAGCTGAGGTAATGATACAGCACTGGATTTCCAGGTTCGGAGTGCCTCTTCAGTTACATTCCGATCAGGGAAGTAATCCTCGGCAGTAATCAAAGCCTCGGCAAATTGCCTCGGCAAATTGCCTCGGCAGTAATCAAAGAACTATGCAAACTACTCGGCATTGACGAAACTCAAACGACGCCATTGCATCCCCAGTCGGACGGCATGGTAGAGAGGTTCAATTGAACCATCCTTAATAACCTCTCATTAGTGGTTTCCAGAAACCAACAGGACTGGGACAAGAAATTACCACTCTTTTTACTGGCTTACCGCAGTGCTGTCCACGAGACTACCGGCTATTCTCCATCCCAGAAGCTCTTCGGTCGAGACCTTCGTCTGCCTTGTGACCGCCTGTTTAGTCGCCCTACGGATGCGCCTTCATCGCCTGAGGAACACATCCAAGATGCCCAGGCCCGGTTTGAGCGGATGCACCGTTCTGCACGAAAGCGAGTCAACTTGGCGACGGAGAAAATGAAGACCAGATGCGACACAAGAGCTACTAGACAGAGATCCAACAAAGGAGACAAGGTGTGGTTGTGGAACCCAATTCAACGAAAAGGACTGAGTCCTAAATTACAGTCACCTTCGGATGGTCCATATACAGTGCTGAACACGAATGACGTCGTGGTTCGGATCCGTGAGTCTTCGAACTCTTACGACAGGTTAGCTTATTACTATGGCCATAGTACGTAATGTAAATAATTGTAAATAGTATCAGACCATGGTCCTTTTTGTTTATAAATGTGTATTTGATTTGTTTTGTATTTAGTATTTGATAGCATTTGATTTGTTTAAGTTAGTTATTGCATTTATTGTTTATATTGTTTGATATTGTAATGTAATGTTTATGCCTCAGTTGCATTTATGCCACAGTTGTAAGTTTAGCTTCCTGTCCAGGGATTGTACTGCCCGGGACGTGCAGTCCTTGGGAAGGGGGCAGTGTTACGAATTTGGTATTTAAAAAGCTAATGTTAGTTCAATTATAAATTAAATGGTTTTATTTCTCGCGCAGTGCAGCGCGTGACGAATATTAAAAGAAAGCTAAGCCGGAAAAATTAAAAATACAAGAGCGCGTGCGTTAAATAAATAAATATCTCTTTTTGATTTCGAGAAAGTGCTGGAAAATTCTAGCGCGTGATTTTAAAATCTTATAAAAGGAGGAAAACATCTCAGTTTGTAGTAGTTGCTTAATTTGTTGTTGTTTAGAAAAGTGCTCTTGTTGATGGTAGCGAATTCGCAGATTAGCGTTCTTTAGCTGTTTTGAATTACGTTCTATTGGATATTTGAGTAGTTAAAAGATAACTACTGTGAGATATTGTAATACAGCATGATAATTTGAGAAAATTTAAGCATTTTTGTTGTGATAATAATAAATTTTTGTTCATTTTTCATCGGACTTGTGCATTCATTTAGTAACGAATCCGTACGCACGCAACAATATTATTAAAAAGGAATATGAATAACACCTACGAAAATCTACAAATGGGGATTGTTTAATTTATACTGTAATATAATATAAGCGATAGGTAAAATGTTTGAAGACACAAATTTCAAAGATTTTATGATACAGATTTGATTAAATATTAGTCATATTTGCCAAAGGGTACTTAATCTCAGTTGACAATATTTACATAAGCACTAATCGCTTTGTTTGAGAGTTCATTTATATACGAATAGTTTTTCTTCTCCATAACTAAAAATTTACATTTCTAAGAAAATAATCAGATTACCGTTGCGTATCTACAATTCGTGATAAAGATACACTCTAGTAATTTTCTTTTAGAGTTACAAACTTTATGAAATAAAAATTGCTACGAGATGTAATTTCCGAAAGTATAGAAAAGAAATAAACGAAAACTTTTAAAATTATTTATGTATAAATGTGTATTTTTTCCTGTATGCTTTACAGAAAAATGTAATAAATAAATAAAAGAATACATACTGTCATTATTCTTAAATCTTGTCCTTTTTACGAAGTTTTCGTAATTTGCTTACTTTCAGTTTATAAGATATTCCTCCCGCCTTCTTAACGTGCCTTCGTAGTTTAGTGGTCATTACGCTGGACGCATATTCCAGAGGTCCGTGGGTCGATTCCCAGCGAGAGCGTTGCTCATTTTTCATCACTCCTTCTTTAAAAAATAACCTAAGGTCTCTACAGTGGCGCCCGAACTAAAAGAGTGGTTGATGATGATTCTCCACACTCAGGATTTGGCGATTGGGTGCCCTAAAAACCCCAGTCGCCCTTTAAAAGGGAAGGTATATAAAGTATTTCTCCCGCCTTCTTAGCATGCCTTCGTAGTGTAGTGGGCAACACGCTAGGCGCGTATTCCAAAGGTTCGGGGTTCCATTCCCAGAGAGGGCGTTGCTCAATTTTCATCACACCTGCTTCCAAAATACCGAATGTCTCTACAAGTTTAGGTGATTTAGTGATTATTTCAATATACCAGAGGTATTTACTTAATTGTCAACATAAAAATTTAATATTTAACTATCAATACATTTGAGTTACAAAGTGCAACAAAATTTCTTGCAGATAGGGAAGATGTAAATATAAATTTGATTATTATTGATTATGCATGTTTTGACAAATACGTAGTAAAAAATAATTAAATCAAGAAATTTAAATTGGAATTTTTTTTTTAAATTTCTATCTTGTTAACTTCTTTTAGATTGTGCATTGACCTTATTTAAATAGCATTATTTAAATTGGCTTCATCATAGACACGCTTCTATTAGATTGTGCATTGACCTTATTTGGATGGCACCATTTAAATTGGCTTCATCATAGACACGACATCAACAGCCAGCAAAGACCCTCATGCAATTTGATTTTGAGATCCTTGCTCTAAAGCAATATTATCCAACAGATTTTCAAAGCAATGACAGCAAGATTCTTTTCCTACTGTAGCGCTGCATAATGTTTTATGAATCATTTTCTCTAATCTTAATACTAAGCTCTAATCTTCAAAGCATATCATTAGTATATCTTGTAGGGTCGTTCTCTTTTTATCCACATAAACTAAGTTAGATCCTAAAATGAAACTGTCGAATTCTCGCGCAAGCGTGAATAGATACTAGCACAGAAGAAAGGTGAAAAAAAAAACCGTTTATTAATTCAAAATAGTTAACAGAAAGGCACAATCTTGGTGCGGTACAATGGTACCATCAAACTAAGGGTGAAACTAAAAACGTAGAATTTAATTCAAGTCAAAATCTGAAATAAGTAGCGCTGGATAGCATTTAAATTACGCGTAACATGTTAACTTACAAAAACCTAACCGACGTGATGATAAATCCGAAATGGCCAAGAGCGTAACAGTGTAACAGCGGAACAACAACGAAATATGCCTGGCTAGCGAAAACACGCTCTGAATAACTTAGAGATTCACCTGTTTAAATACGCACTCCACTTAACTTTAAATTTACATCCTGGCGAGAGAATGCGAGGGGAAGTTGAGAAGTTCCATAAAGGTATCAAACGTAAAATAAATTTGTTATGTAAAATAAGGAAATTCCTACAGTCGCTTTAAAACAATTTTAGCCGACACTTCTCCTTGAAGTTTTGCATGTTCATACCTTATCTGTCATTTTTGTCCTTATCAGAAGAATTTTCAAAGAATCAAACTATCCCCTTAAAGAATATCAGCTGCAGAGGCGTAAATCTATCCAATCAATTTACGCCACTACATCTACAGATGTCTAAGTGTAATAAAATAAACATTTAGTAGATACAAATTATGAGTAGCTTGTTATTTTTAATCTAAACCAAAGAAAGCTGCAATATTTATTTTTCGCACATCCTTATAAACACCCATTATCTAAGGACATTTTAGCTAAATTACGAAACACCTAAAAGCGATTAGCATTTCATTTGCTTTATGATTTCTTTCATAATTATCTTAATTGCATTAAGTAATTTGCTTTAGGAATACCACAGATAACACACAAACTAAAACAGAAATATTTTAATATATTAATAGCTATCGGCGATATTAGGTCATTAATAGCTTACATGTGGTTACGTATCTAAATTAATCACTTTTTCTAACAATTAGTTAAATGCTCCTTGAATACTGTTAAGATTATTTCAGTTACGTAATCACGTAGATGTTATATTGAGTTAAATCTGTTTAAGCATAATTAACATCGCAATCGAAGCTAATTAAAATCTTTAGCAAGGGATTGTGCTGGAAAACAGCTCTTAAAAAGGAAGGTGTTGTTGTTGTAGGGAATTGTTTTAACAGGGTATAGAAACATTAGGTTATTTTAAGTAGGAGATGTGAAAAATGTGCAATGCCTTCGCCGGAATTCGAACCTGGACCTCTCGAATACGCGCTGAGTTTGCTACCGTTGCCACGAATGGATGCAGAAAGGAGGGAGAAAATACCTTATATACTCCCTCTTTTAAAGGGCGACTGGGGATTAGAGAAACAAATCGCCAAATCCTAGTGGTGAAGAATCACCTTCCACCACCTTTTACTTCGGGCGCCACTATATAGTTATTAGGTTATTTTGAAGCATGTGAAATTAGTTATTAGGTTATTTTGAGTACATGAAAAATTAGCAGTGTCTTCGCCGGGACTCGAACCTGGACCTCTGGAATACGGGCCGAGTGTGCTACCGTTACACCACGAGGGCAGGCAGAAAGAAAGGAAAAAATACCTTATATAACTCCCTCTTTTAAAGATCGATTGGAAATAGGGGACCCAATCACCAAAATCCTGGAGATGAAAAATTATCATCCACCACCTTTTAGTTCGGGCGCCACTGTAGATTTATTAAGTTATTCTAAAGCTGGAGTACATGAGAAACCAGCAATGGCCTCACCGAGGTTCGAAACTGGACCTCTTGCATACTAGCCGAGTATGCTAACCGTTACATCGAGAAGGCAAGCAGAAAGGAGAGAGCAAAAAGCTTGAAGTACGTAGGAAATAATTTTAACAGCTGTTGATGTAGGAAATTATGTTTTTAATATTTAGAGAACTTCCTATTTAGTTTTTGATATGACAAAATGATTTAAATCTACTTTCTGAAATGTTCTTTGCAAAACTTCTAGAATAAAAAATCTGATGTGTACACCACATGACTTCCTTGTACGGAATATTAAATTATACGCATTTTTTCTTGCGTTTTGTTTAAATTTATTGGATTTAATTATATCTACTTCGCCGACAGCGCATAAACCACAATAGAATAAATGCATTCTGTAAAATTCACTATATTTGTTTACCATAGCAACAGTCTGGCGCTAGGTTCACTTAACAGTATTATATTTCGTTCATATTATAACTCAGAATGCGCAAAATTTATATCATTTAAAGAATTATCTAATCATTGCCACATGTTCCATTCAAATACTTTAATAAAGCTAGAACGATGTATAAAAGAAATTAAGCAAACAAAACAAAAAAGAAACAGTTTTTCACAGACGATTGAGTATTTCTCATTCAATTAATTCAGTTTTCACTGCGCGACAAGGCAAAAATACATAAAAACTCAAAATATCTGTATTAAAAATTACGAAGTAAACCTTAAACGCTTATTTCCTCAAAAAAATTCCAAAGAGGATTAAGCATGATTTAAATAATAAATGAAGGCGTTATCTTTGTTGTTGTGAAGCTAAGTTTCTCTAGATTGGCAACAAATCCGCTATCCTGCTGATTCAAATGTAAACAAGAGCAATGGCCGCCATCAAAAACATTATTAGGCTTAGCGGCACTTACACAATTTTAAAATTGTTGATAATTCTAAAAATATTGCATACAGATTTACTAAACGGACAAAAACCTTAACCGGAAGATAAGAACAACATAATTCAATCATTTTTAAAGCAAAAAATGTACAATTTAAAAACATATAAGAGTAAAGAAACTGAGATTAGTGAGCCGGGTAACATAGTGGATATATGTATAATTATATTTATATACGTTTGGTGCGGCCGATTGCAACCAAAATACGAGGTGCACGTCTACATATTATAGCAGTCCTATATACAAAATTTCAACGTTTTGAGGCTACTCGTTTTTGAGTTCTGCGAGATACGTACGTACATACGTTCGTACAGAATCATTTTAAAGCATTCTTCAGAATTCATTTTAAAGCAGTTTTATAATTATTTTTGGAGGAAAAGAGTGTTTTATTCTGTCCATTCGTACATATATAACGGAAATACTACATCGTTAAATTGCATTTGAAGGAAGTCAAAATGGGATATTTTCTTTGAAATATGCTGCCTGAAACTTTTCGCGATTAAAATATTTCCTTTTTACTTCGTACAAGGAAGTAAAAATTATTCAGTGCATTTCATGCAGCAGATTTCTTCACATAAAATATGCTCTAAAAATGTTGAGCATCATGCAATTTTTTGGGGGGGCGGAAGAAATTTGAAAATGATAGATTAAAATTTAGGGAAAATAAATCGCAAAAAATAAATGATCTGAACTAGACAGCTATTTGAAAACTATAAAGAATAAATATGAATTTTACATAAAAGTACATTAATATTATTTTTATTACTATTCATTCTTTCCTGTTTAAAGAGTAATTATAAACCAGTATTATATAGTTGAAACATCTTACAGTTCGGAAACCGATATTAATATTTTGTTTTCATGAACGAGCAAAATTTAAGTGATGCATGAATAAAACTCTAAAAGGAAACATTGGCCTCAGTTTAGAATTATCGATAAACAGCGAATAGTTAAAGCAGGAAAATATTGGAAATTTCTTTCTCTGCCCATATCCGGCGGGAATTAGAATTTCTTTCTGTGTGCCGGCGGAAATGGGCTAACTGAAAATTCCTGAAGTATAAATATAAGTTAGGGTTTCTTTAGATAGTCATTTCCAGAGGCTTTCTTCCATCAATGAATAATCTCATATACTCACAAGTAATAAAAAATAATCATCTGCTATTTACTTTAAATTCCTCTTGGTCTGAACAACCTTGAGCTATAATCCTTTATGTTCAAAAGATTGCTTAGGACTTAAATACATTTTTCAAAACTGATAAATAAGATTGAACTATATTAAACTTAAGGGATCGAATTTATCGGAACGAACTAAATTACAGTCACAAAACCAAGTACAGATTTCAAAATATACAGACGAGTTTTGCGGCGAGTAAGAGAATGTATAATTGTTTTATACTAAGCAGAGGTCGACAAGGTATAAAATCGCTCATAATGTTAAATTCCTGTGTTTCAGAGGGAAAAAATATGAGAAAGCGATACAAAACATGGATTTTGAGAACTGCGATCTTGCATTCATTGACATGTATAAAATGCGCTTCTTCAGATGTGGGTAATATCTGTCTAAATAAAAAGCAAAATCGAGATTGCAATTTTCAGTCTGTTAGGTAATGCATGAAAAAAATGAAAGAGTTAAAAGACTGTTTGGATATTAACGCAGCAGTCAAACACTATGAAACGTTTTTACTTCCTTGTACGAAGTAAAAAGGAAGTATTGTAATCGCGAAAAGTTTCAGGCAGAATATTTCAACGAGAATATCCATTTTGACCGCTATCGAATGCAATTTAACGATATTTTTGCGTGATATCTGTAGGTAAGGACAGAATAAAATACTCTTTTCCTTCAAAAAAAATTATAAAAGAGCTTTAAAATTAATTATGAAGAGAATTTTTCGTGGCGGCTGTACGAACGTATGTACGTACGTATCTCGCATAACTCAAAAACGAGTTGCCTCAGAACGTTGAAATTTTGTATATAGGACTGCTATAACATGTAGATGTGCACCTCGTATTTTGGTTGCAATCGGCCGCACCAAACGTATATAAGTAGCATGATAATGGGGGTTCTGCTACAAATGGGTCAGTGGGTCAGGGGGCGTGGTCAATGACATCACAGAGGGCGGGGCCAAAGGCAACGTCATCACACTAGGAGGCGTGGTCGCGAGTGGAGTTGAGGTGTTGGTAGACTGCTGGTTGAGTTGTAGACCTCCTGCTTTTCATTTAAAGTTAGTTTTTTAAAATTGGCAACGGGAAATATTTTCTGCATCTTAATTTTGATGATATAGCGATGCTGTTCTATTAATGAAAAAGTGAATTATATGTTTTAGAAATATATTTTTTAAGTCTGGTGTTAAAATTATTCAATGCGCGACTCTGAAAACAATGCAAAAGAACCAAATATAAAAAGAAGTCTTTCCTTTAATGAAACTACAAGATATTTTTTTTTATTACTCAATTTTATTCTGATACTTTTATTCTTTCTAGTTTTCCATGAAACTTTAACTTATTTCTCAGGTTTTCTGTTCATAATAACATATTCATTTACTGTCATATTTTTTTAATACTTAACGTTTCTAATTTGTAATATTTTATTTAATTTCCACATACTATTTTTTTTTTCATACCATTTCAGCATACCCTGATTTTTAACTTATATATTATATTTCACAAACGTTCCCGCACATGCTGATTATTTCTTACACTACTTAATTTTAGATGCAATTTCACACTTCCTTTTAACGTTATAATGTTCAATATATTCTGAATGTTAACTTCATTTACTTTTTTAAAACATTCTAGTATTTTATACACACTTTAACTTAGTAGTTTGAAATTCTATTTAAAAAGAAACGTTTATTTTTCGTAATCTTAGTTCTTTTACTAAATTTTCTACAAAATTTCTAATTTCTTTCACATGTTCAACAATATCTTCCTTATATTACCGAATATTTTTTTTTAAACTGTCTATAACTGTTAAACTATAACTTTAAAACTGTTCTATAACTTTTAAAGTCTATAACTGTTAATTGCTTCTCTTACGTTCATGATTTCCCTTCTGTGTTTATATTTCTTAATTCTAGTTTAACTTATTTATTATAACGTTTTTCTTTCTGTCTCATCACTCGTAATTCCAACATTTTATCCCTTTTTATTCATTTTAACGATATGGATTGTTTTCATTTACTCCATATTCAAATATTTCCTTGCAATTTTTAAAATACTTGTTTTATTCTCCGATCATAATAGATCATTTACAGGTTTTACTCAGAAATTTCCTTTCACAACTTTACAGTTTAATACCATTTATATCTAAATGTATTCCTTTCTCACATAGTTTTATGGTCTTCAAAGTGTCTAACATCATGTTCAGTTTTAAATCCCGATTACCTTTAAGTGTGTTGATAATTTTCATTTCTAATTTTACAACCACGTTCAGTGTTTCATCCACACATACCAAAATATTTCTTACATCTTCTGATATTTAGTCGATGTCATATTTCAGTACTTCAAATGAATTTACACTGCTCACACTATTATTTTGTCATGTTTTAGAGACACTCAATATACAAATTTTACTATTTTTCCTACACTAATTGCATCTATGTCAGCACTCATGATAAACTAGCAATTGTTTTGCATCACATGCATAAAGAAATTCTTAAAACCAACTTTTTCAATATCGTACTCAAATTACTGTTTTCCACATGGCGATTACCAGTATTCTTTAGTTTTACTCTGTTACATCTTTTTAAATTTTAACATCTTACATTTAATTCTAACATACATCTTTTGAACAGTTTTTTCTTTTAATGATAGCCTTACCTTATCTGTTCAAATTAATTCTTTAAGTCACCTTCTTTACTACCTTTCAGTACTTTCATAATTCACTATGCAAACGCAATGTCTTTCACTGACATTCTATTTGATAATGCTACAAGTTTCCTTAATTCACAAAAAGCGAATTATTTCTCATTTCAAAATAGAACTACTATATTTTCGCACAAACATTACCTTCATCCATTCAAGACGCCCCTTAACCTGTAACTGACGTAGCGATAGGAAGGGAGACTCTTATCATATGCTCTTTCGACATTTGAGGTTTTTAGAACTTCTTTGCCAAGTATATCAGTACCATCAGAAAATATACTTGACATTTTTACTCAATTTAAAGGCAACATACTGTTATAAGAATGATTTTAGTTAAATTTATCAGACAAAAAAACACATTTTGTGCTAAATAGGCATAAACATTTAGATTCAGAATATTTCTTTTTAATCCGATGTAAGACTTGAATTTCATTCATGATACGGACTGACTCTTGATTTTTTTGTTTACCTTACACTAATAGAAAATTTTTATTTTACAAGTTCATCTTTTAACGAAATAGAAATAAAAACTGCGATACACCTGGTGTTTTTAGGAAAAGGAACTTTGATATATTTCTGGAAATGTAAATGCTTTTAGAGTTTTCTTTCAATAACGTTGATTTTCATTACTTTACTAATTTCAATAATTCTCTTATTAGCTAATATGAATGAAAGATTGTCAAAAACGTGACACAGTATAACTCTTACGAACATACGTACCTTTACCAGCATACAGATATTACCGATTGAAATGAAGAAAGATACAGATATTTTACTCCAATCTACATTAAATTTAAAAAAAAAATATTTAAACTTTCATACATTCCAAAGAACAAACGAAAACTCAATAGATATTGTTATGTTTGTATATATGAGATAAAAGTTTTATGACTGGTATTTAAGTAATGCTCATAACTTCATAAAAGCGAACATTCAACATGTTAATACACATATCATCAGTTATTTACATCATTCAATGTAATATTAATCATTACATGTACTATATACATATATATTTAAAGTTTAATTGTCTTACCATTGAATAGTTAACTATTGGGAGAAAGAGGTTCCTTTCTTGCACTATTTAATTTACATGGAACAAATTTTCCCATCAACCACATTGAACCGCGTTTATTAAATTCGCCAAAGCTCTTTTATTTCTGCATTTTCACACTCACGACACATTTTAAATGTAACTATTGATTACCATTCCAAACACCGATATCATAACTCAGTGTAACACTACACCATAACTCATTTTTTTCCCTACTAACTACAATTTTATATGTACCAGAAGTACATCTAAGACATGATTATCTATGTTCTAGAAATTCAATTCAATTGCGAACATACTATTAAAACTTGCATGTATTAACGATGTCAACATTTTTTCGTTTTTGTAAGATTCGCATCAAATCATGTCGCATTCGATTGTGGTATAAGAGATAACTTTTTCTTTTAAACACTTGTAAACAATGGATTCAATTTATAAGAAGAGAAGTATCATGCTGTTTCAAAACATCATCATCAGCATATTTCTGTTTCTTTTGACACCGGCAACATTTAAAAAAATGTTTCGTGAGATATCCTTCAAATTCTGTTTTACTTGAAAAAATGTCCGAACTTTCAATAGGATGTAAAGTTTCATATTGTTTTAAATTCTCATGCTCACTAAATATTTTTTATCATGATTTACTCTTAAAAGTAACTTTATAAGTTTTCATATCCTTTTTACGTGAAAAGAACTTGTGATTATTCACTACAAAATTCTAAGACGAGAAGCTTCGCGACTTTTCAAACTATAAACTTAAATTTCTTAGGACATACACTATATCTGATGTTTCTTTCATCAGATTTCAAATATCTCTTCAGATTACTCGTATTCAAGAAACCTCGCAAATATATCACATAAGTTCAGCGAATAATCGCTTCATAAACTCTTAAATCTTCAACACGAGTGAATCACTTGAAGCATATACTGCATTGTAAACATATAATACTAAAAAAAAATTGTTATAAAAAATAAAAATACATTCATTTTCACCAAGAAGCTTTTCTATTTAAATACATTTATTTATTTCCAAAGAACAAGTTTCTGTATTATACATAAAACATATTTAAGAATTTTCTTTCCTTAGTTAATATCAAATTAACAGCAATATTCATTTACTGACATTTGATAGGCACGTTTGCTTTAAAATTAAAACTAAAATTTCAATATATTTCTATTAAAAAAACATAAGGAAAAAAATATTCATAACATCAACCAAACACAGAAATTTAAATAGAATAGCTGTACTTATATTAATGCATTTTTATAATCTTCATAACATTTCGATTCAAAAAACCTATCACAAAATAAATGAACAATTTTTTTTCTGCCTTAAAGAATCTCTTATATTTTTAAAATTAATACATAAAAATATATCTCCACCAATATATTTAATTCTCTCATCAACACTTATTATAATGCAATCATGTCTTGTCTGTGAAGGATGATTTACTATGCAACCTTCGCATTTAAATAGTTTTTTAATCATTGAATTTAATTCAGTTTTGATAGAGTTTATGAGTTCTTTAAAAAGTTCATCATCATCACTTGCCATATCCGAACAATTGTTTTTACATTTGATTTGCAAAGGTAAAATAATTTCAAAAATACTTTTATATAAAGTATTAGATACATCAGGAATAATTTCTTTCAAATTTTTTAAAATATCACAGTTTACTTTTAGGTATGTAGGTTTTAGTTTAAAAGAATTTAATCTTGTTTAAAAACTTGTTGAAAAATACACTAACCTTCTTTGTTGAAACGTACCAACTCATTATTGCAAATGATGCTGGTACTCGTATAGACAAGATTAAATTCATATATTTTTGAGGAAAATTCTTGCCATGTTGCAGGAGTTATAACAACACCGCGTGTAGTAGGGTATAATATTTTATTTTGTTCCACACATTCACGTAGATAAATGTTCATTCTGTTTTCAAACTGATTGATGGACACAAAATATCCCCAACCAAGAGTTCACTGTGCAATCAACTTCGAACTTTCTTTTTTCTGTTCTCGATTATTCGGCATGAAGATATTTTCAGGAACAGATTTCATATAGTGGGCAAACCAGTCATCATCTGGAAGTTCATCCTCATTATCTTCCAAGCGTCGTTTTTTAATTTTCGAAATTTTTATGTTTCGGAATGTGATACTAATTCTAGGATCTTTAACGTCAGGTTGAGAGGGTATTCCGTGCATCCAAAATTGATTCGTTGGTGGTTTCATTACAAGGAGAGTTCCATGAGTTAAGTCCACGCTTCGACATGTGAAATTTCGCCTGGTAAATACCATTTGACGTTTTGCACCTAAACTGATGATAGGTATATTACTTTCAGGTTCGAGACAAGTTTCATTGTCTTTATGAATTGAAATTTTAGCACCTCCATCAGGATAATAGTTCAATAAAGCAAAATTATATTTTTTGCCAGTTATCGTTTCAATATAATCTTTTACATTTAGAAGAGTTTGAGTCCATGGTTCTGCACAAATGCTCGTTCCAGATAATTCGTAACTAAGTCCTTCATCACCAAAACCGAGTACTTTTCTTCGTGGAACATACTGAGTCCCATTAATTTCAATACTAATATTTTTAAAATCATAATTTAATAGTTCGTCTAACAAACGATTAGCTTCATTTCGTGAATAAAATTCTTCGTATAATTCCACATTTAACTCTGTATCACATATATTCCTCATATTCGCTTTTGAATCTAATGACAATTCTAAATGATATAGAAATACGTAGCATTCTTAAAAAGCAAAAATTATCTAAAAAATACATTAGCGAAATGATTTCTTCACTCTGATACAATAGCATTCATGTCTTGTTTGCGAAGCCAGCCTATCGGGCGTCATATGTATATTGCGTTATCATGATAAGATACATTAATGGAAAACTCTGATAATCACTGAAAAACCTATAACAAAAGATTATTTTTACACATATGACGCCCGATAGACCGGCTTCGCAAACAAGACATGAATGCTATTGTATCAGAGTGAAGAAATCATTTCGCTAATGTATTTTTTAGATAATTTTTGCTTTTTAAGAATGCTACGTATTTCTATATCATTTAGAATTGTCGTTAGATTCAGAAGCGAATATGAGGAATATATGTGATACAGAGTTAAATGTGGAATTATATGAAGAATTTTATTCACGAAATGAAGCTAATCGTTTGTTAGACGAACTATTAAATTATGATTTTAAAAATATTAGTATTGAAATTAATGGGACTCAGTATGTTCCACGAAGAAAAGTACTTGGTTTTGGTGATGAAGACTTAGTTACGAATTATCTGGAACGAGCATTTGTGCAGAACCATGCACTCAAACTCTTCTAAATGTAAAAGATTATATTGAAACGATAACTGGCAAAAAATATAATTTTGCTTTATTGAACTATTATCCTGATGGAGGTGCTAAAATTTCAATTCATAAAGACAATGAAACTTGTCTCGAACCTGAAAGTAATATACCTATCATCAGTTTAGGTGCAAAACGTCAAATGGTATTTACCAGGCGAAATTTCACATGTCGAAGCGTGGACTTAACTCATGGAACTCTCCTTGTACTGAAACCACCAACGAATCAATTTTGGATGCACGGAATACTCTCTCAACCTGACGTTAAAGATCCTAGAATTAGTATCACATTCCGAAACATAAAAATTTCGAAAATTAAAAAACGACGCTTGGAAGATAATGAGGATGAACTTCCAGATGATGACTGGTTTGCCCACTATATGAAATCTGTTCCTGAAAATATCTTCATGCCGAATAATCGAGAACAGAAAAAAGAAAGTTCGAAGTTGATTGCACAGTGAACTCTTGGTTGGGGATATTTTGTGTCCATAAATCAGTTTGAAAACAGAATGAACATTTATCTACGTGAATGTGTGGAACAAAATATAATATTATACCCTACTACACGCGGTGTTGTTATAACTCCTGCAACATGGCAAGAATTTTCCTCAAAAATATATGAATTTAATCTTGTCTATACGAGTACCAGCATCATTTGCAATAATGAGTTGGTACGTTTCAACAAAGAAGGTTAGTGTATTTTTCAACAAGTTTTTAAACAAGATTAAATTCTTTTAAACTAAAACCTACATACCTAAAAGTAAACTGTGATATTTTAAAAAATTTGAAAGAAATTATTCCTGATGTATCTAAAACTTTATATAAAAGTATTTTTGAAATTATTTTACCTTTGCAAATCAAATGTAAAAACAATTGTTCGGATATGGCAAGTGATGATGATGAACTTTTTAAAGAACTCATAAACTCTATCAAAACTGAATTAAATTCAATGATTAAAAAACTATTTAAATGCGAAGGTTGCATAGTAAATCATCCTTCACAGACAAGACATGATTGCATTATAATAAGTGTTGATGAGAGAATTAAATATATTGGTGGAGATATATTTTTATGTATTAATTTTAAAAATATAAGAGATTCTTTAAGGCAGAAAAAAAATTGTTCATTTATTTTGTGATAGGTTTTTTGAATCGAAATGTTATGAAGATTATAAAAATGCATTAATATAAGTACAGCTATTCTATTTAAATTTCTGTGTTTGGTTGATGTTATGAATATTTTTTTCCTTATGTTTTTTTAATAGAAATATATTGAAATTTTAGTTTTAATTTTAAAGCAAACATGTATATCAAATGTCAGTAAATGGATATTGCTGTTAATTTGATATTAACTAAGGAAAGAAAATTCTTAAATATGTTTTATGTATAATACAGAAACTTGTTCTTTGGAAATAAATAAATGTATTTAAATAGAAAAGCTTCTTGGTGAAAATGAATGTATTTTTATTTTTTATAACAATTTTTTTAAGTATTATATGTTTACAATGCAGTATATGCTTCAAGTGATTCATTCGTGTTGAAGATTTAAGAGTTTATGAAGCGATTATTCGCTGAACTTATGTGATATATTTGCGAGGTTTCTTGAATACGAGTAATCTGAAGAGATATTCTAAATCTGATGAAAGAAACATCAGATGTAGTGTATGTCCTAAGAAATTTAAGTTTATAGTTTGAAAAGTCGCGAAGCTTCTCGTCTTAGAATTTTGTAGTGAATAATCACAAGTTCTTTTCACGTAAAAAGGATATGAAAACTTATTATTAAGTTACTTTTAAGAGTAAATCATGATAAAAAATATTTAGTGAGCATGAGAATTTAAAACAATATGAAACTTTACATCCTATTGAAAGTTCGGACATTTTTTCAAGTAAAACAGAATTTGAAAGATATCTCACGAAACATTTTTTTAAATGTTGCCGGTGTCAAAAGAAACAGAAATATGCTGATGATGATGTTTTGAAACAGCATGATACTTCTCTTCTTATAAATTGAATCCATTGTTTACAAGTGTTTAAAAGAAAAAGTTATCTCTTATACCACATTCGAATGCGACATGATTTGATGCGAATCTTACAAAAACGAAAAAATGTTGACATCGTTAATACATGCAAGTCTTAATAGTATGTTCGCAATTGAATTGAATTTCTAGAACATAGATAATCATGTCTTAGATGTACTTCTGGAACATATAAAATTGTAGTTAGTAGGGAAAAAAATGAGTTATGGTTTAGTGTTACACTGAGTTATGATATCGGTGTTTGGAATGGTAATCAATAGTTACATTTAAAATGTGTCGTGAGTGTGAAAATGCAGAAATAAAAGAGCTTTGGCGAATTTAATAAACGCGGTTCAATGTGGTTGATGGGAAAATTTGTTCCATGTAAATGAAATAGTGCAAGAAAGGAACCTCTTTCTCCCAATAGTTAACTCTTCAATTGTAAGACAATTAAACTTTAAATATATATGTATATAGTACATGTAATGATTAATATTACATTGAATGATGTAAATAACTGATGATATGTGTATTAACATGTGGAATGTTCGCTTTTATGAAGTTCTGAGCATTACTTTAAACACCATTCATAAACCTTTTATCTCATATATACAAACATAACAATATCTTTGAGTTTTCGTTTGTTCTTTGTAATGTATGAAAGTTTAAATATTTTTTTTTAATTTAATGTAGATTGGAGTAAAATATCTGTATCTTTCTTCATTTCAATCGGTAATATCTGTATGCTGGTAAAGGTACGTATGTTCGTAAGAGTTATACTGTGTCACGTTTTTGACAATCTTTCATTCATATTAGCTAATAAGAGAATTATTGAAATTAGTAAAGTAATGAAAATCAACGTTATTGAAAGAAAACTCTAAAAGCATTTACATTTCCAGAAATATATCAAAGTTCCTTTTCTTAAAAACACCAGGTGTATCGCAGTTTTTATTTCTATTTCGTTAAAAGATGAACTTGTAAAATAAAAATTTTCTATTAGTGTAAGGTAAACAAAAAAATCAAGAGACAGTCCGTATCATGAATGAAATTCAAGTCTTACATCGGATTAAAAAGAAATATTCTGAATCGAAATGTTTATGCCTATTTAGCACAAAATGTGTTTATTTGTCTGATAAATTTAACTAAAATCATTCTTATAACAGTATGTTGCCTTTAAATTGAGTAAAAATGTCAAGTATATTTTCTGATGGTACTGATATACTTGGCAAAGAAGTTCTAAAAACCTCAAATGTCGAAAGAGCATATGATAAGAGTCTCCCTTCCTATCGCTACGTCAGTTACAGGTTAAGGGGCGTCTTGAATGGATTAAGGTAATGTTTGTGCGAAAATATAGTAGTTCTATTTTGAAATGAGAAATAATTCGCTTTTTGTCAATTAAGGAAACTTGTAGCATTATCAAATAGAATGTCAGTGAAAGACATTGCGTTTGCAAAGTGAATTATGAAAGTACTGAAAGGTAGTAAAGAAGGTGACTTAATTAATTTGAACAGATAAGGTAAGGCTATCATTAAAAGAAAAAACTGTTCAAAAGATGTATGTTAGAATTAAATGTAAGATGTTAAAATTTAAAAAGATGTAACAGAGTAAAACTAAAGAATACTGGTAATCGCCATCTGGAAAACAGTAATTTGAGTACGATATTGAAAAAGTTGGTTTTAAGAATTTCTTTATGCATGTGATGCAAAACAATTGCTAGTTTATCATGAGTGCTGACATAGATGCAATTAGTGTAGGAAAAATAGTAAAATTTGTATAGTGAGTGTCTCTAAAACATGACAAAATAATAGTGTGAGCAGTGTAAATTCATTTGAAGTACTGAAATATGACATCGACTAAATATCAGAAGATGTAAGAAATATTTTGGTATGTGTGGATGAAACACTGAACGTGGTTGTAAAATTAGAAATGAAAATTATCAACACACTTAAAGGTAATCGGGATTTAAAACTGAACATGATGTTAGACACTTTGAAGACCATAAAACTATGTGAGAAAGGAATACAATTAGATATAAATGGTATTAAACTGTAAAGTTGTGAATGGAAATTTCTGAGTAAAACCTGTAAATGATCTATTATGATCGGAGAATAAAACAAGTATTTTAAAAATTGCAAGGAAATATTTGAAGATGGAGTAAATGAAAACAATTCATATCGCTAAAATGAATAAAAAGGGATAAAATGTTGGAATTACGAGTGATGAGACAGAAAGAAAAACGTTATAATAAATAAGTTAAACTAGAATTAAGAAATATAAACACAGAAGGGAAATAATGAACGTAAGAGAAGCAATTAACAGTTATAGACTTAAGTTTAAAAAAAAAATATTCGGTAATATAAGGAAGATATTGTTGAACATGTGAAAGAAATTAGAAATTTTGTAGAAAATTTAGTAAAAGAACTAAGATTACGAAAAATAAACGTTTCTTTTTAAATAGAATTTCAAACTACTAAGTTAAAGTGTGTATAAAATACTAGAATGTTTTAAAAAAGTAAATGAAGTTAACATTCAGACTATATTGAACATTATAACGTTAAAAGAAAGTGTGAAATTGCATCTAAAATTAAGTAGTGTAACAAATAATCAGCATGTGCGGGAACGTTTGTGAAATATAATATATAAGTTAAAAATCAGGGTATGCTGAAATGGTATGAAAAAAAAATAGTATGTGGAAATTAAATAAAATATTACAAATTAGAAACGTTAAGTAATAAAAAAATATGACAGTAAATGAATATGTTATTATGAACAGAAAACCTGAGAAATAAGTTAAAGTTTCATGGAAAACTAGAAAGAATAAAAGTATCAGAATAAAATTGAGTAATAAAAAAAATTATCTTGTAGTTTCATTAAAGGAAAGTCTTTTTTTATATTTGTTTCTTTTACATTGTTTTCAGAGTCGCGCATTGAATAATTTTTACACCAGACTTGAAAAATATATTTCTAAAACATATAATTCACTTTTTCATTAATAGAGGGCAGCATCGCTATATTATCAAAATTAAGATGCAGAAAATATTTCCCGTTGCCAATTTTAAAAAACTAACTTTAAATGAAAAGCAGGAGGTCTACAACTCAACCAGCAGTCTACCAACACCTCAACTCCACTCGTGACCACGCCTCCTAGTGTGATGACGTTGCCTTTGGCCCCGCCCTCTGTGATGTAATTGACCACGCCCCCTGACCCACTGACCCACCTGTCGCAGAACCCCCATTATCATGCTACTTATATAAATATATTTATATATATATCCACTCTGTTACCCGGCTCAGTGATCTCAGTTTCTTTACTCTTTATATGTTTCTAAATTGTACATTTTTTGCTTTAAAAATGATTGTATTATGTTCTTTTTATCTTCCGGTTAAAGTTTTTATGCCTTTAGTAAATATGTATGCAATATTTTGAGAATTATCAACAATTTTAAAGTTGTCTAAATGCCGCTAAGCCTTTTTTATATAGCGGCCATTGAAGTTTACATTTGAAACAGAGACTAGTGGATTTGTTGCCAATCTAGAGAAACTTTGCTTCACAACAACAAAGATAACGCATTCATTTATTATTGCCAATTAAATCATGCTTAATTCTTTCTGGAATTTTTTCGAGGAAATAAGTTCTTAAGATTTACTTCGTAATTTTTAACATAGATATTTTGAGTTTTTATGTATTTTTGCCTTCTCGCGAAGTGAGAACTGAATTAATTAAATGAGAAATACTCAATCGTCTGTGAAAAACAGTTTCTTTTTTGTTTTGTTTTCTTAGTTTCTTTTATACATCATTCTAGCTTTATTATGGTATTTGAATAGAACATGTGGCAACGATTAGATAATTCTATTCTTTAAATGATATAAATTTTGTGCAATCTAAGTTATAATATAAACGAAATATATAAGTTAACTGTTATATAATTATTGGATTATATAACAGTTAACTTAGTTTCCGTTATATAATTATTATATAAGTTAACTGTCATATAATTATTAATACTGTTATGTGAATCTAGCGCCAGAGTATCGCTATGGTAAACAAATACTAGCGTGAATTTTAAAGAATGCATTTATTCTATTATGGTTTATGCGCTGTCGGCGAAGTAGATTTAATTCAATCCAATAAATTTAAGTGAAACGCAAGAAAAAAAATGCGTATAATTTAATATTCGGTACAAGGAAGTCATGTGGTGTACACATCAGATTTTTTGGATATGTCCTCATAACCAAAACGAAAGGACAATTTTGAAGGTTTATTATAAAAAGAAACATATGAACAGAAACGCGTTTATAGAAATAACTGCGTGAGGCGCTTAGCACAAATCATCTATTTGGAATTCCATACCCTATTGCTGCTAATATAATTAGACCAGTTTTACAAATAGCATCTTGAAGAATTTTGATAGGTCCTATACTAAAAATATTAAAGAGACGAAAACATTATATTTTAAGATACTGCTTTCCTGATCACGAGATTTTTGAAGACATGCTTACTCATATTCGAAGATTTGATTGTAGATAGCCGCCTGATGAGACGATTGATTTCATTATCAATGAAGTTGATAACATTTTTTTAATTTGTTGATTAAGTCGCAGGCAAAGATGGACGGCCATTGGAAATTATTACAGAAGAGTATAATTGTAATAAAACTTTCTTTGTGGAAATTTTATATGAATGTGTTCATACAGGGATTTTCCCGTAACAATGGAAAGAGGCAGTATTGATTTTGTTTAATAAAAAAATCTGATGTGTACACCACATGACTTCCTTGTACGGAATATTAAATTATACGCATTTTTTCTTGCATTTCATTTAAACTTATTGAATTGAACTAAATCTACTTCGCCGACAAACCACAATAGAATAATTGCATTCTTTAAAATTCACTCTGTTTGTTTACCATAGTGACACTCTGGCGCTAGATTCACTTAACTGTATTATATTTCGTTCATATTATAACTCATAATGCACAAAATTTATTTCATTTAAAGAATTATCTAATCGTTGCCACATGTTCTGTTCAACTACTATAATAAAGCTAGAACGATGTATAAAAGAAATTAAGCAAACAAAACAAAAAAGAAACAGTTTTTCACAGACGATTGAGTATTTCTCATTCAATTAATTCAGTTCTCACTTCACGAGAAGGCAAAAATACATAAAAACTCAAAATATGTGTATTAAAAATTAGGAAGTAAATCTGAAACACTTATTTCCTCGAAAACATTCCAGAAAGGATTAAGCATGATTTAATTCGCAATAATAAATGAAGGCGTTATCTTTGTTGTTGCGAAGCTAAGTTTCTCTAGATTGGCAACAAATCCATTATCCTGCTGTTTCAAATGTAAGCAAGCAATGGCCGTCATCAAAAGAATTATTAGGCTTAGCGGCACTTAAACAACTTTAAAACTGTTGATAATTCTAAACATATTGCATACAGATTTACTAAAGGCATGAAAACCTTAACCGGAAGATAAGAACAACATAATTCAATCATTTTTAAAGCAAAAATGTACAATTTGCAAACATATAAGAGGAAAGAAACTGAGCCGGGTAACAGAGTGGATATATGTATATATATATATTTATATACGTTTGGTGCTGCGGATTGTAACCAAAACACGAGGTGCACATCTACATGTTATAGCAGTCCTATGTACAAAATTTCAACGTTCTGAGGCTACTCGTTTTTGAGTTATGCGAGATACGGACGTACATACGTTCGTACAGACGCCACAAAAAATTCTCTTCAGAATTAATTTTAAAGCAGTTTTATAATTTTTTTGGAGGAAAAGAATATTTTGTTTTGTCTTTACGTACAGATATCACGCAAAAACATCGTTAAATTGCATTCGATAGGGTCAAAATGGATATTCTTGTTGAAATATGCTGCCTGAAACTTTTCGCGATTACAATACTTCATTTTTACTTCGTACAAGGAAGTAAAAAAGGACAAATACTACCCTTCTTCATTTCCCTCTATTTGCTTATTGCTTTGCTATGCAAGGTTTTGGACAAACTCATGAATCAAAGATAGCAGTATTACCTATTGCCAAACACTTTGTTAAATAAGAATCGATATGTTTTGATACAGGATAGAAGCACTATCAAGGCATTGGAAATCTTATTTCTGAAAACCTTCGAAATAGGATGGATGCAAAACATATTGCTATTTTGTCTTTAGGCATGAAAAGTGCTTCTAATAATATTTGGTGTAAAATTTGTTTATTAAAGGAATAGAAATGCATTAATTGACCCAAAATATGACTTCCTATTGACTTCTTAAATAATAGGATAGTTTATATAAATCATGATAATACGTAGTACTGCAGGAGAGACCAGCGAGTCAGCCCCCAAGTACGAGAATCGTTAATGTGAAATATCATAGCGAATATAGCACTTAATATACCATTACCACAAAATATAATCACTCAAGCCTATGCGGAGGATTATTTTAGTGGCTTCGGCAAGTGGCAGTCAAATGCAGATATTTCAAATAATGGTGCGCAAGTGCTTGAGAATTGGTCTTTGCAACTCAAGTTTGATACAAAGAAGTGTTTTCGTTTCAGAATTTCTTAGAGTAACACCAAGATTATGTATAGAAGATGTAAGTTATATGAACAGCTGAATAAGGGTAAACTAAATATAAAATATTTTGGATGAACAGACGAAAGACTTTCTCTTATCCAATATCTGTATTAAGTAAAGAGGAGTATCTATTTACTAATAACAGATTAAACAGTATATATCTTCAGGGTGAAGTTTAAGATGCTTATATGGAAGTGCGATATAAAAAAAATTCTCTACATCATGGAGCATGATAATCGGGATCAATCCGCATGAGGAAAAAGATCCAGCAAATAAAGCGAATGGCTATTTTGGATATTTCTAAATGCTTCAAAACTGCTTTACAGATTTCAGCTGGTTGTGCATTGGTGGATATTCGGGCTAATAAAGAGCACGCCATTTAGAGAAAAGGAAATGAGAAAGTTAATTATTTAGGTGAGATCTTTTCTGCTATACCTTTGATCAAAAAAGCGTTATGGAAGATCCTTCGCCTATGAGTGTTAATCTAAATGGGGCGCTGATTTCCCTGATATGTCTAGATCATGTGGTCAAGATGGAAAAATAGTTGTTACAGCCCTAACAATTCTGTTGCCTGGAAAGACGTCTCTTCACAGTTCTGTGTGTGTGTGCAAATAATAATTCATAAAAACTACACAGTGTACTAGAATTAGGAGTGTATGCTACATCGATCATATGAAAAATAACGCTTTATTTTACAAAGCTTTCCTCGGACATATAGTTGATATTATTTTCCCGAAATGGTGCACCTTATTTTTTAGAAGCTTTGCAATTAGAAATTAATGCCTGGGATTAATAGCTAAAAATAATCCGTAGCCACCTTTACTTACATATATAAATTTTAGAGGCACTTTACAGCGTGTTTATATCATGCATATATCCAAAGATATTTAGAAAATTGCATTAAGACTTTATAAATATTTTGCTTATTTCTAGATATTAAATTAGTTTAGCCTTATTTTACTAAGATTTATGATTTATGATTAAGAGTATATATTTAACTAGTTTCTTAATCTTGTAACTGAACACTTTGCATGGGGGGGGAGGAAATTAACAAAAGAGAGTTGTTCTGTTAAAACACTGTCCAAAAACTTCCCCTCCCTTTTGATTAATTTATCTTCATTTATCGTAATCTACTGCGTGTGCAAACGTATTATATCAAATAGGATTTTGCAACTACGTAGGAATTAAGATAAAGACAAAAGCCAAATACGGCCACAAACTAGATCAGAAGTTGCGACATTTATAGATCTTTTACTATTTCTGTCATGTTTGTTTTTCTTTCCTTTCTTCCGCGGTCTGCTAGTCTCAAGCTAGTCGCAATTGACGGGGTAGATAAGTAATTTGCCTGGAAAGAGTTCGCTGCTCACAAGATTGATTACACATATGGCTTTCTCTGGCAAGTCTTGATTTCTTCGTATTAAATCGAGTGGCAACGCTATATATTATGAAATAAATTGCCTTCTCCTCATTGAATGGAAAACAAATCCACATTATAAGGTTTGCATTAGAAATAAGATTAAATATGTAATACTTATGCAGAAAAAGAAATTAAATATGTATGAATTTAATAAGAAATTTCATACAACGCTATTCTGCCTCTCAGCCGACACTTGATATGAATAGAAAGCTGAAAACAAAAACACTAATATGCCATCGACAATGTACACAAAGTAAACGCATGGCTACTGTTTGTAAGTATGAATGTTGTTATCATTTAATTAAATATCTGCGTTTATTTTACTAGCATATTTTTATGTATTCGAATATATTTATTTTGCATTGTCGTGTTTTTTTCTTTCTTTTTATTTACCTTGTAAAATTTTTAATAAAATTTTTGACACTTAATATATTTTTATGGCTTTAATGCCTTTATTTTTTAGAAATGTATACATTTTTGGGTAAATAAATTTTAGAGGTTTGTGAAGGGGTCTAGGATCTTTCGCTGTCGCCATTTCGATGTCAGGACCTTTCGCCAGAAGGATGTTTCACCGTAAAGACATATTTTTCTTTTTATACTTGTATTAAATTTTTTTAGTATAATAGTTCTGTTTACCTTTTGTATATTTACCCGTTGCTTTTAATATATATAGCTATTTACAAGTATGATATATAAAGAAAGTACATATAGTTAATTGGAAAATTACGTTAGCGTCCAAGAGAACTGGAGCTAAACTTTTGATATAAGAGTTATATTATCGATTTTAAAATTATGCGGGTACAATATTTACATGATTCGTGAAAATCTTTTAAAATTTTAATTGGTTAGTTCATAGAAATCACTCATACAAGCATGGAAATTCCCATTTTTATGAAATCTGAATCTAAGACGGAATTACTTTGGAATCTTGTCAGCACCTTACTCATTTAAAATTAATATGTCATGTGTAACGATATATTTGTATAAAGCTGTACACAAAAACATTTTATATAAAATGTTTATCAGATTAAATTAAATTATTAAATTAAACAGAGTAATTAGTTTAAATCAACTTAATATAATTCGGCAAGATATAATACAGTCGTGTAAAGAAAAATATGTTTTGATGGCGAAACAACCCGACAGCGAAACGGCCTGACGGCAAAATGGCGATGACGAATAGTCCCATACCCTTGTGAAAAGCATGCAGCGTTCTTGAAGGTCCATTTTTTGATCGTCTTTGAAAATTGCGCCATGAGAAGCCTGAGAAGTCGAGAATTTTTGTGTTCCTTTTGGAGAACTTAAATGGGTAAAACACCTTTTATGTTACAAATCGTACTACAGAACAATATTTTTACAAAACGTAATAAACAGTGTTATAACTGTGAATCATGTATACCACACAATATATCAGCTTAAGTTAGTTAAGAATTAGTCTAATTTGTTTCCAATATAAGCTCATCTGAATTCATTCTTTTCACTATACTTCGCATTTGCTCAGTTAATGTTAACTGGTTCAGGTAATGCTCAGTCAAACTGGTTAGTTTAAAGCTAAATGATTCCTTACAGATATTTGCGCTTTGTTTGCACTTTGTTCCCTTTCATTTTTCACTTTTTATTTACGTGTATTGCGCATACATTTTTTTCAATAATTATAGAGGAATTAGTATTTTTGTGTACTATCAGCTATAAACTATCAGCTGATTTTACACACCAGAACGATTTGGTAGAGCTTGTAAAAGCGGGCTATCTAGAAGAACTTCTATTTGATGCAAAGGAGACTAAAAAAAATGTTTTTTAAAAAAAGTTTTTCTAAAACAAAATTTTGAGAAAACATAGGGGGATCACATTGCCACTTGCACACATCAGCTATACTAAATGATTTCTATCCTCTGAATTTTTCATATCTTAAAATTACTTTTGATTTTTTTATTACATAACAACCTTTTTACAGCTTCCATGACTCATATTCTCATTCAGAAAAAAAATAACGGAGCAATTTATCAAAACCTTTTTCTGAGGAATTACGCAGAAAACCCGCATAAACACCTTTGAAATTGCTATAAATTAGGTAATAAAACTAAATATTATATCATTTAGATCTCTAGTCTTTCGTCATTTATAATAAACCAGAGCTGGGTACCGTAAACCATTCCATTAACGTATTGCTGAAATAGGTTTTTTTTTCTTCCAGAATATACCATAAATATTTCGAAATAATAATGATTTTGTTGTTCCTAAAAGTAGTTTTCTAGCTGTATGATGAAAGATGTAAGATGATATTTCTTCTTAAGGTTGTCAAGGTAAATGGGAGTTTGATCCAGACAAGCATAAATATAGAGACCTTTAGTTTTTATTTTATGTCTGTTTATGATAATAAAATGTCTATAGAAGATATTCCGGTGTTATTTTGAATTCTTTCCTGCTTTCATTCCATACCTATTGTCTAGATTACTTTGGACATCAAACCATTTACAATCTAAAATAGCTCTAACCACAAGTTCCAATTTATCTACAAACATAAAATCATTTCCTACTAGAATTAGTGATGAGTATTCTCACTACTGGAATTAGTGAGAGATCTTGATTTTCTTAGACTCAATATGAAACTTTCTTAGTTTTAATATGAACAAGAATTTTAAATAATAAACAATCTTTAACCAGCAGGAGATAGTTTTGAAAATTATCTCATGCGTATGAGTGTGTGTGTGTGTGATTATGGCAAAGCCTCGAGGGCTATCTGCCTAAGGGGAGGGATGCCTTCGTGGACGACTTTCTAAGGGAAACTGGCTCGTATATACGTTACACATGGGGAAAACCACGAAAACGCCCATGCAGCCAGCCCGTTCGCGGGATTCGAACCTCGGACCGAACTACCAGTGTTCAGCGACTTTACCGCTCGGCCGCTGGTGGGCCTCAGGCGTATGATTGTAATGTAAGATTTTGAATAAAAGAAATCAAAAACAAAGGAAGGTAAGCGATAAATTAGTTATCAGGTTAAAAGCTTATCAGGTTCTGTGTTCCTCCTTACTTGCTTTGGGAACATTAACTGTCCTGACTCGGAACAGGGAGCTTACTAAAGCTATGTTCAATAAATTTGGGAAGTAGACAATACACACAGGAAGGGTATACGTAACCCTTTATTTTTCTCTCTTTACAATGATTTCCGGACTTCGGAATACAGAGACCAACCACTTGTGGTCTGAACGTAAGAATATAAAAATATTAACTAAACTCTAACTAAACTAACTTTGGATTAATCAAACAAGTGCCTAACTCCAAGATTGGCCGTACATTAACAAAAAGCCGTATGTAGTACAGAGATCTGCTAACACTACGATACGTTTAAAATTATCAAGAGGATTAAACCTCTGGCCTTGAAGGCAACCAGCAACCGGGTAAAACTACTATGGCAAGCGGCCTGCTTCTAATAGATCCTTCCTCTCTCTTGCTTGGCAAAAAGCCACAACTTAAGTACTTGGCGTTCGCAAGACAAATTTGCATAAATAAGTTAAAGCTTTTAATTTTGGCCGGAAGTAGAAAATAAGAAGTGATAGTAAAGATTTAAAACAAAATAAACGTTAGTAAAACTTAGGATCCTTACAAGCTGTAATACTACTATTTTTGTTCATGTGAGTTTGAAAGCAAATAAAAGCCCACATATATTGAAATGTAATAAAAAAATGAATAATTATATTGATATTCAAATTTACTATTTCAAAATAAATGCAAAAGGATCTTTAACAAATCTGCAGCGCAAATAACCCCATCCTAATATTTTAATAAAATGAGCCATGATTGATTCAGGAAGGATAATGAGCAAAAGAAGGAATAACCATATGCAAACAAACATCTCTGTAGCACCAAATTATTTCCGACAATACGTATAGGTACAATCTTGGCAAGTTCAAAGTTAAAGAATTTTCCAAAACTGCCAAGGTGATTGCTTTATCTTTCTCAGTGGGCAAATTTCTCAACTTTTCTAAAGTGGCAAATTTTCTTAGCCTCATTCGAAAAAAAACCTTAATGCACTTGCATCTTCAACATCTTTAAACTTCACAATGTACTGCACCATCTTTAATTCCATATCTCTAATTATAATCCACGAACTACATAATCAGTTCATTAAGTTTAGGATAAATAATTATCATTACCTACATAAAAATTATCCCTATTTATATATTTTAATTTAAGTTCTTATCTGCACTTAAACGACTATTTTAATCTTTAAATGATAAACTAAATAAAATGTGTATCTGTTATGAATTTATATTATAATATATGTATAATTGTAGTATGTTATAACATAAATACATTATAACTGAAATTATGTTATAAGCGAATAAATTTATCTCTTGTTAAAGGCGGTGTTTGCCCGTGAAAGATACATAATTTTATGTTTACTTGAGTTTTAATATTCGAACTGAAAGCGAACATTATTTGATTTAAAATTATGTATCATGATGTCAGCTATTACGTATTATTACTACCAAAGCAAAATCATAAAACTGCAGAATCTCTACTTGGGAAAACCGTTCTTCGTTTAAAAAAAAAATCAAGTTACGATTTTTTTACCATAATTTTTATATCTTTCTCTGGTGGAAATTTCATTCATTTAAGATCGTGACCTTATCATGATAATTAGTTACAGGTGAAAACATCGCGGAAGAAAACAGCGTAAGGCGAAAACAACCGCGGGAGAAAAAAAAAAGCAATGAGAAAATATCGAAGTTCTTTAAAATATTGTGACGTAGAACATCGTCGTTGAAAATAAAGCACTTAAAAATATCTCGGTTTTAAAATCACGATATTTTATAATGTAGAAAATAAAGCACCGAACAAGATCGATGTAAAAAAAATAATTGTGATTTATTTTCTACATCTCGATGTAGAAAATAAAGCACCTACAGGTTATCGGATGATGATAACATCGCAAACATGTGTTTCCACGCTTTAAAAGTTCTAAATGTGTAATGGCATAATGATTCTTAATCGCAAGAAGGAATAACGAATAATTTTGCCTTATATTCCATGTTTTTGAACAATTAATAACTTTTTGTTAAAAAGCAAGAAAGAAATTTAAGCAATCAAAAACTAAAAATGAACTAATTAATTGAGCAATTTTATTTAAAACGAGCTAATTAATTCAACAGTGTTCATATAGATAACCTTGTGCAGTTATTCAGCTTCTCTTTTGTAATAACTTTTATATCTATATTTTTTTGAAAATCTACCACTACGACTTTATAAAAGAGATTAATTAAATAATAATTTATAATAGTTAACTACACAAGTTTAAAATTATGTTAACTAATATGCGTAACATTTATTTGCTACTCATTTTCAGTTTTTGAATTTTTTAGTTCCTTTTTTGCTTTATTAATTAATTCAAAAATAATAAATATAGAGGTAAAAATAATCCTCATTTCTTCTTGCTCTCACAAATCGTTATGCGAATTTACATTTACATTTTAAAAAGTCTGAAAAACTTATATCTGAATTATTATCATCACGCAATGACTTGGTGCTTTAAGTTTCGCGACAATGTTTTAGAACCATGATGTTTTTGAACCACTTCATTTTCGACGACAATGTTTTATACCACGATGTTTTAGAGCTACGATGTTTTCCCTTTCTTTTTTTCCAGAGATTTTTTGTGCGACGATGTTTTTGAATTGCCTTACCTCTGCGGTATTATCATCTGCGATGTTTTCGGTGAACACGACAGAATTCTGTAAAATGCCTTTCTCACACAAGACGACTATATTCAATTGTTTCATACGTGCAGAAATGCTTTCACATTCTTCAGCAAAATTTATCCAAAGATTTTGGAGTTCTGCATTTTACTATGATGCCACTTATTATTCATTATATATGGTAAGTGTTGCCTGACATATAAGTCCTTAAATTTATTCCAAACTTAGTCTGGTAAAAAAGCAGAGTCTCTAGAGAACATCGCCTTTTGATTTGATTTTAAATCATTAATTTATCTTTAGAATTGTAAGTGTTCAACCAACTCAGATATTTAAAAGCAATAAATATACATTGTAATAATTGGAATATTTATTTTACTTTTAAAAAACATAAAAAATCTGGTACAATTTAAAATAAACTTAACTTATAGTACCTATTTTCGGAATGTTTACTTTCTTGTACAAATTAAAAGAAGTGTTGTAATTGCGAAACGTTTAGAGTATCATATTTCAATAAAATATCCATTTTGACCGCTTTTGATTCCATTTGAACGATGAATTTGTCGATTTGAACGACATCTGTACGTACGGACAGAATAAAGGACTCTTTTCAAACGGATTGTAAAATGGATTTAAAATACATTAAGCAGGGATCTTTTCGTAACCCCATCTGTACGTACATACATGTGCATATATCTCGCGTAACTCAAAAACGATTAGTGTAGAACGTTGAAATGCTGCATTTGGGACTGCCATTAAATCCAGTTTCACATATTTCCTTTTCTTGTTTCTTTGTTGCAATAGGCACCACCAAGCGTATATATATATATAGATGTCTACCCTGTTACCCGGTTTGGTGAGCTCAGTTTTTTTATTCTTATATAGTGATAAATTGTGCATTTTTTGCTTTAAACGCTATTGAATTATGTTGTTTATATATCCCGGTTAAGATTTTTATGCTTTAGTTAATCTACAGGCAGTAGTTACAGAATAATCCACAATTTAAAAGTTTAGGGAACGTTAGGCCTAAAACGAGCCTTTTCTTGAACATCTGAAACTCTCAGCGGAATAGTGGATTAAGTCAGTTGTTGTACGAGTATCAGGGGCATTTCGACCATTGGGACCGAAATTTAACTTTATGCACCGAAAGTTTTGTCTTCTTGCCTGTTGGCCGAATTGTTTGTTTTCGAGTAAAACTCTAATTTTAATTGTAAAAATTCTTTTCTAACTGGTTTGAATAATATTTGGTGTTTTAGCTCTTATGTGTTTCATAATTTTTAATGAAGAAGTTTTGACTTTTATTTATTTTTGCCTTCTCGCGAAGTGAGAACTGAATTGATTGAATACGAAATATATCTTTAATGAAATTCGATTAAATAAATTTAAATGAAGTGCAACAAAAATGTGTATAAATAATAGGTTGTGCATAGAATTCATGCGGTGTCCATATCAGATTTTTATAATTAATAAAAAAATGCTAGATAATTCTTTACCGCATATATTACATCCTTGGTATGGCAGAAGGGCATACTATCACCTTTTGTTCGTGAATCCAATGAGACTTTACTCAAATCCTCATTTAGTCCGTTACATCTTTGGATACGGACCCTTTACGGAGTATTTCGCCAGGCACGGAATAGCTGACACAGATCAGTGCAGCTGTGGCCACCTGGGTACTCCGGAACACTACGTAACTACCTGCCCGCTGACCAACGGCCTGCATATTCTAATACCTACCACGAATACGCAGGCCTTATATATGGTCAAGCAAATACATCTCTGCCGCCAGCTTACAAAAATAATGGAAAAGCTTGTCAGCTCAGGTACAAACCTCTGTGCATTTCATCTCCGATACCAATGTACAGCAAATGCAGCCACAGTCCTCAGCATGCCTATAGTCATAATAATTATCATATGCATAAGTGCAATCAGTGAAATGTGCAAATGCGAGGCAAAGATGTACACTGTGCTTCGGAATAATCTGTGCATACCATCTCCAATACCTATGTACAACAGATGTAGCCCCAGTCCTCAACATGCCTATTGTCAAATAATCCTCATATGTGCAGACAGTCAATTGTGCAAATGTGAGGCTAAGATGTATATGTTAAAATGTACAGACGTATACATAAGCATAACGTGTAAATACAAGTTTAATGTAAATGCGCAAGGATAAAATTTCTATAGTAAATATGACAGTGACCATCTGGCTTGCTCTAGATAATGGTGGACGTGGTGCTGTACTGGTTAACCGTTATGGTAAAGGGACAGTGCCCACGTCCACCGTCACTTATCCTTGGTATGGAATTGTTTGTGTTTACACTTTTAAATTTATGAGAACCTTATCTGCTCACAAACATATTCAAATAAGCATGCCTGTAATTTAATAGACACTATCATCTTTTCTCATTCAAGCAGTGTTTTTTGTCAACATTACTTTAAGCTATAGTTTTCTTACATTCATTATCTTATTTCCATCTTAGATGCATTTAACTTTTTGATTTTACTTCTGTACTTCAAAAAAGTAATTATTTAGATAATGCGTTCATCGCACATGTGTGGGTTAATGCAATTGTGTCCCCCCACGAAAGTTGATTACATCATTTATTTGATATATAGGTACTGTACCTTCTATCTGGTAATAAATTTAACATATTTTGATAAAAAGAAAATAAGCAACAACTTTCAGAGCTTAATAACATGGTTAATTAAGAAATAGTTCAGTTAGTTTGTCGAAGCATTTAATTAATTTTCTATCCTTTTTATTATCCCTTAATCAAATGTAGCATGTTTTGGAATTAAATCTTGAATGAGTTATTGATTAATTCTTAATATTTTTTCCTCTTTGCTCTAGGCTATAAAAAGCGACAACATAAGGACAACTACATAATATAGTGTTTAATATTGAAAGGAGAGAAACGAAAACATACCTCAGAGCGCTGCAATTATGTCTTTTTGATAAATCACCTTTACAATGAAACTATAGTTATGTAAGTTTCTATAGATACTCTACATACTATCGGGCACGGTAAATATCTATGCGATATTACAGTTCCTCCTATACTCGTGATCTTTCACGATGATTCGAGTTCATCAGTTAACCGTTGCGTCAGTTGCTGTAAGTCCTTTGGAAATGGAGGCACGAACACTTCATCTTTAGCAAAACCCCATAGGAAAACATTACAACTGGGTCAGATCTAGGGATCTCTGTGGCCAAAAATGTAATGGCGTATCGTTTGACCCAGCACGGCTAATCCAACGATGAGGTAGAGTATCGCTAAGGTAATAGCGTACGTTTTATGCCAACGAAATGGAATACCGTCTTGTTGAAGAATGAAGCCAAGAAACGCTTTATCCGCCTGCATGAGAAACCACTCTGATGGCACATGTTGGCACAAAACACAACTGTTAGAAATGCGCAGAAAGCGTTTACCTTCAGAGAATCACGCTCATGTTCAGTTATATGGTTTGCGGTGCCATAAAATCATAAACTATGGCCGATTAACTGTGCCAGAAAAGCAGAAAGTGGCTTCATCCGTAAACACAAGTCTGTTCGCGAAGCCATCTGCCTGTGCCAAAAAAGCAAAAAAATGGTTTCATGCGTAAAAACAAGTCTGTTCGTGAAGCCATCTTCCTGTACCAGAAAAGCAAAAAATGGCTTCATCTTTAAGAACAAGTCTGTTCGCGAAGCCATCTGCCTGTGCCAGAAAAGCGAAAAGTGGTTTAATCCGTAAACACAAGTCTGTTCGCGACGTCTGAAACGTATATGGAATTGTAGAAGTTTCCCTAACACTCGCCACACCGTTACATGAGGCACACAGAGTTCAGAATTCACAAGTTAATTTTATGGAATTTTGCAAAAACGTTTCACGAATTTTTTAACCACTTTTGGCTGCTATTCGTCCTGGACTAGTTTTCTTATACAAGCACCCAGTCTCCTAAAAATGCCTCACTCGCCGTTCTATGTTGTGACTCTGCAGTGTATCTTTACCAACTTTCGTGCGAAAATATCTGATGATTGACAACAATAGTTTGGCATGTTCCAAAACACAGTGCACTTTCTGCTGCTTGGATGGTGCCATTTTGCTTAACAGTGACTCTATAAGGTATTTCTCCCGCCTCTTTGGCATGCCTTCGTGGTGTGGTGGTCTGCACGCTCAGCGCGTAATCGAGAGGTCCGTGATTCGATTCCCGGCGAAGGCGGTTGCTAATTTTTCATCTCTCTCCTGCTTCCAATTTACCTAATGACGCTACAACTCTAACGGCGATTTTCTAACCGGAAGTTTTTTCGCTGTTGCTAAATAAAACTTATATAATTGTAGTTTCAGCATCAATGTCTTTCGTCTTAATAAATCAATTGTAGAATTTGAACTTTGCTATTCTTTTTGTCCAATTCAATATGAAACATCCTGCATATTTAAATATCGTATACTCTAACATGCTGTCTTCATATCTGCTTGTTCAAAAATGTTGGTTCACTGATATATCCATGAATTTAATTAAATTCCTATATAGTTATTATTAAATTAAAAAAATCATAGTTAAAAAAACAAAGCAAATGTGCATTTTTCAAATAGTTATTGATGAAATAGTAATAATAAGGTTTAGCAATTTGTTTCGAAATTTTTAATTTTTCCGTTGAAGTTTATTGATCCGTTCATGCTTACATTTAATTGTGGTCAGTGAGTCTCAAATAAAAAGGAAATTCATGCTAAGTAATTTTAATTTTTACAAATGAAATTTTAATACTTTTATTTTGTTTGTTTATTTTATTATATGCATCCGATTATAACTTAACTTATGTTTCTATATAGATCATAAAATAAATGAAAAGTTTACTTCGGCCTAGTTTGCTATCTCATAATCTGATAAATTTGATGCAAATATCATTCAAAAAACTGATTGTAATAACTGTCCAGACTTTCATAAACAGTACTGTATAATTTTCAAACACTTTTCTCATCCTTCATCTTTTATTTATTTATTTATTTATTTTGAAAGATATCGTTTTGAAGAAAATAAGCAAGAATTCAAACCTAATGAATCAAATGAAGAGGTCAAACGATTATGCATATACTATATCACAGACTGATATTAAATTAAAAATGTTGCCAACGTTTTCGCATGTCTAGTGTTAGTTTATTGGATACATGTTTTAGCTTTGTTTCTTTTGTTATATTAAATTTAAAGTTGTTCAGCTTTCTAGAGACCAGTGATCTCAGGATGTTTTATCGCATACACCTCGTCAATCTTGTACAGTTTCGGTTTCTTACGTTTCTTGTTGAATTGTTTACGATTCTCTTCTTGTATCTTCAAAATGTTGTTTTTAGCATCTTCTCTCATCTCATCGCGTTCTTGCATCAATTGCTTTAAATATTCTTCATTCAATATTTCACTAATTCTCAAATCTTCTTTATTCTTCATTTTCGTGCCTATGAGAAGCTCAAACGGTGAATATTTCGTACTTCTCGTAGTTGTACTGTTGATTATTCTCTGAACATCTGAAACATATTTAAACCATTTCGTTGAATCTTCATGTGATAATTTTGACAAAACAGGAATCAAAATTCTATGAATTCGCTCAATTTGTCCGTTACCTCTTGGAATACCGGTAGTAATTTTGACATGTTCTATTCCTTCTTCAGTACAATAAGCTGAAAATTCTTTCGATGTAAAGGCACTACCTCGATCTGAAATGATTCTGGCTGGATTTCCAAATACAGTCTGTTGTTGCTTCAATTTTGAAATAACTTCTTGCGTAGTTGGTGATTTCACTGGATAGAACCAAGTAAATTTCGTAAAAGCGTCGACAACAATTAGAATGTGTTGGTATCTCTTGTTCGTCGATGGAAGAGGTCCAATAAAGTCGATATGATACGTACTCAAAGGAACGTTTTCTTTTGGTACAGGATGAAGAAATCCTTCTGCTTTTCCTTGCTTCTTGTTGTACAGTATACATTCTATACAGTTAGCAATTACTTTTTCAACTTTGCATTTCAGTCTGGTAATATAGAATTCTTGCTCTACAGCATTCACAGTTTTTTCTACAGCAAAGTGACCTTTTTTATGTACCTTCTGTATGATTTCGTTCTGTAAGGATTCTGGCAGTACTAGAAGATCTTTACCATTTTCAAATTTGTACAAAATATCATTTCTCACGAAGAATCCATTTTCTTCTCCCTTCTCAACTAAATTCTTTATCAATTTCACATGTTCATCTTCGTTCTGTTGTTGTACTAACCGAATCTTCTCAGTTACATCGGATGTGTATGATGTTAAAATTAAAGCATTTCTACTTAAAGCATCAGCATGTTTCATTTGGCTTCCTGAACGATGTACAATTTCGTAATCGAATTCTTCAATAAACATTGCCCATCTCGCAATTTTAGGAGTTAAATCTTTCTTATCTAAAGTTTTCTGAAAAGCACTACAATCAGTTACAATTTTGAATTTAGTCCCTAACAAATAGTTTCGAAATTTCTTCAGAGCTTCTATTACTGCAAGGGCTTCTAATTCGTAACTACAGAGTTTCTCTTGCTGCGGTGAAGTCTTCTTACTCATATACTGGATTGGGTGATAATTACCATCATCAGACAATTGGAGTAATACCGCACCAAAGCCTTGACTACTAGCATCAGTATGAAGTTCTAATGGATATCCTTGCCTAAATATGTGTAGAACAGGTGCCTGAGAGAGAATTTCTTTTAATCTGCAAAAAGCTTCCTGTTGTTCGGAATCGAACTTAAAACCAATACCTTTTCTAAGTAAGTCACTAAGAGGTTTAGCTATTTTAGCATACTGAGGAATGAATTTACGAAAATATCCCGTTAGTCCTAAAAAGCTTTGTAGTTGTTTACAGTTACGCGGTTGTGGAAAGTTTCGAACAGCAACAGTTTTGGAAGGCGATGGTCGAATAGTTCCGTTTTCAATTACATGTCCCAAAAATTCAATTTTACGTTTTAAGAATTGGCACTTTTTGAAATTTATTTGTAATCCATACTCCGAAGCAGTTTTGAATACTCTTTCTAATTTGTCTAAACATTCAATTTCATCATTAGCCGGTATGACTATATCATCCATATAAATAATTAGTACACCTTCATTTAGCAAGTCACGAAATACTGAATAAATATACCTTTGAAAAACATTTGGACTAATACATAAACCAAAAGGAGCTTTAAGAAATTCGTACCATTATGTGTTACAAATGCGGTATATTTGGTGCAATTTTCGTCTATGTCTACATGGAAAAAGCCATTTCTCAAATCTAGTGTCGTGAAGACTTTTGACTGTTCTAAGCGATCAAGTACTTCCGAAATTAAAGGCAGTGGAAATTTGTCTTTAATAATCTTCTTATTCAATTTCCGATAATCTATACATAAACGTTTCGAATTATTACGCTTGTTACACAAAACAATAGGCGCCGAATAATTAGAATTGCTAGGCTTTATTATGCCCTCTTTTAACCATTCCTTAATTTGATCGTCAACAATATTTTGTTCCGCGAAAGACATGTATCTTCTATTTTGACAGACAGGAATATCATCGCATAAATTTATTTGCATCTTGTCAGATTGTCTATTTTTCCGAGGCTGGTAAGAATTAATTAAATTACACAGTCTTTCTTTATGTTCTACATTCGAAATATGCGATAAATCAATCTCGTTGACAGAAATAGCATTCACCAGATGTGAAAGGAACGTCGCGCTACTTCCGCTTTCGGGACTTTTGTTTACATTAACAGAGACGCCAGACGATCGCGAAGGATCATAAGCATTCTTCAATGAGACAGCAATATTCAAATTTCCCATAACGCAACGAACGTTAGAATTTCGAGATGACTCAGCAGTTATCAAGTTTACATTACTTTTATTCCGATGAGAAATTATTTGAAGGCCATTCTCAGTAAAAGAGAAGTTAAACTGACTCAATACATCCAAACCTAATACAATTTGATTACATAATGACTTAACAACATAAATTTTCGTACGCAGTGAAAAACTATCAATTAAAATATCAGAAATGAAAAAGCCGATGGGGTACGTTTGCTTTGATTCAATTCCGTTTAATGTGATATCGCTACAATTTAAATTAGGAGAACCAATCTGCTTGTATAACTCTACGCTGCATATCGTTACATCTGAACCAGTGTCAACTAAACTATTAACTAAATGATTATTTATTTCTACAGTCTTCATAATTCTATTCTTGTCGGAAATTCGTTGTAATAAAGCTGCTTGTTGTGTTTCGGGAGTCTGCTCTGGACAGTTCGTTGAATAATGCCCGAACTTCTTACATTTTATACATTTTACACCCTTTGATTTGTTTACACAATGCTTTGAATAATGCCCAAATTCCTGGCAATTAAAACATTTGACCTTATTAACGTTAGATTGATTTCGGTTTGATGACGAAAGCTTACTTCTATCTTTAACTTGAGTGTCTACTTTCGGTTTCGGATTTTTAAACTTATCATTGTCTGATCTCATTTTATCATAAATTTTAAGCCTTTGTTTAAATTCAGATATTGTTTCGCAACCATATAATATCGTTTTCCTAACCACAGAATCGGGAATACCATCAATAACATATTTAATTAATGAAGCATCTTCAATGTTACCTCGCGAACACATTTCTTTCATTTTCAAAAAATACTCATCTAAAGATTCATTAGGCATTAATTTACGTTTACATAACATTTCATGCAACTCAGCAGAATTAAAAGCTTTACCATATTCAGATTTCAAAAGCTTTTTTAACTTACACCAGTCATTAACTTTAGGTTCACTCTGAATAAATAGTTTCGCTTTACCTTTTAATGATCTTTTAGCAAAAACTAATTTATGCAAGTCACTCAATTTTAAAGAATTTATAACATCTTCAAATTCATCAATCCATTTATCAACATTTTCATATGCATTACCAGAAAAAGGATTAACAATACTTTCAATATCCGAAAAACTAAGATGAGGTTTAAAATGATCTTGAATTGGAAGCTGCATACTGTTATTTACTTTAGACTCATTAAAACCAGGATTGTCTCTTTGATTATCATCAAGCATTACTTCAGAAAATTTATTAATAGTTTCATCTTCAATATCACTATTTTCTTCATGCAAAACATTTTCAAATAATACAGATAAATCACATAGGTAAGAGACAATTCGGGTTACGACTTCCGTTTTTGAACCTTCTGAATTTATGCACAGTACATTGCAAATTTTAATTAACTCATTCAAAGTAAAACTATTCTGCACTGCATCTATTTTCTTATTAAATTCTTCAGAATCTGGTTTAAATATAAAGCCAGAAAATTCACGTAATCTTTTCCGGTTATTTCGATCTCCATCAGTATTAAAAATAAGCTTATGCAAACTTTTGATTTCAGAACTTTTACGGTTCTTTAAAGCTGCTTCCAATTCTGGAATTTCTACTAACTTCATATTGGAAAGAAAGTTTTGTACTCACCCGACAGATGATCGTCGTCAATTGGGTAATCCACACTTTATACGAGTAATCCAATAAATCGAATAACTTGTGACAACAGTTCACTCAGTTCACAGTTCAAAGCACAGTTCTACTACTCGCACATTTTGGAATTCGAGGCCGCACGGTTGGTCGCCATATTTTTTTGTAGAATTTGACTTGATTCACAGCATGAGATCACGAAGTAATATTTAAATGGTTTATTTAATAGAAAGAAATAAAAGTAAATAAAAAAAGTATATAAAGATGAAGTTAACGGTATGCAGGATTAACATAATGATGCACCAACAGTCCTTTTATAAACTCTTGAAGACGTGTGAGCCGTCTGCTCACGTCTGCCCTCCACTCTCGACCAGGTCTCAGCGCTGTCTGGGATGATTCTTACTGCGCTGGGTGAAGCTATACTGATGACGTCATAACGGGCAATTCTCATTCAGCATTGGACGGTATGATTTCCACATATATTTGCATTTTCACAGTTATGTAAACAACAACAACAACAACAGCAAAAAAAAAAAAAAAAAAGCTTTTTAAGGGAGAATATTGCTGCGTGCAGAGACAACTTTATATTATGGAACAGAGAATCTATACATAGCCGAACAGCAAGCATTTCACTGTAGAACTTGTACCATGCATGTTGTATACGGATAATATGTTACACAGAAAATGCTTGTTAGTCAGTATAGCAGATTAAGTTTTAAAAATATGCTATTACACGTGCAGATTTTATAAGACACATAACCAATCTTCTTTATCACATTTTTAAACTTACGTCGCACCGTCTTTAATTTTTTTTGTTTTTGCTGAATTCTAATCTTTAAATAAGTAGCGAAATATTAACTTTTATTTCTCAAAATATTATACAATGTGCGAATTAAAAAAAGAAAGAAAAGAAAAGAAAAAGCGCACCTTTTTATAAACATTTTGTTAAAGAACTTACACGAATTACATTTAATAAAGATACAACGCAAAAGCTTACATTTTAAATAAAGACAGGCCTTTTTACTTCCTTGTACGAAGTAAAAAGGAAGTATTGTAATCGCGAAAAGTTTCAGGCAACATATTTCAACGAAAATATCCATTTTGACCGCTATCGAATACAATTTAACGATGTTTTTGCGTGATATCTGTACGTAAGGACAGAATATAAGACTCTTTTCCTTCAAAAAAATTATAAAACTGCTTTAAAATTAATTCTGAAGAGAATTTTTCTTGGCGACTGTACGAACGTATGTACGTACGTGCGTACGTACGTACGTACATACGTACATCGCATAACTCAAAAACGAGTAGCCTCAGAACGTTGAAGTTTTGTATATAAGGACTGCTATAACATGTAGATGTGCACCTCGTATTTTGGTTGCAATCGGCCGCACCAAACGTATATAAATATATTTATATGTATATCCACTCTGTTACCCGGCTCAGTGATCTCAGTTTCTTTACTCTTATATGTTTGTAAATTGTACATTTTTTGCTTTAAAAATGATTGAATTATGTTGTTTTTATCTTCCGGTTAAGGTTTGTATGCCTTTCGTAATTCTGGAAGCAATATTTGTATAATTATCAACAATTTAAAAGCTGTTTAAGTGCGGTTAAGTTTTAAATAACATGGCGGACAAATTTGTTTACATTTGAAACAGCAGAATTGTAGATATGTTGCCAATCTAGAGAGACTAAGCTTCGAACACAAAAATAACGCCTTCATTTATTATTGCGAATTAAATAATGCTTAATCCTTTCTGGAATTTTTTCGAGGAAATAAATGTTTAAGATTTACTTCGTAATTTTTTAATGCAGATATTTTGAGTTTTTATGTGTTTTTGCCTTGTCGCGAAGTGAGAACTGAATTAATTGAATGAGAAATGCTAAATCATCTGTGAAAAACTGTTTTTTTTTTCTGTTTTGTTTGCTTAATTTCTTTCATACATCGTTTTAGCTTTATTATAGTATTTGAATAGAACATGTGGCAACGATAATTATTCAAATGATATAAATTTTGTGCATTCAGAGTGCCGTTATAGTAAACAAATATAGTGAATTTTAATGAGTGCATCTATTCTATTGTGGTTTATGCGCTGTCGACGAAGTGGATTTAATTCAATCCAATCAGTTTAAATTAAATTCAAGAAAAAAATGCGTATAATTTAATATTCCGTACAAGGAAGTCATGTGGTGTACACATCAGATTTTTTAGAGAAGCGATACCGTCATTAAAAAATCAAATGCTGATATAATTAGAGTGCTATATATTTTCCATAAACACGCTTCTGTTACTTTAGAAAGCTTTTTGCCTTTCTAAAGCAAAGAGTTTTGTGTATGCAGCGAATTTCTGTTGACCAAATAATGCTACACTGAAGATCGATTTTATATACATTTATTATATATTATTATTTTATATACATTTCCTTTAGGAATTAAGTTATTTTCAGTATAAAAAATCAACAAGGTAATAAGTGTTATTGTTGTTGTCGTGTCCATATTGCATGGAACAATTATTGCTAGAGCCTACTCCGAAAGCCGTATATTAAGAGTGCTGTCCCGCCGCAAAGACACTATGCATTTTATAAACATTCATGTCTTCTCAAGTGTTCGAACCCGGGCCTTTCGGTACCGTAATAGGCTCCATTAACCACTATACGGGTGTCTGGGCGGTATACGGGTAGTATACCACTATATCTGGGCGACGTGATAAGTGTTAATAATCATAACAGAATGTAAATTTCTTTCTGTTTTTCTTTCAGATAAGTAGAGAATTGCATGCATACTAAAATAAACGGAAAAATTTTATTTAAAAGTTACTTCTAGACCAGCTACGATTTTAAGTAGAAGACTGAATTAATTTTAAGAGATGATCTTGTATAGTGCTGTCTTCAATAGAGATTTCAGGCAAATAATGAAGTACCGTTTGCAGAATCGTTTCGAAATTTTAGAGAGTTGCCTTACCATGCTTTTTGTGAGGATAAACCGCAGAATTTCATTGCGATGAATTAATTCTTAGCACACCCCTTTCGCTCTCTCAACTATTACTCTAGTTCTATTGGTCTGATTTGACTTACGACAATGTGACTTGGGCATGCGGCCTTGTGCAACTAGGATGTATTATTCGGTCTTTATCCCATCACAGTTATTTCCACATCCGGGTGAAGCTACTTTTCCAGTTTTCTTCACAGTATATTTGTTTTTTGTTCTGATCTTAAGTTCATTTATTCAATGAGTAATTGAGCATTGAAATTTGAGATGCATAACGAAATATTACTTTTATGAATTTTCTAAGAATTTTTGATTATCTTAAGGCATGATATTTCCATTCTGGACTAAGAGTTTCTCAAGAACATTTTTGCATTATCTTGAAAAAGAGTTTTTGATATTGTGGTAAAAATATTCTAGAGAAAAGAGAAGATTTTTACGTCTCATTCTACTGAGAAATAGAATATTTTTGTGCATCAGCTGTGTTTCCGTATCAAAAAGAAGTATATTCAACATTTGAGGAAAAACAGTATAAGTGTGTGACATTCTTGTGTGAGAAAGGTAATTTCTCACACCATGCAGTTCATCATCATCGTAAAATTAACCATAATCGCAGAACTGCACGTGCGTATATAAACTCCGGTCAGACTGGTTTTTTTCCCCTTCCTTCCTTTCTCCCGCCTTCTTGGCATACCTTCGTGGTGTGGTGGTCTGCACGCTGGGCACGTAATCCAGAGGACCACGGTTCGATTTCCGACGAAGGGTTGCATATTTTTCATCTCTGTTGCTTCCTAAATAAACCTAATGACTCACAAATGTACGCCGTGCACCAAAAAAATAAATAAAAGTAAAAATCTGAAAGGTTTCAGATTTTAAATTACCCCCAAAAGGGAGTTTTTTGACATTTAGTCTGTTACCTTAATAACCTGTTAACCTAGTCTGTTACCTTACTTTATATTGCTTTTGAACTGTATTTTACGGTTAAGTAGAAGACACTTAAACCATAAAATACAGTTCAAAAGCAATATCGCAAAATAGTTTTAAGGGGTATCAGAAACCCCTATACCCACAATGTTAAATTGGCCATTTTCGATGTACCTTTTCTCAAAATCTGCTGTAGATACAAGCTTGAAAGTTTTCTGTAATTAAAGTATACCTATCTGATTATACTGAAATGAGCTTTTGAAACATTTTGAATTTTAGAGTAAATTACAGAATATTTTGTTAGGCATAGTAAAATTTATCACTTTTCTCACACAAGGAAATTAATTGTTTTTTTTTTTTCTAAGTTGATACAAAAAGCTCATTTCAGTAAATATTAGGGAACCTAATAAATAAGCCATAAAAATTTTAGATACCTGTGAGCAGTAGTTCCTGAGAAAAGGTACATCGAGTATAAAAAAATCACGTTTGGAGAAAAACACGTTTTTATGGAAAAATCCTCATTGATCAAAGCAGTAGATGACAAATTAAAACTAGATTTTTTTTACAGTTCTAACTTTCATATAGATTAAAGAATGGTATTTTTAGAAAGATAAAAGTGTAGAGAATTTGAAAATGCAAAAATCCGAAATCACAATTTTTTGAAGATTTTGGGGTTCCAACACCCCTTAAATTGAGCATATCTTTAGAATTTCCGATACAAACTCGCGCGCTTTAGATAAAAATGTTTTATCTGTACAACGTTGCCATCAATCGCTTTGAAATCCTTGAATTTGTTAAAGTTTTACAAATTATGAAATCGATAATAAAACAAATTCCAAATTTCAAATTTGATCTTCTACATTCCCATATTCGTAGGAGGATTACGTCATTCAAAATTCGATGGCTCTATGTACCGTTGTTTTATTACAATGCGAGAAATATACGTACAATTTATGCAGATTTTTCATTATTTAATTTCTTCAAATATAATGCAGGACTCTAACATTTGGTGGCAACAGTTTGAAAAGTGAAACGGAGATTTATAGTAAACCAACGCAAAATCGCAAAGCGGGAAAAAAAAAAAAAAAAAAAAAAAAAAAGGACCAGCCCTATATGTTCCGTTTCTACTGGATCGATCGTCGAAATATAACTTCCGTTTTCCATGTCTCCAAAGCGCGACTTAAAATATATATAGTAGATTTATATATTTAGCATTGTTATAACATAGGTATTTTGACACGAACTCGGACTTTTTTCTGAAGTAACATAACAATTTTTTCCAAATTCCGATATTTCTCTGTGAATGGCAACACAACAGAGGGAAGGGATAAACTTTTAATTGGAATTACGAATTTTCAATGTGCTATCTTAGCAAACGATAACGCCTTGCATACGGGAGATTGCTGATAACAATGACGAACGTAAAGTCACTGGAGTAATCTGTATTAATTTCACGTTTTTGTGGCATCTTTGTATCTTCACAAACCTGTGGGATTTGATGTGTGCACCTGAGATTAAAGATAACAACAGAACTAGAAACCCGTAGGATTCAGGTAGGGGATCGCGGTGGTCACCAAAATTACGGGAGATGATTCTATCTCCAAAGTGCTGTTGCAACACTTGACGAACACATATGGCAATGTGTGGAGGAGCGCCATCTTGCATCCATACATCCATATAGTGTTAACGACATTTCGCTGCTGAAGCTGTGGAATCACGTAATTCTGCAACATTGTTGTATACCGACACTTGTGAAGGAGCATGTTTGCATATATGTGGAAGTGACCTCTTTGAACATGTACTGGCAGAGAACAAATGTGCTTGCGATGCCGCAACATGCAGTCATTTTAGCTTTGGTGTTTTAGCGCTGGTGCCACATCGAGAGGATTAAATTTGCCTCATCCGGCCATAATTTATGTAGCAGCCACTTACAAGCTTCATCATATCTGTTGAGGAATGGTGGTGGTCTCTTTAAGGCTACCACCATTCCTCAACAGATATGGAGGAATATTATTTTTGTTTAAGGCCAACAATTTTCGTCATACATGTATTGTTCCAGCCATTTATGGTTTTACAATGCGCTGATTAACTTGGCCAAGGAAAAAAGTGGCTGCTGGTATTCGAAATATTTTCACTGTAACTATAATCGTGAGCGCTCTGTTTCTTTAAATTATGACACACTTGAGAACACACCTCCTAATAACAATATCTGAAATTTCAATTCGATTGGTAGAGCGAATAGGCCACTAGGAGTTCACATATCTTTTATGAACACCTTTTATATATCAGTTAGCTTTCGGATTACGTTTCGGTTATATTTAATTTAAGCAGGGATTTTTTTACTTGCAAATAAGTCTAACAATAGCAGGGAAAGTTAGTATATTTTTTTTAAGTTCTAATTTTTCATTTTGATTTAAAATATTCTTTAACGCTAATTGAATTTTGATTATATTCTCTGTTTATATTCTCATAAAATAAATGACTATACACCTATTTTTTCCACTAAGGTGCGGAGAAGAAATACACTCTTTTTGTCAATATGGAGAATTACTTGGCGAAACATCTAAACATACTATCGGTATGTTTAGATGTTTACCCCGATCTACTATCGGTATTCAGCGATTTTACCTGGGCTTTGCCATAAAAAGGCATAGTTACAGTACTATCGCTGTTCGAGTTAAAGTAATTTTTTATGACTGCAGGTATCTAAATATACAAAGCATAGTAGTTTTAAGTCAGCTTGCTAAGTACGTAGCGTCATTAGGTTTCTCGAAATACGAAACATGAAAAACGTGTAGTTCTCTCCCCAGGATTCGAACTCCAGTCCTCCCGATTGCTAGCTGAACATGCTTCCAGTTGCACCACAAAGAAAAGGTATGAAGGGAAGAACTACCTTACAAATGCGAGCAGTAGCTGCTTGCACACGTTTTCCCCTTTTGTTTTCATCCCTCCTCCTCGTGTGCCTGTGTAAGTGTTTATCTCCATTTCTGTTGCGACGCTTCGTTTTTGGATTAATTTGTGCATTTTTATTTATTTTACTCTTGTTTCTGATTTTTATTTCGCCTTTCGTTCATAATTATTTCAGTTAACATAAAACGAATTGTTAAAACTTTTTTCTTTTTAACTTTTTTTTTTTTTCCGTCTCTTTTTTTTTTTTTTTTTTTTTTTTCTTTCTTTCTTTCTGTCTGATTCGTAGGTTTGCCATTTTTATCTTTCCGTGGGATTCGATTTTAGATTTTTATGTTCTGCCCTTGACGTCTGGGGATTTGTTTCCTTTTCTTTAATTTTGCTTCTTGTTTCTTAACCATTTAGAGTTTTGCAGAGATTTTCCCTCGGGGGTTAATTTTTTAGGTTACTTAAAAACTTTCTAGAACGATTTTTACGTTCTCTGTACAAAGTTTATTTTTTCTTCTGATATTACCTCATCATTTTCTTCCTTTCCATACAACTCCATCTCTTTTGACTTGATTAGTTTTGTCCATTGTTTTAAATAATTGCTTTAATTTGGATTTTTTACGTTTTAATGCCAATTAATTGTAATTAATGTGTCACAGATTCCTGAGTCCTCTTCCATTTTCAAAGAAGTACTTACAATAATTTAATCTTGTCTGAATTTTATTAATGCTGAATGCGAACAGAAACTTTCCTTTTTGCGGAAGAATTTTCTAAAAACATTTCATTCTGTAAATATTTTAATATAAATTTTAATTTATTCAAATCAATTTATAATATGAAAAAAAAGAAGTTTTTAAATCATTGATAAAGTATTAGATAGTTGCCATTTGTATGAATATCTGTATTTAGATATGGTTTTTATCTTCTTATGAGCACTCTTCATGGGCGATTTAATGTAAAAAAATGTATGCATTATTTTGCAAGAAACTAAGAACATTTTGAACCATTCTTTCCACAGAGATTCTTTTAAACAATGAAGATGAAAACAAAATGTACTTATATCTGTCGTGCAGAAGATCGTCATAAAAATTAATTGTAGCTGTAGCTAAGTTCTATAACCATTTCTCTTCAGCCATTTCAGTATTCGTGAAATCTGAAGTAAACTTCATGGTGAAGAAGGGAACGCAATATCTTCCACAAAGAAGTGATGCGCATTTAGGAATGTTCTTTGATAAAATGAATGCTTAAAGTTATGTGAAATACTCAAACACTTTTCAACCGTTACCATGATCCCAGTAATAATGTAGAGACATTAGGTTATTTCGCGACCGAAGAGATGAAAAATGAGCAACGCCATCGAACCACGGTGCTCTGCAATACGCGCCCAGATGCAGACCACTGCACCACGAAGGCACGCTAAGAATGCAGGAGAAATATCTTATATACTCCCCCTTTTAAAGGGCGACGAGGGTTTTTAATAGACCCAGTCGCCAAATCCTGATTGGGGAGAATTATCATCCACCACCCTTTTAGTTCGGTTACTTAACTTTACTTAACCTGTTCCGCATGAAAAATGAGCAACGCCTTCGCCGGGAATCGGACTACGTACCTCTGAAATATGCGCCCAGTGTGCAGACCACTACACCACGAAGGCACTGTAAGAAAGCGGGAGAAATGCCTTATAATAGCGCGTACCGTAATCCATACCAACATACCATATCAGATCTAGATCTTTTTTTCCACGTAAACTAATCTAGATTCTACTAATGAGCCTGGTAGCTTCTTATTCAGGCGTGAAAGAATACCAGTACAGAGGAAGGGGGAAAATAACCATTTATTAATTATTAATTATCAATTATGAACAGAAAGGCACATACTTCATGCTTTACAATTACACTGACAACTTGCGGTGAACTTAAACGTTATTACACAAATCAAATTCAAGTCTAAACAGAATAGTGATGGATAGCACATTAAATTATGTCTAACTTAGGTTGATTCAACAAACCTAACAGGCGTGACTATTATTCGAAATGCCTAAAAGAGTAACTGTAAGGTATAAGCGCAACAGTAAGGTCAGAAACGAAACGTGCTCTGGTTAGCGAAAACTCGCTCTGAATAAACTCTAAGATTCACCCGTTTAAATACTCACTTCACTTAACTTTAAATTTGCATCCCGGCGAGGAAATGCGAAGGGAAGTTGAGCGGTCAGGAAAGATAACAAAAATTTAAATAATAATAGGATAAATAACTTATAAGTTATTTCTTCGCCTTCGTGTGTCTTCGTGGTGTGTTGGTCTACGCGCTATTCCAGAGGTTCGATTTTCGGCGAAGGCGTTGCTCATTTTTCATCACTCCTGCTTCTAAAATACTTAATGTCTCTACAGTGATGCCCGAATTAAAATCTGGCGTATGATGATTCTCCACCAGCAGTATTTGGCGATTGGGTTCCCTAAAAGCCCCAGTCGCCCTGTAAAAGGGGGAGTATATAAGGCATTTCTTCCTTTCTTCCGCCTTCTTAGCGTGCCTTCGTGGTATGGTGGTCTGCACGCTGGGCGCGTGTTCCAGAGGTCCGTGATTCGAGTCCCGGGGAAGGTGTTGCTCATTTTTCATCACTCCTGATTCCAAAATACCTAATGTCTCTACAAACTAAGGGAAATCTTACAACCATCATTTTTATCCGTCATGTTTAGAAACAGGAATAAATTTTAGTATATTATTTGCGAAAACTGTATTGTTTGAATTTGTCTACATTTGGGAAATAAAATGAAAGATGATTTGTAGAATGAAATGAAACACCAATTCTTGAAATCTTTGATGTTGATTCTTTCTTAGTCATTCTAAGTATATTCTGGCATTAACTTCAGCAACAAAATTTTCAGTTATGGAATATATATTCTGAGGTCTAAATTAAAGTATTTTGTTTGATATAACGCAACGTGACATGTAATACGCCCTGTTCTTTGAATTTACCGCTACTGCGCAGCTTTCGTGAAAGTGCCTAGAGCTTTTTGTCTGGCAACTTATCTTCCTTCATAGCAAAGTGAAGGAAGATTTAAATGAAATGAAATACGCATTATGCGATAAGCTTTGGTTTTGATTCTTTCTCTGTTTCTCTAAACATCTTTTGGCACTGATTTCAGTATAGAATATACGTCCAGAGATCTAATTTGACATGTTCCGCTTGAAATAGCGCCATTTTGCTCCTGACACGTAATTCAATTTTTACGTGTTTTGCTTAGAATTTACAACTACTGCGCAAATTTCATGAAACTAGCTAAAGCTTTTGTCTAGCAACTTATCTTTCTTCACAACAAAGTGAAGGAAGATTTATAAAATGAAATGAAACAGCATTTCTTGAAAGCTTTGATTTTGATTCTTTCTCAGTTACTGTAAATAGCATTTGACACTGTTTTCAGTAACAAAGTTTTCCGCTACGAAACATATATTCAGATGTCTAATTTGATATATTTCACTTGAAATAATGTCTTTCCCTGACACGTAATTCAGTTTTTACACGCGATGCTTTGTATTTACAAGAAATGCGGAGATTTCAGGAATCTGCCCAAAGCTTTTCTCGGGAAACTTATCTTTCTTCATAGTTTACATATTTTGAAAGAACTTATTTCATGTTTCCACAATTTGTAATAATTTTAGATTTTTTATTCTCTTGTCTCATTTGCAACTTCCGGCATTGGATATAACTCAATAATTTTGCCTTTTTGAATATAAGCGACAAGAGGTATATCAAGATTTCAGCAGGAAAAGAAAATTACCTGCGACATAGCATCGAACCCAGACAACTAACTACATATTTTTTACCTAACAAAGTGCCAGAAGAATTAGTTAGGTATTTTAACGACTTGCATTTTCAAACAGAAAATTGTCTAAAAGTAAAAAAGAAAATTTTACAAAGAAATCTGAACAGTGTAAGTTGAATTATTCTATAGGTGTATGTGTGTATGTGTATTTTAATTATGGCAAAGCACACTAGGGCTATCTGCCTAAGGGGAGGGATGCCTTCGTGGAGGACTTTCTAAGGGAAACTGGCTCGTATACACGTTACACATGGGGGAAAACCACGAAAACACCCATGCAGCCAGCCCGTTCGCGGGATTCGAACCTCGGACCGAACTACCAGTGTTCAGCGACTTTACCGCTCGGCCGCTGGTGGGCTGAATTATTCTGTAGGTAAAAAATCAAAATTTTCATGTGGTCCCCGTAAAAATAAAATTTCAGGTAATAAAATAATCACCGCATTTGCACGCGAATCTGAAAAAAAAAAAAGATTATACTTGATACTCCTTTGGTTTCTAAAAAGCTAGAAATCTAACATTTTGCTCAGTAACAGTTACTAAAACTGGGTTTAAGCAATTGGTATTTTAATAACTTCGTAAAATTTACGCGTAAAACGACGGAACATTTTGTATTTATTTAAGAAACATGAATGTCCTGACTAAAAGGGCATGAATATCATGACTATTCAATATCTTGACTAAAGGAAGTTCTGCCGAACAGAGATCGAGAATATAATATATAGTATTTTTTATATCTCCCTATATATTTATTTATCGAATCAACCGTTTAAACTGTTTCATAACATGCTGTTGTTATGACTTACCTCACTTGTCTGATAGTAACATCAGAACAAGCCTACGAAATTCATCGTGGCAAGGATATCAAGACTGCACCTGTCTTTGGCATCATACATTGCGCCTTGAGCATCATATAGATGACAGCATGAATTCGCTCAGTTCCGCCCCAATTTTGATGTAGAGCACTCCGAGAAGACATGTCCGAGTGTCCACGCCTTCCTAATGTAGGCATGAATAAGGGATATAGGATGTCTAACGCAAAGCAATGTATATATTGGAATGTCTATTTCACGTATTGGAAAATTATGCAATAAGTACTCAAATAACATGTAATGTAATTAACCTGTAAGACTATTCTGTTTGTAAATATTTGTATCTAAAAATTAATCAGAATGTATCTGCACGTATCTGTATGCAACTGCAAGTATATGTAACATAAGGTTAAGCAGTGTAGGTAAAATTAAGTAATATGTGAAGCAGGCGTGCCTGACTATGTATGTATATAAAAATAATGTAACGTAAGGCACATGTAATATTGGCATATGTAACTGTACATGCAAACTGTATTTATATGCAGTCTACAAGTAATGTAGGTATATTTATTGAAATGTACAGCTAAAAACTGTAACTGTGCACAAAAGTAATTCAACGCAATGTAAGATTAATGTAATTCAGGTAACGCATATGCATTGTATGCCGGAAATGAGAGACAAAGTCAGTATGTAACTCTGTAAATCACGTTATCCATAGAATATGTTAACCAGCAAATAAGAATATAATACTAAATATTAAAAGCCCTTGTATGGCCACGTAATTGCTCTTTTGAAAGACTCAAAGTTCAACTCTAGATATTGGTGGACGTGGCGCTACACCAATTAACCGACGGTAAAGGGGTGGTGCCCACGTTCCCCGTCGCATGTCGCATGTCCACGCCTTCCCTTATCATCAGCCTCTCGAGAGGACATTCGGCTCGCCATGTATTTAGAGTGCCCCATGCCGCAGAGACACTATACATTTCCAAACATCCATGCCTTCTGCGGAATTCGAACCCGGGCCCTGCAGTATCGCAGGCTTAACCTTCTCTAACCATTATACCGTCTGGACGGCGTTTCATAACGTTTACTTTGTAGAGTCATTAGGTTAATTGGAAGCAGAAAAGATGAAACATTGACAATCGAACCACGGACCTCTGGAATACCGGCCTAGAGTGCAGAAGCACTACACCACGAAGACCGCTAGGAAAGTGGGAGAAATACCTTATAACTTTATTCTGAGAAGTTTTGCAAAAAGGTTTATGTGTCTAGAATTAGTTTAAGGAAATAAGTTCTGTACTAAAATTTTAACACGCTGTGATTTTCCAGTACTATCACACAAGCTATGTCGATGCGAAAATTGCCTCCATTTGTTCGCCTTTCACCAAGATATTATCCGCCCACGGATTACAGGCACTTCATTTATATGCAGGGATGAAAATGGTTTATCCTCTTCCAAAGTAAGACAATCTTGTTTACGAAGACGTACCATTTTCTGCCTTTCTGGACAGGAAGAATTTTTAATACGGGTCGCAGTAATTCTTCCCGTCCTACAATGCAAATAAAGTTTTCTTATGTTTTAAGCATTCGTAGAGGGAACATTAGCTGTTCTTCAACTAGGAATTCATTTAAATAATGCTCTTGTACTTTAATAATACAAATTTGCAATGTGTTATACATTTATTTAGGCATTGTAATGCGAAGTATTATAAAACTCATGTATTGGGCTATGAAACTTTTGATGAAATTTCTTAACTTGGATGATTCAGAAATTATTTAATTAAATACTTTAAGAGTAATTTTGTAAGAAGAATATTTTACGTATACTTCCTTTCTTACTGCATATGCTATCCTGCCATTCACTGGACAAATAAATCTGCTTCAAGTTATAAGGTATTTCTCCCGCCTTCTTAACGAGCCTTAGTGGTGTAGCGGTCTGCACACTCAGCGCGTAATTGAGATGTCCGCGGTTCGATTGCCGGCGAATGCGTTGTATATTTTTTATTTTGCCAGCTTCCCCCCTCCCCCAAAAAATACCTAATGTCTCTACAAAGTAAGCAAAGATTTCGCTCGTTTTTAAAATTATATTAATGTAATGTGCGCATTAATGTAAGATAAATATAACTTTCTGAGAGAAACTGGTTCTTTGGGAAAACCAAAAGGAAGTATACGAAAGCACCCAATGCAGCCAACCCGTTCGCTTTAAATCGAACCTAGGTCGAACTACATGTGTTCAGCTATTTTGCATCCCAGTCGCAGTTGGATTGATTTGGTTTATTTCATTATGGCAAAGCACATGAAAGATATCTGCCTAAGGGAAGGGATGCCTTCCTGAAGGACTTCCTAAGGAAAACTGGCTCGTACACATCTTGCACATGGAGAAAACCACGGATACGTCCATGCAGCCAGCCAGTTCTCCTGGAATAGAACCCAGGTCGGAACTACTAGTGTTCAGCGACTTTAACGCTCGGCCACTGGTGGGTCTTCGACAAGAATGAGAAACTAGCTAGAACAGCTATCATTGCATACTGAAGCAACAGATTGTTGAATGTATATTACCATCTATGTCTAATTGAATGCTAGTTATCTATCAAATATTTTTCATTAATAAGAAAGTGTACAATACGTTTTATGCACATATTAGTTTTTTAACTCAGTGTTAATAAGTAAGTAACCAGAAATAAATATAGTAAATGACTTCGAATGGTTATTCATGTCATCGAAGATGAATCATTTTCCGTGTTCCTTATTTGACATTTAGAAGCGTGTACATGTCCAGTTGTTGTCCCAGGTATGTTACATTACGTTACCAAAGAATTTCACTTTCTGGTGATCGAGCAAGTTTTTTTTATTCTTTCAAGAGTTTTAAAATTTTCAACTCAGCTTTTACTCTGCCTCAAAAATAATTAATTCTCAGAATGTTGCAGCTCGTTGTGGCATAAAATGTTTAGTTTATTTTTTCAAACTTTTACTGCAGTTGTTTAGTAAGCTGAGTTAATTAACGATAATAAATGTCGCAATAATTTATAACTTAATTTTAATTTGTATAGTATCCTGATGTAATTTATAACACAAATATTTGATATAAATTGTAGAGTCATTAAGTGTTTTTTATGCATGAGGCGTGAAAAATGAACAATGCCCTCTTCGGGCCTCAAACCTGGACTTCTCGAATACGCACAGAATGTACTACCACGAAGGCATGCTGGAAGGAGGGGAAAATACTTTATATTCTCCCCCTTTTAAAGGACAATTGGAGATTAGGAGACCCATTCGCCAAATTGTTGTGGTGACGAATTATTGCCCGCCACCTATTAGTTAGGGCATCACTGGAGAGACATTAGTTTTTTTATGCAAGGGAGATGAAAAATGAGCAATGGCCTCGCCGGGACTCGAACCTGGACCTCTCTAATAAGCGCCGAGTTTGTTACCGTTACACCACGAAGGCATGCTGGAAGGAGGGAGAAAATACCTTACAAAATTATAATATAATCAAATAACAATTTTAACTTATAATTTAATAATAATCGTTTACTTTGTTCTATTACTGTCACAATACTAGAACAAAGTCAAAATGATATTTGTTTGTTCTTAAACTTTGTGGCATGATATACTAACTGAGATATGTTGACCACAACTAGTTCTGAAGCACCATATCCGGTGTTTTTTAAAATATATTGGTTACACGGTTGTGTTAAATTAACTGTGATTTCAAAATATACCCAACTTGCATTATGTTAAATCAAACAAACAAGTCTAAATCCTTTATAAATTTCAAATTGTTTTAATAACAAATAAACATTTCAAGCTCACATTTTCAAAAGTTCAAATATCCTGCACTGGCTTATTTTCTGTTCACCTGTTTGACTTAAAATCAGTAATAGTATCAAGTAAAATAATTTTATTTTGCATCTGTTATTTTCAGTTCGTAGCTTCTGATAACCAAACAGTAAAAAATTGATAAACAGTTTTATCCATGATAATGCGATAGATTTGAAAAATCTATTTCTTTCCATATCCAGCCCTAAATATCCTTTTAGCAAACTCTTAGTAATTTATTAGCAAGAAATAGGTAACATCTGTTAAATCTTTTCCTTTAGAGAACCGCATTATTTGAAGATAAGATAAAATAATAGTAATAGAACAAAAGACCTTGCCACAGAATGGGAAAATGAAGATAAAGATGAACTCGATTATTTTGATGTTAGAAGGAAAGAGGATGATGAGCAAAGGGATTTTCTATGATTATGGGGCTAAAAGTGCCACAGAATACCTATATCAAATTGTCAGAAAACTATCTTCTTTTTGTTATATCAAATATCACATGACAATCAGTTTAATCTATTCCCTGCATTCACGTATAGAGGATTTACGAGAAAATTTATTTTGTCGACTATTGACCTAGCCAGATGCTTACAATTGCAAAATATCTTAAAATAATATGCAGAGTTTTATGGAAAAGACTTTAATATGTAATTAGAATGATATCCAAAAAGAAATCTAACTTTTTATATAGGCATAATAGAAATAAATTACTAATTTCGGAAACATATTTTATGCTTTAATTAACTCAGAATAATATATAAATACATATATGTAAGATAAAAAAAATGCAGGCAAGTCAGCTTTATAGTTTAATTTAGTAATAGCCTCTTAATGTATCGTTTTTAATTTGGGAATTTCTCTTTTTGTATTCGAAAAATAGTAATAACTTTCCTGGAAAGCGCCATTTTCAGATTGATCTATGTCATATTACTTGCGTAACGCCGAGCTAAATACGAACTTGAACTCAAAATTTGGAGAATTGAAACCTTTCTAACCTAAATCAAAACCTTCGCTTGGTGAGTTACCATACTGGATAACGGCGCACTTCATCTTCTGCCTGGGTTGTCGCTTGAACGCTATTTCGCTCTGCTATCTTTGTACCGAAATTATTATAAAAAAAACGTAAATTTTTATGAATAGACACGATTTGAGTGCCCAAACAAATTGTGTCAATTGAAATAAAAATGAATATTTAATCTTACTCGGCTGACAGTGGTCATTTCAATAGTCCTTACGAATTCAATATTTCAGCATTTTACGCAATCAGAATTCTGCTTCTTCAATATGCCATCTACATTTTTGGCCGTCCGGATTTTACAAATATTACGTTTCTACAAATATTATTTTGAGAAATGAATGAAACAAAGACATTAAAAAAACAATTATTCTAAATATGTAAAAAAAATAGTGAAATGTTACAACATAATAAATTTGTATTTTCTATCTGGCTGAGACTGGGAATCGATAAGATCTACTTGACAATAGAAAATTAAATTCAAAAAACAAGCATAAATTTCATAAATCAATGCCCTTTTTAATATTTTTTTGTTTCTTCTAGTAGGACTAACAAAGCTGGTTGTACAGTTGAATATCATTATGTGTAATATAATAATTTTGTATTTGGTTGAAAATTCTTTGAACATTCTGTCTCGTCGTTCGTCTGCTGTACTCTAAATGAGATTTCATGAGAAAATAAATTTCATGGAAAATAACTCAGAGTCCGTGACGTAATACTGTATAGCACTGACGCTTTCTTTAACAGGGTAAATGACTGTAATTTTGTTTTCCACAAACATCGCATCCTAGCGATTCAGTAGCCAGTAGTCCCGTGGTTCCTTCTTAGTAGTCATTTTGGCTTTTTCATTTACTATATATGTAAAACTAAAGATTATTTTTTAATTACTCTTCACTATCATATATATATATATATATATATATACAGTAGTACCTTCCAATAAGGGACAGCACCAGATCAGCCATTTTGTCCCTTACATAAAGATGCCCTTCTTCAGAGGTGTTTTTTTAAAATATGTAATTTATTTAGAAATTAAGTTTGTACCAAATTTTCAATAAATGATACTAAGTAACATAGTCACAGGTATTTATCTGAATGTGAAATTAATGAAAAATAAATTAATTAAAAAATTTAATTATTGCCATTAGTCTAATCATGAATTGTTTTAATTAAGATGTGTATTTTTAATATACTGTATAATTCTTTTATGTCAAGTTTTATGTTTGGCTTTTTTTCCGTCTTCCTCAGTGATTTCCAAGCTATTTTTGTTAAGGCTCACATCATGAATGCTTTTCTGTTTTCGTTACAATTTTTAATAAAGATATTTCGAGTTTATGTATTTTTGCCTTGACACGAAGTGAGAACTGAATTAATTGAATTCAAATATATCTCCAATGAAATTCGAGGAAAAGTTTAAATGAAATGCAACAAAAAATTTGTATAATTTAATAGGCCGTACAAGGAAGTCAGCCGTCATATGTTTTTATACGAATATTCTACAACTTATTTTCTAAAACTGAAAATGGCATTTAAATTTGCTAATGTGGTCTGATACCAATACATCCATATATACACTGACTATCAATAAGTATTTGGACACCTATACAAATGACGATATCTGCGGTCCTAAGGTACGTCACGGATTCCGCCGGTGTATATCGTGTAGGAAACAGCATCGGCTTCAGTCGCGTGCAAGATGCATCGTAGTTCGGAGCTCTCTGATTTCGAGAAAAGTATAATTATCGGGTATCACAAATGTGGCCGATCCTTAAGGGACATATCTAGCAATGAGAAGTACCCAAAATCGACTGTGGCTTATGTGATTAAGAAGTGGAAGGTGAGCGGTGATTGTCGGATTGTGCCCCGAGTCTGCAGACCAACAAAACTTGGAGATAGAGACCGACGAGTGCTTTCCAGAGAAATTCGGAAGAACGCACCCAACCGACGGCCTTCATCCCCGAGGAGTTTCAACAGGCATCCGGGGGTATTGTTTCAATGAATACCATCCGTAAGGAAGCACATCTGCTTGGTTTTAACGGTCGTGCTGCTGCCCATAAGCTTTTGATCACAAAGTCCAACCACGCTGCACGGTTAATGTGGTGCAAAGCACATCGAAATTGGACCGTAGTTCAGTGGAAACGGGTTCTTTGGAGTGACGACTCAAGGTTCACCCTTTACCGTTCGGATGGCAGGGTCTATGTCTGGCGTCTACCTGGAGAACGTCTTCTGCCAGAATGCATTGTGCCAACAGTCAAGTTCGGCGGAGGTGGAATTATGGTCTGGGGGTGTTTCTCCTGGTATGGGCTGGGACCCTTGGTCCCCATTCATGGTAAGCTCAGCTCCGATGCCTACTGCACTATTTTGGATGACAATGTGCTTCCTACGTTGTGGCAGTTTTACGGGTTGGACCCCTGTTACTTTCAGGATGACAATGCCAGTTGTCATGTTTCGACGTTAACCAAGGCTTCGTATGGTGCCAATGGAGTTCATCGAATGGACTGGCCTGCCAAGAGTCCAGACCTGAACCCTATCGAGAACCTCTGGGACCAGTTGCATCGCCGAATTCAGGGGTGCACTACCCGTGCAAAATCGGTGAAGGAACTTCTATGTCTTCTCCAAGCCGAGTGGAAGAAACTACCACTAGCTGTCATACAAAGACTTGTGGAAAGTATGCCCCGGAGGGTCCACGCTGTAAATACCTCTCGTAGAGGCTGTACCACCTATTGATTTTGAATAAAGTTAGTTTTTCTTTTCCATCACAGGTGTCCAAATACTTATTGGTAGTCAGTGTATATATATATTGTTTTATTATTTTCAGCAACAAATTATTATGAATATTTGACGATTTGGAATTTGCAACCTAAGTTGTTGTTAGTTCGACCGTTAAATATTTTTCCCAACTATCTTCATCTGCATTGTCAAGACTGTTTTCATAAAAGTGTATCCCTTATGTTAAGAACTTTTCGGAAGCATATGCTTAAGATCAAAATTTAAGTAGTAAATAAATTCCATAGTCCAAGCTTTAAAAATGATACAACCCCGAAAAAAAAAAAAAAAAAAAAAAAAAAAAAAAAAAAAAGCTTTTAAATCTGCTTTTTTCATATTATAAAAATGGAGAAAATGCAATTGATAATATTTGCGAAAGTTAATGTACCTGAAATAGCAAAAAATATAAAAAGGCCAAAGTTAAAACAATATTTAAAAGAAATGACAGCACAATACTCAGTAGAATTAAACCAACTAAACGGTGTGGAAAATCTGAGGAAAAAAATTATGTAACTTTAAAATAAAAAGAAAGCGAAGTTTTATTACATAAAAAGTATTTACCCTATAAAAAAGATTATTTTTCACGTCATTCACAGCTTTTATAAAGGTTTTCATGTTTCATTATATTTATTTTTTAAGCTTTAAAAAAGTAGTTTGTTTCTCTATTTCCTTTTTTTCTTTTTTCAAAGTCCATATATGTTCAATATTTTTAATTCATGAGAGTTTATTTATATTTATATTTTTATACTTAAATATTTATATATAAAGCCCAAGAACTCGGTTTGTAAAGTAAAAGAAAAATATTTAAAACTTTTCTTTAAATATATGTAGTTGAAATCTGTCAAGTCTACATTCATTTAGAAATGAAATTGGAAAAGATATTTAGTGACAATATTTTAATCCTGCGCATAGTAAATCATTACTCTGATTTAAAGTATTTCAGTTAGTTAACGTGAAAATATGCTATAGGTGAAAAATAATAAAGATATTTTACTAATATACTAATTTGGCTTGGAAGAATATAGAATATAATCTACTTAGGATTATTCTCAGATATAAAACAAAATCAATATTGTTAGAAATATAAAATATAAGATACTGTTACTAATTTTGCACTTAGTTAGGTAACTTTAGTGGAATTGTAAGTAAAATTGTCTTTCTTTTGTGACATCAAAAATATTCAGAGAAGTTATGCCGAAAAGTAAGCATACAGAGGCAAGGGCATTTAACATTGAGCAAATAGGTACCGCGTGTATTTGGCGAGATAACGCCAAGTGGCCAAACGGCTTTAAGGACAAAGTTTGTGCCAAAAATTATCAAAAGCTGCCAAATTTGGCGAATGATTTAGCGACATTTTGGTCCGGTCCCTGAATCACCGTAATGAGTATTGTAACTGAATAAGAGAAATTGACCACTATGATAGCTGTAACCGTAATTCCACCCTCGTATTGCTTTACAGTAGTTTCGAGAAGAAGAAAGTGTTAGAAATATCTCGTTGGTCGGTTGAAAATTATTAAGGCCGAAGAACGAGCATCTTCTCTCAGATGCTTAATTATTCGTGTTGTGAATTGTTAGTTCCACGTGAACTGAGATATTCGAGTTAGTTTTCTGTTTAGATGCGCTTTGCATTGCATTGTGTTTAACGCTCTTAGTAATTTGATGCGTAACTACTGATTATACTCTGTGATACTGAGAACTCCTATACGGAAAATTACATAATATTGAATTATTCATTTTAATAAAATAAATTTTTGTTAACCTACCATCGGACCTGTGTGCATTCAATCTATTATGAACCCGTACGCACGCAACAATGCTTTGAGTCGGTTAAAACTACAGCTTTTATTTCTAAATTATAATTTTTAAGGGATTCCTGAATGCTTCAATGCTGGCAAAGTATGAAAGACTATTAGTTTGATGCCTAAGAAATGAGTTTCTAACTGCATAAGTATTTTCGGGATTTGATGTGCATGTTACTTAAATTCAGGCAACATTTCCTTAAAGAAGTCCTTGAAGGCATTTAAAATTACATAAAAATACATTTCTTCGTTGCGATATGAAAAGAGGGTTGGTACAAGTAGCATAACATTGCACATATTCGACGCTCTGAACCTTCAATTACACCCTCAGAATATAATATCTTATTCCATTATCTTTGGCATTTTGAGGGGTATATGTAGGAAGATATTTCTAGAAATCTAAGAAAAATTCGCCTATGAAACACTTACATCTATTCTACTTCAGATATCTTAGATCAATTTAAGCAAAAGGATATAGAAAATCAATCATGCAGATTTTATTATTTTCTATATGCAGATCCTACTACGCTATTTTTTCCAATTTCAAACAGTTTCATTCAAGTGTTTTGCACCAAGTGTTCTAAGCGAGTTGCCTTTGAACATATTCTTGCTTACCTGAGGTCCTCTAGTCAGGACAATTCATTGTTGGTTCTAGATTTCTTTATGGTGCCCAATGTCATGGACCCGATTTAGCCTTGCTAGCTTTTGGGGATGAGCAATAACAAAAAAAAAATTGCAATATTTCTGGATTAGCTTCTTGGAATTCTTGTATATCACGACTTATAATAATACAACTTGCATCACACTGAACTGCTGCTTGGAACTAAAATGAAATGTACTTAACAGTCTCCATAGTTCTGCCTGAATGTCCGTTAAGGAGTCTGTGTCATACTCCCTAACAGCGAATTCGATTTTTACCTATGAATATCGCACAAAGCAATAAGCCTCAAAACGAAGGGTGTCAAATAACGCAATATCAGATAGGCTAAGGAAAACTAATTATTGCAGGAAGATAAATTACAACTAATGTATCAGCAACTAATAATGTATCAGCAGTTGAAAAATGCCTGGGTGTTTTAAATGCAAGTGATTGTCAGTCTGGTAGATTAACCAAACCAGTAGAAAAGTTTCCTTCGACTAGAGCTGATGTGATTTTCTCCAGAGAAATGACGATTACAGGTGTCAACAGTATAAAGAAACCTGAAAGTGAATTTCAAATACTCATGCATTGCTTTTTAATAATATTTTTTTAAGAATATAAAAGTTTATTAAAGCAATTCAAAAGGAAATCCATTCAAAAAGAAAAATGTACAAGAATTCAATAGAACAAGAATCCCAGCATTTCATATCATGTTCACACATGTGAGTAGATCTGTTCCAAATGGTATGCCGTCTACTTTCCAATAGCTTACACATTTTGCTATTCTTACTGTACGGTTTCATTTTATTCTTTCATACTACTTTTTATCTGTCATACAGATTTATTTAACGTACAAATGCTGCACGTTGACCATTAAAAATAATTTTTCATCGTGTGTCCTGGAAGAATGCATAAGGAAAAAAAATTTAGGAAAGGAGAGAAAGATCGGAGGCAAAAAATTACACCAATACACATTCATTTAATTTTTTTTATTTCATGAAGGATCACAAGTGCATTTTAGAATGCAGTGTTGAAACATTATAAAAACACATTAATTATACAATACTTTACAAACATTAGTACTCAAATACTATTGTATTGAGGACTAATGTTTGTATTGAGGACTAATGTTTGACTGCTCGATTCGATCGGGTCACGTTATAAGGCATTTCTCCCACTTTCCTAGTGTGCCTTCGTGGTGTAATGTTTAGTACACTGAGCCGGTATTTCAGAGATCCGTGGTTCGATTCCCGGCGAAGGAGGCTTCTAATTTTTCATCTTGTCTGCTTCCAAAAAATACCTAATGTCTCTACTAATGTCTAATGTCAGAATTAAAAAAAGGGTGGTGGATGAGGATTCTCCACACCCAGGATTTGGCGATTGGGTCCCCTAAAAACCCCAGTCGCCCTTTAAAAAGGGGAGTATATAAGGTATTTTTCCCACATTCCTAGCGTGCCTTCGTGGTGTAGTGGTCAGTACATTGAACCGGTATTTCAGAGGTCCGTGGTTCGATTCCCGACGAAGGTGGTTGCTAATTTTTCATCTCTCCGGCTTCCAAAAAATACCTAATGCCTCTACAACGTAACCAACTAGAACAATGGGACACTCTAGATCCTGAATCACCTTTCCTAATATGGTAACCCTATCTACGACGTGTATCAGTACAGCGGTGACAAACGTTCAACAGTACACCTAGACGATCAGTAATCAGTAGAGCAGAAACCTAAAAACAAGAACAAAAGCAAACAACGATCGTCATTAAAGAAGGTGTATGAAGTTACGACACAGGACTGTGATGCAGGCCTCACTTCTCCGGCGCATGGAAGATCTGCATCACGAATGGAAGACCGCATGGAAGATGCATGACGCACAATTTCTGCATTACGGTCCGGGTCGTAATTTCGAACACCTTCTTCGATGATAATCTTTGTCTCTTTATGTTGTTTTTCTTTGTTTTTGTTGTACTCCGAATAATAAACATATTTTCTCACCCCATTCACGTCCTTACTTTCTTGAATTTTGTGTCAAGGAAAGCGTTTTCGGCCTTACATTCCTATGTGATTTCCCATAGTCTCGGTATACTCTATCTCTCCTGAAAGGTTTTCATTGCTGTACTGATACACCGTGTATAAGAGACATTCAGGCCAAAGAGAAGAAATTGCGATCTCAGTAAATCGAAGACAAAAACAAAATTAATGGTGTAACTCTGTTAAAAAACAATGACCGTTTTTTAAAACAAGCTACGTTTAGCTACAAAGAACTAGTAAGCGTATTATACTGTTCTTTAAAAAATAAAGTGATTGTCACTGAGTAAAACAAATTTTCAGAAATATTTTTTTAATATATTGTACTTATTGTTTCCTCCAAACACACCTGCAACTCAATAATGTCCTAAGTATTTTTTCCCTGAATGTTAGTTACTACATTTTTTTTCATTCAATGATCTACTGAAAGTATTTACCTGTCATCGTTTACTAAGAAACTCAAAAAACATTCGAGATAAGTTAACAAAAAAAAAGAAAAAAAAACTGAAGTTTTCAATAATTTATTTGGCACTTGAACTACACGATTAATCTATAAAATAATAAATTTAATCATTTCCAAGACTTCATCCTAAAAACCTATGAAAAATGAAATTCATTGATCTGTTAGCAGTTTTGATAGTACATTGAATGATATGTCTCGAGCTGATTTGCCTTAATCAATAAACCAAAATCTATCCCCCTGCGTGCTCTAATGGTGTAACTGGCAGCGCATATATCTGACAGCTGGAAGATTTGTAGTTCGAATCTCGAAGAAAGTTTAACCGATTTTTCGTGTTTTCTGCTCCAAAAATCCTATATGTCTCTCTACATATATTTACGCAGTTTAAATCAATATCATTTATTTAAAAGCATCGAATATATGCAAAAAATAATGCAGTGCAATGCTTTAGCAGATTATTAACTAATAAAGTACGCAACGTATAGATGGTCTGCAATGTTCAGTAAATGACATGTATGATATAAACGAAAGGTTGTTGCTAATTCTCACGTGTTTTACTAAGTCAGCCCAAGCCCACGAAATTCCTCGTGGCAAGGAGCGCAAGTTTTTACGCCTGTCGTTGGCAACAGCCTTGAGCACCTTACAGGTGACAGTGCAATTTAGCTCAGTTCCACCTCCCAATTTTGATGGAGAACACCCCGGGAGTCTTCCACCCCTCTTTCCTACCACAAACCTCTCTAGAAGACTTTCGGCTCGCCGCATATTTAGAGTGCCCCATGCCGCACGGACACAGTACATGTACAAACATTCATGCCTTCTCCGCGATTCGAGGCCGGCCCATCGGCATGGCAGTCAACGATGGCAAACACTATACCGGTTATGCGGTAAATGAAAAGTAATTTGGTTATTAGGCGTACTAAATTTTTACAGCTTTAGTAGTTGTTCAGGCTAACAAGTGTTCATTTTCTAAAAATGTATAATTCACTTTAATTAACGCATAAATTTTACTATTTTACTTTTTTACGTTGTGATTCACTTATTCCAGTTGATTTTACTGTACAACGTCATTAAAAAACACGTAGTTTAATTTTAATGACAACATAAAATACACTTTCCTAATTTAAACACAGCAAAACCTAGAAAGAAATAAAGGTTTTGGTTTGGATTCATATGCGTTAAGTAATTTTAACCTATATACATAAAAAATAATTTCCTTGTTTTATTTTAGAAATGCCTTGTGAGTTTAATCAAATGAAAAATAATTTCTTCGTTTGATTATGTCGGAAAATGTGCATTTTGAAATTTTATTCCTGAAATTGAAACTAACTATATCTATCTACCCATCTTTCTTTCTCCCTATATATACATATTGCCACTCTGTTACCTGGGACGCTGAGCATAGTTTTTTATTCTTATATTTTGGTAAATTGTCATTCTTTTGTTTTTAAAGTGATTGAATTATGTGGTTTTTATGTTCTGGTTAAGATTTTTATGCCTTTAGTTAATCTGCATGTAATAATTGTAGAATTTCCAAAATTTCAAAGTGCCGAGTTAAGCCTAACCGACCGCCATTTCTTTGCATATGAAACTCAGTAGAAGTAAGCTTTCAGTTCTGTGCACCGAAAAATCTGCCTTCTTGCCCTCCGACCGAATTGCTTGATTTTGCGTAGAAACTCTAATTTAAATTAGAAAAATTATTTTTAAACTATTTTGTGTTTGGTATTTTATGTTTTCCTATATTTTTAAATATTTAATGATGTTTTGAGTTGAGATGTTTGAGTTTTTTTGTTTTGCCGCAAAGTGAGAACTGAATTAATTGGATGAGAAATATATCTCTAATGGATTCGGCAAAATAAGTTTTAATGAAATGCAGCAAAAGTGTGTATGATAAATAATCTTTCAAGTACAGGAAAAGATTACCTAACCCTTGATATTTTTCTCTTCTTCAGTAAAGCTGTGAATTTATTTTTCAGTTATCTAGGGTTCTACTGTTACGCTTTTAAGATATATTAATGTAAAAGTAAATAATAGTCAGGGAAAGCAGAACAGATTAAGATTCATCTTATTTAATACGGATTTATAAAATTTAGCGCTGCATTTGGTGTTCTTTACTTTAGAGTAAATTTTTAAAAAAGCGCAAAACGAGACTATGAATACGTTAAATTTTAATGGCATATTCGCTCTGAAACACGTAAAGGGTTGTGCATATGTAATTTACAGCATATACATACATGTACATTTCATCTCCGTATTACTTTAAACGATTTAGTACCACTGCAAGACCCAAGAAAATAAATAGTACTTTCTGAGCCATTGTTGCAAAAGTCTGCAAGAAGTTTTATACATGTGAGGAAACATTTTATTTGAAAATTTAATAATTTTTTTTTTTTTTTACAAAATTAATAGGTTTTCGTAAACTTTCTCGATTTCTAAACACCTTTCTTGCGCAAGTTTCGATTAACTTAGAAAATATATCAAGCGTTTCAGAATATAAATTCAGAAATCTTCTTTCTGAAATGAAACCATTTATATGTTTCGCAAACATCTAAGATTTCCTTTAGAAATTCGAAATTTGCGAAGATATTAAGGTTTTAAACTTGTTAACAGGTTACACAGCATATACTGGCGCGTCTTTTCTATATTGCGAATTTTTATTCAACATCGAACTTTTAAAGGTGGAACTATTTATCATCAGTATTTCGCAACCGATGCGAAATCAGATTTTCAGTTTCAAATATTAAGTTTCAATATGTTTAAAATTACTTTGCAAATTAAAATATACGCAGACACGAAAATTCACAACCTTTTTATAATCTGTACATACTTGCTTTTATCGTCAAGCAATTTATGTTATTGCATTCTACGGATTCGTGGATTAGGAGTGACTGATGATAAAGCTTGATGAAGAATCAAAGCACAATTTATTCGACAGTCTTAAACACCGAGAGTTCCGAAGGCACGCTTACAGTCGTCGGAAAACTGCGATAAACACTTTGAAACAATCAGCAACACAGCCTTCAGGCTTCAACGGTGAAGACAGTTTCACGGCAAAACACTAAAGTACAGCTACCTACTCGTTTCGGGTTCTTCGAACTCAAAACACTACTACGGAACTCAATGTAATATTCAAGATACACTTCTTCGCATACAGGCAGGTTATATATAGCCTTCGAAAACATTCTTGAAGAAACCCCTAAGATTGTGTCCTAGAATGTTCTCGTCCGTCTAATACCATATCGCCAATTTTGTCGCCAAATCTGGCAACCCTGCTTTCCCCTGTCACTTTCCGGCAACCCTAAGCCCGCTTTGCGGGGTAGCTATCTTACCGGGACTGGGCATTTTGTAACAATATGTTGATAGATTAATCGTCTGAATAATGATAACCTTAATTAAGCTATTTACATCAACTTCTTAATCATACAGTTTCAGCAAAAATTACTTACATAAATATATCTATTTATTTCAAAATCTTTTTTTTAAATACTTGCTTAACATAAAATATTTGTTATTTACGCATTCTGAGAGTGGTTTCAATATTTGCTCCGCGAATATATGAATAGGTACTCTTCATAGCTTACTGTAGAAAATTTCTTGTGCATTTGCAATACTAAAAATAAATATAAATAAATAAATAATTCATTTATTATTTATCTGTAATTATATACCGTAATAAATTCATTTAATTCTTATGTATCGGATTTAAAAACCTGGCGAAAATATTTCAGGGAATATATCTATTGTAGATTGCCTATATAAAATTGAAATAAAAATTTTGCAACGGTTTGAATCTTCATCCTAGAGGTATATAAAGGAAATTATAACTTCATAATTTAGGGTTTGGTTTATGGTTTATGTAATTACGGCGAAACCACTAGGGCTATCTGCCTAAGGAGAGGAATGCCTTCGTGGACCGCTTTCAAAGGAAACCTGGCTCGAATATACGTTACACATGGGGAAAATCACGGAAGCGCACATGCAGCCAGAGCGTTTGCGGAATTCGCACTTCAGATCGAACTACCAGTGCTCAGTGACTGTACAGCTCTGTCGCAGCTGAACCTCTCATTTAGGGAAAGTGGCATATTTTTAATTTACCGTATTATTATTCGAAGAAAAATTCCGGTAAAAATTGTAAAAAACTGTTTCTGGACTTTTTCGAGCGCGAATAATATGGCAGCTCATTCTTGAGAAAACATTCACATTTTTCACTTACTTATTGCCGAACTTAGATTTCATAATCCCTCACGACCTATCAGCGGTGGAGAAATAAAACTGCTAGTTTGACCGGGTTCGAATCTCAGCGTTGCGCCTGGCTGCATAACAGGTTTTATGGTTTCCTCTGTGTGTAACTTGAATAACTCTAAAACAACCTATAAAATTCCTCCACGAAGGCAATCCTCTTTCATCGGCAATAAATTCTAGTATGCTTTGTTGTAATCTCAGTAATCCGGTCTTGTCTCCTTTTACTAATATGACAGCCGAATTTTACATACGTTGCGAAGTGTATTTAATTTGCTTTTGAGTGATTCGCATATTTAAACAACTAATATATCGACTGTTGAAATACTATATTTTTATTTTGCGTTAATAAGGATAGAAGTCTGCAAGTTATTTATTTTCATGTGTGTATGATATTCTTGGATATGCTAGTAAACTGTTTTGAAAGTACTAAAAGTGAAGGTATTCATTGTATTGGTGCATTCTCTTCTGAGTGTCTTTGAATCAAAGGAACAGAAGTGAACTAATAGAAAAGTAATATATTTGAAGAAAGTTATGTAGTACTTAAATAGAGCCCAAAATAGCTTTAACACTTAAGTTTTTCTTTTACCTGTCTCTTTTACCTCGTGCTAAACAAAGAATACCAGAAAACTTTAAAAATTGTAACATTAGCTTAATAAATATAATTACAAAGCACTGTAAAATTAAATTAAAGATATTTTCACTTGCTTATATAATTATTTGAAATATAATCAAATGGATAATTAAGTAAAAATTAAAAAAAATCGGAAATAAACCCAAGTCTAAAGCACTCAAAAATAAACAGAGACATCTTCCAAAAGGCAGAAATACTAGTCCTTAAAAGTTCATAAAAGTTTGATAGCAATGTATGGGCAGGTCCTTTAATTCTTTAAATTGCGTTTTGCTGACAAAATTTAAATTGGTTTAAAGTTTTCTGAAAATAGTTTAATCTTTAAATTCTTTATTTAGTAAAACTGCAATGAAAAAATAAATAGCTAGCCGTTTCTTAAACTGCACTTGTAGACAAAATTAAGAGATGGAAAACATTTTGACACATTTCTGGTAAGTTCCAGACAAAGCCTGGACATTTGGTTGTTATATAATGTCGCTGTGGCACTGATGTCGCTGAGATAAGTTTATGTGTTCCTACGGGCATCACCACGCCAGCAGGAGGTATAAAATCCGCGTCCAGCTGCTCAGCTCATTCCGCTCTGGAACACAGTAGTGATGCTTATTGTTGTTCTTGAATAATCTTACTGGTTTTTGCTGTTTCTTATATGAAATGTGTACATATCATCGTTTAGATAAAAGTATGAGATGGAGAATCGTGGGTAGGCTTGAGGCTTGAGGCTTGGGCAGCCCAAGCTCATGTTGCAAGAGAACTGGATGTAACAACAAGTGTCACCTCTAATTTGTAAAATCAGTTTAAAAACAGTAGAAAAGTGTTTTTAATCCCAGGACAAGGTCACCTGAGAGCCAAAACCGACCAATGCCGACCGGTATTTGATACTTTTAGCCACCAGAAGACGTCTACAGCCATACAACTGTCTTGTAACCTCGCTGTTCATCAGTTGCAATAAAAACAGTTGCCAGAAGTTTCCATGAGACAGGCCTTTATGCCAGAAAGCCAGCTATTTGCATTCTTCTCACAAAAGAGAACGTTTAAAATGGTGCGTGCAACACCAAAACTGGACACAGCTTCAGAGGGCTAATGTTCTCTTTATGAATGAGTCCAGCTTCTGTCTACAACCTGATTCTCGGCGATTACAGATACAGAGGGAGTCTGGGAACCGATACCATCCTAGTACCATCATGAAAAGGGACCATTATGGTAGTGGGGAGTGATGGTCTGGGTAGGGATTATGCCAAGATACTTGCATATAGCTCTATGCGTTTGACACTGACTCCATGAATGACCAGAGGTACAGGCAGGAGGTCATACAGCCCTGTATGCGACTTTTCAGGAGAGTTGTTGGCCCTGAGTTCCTTTTTATGGATGACAATGCACGACCACATCATAGAGCCCACCTGTTTGATGACTATCTGGAAAGCGAGGATATTCGCCGAATGGATTGGCCAGCCAAATTTCTTGGTCTTAATCCTGTTGAAAATGCTTGGGATACTCTTGGGAGGACTATTGCAATACGCCATCTCCCTCCCAGAACCTTTCAGGAGTTAAAATATGTTCTGGTAGAGGTATGGGTGCGAATTCCACAGTCATTGCTGCACTCTCATCTTAACAGCATGCCTACTCATTGAGTATGTTGTCTGTCTGTCTGTCAGAGGCGACCATACACCACTCTGATTCCATGAAAAATAAGTTTTTACATGCCGCATTATTTGAATCATTTAAAGTGCTACGGCAATTGGCCGATGAAGTACACGGATTTTAACTCTGCATGTTCACTTATAAGCGGTGCTTGTCAGCGGCTGTGTGTGCATAAGATAGCTGAATGCTAAAATCCCACCGAACGGACTGATTGTGTTAATGACTTTCCCATGTGTAACGTAAATCCTAGTCAATTACCTTTAGAAAAGTATCCGTTCCCGTTAGGCAGTTAACCCTTGGGTGTTTTGCCTTCTACAATTAAATTAAATTTAATTCGCTCTGAATGGTCCTCGTTTCTTACTCAAAATTCCTGCTGAAAACCTTTTAGATTTACACTATTTGAAAAGAGATTGCATTAATTTGAAAAAAAGATGTCTAACCTCTAAGCCATGCAACCTATGAGTATTGAGCAAGTTAAATATAGGATGTGTCAGAATTGAGTAAAATGTCTTAATTGCTAATCTTTTTTATCCTCTACTACATAAAAAAATAAGATAAATTTTAATAAATAATACAATGTTAAACTTGTTGTCCGTATGGTGGTTAGAAAAACCAACAACTAAATCACAACAATTTTTAAATCTTAAACGTCTTTTTCTTAAGCAGGTCCCTGCTTAGGAAAAGACGTTTTATTTTATTTTATTTTATTTTATTTTAGGACCTTGTGGCATGGAAGGTTCTTATAATACTTCTGCTCTAAACTGTAACTAATTCTCAGAGTTCATGAAGAGCATTTTTTTTACAGAAATAGTTAGTTAAATTTCCATAATTACTTGATCGTTTATTCCATGTTTTCTATATGGCGATACCTAGATCGCGAAAAGAAGAGCAGAGAACAAAGTACTTCGACTATTTTACATATATACTGTTCTTACAATACATTAAGCTAAAGATCAGCCATTTTTTAAGAAAGAAAACGCAAAAAAGGTAAAATTCACAGCATACTATAATTGTTTTCAAAAACAAATATTGGACGCGAAATTATATCTTAGTTGCTCGCTTTAATCCTCATCTAATTCAAAGGTCATATGAATTGAATAAAAGTATGTGTTATGTAACTTTCCTGAAATTTAAATTCATAGAATTTTTAATCATCAGTTGTGTTTAATGGCATTTCTTTTAGGATACTTCATCATTCTACACCAATGTATAAAATGAAATAATAAATTGGAAAATAGCAACTAACACAAAACTCTCTATTAAAAATGCTATTATGAGTGCAACTGTTTATGCTAATTTAAACTATTACAAATGGAAACATACATACGGGCTTTTACGTTAGAGCACAGAATATGCATATACATACGAATGCTAACATTAGCTTGTATATTATGACTTTAAATAATTCATGAGTTGATAAACATTCAGGTCTGCTATGACCATTGGTTGATAGACTGGAAGCTAACTACTATGTCTAAAGAATTTAGCATTCCGCAAAATTATCATCTCAACGACATGTAGTGATTTTCTAGCATTTGAAATTCTAGTTGCTGAAAGGTCAAAATCGACTAAGCACTATCGTTACGTTTGCAATAAGTAATTTTTTCTGATTTACATGCCGAATGCGTTTTATATCTCCAGAACAATTGACAACGTGATCTCGCAATAGCCATTAATGTAAAATAGTATGTTTTACATTTAAGAACATAGTATTTTTTACGATAGGCGAACAATGCCTTAAATTCTCATTCATTTTGACATGAAGAGCATTATGATCCTAGTTATCGTCGTTGAAATATCTTACGTAATGTTCCTTAAAAACCTGAAAAAGGGCTACAAACAGTTACTTCTTTGACACATATCATATTTATTACATCATCTTAAATTCTTCTACGATTTCAGCACTTTGAATAAATACTTAGCCATCATCTTATTAAGTTTTGAAAAGGTACCTTTTGCACTATCCTGAAGTTTTTGTTTACTTTAGATATAGCAATAATTAGATTTACGTCTACCAAAAGGTTGGTGACAAGTTACAATAGTGAAAGAATTAAAAACCTTATACGGTTCTGATGAATATGGGCTTTGAAGATAACTATGAGTTCTATCAGAACACCACAAATTTGTTGCCTGCTTATTTTGTTATTCCTGAATTTTGCTGATTTTATGATATTCTTTGCCGGTTACTTTTCTTCTACTTTCGGTTTTGACGTATCATTTTATTCTGATTTTTCGCACACATATTATTGCTGTCGAGTTTGAATAAGAACCTGTATAAATTTCATGCGAGCTTCATCAAACTTAAGGAAGGAAATAAATTTGGTGAAGAAATTTCTTGGCAATGATTTGCGGTCAATTAAGTCTTTCTAAAAGGGAGTTTTGAACTCATATCGTGTCTGCATAGTCACTAGAGGCCAAATGTCTGGATGTAGTTTCTTTTCACTGATCAATCAAAGTTAAATATAACTATAGCTTTCAAGTAATCAAGAAATATAGTAACTATAGAATCATTTAAGCTGTTGGAGGCAGAGAGTTTCTCCTATTAGCAAATAGTTCCTTAACTCGTCTAAGGGATCTAGGAAATGCCGACCTTGAAGTACTTTTTTTTCTTTTCACCATCGACGGAACAGCTGGCCCGCTGGGTTAGGTGCTTTTCAGCCTGTTGGATCCCGTCGATGGAATTAAAAAAATACATGAATAATATAATTAAAGAACTTAGTACTGTGTCCTCCGGGAATTGGCCACGAAACGAGGAACATTGAAATAAGGACCAGAACATGGAAAGAAGGTGCATGGTGGGGATTGCTGAGACTAAGCGGAACAGTTTCCACGATTATCGTACATGTTAGGCATACAGTTATATTAAGGATGTGCTATAAAAATCAGGTAATGTAAAGATGACTAAATACATTACAAATTGTGGAATACATTAAATGAGTTCTGGATTACTCATAATATTAAATATAGTTAAAAACAGCAAAACAATCAAAAAAAACACATGACATTAAGTAAATTAATATATGTACAGAGCAGGCTGCTGACGGCATGGTGTTCAAGGAAAGAAGTCACTCCAGGTTGTCAGCAATGCTTTTAGCAATGGTAGTGCAGTCTCTAATGCGGCTGATCGCATATTTATTCTTAATTGTGTTCTTGAACCATGCTGACATATTGATTACAGTTGGTCTTTTCAAATGTGTATTCCCTGTGTGCGAGCAGTCAAACAGATAGTGATCTGGGTCACCAGTACTGCCACAAATACATTGGTCACTGTCTCTTAGGCGAAATCTGTGAAGACAGGACACAAATGGGCCATGCCTTGTCAGACACTGTGTGAGGTGCGAGGAACTGCTATTTAAATTGTTGTTAACTTTTGGTTGGAAATCATACAGTCTTCTGCCTGTGGTGCTTGTCTCCCAGTAGTTTTGCCACTGCTTCATTAGTTTACATTTGAGAGTAGTTTTCAGATACGAGTGCGGAAAGGGCACACCAATGCTACTCACGTGGGGTTCACTGGCTGTGACCTTCGCAATCATATCCGCTGCTTCATTTCCTTTAATCCCCGTATGGGCCGGAACCCATTGTAGCTGGGGCCTCAGACCTTGAAATACCTTGAAGTACTGACCAATCGAGTGTCTTAAGAAATTCGCTGGATCTCAGTTTTTATCGAAGGAGGGTGACGTATTATTAGGTCAAAATGTTAGCCACCAGTCGTTCTTTGAAGCCTCTAGAAGTCGTATCTCCTGGTTTAAAAAAAACGGATGTCGATTCTACAAAATTTAATGCAAAATCGCAAAAAATCTGCATTAAATTCACAGCATGTAGAATTTGAAGATCTGCAGTATTTAAACACTGCATCATAATTTCGAGCCTTGAAATTTGAAAACGGGGAAGTTTTCGGAGTTTTTGGCATTTTAGGTCGTCTTCTATAAAACGACGTTTCAGTTTGAAATTGTTGCCGCCAAGTATTAACACCCTGCATTATATTTAAAGAAATTAAATAATAAAAAATCTGCATGAATGTGTGTATATTTCTCGCATTGTGAGAAAACAGCATTACCTAAAGAAATCAAATTTTGAGTAACGTAGTCCTCCACTCGAATATGCGCATGTAGAAAGCCCATATTTGGAATCTAGAATTTGTTTTATTATCCATTGCATATTTTGTGACATTTTAAAGAATTTTTGAATAACAAACTCAACGGTTTAAAAGCGACCAAAGCAGCACTGTACGGAAAAAAAAAATTATGTCTAGCACGCCAGACTGTGCATCGGAAATTCTACAGATATGCTATTTTTAAATATTTTATGATATTGCTATTGAATTGAATTTTACGGTTTAAATGCGAAAAACATGATATGCTTAATAAATAAAGGTAACACACAAAATATTATAAAAACGCCGCGTTTCTTTTCTGTACCTTAGTATTTGCAAAAGCAAAAATGCTTGCAACTTACTACTGTTACGGAAGAAGAATAATATATTCAACATCTGTTATTTCTCTTACAAATCCGTTTCACTCTTACTTTTAATTTTAAACTTTCATTCTAAAAATTGATAGATTAGAGAAGTATTTTAGAGCAACGTACAGGTACAAACAAACAGTCTCCTTTTTTTCAGGAACAAATTATTCTTCATACTGTCCTAAATTTATTCACACCCGCCTGCTGAACATTCAGGTCTGTGTAGTCTGGAAGATGGATGGAATAAAAATTAAAATTCACCAGTGCTTATTCTGTATGCATCTTGCCTTTCTTAAAGATAAATGTGAAGACTTTATTTCGTATAAAATTTAAAACAGCTCAAGGAAATGGAGACAAATTTTTAGATTTCAGGCTGGTTGCAGTTTTGACAGAAAAAATAAGTAATAGAAGACATATGAGGCAGCAAGATTAGATTCATAATCTCATATTTTATTTATTTCATGTGAAGAAATATTTCTGAATTTTTTTTTAAAAAAAAAGAAACATTACGAGACACACTGAATATATTTTTAACATTTTAAATGAAAAGACAGAAAATAGTAAGATATGAAAATAACTATAATTTTTGCAAAGTGCCGCCCCAGTCAGTATAGTGGCAGGAAAGCTGACTGCGATACCGATGGGCCTTGGTTCGAATCCCGGATGGTTGTAAGTGTCCGTCCCTTCATGTGATGGTGGCCCACCTATTAGGTGAATCCATAATAAACAGACCACCACATCCGGCCTTGTATAGATTAATGGACTAGGTTACATTCGTAATTGTTCACAATCTGCCATTGGAAAAAAAATTTCAAAGGTATTGTTACATTTCCAATTAACTGAAAATGACTTTATCATGACCTGGAGCTAAATAAATTAAGTCACTCAAATGATAATTGCTTGTAGGATTCCTCACTGTGGAATTCCAAGTTACAGTTGAAAGTGAAGAATCTTAAGAACTAGTAAGCGAATAATCACTTGAGTTCGTGTACAGGAAACAAGAAGTAAGAAGGTTGAAATAACTCTTTATTATTCCAATTAAAGTTTAACATAACTCCGTCCTGGAGTTGTACAATAAAGCCGACACTTAAGAGACTAAGAATTAAACTAAACTAATCTTAACTAAAGAGTTATAGCCGAAACTATCAAAATTCTAACAGAGTTGGCCCCTTAACGCTAATTGACTAAAAAGCTATCAAGGGCCTAAAGTACGGCCGAGCGTAATAATAGCTTATGAGAGAGTAGCCTAAAAAGGCGGACGCGTGCAGCCAGAATATCTGGTATCTCTCTCACTAAGACTGTAGAACTTCGTGGTTATATACCTGTCTTCCTCATTAGCATTCAGACGTGATTCTAAAACTACGTTCTGACCGGAAGTGGTTAAGTTGAAATTAAGAATCGATAGGAAAGGAAGTTTAACTCAAAATTTAACTGTTAATAAAATTAACATAATCCTTACATACTTATGAAGCAATACATAAAGTACACTCCGCCAAAAAAATGGGGGGGGGCGAACAGTTCTATACCTCTCGTTCTACTGGGCCAATTGACGTCTCGAAAGAGCGAGTTGGGATATATAATAGATTTATATATAGTATCATTCAAACATAGGTATTTTGACACAAAACCGGACTTTTTCTGAAATGACTTGCCAATTGAATTATTTTTCCATATTTCGATTCTAAGACTCAAATTGTACCTAAATATTAAATTTTGTAAAATGTGGTGCGAAATTTACGGAGAAATTAAAAAAAAATTATTTTGGTATATTTTTGTTTTTTACTTTTCGCCAAGAATAATTTACTTGGCGAACTTTTAATTTATAGCAACCCATTTTTATCCCATAGGGCGTTAGCCCAGAAGGGCTATTAATTTTGTTTTCATATTTTGCGTCGAAAACTCTAAATGCCCTTTTCACTTTTCATATTGTTGTCACCAAGTATTATCGCCCTGTGTTATATTTAAAGAAATTAAATAATGAAGAATCTGCGTAAATGTATGTATGTTTCTCGCATTGTGATAAAACAACAGTACCTAGAATCACCCAATAAGATGTATTCATTTCCATTTCCCTGTAACTTGAATCTCGCCCGTTTTTGATGTAGTTTCTGCTACTCCTAAATGGTCCTCTTAAAATGGCGTGGTAATATTACAAATATGGGTTTTAATAAGGAATGTGTCCACCTTTACCTGCAATACATTGGCGGCATGCTGTTAATTAAGTTGTGGGTCAATGAAATGGGAAGCAACGGCCAGACACAGAGTAATCCTCATTCAAGCTCATGTAACAACTTTGGAGGAGAACTTAAAGCAGGAATCTGTCTCCCAAGGTAATCCCAAAGATACTCTACTGGATTCAGGTCTGGGGATTGAGCTGACATTTCTATACCGTGACCCTCGAAATATTCTTCAGCAATCCGAGCTCGGTGTCGTCCATCAGAAGAAATCCAGTACCAATAGCAGCGGTATATGGGTGGACATATTGATCAAGAATCTCCTCTTGATATCTCACACCTGTCAAAGTTCTTCCACGGAAAACGTGCAGGTCAATGCGACCACCGAGTGAGATCCCAGGCCAAACCACTATTCCACCACTTTTGTAATATCACTGTAACTGTGTCTTTCCACAACGCGGGATTGGTTGTATCTGGTGTGCTGTTCTTTTCAGATCAGCTGACGACCTGAATCACTCTCCAATGTGAACCTGTGAAGAGAACAGAGGCGCATTGTTGACTGGTCCAGGAGACGTGTTCTCTTGCTCAACATAAACGGGCACCTCTGTGTCTCGGGTCAAGGGGACCCTAAAAACTGGTCGCCTTGCATACATTGTATTGTGCAGGCGTCTGTGAACTGTAGTAGCTGAGATTCTTATTCCTCTTTCCACTAAATCTTCCGGCATGTGCTGAGGCACAGTAATGTTACTCCTTCTGCGGGTAGAAAGATTTAAATAACGGTCTTCCGCAGGTGTTGTAACTCTAGGTCTGTCTAGAACATGCCTTCTACACACAGAATGCTCGGATTCAAAATGGTTGCATAGACGGTGGACAACACTACGAGAGGTATTGAGACATCTGGCAACATCAGTGTGTGATACCCCCATTTCCATCCATCCGATCACCCGCCACCTCAACGAATCGGGTAAACGACTTCTCCTGGACACTGATAGACTCTGCTGGATATTGTCCACAAAACTGTAATGACAAGTGAAAATAAACACTTGTGAACAAAAATTATAATTTTTGCATTTTCTCTCCAACTCCTATATAAGTATTCATTTCTATAATATAAAAGTGGTAGCTATTGTTTTTGCATATATTTTCTTAAACTTCGTTACTGTCATGCATATGAACTGTGAATTTAAACTTTACTGCCATTTTTGTAATAACGAGCTTTGGAAAACATGCTGTTCCTTACCTTTTGCAAAGTAGTGTCTTTATGAAATAAATTTACTTTTTTTTTCTTTCTTTTTAAGTGGAAATGAAAATCGCTTTCAAACAATAACGCTTAGAAAAGAAAAAGAACGGTTACCCCCCCAAAAAAAATATTAATGCAAAATATTCAAAAGCCATTGAATGTATTTAAAAGTGGCAATCGAAATTTTATTACTTGAAATTTTTAAACGTGCCATAAAAATAGCGCAATTTATTATTTCATATACTGCCATTACACATTTTTCATTAAAATATTTTTCATAATTTAAAAAGACTATATTTTCGCATGAAACACATCCTTTCTAATAAAGGAAATCTATATCATGGATTATAAAGTACGAGATGTTTTATATAACTGATGTCACATTTTCATCATGAGAGTAAATGTTATCATATCTTTGAAGAAAAGAATAATGCACATTCATTTTTTATTTGGGAACCCCTCGTATATAATATAGATATTGTGTAGTGTAAATAGCCCTACATGAATGCGAAGCGTTAAATTTTCCGTTTAATATATTTGCAACAAAATAGCAAACCTAAAATTAATTTTTAAATAAGCATTATTAAACTGTTTCTTAATCTATTCTGATAAAGGAAATCTGTATCATGGATGTCTATAATCTTAATTCATGGATTTCTAATAAAGGAAATCTATATCATGGATTACAAAGTACGAGATGTTTTATATAACTGATGTCACATTTTCTTCATGAGAGTAAAATATTATTATATCTTTGAAGAAAAGAATAATACACATTTTTTTTTATTTGGGAACCCCTCGAATATGATATAGTTATTGTGTAGTGTAAACATGAATGCGAAGCGTTAAATTTTCCGTTTAATATATTTGCAACAAAATAAAAAACCTAAAATTAACTTTTAAATAAACATTATTAAACTGTTTCTTAATCTATTCTGAACTCTAGTAAACACTTCAAACTGAACATTTCGGAAACATAACATAACTATGTCCTAGCAAAAGTTTCAAAATAAATGTTTACTCCAACTTTTATTATTGGAAATAGTTGTGTTACGGGTGCAATCTTGCGAGCCGATAAAACTCCAAGAATGGAACATACGTGTCAGTAGCCTTGCAATATAGTCCTTTCAGCATAGCTTTAACATACCATTGTTAAGCCGTGACAAATGTTCTAGTTAACTAACAGGCTTTTGCACATAAGCGAGATAAAAGCCCGGGCAGAATCTTTTGGACCGTGATTCCCTAGGGGAAGGTGGAAAGGGTACTTCATGCAGGAATGCCTAACGGGTAATAACAAGGGGCACCCCCAAAAGAGGTTGTTTGTGTAATGTGAGGCTCAGCTTTCCAACAAAAGGCCATTCATTAAAGTGAGCACCTCCGAGTATTGAGGTTAATTTAATATTAGGGCTAAAGAGAAAACCTCTTTTGTTGGGACCCCTCTTTTAGGCTCTTTATGGCGTTCTCTGGACGGAGAATAGATCCGGGTCTTTTAGGGGCCGTTCAGCTAGTGATTAAGAAAAGATAGGATCACGAAATGTCTTGGAATTCAAGATGTAGAGACGGAGATCTGTTCGAGCTTCCTCCAAATACAGATATTTATCGCTTTTCTTCCGTCCATTTTAAGTGGCATCTGTATTTATCCTTCAATGAATATTTTATCATGCTAAGTACGACAAATGGTAATTATTTTAATGGTAAAACATAATCAAGTATACAATTAACAAAGCTTACTTTTAGGATTTTAAGAGAAATGATATTATTAAAGATAATAATAGTTTAAGGTGTAAAAGGCTTCTTGACTCATTAGTTTGAATTCATGAAAACTTAGATATACCACTCAGCAAATATTTTGTATTACACATTTTTAGAAATACTGTATCATACATTATTCGGTAAAATATTAGTGTTTTAATTAAGCTGCATATTACAATTATTAACAGACAAATTGCGTCGTAGTTCGCTATGTACTAGGTATAATTACGAATTGCTCATTTTATCATACAAACTGCTCATTCGTATTTTCCTAGAAATGAGTGTTATCATACAATTGTTCGTTTGTTTTCCATACAAATTTCTCATTTTATGTTTAAAAAAGAAATTAGCACTAATTTCTATTTTCATGTTTACTAAAATCATAGATTTAAAACATATCAACGACAATCGAATTTCACCCAGCATGTGCTTTGTTCCTGTAAAAACATTTAATGTAATGAATATATGGATCCATTGTACAAGCATTTTGTATTAGGAAATTTAAATGTATTACATGAAATTGCTACCAAGTAAAATAATCCATCCTGGTTACATAAAATAAATACTAACATTAAACAGTTCATTAGAACTCTAATATTAGCTTTGTTTATCCCGTTATAGTTTGTTAACAGAATAAAACTCTTAGACATTATAAAATTAAAAGCGAAAAATAATGGCAAAATTAATACCAAACATTCAACATAGCCGTGAAATTCATATTTGCTATTATTCATAAAGTCAGTAATAAGTTATGTGTTATTTAAAAATCCTTTTACGAGGAACAATTATAAAAAGAGGTCAATAACAAAATTGTTTATAAAGTTATAACATCTCACGGGAAGAGGATCATTGAAAAATTTAAAACATACATATACAATGTAAATCCCATAAATGTTGTGACGAACTTCTGGGTGAGGTAGAGCACATTATATGGATTAAGAATTGCATAGGAACATTGCATGAATTGCATGATCGGAATTACCAAGGGTAAGTGGTAGCAGAGGTAGAAGATATGAAAAAAAATAACAGAGCGTTTAATTTGAAACATTTATTGGATATGAATATAAATGGTGTAACAACAGCTTGAATGTCACAGCAGATGCTCGAAGTTTGCGCCATCAGACGCCAAACATGCCTGACGTCGACGGACCATTGATTACCGGACATGTTCAAACACACCGGGAATTTCTTTGATTGTAGCAGCTGCGCAGACGAGTCTTGCCACGAGATCCATTTTAGACACAAGAGGAAAATGATATACGACACTTTTTATGGCTTCCCATAAAAAGCAGTCAAGGTTCGATAAATCCGGAGAGCCGGGAGGCCAGGGAACCGGTCCACCATGCTCAAACCATACATGCGGGAATGATTTGTTCAAATGGCTACGAACATCCAGTTCAAAATGAGCACGCGCCCTATCATGTTGAAGACAGATGTTGCGCCTCACATTTGGTGGAACATCGTCAACTAAGCCAGGAAAACTCTGCTTCAGAAAGATCCGTTAATTCGCGGCATTCAACCTGAATGGTAAAAGGTACGGCCTGACTAAGCAGTCGCCGACAAAACCCGCTCACACATTATCTTTGTAACGTTGTTGTGAAGCGTAGTGCCGCACACTGTGGGGGGTTCTTGCGCTCAAAATGCTGATTGAATACGCCATCCCTATTGAATGTGGCCTCCCATGAACAACACATAAACTGGGAAATTAACATCACGGACACTTTCTTGCTGAAACCACAGTGCGAAACGCAGACGTTTAGGATGGTCATCCGGAAGCAGTAACGAAAGCCCTTTGGAGCCATCCGGAAGCCTTTTGGAGAAAGGCGTGGAAGGACTCGGCGTTCAAAACACGCTGGTCACTGGTACGAGACATTTTAAATTGAGAGGCAATGGCACGTATACTGGTCCTTGGATTACTCTCCATCGTATCCAGCACACGTTCTTCCCTAACGACCGAGAGAGTCGATCGTGGTCTGCCTCTCTTATCTTGACATTTCTTAATGACCTGTAGTCTCACACATTTTGACACAGACGTGTAAATAAACGGTGGTATGGTTGATGTCTGTCGGGGAAGCGTTCTCGATAAATGCATGCAGCGGCTCGTCCATTATCCTCAGCGTATAGTTATTCCATACACTAAGTGCATGTCTGGAAGCTTTCCGTTCGTATAGCTTTCCATGCTCTTCGTATAATGCCTACCACTCGAATGAGGCTATCCTCACTTTCCACTAGCACTCTCCTGTACATCATCCCCTGGAGGCGTGAAGTGACTTTCTAGGCATGGATTCCTATGCAATTCTTAATCCTTATGATGTGCCCTATCTCCTCCAGAAGTTTGTCGCAACATTTACGGGAAACGTGTATGACGTATGTATTAGAGGAAAAAATTGTAAATCCAGACTACAGTGTCTCAAAAAAGTGATGGGACACTTGTGCTTTACAAAAAGAAACTGTAATAAAATGAATTAAAAAAACATGTAAAAATTTTTTGTGGGTGTGTTTCATACTTAAATTTAGTAACAATTATTACATAACATACATTTTTTCAAAATATTAAAATATTAATTAAATAAAAATACAATTGTTTAGAACGGAGCAAAAAATGGCTCACGTAAGTGATGGCACACTACCTACTATGCAACAAAAATCGTCTGAAGTAAGCAATAAAAATATCTTTTGGGGTATTTATCTTTACTCAAAAGCAATTGGCAATAATTTATAAAATCGTCTGCAGTATTTCTCTCCAGTTTGTTTTGGAATTTTTGTGTTTTTTAGCTCTGTGCAGCCATGAATGCTAAACGAAAAGAAACTTTGCCTGAAATTCGAAAATTAGTTATTAATTTGCATATTGAACGTGGAAAATCTATTAGAAAAACAGCTGAAACAGTTAACTTGAGTTCTTCAACAGTTTTCAATATCATTAAACGATATAAAAAGAATCATATGATCCAGGATAAAAGAAGACCTGGCCGACCATCAAAACTATCCAATGGAATAAAGCGAATTATCGTTAGAAATATTAAAAAAATCCAAGAATGAGTGCTCCTAAAATTGCTGCTGATTTACAAGTATTATATGGAGTAATTGTTAATCCTGAGACTATTAGAAAAGTAATTCGATCTACTGGATATCACGGTAGAGCAGCCAGGAAAAAATTCTTCGTAAGTGAAAAGAATAGAAAACTCAGACTGGCTTTCGCAAAATCCAACATAAATAAGAATTCTGATTACTGGAATGAAGTTATATTTGCTGATGAGAGTAAATTTAATATATTTGGTTCTGACGGTAGAATCTTGGTGTGGAGAAAACCCAGGGAAGAATTTCGCAAACAGAACTTGGTGCCAACAGTAAAACATGGTGGAGGAGGAGTTATGGTATGGGGGTGAATGTCGTCCGCTGGAGTTGGTAATCTTGTTTTTATTGACAGTATAATGGATCAGTACAAATACATTGACATTTTAAATCAAAATTTGAAATCTTCAGCACGAAAATTGAACCTTCATAACAATTTTAAATTCTACCAGGACAATGACCCTAAGCACACTGCTTTGAACGTTAGACTCTGGATGCCGTATAACTGTCCTGAAATAATAAAAACACCACCACAATCTCCAGACTTAAATCCCATAGAGAATATTTGGGAAGAATTGGAATCAAGAATTCGCAAACACACCATTTCTTCAAAACAACAATTAAAATCGGTGCTTCAAGAAGAATGGGGTAAAATCATTCCAGAAATCACAAAAAAATTAGTGGAATCCATCCCAAGAAGATTAAATCATGTTTTAAAAGGAAAAGAAAATCCAACAAAATATTAAATCCTTTTAAAAAGTAAAATTTTTGGATAAATATTTGATGGAAAAGTAAGTGTCCCATCACTTATGTGTGTCATTTTTTGCTCCGTTCTAAACAATTGCATTTTTATTAAATTAATATTTTAATATTTTGAGAAAATGTATGTTATGTAATAATTGTTACTAAATTTAAGTATGAAACACACCCACAAAAATTTTTTATTGTTTTTTAAATTTATTTTACTACAGTTTCCTTTTGTAAAGCACAAGTGTCCCATCACTTTTTTGAGACACTGTATGTATTGAAACCTCTGTTGCACACTGGCCTTGTTTGCCCATGTATCTCTTTGTTTTAAGTCTCAGTAATTGCCGTCTGACCTGCCACCCCACCCCGGTTGTGGTGGAACGGGTAGTAGATAGCTTCCGGAGGCAGAGGCTTTAATTCGTGCAAGGCAACGGAGCCCCTGTTCTCTGGTGTATAATAATAATAATAATAATTTACCGGAAACGTTGCATATATATATAGTAAAATTATTTGAGATTCGAGTTTTCGGTTTTATAGAAATTTTAGTGGCTTATATGAATATTTAATAGATTCTTTTTTCGCTTTTTGATCTCAAATGAACCAGGAGAACAAAACGCCTTTTCGAAACATATTAATAGACATTTGCGAAGCTTTAATTCATTTTTCCCTGATGAGTTCTTAATTGGAGTTCAAGTAAAAGGAGTTTAATTATTATTTTTAGATTTTATTATCTTGCACTTATTTTCCCTTTTGCATTTTCATTTTTATTTTCAGAGTTTGTACTACTATGAATTTATATTTTAGGTTTGATACGTTTGGATTTTGTGTTAAACCTCTTATACACGATTGCTAATATTAATATTTCTAATATTAGTATTGTAACCTTGTTTTAACTCTAATTTACTTTTAACTTTAGAATCTTTAATTCTATTTTACTTCAATGAAAAGCAAATTTTTATACCCATTCTGCAGCAACAGCGCAGGACGGGTATAAAAATTTGCTTCTCATTTTAGCCTCTTATTAATTTTTTTTTCCCTTTTTTTTTTTTTTTTTTTTTTGTATTTGTTTTTGTACAGTATTTGCCTTTTTTGTTTTTGTGTGTGTGTGTGTGTGTGTGTGTAGATCTATCTATCTATCTGTATACATATATATATATATGTAATGTTTTCAGTTATTCCAACACATCGTGGGCGAATGGTGAGGCTATTCCATTACACGTTCTGGCAGATGGTTAACGAAGCTGGGGTGATTGAAACACGGAGAAAAATGACGACTCAAGACTTTTCACTTTTAACAGCTGCATATCTTTATTTTAATTTATAGCAGATGACTTTTTCCAGATGAAGTTAATCAAATAACTTATTCAGTAATTGAACTATTAGATACGACTGACTTTAAACTTTAATACGTCATTACGTTCTAACAAAGAAAGAGGAGCATAGCGGAAGCGTTAGCAGGACGAAGGCGAGAAGGCATCTGTGTAGGAGAACTTATGACGCAGCATTTATATGAAAGGTTATGTAACAGAGTAGCTTCTAGAAAAATGTAGAAAAACTTATGACGCAGCATTTATATGAGGAGGTTATATAATAGGTGCGAATGTTCTAGAAGGTAATGGTCTAAGGGGAGATGCTGAATTGCAGAAAATTAATTAAAGGATGCTGGTTCGCAAAGAGCAAAGCCATCGTATTTTTTTTTTTTTTTTTTCATTTTACATCTTCCCAAGATGGAAAAAACGTGGGAAAAAGCTCCTGGATTTATTTATAACGCGCTTCTAAATTCAACAGTGGGTCAAGGACAGTGTGTGATCGTCTGATGCTTGTGCTTCTTTTCCGGCGATTCTTAAGTACTTTCCCTCGTCTCCAAAGTTATGCGTTTTATCAAGTGCTTCTAAAGTTATTGATTTTAGTGTTCAAATTGATGTGTATGCGAACTCTTAAACTCAAGATTTTGTGATTGGAATGCTAACACGTTCAAAAATGGAAAAAATGTCAACTGATAAGCAAGAATCCGTAGCTATTGGGGATACAGTGAAATTTCAATTCCCTATTTTTGACGGCACAAGTACAAAATTTCCAATAGGCAAATATCTTCTATTGTTTGAAGAGAAATGTGCCGCAAAGAACATTCCAGAAAAGGAAAAGACGGAACACTGTAGATGCGTAGTTATCCTATATTGAAGAGGAAGTAATCTGATTGCGTCGTAAGCTAATGTGTTGACTTCGTAAATAAAACTTGGCAGTAGAAACGATTTTAATTCCATTTTTATTTCCAATTGATATTTGTGGCCACAATCACTTGGCACTCTAGTCGTGCCTTTCCACAGAAGATTTACATTTTTGATATTGTTGGGATAGAAAGCAAGCCAGCGAAATTACATCTTAGCACAGTAGAGAGCAAAAGCTGAAGTGCGTAGTTATGAAAGATGGAAGCACGCGAAGAGAAAAGTTTTGGTTTACAACGACAGTTTCAGTTCTTAATTATTACGTCATCGGAGTTGCGCGGGCCATAGAGTGATCTAGAAATGACGCAATGCAGAGAAGTTATTACGATTTTAGAATAGAGAGGAAGAATTAATGTTTATAGTTATATTATAATTCTGATATATGAATCAAAATTATAGATTAAACTATAAAACATTAATTCTTTCTCTTTATTCTAAAATCGTAATAACTTCTCTGCCTTGCGTCATTCAAATTAATCATGCGATCTTACGTAACCGCTAATGCAGATGCCTCTTGACCAATCACCAAATAACAAACCAAAACTTTTCTCTTTGCGTGCTTCCATCTTTCATAACTACGCACTTCAGCTCTTGCTCTCTACTGTGTTAAGATGTAATTTCGATGGCTTGCTTTCTATCCCAACAATATCAAAAATGTAAATCTTCTGTGGAAAGGCACGACTAGAGTGCCAAGTGATTGTAGCCATAAATATCAATTGGAAATAAAAATGGAATTAAAACTGCTTAGACTGCCAAGTTCTTTAGATATTACCAAGTTAGCATTACTAGCATACTACGCAATTCGAATTCTTCTTCAGTATGGGTCTAATCACGCATCGACACTGCTCCGGCTTTTCCTTGTGCTTTTATTATGTTATATATATATATATATATATATATATATATATATATATAATAAAATGAAGAATGAATAAAATAAAAATAGATAAATAAATAAGTAAAATATATCAATTGCCCCAAAATACGAGGGCGTTTACTTGTTCTTAAAACGATTCTGGGGGCGTTTCATTATTGTTTAAAATGCATCCAATTTTTTTAATGTTCTAAACGATAGCCTACTAATTATGCATCATGATTTCCATGATAAAAGGGCTTTTCTTAAAATTTCCTGAGTACCGTTTTCCGTTCTCCTCATAACTTTTGTGCTTAGAAAGTTTACATTTAGAAAGAGCTCTTTTGAAGAGACTAAAAGCAAGTCTTAAACTTTACATTTCTTCGCATGGTTTTCTATTTTTTCTGTGTGTCAGTCATTTCGGTAAATCCATGTTTCATCAAGGGTCACAATATACTTCTACTTTTCACCTACTAAACAGTTTTCGTACAGGGTTTTGCAAATTGTGCCACATGCATCGGCAAAAGTTGGTGAATGATATGTATTGATGCTTTTTTACTTGTAAATCTTGGTTTTGTTATTGTATTAATAGTGATACAAACTATTTAAAGACTTTACAATTGATTTCTGCGTCGACGGATTTTCTCTTGTGTCAAGGATTTAACTTTAGAATCATGGAAAACAGTATTTGCCTTTTTTCGAGTATATGTTTGGAGTCTTTTTTTTTTCATATAGAAGCAATGACTGATGGTTTTTTCTCTTTCCGATTAATAATGTGTCTTGTTTTGCTCTTAGAAATTTTAATACCGTGCATTTCAGAACATATTTTAGTTATGGAATAGGAATATTTCTCTTAAAAAAGCGCAACAACGTAGTTTTCAATCCATAGATTATTTGCATGGGACATTTCGAAAGAAGAATAAATTTGGAGAACCTTAAGTGACTGCTTGCATTTTTATCAAAAGTAAAAAAAAATTAAAAAAAAACCTTTAAACTAGATCGGAATTTGAGTTTATGGGACAGAACTTTTTTAAGTATACGTTTGACTACCCGTTAGAGTAATTCATAACTTGTATGTATCACGCTTTCATAATTTATATGTACAGTTCTAGCTTTTCTTACAGTTTACTGTATTTTTATTTGCTATGAGTTTGTTATATTTTATGTTTTTCAATTTTAGTTTGTGGGTTTACACATTTTTATTTTAATAAGGCTTTTGTTTGTACTATAATTTTAATTCGAAGAAGTTGAATAGCATGTAGGAAAAGCTCTTCAACAGTGTAAGGCTAACTCAGAAATAATTTATAAAAAGTAAATTAATTTACAACGGTTTAGAGTGTTAAAGTTTCAAGAGGAACGAAACATGTTATTCAGCGCTCGTTAATCAGGCGGGTTTAATGTTTTAAATACGCCTTGTTTGAAACATTAAAAAGGAGTGATTAATGTTTGATTTGTTAATTGATTTTTTATTTTGCATTTTTTTCCTATCTACTTAATTTTAATGATTTAACCAAAGTTTTACAAGTATTAACATCCAGTACAACTAGTCTTTTTGACTAATCTAAATTTTCATTTTTCATTTTAAAACCTTTTAAATATTCTTCACCCTACACCGTTTTCCTTAGATAGGAAAATCATAATTTTGTTCCTTTTGAACTTAATCTTTATATTTATACGTGGGTCGGTCTCAAATATTTTAGATACGCATAGGTTTTTAAAGTTATACTTACAAAATTTTAGGAGTAATTCAAAGACCGTCTCCTCCAGCATCAATGCACTTCTTTAGGCAAATTTTCTAAAGATAACCTGTCTCATGTCTTGGAATCGATGAAAAAAATGCATTTATAACCTCATCAATCTCCGGAATGAAAACGGCGTCCACGTAAGCTTTTTTTTAGATTAAAAAGTAGCCAAAAGTCACACATAACTAGTTCTATCACTTTGGTTTTGTTCAAAAAACTCAACTGTTAATCTTGCTGAATGAGAAGATGCATTGCCATAGTGAAGCATGAGTCCTCTAGCGTTGACATCTTGAAGAATTTCTGGAAGACCCTTAGTGGTGTACCAATTAACTATGACTATCTTCTGTCCTTACAGCTTGATGGCTTTGACCAGTCTTGCACTTCTGAAGAAAATAGCATACATTACTATTTTCATGACACGTTGTCTTTCACCATCATGGGCGTGGTGTCATCTTCAAAGACCCATATTTTACTTTCTTACCGTGTTGGAAAGTTAAAAAAATGGTATGTACGTTTCATTACCAGTTACGATTTAAGAAATAATGCGGTGGCCACCATCTTTAAGTAATTTAAGGGTAACTTTACTGATTCTGCCACGTTCCTCTTTTTGTGGTCAATTATATTCTAGGGCAAACAAATTATTTTATTTGCAATTCTTCATGAATAATTTTATGCACGCCGGCATATTCAATGCTAAGTTCCCTCTGTATCATTTGATAGATTTAATTGATTAATTGACTGATTGCATAGATTAGTATTTTCCATATTGCAGATGCATTATCCGGGATTATTGCTTTCAATGTGTTCTTCATCTTGAAGAATTACGACCACTGTGAAATTTTGTAAACAATCTGAATACAGTAGCACGAGGTGGAGACCTTTATTTCCAAATGATAACTGTAGACGCTAAACGCTGTCTTCCTAATTTAATCCCACTTTAAAGTCATGGAAAATCATAGCAAGATAATGCTCTTGCGTCAACTCTATTTTTCATTCTTCCTGAAATTTATTCTACGCTAAACTACTTGTATAAGACTTGTATACTTGTAGCCAATAAAAAATCGTCTGCTGGGCTAAATAGTTCATTATTTCAGATCAACCATTAATTTTTGGCCACTTATTGTCTGCGTGTATCTAAACAATTACAGAGTGACTTTCTTATACAACCTCTATCCATAAAGTTCGGTGAAGGACGCCATAGTGCTCACAAGCGTAAGAATGTACAATTGGCTCATCCCGCAAGATCAAAGACTGGTCTGAACTAGTTACCGAGTGGCGGCACTGCGAGTGTGTTTATCGCATGGAAACACCTCATTGTGGAATAGAAGTATTCTGTGTGTGGCCGAGAATCAAAATGGATCAGCGAACAAATAAGCTGTTCAGTTTGAAACTTGGAAAATCAACGAAACGGACTCATAAAATTCTAATAACAGTTTACGAAGAACGTGCTGTTACCTTGAAATGCATGTATGAGGGGTTTAAACGCTTCCCGAGAAGGGCATGACACCAAATTTACACCAAATTACTACCAAATTTACATATCCTGGAATTAACGATTAGGGGATTGAAGGTTTATAGAAAAGCTTAAAATTTAACTTGTGAGTTAAAATAAATATAAATCCCTACAACCTCATCGATATGGCGGATCGAAATTCAAATTTCCTGAAAACAATGTAACGGGTGTCTAGACCTGATGTCTGAGGCACGATCCTGAAAGCGATGTCATATTATAGAGTCTAGGGTCGCCAAAAAGCAAGAGAGAGAGAAATCCGGCGTTAAGACAACGCTCGTGGTGTTGACTCTGAGGGTCTCATTCATAAAGAATTCATCCCTGAAGGAACCATGTTAAATGTCGTTACGTACTTGGAAACTCTGAAATACCTATTTTAAAGGATCAAGCCAAGTCCGGAACACGCACTGCATTTCTGGTGTAGCAGTTCCTATCCAATATGGAAACTGCGTCTCTGAATTATCCACGCTGCTCTCGAGACGCTGCTTACCCGGACCCAGACGCTGCTTACTCGGACGTTTACTCCTAAAACTGAAATTAACCCTGAAGGGCCAGATATTTTAAGGTATTTCAGACATCCAACGTTACGTTACGATTCAGCTAAAAGCCGCCTATAAACTCCTGGCTGGGAAAACTGGAAATTCCTGGCGTAATCGCCAGGAGTTTCCAGAACGTGTACAACAGCTCTCAAATATGCACTACCGCTAACAACAGCTGGTTTTATGTAAGACAAAAATCCATTAGAACCATAAAGACATTCACTGAACTTTCGGGACAGTTGTATATACATATGTAATATTGTGGTAAGGTACCAAATTATTTGGTGGAATGGGATGTAGCGAAATGACGACACAGAAGAATTTAACTTTATAGCTCCATATCCTAATTCAATTCAAAAGGCAGATCATTGTTCTTTTAGACGAAATTCTCTAAAATCACATATTCAATAGTGATTTAAACTAAATAACATTAACTTTTAATTTACTGCATCATACCATTCGAACAAAGAGAGACAGAGCGGCAGCAAAGGTCTGATAGCAGCAGGAGGATAAAGCAGTCTGTCGAATAATGCTGCGAACTCTGTATTTATAGTAGCTGTTATATAACATACCAGAATGTTCTGGTCTAGGGAAAGATCCTAAAATTGCGAAAAGTTAATTATAGGTTGCCTGTTCGCGCAGAGCAAAACCATCGTATTTTTTATATTTCACACACACACACACATATATATATATATATATGTGCTCAGAAAATTAGTTCAAACTTTGCGTATGATATAAATCATTTTTTATAAGAAAAATGTTAAGCCTTCATATGAAAGTAATTAAGCTTTTAAGAATTCATCAAAATTATATATCGTATTACATTCTGTTTTTCAATGAAACATCATCAGAATCACAATAATGTGCTATATGTGTTTATAAAAGTGTTTATTTTCCGACTATGCAGTCATTAGTTTTTTAACTTCAGAAACAGCATTTTCGTTTCTTCAAAAGCATTTTAAAAATTTGTTTTTGTTTTTATTTATATCTTGCTTTAATCAATTTTCCTTAAATTTCAGTGCTTAGGATAAAGTCACAGCAAATAATGAGTTTCCTTTAATACTATTTTTATTTAAATTGTAGCAGTCATTTCTAATCTTATTCAAACACAATTCATAAGCAAAATGTGTGGAAACGGTTGCTAAAGATAAAATAACAACGACTAGTAAGGGGAACTTTAAGCGGAGTTCCAAGAAATGAAATAAAATATATTTTCAGTTTTTTTAGAATTATTTCGAAATCGCTTATTTTAAAAGCATAGGAAAAGAAGAAAATAAATTGTTTCAAATAATTTATCTGAAATACTTCAGCTGCAGTACTTCTAGAGTAATATTAATATTTACATAATTAAAACCGCCTTGTTTAATTTAATCAACTTCTTCGGAATAGTTGCGTTTAAATATATATATATATTAATTTTCTCTTTTAGTTATTAATTTACCTAACTCATATTTTGAAAAAAAGTCTTACTTCATTTAAAAATTCATGAGATCCAATACAAGAAGCATATTTAAAGTAATATGAAATAAAAAATTGTCAATCGTTACTTGACTGGTTCCATAAAATTCTTCTTTCTTTCCTTTCATTTTCTGATTAACTCTATAATCCTTTGTTTTTAAGTTACATTTCATTCTTGAGTTTTTATTCCATTTTAATTCCATTCCCCGCTTGTTCTCTTTTTTAAGTTCATATAAAATTTATATTGTTATGAAATGAATTGATTATTTTTTATTTTTATTTAATATATCTTCGTATATCATTATAAATTATTATTTCTAATATATTATTCAAATTTCCTGTAAACATTAAAACAAACAGATGTTGAAAATGTTAATATATTTTCAAGAAGTTAAGAAATTTTTGTTATATGATCTCGTGTTATAAAATTAAGAAATTTCTTCCATGTTTTTTTGAGCGGCGGACTGTGAATTAAGATAACTAAGGTGTTACGATAATGAAGAATTCAGACACTGCCTCTATCTCCTCTATGATGTGTAGAATTAAGACTACCAAGTTTTCCTGTAAGCACAATACTCCTTTATCTATTTATTTATTTATTATTTATTTTATGGTGCAGAGTCAAACTGCGAGTTTTTCTTGTAAAGGAAAATTAAGAGAATGCCTTCATTTCCTCTTGTGGATTAACATTAAGATTTTCGTCTATATGTAACGATTAATTAGCATATCACTTCTGACCCCGAAGGTTGTCTTTTCGCTTCAGGAAAGAAACAATAAATGTTTTAAGCCTTCTTGCTATTAAATTCCTATGTTCTTCATATCTGCCTTTCGAACTAAAAGGGAAAATAACAATTCATCAAAGACTAGATCGGAGACATTAAAAATCAAAACAATATAATTAAGAATCGAACAGTAAAGGTATTGAATAGTATGTGCATTAAAATATTTAAAAATGAAGCATTTGTATGTGAAATTAGCCACTTTAAAATGCATAACTATTTATTAAAAAGATATACATGACAAATTTAGAGCATTAAATTACTAAATGTACATATTTCAAGCTCAGATGCAGTAAATATACTCTTGAACATGAAAGTTAGTGGTGTTAAATTTAATGTTTGGAACATTTTCTCGGAGTGTCACAGAAAACTATCAAAATCCTAATGGCTTCATAAAGGAAGCTGCTTTGTTAGGAAGTATAAAGGATGTCAGTTTAAATCTTCACAGTTCTTTGTGCGCTAATGGAGGGAAGTTTCGGTATTTTAAGTTAGTGAAGGTTTCTCTATGGGTTAACCTGACCATAAAAGTATTGTCTACGTTCTTGCGTTATTCAAAAAATTCGTTTAAAATTTTAAAAAATCTACCTGAAAGTAACGAATATAAATTTGGAGATGAGAGATTAAATTACAGATTTTTAGTCAGAAGGATGTGTTTACATATGTTAGGACAAAAAATGTGTTTGCAGCTTTCTAATTCAACTCATTCGGTCATTGAAAGATCGGTCATTGAGAGAACCACAGCCTCTTTGCAAAGACTGCATGGAAGGAACACTAACTGAGAAGCATATTTTCGATCTAAAAAATCCCATCACTACACTTATATGTCTTTTGCACCGTCAGTGTTAACTTCTCTGGGCTTCTTCCAGTCTGCATCATTTTTAAATCGCAAAGCAATCAAAACATTCAAATATCTCCAACACTAATATTAACTAAATCAATACGCCGAAGAATAAATGTTACGGTTACTAAAGCAACAAGAATCAACGTAAAGGGCACAATTTGCAGGATTAGTTCAAATCTCCAGTTTACATACATATTAGAGTTTTATGTTTCATTTTGTCTTTTGTTTGAATCCCTTTGATTTTATCTTATCGCGTGGGCTAATAATAATTACCTTTTATCCCCAGCTGATGTGCTTTTATTGCAAATTCGCTGACGAGTTTTTAATTAATATCTCCTTCCTCCATAAAAGGTGACATAGCTGCACAATAGCGTTAATTAATTCATTGTATAAAGTGAATTGTAGTAATTTTTGTTCAGAAAAGTATGGCTTTCATAAAGTAATCCCTCGCACATTTCAGATAAAATTTTGTAAGGAATAATATTTAATTTCGGAGGAGTTAATATCCCTTGTACATTTTAATTAAGACAAGTATCTCAACTCTTTACTGTAATATTAAGAATGTTTGCATGAATGCTCAAACATATATCTTAGTAAAAGGTTGTACGAATCCTGCAAAATTGCTTAAAAATGCTTAGAATATATCAGTATAAAGTGATGTTAGTGCAATGTGTATAATTCTATGATTTGAACAGAATCAAGTGAAAATGAAAAATTACATTTTTTAAAGCGAAAATCTAGCAATTTAAATAACAAAATTAAATTAGCAAATTTTATCTATTTGAATGATCTTTCTCCATTACTCTGAAGAATGTCCAAATTAATTACTAATATTCAAAACTCATTCCTAGTCATCAACTATCGTTCTGCTGGCTAAATTTCTTTATTAAAATACTACCCATAAGCTCAGATTAAACTCATGTTTGAATATTAAGCCCATGCACACACGAGGAAAATGTTTCTTAATAATTTATCCGTGTTTCGAATTGGATTTCGAGCATTTACATCATGGCAAAGTACTCGAAAGCGATCTACATAAAAGGAGGGAAGCTTTCCTAAAGGACTGGAAACCGGATTTTATTTATGATAATATATGGACAAAACAATGGAATTTCCCATACAGCCAGCTCGTTCGCAGATATCTGGGTTCGAGTCCAGTAACCAGAATTTAGCAATTTACCGCTCGACCGCTGATGGACAATATATACATGAAAAACCTTACTTAGAATGTCCTGTATGTAAGTTTACTCTATTTTTTATATTTTACTCTATTTTTCAGCTAACTCAAGAAATCACCTAAAACGTTTTGTATATTAATTTTTAATACGCATACCGCTAAAATAATATTTACCAAGTACTTTTCAGCAGTTTCCATGTATATCCTTAATTTTTGATATGCATACTGACAGAAGTAATATTTACGAAACAATTATCGACAGCTTTTATATATTATAACCTTAGCTATGTATTGTTTACTTTTATGCAAATATTGAAAGACCTCTTAGAGTCAAATTATAACACATTCCATTTATATGTCATTTTCTGGACGTTTAATAAAGAACAAATTTCATTTAAGTTCAAAATGAAATCGATTACAAATATCAGAAATATCATATTAACATTCCGAAAGCGATAATTATTTAATTTTGTAGTTTTAATAAATATAGTGATAAAGGTAAAACTAAATAAATAAATTTTACAGAAATAAACAGAAATTTAACAGAAATAAATTTTAATTAATAATTTATTAGAATTTGAATACGTAGTATAATGGAATGTAGGTTAATTAAAGCTTGGCTAATATTTTCAGAACATTGTCTCAGAGTAAAAATAAAATACTCATTTATTTCAGAATTTTCAACGTACGTAGTACTCGTTTTTTCGAGCATCTTTAAGTCAATTATGTATTATTAAAAGCAGAACACACTTTTGTTTTAACTTAAATTAATGCATTCATGTTAAACATAGTTTTGTTTATCCTTTATTTACTTGTTTGGGCGAAATAGAAAAAAAATATTATAAAGGCGAAAAATTTCCGGTATCATATTCTAATGGAAATATATATTTTGACAGTTCCCGAATCAATTTAAACGATTTCTGTTGACGTTTGTACATACGGCCAGAACAAAAGACTATGTTTTCCAACATTGGTTTTTAAAGGGATTTAAAATTTATTTAAAGAGGATTTTTCATCACGTATATACACACGTTCGTAGGTATGTATGTGTCTCATCTTCAGACTCAGAAGAACGTTGAAACTCAGAAGTGTTTAACAGTAGAACGTTGAAATTTGCTGTATGGGACTGCTATAACACCTCGTTATGCACATCTCTTTTTCCTGCAAACGCCATATGTATATAACTATCCCCTTACCTGACTCTTCATTTAGCTATCGTTGGCCTTAATCATATACTTCCAGTTACAGAATTTTGTGAATGGAGAAAATATTCATATTTTGGTAATGCCAAATTAAAAAAAATAATTTTCGACAAATAACGAAATCTAACATTTAATGTGGATTTCCCGTTTCTTATATATGGTAACGTCTTATGCTCGTTGTGAAAAAATAAAAATATAAGAAATTTGACTCTTGAACAGCATAAATTGACCGGGATTTTTAATTTAAATTAGAATAATTCGAAGAAATAAGAGGGTAGAGGCCAAAAACTGTTCCTCTCAAGCATCTGAAAACGCCTGTGTATAGGAATTTCTGTTGGAGTGGATTTCCTTCCTACCTGCACAATAAATGCTACAGCCGTCAACAACAGCGTACTTAAGTGATTACTTTCCTCTTGGAGACCGTTCTGTGGTTTCACCCACTGTGTGCAGTTCCACGTTAGGATCTGATTGCAGCTGTGAGCATCAATAGTTAAGCATTGACGTTAAGCGAAGGAGAGAAAAAGTGCATTCAACTTGAGATCATTTCAGAAGAGTGATTGCCATATTTAGCATATTCCGAAACACACTGAACCATGCATTAAGGTAATAGGAGAAAGACCAGGTAGGAAATGGACGCAGGCATTCGGACGACTTGCCGAAGCCTGAATTACACGGGCGATATGGGCAGCTTCGCTGTGAAAGGGTTAAATAAAGTGCAGCAAACATTTACATAATTTAATGGGCTTTACAAAAAACTCACCTGGTGTCCACATTAAATACATTGGAAGAATTTTTGCTATTTGCGATATTGTTGTTTTATTTGTAGAAGGAAAGGAAACATCTCCATTTCTGTAAACCCTTTTCTGTTTATTTGTATTTCTATTCACATCATAGCAACGTTTTAAGCAAAAATATGGCTTCTTTTTACTTTTAGCCGTATTTCAATTTGAAAGTTTGTTTCTCGGTATCTTTGCTTTCTAATAAACTCAGTTATTTGAAATCTTTTGTCACTGACAGGATTTTTCTTCCATGGTCAACTCCCGTGGTCTTCAAAAAATTTTCATCTTGCCATCAAAGACATTCTCTTATTAGAAGTAACATTATTAATTTTGCCATTATTCTATCACACCCTTATATCAATTATAAAACTGTGAGGATTCTCAGAAGTTTTCAACTTTCAGGTTACTTTGTAGAGACATTGGGTTATTTCGGATCAGAAGACATGAAAAATGAGCAATGCCCTCGCCGGGACGCGAACCGCGAACTTCTCCAATACGCATCGAGCGTGCTGACTACTATACCACGAAGATATACTAAGAAGGCGGGATAAATACCTTACATACACCCCCTTTTAAAGGGCGATTGGGGATTAGGGGACCCAGTCACCAAATCCTGGTGGTGCAGAATCATTTTTCTTCTGTTCAGGCGCCACTTGTAAGGACATTAGGTGGTTTGGAAGCAGAAGAGATGAAAAATGAACAATGCCCTCGCCGACATTCGAACTACGGACCTCTCGAATACCACTACACCACTACACCACGAAGGTATGCCAAGACGACGGGAGAAATACCTTATAATTTTTCTTCAGATCAATAAACTTTATCGTTCGATTTTTAAAGATTCCCTTCTTGATTTTAATTCTTGGGAAATTTGTAGTATATCTCGTAAGTGTGGTTTGCGATATATCTAAAAGGGGTGTTAAAATATTTCGTCAAGCAACACGAATTTAATGTTCGAAAAGTATAAATAAACAAACATTTATTAGCCAATCACAGTATGAAACTTTAACATAAATTTGACTTGGGTTCGGGCAAAAATTTTTCATTAAGCATTTTAATTTAAGAAAATGGGTTTATTTCAAACTTTTTACATTTACAACAATTTATCTTTTTTAGGTAAAGTCATTAATTCAAGTCCCGTGCTTCCTAGCGCCTTTAGAATTCTAATATCCTAGTTTTTACCGTTTCGTTATTGTCCTTGACAGATATTGATAATTTTGTGTTCGCTTTGCTCCCCCTCTGCTTCGATTTAATTACGGACGTTGCTCCTCCTCATCATATTTTGCAAAATTTCCTCAATCTGAAGAAGAGAGGCCTGTGTCTGATCGCCCTTAAAATCAATAGAGGGTTATTCAAAACTAATTTTAAATATACATCAGATAAAAATTTCTAATTAGTGTTCAACAGAAAATGAAATTAATAGTTATCTAAACTGGGGATTATTAACACATATTTTTCCGTTCTAATATATATTCGAGTTCCCTTTCTACTATATCAACCTAGATGAAATTTATCCTGGCTGTGTATTTTCTTCTTCATTTCTTCAAGGCTGTAAAGTAACTGGATACGAAGAGATGACAATACTTATTACAGAATGTGATGGGATTAATGTTTTATCATTTTTTGCCAACAAGTTAATCTCTCTTTTTTTTTTTTTTTTTTTTTTTTTTTTTTTTTGTTTCTTGTGTGTTCCTGTTTGTTTCATCTTGTCATTCCAGCAGAATGAATGGAGTGTCGGGGAAAAAAAAAACAAATTAAAAAGACTCGCGAGTGTATATAATGGATCAACGAATAGAGCATACAACTCTCTGAAAGCTTTCAGATTTCATATTACGCCCAAAGGGTCATTTCTTTAACGTTTTGTGTGTTACCTTTATTTATTAAATATCACGTTCTTCGCACTTAAAACACAATAGATAAAAATGTTCTTTTTTTTTTCGTACAATTTTTTGCCATTGTTTGCTTTGAAAGCGTTGAGTTTGCGAATCAAAAATTCGTTAAAGTTTTAAAAAATATGAAATTGATAATAAAATAAATTCCAAATTTCAAATTTGGGCTTCTAGATACCCATGTTCGCAGGAGGATCCAAAGGGACTTTTTTTAACATTTTGTGTGTTACCTTTATTTATTAAATATCATGTTCTTCGCACTTAAACCATAAAAATTCAGTTCAAGAGCAATATCGCAAAATAATTTTAAAATGGGCATATCTTTCGAATTTCGGATCTTCAGCCTCGCGCCCTGGAGATAGAAATGTTTTCTTCTGTACAACATTGCCATTACTCGCTTTGTAATCCTTGAGTTTGTTAATCAAAAATTCGTTAAAATTTTACAAAATTTTAAATAGATAATAAAAGAAATCTGAAATTCAATATTCTGGCTTCCATTCTGGCCCATGTTCGGTTGGAGGACTACGTTATTCAAAATTTTATGTCTCTAATTACCGTTGTTTCTTCCAAGTGCGAGAAACATTCATGTATTCATGCAGATTATTCATTATTTAGTTTCTTTAAACATAATACATGTCGATAATATTTGGTGGCAACATGAAAATGGCATTTTGTGTCAACACACTTTGAAAAGTGAATTGACACAAAATGCTATTTTGAAATTAATTCTGGCTAACGCTCTTCGGGCTAAAAAAAGAAAAGGAGGAAGTAAAAGAAAAGTGGAGAAACTCGGAGATTTTAATTAGGTTATGAGGTATTTCTCCCCTTTTCCTAGCGTCCTTCGTGGTGTAGTGGTTCTGCACGCTGGGCCGGTATTCCAGAGGTCCGTGGTTCGATTCCCGGCGAAGGCGTCTTTTCTGCCTCTAAAAAAATCCTAATGACTCTACAAGTGGCGCCCGAACTAAAAGGGTTGTGGATGATGATTCTCCGCACCCAAGATTTGGCGACTAGTTCCCCTAAAACCCTAATCGCCATTTAAAAAGGGGAGTATATAAGGTATTTCTCTCACTTTCCTAACGTCCTTCGTAGGGTAGTGGTTCTGCACGCTGGGCCAGTATTCCAGAGGTCCGTGGTTCGATTCCAGGCGAAGGCGTTTGCTATTTTTCATCTTTTCTGCCTCTAAAAAAAACCCTAATGACTCTACAAGGTGATTTGGTGATATTCGAGAAACTTCTCTGATTATTACAGTGGCACACAAAAGTACCTTTTGCGAATAAGAAAAGGATCAGAGATAAATTTTTTAAGTTGTAAAATGTTTCATTTATCTATTTCGTTGCAGATAAAAGTTAAATATAAATATTAATGTACGTACACGTATAATGAAGCAGCAGAAGAAGGACTTAAACATTTTTGTTTAAGTGGTTTTATTAAGTTTTTAATCTTAATGATTTTTCATTAAGATTAATAGAAACCTCAACGCATTAATTATGCTGAGGAAAGAATGTAAAAAACAAAATCCATAGTTTATTTTAATCGGTGATTTAACGTCTCAAAAAAAGATTCAATTTCTTAGACCGCATTTGAGAATTCATTTTTGAAGATCGTACTACATTATTTTTTCTCCTTTTCTCTCTCTCACGTAAACTAAACCTCCTCACAGAGTTGTCCGTAACTTTCACTTATTATGTTCCGAATACTGCCATCCACATAAGTAAAACCCTCGCACCCATATAAATCGTATCAGGCATTGTTGTTTTTGTGACTTAACCTTACTTGCCTGACAATAACATCAGAGCAAGTTCACAAAATTCATCGTGGCAAGAAGCGAAAGACAGAGCCTGCCGTTGAGCAGCATACAGGTGACAATACGATTTCATTACCGCCCCCAGTTTTGAAGAACAGCACCCCGGGGCAGACGGGTCTGCCACCCCTCATCCCGACCATCAACTTATCGAGAGGCCTTTCTGCTCGACGGATATTTAGAGTGCCTTCATGCCGGACAGTCCTATACATTTACAAACATCTATGCCTTCTCTCGGATTCGAACCCTGGCCTTTCAATATGGCAATCAGCATCTCTAATCACTATCCCAGTAGGGCGGCTCGTATCAGTAGTTAAATCTTCAGTATAATAAAGTTGCTTATTTGCATACATTTGTAGCTTTATAATCCGACAGTAAGTATTTCGTCAGTCGATTGAAATGCGAAAAACTTAATCTTCGATGGAAATAAAATTTTGGAAGGGAAAACTTTGCTTACATATGTTTCAAATTTACCAAGCAAGTAAATTTTACTCAACATGCGTGCATTTGGTGCCTATGTAAATACTATGATCCTGATACTCTGTGTACAATAAATTATAGAAAATAATCCTGCCATTTACAAAAAATTTACAAAATATCTGTGTAACGATCCATTTACAAAATATCTGTGTAACGAGCTTCATATAAATAAATAAATAAATGATGAGGATAAATAAAAAGAATGTAATAAATTTTAAAAAAATCTGAAAGGTTTCAGATTTTAAATTTCGTCCAAAGCGGCGTTTTTTAACGTTTTGTGTGTTAACTTTATTTATTAAATATCATGTTCTTCGTACTTAAACCATAAATTTCAGTTCAATAACAATGTCACAAAATGATTTTAAAATGAGCCTATCTTTAGAAATTGCGATGCACAGTTCCGCACGCTGGAGATAAAAAGTTCCCCCACCCCGTAGATTGTTGCTATTGCTCGCTTTTAAATCGTTTAGTTTGTTACTCAAAAATTCGTTAAAGTTTTCGCTAAAGTTCGCAGTAGGATTACGCCATTCAAAATTCCATGACTGTATGTACCTTTGTTTTATCACAATACGAGAAATATACATACATTTATATGCATATTTTTCATTATTTAATTTCTTCAAATAGAATGCAGGATTCTAACAATTAGAGGCAACAGTTTGAAAAGTGAAACGGACATTTATAGCGATTCAACGCAAAATCGCAAAACGAAAACAATAGTCCTTCCAGGGACAAAGCCCCTTTGGACTAAAAATAGTATTGCCTATAAAATTAGCAGATGCTGTATTTCTAAATTAAATAAATATTGCGGTCTTTACTAAAAATAAAAATTTATTGAACTCGAAACTTTATCTTCAAAATCTAATGAATTATATTCATTTCTTTCTTTGGAATTTTAAATATAAGGAAACATTTTTAATCCATTTCGTTTGTTTCTAAGTAAATTAAAAAAGCGTAGTGAAACGAAAGAAACTTTTAAATACACTTAAAATGCAGTTTGTGTTAAATGTAGAGCGATTAACAAAACGCTAATTTTGTTTTCTCTTAAACACTAATAAAAATTACTTTATTTACTTGAAAAATAAGACTCTTTCTTTTTGCCGTATTTTTGTCCTAAATCATTAGGTCTATGTTTGATGATCGGGTATTTTAATAAATGAAACTGCAGAATGAGATGAGAGACTTCTTGTTCCCCCATGCCGCAAAGACACTATACATTTACAAACATCCATGCCATCTCCGAGATTCGAAACCGGGCCCTTCGGTATCTCAGTAGGCATCCCTATCCACTGAACCGTATGGGCGGCGAGGAAAGACTTTAATCATCTTATTATATACATAAAACAATTAAACTGTTTAAATGCATCAACTATTCATCTACATTTTTATTTTTTAAATGTATCCGAAAATGAAAGGGGAGTCTTATACTCCAGGAGGTCTTATTTTCAAATAAATACAATGAAACTGATTTATACGCTTTCTTAGTGCAATTTCAGTTTTCGGCCTGCTTGAGCAATAGCTACATAATATATTTCCATTTTCAATTCAATTCCTCATTTTACATTAATAACATGCAGCTCATAAAAGTGTATGAAAAGCTTTAAATCTTCAGAAATTCTCACACCCACTAAAATGATTCTTCTTCTCAGGAAAAGATTCTCGCAAAGAAAGATTTTCCAGCACATAAATAATTTGATATATTTCATAGGTACGTTGCTTGTACCGCTGACAAGCTGTTTTAAATTAATTAAGAAATTATTTGTATTGGTGCCAATTAAAATATATCACAATTTTTGTATTCTATCCTAAATTTATATTGCAAAATTAAAAGCTTTTTTAATCCCAGCATGAATACTTTACGAGCAACTTAATCTATGGAAATATTTTAGTTAGCGTATGTGTCATCATTAAGTACCTTAACAACGTAGCATATATACAATTAATAGGCATATTGAAATTTTGATATAGCCCCCAAAGGCCTCATCTTGCAGCAGATGAGGCTATTCAAAATTGCAAGAGAGAGAGCGAGAATTTTATTAGCAGTTTTCCCACAAGTGCAGCCAGAGAGCAAGCATTCGCTTGTTCGCGTTGGCGTTAAACGGCTCCTAGAGATGTGGTTTCTAATAAAAATTTTGAGCTTTAGGGCAAACTTTACATTAACGTAAATAATCTCAAGAATTGGCGGCAAATTTTGGCGATAAAAAGGTTTATAGAGGGAATAAAGGGGCATTCCAACGACAATGATGCTTTGTCCCTGGAGGATATTCGATCTTGAATATGAAAAACAAATTTGCACTGCTAATAAACCCTCAGAGCTGTTTTAATCCTTGCTAAGATGATTGAAGTTATTAGGACGCTTGGGAATTGTAGTAAATGTGGGTATAAAATTCACTTTTGAAAATATATACTCGTGTTTTTAGAGCTGTGCCGTTAAGCTATGGTACTAACAACGCAGGACTGTAAAGTAAAAAAAGATATAAAAACATGAATAAATCACGCTTTCTGAGAAATTTTCTGAAGGTTTTATGATATGCGATGGGCTAGATGCATATTTTTGATTTTTAATGTAGACAAGGAAGACATGAATATGTTATTTTTTCCCCATGATAATACTTTTAATAAAAAATATTAAAGCGATAATTAATATGAACAATATGCCGTGATAAAACATAAAAGTACCAAAATTATTGCTGAGAATAAATTTCTACTGGATTTTATTTATTCATTCTTGAGATTCTTGAGATTATATCCTTTCTCCCAAGAGTGTAAATGTTTCATAGTTTTAATTAAAGTTTAACATTAATAATTTCGTTTGTGTCCTTATAATTCATTAATTAATTTTAAATGTTAATTTTACTAATTATTAAATGTTACTATTTATTAAATGTTTATTAAATAAATATATAAATGTTTTACTATTATATTATTATATAAATTTATTAAATGTTTTACTATTTATTAAATGTTAATTTAATGTTAATTTAAATGAAGATGTTCTCTATTAGTTCTGGCAGTGCAATTTTATTTATTTTTTACTATTCAGTGGCATATTTAATATTTGGTTAAATGTTTATTCTCTTTACTATATTATAATAGACCTTTGAAAAAAATATATTTCTCATCTAATTTCTTTCAAATACAATCTCAATAAAAATACTATCGGTATTTTCCCTGAGAGTTCTTATTTAAATGAATATATTTATATGTGACAAAAATTTATGATAATTGATCACAAATCAATAACGCGAACAAACAAACACACGAAAACACAAACATACATTCTTTTTTGTATATATTAGATTTTGTAAAACTTAAAAATTTTTTATTAACAAACTCTACGATTTGAAAGCAAGAAGTAGTAGCACTTTTCAAAATAAAGCATTTTTATCTCCAACGAGAGAGGCTGTTGCCACTCGGAAAAATGAGTGAGAAAATGAGTGTTTTAATTAATAATCTCGGCTGATTGAAGTTGTACGAAGATGGGAACAGTCAAAATGGCCACCCAAGAATTTTTGTAGAATAATGTATTTAATGTTTGGCAATGCTATTTTTATTTCATTGTAAAACTTAGAATTTTTTTATTAATAAACTCCAGGATTTGAAAGCGAGCAGTGGCAACACTTCTCGAAATAAAGCATATTTTTATCTCTAGCGTGAGAGATTGTTCCCATTCGGAAAAATGAGGGCGAAAATGAACATTTTCGGAGTTTTTAATTATTATCTCTGATGCCATTTTTTTTGTTGTTGTTTTTTGTGTGTAAAGTGGACGTCGGCCTTTTCCAGGACCCAGAAAAAAATGATATACAAAGTTTGGTGAGGATATCTATAGCACACAGACTTTCTTCTTTATATATATAGATTTACCTGTGAATATTTTACCTGTGACAGGCATATACGGCTGTGAATTTATTCAAATGTCTCGATGTCCTACACTGGCTTAGATTTATTAATTACGGAAAAAGATGTATGGAAAAAGATGTATGGGTTAAAAAAATGTTTTTTTTTTCACGTTACATATGCAAAAAGAAAAAAATTCCACACAGCCAGCCTATTGCATTACAAGAACACAGGGCCACTCCATGCGGATGTTCAGGTTGTGTCCAGAGCAAAGGCACTTCAAAGAAGGTATGCCATTTCAAGAATGTATTGATAATAAATTTTGACTCTTGGACGTTAATTAAAAAGGAGAACTTTATTACAAAGACTGTATGAGCAGCTCTCGATTTTTTATGGGCAGACGTCGGTAGTCTCCAGTGGGGTTTTCCTGCTGTATATATCAAGTTAAAGGGCGTTATAGGGTTCTTTTACCCGGCCCACGAAAATATCTTCATTAATAGCTTCTGCGACTTGACAATATCCTCTTTCCCCCGAAAAAAAACACCCTATGACACTTTTAGGTTTATTTATGTAACTGATAGCATAATCAAGAGCTCTAATGCTTGTACTACAGGTGCAAATATGAAATGAATGAAAATTATTGCTTTAACGAAATAGATATATTCATTCAAATTTACTTATTTGTCCTAACGGTACTTCGTATTTTCCTCTGACAAATTTACAGCGTAAAAAATGAAAGTGAAAAGGAATTTACGATACATAAGTTTCGTTTGATCATGCTTACTTAGTCCATTGCTGATACGGTTTTGCCAAGTCTTCTCTTTCACAAAGCGGTTATTCAATTTTTTTTGTGTGTGCCAAGAAAGTGGCTGCTTCCTTATTTCCTTCCTTTTTTATGAAAAACATTGACAGAAAGAGGAAAATATAATAAAAGCGAAGGAGTACTGGCTGTTGGTCATAATTCATATAACCAGGATAATCTTAATATTATTGCAATATAATTGTAAATATTACCTCAATCATTAGAAACTTTTGTGAAAACTGAAACTATTAGTAAAATGGACAAAAGAACAGCCTTAGCTTGTAGTAGGATTCAAACGAAACTCCGTAAGTTTCGAGGGAAATCAGGCACAGGTTCTTTTCTTCATAAGCAAAATTATTCCTGAAGAATATTATATAAAATAAATTCAAAATACCTACTGTTAATATTTTATAAATTGTTGTTATATATAATTTAGGAAACAATAATGAGTAATAATACTAACCTTCAAATTTCCCACTTCATAGGAGTTCTGAGTCTCGTCTTTCGATAGTATGTATCGCTTAAAACTTTTCATTATTACCTCAATACAACAAATTTATAGCTACTTAAGCAGCTCGTAGTACTAACAGAACAATGCAGCGGTTTTTATTTCCAAAATAATGTAAACTTTTAATAGTTACTGAACGGTTAAAAGAATGAGTTTCTTAAGAAAATATGAAAGTGACTAATGGTTGACTAAAGTTACTGAATCTGTTAAATTCTTTTGTGTTTCTTGAAAGAAAATTCATATTTAGACAATGGATTGAAATGCAGAGCAGCGGTAGACTAGGTACCTCAATGATTACAAATATCTTGAATGTGCTTTTCAAGTTACAGCAACCATTCCAAACTACTTAAATCATTGCCAGGAAGCTCGTCTTAGAGTCACAACAGTTTGGAAAAATCGATGCGTGGCATTAAATACACGACGGTACAAATCTCTTAGATAGTTGTCTCAAGATGTTCCTCTGCATCTGGAACAACGAGTCCATACAAACTGGAGGGTGACACCTAGCAAAGCAGGCCGTGTACAGCCGGTAACCAGCGGAATGTATCACTTCAACAGACAGCAGAAGAAAGATTTTCTTTCGGGAGCCAGGCAAACATTTCCTGGATTCAGCAAGATCGAAGCTATGTTCTGTTCAGTGATAAATCGAGACTCAGTATCCAAAGTGATATTCTATGAATCTTTATATGGAGAGAGTTTCGAGACCGCTACATTACCTCTAACATAAGGGAGATCAACTACTTTGATGGAAATGGAGTTCTTATGTGAGGAGGTATCAATGTGTTGTTGGATGGCCAAACAGCCATCCAACAATTCCCAAACGGCTTTTGTGTGTGTGGTTATGGCAAAGCCTCGAGGGCTATCTGCCTAAGGGGAGGGATGCCTTCGTGGAGGACTTTCTAAAGGAAACTGGCTCGTATACACGTTACGCATGGGGAAAACCACGAAAACACCCATGCAGCCAGCCCGTTCGCGGGATTCGAACCTCGGACCGAACTACCAGTGTTCAGCGACTTTACCGCTCAGCCGCTGGTGGGCCAAACGGCTTTTGTAAATTATTTTATTTTTATGCACGGTAACGCGTGGTCACGCAGAACCCAACCGGTCGATGATTATTTGGAGAAAAAGGTATTCGCAGGAGCATGTGCCCATCGATTTTATATGTATATATAATTATAAAATTATTATAAAATATAATATTATCAAATACCTGATTAAGGGTATATTATAAAAATACCTAATTAAGAATTTTGTGGCAACTAAAACCAGAAGACAAAATATTAAGAATGGCAGATGATATAAACGAGTGCGAAATGTTGTGCAATTAGTACCTTTGAAAAAAGTTTAAAATTGTGTTTACGTAAATGACTTTTTACTTCCTTGTACGAAGTACTTTAAATTCGCAGTTACTCACTTGAGTTTGGAAAAGATACAATAAAGGAGAGCGCTGCAATACTTCCATTCAGCATGCCCATAACCGGACAGCAAAGACATCTGTGTAATATATGTACAAGCTGTTAAAATTATTCATTCAGTGTTTCTTTAAAAAATATAATTTATTGAATATAAACGGCACGTTGCCATCGCCTTTCATTTATCTCATTTTTTGTGATTTACATAAATATTTCTGATGACTTCCATATCTCTTTTATACTAAGCAGCTATATCACGGTGATATTTTGCAGGGCACTTAGTGCATGTTAGGTATATCAAAGTGTTCTATAGGTATATCCCCTTAGTAGAAATTAATGTAATTCTAAATAATTAAGATAAAATTTATTTCAAAACATGATGCAACTTGATGCATTCGTCTATCATGTGCTAGACGTAAAATATGTTTTGTTGAAAAACAGTATTTTAAGCGGGAAAAGTGCTGATATTAAACGAGCGATTTTATCATATCCCAGTTACAACTCCATTGCTATAGCTAGTTATGGAAGTCTAAAAAAACAAGTAAAAATTATGCCAGAAAAAATCTGAAAGCTTTCAGATTTTATATTACGTCCAAAGAAGCCTTTTTTTTTAACGTTTCGTATGTTACGTTTATTTATTAAATATAATGCTCTTCGCACTTAAACCACATAAAACTCAATTCAACAGCAATAACACGGTATATTTAAAAAAAAAGCATATCTTTAGAATTTCCGACAGACAGTCTGGCGAGCTGGAAATAAAAGTGCTTTTTCCGTACAGTGTTGCCATTACTCGCTTTGAAATCTTTGAATTTGTTAATCAAAAATTCTTTAAAGTTTTACGAAATATGCGATAGATTGTAAACAAATTCGAAATTCAAAATTTGGGCGTCCAGGTGCCTATGTTTGGGTGGTTGATTGCGTTATTCGAAATTTTATGGCTCTAGGTAGCGTCGATTTTTCACAATGCGAGAAATATACATATATTCATGAAATTCTTCATTATTTAACTTCCTTATATATAATACAGAGCGATAATATTTGGTGGCAACAATTTAAAAAGTGATTCGCCGTTTATAGTGAAACGCCATAAAATGCCGATTTGAGACAAATAGGCCTTTTGAGATACCGCCCCTTTGGGCTAAAAAGTAAAATGCTACTAAGTGCATTATCATAAAAAATATTACTGTTAAAAACTGAGGATCAAACATCTGATCATGATCTGAACCTTGTAAGAAAGCATTGCATTCTGTGAGTGTGTGCTCTTGTGATGTAAAATTAAATAATAGCACATCCAGGTTTTAAGTGAAATATCCATAGTCGAGTCTCGGAAAGGAGTTGATATTTCAATGCTCCCTGGCTTCAAAAAAGCCTAATGATTCTGTACAAGCTGCAACATAACAAAGAAAATTGAAGCCATTTTGTCGACTTAAATTAAATTCGAAGGCAGTATTAGCTTTTCATGGAAAGAGTTCCCTTGCATTTCTTTACCTTATAACGATCTCGAAATTTATAGTGGTCAGTGCTAGCTGATCGATTTCCAAGTTGTTCGTTTTGGGCTCAAACTCCTTGTAAAGCATGGATGTTTTCAGCTGGAAAATATAGGAAATGCTTATGGTATAAGGACTGTGGTATTAGTCATATTTTATGAAAATAGATTGTACCAAGTATTATTGCTTTTTTATGCAAACAGAATGGTAAAGACTTAATGGTAAAGGAAAAGATTTATTTGCTTTCGATTCCTCTAAATCTGGATCTTTACCAAATCTTTGTTAAATCTCTATATAAAAGAGTTGCAGAATCTATAAGAAATTTTCGGGCATCAGTTTCTTCGTTTGCTTAAAATTTATGAATGATATAACAAATAAATATCATACTTGGGTTCATAAGAGTGAATTCTAAAACAAACATCCTTATTGAGAAGGAAAGGAGGTTTTTAAATGCTGAATAGAATTACTAAGAATTTAAAAGAAGACCGCATGACACGCTGAATGATGAAATTATATCAACTGGTTACTTCCCAAAGCGCATGTAAGATAAATTTAAAGATTTTTAATTTCATGCAATCACAAAATTTATCAGAGAGCATGGCGGATAAAATGCCTGGTAATTGATGTAAGATAAAAAGTCTATCACACTGCAAATTATTAAATAAAAAAAAACTATTTATTTCAGAGAAAAGTAGTAGCTGAGCCAGTTTGAAGCGCAGATTTCCAGCTGCCAGATGTTAATTAACAGTGTTGTTAGGTTAGGTATCCAATCCCAATCAACTAGCCGACCAATTTGAAGCCCAGATTTCCAGCTGCCAGAATTTAATTCATAGTGCTATGGGTAGCTTATCCAACCACAATCTACTAGCTGTGCCAGTCTGAAGACCAGATTTCCAGCATTTGTTTTCACAGTGTTGTATGTAGCTTATCACAGTCTACTAGGCGAGCCAGTTTGTAGCACAGATTTCTAGCTACAACATTTTAATTCATAGTGCTGTAAGTAGTTTACCAATCAGAAACAAGATGAATAATGAAAATAATTTCTTTCCCTATGCTAACGATAAAAGACTTCTGCTTGGCTTGTGAAACATTGCGTATGGTAATCTAACTGGGCAAGTAGTTCAACTGGTTGGCTAATTTTAAGTCTCAACGGACTTTACTCATATGTCTTTTCTTTTCAAAACGAAATCTATCATATTAGACTCTATTTTACAGCATTTCTTTTGAACGATTTAAAAACTAAAATATACCTTTCCCGAAATACATTCTCATACTGTGTCCATGGCACTTTTCATTTCTTCATCTGGAAGAAAATCTCTTTCCACGCAATTGTCTTTTGATATTCTGAATGCGTCCAAATCGCTTATCCTTAACATGAGTTTATACGAAAAATATTTTAATGTTACCATAATGAATTAAGTAATTTTGGCAATGCCATAGTCAAAATTTAAGGTCATTGCCCTAAAAAAAATCACTTTTTCTTGAGCGAATTGGTCTTTTTTTTTTCTGGGTCCAGTGCGATCCAACTGGTGGTGTTCAGCGACTTTACCGTTCGGCCACTGGTGGATCTCCCACATGTGTTGAAAATGGTGTTTATGATAATTACAAAATTTGGTATTTATGAATAATTAGGAGTAGAAGCGAATAATGAAAAAAAAAGTGCATGCCATTTCAGGAAAAACTCGAATTTGCATCAAAATTTGATAGCCTATTTTTATTACAGTATTGCCTTTGAAACGAACTGCTCATACAATACTGCTATGTTAGAAGCATTACTTTTAGTGCTGTTATGAAATACTTTTCTCAGCTATCTTGAAAAATATTACTTCTCTGTTTTTACCTTATTTTTCTTCTTCCTGTTCTAGAAGTTTAAGACTTCTAAATACCGGCTATCGATATTCAGAAAATTTGGTATTTGGTAATTCTTCGAAGCAAAACAGTTGAGAATTCTTCTGGTTTTCGAGCATGCATTTCTGAAAGCTTATCAGCAGTTTCAGAAGATGAATTTAAAAGAATTATTGTAACTCATAATTCTGCATTTTCTTAGACTGCAGTTGTTTCCTTTAATTACTCTAGAAATAGATATCGTATATTTATAGGAAAGTGCATACACTGTGAACTGTTATTGCATTGGCAATTGCTATTACAATAAATGTTACACCGTAATGTGCCGGTGACTGTCCATTCACTGGTCACCGGTATCCTTCAGCTTAATTTTATTTTAAGATTTTGTTTAAATTTACTCTATTGAATTTACTCCTGTGACTTGCAGGTTGACCGTTATTGTCCATAGGTCACTGGTAGCAGACATCTTTGACAGATCTCAGTATGCTTTATGTTTATTTAAGAAAATCTATCTAAATTTACTGCAAGTGAAATATACAGATGGTTTGCAAACTGATTGATAGTGACTGTCAATCATAGTTAAATAATAGACTTGATCTGCATTGAGATCGTTTCGCTAAAATTTTAATTTAAATTTGCTGATTAAATTTTAATTTAAATGTGCTGCTCCTAACATTTTGACTTATGGATTAATAGTAGGGACCATCAACTTTAGGTGATGATGAACCAGATGTCGGTGATCAAAAAGCTTTCAGATATATCGATATCCTTCGGTTTAATTTTAATTTATCCTATAATACCGTAGAATTAACTCACATTCACGCTTTCCTGCAATTAGAAATAGAACATAACTTACACGAATATTATGAAACAATACTCGTGAGTCGTGAGTTCTGTTTATGGATTCAGTTATTTCATTTCTTCAAATTTACACAAAAAATTTACCTATCTGCATTCTCAAGAGAATCTCGTGAACATGTTGTTGGTGTTGTTATCTTGTCCACTGATTTCATGAAGGAATGGTTGCCAGAGCCCCAGGGACGTTGGACTTCTACTTCTGTCCTAGGTTTGAGAAAAAGCCCCTGAGGGATGGTAGGAGGATCTCAACCCTCTCCCTTGCCACCAAACCACACGAAAGGTGGTTTTTCGCCATATATTTAGACTGCCCCATGCCGCAAACATACTATACATTTGCAAACGTCCGTGCCTTCTCCAGAATTCGAACCCAGGCTGCTCGGTGCCGCAGTAGGTTCCCCTAACCACTATACCGTCTGGGCGGCTTCCGAATAGGAAATTAATAGAAAAAAAATGCAAATTCATGATGGTTATGCATAAATTTAAGGAATTCCTTTTTCTGTAGAAGAGAGATGCAATTCAAAAATATTGAATGATTAACAATTTTAATTACCATGTAATTTTATGAGAGAAAATGAATTACGGTGATATGAATATATATATATATATGAAAATGTGGAACGTAAGAATACTTATTTTATTAGCTGAGTTTTTTCTCGTATATTGCTCTAAAATGAATCTCACTCACTCTATTGTTAAAAAAAGTCTAAGTTTATTAAAAATGCATTTTCCATTCAACAAGAAAATCATTTTAAATCAAGAAAAACTGCTTTTAATTAGCTTTGCTTAATTCTCATAATTGTTTATCATCCTTTACATTTAAATTAGTCGCTCAGACTTTCTTAGAAGGATTCACAAAAGTTTAAAAAAAAAGTGAGAAAGAGGATTTACTTTTCACTCTGCAACATTTCATTGTTTAATCCCAGAAAAAAAAAACACTTTAAGCTGAAAATCCTTCTCCCTTCATCTCTTTCCCAAATTATTATTATTTCTTTTATAAAAGTGGGAATCTTAGAAAAAATTAAAAACAAAATGTGTATCTTGTTGACAGGTTAATACAATGATTCTCATTCGTAGGAATTAAACGATCACCTTCCCTGAAGAGAAAAAAAATCACTCCTCATTAAAAACCTCCTTTTTTTTCCTCGTTAATATCTTCATCTATACCATAAGATACGTGATACATAAAAAACCCAAAGTTTACCAAGGTCCATTCTGTCAGCAAAGTGAAGACCTTGTGCTGACAAGGACATTGCATCAGTTCCAAAAAGGATTACGTCCACTTTTGTACCAAAACTTTGAGAGGATTAGATCCCTTCTGTACCCTTTTAGAGACCAATGCAAGAACGAGTGTGAGAGGTGGAGACGGAGAGGCAGATGAAGAGAAGGAGAGAGGAACACAAACATTCATTAAGGAGGATTGACCGCGGCGTATTCTGCCGGGTTTCTGTCAATTTGTTTTCTGAATCGCTCTCGCACGCTGAAATCACCTCGCGTGCTTTGTCTTCAGGCTTAACGAGGTCAACCGAGCAAGTCTCAAAAGTTTGTGTTTCCCTAAGGAAAGCAAGGAATAGTTTTGGAAAGTACTTCCGATCTAGATGTAAGGATAGGAAAAAGTTATCCTTAAAGAAAGCAAGGGAAGTCAGATCGAATTAATGCGACTTTTCCTTAAGACACAGATTTTAGACAATTAAGACGAAAGGTCCCAGAGATGCATTTTAGCTTGCAATACTTCTTTCTCTAAAAGGACAGTTTGTTTTTGAAGTTATTAAGATTTAAAATTAGGTGAAATTCAACCTTATTATTTACTGAATAGGGGGATGTAGCTTAAAAATTCTCTAGAATTTTTCTCGTCGTACCTATAATAAAGATTCTTGGATAAGATATAAAATAAAGATAAAAAACTGCATGTAGAATGTTTAATAAGCTGCATTATGATTAATGTATCATTAAAAGATAATTTTTTCAAAATGAATGATGCTCTGAACTCGGTTAGAAACGTACACAGAGCAAAAAAATCAGCTTGCGTTTTTTATGTCTCGAAAGCTCGACTTAGGATATGTATTAGATTTGTATATATCATTGTTTTAATATAGGTATTTTGACACAAAATCGGACTCCTGAATCGGACTTCTGAATTTTGATACAAAATCTTTCTGAAATGACATGCCACATTTTTTTCATATTTTGATTCTACGTCTCAAATTATGCCAAACTATAAAGTTTTGTAAAATTCGCAAGAGTATTTTTAAAAAAAATTGCTCTCAAAATTTTAGCTCCTCAATAATACTTGAATTTAATATACATCTCTTAATATCTCTCTTTTTATTAAACTTACTTAATTTCTTTTTTCAGAATTCGAAATTTAGGCTTAATCCAAATATAATCAGCTCATTTTTTATGATTTATTTTTAAATTTGTATTTTTAAATATTTTTTATAAATTTTTCGAAAACATTTTTGTATTACAACCTATGAAACTTTTAACATCATCTTAAAGTACATGTATTTCTAGATATACCTATAAAAATTAAGAGTTTTTTATTCAAAATTTTATAAGATATACATGAATTTACATATTCGCTCGTTTTGAAATTTTGCATATGTTATAAGAGCTAATAACGCCAAATGTTGTTTAAGCACATTGTTACAATAATTTGAAAGTATGAATGATGACTTTTTCCGCTAATATACAATGAAAAAATCTGATGTGTACACCACATGACTTCCTTGTACGGAATATTAAATTATACGCATTTTTTCTCGCATTTCATTTAAATTGATTGGATTGAATTAAATCTACTTCGTCGACAGCGCATAAACCACAATAGAATAAATGTCCTCTCTAAAATTCACTATATTTGTTTACTATAACGACACTCTGAATGCACAAAATTTATATCATTTGAAGAATTATCGTTGCCACATATTCTATTCAAATACTATAATAAAGCTAAAACGATGTATGAAATAAATTAAGCAAACAAAACAGAAAAGAAACAGTTTTTCACAGACGATTTAGTATTTCTCATTCAATTAATTCTGCTCTCACTTAGCGACAAGGCAAAAATACATAAAAACTCAAAATATCTGCATTAAAAATTAATAAGTAAATCTTAAACGCTTATTTCCTCGAAAAAATTCCAGAAAGGATTAAGCATGATTTAATTCGCAATAATAAAAGAAGGCGTTATTTTTGTGTTGCGAAGCTTAGTCTCTGTAGATTGGCAACAAATCTACAATTCTGCTGCTTCAAATGTAAACAAATATGTCCCCCATGTTGTTTAAAACTTAACCGCACTTAAACAGCTTTTAAATTGTTGATAATTGTACAAATATTGCTTCCAGAATTACGAAAGGCATAAAAACCTTAACCGGAAGATAAAAACAACATAATTCAATCATTTTTAAAGCAAAAAATGTACAATTTAAAAACAAAGATACTGAGATTACTGAGCCGGGTAACAGAGTGGATATATATATGTCTTCAGCGGAGTCCACAAAATATTAGAATCGTTACATTTCGTTGCCTTTCCTTGGCTGAAAAATTCGCGCGATTTGGTAAATGTTGCATTGGAACGAAGTATAAGATCTTAAAATGATCTTCCAAGCAGTCCCTAAAATAACTAGTTCTCAGAATTTTGTCCTGGGGAAAATCAATTTTAATTGCCCAGAAAATTGTCAGCTTAAGAAAAAAAAGCATTTTATGGGATGAAATTAATTTAAACCTTTGTTTTATTTTTTTACAATATATTTAACGGATGACATTTAATCTATAACATATGAAAAGAGAAATTTTTTGAATGATTGTAGCGTTATTGTAAGGAATAAAAGTCGTTTCTAAAGCCATGTGTTACAAATATCTGTACAGAATTATGTCGCTTATGATATGCTTTAGCTAATTTTGTTTTTAATTCTTTGGTTTTAATTTTTCAAGTTATAAATTATTTAAGATTTAATTTATATAGTAAGTATATAAATAACACATATTAATTTTACGCACGCATTCGTTGCATTAAAAATAATACAATTTGAATTGTTCCTTAATATTCAATTTATGACAACTTATTCATTTTCAGAAAGCCGTAACATCATGAAAGAATTTGTAGAACAAAATTGGAATGTACTGGATAGGTAAAGCAGGTCATGTAATGCAAATGGTCACAATTTCAAAATAAAGCTGCTGAGCAGACACCTCTGAACTATTCTGCTGTTTCAAATGTAAACAAGCAATGGCCGCCATCAAAAAAAATTATTAGGCTTAGCGGCACTTAAACAACTTTAAACTTGTTGATAATTCTAAAAATATTGAATACAGATTTACTAAAGGCATAAAAACCTTAACCGGAAGATAAGAACAACATAATTCAATCATTTTTAAAGCAAAAAATGCACAATTTACAAACATATAAGAGTAAAGAAACTGAGATCAATGAGCCGGGTAACAGAGCGGATATATATATAAATATATTTATATACGTTTGGTGCTGCCGATTGCAACCAAAATGCGAGGCCTGATGAAGGCCTGATGAGAAGCCAACAGACTTGCCAGACACTGTACAGTCATCAGTGAGCTAGGAACTATACTACAGGTGACTCTACATCTAATCTACGACAAAGGATACTGTATAAATAAATCATTGAGTTCAACCGGAGACGATTTATCGACATGCATGAAGAGAGATTTCCTACTTGTTGGGGGGACCTAATGACATGATAGGGATACGATTGTGGAAGCAGTGAACTGTAGAGTACCAGAATGAGTCAAAAATACGGCATTAGACCATGAAATGAGACGACACCACGGAATGATGGATACCTTATCCCATGGCATTAACAAATAGCACAGCTTCACTCCAAATAAAGACACTCTGGAGAACTATTTCCGGTATAGCATTATTTGCTTTCCCGATTGAATGGTATCTTTAATCCAGATAAATGCATGCGCGAATTCCTTTGTGGTTGATTCCTTTGACCATGAACTATCGACCCCTGAAGCTACAATAGAAACATAAATTAGGTAAAAATTAAGGCAAAGTAACGCAAAGGCTATTTGCCTATGGAAAGGGATGCCCTCATAAGAAAAACTGGCTCGCATCAATATGTCACATGGGGAAAACGAAGCAACCAATCATGCAGCTAGGCTGTTCGCCGGAATTCGAATCTTGGACGAACTACCAGTTTCTGTTATTTTGCCGCTTGGCCATTGGTACGCCATTAGAGACATGAACGTAGACAATGACGATGAAGACTAACAACATGTCATGTGTTCCGTCTCGGTTAGAATATTTCTGTGTATTTGTACTGGCTTAACGTTTGCAGCGCCACGTAAGGTCAGTGGCAAGAGCCCAGTACTAATCAGTAAGCGATAGGGATGCACTCGGTCCACACCGAGTCTCCGTTCCTCTGCCCGAACAAAGCGGAAGTCAATTGTTAATTGTTCTTTACTCACTCTTTGCCCGTTTAAAGCGGCATTATTGTGCTTGAAAGAAAATAATTGTTGTTAAGTTTCTCAACTTTTATGAATTAATATACAGTCCACAACTACCAATTGCTATCAACATTTTGGTCCTAACCGACCCGGAGAAAGAACAGCAACTATGGATAATATAATATCTCTGAACAGGCAACGGTTGTCTAAAAGCGAAAGTGACAAAACTGGAACAGTCTCCTAACCGAGACGGAACATCATGTTTTCTGGAGAATTACACTTTAACCTAGACTATAGTAACAGCCACATAATGATGCTGTGAGAAAACAACGGCCATCACAAGCGATCCCGACTATGTGTATACTCTCAGTAATTTTTTATGTATCAGGGAAATTCCAGAGGTTTTGTAGTTCTCAACTTATTTTGCTCCACGCACCCTTTTCACTATTTCTAGAAGATCATACCCTCGCTCCTTTCCAAAACTCGAAAAATACATCTGTATTTATTTAGATTTAGATTATTTTCTAACGTGTTTTATAAATTAAACAGCAAAAAAGCATAGAAAATATTGATAACTACCAAAACTTGAGAAAAGTGTTTTTTTAATACATATCTATTCATAAACTAAAGCTAAATACTGAATAACTGAATAAAACGCTGCGCGTATTCCCACCATGGAACTATGGAATTTCCCTGAGAACCCCTGTTTTAGGTCACATCTATCTTTCATCGCATTTTTGGCGTACATTATAACAAGACGAGACCATTCCCCTGTTACCTGGAGTGTTGAAAAATTCTTCGCAGCATGGCGGATACCTTGGTGTCTTCCGTTTTCCGCAATTCTTCTTTCCGCGGTTGTCAAAAACATGCTTGTTTCCGCGAAATCATCAGTCTTCATTAACCCCCTTCCCAAACGGGTTACATAGTGAACGGGTTACATAGTTACATAGTCGAGTGGACCTTGGTCTCTCCCAAAATGTAGGAAAGCAAAACACTTTTAGATTTAATAAAAATAATTTTTAAAAGAAATAATCGAAAAATATTTACGATCTCAGATCTTTGCATGAATGAAGCTAATTCTGTATTTAAAAGGAGAGAAAGAAGTTCAAACTCTGCAATAATTTTGGCAATGAGCTAAAAGATAGTTTCCTAAAGTAAAAAAACAGTATTTTTTCCAAAATTCTGCATAAAGGTAAGTTATAATAAAATATTTCAGAATAAATATTCGTTCTGAAATTAAGTTCTAAAATGACTTTCTTTCTCCTCCTAAAACGACTTCTCCTTTGGTCTTAAATGCGCCTTTGCAGTTTTTAATTCTTTCATTCTTGCAAATCCAATAAATTGCATTTTCCTTATTTCTATTTTGAATTCGATAATGGTAACCTTCATAAAGGACTAAAGTGTTTTTTTTTCTTTTGGTTTCAATAATGTTTAAAACATCCATATTGATTAACACAAGATGTGAATATAACAGCTAATATTGTAGCAGAATTACAAATAAAATTAAACTAAAGATTTCGAGAGGAGCCTAAACGAAGGCATGTCTTCACTCTAACAAAGAAACTGCCAAGCTCTTTTTAATGACTCATCGAGACATCTCTTGGGGAGCTGTTGGAGGGAGATTGTACCCTCGCGGGAACAGTAAGAATTTTAAAAAACGCGGGAACAGAACTAATTCGATAACTTCTCCTTCGAGATCTTCGTCCTATGAGGATGTATATTGCCATATATGCAGCATTTGCTTTGTTTAATGTATACATGACTTGTTCTTTGAAGTTTAGCTGTCATCCAAGACGATTCCTAGATATTTAGTAGAGCTCGCTATTCGGAGTAGTTGATTGTTAATTTGTAAATTAAGATTGACTTGTTGATTGTAATTGATTGAGTTTTGCGATATCTTCTAAAAAGTATGACACAACATTTTCCTGCATTTAGTTTGACTTACTATAGTTTGCATCATTGTGCTATTATACTAAGTCCAAACTGCATATTGGGGCCTGATTCATCTGGACGACGACTAGGTCATCTACATATTTGGTTGTTTTGCTATTTAGAGGATCCGACATATCATCGAAATGTCTCTAGGCTTCCTAACAGCTGCTGCGGGACGTTGACAAAGGTTTACATTTTTATTGCAGGTTTTGAAAGCAAAACACGCTTTGGTGACAGTATTTCTAAGATTAAGATTGACTTGTTGATTGTAATTGATTGAGTTTTGCGATATCTTCTAAAAAGTATGACACAGCATTTTCCTGCATTTAGTTTGACTTACTTCTTAGTTTGCATCAGTGTGCTATTGTACTAAGTCCAAACTGCATATTGGGGCCTGATTCATCTGGACGACGACTATGTCATCTGCATATTTGGTTGTTTTGCAATTTAGAGGATCCGACATATCATCGAAATGTCTCTAGGCTTCCTAACAGCTGCTGCGGGACGTTGACACATTTTTTTCGCTGAAAGACATTACTATCCCTTCATTCAGTCAGCCACAAAAATTTGATGATTTTCTGATAGCTTCTTTTGCTGTATGTAGCTTTGCGATAGGGTACTTTAATTCTGGACACCTTGTAAATAGAATCTATTATTCCAGCTCATGGCGATTTAATAAATTACTGATTTTGCATCACTAATGTTGTTATATTTGTCTTAAATTTTAATAGTTTATTTGTACTTCCTATTAGTATTACATGCATGCTTTTCTTTCTAATCTAACGTTTCTTTTATTTTGCTGTAAGTTTCACAAATATAAATTTATTTTACAAAGTTTTATTAAAAACTGCTTCAATAATATCTCTTAAAACAATTAAAAAAATTTAGCATTTTTAATCTCTTTACCACTGATTTTGCTAATTTTTATAGATTTATTCAAAACATATGCGAATAAAAGTAAATTTATCTAACCTCCATCTTACGGTAAAAACAATTCATTTTAATATGTTTCCTAGCTATAATAGAAAAGGGATTAACGATATTTACGGTATTTTATACGACGATGGTTTTCCCTTGCGTTGTTTTCTCAACGATGTTTTCTGCATATGCCGAATGTTAAATTTCGTAACATTTTTGGCCCAAACCTGAACTGTTTTTTTTTTTTTTTTTTTTTTTTTTTTTTAATAATCGAGAACGTTTACTTTAAAAATTGTTCGTGAATAGATGTCATATTATTTGCTTTGAAAATACTACTGTGTACAGGGTGACTTCAATCACAGTGTTTGCAAATAACGACTCGTTTGGCCTCAAACATTTTTCAGAATGCTTTCATTTTACTCAAAGTTGAAACATTTTTTTTCAGAATTCTTCCATTTTTATACTTTTGTCAATATGACTGTCTATAAGTAAGGAATGAAAGGAGTTCTGAACAGGAAAAATTGAGTATGATTGAAGTTACGATTTGATTTTGATTTTCTCTTCCGTTTCAAAGATGAAATAAAACGTACACATCTTGACAGCAAAAAAACAATTCGAAAAGATCAATGTGAACAAATATGAGAGTAATACATGTGTCTTATTATTTGAGAACAATTTGAGCAAATAAAGTACACCATAACATATAGCAACGACAAAAAAAAAAAAAAAAAAAAAAAAAAAAAGGGGGGGGGGAGGGGAAATAACTGAAAGCTTTCAGATTTCATATTACGCACAAAGAAACTCTTTTTTAACATTTTGTGTCTTATCTTTATTTATTAAATATCATGTTCTTCGCATTCAAACCGCACAAAGCTCAATTCAACAACAATATCACAAAATATTTAAAAACAGCATATTTTTAGAATTTTCTATAGTCTCCCCGCGCTGGAGATAAAATGTTTTTCCCCTGCAATGTAGCCTTTGAAATAGGTAATAAAACAAATTCGAAATTCAAAATTCGGCCTTCCAGGTGTTCATATTCGGGTGGAGGATTAGGTTATTCAAAATTGGGTGGCTCAAGGTACCGTTGTTTTTTCGTATTGCGAGAAACATATGTTCACGCAAATTCTTCATTATTTAATTTCTTTAAATATAATACAATGCAATAATATTTGGTAGCAACAATTTAAAAAGTGATACGCCGTTTATAGTGAACCGACGTAATATGCTGTTTCGAGATTAATATCCCTTCTGGTCTAACGCTCCTATTGGCTAAAAAGAGAAAAAAAGCTCAACATTTACATGGGCGTAGCCAGCTCAAAATACGGGGAGTGCCCGCTACAACTAATATGGCTATACTACCTCGAATATATTATCTTAATGACAGTTTAATTACTAATAGAATTATGTAAGAAAATTATGGATATATTATTGCGTTTAATTATCGTATTTATAGTTATTAACATACAAACATATTGGTGCATAACTAATATTTTTGTTTTTCACCTTAACCACTTTCTTTATTAAAGCAATTTTATAAAACATTATAAAGGAAATAATAAATAACAAAAATATATAATGCTAGTAAAAGTACTTCTAGTATTTTACTTTCATTTCTGAAGTACACGCTCACATATACAAAGAAATATTAAAATAATTTTGAAATTCATCTTACTTTGGTTTCATAATACAACTATAAAGATAAATAAATATATGAAATCTATATTTCTATTCCGTATAATTACATAACAAAGATATTGAATTAAATATATAAAAGCTGTAAATGTATCGTTTATTTTAGACATAAAATTAAATTGCAAATAAAAATTAAAAAAAAAAAAAAAAAGGCAAACATTTTTCTGGCCTTTCCTTTTGGTTCGGCAATTAAAATATTCCCAAATTCCATTTTTCGTGGCTGTAAGCTGCCAAATATATCAATAACTTTGTCAATTGATATTTCTTTGGCATAATGAATATGCATTAATGCCAAAGAACTTCTGCGTTCTTCCGTCATAGTAGCTCTAATACAGTTTTCTAATCCTTTCAAAGCACTTGCGGAACGTTCGAATTTACAAGATGTTATCGGCAGTGTAGCTGCTATGTGCAAAATAATAATAACATATCCTTTGTTTAAAGTTCAGTAATACATTGGGTCATCTCATAAACAATGCGGTATTTTCTAACGAACTAAGAGAAAGGGGACGAAACAATCTACTTACATCAATTTGCTAAATATATATATATATATATATATATATATATATATAAACATATGCTACGGTGAAACACCGAAATCTATAGAATGTCGACTTTCACGGGTGAATGTCAACATTCACATAGTTGCTTGGTGTATGTCCGAAATATTTTCCAAATACTCTTATTTCTGACTTACACCGGTGAATGTCGACATTCACCATGTACTAATGGTGAATGTTGAACATATAAGAATATTATATTTCCTTCTCCGTAATTCATTCGCGAAAAAACTCACTCAGAAAACAGACTCAGAATAAGAACTTAAGAATATAAGTACTTAAAACACACAGTACATTCAAAATGAGAAAGGAAAATAATAGAAGTTATAAACTTACCAAATTATGTGATTCAAATCTTATTTATTGCAACAACTTAAACTATTATGACACTTTGAATTGCACAAGAGGCCCTTGCTTTCACAACTGCATTTATTTGTGGAACACTTCCTTTTGGAATGGGAGCGTGTACATATACTCCTCTCTTTTCTACCTACACCAGAGCATATCTGTGATTGTCGACATACACAAGTGAGGGTCCGAATGTACAAGAATGTAAAGAAATATTCGATCTTTCCCCGACGTATTTGGTGAATGTTGACATACTCCGGTGAAAGTCGAAATTCTCCAATTTCGGTCTTTCACGGTAACATATGTATATATACTTATTTTTACTCTAAAGTTCAAAAGAATGCTGTGCGATTATAACAGCATTTTTTTTAACTAAATGCAAGAGACAGAGGAACATATTCGATATATTTTGCTTCGTGAATTCAGTTCAGTTATTATTAATAGGAATATTGACACAGTATGTGCGTTCAGTTATTATTAATAGGAATATTGACACAGTATGGCAAATAAGAACTGTAAGATAGTAAGTACAAACGGGAGTTCCAGAAATTCTAAGCCCAAAGCTGGTTTGAAGACGAGCCTGCTCCGGTAAGGGCTGTAGACTCGACGAGGACGTTCTGGAAACCATGATGGAACAAAATCCTATTGTAACTATAAAAACTAGCTGATGATGAAAGAATATATATTTAAGATAAAAAAAAGATCTTTGTTTGACTTAATCTTAAATAAATAAAAAAAAATCTGAAATTTTTCAGATTTTAAATTACGTCCAAAGGGGCGTTTTTTTAACGTTTTGAGTGTTACCTTTATTTATTAAATATCATGTTCTTTGCACTTAAACCATAAAATTCAGTTCAAGAGCAATATCGCAAAATAATGTTAAATTAAACATATCTTTATAATTTCCGATATATACAGTCTCGCGAGCTGGAGATAAAAGTATTTTTTTTTATATATAACGTTGCCATTTCTCGCTTTTAAAGCATTGAGTTTGTAAATCAAAAATTCGTTAAAGTTTTACAAAATATAAAATCTATAATAAAACAAATTCCAAATTTGGGATTTCAGATGCCTATATTCGCAGTAGGATTTCGTCATTCAAAATTCGATGGCTCTATGTACCATTGTTTTATCACAATGCGAGAAATAGACAATCATTTATGCAGATTTTTCATTACTTAATTTCTTCAAATATAATGCAGGACAACATTTTGTGGCAACAGTTTGAAAAGTGAACCGACGTTTATGAGTCCGACGCAAAATGCCAAAACGAAAGCAATAGTCCTTCGGGACTGAAATCCCTTTGGACTAAAAATAAAGGGGAAAAAACTGCTTTGTTTTTAGAGTGACACCATATAACTCAATGGAATTTGTTTTGACTTTAAGGGGTGTTGGAAACCTAAAATCTTCAAAAAATTGTGTTTTCGGATTTTTGCATTTTCAAATTCTCTACACTTTTATCTTTCTAAAAATACCATTCTCTAATCTCTATGAAAATTAGAATCTAGTTTTAATTTGTCATCTATTGCTTTGATCAATGAGAAATTTTACATAAAAACGCGTTTTTCTCCAAACGTGATTTTTTTTATACTCGATGTACCTTTTCTCAGGAACTACTGCTCACAGGTATCTAAACTTTTTATGGCTTATTTATTAGGTTCCCTAATATTTACTGAAATGAGCTTTTTGCAATAAACTTAGAAAAATAAAATTTAATTTTTTTGTGTGAGAAAAATGCTAAATTTTACTATGCCTAAACAAAATATTCTGTAATTTGCTCTAAAATTCAAAATGTTTCAAAAGCTCATTTCAGTATAATGAGATAGGTATACTTTAATTAAAGAAAAAAATTCAAGCTTGTATCTACAGCAGATTTTGAGAAAAGGTACATCGAAAATGGCCAATTGAACATTGTCGGTATAGGGGTTTCTGATACCCCTTAAGCTTTTGTTTTTCCAGGAATTCTTCATCAAACACAACAAAATTTAATTTCTTGAAACTAAATTAACTTCATAACTTAGTTTGATTAATCTTTTTAAGCGGTATGTCTTCAATATAAAATAAAATTCGATTTTATATTAATTTAACTTTTAAAGAGAGACACCGCTTTTCAACCAAAAAGAGCATAGTAATTATTATAACCATGTTTAGAACTTTTCATAAAAATGTCTCACAATAGATATATTAAGCCACAAAATGTAATTTATTTAATGAAACTAAATATTTTTTTACAAGAAAAATTCTTGTATAAAAATAAAGCTTTTATGAAAAGCCGACAGCGTCATAACTACAGTAAGAATCTCATTTATTCTTAAAATATGATACAATTCCTTTGTTTTTATGCATTATCTTCGCCCTATTTTTCTTCTTCGAAAAAACGTACTTTCCTTACTTGAATAAAATATTTAATTCCAAAGAAAACCCTCAACGGTGCAATAAAAGAGATTTTTCGCTTAGAATAGAAAATTAAACTCCACCAATATAAAAAGAGATTCCGTTTGAATCTAAGCACTTCTCTTGTCATAAAAAAGAACTCATCACAGTAAAGAAAGAAAGTTCATCTAGTTGTATAGAAAAAAAAGGAAACAAATACATGCTGCGAAATAAATAAAAAAAATAAGAAATAAAAATAGAACTTCCCGCCTTCATCATCATATTTTAAACTTATTGAACAAAGAGTTGCTCGCTTTTCTATGCATATGGCGGCTCGAAAACTGCAACCGCACGGAATGCGCTATTCCGAGTTTCAGCCACGGCATATTTCTCTTTGTTATTTGGTAGCCCCTTCTTCCAATATTCCTATCTTACCCATTAAACGGAAATAGTTTCATCCATTCAGTTCAAACTGCGCTTCTTTCGTGAACTACTTGTAGGGAGAACTAGGCACTTTTTATTAGAGTTGTATGCAAATGCGTTGAATAAATAGGGTCTGTGCAATGCATTTTGGGAAGCTCAATAAAAGTAACTGTTTTGGAGACATTATAAGACTTTTTATTTGGAATTATAAAAAAAAAGAGAAATAGTTCGTGAGCTAACCGAAATGAATACTAAAGGAAGAAGATGAAGAGATAAAAAAAAATTGGGGGTGGGTTTGCATATATCAGAATAAAATGTATTTTGGACATAAGTTAGGGATATGTTTCCTGGAAATATATACTTCAGCAAGAGGTGAAATTACCCCATTACAGAAAAACGATGAACATACTAAAGCTACTCTTTTCCAGATCTAGAAGCCCCGTATAAATTTCTTCTTTTGTTTGTTTATGGTGAAAGCGTATATCTAAAAGGCACGGGCTGTCAATAATGCGAGGAACAGTTTTATTTAATGCTTAGAAATTTATTTTCCATTTTGAAATTACAAATATTTTGAAAATTATAATTTCTATAAAAAAATAAATAAATACAAAAGCCTGAAAAACTTCAATTTGCCAATTCTTTAAAATTTATACTGAATATATAATTGTTGATGAATCTGAAAATAGAATTAATTTTATTATGCAAAATATTTTTGTGAATTTATAACAATCTTCTTTTGATTGGTGTGTATACCTGCATAGCCTGTGGAAACATATTACGAAAAAACGATCAAAAGAATAAAAAATCTGAAAGCTTTCAGATTTTAAATTACGTCCAAAGGGGCGTTTTTTTAACGTTTTGTGTGTTACCTTTATTAATTAAATAAACCATAAAATTCAGTTCAATAGCAATGTCGCAAATTTCTAAAATGAGCGTACCTTTAGAATTTCCGATACACAGTTCCGCGCGCTGGAGATAAAAATGTTCCCCCCCTTCGTAGAGTGTTGCCATTGCTCGCTTTTAAATCGTTGCGTTTGTTAATGAAAAATTCGTTAAAGGTTTACAAAATATGAAATCGATAATAAAAGGAATTCCAAATTTCAAATTTGGGCTTCCACATGCCTACATTCGCAGTAGGATTACGTCATTCAAAGTTGGATGGCTCTAGGTACAGTTGTTTTCTCACAATGGGAGAAACATACATACATTTATGCAGATTCTTCAATATTTAATTTCTTCAAATATAATACAGGGCGATAGTACTTAAGGGCAACGATTTGAAAAGTAATACAGCCTATCAAAATCGGAAAACGAAAACAATAGTCCTTCAGGTACAAAGCCTCTTTGGACTAATAAAATGACTTCCGTAGAAAATACTAGGCACATTTAAGATTTAAGCAGACAATACTTTAAATATGTAGAAAATACTTCTCTAACTGCAATATACTATGTATTCAGGGAAATCATAAAAATGCAATGTTTGTTGTCTCTCGCGAGGTTTTCAATTAGCAACACTCACGACTTGGTGCAACATCATTGATTACGACACTGTCTTTGCTGGTTTGCACGGTGTAAACAACTAGATGTAAAAATTTCAATGACCCTGCTGTCTTTCGTTTAGTTCTTTAATATCTTGATGGAATCGCTCGTCTAGTTCATCACTTACTGCAACAAGATCTTTAAAAAAGTATAGGGTGGAGGTAAATTTTAAAAATAAATTTTTATGTTCGCTAAACACATTAGCAATTTAAAAATTTTGGATCATAGTTTCAGCTCGCTGGAGATAAAAATCTGCTTCATTTCGAACAGTATTGCCACTGCTCGCTTTCAGATCATAGAATTTGTTAATAAAAAATTTGTAAGTTTTACAAAATATGGAATAACAATAGCATAATTAAACATATTATTATTATATAAGGTCATATTCTGACACTGAAGAAATGCCACGATTACATGTAGTGTTACATTACATTAAATTTAAATCATGACGTCATATTAAATGTGTCAAAAGTTTTTGTTTCCTAGTTTGGCAACAAAAAAAAATTATTTACGAATTGGTTGCAGGCTGGAAAGACTGAACAGATTTCATTCATGTTGGAATGTTTTGATATATTTTCTTTTTAGATGTATACAGAACTTACAAATTTTGCTTTGGCTGCAGCCTGCTCATCTGGCTGGCTTGCCCGCTTGTAGAATAATAAAAAAGTAGTATTGTTTGTACTTAACACTGAGCCATTCAATTTATAAACAAAGTGAATTTTATTGTTTATAAATTCAATCAGACGATCAACAGGAAGTGTTTGTTTACCTTGACTATAGAGAGACTATAGAGTGATGTTGCCTATAGAGTGATATAGAGTGACTATAGAGTGATATAGACTATAGAGTTTGACTATAGAGTGATGTTGCCTATAGAGTGATATAGAGTGATATAGACTATAGAGTTTGACTATAGAGTGATTAGGCTTTTATGAAGCATAACAGGTGAAACATGTTCAAAGCTTTCTCCGGGACTTAAACTCTGGACGTCTCGAATACGAGTCAGGTGTGCTTCCAGCTGTACCACGAAGAAATGCAGAAAAGAGGGAGAAAATACCTTATATATTTCTCCTTTCAGACGGGGCTGCGGATTAGAGAATTCGCCAAATCTTGCTGGTGACGGATTATATTCCACCGTATTTTAGTTCGGGCGCCACTGTAAAATTATATCAGAATTGATCGAAAGGAAACTGAAGAAATCGGCAGTGTCCTCGCTGGATTTCGAACTCCAAAACTACCGAATACAGGTCGAATGGGCCTCTAGTTACAGATCAAAGGCATGCAGAAAGGAGGGAGGAAATACCTTATATTCGAACAGAGAATACATATTGCACTTTTTGTCTCTGGAATTGATTAATAGGACAACAGCTTCTGTAATATATTATAAAATATAAAGGTTACGTCAGAGTACGAAGTTATATTAAAAAAATTAATTGAATTAGTAATTTTTTAATTCTCGACTTAAGTATTTTTTTAACGAAAAAATGTATTGCAGCATAACCTTCCTCAATCTTCACTGCAGTAAAATTTTCTGAAATGAAGTGTTTATGTTTAGAAAGCAGGAAATACAAACATTTTAACAAATAAAAATTATACGAATTATTGGCATCTCAGATACTTTCTGATACCAAGAAATAGGAAAATGATAAGTAGTGCATTATTGGCTTTTTTCTTTCATTTTTAATTAAAAAAATAAGTCTAGTAATAATTATTTTACTTTTAATCTAGTTCGGAAGTATTTCCTCTTGAATAAATTGAATTTTGAATTTATGACTTCACTATTTTCTTACCACATCTGATTCAAGATTAAATTCATTAAAAAGAGAAGGAACTTGTGAAATCGATATTATATCCTTCCAAGGAGAAACCAAAACCACTTCTTTCAAGCATAATTTAATTCAAGACTAATTTACTTCCCTAAATTAAATTGAATTCTGGTATTCGGGCCAGGTGTTTTTCTGAGTAATTTAATTCAAACCATATTTCTTTCCACCTAATCTTAAATTAAATAAATATACTTTCTTAATAACTTGTAAGAAAACGAATTTTAGCATCCTTTTTAGCATGATGAAATTAAATCTAATTTATTTAATAGATATTTACGTAATCTATTTTATCTAAAGCACAAGCAATTTGGTTTTCTAAAAATAATTTTCTGCATTCAAAATTAGAATGGGAAAAATCAAAGAATGTATAAAGCTTTTAATGAAGCACTGTAATATTTGCTATAATGATTAAAAATCACTCATTGGGAAATTATTAGTTGCTAAAAAATTAGGAAAAACAAAACAAATCTAATTTGCATGATTCTTGATTGATAAACATTTTCGTTTAAGAAATTACTTCATAATAGTAACTGTAGTTTAAAATTTGGAAAACATTTGTTGCTTTTCAGACAACTTTGGCATACAGGGTGACCCAAAAGTCCGTTAACATTTGAAAATGCAATAATTCAAGGAATAATGTAGGTAGGAAAGTAAAAATTCACATACCTGCTTGAAATGTTGTAAGGATTATGTTAATTTTATTAACAGTTAAATTTTGAGTTAAACTTCTTTCCTGTCAAATTCTTAACTTCAACTCACTACTTCCGGCCAGAACGTAGTTTTGGAATCACTCTGAATACTTAATGAGAAGGAGCGGTATTTAAACCGCGAAGTCTACTTGCTGAGTTAGAGAGAATCAGACTTTCTGAATTGCGCGCGTCTGCCTTTTGGCTACTCTCTCTCTCAAAGCTGTTATTACGCTCGGCCGTACTCAGGCCCTTGATAAGCTTCGTAGTCAAATAGAGTTAAGGGGCCAACTCGATCAGAATCTTGATAGCAATGGCTATATTTCTTTAGTTAATCTTAGTTTTAGTTTATTTCTTAGCCTCTTAATTACAAGCCCAAGTGTCGGCTTTTATTGTAAACTCCAAGACGGAGTTTTGTTAAATCTTATTGGAATAATAAAGAGTTGGTTACCCTTCCATCTTATCGTTTCTTGTTACACGAAAAGCGATTATTCGCTAACTAGTTCTTAGGATTCGTCACTTTCTATAGTAACTGAGAAATACGCTAGTGAGAATCTTACAATGTCATGGGTTTTTATTGCAAAAAAAAAAAAAATAAAAAATAAAAAAAAAAAATAAAAACAAAATCTGAAATGTTTCAGATTTTAAATTACGTCCAAAGGGGCGTTTTTTAACATTTTGTGTGTTACCTTTCTTTATTAAATATCATGTTCCTCGCACTTAAACCATAAGATCCAGTGCAACAGCAATATCGCAAAATAGTTTTAAAACGAGCATATCTTTAGAATTTCCGATACAGAGATAAAAATGTTTTTTCTGCACAACGTTGCCATTGCTCGCTTTGAAATCCTTGAGTTTGTTAATCAAAAATTCGTCAAAGTTTTAAAATATAGGAAATCGATCATAAAACAAATTTCAAATTTCAAATTTGGTCTTCCACATGCTCATATTCGTTGGAGGATTACGTTATTCAAAATTCGATGACTCTATGTACCGTTGTTTTATCACAATACGAGAAATATACATACATTTATGCAGATTTTTCATTATTTAATTTCTTCAAATATAATGCAGGACTCTTACATTTTGTGGCAACAGTTTGAAAAGTGAACCGACATTTATGAGTCCGACGCAAAATGCCAAAGCGAAACTAATAGTCCTTCGGGATTCAAATCCCTTTGGACTAAAAAAAGGCCAACCTAGGGCGCTGGGCTGCAAAATGTCAGTGACGCCACATGATAATCATGTACAAAATGAGCTGTAATGAGAAAGGGAATCAGTCCCTTCATGACTTTGTCACTTTTCTATCCTCGCCTCCGGGTGTTGGTCACGGTGTGACGTGGATTTATCACATCAATCGTGATCGGTTTCTTTTTTCTTCTAGAAAATGTGTGGTTCTGCTATTCAAACTGTCAGTGCGAGGTGCTCTGATATGTTACAGAATCGTATTATCCCTAGTCTTGTTGATAAGCACCTGTTGGAAGGTCTGAATTTTATGCAGGGTGGTGCTCCACCACATACTGCTACACGTATCTACACGTCCCCAGATCTCAATGCCTGTGATTATTGGTTCTCGGGTTACCTGAAATCACTAGTCTACATCAATTGTCCGATATCATGAGGCATGCTAACAGGCAACATCCGACGGCAATTTCTCCCCATGCCTACAAATACTGTACGTTGCTGTTCACAACATTGCTTCTCGACTACAGGTATTGTTGATGAATAACAGCCAACATGTTAAACATTTGTTATAAAGAACATAGTCTTTGCTAAAAATTAATTCTTATGCTAATTATTGCTTTTGTTAGCAAATGAAGTGACATCTGTTGCCCGTTTTAATCATGTTTTTTGCTTTCCATAAAACCCGATGACATTTCAAGCATGTGTTTCAGTTTTTATCTCTATATCTACATTTTTCAGTGAATTATTGAATTTTAAAATGTTAACGGACTTTGGGGTCACCCTGTATATTACTGAAAAGAAGTACCTAATGCATAAGAATCTAAAACTCTTTTCCTTTTCAGGCTTTTAATACCTAAAAATGTGTCTTTAAATCAGCTTGAACATTTCCATTTTGCAGAACTTTTGCTGTCCGACTACGTTTTAATCATCAATTTTGATGAAATTTTCCAAAAAAAGTTTTATTACTTTAATTTAAAGCTTATATATTAATCTTCACAAAATTACTTTTGTTATGTCTCCCCGTTCGGTAGAAGCAGAATTATAGCTGTTCGTGTTTTACGCTGTGAACCGGAAGTTTCTGTTTCAAGAACCCGGTAACTGATGGCTAAAGGTACACAAACTGCTCTAAATAAATTTAAAATGAGAATTTTTCACTTGAATACTTTTGGGGATCTTCAAAAGAGGACTTTGAAGCTTTTTGTTTGTTATTATGGGCTCGGGAGCAAGATAAGTTTTGCAATTTAATTTTCATGCCTGGCAAAACTTTCTTTTCCTTCTGTTTGTGTTTGCATTGCATCAGACCTATTAAAAAAATCCAACTTCTTTTTAATCAAAAAAACTTTAACTACTAATATAGTAATTTTATGAAACATTCCACAAATATTCTATGAAATATTGTGAATTGAATGGAGTAAAAATTTAGGTTTATGTACATATCTAAACTTTTTTTTCAGATAATTTTGCAAACGAAAAGAGAGAAATTTCTTGCAAAATAACTCATTTACTCAAACAGGTACATTTAATAGACCTATTACTTCATCACTTACATTTTAATCCATTTAATTTCTTATACCTTAGTAAATATAAGGGACGAATATAAAAGTAAAATATTGATAAATATTTCTATAGGAACATATCTAGCAGTGCTGAAATTTAACACATTTTTAACGCAAAATGTAAGGGAAAAAAAAAAAATATCTCCAGCGCGCGAGACTGTGTATCGGAAACTCTAAAGTTATATGCTCATTTTAAAATTATTTTGCGATATTGTTCTTGAACTGAATTTTATAGTTTAAGTGCGATAACATGATATTTAATAAAAAATCTGAAAGGCTTCAGATTTTAAATTATGGCCAAAGGGGCGTTTTTTAACGTTTTCTGTGTTACCTTTGCTTATTAAATATCACGTTCTACGTATTAAAACCATAAAAAATAAGTTCAACAACAGTATCGCAAAATAATTTTAAAATGACCAACTCTTTAGAATTTCCGATACACAGTCTCGCACCCTGGAGATAAAAATGTTTATTTTCTCCACACAGTAGTGACATTGCTCACTTTGAAATCGTTTAGTTTGTTAATCAAAAATTCGTTAAAATGTTACAAAATATGAAATCGATAATAAAACAAATTGTAAGTTCAAATTATGGCTTTCACATGCTCATATTCTATGGAAGATTACATTATTCAAATTTTGATGGTTCTAGGTACCGCTGTTTTATCACAGTGTGAAGAAACATACATACATTCATGCAGCCTCTTCCTTATTTAATTACTTTAAATATATTACAGGGCGATAATATTTGATAGCAACAATTTGAAAAGTGAAACAACGCTTATCATGAATCGACGCAAAATACCGAAACGAAATTAATAGTCCTTCTGAACAAATTGCCCCTTTGGACTAATTATACTTTGACAAAATGTTTATAATCTGTTCTTACCATTAAGTAGTATTCTGCTAAATAACACTAATAATAAATTTATTTTTACTATTTTCCGAAATTTGGGTGTCGAATGTTGTCGGATACTTTGATCATCCATTTGTTAATATAACAGAAATGGTCTTTTTCCAATATGAAATCTATAAATGTGTATTTCCTCTCTTTATTCCGGGCGTAAATAAATGTACTTTACTTACCTCCCTTCATAAAAAGAGGAAAATACACATTTAGAAGGTATAATCTATTTTACTTTTTAACTTCTAAATCTTGCAGAAATAAGCTATTTCCTTTCTAACATTGCTGAAAGAAAGGCCTTAAATTGTCATATTTTCATTAATAGTTAAAAGTGCTAAATTTCTTCAATAAAATCAAAAGCAATGTAATCAATAAATGATTAAATGATTCCATTTACTTGAAATTTATAAAAAATATTGCCTTTAGATTAAGTTAGAGTATAGCCTTTAGAGTGTTTTAATGAGGAATGCATTGTAAAAATGCTCATCTTTTCCCGATGCTGGTATAATTATTTTGAACAATACTCGTTTATTAGCCGCCCAACCGGTTTAGTGGTTAGTGTCTCTGACTGCCATCCCGAAAGGCCCGGGTTCGAATCACGGAGAAGGCATGGATGTTTGTAAATGTATAATGTCCGTGCGGCATGGGAGCACTCCAAGTATTCGGCTAGCCGAAAGTGCTCTCGAGAAGTTTCTGGTAGGGAAAGAGGGGTGGAAGATCCTTGGACTCGTCCACCCACTCCATCAAAAGTGGGGGCGAAACAGAGCTAAATCGCACTGTCACCTTTAACCCCTTAACTGCCGCGGGCGTATATATACGCCTTGCTCAGCCGATGCGTTAACTGCCCCAGGTGTATATATACGTCCTTCCAAACTGCTATCATTTGCTTTGCGCTGCTACACCTAAAATTATTCGCAAAGTTAACGCATCGGCTGAGCATCTGGGGCAGTTAACGCATCGGCTGAGCAAGGCGTATATATACGCTCGCGGCAGTTAAGGGGTTAAATTGCTCAAAGCTAATTCCAACGGCAGGTGTAAACTTGCTCTCCTTGCCACAAGGAGTTTCGTGGGCTTGGGCTAATTATAATGTATTAATCCTAATGAACAATCGGCAGCGTGTGTACATGTACTATTCATATGTTGTTTCTTATTGTAACTGAATATGATTCTATTCTTTTGATGAAGTTATATTACAAAGCGTGTATATAAAGTAGGTGATTAATTACTTACTACATAACACTCAAAATGTTTAGATGTTCATGGAGAAATTTAAAAGGAAACCTATCCACTATTGATTGTGGTGAATTATATATGGCCCCTTTCGCTTAGAAATTTCAATTTCGTTCAGGAGGTAGTCTTTTGAGCAGAAAGTTTTGAAGAGAGTAATAGTTAATTAAACAATCAAACAATATTTCATTTATTTATATTATTTATGGCGAAATCCACAAAAAAGCTTGCTCTGCCAGATCATTCGTAAGTTACCGAAATGTAAGTTTTTTTTTAATTATTCTTGGTACGTCAATAAAATCTGCCGATTTTGGCGTCTAAAATTACGATTATCGTAGTTAAATAAGTATTCGAATTAAAACTATGAGTTTAACTGCTAAGGATACTGCAAATGTAATATACTTTTCTTCATTTTTATTACAAATGGTACCATAAATAAAGCTTGAATAATGATATTGCGACTCTTCTTGACCTAAAATGAAATACACAGTTTGGGGATGGAGCAGACTCTAAAGCATTACGTGTATCATTGATAGATGATAAAAAGTCATGTGATTGTAAAAGTAAATGTAATTGCACCTTACATTAACGATAGAACGTTTGTTGGTGTAAGAACTTTCGTAGTTAAATGTTATAAAAAAATCTGGTAGCAGACGAAAATTAACGTAATTAAAATATGGTTACAATTCAGTATATTTTCTTGAAATTTACATCAAATTAAGAAATCACTTGTAATGAAGCTATAATGAATTAAATGATATCTAAAACAAATACAGATCAATTGAGAAAACGGAGTTTAGTATGAAATATTTCGAGGAGCATTTGAACAGAATCTTACAACTGTATTGCGTACCCCTTAAACAAAATTCTAGTTCAGTTTCTGTAATGACTTTAAATTTTCACTTTATACTCCAGAGAATCTCGTCTTGCCTTTTTCAAATCCCCACATTATTGAGTTCCACTGACATGAAACGCGGGAAGTACATTTTTCCAAGCAACGGACTCTTCTCGAAAACATCCTCTTCACTTAATATAAATATATATTTACCAGAAAGAAAGCAAGAAGAAATCCTTGGTGGGGGTAGCAAGGAAAAAAATTCTTTTATTTCATTTTGAAAAACCAAGCTAAAAATAAAATATTTGAAAGGAAACCGCATCATTTCTTGCCACAAATAACTTCCTGATACCGTAGTCAGTCGAAGAATTGGTTATATTCTCCGTTCTATTCTCTTCTTTTCCCCTGGGCGGTCTTGGCATCCTTTTCATCTTCCGAGACTGTACGAGGATTGACCGACGAAAAGAAATTTCACTATCTTGCAGTTAAGGGAAGATATACTGTGTTTTATGATGTGCAGAGGAGGTTCCCAAGTTTGGCAGATCATCGCTGCCCTGCAATATCTTTTAAAATATTATCTTCTATGTATTATTTTATTTATTTAAAATTTCTTACTGCTATAAAAACGGACTTTTTAATAAACATTCTTTTATTATGAATCAGAAAGCTTTGCTTTTGATATTACATCTCGATACACACTTCCACTTATACGTGTGTTTAAAATGATTCATTCATATTCAAACACCTTTGTTTTCAAAGTTTAAAAACACAAAATAATTATTTTCCAGTTTTTGAGTGATTTCTCAAAACAACGTGGCTACTTCATTAACAACGTTAAAACGAAGTTTGGTTAATTTTGCAATGTTCACATGTAAAATTTACGTGTGCTTTGCTATTAACTATGCAGAAAAAGAGCCTGATCACTAACTGACCTACAAGACCTTTGCCTGAGGCCAAATATTTTAAAGGTAAGTATGTAACTCCATAACTTTGCGTTTTGCTCATGGAAATAAGGAAGGAAACTGTTGGGATCTTCTTAAAGAACATACTGCTGTCTAAAATCTGGCTACAGAAGTGCTAGTGCCGTTCTTAAACTTATCCAGCCATAGTGCTCAGATGCATGCTTACCACCATAGCACACAAACTTTGGGTAAGTTTAAAGACATCTCATTGCTTGTGCTGTGCAATAAACTGTAACTGTAAGAATGTTAATTTATCTAACAGTTAATTTTCAGTTAAAGTTACTGTCCTATCGTTTCTTAATTTCAAGCTTACAACTTCCGGTCAGAACGTATTTTTAGAATCACGTTTGAATGCAGATGAGGAGAAGTATTTAACTGTGAAGTATTACTGACTTCGTTAGAGAGCCATTGATTCTGACTAGCTCGCGTTCGCCTTTTCAGGCTACTATCTCTCTTAAGCTGTTATTACGCTCGGCCGTGCCTTAGGCCCTTGCTAGCTTAGCGGTTAATTAGCCTTAAGGGGCCAACTTTGTTAGAATCTTGATAACTTAAGCTATATCTTTTTAGTTAAGATTAGTTAAGTTTCTTCGTTCCTGAGTTCAAACCCGAGTGGAGGCTTTATTGTAAAACTCCAAGAAGGAGTTCTGTGAAATTAATTTGGAATAATAAAGGGTTAATTTAGAAGTCAAACAACAAAAATCAGCGTTATATTTTCAAATTTTCACAGTACTAGTTTCGATGGTTTTACTGAACCATCATCCAAAAGCGCAAATGAACGAAGTAAGATATAATGGTAAGATAAGAAAGCCTGCACAGGAGATAATCTACTGGCGCCATCTGTTGATTAAACGAGAACTAAAACATAATTTCTTTAAAGGCTGAAGGGAAAGATGGATTGGATTTAGGGTCGTTAACTAGAAAAGAAAGATTTTTTTTGAATGTGAAATGCCTCTAGAAAATCTAGTTCACCAAATGGAAGATGTTTTTTGAATAATTCTGGCAACAAAAAAAATTGATTGTGATTTTCGGAAAAACAATGTTGGGCAACAGAAGACTTCTGTGTTTCCTTTTTTCTAACACATCCCTCATGTTCCTTAACGCGAAATTTTAAGGCTCTCTTAGTTTGGCCAATGTAAATTAAACCACATTGGCAAGGAAAATTTCGCGTTAAGGAATATGAGGCATATGTTAGAAAAAAGGTAACACAGAAATCTTCTGTTGCCCAACAATGTTGGTCCGAAAATCACACTTTCAATTTTTCTGCTGCCAAAATTATTCAAGAAAGATCTTCCATTGGGGATCTGGATTTTCTAGAGGCATTTCACATTCAAAAATATTCTGTTCTAGTTAACGACCGTAATCCCGATCCATCTTTGCCTTCAGGCTTTAAAGAAATTATGTTTCAATTCTGGTTTCATCAACAGATGGCACCAGTAGCTTATCTCCTGTCTAGGCTTTCTTATCTTATCTTATCACTACGTCTTACTTCATTAATTTTCACTTTTGCAGATCGAAACTAGTCCTTTGGAAATTTGAAAATGTAACGCTGATTTTGTTGTTTGACTTCTAAATTAATATTTGTTCGGCGCGTTATTGTATCTTAATTAATAAAGGGTTTTTAACCCTTTTTATTTTCTGTCTCACGAACTCAAGCGATTATTCGCTTACCAATTTTTAAGATTCTTCAACTTTAACTGTAACTTAAAATTAAACAGGTTAAAATCTTACAAAATAATAAAGAACCAATTAGAGTTATGGGATGACTTTGGAGATCGGCCCCTGTTGATCGTATAATTATGGGAAATTGCAAAAGTCACTTATAATGTGAAAGGCACAACTTCAGTGCTTTTTGATGTTTTTGATATACGACTTATTTTACAGCTTTCTTAAACTTTGCATATAGAACATCTACCAATTGCATATGACATATACATATAAAATATGTATTTGAATATATACATTTTGTATATATTTGCATATGTCATGTACAACTGGATAAATAACCTTAAATACCATTACGTTTTCTTCGCTGTACAATTTAAATTAAATGTGACTTGTTATGTATAGTAACTTCACGCTGCAATATTTTATACATAAGATACATATGTAACATGTACTATTTTTGATGAGGTGTAAATTCTTACATTCATGAACTAATTTCTAGTTTATTTTTTAAGATATAATGGTGTTAGTACTATGAATCACTATAAAACAGTAATTTGTTTACTTCTTTATTATGTTAAAAATAGTTATTAATTGGGTTAATATGAATTACAGGTAGAAATCATCATGTTTATATTATAAATTACGATATTATAACATGTTTGATACATTCTAAATGAATAAAAGTTGTTTTTAAATGAATTAAACTTTTTCATTATCAGAAAAATGGCTTTTGTTAGGATATATATTCAAGTGAAGTCTTAACATATTACAACGCATACTATATACATCATGCATACATAGTACTTTTGATGAATCTTAAACTTATCATCTTATTATTATCAACAGTAATTAATTTAGATATGTAACTAAACATTATAATTAAAAATGATAAATTTTATCCTTTTGCGATGCAGTTTTTCCTAATCATTGCTTTGATGAAACATTTGCAGGTATAATATATAAAAATTAAAACTTTGAAATAATTATAAATTATTTAGTCAATAGAAAATATTAATTTATTCAAAACAATTAATATAAATTATTGAAAGTACAAATGAAGAAAAGCCGAAAACTAAATACTGCATAAAAAACAAAAATTAACAATAATAAACCCTCAATAAATAAGCTATGATTTTAAAAATGAAAAAAGGAACTTTAACTATCATTTTCTGGAAAAGTTCTTTGTATAGACTGGGATAAAACACATGTTCTTTTAGGAGCAAAACAATTAAGCATACTTATGTATAACAACCAGTACTTGGTTTCAAAGTTTTGTCGTGGTGTGTGTATTGAGAATACGGCAAAGCACACTAGGGCTACCTGCCTAAGGGGAGGGATGCCTTTCGTGGAGGACTTTCTAAGGGAAACTGGCTCGTATACACGTTACACACGGGGAAAACCACGAAAACGCCCATGCAGCTAGCCCACACGCGGGATTCGAACCTCGGACCGAACTACCAGTGTTCAGCGACTTTACCGCTCGGCCACTGGTGGGCAGTTTTGTCGTGGAAACAAGTGATAAATGAGATTAAAATTAACAAAATACTGATGGTATTAATTTTTCAAGTGAGCAAGAAATATTTATTCCAACTTAATTCAATTCATTATTTTCAAAATAGTATTTAAACATTATTCAGTTCCCTATTTTCAAAAATTTTTGAAGTCACTGACATGCTAATAATTTTTAGGTAATTCATATACTAAATTTATCACCTTTTGCCAATTTGGACTTCAAGTTGTCGGTTGATAAATTAAAAGGCATTTACAAGAAAAATCTAAATTGCAATTGTTTTTAATTTCTAGTGATCACATGATAATGTCTAGAATTGAATTGAATTTAAAATTTTATTTAGCTAGCAATACTTCTGTCACACTGAAAAATGTGAAACTAGAATTTTAAATTTGTAACTGATATTTTTAATTTGCATACGATTTATTTTTTTTTCTTTTGTGCGAAGTAAAAGAAGTATTGTAACAGTGAAAAATTTCGGGTACCATATTTCAACGAAAATATCCATTTTGACCGCTCTGAATATTGAATATTCTGAATGAACACTACCTTTATGTTTATTTATTTTTGAAATTAATTGTCCATCATCGCGTCGGGGATTGTTTTCACATTTCTGAAATGATTTAAGATTTATGCTCAAATTTTATAAAACAGATTGGTAAATTTAAAATTGCAATAGTGATTTTGTTCAGAAATGCGAAAAGACGAAACGCGATAATTGTGAATATATACAGAAATTCCAGTTCTCCTTGAAAAGTTGCAATATTTCTGTGGAATCAACAACGATTTTATCGTTTTATAACTTTTTTATTGCCCACCAGCGGCCGAGCGGTAAAGTCGCTGAACACTGGTAGTTCGGTCAGAGGTTCGAATCCCGCGAACGGGCTGGCTGCATGGGTGTTTTCGTGGTTTTCCCCATGTGTATACGAGCTAGTTTCCCTTAGAAAGTCCTCCACGAAGACATTGCTCCTCTTAGGCAGATAGCCCTCGAGGCTTTGCGGTAATTAAATAACCTAACTTTTTTATTAATTTAGCGTTTTAAATTACTAATGCAAATTTAATTAATTATAAATTCCCATTTTTGGCTTCCACAATATTTCCAATAACTAAATTTTACTTCACATTTTCTATAAGATAATATTTCATTTATATATTCTCTCTTTCTATCTCTCTCTCTCTATATATATTATATATACCAAACCTCTTACAGAGCTCAGTAAGCTCTGTTTCTTAAGTCTTATATGTTGGGAAAATGTGAATTTTTTTTTTTTTGCTTTAAAACTGATTTCATTATGTTATTGTTATGTTCCTGTTGATGTTTTTATGCCTATAATTAATCTGAGTAGATAGAAAATGGGGGTTCTGCTGCACGCGGTGTGCGGTGTGGGCGTGGCCACACGTTAAGCGCTGCACGTTAAGCGTGCCACATAAGCGCTGCACGTTATCATGATAACGTGAAGTCTACAGCGCTTATCAAGGATCTTCCTTCACTTCTGTATGTACTGTCAAATTTGGAATAGCAACAATAACCTTAAGAAAATACATTCTTTCGCGTATGATTATCAGAGTTTTAGAAATTTTCCATTACTCTATCATGATAAGTGGATGATGCTTTTAAGATTCTCCTTATGCATATATGTAATATCGAGGTTCAGAATAACAACATTAGGACACTATAACTCTTTCCCACTATCCTATCATGATTATTTTTACACATATGACGCCGGAAAGACTAGCTTCACAAACAAGACATGACAAGAATGTATTACGATAAGTGTTGATGAAATCATTTCGTTAATGTATGTTTTAGATAATTTTTGCTATTTAAGAATGCTACGTATTTCTATATCATTCAGAATTGTCGTTAGATTCAAAAGCGAATATGAGGAATATATGTGATACAGAGTTAAATGTGGAATTATACGAAGAATTTTATTCACGAAATGAAGCTGATATTTTGCTAGATGAACTATCAAATTATGATTTTAAAAATATTAGTTTTGAAATTAATGGGACTCAGTATGTTCCACGAAGAAAAGTACTCGGTTTTGGTGATGAAGGACTTAGTTACGAATTCTCTGGAACGAGCATTTGTGCAGAACCATGGACTCTTCTAAATGTAAAAGATTATGTTGAAACGATAACTGGCAAAAAATATAATTTTGCTTTATTGAACTATTATCCTGACGGAGTGGCGAAAATTTCAACGCATAAAGACAATGAAGCTTGTCTCGAACCTGAAAGTGATATACGTATCATCAGTTTAGGTGCAAAACGTCAAATGGTATTTACCAGGCGAAATTTCACATCTCAAAGCGTGGACTTAACTCATGGAACTCTCCTTGTAATGAAACACCCAACGAATCAATTTTGGATGCACGGAATACCCTCTCAACCTGACGTTAAAGATCCTAGAATTAGTATCACATTCCGAAACATAAAAATTTCGAAAATTAAAAAACGACGCTTGGAAGATAATGAGGATGAACTTCCAGAGGATGACTGGTTTGCCCACTATATGAAGTCTGTTCCTGAAAATATCTTCATGCCGAATAATCGAGAACAGAAAAAAGAAAGTTCGAAGTTGATTGCACAGTGAACTCTTGGTTGGGGATATTTTGTGTCCATAAATCAGTTTGAAAACAGAATGAACATTCATATACGTGAATGTGTGGAACAAAATAAAATATTATACTCTACTACACGCGGTGTTGTTATAACTCCTGCAACATGGCAAGAATTTTCCTCAAAAATATATGAATTTAATCTTGTCTTGTCTATATGAGTGCCAGCATCATTTGCAATAATGAGTTGGTAGTTTTCAACAAAGAAGGTGAGTGTATTTTTCAACAAGTTTTTAAACAAGATGAAAATTCTTTTAAACTAAAACCTACATACCTAAAAGTAAACTGTGATATTTTAAAAAAATTGAAAGAAATTATTCCTGATGTATCTAATACTTTATATAAAAGTATTTTTGAAATTATTTTACCGTTGCAAATCAAATGTAAAAACAATTGTTCGGATATGGTAAGTGATGATGATGAACTTTTTAAAGAACTCATAAACTCTATCAAAACTGAATTAAATTCAGTGATAAAAAAGCTATATAAATGCGAAGGTTGCATTGTAAATCATCCTTCACAAACAAGACATGATTGCATTATAATAAGAGTTGAGGACAGAATTAAATATATTGGTGAAGATATATTTTTATGTATTAATTTTAAAAATATAAGAGATTCTTTAAGGCAGAAAAAAAATTGTTCATTTATTTTGTGATAGGTTTTTTGAATCGAAATGTTATGAAGATTATAAAAATGCATTAATATAAGTACAGCTATTCTATTTAAATTTCTGTGTTTGGTTGATGTTATGAATATTTTTTTCCTTATGTTTTTTTAATAGAAATATATTGAAATTTTAGTTTTAATTTTAAAGCAAACATGTATATCAAATGTCAGTAAATGGATATTGCTGTTAATTTGATATTAACTAAGGAAAGAAAATTCTTAAATATGTTTTATGTATAATACAGAAACTTGTTCTTTGGAAATAAATAAATGTATTTAAATAGAAAAGCTTCTTGGTGAAAATGAATGTATTTTTATTTTTTATAACAATTTTTTTAAGTATTGTATGTTTACAGTGCAGTATATGCTTCAAGTGATTCACTCGTGTTGAAATTTTAAGAGTTTATGAAGCGATTATTCGCTGAACTTATGTGATATATTTGCGAGGTTTCTTGAATACGAGTAATCTGAAGAGATATTTGAAATCTCATGAAAGAAACATCAGATGTAGTGTATGTCCTAAGAAATTTAAGTTTATAGTTTGTAAAGTCGCGAAGCTTCTCGTCTTAGAATTTTGTAGTGAATAATAACAAGTTCTTTTCATGTAAAAAAGGATATGAAAACTAATAAAGTTACTTTTAAGAGTAAATCATGATAAAAAATATTTAGTGAGCATAAGAATTTAAAACAATATGAATCTTTACATCGTATTGAATGTTCGGACATTTTTTCAAGTAAAACAGAATTTGAAGAATATCTCAGGAAACTTTTTTTTTTAAATGTTGCCGGTGTCAAAAGAAACAGAAATATGCTGATGATGATGTTTTGAAACAGCATGATACTTCTCTTCTTATAAATTGCATCCATTGTTTACAAGTGTTTAAAAGAAAAAGTGATCTCTTACACCCCATTCGAATGCGACATGATTTGATGTGAATCTTATAAAAACGAAGAAACGTTGACATCGTTAGTACATGCAAGTCTTCTAAAATTGCAAGTCTTAATAGTATGTTCGCAATTGAATTGATTTGCTAGAACATAGAAAATGATCATGTCTTAGATGTACTTCTTGAATATATAAAATTGTAGTTAGTAGGGACAAAATGAGTTATGATGTAGTTTTACACTGAGTTATGATATCGGTGTTTAAAATGGTAATCAATAGTTACATTTAAAATGTGTCGTGAGTGTGAAAATGCAGAAATAAAAGAGCTTTGGCGAATTTAATAAACGCGGTTCAATGTGGTTGATGGAAAAATGTGTTCCATGTGAATTAAATAGTGTAAGATATGAACCTCTTTCTCTCAATATTTAATTATTCAATTGTAAGACAATTAAACTTTAAATATATATGCATATAGTACATGTAATGATTAATATTACATTGAATTATGTAAATAACTGATGATATGTGTATTAACATAGTGAATGTTCGCTTTTATGAAGTTCTAAGCATTACTTTAAATACCATTCATAAAACTTTTATCTCATATATACAAACATGACAATATCTATTGAGTTTTCGTTTATTCTTTGGAATGTATGAAAGTTTAAATATTTTTTTAATTTAATGTAGATTGGAGTAAAATATCTGTATCTTTCTTCATTTCAATCGGTAATATCTGTATGCTGGTAAAGGTACGTATGTTCGTAAGAATTATACTGTGTCACATTTTTGACAATCTTCTTTCATTCATATTAGCTAATAAGAGAATTATTGAAATTAGTAAAGTAATGAAAATCAACATTATTGAAAGAAAAAAACTCTAAAAGAATTTACATTTCTAGAAATATATCAAAGTTCCTTTTCTTAAAAACACCAGGTGTATCGTAGTTTTTATTTCTATTTTGTGAAAAGCTGAACTTGTAAAATAAAAATTTTCTATTAGTGTAAGGTAAACAAAATAAATCAAGAGACAATCCGTATCATGAATGAAATTCAAGTCTTACATCGGATTAAAAAGAAATATTCTGAATCTAAATGTTTATGCCTATTTAGCACAAAATGCGTTTATTTGTGTTATAAATTTAACTAAAACCATTCTTATAACAGTATGTTGCCTTTAAACTGGGTAAAAGTGTTAAGTATATTTTCTGATGGTATTGATATACTTGTCAAAGAAGTTCTAGAAACCTCAAATGTCGAAAGAGCATATGATAAGAATCTCCCTTCCTATCGCTACGTCAGTTACAGGTTAAGGGGTGGCTTGAATGGATGAAGGTAATGTTTGTGCGAAAATATAGTAGTTCTATTTTGAAATGAGAAATAATTCGCTTTTTGTCAATTAAGGAAACTTGTGGTATTATTAAACAGAATGTCAGTGAAAGACATTGCGTTTGCATAGTGAATTATGAAGGTACTGAAAGGTAGTGAAGAATGTGAATGAAAGAATTAATTTGAACAAATAAGGGAAGGCTATCATTAAAAGAAAAAACTGTTCAAAAGATGTATGTTAGAATTAAAAGTAAGATGTTAAAATTTAAAAAGATGTAACAGAGTAAAACCAAAAAATACTGGTAATTCACATCTGGAAAACAGTAATTTGAGTACGATATTGAAAAAGTTGGTTTTAAGAATTTCTTTATGCATGTGATGCAAAACAATTGCTAGTTTATCATGAGTGCTGACATAGATGCAATTAGTGCTGGAAAAATAGTAAAATTAGTATAGTTAGTGTCTCTAAAACATGAAAAAATAATAGTGTGAGCAGTGTAAATTCATTTTAAGTACTGAAATATGACATAGACTAAATATCAGAAAATGTAAGAAATATTTTGGTATGTGTGGATGAAACACTAAACGTGGTTGTAAAATTAGAAATGGAAATTATCAACACACTTAAAGGTAATCGGGATTTAAAACTAAACATGATGTTAGAAACTTTGAAGACCATAAAACTATATGAGAAAGAAATACATTTAGATATAAATGGTATTAAACTGTAAAGTTGTGAATGGAAATTTCTGAGTAAAACCTGTAGATGATCTATTATGATCGAGGAATAAAACAAGTATTATAAAAATTGTAAGGAAATATTTGAATATGAAGTAAATGAAAACAATCCATATCGTTAAAATGAATAAAAAGGGATAAAATGTTGGAATTACGAGTGATGAGATAGAAATAAAAACATTATAATAAATAAGTTAAGCTAGAATTAAGAAATATAAACACAGAAGGGAAATCATGAACGTAAGAAAAGCAATTAACAGTTATAGACTTAAGTTTTTTTAAAATATTCGGTAATGTAAGGAAGATATTGTTAAACACGTGAAAGAAATTAGAAATTCTGTAGAAAATTTAGTAAAAGAACTAAGATCACGAAAAATAAACGTTTCTTTTTAAATACAATTTCATATCGCTAAGTTAAAGTGTGTATAGAATACTAGAATGGTTTAAAAAAAGTAAATGAAGTTAAAATTCAGAATATATTGAACATTATAACGTTAAAAAAAGTGTGAAATTGCATCTAAAATTAAGTAATATAACAAATAAACAGCACGTGCGGGAACGTTTGTGAAATATAACGTATAAGTTAAAAATCAGGGTATTCTGAAATTTATGAAAGGTATGAAAAAAAAATAGTATGTGGAAATTAAATAAAATATTACAAATAAATTAGAAACGTTAAGTATTAAAAAAATGTGACAGTAAATGAATATGTTATTATGAAACAGAAAACCTGAGAAATAAGTTAAAGTTTCATGAAAAACTAGAAAGGATAAAAGTATCAGAATAAAATTGAGTAATAAAAAAAATTATCTTGTAGTTACATTTTCATAACATGATGAACTATCATTAAAGGAAAGTCTTTTTTTTTTATATTTGTTTCTTTTACATTGTTTTCAGAGTCGCGCATTGAATCATTTTAACACCAGACTTAAAAAATATATTTCTAAAACATATAATTCACTTTTCCATTAATAGAGGGCAGCATTGCTATATCATCAAAATTAAGATGCAGAAAATATTTCCTGTTGCCAATTTAAAAAAAAACTAACTTTAAATGAAAAGCAGGAGGTCTACAACTCAATCAGCAATCTAAAAACACCTCAACTCCACTCGTGACCACGCCTCCTAGTGTGATGACGTTGCCTTTGGTCCCGCCCTCTGTGTGACGTCGTTGGCCACGCCCACACCGCACACCGCGTGCAGCAGAACCCCCATTTTCTATCTACTAATCTGTTTGCAATAGTTGTAGAATTATACAATCTAAAAGTGTAAGTGTTGCTAGACCTAACATATCGGCTATTTGTTTTGCATTCGAAACTTATAATGGTACAGTGAGTTAAGCCAGTCGGTGCACAACTTTCAGTATCTTTTTGCCCAATGGGACTAAAAGTTTAAATTTCAGTGCACCAAAAATTTTGTCTTTCTGTTCTCTTATTTCATAGTTTCAGGAGTGGATGCGGTTAGTCTTTAGTTTATGCATTTAGTTTTGAGTTTATGAATATGAAAAACCAATTATATTCAAATTTTGGTATTTATGAACATTTTCTATACTTTTTTTTGTTTAATTTATAACACACGTAATGTAATCTAAATTTAAATGTAATCTAAATTTAAATAAATACATATGTATTATTGAGTTTTGGAAAGAAGGGTGGCGACGATCGTCTAACAAGAGTGAAGGGGATGCGTGGAGCAAAAAAGATTGAGAACTACTGGTGTAAAGCATCCCCAACAAATCCAGCTTTAGCTAAGCCAACAGTCTTTTCTTCGATCAGCTGGGCAGCTGAAGCAGTCGAAACTCGCGATCTCCCATTCTTAAAATTCTAAACTTTGTAGTGAACTGGTTGCCAACCAAAATCTACATAAATTCTGGAATGAGCAAAAACCTCTTGGCGGAAGGAGGCAGAAAGAAAACAATTAAATTTAATAATATTTCGTTAATAAAACGTAATTACATAGACTAGTTCTAATAAGATTATTCCACACACATCTTTCATGCTTTAATTTTCAGGTCGCGAATGGCTGAATGAATATATTTCTAAGTAGTCATCTTGTTATCTGGGACTCATATAAGAGACTAGAAAAGATATTCTCTAATTCTCATTATACCATAACGGATCTATTTTAGATAACCTAACCTAACTTTTTTATTAATTTAGCATTCTCGGTCTTACGGTCTATTCGGGTTGAGTATTAAGGCTTTCCCAAATGGCTTGCATGTACTATAAAGACCTTTCATAAGAAAGAATCTTTATGAATATATAGCTCATGAATAAGCTTCTTCATTCCTCCCATGAGCATCAACTAGCTTATCTCAAGGAGTCTACTAGCTGCTGGATTAAATCTGTATAGCTTTTCTTGTGTTTATGCGATTCACTGTGGTTCATAGAGTTTTCTTTGTTCCTTTATAGTCCATCTCCTGAACGATAAAGATTAGGTTTGTGACCTTCTCATGATCTTTCTTTAGAAAGACTCTCCAAGGAAGATTAAAATCAGGTAAGGTACTTTACTTTCTCCCCATTTTATTGTTAAGTTATAGGGGCAAAATAAGTTTTCGAGGGAAAAAGATTGTTTAGTATTAAACATTTACAAAAATTGTTATATCAAAACATCCATGCACTAACAGCTATTGTACTATAAGGTATTTGCTCCCTCCTGGCCACAAGCCTCCACGGTGTAACTGGAAACATACTCGACTCGTATCCGAGAGGTCCAGGGTTCAAGTCTCGGTGAAGGAAATAGATATTTTCACATATCCTGCTTCAAAAAAAACTTGATAACTCTACAAGTGGCCCCCGAGCTAGAAAAGATGGGGGACGATAATTCGTCACCACCAAGGATTTGGCAATTGGGACCCGTAATCCCCAATCGTCCGTTAAAAGGAGGAGTATACAAGGTATTTTCAGCCTCCTCTCCGTATACCTTCGCGGTGTAATTGGAAGCATGCTTGACATGTACTCGAGAGGTCCAGGGTTCGAGTCCTGCTGATCACATTTTTCCATGTATCCTGCGTCAAAAAGCTTGAAAACTTTACAGTATTTCCAAAAAGAGGAACTATTGTAATAAGTAGTTAAATTGCTCATTAAATTATGTATTCGTACCTACGTAAACAGACAAGCATAAAGTTAGACTGATCAAGAACATATGGCAGCAATATAGATTTATTTCAATTAGCAGTAAATGTATGAAGCGTTTGCAAATGAAAGTGGATGACGCATACAGGTGTTGCTTATACATTCAAAAAAGAAATTGAAACCGAAATATTTTGTTTGATTCACTGATGAAAACATCATAATTTTACTGGTTATCGTTCAGAATACTAATTTGGATGTTTTCTCAAGTTAAGAACAATTTTTAAATTTGAAATCGTATGACCAATAGTTTTGTTTTAGTTTTTACATAAAAAACATTTTGACTTTTAGATAAAAATTATTTATAGATATAAAGTGCTCAGTAAAGTGCTTTTTAAATTTAAATGTATTATTGAAAACATTAAAAACCTTTACTATAGATTAAACTATTTAATTTTAATGCTCACACAAACTTAATAAATCCTTGATAAAATACTTAATTCCAAACGTATTTCAGCTTAGCTTATACAGTTTGCATTATTTAAGGAATATTTGTACTTTATTGTACTAAATAAAGGAAGTAGTGCAATCTCGAAAAATTTCAGGTATCATATTTCAACGAAAATATCCTTTTTGCTTGACGACTGTACGTACGTACACAGTAAAGGGCTGATTTTGTTAAAACATATTGTAAAATGGATTTAGAATGTATTCAGAAGGGACTTTGCGATTTTGGATATCATTTTCACCTTGCCTTCAGGGATCAATTCTTTAAGTAAGAATGATTCGAGAAAATAAGTTAAAAGTATAGCAAACATAAATAAGTTAAAAGTTCGAAGTGTAGCAAAAACATGTAGGTAATTTAATAGGTTGTACAATGAAGCTGGGTGTTGTCCACATCAGATTTTATTAATTAAAGATTTTACTTGCACTCATAACAATGTATAAACTGCAAGTAAAAATTATACCATCTCTTTCTTTAGAATTTGCTAGTTTTCATTTACATTTTTACAAAATGTAACACAATATTTAACGTTGCAGAAGTAATGATCTTGATTTTTTCAACGATCACAGCAACATAATTGAAAAAATAAGTATTTACTGCCTTAATCGTCTTGTTATTAAAAAGATAAATTTAAACAGCAAACTAATTATCTGGAGAATGCAGATCAATATACAGGATGAGTATGCCCATACTGTACATAAATGAAAAAGTTGAATCAATATCATAAACAAAGAGATTCCCGCTAGTTCAGTTTTAGTATTTTATGCATTGTTGGCACTTTACATATATTTATTTATACAAAATATTAATTCACACATGCAAATGAATAAGTAAAGTTTGTAACAAAGAAATAGGTAATATAAAGACAGTTGATATTTTAAGAAGATTTATACTTCAAATGAGTAATGAAGAATCTACATGAATGTGTGTATGTTTCTTCCATTGTGAAAAAACAACGTCATTAAATTTTGAATAACAAAGTCCTCCACCCGAACAGGGGCACTCTGAATCTCGAATTTATTTTATTATCTGTTTCCTATTTCGAAAAACTTTTATTTGCAATATTTTCTAAAATGAACTTTTTATTAAAAAGTCTCAGCAAATTTAAAGCAAGCAGTGGCAACACTGTAGGGAGTAAAACACTTCTATCTCCAGCGCGTTGAGACAGTCTATTCGTAATTCTAAAGATATGCTGTTTTTAAATGTTATTAGCACAATGTGGTGTTAGTCCAAATGTTCTCGAAAAGTGCATGTGTCTGCACATGAAAAAAAAAAAAAAAAAAAAGTCCGTTTCAGCGTAATATATAAGGCATTCAGATTTTATTTTATTCATTTATTTCTAATTTTTTATTTTAACGTTGAAACTAAGTTACCCACTTCGAAAATAAGAATCCTTTTTTACATTTTGGTAATTTTCAAAGTCGTACCGAATTCTCAATTTGGATTTGCTATTGTTCTTTTTATTTATTTATTTATTTATTTTTTTTATTATTTTTTTAAGGTCTTGGAATCTCTGTTTTGCTAAGATATATATGTTAAAAATTTACGAATCGCAATAATGATTTTTAGTTCAAGGATCTCAATAAAGTCCGAATTATTGCACAGAAGAATGTAATAAGCACGCCGTGGCGAAATGTATGGTGATACCAAGAAGACATGGAAACCAAGGCTTTAAATATACATTGTAATAAAAATATTATGAAAAGATGATAGTTGATTTTATGCAATAAATATTACATATTGAATACATCGGTGGCTTAAAAAATGAAGAGTTTATACCTGAATAATGCAAGCTACCTCAAACAGTTTTATTGGCACGCCATAATAATACTGAAATTAATTGAGCGAATAACAAGTTTATGCTTGAAGTAAATATTAAATTCTGCATGTTATAAACTAATCAAGCTTTATCATTACTGAAATATTATATCATTTGGGAAAAAGAAGAATTAATCATGAATTATTTGCAGAATATTTGAAGTACTGTTAGAAACCTTTATTTCCCAATTTTATGCATTGCCTTCTTTATTTGACTTTATTGTGTTCCAAGTAGTGTATATTATCAGATTGAACACACTCAGCTTTTATTGCTTATTAAAGCCAAAAGAAGTTTTGAGATTATAATCATACTCTTTAACATTATTTAAAAAAAAAAAGAGGAATTAACAAACTGTGCACTTCTAATTATTGCTGGTCTCTCAACCATTACTTGAAATTTTCTTTATTTTATAAAGTTGAATCCCTTCAAGTTCTATGGATTTATAAAAAATTTGTCAACTTCAGTTCTTAATTTTAATTCTCAGTTTCAACTTCCAAGAATATTTAGCCATAACTATAAAACGTTTTATTTTCGATTTTACTTATTGGGTGCAGTGTGCTTATTCCTACTTCAAGCCAGGTAAGTGACAAGATATGGGCTGAATTGAAATGCGCAGGTTTTTGTTTCAAATCATTTCAATTTAGAGCTGAATATTTATTCCTATTATTAATTATGTATTATATTAGTGCATATCTCTTACATGTGTGTTCTGAACTTTCTCAGATTTAGACTGGTGAATACTGTTGTCTGAGATATACAGTGTGTAAGAGCAGTATATTGTTGTTGTTTTTTCTGTTTTGTATTATACTAATCTAAGCTAATAAAATGCTTTTTGTAATAAAGCTGTACAGCAGTTAGAAACGTTGTTTCGATAGTCAAACGATTCAAATGATTAGTTAAAGAAATTGTTTAACAGAATGTTGTAATTCCCCGATTTCACACTTTAAGGTTATAAGGTATTTCTCCCACTTCCCTAGCGTGCCTTCGTGGTGTAACGGTAGCACGCTGGGCCGGTATTCCAGAGGTCCGTGGTTCGATTCCCGGCTAAGGCGGTTGTATATTTTTCATCTTTTCTGCTTCCAATTAACCTAATGACTCTACAAGGTATAACGCTTATTAAATGGAGATGCAGAAAATGTTTTATGGTTACAAGCGAAAGTGCGATAGCATAACAATAGTAAGAAAATTATTACTGTTAATTAATACTAGAAAAATGGTGTTCATGATAGTAATGCTTATCGCAAATCAAAATTCAGAAGTTTTTCTGGAAAAAGTGAATAACATATTACTGTGTTGTGTTATCGTTACGTTAAAAATTATAATTTATTTTCACTTTAAATGACATATTCAAAATAAATATTACTCAAATAACGAATGAATTAAAAATGTGTGTTATTCTTAAACTCTGTTCGGCAAAATAATCTTGCCAGTGTTTCTGAAAGAAAGAAGGGGTTTAAAACACATGAATTTCTTTTTATCTGCCAAATTCACTGATAACTTTGGTTTTCAAAAAAGTAATTATTTTGCATTATTATAATATAATAATCAGTTTATGATTCTTGTTTTTAGCGTGGAGTAAATCATATGTAAACATTTTTCGCATCTTAAAGTAGTCTTCCAATTATAGATGAACATGAAGAAGATAGAAGATTTCTTACGTTCAGAAAACAAAGGGTCAAAATTTCTCTCTCGCTCCCCTTTTTTTTTTTTTTTTTTTTTTACTTTGGGAGTTTCTCCTGTTATTTGGCGAGGAATATTATTTCTGACAAGTGTGTTGGCGATCATCGGAGCGAAAAAATAAAGCCAACAACCCTATATTCCGATACAAAGTCAGCCGGAAACCGGATGTGACATCAGGGCTGCAGCTGATTCCGTTCCAGAAGAGGGCTCGGTGGATTGACAATATTGCCTTTGGTTGCCATAGCTACAAGAGCTTGTTGTCTTAGGGAAAGGGAAATAGCTTGTACGCGCCGTATAGCGTAAAATTAAGGGAGTTAAAATACCGCATTTTCAGCTGACCGCTGGTCTTGATGTCGTCTGCGAAACAGGAAATGTGGGAGGATATTACCACCTTCTACAGAGATTAGGATGCCGCTAAGGTCACCCCCGGCTACGAAAGGCAATCTTGTCTTTCACAACCAATCACTATCCAATACGAGACAGCCAGAAATATGTAATGCCTAAAAGTCTTGCAGCAATTTTCTGGATGGAATAGCAATTCAGTTTAGTATCAGCATTGAAGGAAGCATTTTCTAGAATATAAGGGGAGTCTGTTGTCAGTTCATATATATTTATTCACATATCCTTCAGAATTTGTAAATACTCCTTATTATTTACATCCACAATTCAATATCGCTTAGCAGTTTTAGATGCAAAGTAATATTGCCTCTTAATATTTTAATATCGTGTTACATTTAAATCAAGTTATCGTCTTAATTCTTGATGTTTCCTTAAAGAGGCAAATTTCGAGGATGGTCGTATTATCTAACTATTATTCTAGATATTTTATTTCTGCTGATACTTAAACACGCTTATTTTTTATCCTTAATTATTATGCTTATCGTTCTTTAATAAAGATGGGCGGCTGAGCAGGAAGGCCAGTGATCACTGGCAGTTCGACATTTGACCCATGCTCAATTACCGGAGAGGAAGTGCTGACCAGGAATTTCTTCTGGTGTAGCGAGAATATGAGAGAGATTTCCACCAATAAGACATCCCTTTCCGTAAACACTGTCTAAGAATATCTGCTTTTGCGTTTTGAGCGTTCGCGAATTAGGGTAGGGATGTTGTCGGGTAAAAGTCATATTATCACCACCACTGGCAAAGTCTTAAAACCAATATCATAAAGTCATATTACTTTCTTTATAACTGTTAACGGATTGATAACAGGTAATTGATCTAGGATAGTAACAGAATACTTGGCTTATAATTATCTATGCGGTAAGACAAAAATTGTTTTAACTTTCATTTTCAAAATTATATATCGTGGTTCCAGTTTCTGCCTGAAAGATAAGTGTTCTTTTATAAACGCTAAATGATGGAACATTCTATATTCCAGGTAGATATATAAACACAATAAGGTTTTCTGGAACAAGAAATGTAAAAAGCCAGTTTTGCATTCGATTGGTTTTGATATGCTATATCTTCCAGCTAGACGAACGGGCCAACCACTTACACGCGAGTACTCACGAGGAAATGCAATGTTTCCTTTACACTTAACCACTCTTTTCTCTGTCGCTGCTGTCTGGAACAGTCTGCTACACAAAGAAGCAACCAGCGGCTGCTGTCCAGCCAACAGAAGAACAGTAGCTGATAGTGCCCATTTCATAATTTTCCGAAATTTATAATATTTTGTTATATTTACAGAATATTCATTCTTCGGGACATATTTCTTCGATGATGTAAATCAGGAAAGATTCTTGTGTTCAAATAAAAATTAAGGATATGTTGTTTGGGTTTAGTAGTTCATAGATTTGAAGCGTCATTGGGTTGTTTTGAAGCAAAAGACATGAAAATGAGCATTGCCCTCGCTAGGCCTTGAACACTGGACATCTCGAATACCGCCAGAGTGCGCTACCGTTATACCACAAAGGCAAAAAATAGATTGTATGAGGGTAATGCATCTGATTGGTTTTATTATTAATAAACCAGTTATTTTCTCTATATGTTCGGATCTCTGTGCTCTGAGCTTATAGAATAGTTAATATGAGAAATCACCTATTCCCCAACATGTGCAATTACTGTAGTTTCTGAATCTGAAATTGTATACATGTACACGTCTGCAGAAGACGAACAGTGTTCCGTACATAGCTGCGTGGTGAAAGAGCACTGCGTTTTCAGCTCCGCAGATATCTAGAAGTCCTTGTACAGAGTCGCTATTATTAAATTCACTCTACTCAGGCCCATGTAGAGCTCTTTTTAATAAGTGTATTTTATTTAAACTTAGTGTACATATGTTAGACGGCCACTGGACAAAAAATAACTCCAATAAAAACTTAGATCACTTCTAAATGAAAGCCATTTAATTGGATAAGTGTAACTGGATAATTACACATTTTTAGGTACTAAATCTCGGATATGACATCCGATGGGGAAACGTGAACTTTTCTGATTTTCACTTTGCATTATTTAAAGTACACCAGATTTTCTATGTGATTTGTCACTTCTTTATCTGAGAGACCTCTCGCACTTTCTTATAATATAGCAGTTGCCTTAGTCCATGAAATTTTATTAAATTGTTCTGAGAACGAAGCGAAATTTTGTATAAAGATTAGAAAGTAGCTGAAACAAATAATGCATGTGATGAATTTATTACACACTACATTAAACTAAATGTTCGGGGTTCAACCTTTAATAAACTACGAGTATATTATCGTCAAAAATATAAAATTTATTTCTTCTCAACAGATCTCCAAGTCCTACGTCATTCAGCCCATAAGAAATGTATTTTATTTATTGAAAAATCATTAAAGAATTTAAATTCATTATAATTAATGTAAAAGGTGAATAATGCGTAGAGAATTTTGACGTAAAATTAGACATAACGGTCTTGGTTAATAATGTTGGGCTGAACACAAGTATCTTATTTTTTCTTATGTTGCCTAACATGTATTATATCACACACTTGACTCACAATTCCTGTTTTTCCTGTGATGTATTAATATAGCTAAGCTTAACTTTCTATGTCTCTTATGCTGCCTCTCTCAAATAAGCACTTTTTCCACCATTTTCTCCTCTTTATTGATAAATGCATTATTTCCTCTTTTTTTGTTTACCTTCACCTCTTGGCAATAGCTGAGTCTACCCAACAAAAGCCTGAGAGCTTCATAAAACCTCATTCACGCTAGTTCTCCCTTCACTTAATTCTCGACCAATATCAACTCCCTGCATCCTAATGTAGGGACCTCATTAATAATGGATTATATAGACTCTTATCTATACCTAGTGTTTACATCTGAGAGATTTATTCACTGAAAAGGGCCTTTTCTGTGAGAAAAGGGTCTCATATATATTACCCCATGTCTTTATCCTGGGAACTGGAGAATGTGGCCTGAGTACGTGCGACATTGGAATTTGCTGGTAATCTTTCCTTTATGTTGGTTGGATAATGGCTTTGTCATGGCCATCGGTCATATTTTAACGCTCGGAAAAGCCATATGAAGGGTGTGTGTGGTGTCGGTAGAGGTGGTTATTAGAAAAGACAGGCTTTTGGATTACTCAGAAGGCCTGTTCTTTTTATTATGTAATCCAAGCTATGCTTATACAGGGTTTTTTGAAAAAAATATGAATTTCATTCATCAGACTAATGACACAGTGAAAAAACTGTAGTTAATTTTTTTAAATGGTAGCAAATTATGCATGAGTTACACAAAGAGTAATACAAAACAAATTTTGAAAAACAGTCATAATGCAGTTGACAGAAACATATTCTATGATAATTACATAATATAAAAAAATTTGTTATAATTCGTAAATTATTTACAAAATTAAAATACATTTTGCTTAGGAAAATTGCCATTTTTATATTTGAAAACCGTGTTACATAGAGAATCTATGCATGAATACGGTTTGAGCTTATTTTTTTTTTTTTTTTTTTTTTTTTTTTTTAACTCATAGAGATTACAATAGCGGATATGATAATTAAATCATGACTTTATCTGACTTTGTAATAACTAGATATAAACTAATTTCAAGTAGGCATTAAAATTATTTATTCTGCACATCTAGAAGAGATCAAGTAATACTGAATAGTATCCAATTAACCGAAAAACAAAGCATAAATTTCGACGAGAAAATGCATATTACATTAGCCTCAATCTAAGGAAATGAAATGAGCGGGAAAATAGGCTTTGGTATTCAGTGAGTGCGGAGCAAGAGGTCTGAATCCAAACAGGAATAGTCAGTTCTACTTTTAAAACTCTTCATCAAGTGATTTCGTTTTCCGTTCCTTGTTCAATTTGTATCCTAGGTGTTTTTTAGTCTAATATGCGCCTTTTCTGGCTGCTTTTGGCATTCGCTCATGATATTTTTACGAACCTTGCACATAGATGGATGATTTTAGCGCAATTATATGCGAAATTGTTATAATTTTCTCTGCAATGTAAAAAGAAAAAAAAAAAAAAAAAAAAAAAATCTTAGAGAGACAAGATATACCGGAAAAGTAAGAATACAGGGGCAAATGCATTTAGCATTAAGTAAATGGTAGCTTGGCAATTTGGCGAGAAATCGCCAAACTCTCCAACTTTGGTGACATTTTGGTCCAGTTACTGTATCATCGTAGCCAGTATTGTAATTGAATAAATGTAACTGGTCACTATTATCTGCAACCGTAATTTTTTTTCCTTTGAGAACATACAGACTCCCCGTGCACCACATATGTACAACACGGGGCTTACAGAAGTAAGTTAACTAGAACATTAAAGGTTACATGTATAAATAAACATTAAAAATTACATGCATAAATAAAGCGAACAAAAGCAGAGAACAGCAGTCTGGACTTCACGAAAACAGATAAGTTCACTGGCCAAGTCACGACGAACATTTTCAAATCGTTCTGTAAGCATAATCTAGGGCCATAAAATGTAGGGGACGAGAAAATCAAATGTTCCACATCCTGAGGAACTCTTTTTGAACATTCACAGAAATTGTTTGATCGTAGATTAAAACGAAACAAATAACTTGCAAATTTACCGTAATCAGATAAAAACTGAGACACTTTAAAATTTAGCGAGAGGAAAGACTCGGAATTCAGTCTATGGTAAATAGAAGGAAGGAACTTTTTGGTGACTTCAGCATTACAAGATGAAATTTATTCCTCATTCCACATAGCTAAAAGCTTTTTATAATGAAAGGACTTCCAATAACTCTTTGGAATGCTAATGTTGATATCAATGGGTAAATTTAAGGCATCTTTAGCTAAGAAATCAGCTCTTTCATTTCCGTAGAAACCATGATGAGCACGCACATAAGCAAAGCAGATATCAATACCTCTAATTCTAAGTGAACTAACAGTTACTAGGGTTTCGATAACTAATTTATCGCAGCTGGTAATACTGTTCAAAAGTTGAAGAGAAGAAAGACAATCAGAACAAATAAGGTACTTTGAGGATGTTGTCCCATCATCCTGTATCCATTTGACGGCAAGATAAATGCACAGAAGTTCTACTTGAAAAACTGTACATTCATTCCGTATACGGTGTCTAAGAAAACAGATCTCGGAATGGCCTTCAAAAATAACAAATGCAAGGCTAACCTTGTTGTTCATCTTGCTGCCATCTGTAAAGAAAACCATATGAAAACTTATTTCAGCAGTCTCTTTATAATCGCAGAAATTCATGGGTTTTAAAGAAGCGGGATGAGGAAGAGCAGTGAAGGGGACAATTCCATTAATACAGTCTTCCGAAGCATGAGTTGCCAATGGCTCAAAAATATTATTCTTATATGCAATTTTAAAATCAATAGGCGGAACTCCTGCAAGAACAAAAGTAGCCTCATAGCTTAAGGTTCTATAACCACTAATAATACGAAGAAGAATAAATTAAATTTCTTTTGTTAACCTTCTTGGCAAGAACATGTCCCCAAGCACGACAGCCGTACGAAATGAAAGGTACAATACACTGCTAATACATGAGTTTCTTAACATCGTAGCTTACTCCAGAAGTATTTTTGGCAATTCGGTGAAAGTCATTAATAATTTTTTCACATTTAGCAGAAAGGAATTCAATGTGCTTTTTCCATGTTAATTTTTGGTCAAGAATGACACCAAGATATTTAACATTTTCTACAAATTCCAACGGAGAATTATCGAGCACCAAAAAGCAATATTTTGTTCATCAAACGTACTGGGAACAAGCATAGCTTTACTTTTTGAAGGATTGAAAGTGAGTTTATGAGGAATCGCCCAACTGGAGACAAAATCTAGAACTTCTTGTGCTCTCAAAAGAATGTTATTCAAATTCCTTCCTTGGAAAATTAATAGTAAGTCGTCTGCAAATGCAATTTTTAAACAACCGTCTAGATGACTTAAAAGATCATTTATGATTATGTTCCAAAGAGTAGGATACAGAGCCTCGAGGACAGCCTTTTTCTAGAGAATAAACCTTAACTTCGTTCCCAAGCTGAAGCTCAGCAGTCCTCTCGTTCAAGAAGCTTTTAAGAAGGTTATATATATTATGTGGTATACCAGCATTATTTAAAATTTTTAAGATAGATGGCCACCAAGCATTATCAAAAGCTCCTTTGAAATCCAGGAAAATAAGAATTGTAGTATACTTCATTTTCTTTGCACACTGCAAGATATTACAAAGGCGAATAATGGCGTCTTCAGCGGACTGCCGAGGAGTAAATCCGAACTGAGAATCATTATAAAAGCATTTTTGTCTCAAATACCAATTTATTCTGTTAATGAAGAGAGTTTCAAGATATTTTCCCAAAGTAGGCAAAAGACTAATGCATCTAATATTATCAAGATAAGGGGTTCTTGTATCTAAATTTTTAGGAATCAAAACAACCTGAGCTCTCTTCCATTGTGCTGGAAAAACTGCTAATTGTAAACAAAGGTTGAAAAGTCTGTGTAGAAATGTGCTATCCACTGCATGAAAGTGCTGTACAATTTCATTAGAAAGAGAGTCAAGCCCAGGTGATTTGTTCTTCTTGAGATTTTTAATAACACTGTTAACTTCTGAAGTAGAGAACGGACAGTCCATAAAATAAATATAAGGTCCATCAGACTCAGTACACATAGTTCTATGAGAATTTCTATCATCACGCGCATTATCTCTTGGGAAATTCTATGTCATTATAGCAACAATTGTATCACTCAAACTCGAAGTAACACTACTGCCATCCGGGAGTTTAATTCCCGAAATCTCAATCCTTTTCGAAAAATTGGTCTTAACCCCATACTTATATATAGATTTCCAGACATTGCAACCGTAATTGCAACCGTAATTGCAACCGTAATTCAACCGTAATTGCAACCGTAATTCAACCGTAATTGCAACCGTAATTCGACCCTTCTTATGCCTTCCAACTCCAACAATTTCAAGAAGCAGAAAGTAGTAGAACTATCTCAGCGGCCGAGACTATATAAGACCGGAAAAAATGCTTTTGTGCCTTATTTCATTCTTTGCTATAGGTCGCGCTGGCATCGTGTCAGATGTTACACCGCTTATGTATTTTTCATTTTGCCTGATGTTTGTGGCAACAGATAAAAGAAAACCATACATCTAGAATTCGATGATCTACGAAAATATTAACATGTGAAAAGTTCTGACAGTGAATAAAATCTAAATGTTATTTAATATTGCGTCCTTTTTTTGTCATGTCAAAACTCAAGTGTTTCCAGGTAACTATAAATCCAGGAAAGTTAACGGTAAGCTATATTTATTGAAATTACCGGAATCCAAATGCTAAGAAGTAATTCAGAAATTATCTTCTAGTGCGTTACGGTAAGAAATTTCAATGGATGAGTCAAATTAAAAAAAATATGTCCGAGAAGATGGTAAAAATAAAGTAATACTATTACTGTGCAGGGTTGTGATATATTTCTAGTAGCTTAGATATAACTGCAAACCACGTTTAGCTTTAAAAACCAAACGCTCAGATAATTCTGAAACCATTTTTCCTAGATCCTATGACAGTGCTAGGAAAGGAACCTTTGGAAAGAAAGCGACACTCATTACTCATTCCCCAAAAAATAATAGAGGTTTTACAAACAGGGTATTAAATCTCGACTAAAAATTTAAATGCTTAAAATTTGGGAAGTAAGATGGAAAATTGCAGATGTAACATCAATTTATGTTTGAGACCTTTATAAAGGGGAAAACTACATGTGTAATACCTCAGTATAGTGTTATTCAGTTGACGGCTAATAGCAATAAATTTCCTTCTTGATTCTCAGTGCCTATTTCGCGAGACAGTCAAAATGCAGAGGTAGCCAGATAGCAGCTATTACCGCAGCTCTTTATTTTATTTCGAATTCCTTAAATAAATTTCATAAGTAGGTAGTTTTTCCCATAAGAGGTACTGATATCATTTTTAGCTGTTATGCTTCAAAATGGAGCCTGTACAATAATGCCCAGAGAAATTATGAAGTCAATTATAGGTAACGAAAAAGCGGCAAATAAGTTACCTATCAGAGTATGCTTCTGCACTCATAGTAACATACGCTGATAGATATTGCTTAAAACTGAATGCATTTCAGTATTTTATAAAATACTAAATTATATTAGCAGTACTTTGAGACTGTTATAATATTTTACTTTTAAGTAAGGTACATTGCCTGCTTGACTAGACTAAAAACTAAATTTTTCAACAATGAAATCTATTCCAGGCAAAATTATTTTTACATCTCTGTATGGATCTGTAAAGGTAATGGAAATAAAAGTAATTGGTCAATAAAAGTACACTGGTGTGCAAAAATTAAGGACGAAGTCGAAAAATTAGCATATCAGCTGAACGAAGAGGCAGAGCGGACAGAAAGACCAATCAGGAGATTAAGTAAGGTGATGTACGGTAGCACATGCGTAGATATGCAGGTAGACGTAATGGGGGAGTGTCTGAGTAGTATAAAGCATGTTGTCGGTGTAAGATCAGTATTTCTGGCAAAGAGATTGCACGCCGTAAAGCAGTTAAAATCCCACCGAGTTGCTGCCTCAGCGAGAAATGGCGAATAATCAATCTGTTAGACGACATCTGGATGCTTTTACCCGAGGTCGAATCACTGGGAAGTTGGAGGAAGGCCGAAGTGTGACAAGTGGGGCTGCAGAGTTCGGAATTGCTCACAGCATCGTTTCACGACTTTGGAGACAATTTCAAAATACAGGAACAGCTATCCGGGGGTTTAGTAGTGGTCGTCCACGAGGAACCACACCCGCAGATGACCGGTATATTGCCTTACAGGCCACAAGAAACAGGCGGCAGACAGCGGGAGAAATCGCTAGACACACGACACAGGCGACTGGACGACCGATATCGCGTTTTACCGTGGCCAGAAGACTGCACGGTGGTGGTCTGTTTGCACGACGCCCTGTACGGTGTGTACCTCTAACGCCTGCCCATCGGAGAAGGCGTTCTCTGTGGTGCCGGGAACACCGGAATTGGAGAGACAATGAATGGGGACGAGTACTCTTTACAGATGAGAGCAGATTCAGTCTGAGTAGCGATTCTCATCGCATATTTATCTGGAGAGAGCGGGGAAGCAGCAATCATCCCTCGAACAACATTGAAAGGGGCAGGTATGGAGGTGTTCTCGTTTGGGGAGGCATCATGCTTGGTAGTCGTACAGACCTTCACATCTTTGACGCAGGTTCAGTGAACGGGACCCGTTATTGTAACGAGATTCTTCTTCATTATGTGCGTCTTTTTAGAGGCGCTATGGGTCCACAGTTCCTTTTCATTTGCTTTGTACAAAAGTAACTTTGTACAAAAGCTTTGAAAGCTTTTGTGCAAAGTTATATTGAAAAAACCGTCTCGTCCTTAATTTTTGCACACCACCAGTGTAGTCGAATGAATTAGAAAATTACCAGAAATTCCTACTTGAAGGCATTCCTTCCTTTAGTTTGATCGTCGCTGCGTGTGTACAATAATAAATTAATAAAAATGTTGAAATGATGTAAATAATTATTATATGCTAATTTAAAAACATTTTCCCATGCCTCTACCAGCTACAGAAATCAAAATGCGACTACAGAAGTTCATGTTATAAGCAAGCAAATGTTATTTTACGCTTTTCATTTTAAATTTAATTTAAATCTCACGTAATAAGTCAAAAATTCTATACTATTAACTTTATTATGCCACCCAGACCAGACGGGAAGTGTTTAGTGATTCTGACTGCCGTACCGATAGGGCCCGGGTTTGAATCCAGAAGAAGGCATGGTTGTAAATTGTCTGTCCTTTCATAGGAGCAACGGTGTCCCACTATTAGATTCCTCCATAATAAAGTGATCATCGCTTCCGACCTTAGTAGTAGCCAATGTCTATGACGACCTGTGTTACTGGAGGGAGGAGACATTTTATTATGAATGTTAATATATATATCATTGAAGACAGAACGGGATGTGACAAATTATTCCAAAGAGTACAAAATATACAGAAGTAAAAAGAATACATTCAGAGTCATGAAATAATAAGGAAACAAATAAGTTGAATTTTTTTCTAAAATATCAGAGACATAGGTAAAAAAGCAACTACACGATTCACTAAACAGAAATATAAAAATTTGGTTTCTACGAGTATTTACAAAGAAGAGGGGAAATGCAAGTTCAACGCTCTCTAAAAGTATTTTACGCTTTCTTAAGTTTGAATATAATTAAAGGAAAACAGGATTAGTGGTCGGGAAAAAAATTGCAGTTTTTATGTTTCTGTTTAAGGTTTTTTACTCCTCAAAAAAGTCTGCTAAAACTTATGAATGAGAAAATCAGACCATAACGCATTTTTTGCTCGAAATGTGAGATTTAAAAAGCCGCTGCAATAAACAAATATTAATATCTCGAAAGAAAAAAAAATTAAAGAACAACTAAATATTAAGGAATAAATTCTAAATTGTAATAGTTTTATGTATAAACAAATAAAACTATAGTAACAAAAATCTGTGCATAATTATCTCTCAATTTAGTACAAAAATAAAAAAAGGAATAAAAAATTTTAATGTTAATTTTTAATTCATTTTGAATAGATGATGTTAATAATAAAGGAAATGCTATAAATATTATAAAATATTTCCTTCAGCTTCTAATTTATTCATAAACTCAGAATCTCAAAGAATTTTTTTTTTTTTTTTTTTTTTTTTTTTTTCTGTATGCTTTGTTTAAATATATTTTCTGGTATTTTAGTTACAATTTCTGTTAGTGATAATCAAGTTTCGCATTACGAATAATTGAACGGTTGCGTATTTAATTTTATTTAAAAATGAGTATTTAATTTTATTTATTTAGGTTTCACTCACTTGAAATATTCACAAAATTGCAAAAGAAATTGTTTTCGTGTAATGAATTTATTTCAAAATTGAAACCTTTAAATATTATTCAATTAAATGTTACGTATAAGTTTTAGAATGATATATTATATAAATACATCTTGTAAAATTCTAACACTATTTTTCTTCTACTATTTCTAACTATTTTTCTTCTAAAACAAAATGAGAGATTCTTTTCAGGTAACATTTGATTTATTATTAGACCTGAATAATAAAGAATCTGCATGAACGTAGATATGTTTCTGAATCTGTGAAAAAACGTCGGTACCTAGAGCCATCAAATTTTGAATAACGTAATCCTCCACCCAATTATGGGCACGTGGACGCCCGAATTTTGAATTTTGAATTTGTTTTATTATTTGTTGCATATTTTGTGAAACTTTAAAGAATTTTTGATTAACAAACTCAACGATTCCATAACGAGCAATGGCAACACTGTACGATTAAAAAAAAAAAGCATTTTTATCTCCAGTGGGCGAGGCTGTCTATCAGAAATTCTAAAGATATGATCTTTTTAAATATTTTGCGATACTGCTGTTCAACTGAAATTTATGGTGCAATTGCGAAAAACATATTAAATAAAGGTAACATACAAAAAGTTTAAAACGGCCTTTTGGGCTTAATATAAAATCTGGAAGGTTTCAGATATTTTTTTATATTTATTTTTTTGTTCATTTCAAAACTGATGTGTCTCAAAAGACAGAACGAATAATAATTGAACAAAAAAGGGTCAAAATCTAGGCACCTGACATTTTAAGGCATTTCACCAGTATAACTTTAGATTTCCCCAAAACTAAGTTATTAACAGCCATTTGCTTACTTTTATGCATTATATGTTTTCAACAACTTAGTATAAACTACAGGAAAAAATGACAAATAAATACAAAATCAAAGGGAGTGTATTTACAATATTCCAGGTTACTTTTTTACGCATTTTCAACGTGTCCCTTCCTAAACACTATCTAGTGTTCCTAAACACTGACCTGTATATGTTTATACGGAAGGAGAGTTGATTGTGCTACACTAAACATTGCACGTTTTATGCATTTAGAATATTTTCGTTTGTTGTTCTAGAAAAATGGTAGATTGTGCGCAGTACTTTCCGTTTTTTCCTTTATGCATCCAGTGGCTTAGACTGTCATCTCATTGCACTCCGGGTGTACAGTTTCGAGAGTCTGACACCAGGTTTAGACATGAAACTTCAAATGAAATAAAAGTCCCCAAATCAGCCATTACCAATTAAAATATTGGTAATGCGTGGAGTAGGAGATGAAAGTTGTCAGCGATGTTCACATCTTTTTGAATAATTAAGGTAGTAAAAAATAAGTCACTTCCTACTTAGGTCAACAAAGAAAATTTTTATTTTAGTTACTTTTTATTAACATTATTAACATTTTTTCGTTTTTAATTTATGAAGCTGATGGTGGTCTATAATTTCTCATTCTATACATCCCTTATAATGCTTCATTATTGCAAGGAACCTTTCCAGAGAGTTTCGAGCAGTCCAGTTCTTCAATTAATATGATTAATTCTAACGATTTCATACGACTCAAGGCAACATATGCTTGACCTGCTGCGAAGAGATTTCGTCCTAGATATATCACTGCATAATCTACAGTGCTACAGTAACTACAGTGCTTACTCCATAATCTACATTATTTCGCAACTTACTTTGCGAAGTAATAGGACATTACATCCTTTTCAACCAACTCTATAAAACTACAATTCTTTAATTCCATACACTATAAAAGTCTTTAGAACTCTTTCTTACTGTTGCCACTTATTTTTGTTAAATATTACAAACCCATTTATCACAGTCATGTACTATTATTTATAAGTTGTTATAAAATTAATTTTTACAGTACGTGAGAATTCCTAATAAATGGTCATTATTTGTAAAGGAATTTTGCCTGGAATTGATTTAATTATTGAAAAATTTAATTTTTGGTATGTTTTCCTGTGATTTTTTAATTAAATTGGGGGCATTTGCGTCGAAGGTGTTGTTTCTTATATTGTCATTTAGCTAGGGGTTTCTTCGACATGCGTAAGTTTAGTTACTGATGAATGATTTTTGCTTTGTGCTAATACTTTGTGCTAATAATTTGTATTTTTAGTATATTTAGTATATTTTCACATCTTCGATAGGAACTTCCATGACTTCCAGAGTAGTTACAGTAGGTTATAGCTTCAGTGTGTTTCAGTTCGCATTAATTGAAATATGAAGTATGGGATGTTGCACATTACACGCAGTATGACTGCAGTCTACAGCTTTCAGACGCATGCGCAGAGCTTTGGCAATTAAAGCACTGACAAATGAAGTTTTTAGTGTTAAATTTATCGATTTCAAATTGAAATTGTAACAATCTATCAGATGAATGTATATGATTAATATTGGGTGTGGTTAATGACTTGGAGGGGCCTTCGGAACGTAGAGCTTCGAACGAATGTAGCTTGAGCTAAACCATAAATCCGTATCAATTTTCTTGTTTTCCACATTTGATTATCAAAGGCATTCCACGTATTGATAGTACTTTCTTTGTCGTTATAATACTATGAAATTCTAATCACCAATACTTTGTGCTAATAATTTGTACAAAATAAATGTCTTCCTCTTAATGCTTATTCATAAAAACGTATAAGAATTCTGGTTATGTAGAAATGAATTTTTCCAGCTTTCTTACATATGCAAATTTATCCCGACTTCAAAAGACTGAGTTCTTTCTTACTTAAAAGCAAACAAATAATGTGTCACTTTTCGTTAAAAAAGTCTAATAACCACTTGGATGAAATATTTATTTTCCTTCCTTTTGCAGACGATCAAATTCTTTCTTTAATTTATTGAGAGAAATGTAAATTTCATGTTTGAATAACTCTGCTAAATTATATATATGTATATTGCTCTCTTTTACATAATATAAATACAGGAGTAAGATATCCAGCAAAATGAAATAGAATTCATTTTGAAAGTATGTCTTTTCAGCATAAATATTTAAATTGTTTCAACGAGTAACTGCATTTTTAATGTGTATGAAAGTTTAGCTTTTGTAGGCATTTCTTAGAAGGTATTTAATTTCGGATATAAATATATAGAGATGTGTTTGGATGTAAATACAATTATTAGCAGAATTTTAGAGAAAAGATTTTATAAGAGGAGGAGATTTAATAAAACTACCTTGAATATTATTTCATAGAATATTGTTTATATGTTCACTGAAAAGAAATAAATAATTAAAAAAGAAAGATAAACAAAATCTGAAAGGTTCCAGATTTTATAAATTACGTCCAAATTGGGCGTTTTTTAACATTTTATGTGTTACCTTTACTTACTAAATGTCATATTCTTCGCATTTAAACCATAAAATGTAGTTCAAGAGCAATATCGCCAAATAATTGATATATTGCTGCTTAGGGGAAAAATAAGCAACGTTCGCCGTATTCTGACTGTGTGTGAAAACTGATTGCTGGATGCTGTCAGAAGAAGGCTGTCACACAAGGTTTGCAAAGTTGCATATATCTAACATGGTGTCAATACCATAATTTCAAAGTGGTATGTGGGTGGCTACCTTGGGACAACGAGACACACTTTTATTTCAGCAGCACTGGCTGCTTAATGCACCATGTTTGATACACTGCTGCTTATGTGAAAAATAAGCAACATTTGCCGTATTCTGACTCTGTGCGAAAATTGATTGTTGGATGCTGTCAGTAGAAGACTATCAAGCAAGGATTTTCTTTGTTTTAGAGGTAATTTCGGGATACTTCCTGGAAATTACTTTTCCAAGCCATTGAGGAGAACATCTGTGATTGTGATACAAAATGCATGATTTAACAACGGCTACAGCATATTGAAGGAAAGTTTATTATTTGGTCTTCAGCACTGCTTAAAAGGTCTTCATTGCAAACGAGTGTCAGCCGAATTGGCTGGATAAATCGGGAAAAAGAAGGAGGCAGGCCTGACAGTTTCCAAGTTACTACTTTTATTAACGTACTATATACTAATTCTCTGTACATTATGATTATTCTTAAGAACAATAAAAATATAGAGAAAATAACCATTTCTTGCCAAAAGGTTTGGTAGCCTTCATTTTAATCTAACCTTCTCTCTTATTTAAATAAAGGTTTTATTTCTTAAACTGCCGGCTAGATGGTATAGTGATTAGAGGAGCCTACTGCGGTACCGAAGGGCCCGAATTCGAATCTTGTAGAAGACATGGATGTTTGCAAAGGTATAGTGTCTTTGAGACATGGGAGGCACTCTAACTGTATGGTGAGCCGAAAGTTCTCTTGTATGGACTGGTCATGGAAGTAAGAAAAGACTTCCTACAAAGAAAGTCTATTTAAAGAAGGAAAGGATCCATAGACGTAATGTAAACCAGTTTGTCTTCTACGTCGCTAGAAAGAAGAGGGACAATTCGCCAAGGGATTTGGCAACGGAACCTCCTGGCGAGAAATTTCCCCTTTGTGATGTACCTGGCTGAGATTTTCAAACCTCCGCCTCGTATACAGGAAATTGAGGAACACGGGTTAAGTTGAATCGTTCTTTGACTTTTCGCGATAATTTAAATTCGAATTTTTGTGCTTTACTAGTTGAACTTGCATTATCCATATCGCAGTTTGATGTCTGATTTTATATCTGTCAGTATGTAGGGGGAAAAATGGAGTCACACAGCTTTAAACTCTTGATAAACGTAACCGTCGAACCTGTTCGAACTTCGACATCAACTTCGAGCTTTGGCGCTTTTTGGCGACAGATATTTCCCGCATGCGCAGTTGTGTTCCTTTTCGTTCGGAGGAAGCCCGTCCTGCTGCTGAGAAGTTTTCCTTCTTAACAATACATATTATTTGCTTCCTACCTCCATGGAACTGGTCATAGAAGTAGGAAGTTAGATGGAGAAGCCCTAAACCGGTTTTCCCATACCCTGCTTTGAAGCACTGGCGATCTCTTCTTTGGTGAACAAAACATTGGGTAATTTACCATTGAGTTCAATGGGTTTTGACACGATCGGATGTAAATATTTTGTAATTACGTCGTAAATATGCATATAAATGTATATATTTTCTTTTTCTGCAATACTTCAGAGGCCTAAGTATATGAAAAGAATACATTTTTAAACAACATTTCACTCTGAACGGAATTAAATGCTATACTTTTCACAGAACAGTTTGCTCAGAATAGTTTAATTTGAAATATTTTCACAAGTTTTCGTTAATTATATTAGAAAAAAAATTAAGGTAATTCGATTTGATTCGGTTAAAGATTACAAAAATTAGGATCAAAGTTTATTGTATTATTAAAATTATGCATTATTTCTTTTCTATTTATAAAGCTTCTTCCTAAATTACTTTCTCAAATATGACATGATTTTTTAGCTTCTGAGGGCATCTTTTAAATCTAAAACTATAAGTCAGTTTATAATTAATGCTCTATTCGGTCCACCTTTTAATTTAATAGTGAAATATTTTAAATAGTACTTAACTTTCTCTGAATATTTCTGAAAGGGAATAAAATAAGGATTATTTTTTTAAATATTATTTAAAACTTGTACCTGACTTATATAAAGGGAATATATGACTGATAAGGGGAATAATTCTTTTAATTTATACTTATTGAATTTTTTACACTTAATTTCAACAATACATATTCCAAAACTCTTCTTTATTACTTTCTTAAGTACGCATCTCATAGAAATTGCTTTACAATACCTTTTAACAGATTGCTTTCCAGTAAGGACAATTCTTGCTTAAATAGTTTTATAACGTATTTGTCAACAGGATGTCAATTTATGTTTACAATTCAATGTTAAGGTTATTATACATTTAGAAAATATTTATAATCATTATAAATTTAGATGCATTTACTAATTAGATTTCTTCACAGTAACTTTCACAGTTATTTATGAATGAATAAATCCTTAATTTTAAATATGTTTATAAATAATTGAATAAATATTTACGTATTTTGTTAAAGGCGGATACATGTTTTTTTGGAAGCACATGCATAAATACCCCCCATACATATTTCATATTTTTCATTTCAGGCATGTGGAAATCTTTAATTTCTGTGCATTCACTATATTTTTCGAGTAAAAAATAATTTACACTAATTTTAAAAAGTACATGTTACAATAATATGTGGATGTGAAAAAAAATTATTTTATTTAAAGCATTTTGGCGTTTGGAACATAAAATAAAAGTAGCGAATACTGTGTTAAGGATATCGAAAAATGTATACAATTTTAAAGGTACGGTGAAGTATTTTTCATTAAGCATAACGTTTTTGCTAAAATCTATATTTCTGTAGTTCAACAGCTTAGAATTTTATAAAACAAATTCATAATCAAAATCGCTGTTGTTAGTTATCGAAAAATAACCAAGATGTGATTTTTGCGTAAATGTCGCTAAACTATACAAATTGCTATTATCCATCATTCTAGGAATGTTTCTTTTATGCGGAAGTGTCCCGTTTTTTGATTTGTATGGAACTGTCGTGTGTCGAAATACGATCAGAGCGCTGTCAAGCGAGTTTCTGAATGTAAATAAAAAAACACTCCATCTGGTGACCGAAGCTTCGGAGCAGTGCTTCACTTCTAATGCCGGTTTGGCCACTCCTTCCTTTTTTACCTCCATGGGACTGGTGGCACGGGAGAGGGGTAGGAGACTCTCGAAACCCTGTCGTTTAAACATTGTCATTTAAAACTGGAGGGGGGGATAGAAGGTCCAACCTCCTTGAGGCTCTGGCAACCATTCTTCCATAACATCCGCGAACAAGACAGCAACAACAACATATCTTAAATCTTTTTAGAAATCTATTTGTTTATTTCCTCAACATTTCATAACAATTTGACGAAATATAAGAAACAATATTTCTCTTAGTGTAATTTAGAATTCGAAGGTTTAAAATGCGTTCTTGTTGGCAAAGTATGCCTAAAGATACTTGTGATGTGTATGTTCCGTGAAAGCACAAATGTGGTCTTGCATTAAATTCGCTACACAAATACATAATAAAAATAACATTTGCATAGACAGTTCATCCATCATTTCAAGTAGTTTGTTCGAGTTATAGAGAAAATTCTTTCGATGATTTTCCATGTAATTCATTATCTTGTTTAGTTTGTCATAACGGTCTTCCAAATGTGGAAAGAGAATTTGGGAAATATTCTGTGAGATAAACTAAAAATAAAACATTTCTCTAAATAGAGAAGATTTTTTTTAAAGATAGAGGTTTTTTTTTTAAAGATGTAGCTCAAAAGTTTCCTCTAAATCTATTCTTTTTAATTGCATTTTTTATATTTAGAACGATTTATAAAGCTACTTTAATATTTTATACTTATAGTTTCTTTAATTTGTTCCCATAGAGATAGAGACAGAACATAGGTCTTCTTTTCTATGCCTGAAACTACACCAAAAGTAAAATCTAGCATTTACTGCAATGCATTATTTTCAATTAAACCTTTAATGAATGCATTGAAATAGACAATCATATGTTAGATAAAAAAGTCAGCTAGAAAACTTCATTAATTTAGCAGCATCTTTCTATCTGGTGTTTAATCAGTAAGAAACTTCTTTTCTTTCTTGTCTTGAATTGCTCGGATTTAATCACGATTGTAACTGATCTTTGCATCTTCTGAACCCCATTACGAGTGAATGGGAAAAGAGCAAGAAACAAACGTAATTGCTTTCGTCTAGCAATCAATCTTTTTCCCAAAATTTGTTTTCCTGAATTTTTCTGGATTAAAGTAAAATGCTAAAACAAAAGGAATATTTATTTCTCACAGATATTGTAATACTGAAATTAGTGCTAACATTATGCAGAGAATTCGTGAATATTATTACAAAGCATAATTTATGAAGAAATTCGTTGAGTAAATACGCTATGGATTTACAAGCATACGTACCCAAATATCTCCTTTACTTTGTAGGAATTATACCCCATTATAATTCGTATTCTGTTAGTTTTCGAATTCTAAAAAGAACTCTTTTTTATATTTTGCATTTAACATTTTATAAATTTTCTCTGTGACAATACGTGCTGCTCAGTACTTAACCAAAAAATAGCTCATTGTAATCAACTTGGCATACTATCGAGGTTGGACAATGAAACTGAAACACTTGAGGGTTGTAGCATAATGTTGTCAGAATGGCATAAAAAATTCTAACTTAGCACTCTGTTTTGATCGAATTCGAAACCCTTTAATCTTACCAGCCAGAAATGATGTATCTGAGAAATGAGGTATGTTCTAACTAAATAATTTTCGCAGCTAACTATATTGAATAATTTCGAATTTCATTGAAATAAAACATTAAGTTTCAGTTTTCAGCAGAAGGACTTCAAATACTGAGAATTATACGAAATAAATAAAGAATATTTTGGTATTCAAAATGAGAAGAATTGCTGTTGAAGCCTTACAAACGTATCTTTTATCCAGCTAAGCAAGCATACTGATGTGTCAAGGCCACTTATGGAAGATCATATCTGTCTACCTAGAAAAGAGAGGAACTTTTTTCCAGTTATGTATAGTAGTTACAAAGGAATGAGTAAGTTATTTGAAAACGTATGGTACAGTGTTCAATTCTTCTCCAAAAATATAAAGAAACGCTTATTATAATTACCATAAAATGCAGGATTTTCGTGAAATTATCCTTTTCTTCAAAAAATACCCAGCGAGCGATTTAAGAAATCAATATTCACTTTCCAGCAGCTTTAGCAAAATTTATGACAGTCAGCGACTATACTAAATGCAGATTTCAATTGTAATCGAGAACGCAAAGCCTACAGAATATACAACACAAAATTGCAGTCTTTAGCTACCAGTTTATTTTTATTGTCTTACGTCCCACTTCTGGAAGGATCATTGTGAGCAGAATGCTTCATACGCCTTTTATCCAAGCTGCCTTTTGCTTTAAGTGAAGCACATTACTATTGATTATTATGGATTGAATATAATTTGAGCAAAATAGTGGAAGTATTTGAGATCAACACTGATTGTTCCTTGTGGCCACTGGCAGGATTATCGACGTTATTCCAAAGGATCAAATCAATCAATTACATGAAACATGAAAGAAGATACCTTATATCAGGATGGTCATATCCCATGTAATATCGCAAAACTAGTGGCTAACTTGCTTGAAGAATAAGAAATGGAGTTCAAACATCTTTTATGTTCTACATAATCGTATGATCTCTTGGCTATGCTAGAGAACAGATATCGAAAACCAGCTCCTCCTCCATCATCGTGAAGTGATATATCTAAAGATTCGCAAAAGAAAGCACTAAAGTATATTTAATGGTGGCATAAAATGTGTTTGGATCAGTTATAAGGAGAAATACATTTGTTTCATCTACAAAATAGCCTACAGCTCCTTGGCGATCTGCTATAATTCAGATTTCAAAGATTAATTCAGATTCAAAAGGATTTCAGTTACATCGTCCAAATCCTAAACACAAATTATTTGGCCAAGCCATTTGCACAGGCCCACCAGCGGCCAAGCGGTACAGGACGCTGAATACTAGTAGTTCAGTCTGGGGTTCGAGTCCTAGGGAACGGGCTGGCTGAATGGGAAGTTTCGTAATTTTCCAGATGGGTAACGTGGATACGAGCCAGTTTAACTTAAAAAGACCTCAATGGGGCAGCCCTCTCTTTTCGTGCAGTGCCTAAGGGCGAAGCACGTAATAAGTAAAAATGCTGTTTGGACATAGCTTGCTGTGTATTATTTACAAACTTTGTACATATATAAGTAATTAGAGTGAAAATATACGAGAAATTGTTGTACTTTTCTGTAAAATATAATGTGAAAAAAGTATTGGAGCGAAGCTTTTCCGGAAAAGCAAGAATGCAGTGGCAATTATATTTAACATTGAATAATTAGGTATCTCGCCAAATTGGCGAGGTATTGCCAAGCTGGCAGCGATTTTGGCAACTAATTTGTGGTCGCCAAATTTGGCTTGAAACTAACAGAAGTCATCACGATTGGCGACCATTTGGGGACATTTTGGCTCAAGCCATTCATAACTGCAATGCATGTTGTAATTGGATTAATACAATTGATACTTTGTGTAACTGTAACCGTATTCAGCCCTAATATGTCTTCCAGTAATTTCGAGAAGTGGAAGGTAGTAAAAATTTCTCGGAGGACAGGGAAACACTGGAGAGAGCATCAGTTTCTCAGTAGTTGCTTAGTTCAACCTGAGTTCGAGGTATTGAGAGATCTCCATAAAAGCTTTGCTTTCTTATATGCGCTTTGCATTGCGTTGTGTTTAACATTCTTAGTTTCAAATGTAACTACTGATTGTTCTTTGTGATACAGAAAATTACGATTATTTTTGTAGAAAGTTCTAGAACTGTAAAGATTATGTGTAAAATCTTTCGGTAACATAAATTTTAGGAAGACACCTTCGTTTCCGTATGCCTTCAATCTATTACGAATTCATGTGCTCGCAGTAGAATGTATATGTATGTATCTACTATTATTTGCTTCTGCTTATACCTGCTCTATTGGAAATTAAAAGCATTCTGTGCTTAACTTATAAACTGAAATCAATCTCAGATATTTCACACACTGCATGAACTAAGAGATTTTTCAAACACATGGAAATGAAATCCGGGCTTTTATGCGTTCTTTACATGGCACCATAAACTGACAAAGATTTCACATGTCAGATGATGAAGTGTATACTTACAGACAGCAGCGCCTATTTCATTATTTATTGTTTCTAATATCTGAAAAATCAATTTGAGTATACTAGAAATCCTCGAGTTAAATTTAATGGAAGTGTTTAATACGTGCCTTGCTCAGAAACTAATAATTTAAGTCGAATCAAACATCACTATTATGAGGTTAATGGAATAGCTCTCATTTTAAAACATGGTTCGTAGAAACCAAAAGTTTTAAAAATATAATAAATTTGCATATTATAAAATCTATTCGCTTGTGAATGCAAATACTGCTAGAATATCCTTATAGATAAATAAAAATATCGTATAAGAACTTGGCCTAACCGTACAACCCATAGAAAAAACAATAGACCTTCCGGATACCTAAACCCGGTTCCGATGAAAAATCAGTAGATGAAACTTATGTTGGAACCAAAGCTTTATCCTAAGTTGATAACAGTTATTTTTAAGCTGCCTTCCTATCTCTCTTAATTTCAGCTTACAGATTCCTTACCAGAATGTGTTTTTAGAATTGCGTTTAATACTAATGAGAAGGAGTAGTATTTAAGCCGAAGTTCCACTGACTTTTAGAGAGAGAATCAGAGTTTCTGACTATCGCGTGTTTAAAACAGAACCCTTTAAAACAAAAACTAGAAGTTAAAACGAAATGTATGAACCTTCTGTTTCATGAAGCTTTTGCACAGAGATGTACTTGCAAGCTTTAAATATGAATTTAATAGAAAATTAAAAAAATATTTGGTGCACATTTTCACAGATACTGGAAGTCAGAAGAGCTATATAAGTAAATTTTGGGCTGAAAAATTGGATTTGAAATTCCTAGAAAAAGAAAGTGATACATGGTTTGTTTGCGGATACTGAGAAAAGAGAAGACCATAAAATGTATTTCGTGGAATTATCTAATACTGATAATATAATATCATGTAGAATTTGAGACCATGGATCAAAGTAAAATTTGCTCAAATATTCCTAACATTGCAGATAGTTATATCTGGTGATATACTTTAAATAAAAATTTGTGTCTATTCGAGAAGAATCCAAATAAAATACATGTTTTTATAGAAGCAGATTTGGCTCGAAAATTATGTACAGGGAACATAAAATATTTCATTTAAAGCTTTAGTAGCCATAAATACCAATTTGGGTTATACAATTTTGGGTAAATGTAGGAAGGAAGGAAAAAATTACAGTTCCTTGTTTTAGTGCTCTCTCTCTCTTCATGAAAGTAATGCTAAGATATCGGATCTATGGAGTTTAAATTATTTGGGTATAACTAACTTTGTTGAAAAGAAAATAAAAACAGAATTAGAAAATCTTGTTTTAAATACTTTAAATGTATTATAAGTAATATACTATATTTGTAACACATTTATTATTATTGTATTATATTTTAAATGTATTATATTTTAAATGTATTATATCTTGATTATGTGTAAAATCTTGATATAAAGGAGACAGATATTAAGTAAGAATTCCAGAATTGGAAGATCATCCACTGTCATTACATAATGAAGATTTATTTAAGAAAAGACATAGTGAGATTCTAATTCTAAGAGCAAGCTAGTAGCCCATGGAAACGTATTTAATGGGAGGGCAAGCAACGATTAAGAATTTGAATAATGAGGAGAAATTATTAGTTCCTTTTTTCCCACATCGATCTGTCGTAAAAGAAAATTCCACAAATAAAATAAGACCATTTTTGACAGATAAGCTAAAAGTTCTAATTCTCTTTCTTTCAACGACTGTATCGAAAAGAGATTTAATTTGATTGAACTCATCCTTTCAGTCTTGAACCATTTCAGAAGGGGAAAGTTAGGAGTTATGGCAGATATCCGAAGGGCCTTCTTGCAATCAGACTTGCATGAAAACGCCAGGAATTTTCTGAGATTCTTATGATGGCAAAATGGAAATCCATCTTCTGAATTTTTTTTTTCGAGATTTTTCTTTATAGTCTTTTATCTTTCCTGTATCTACTTTTTTCTAGCTCCTACACTCAAACAGCATTTCAGTCAAGCACCTGTGAAAGAGGAAATGACGAGAAAAATCAAAGATTCCATATATGTCGGCAATTGTGAAACCAGGGTGGATTCTTTTGAAAAGTTTAATCCTTTAAGTTTCGAATCTCAGAAACTGTTGATTGCAGCCAACCTACGGGGGTCGAAGCACATTCCTCCCCACCCCCCCACAGAAAATTACTGCGAAGAAAAAGACGTTCCAATTTTAGAACTGCCTTGAAATCCATGTGACAATACCTTATCTACTGACTTTAAAACATTTACTAACGAAGAAATGATTCCTATAACTAAAAGAAAAATTCTTGTTTTACTACATAAAACTTTTATGCCATCGATTTCAGCTACCTCTTCATACTCATACTAAAGTTATTGTTACAAGAAAGTTGGAAAATTAAAAAGCCTCGTGGAAATCGGGATCGGCTTCAGAGATCACAGAAAAGTAACATAAACAACACGAAACTTTATCATTACAGTTATTTTCCAAAGCATGCCAGTCGTCATATGCTACACATATTTTCTTGATGGTGGAAGCAACAAATGCAGCAATTTCTCAGCTGGTGTAAACAAGATAAAATGTAACTTCTCTTAAAAGTGCAAGAGTATTCCGGTTAGAATTATTCGCTTGCAACATCGGTTCTAAATTAGCAAACAAAAGAATTTGAAATTAGTCAATATAAATGTTTTCTTCTGGTCTGATTCAATGGATGCCTTCTGCTGGATTTAGAAGAAAGGTAATTGGAACGTAGTTGTTTTTAATAGGGGAACGAAATTAGAAGTTTAAGAACAACTGACCAGTGGAACTATGCGAGGAATACAATATTCTGCCGTCTCTTGCTGAAGAAGAAAGTTTTATATTTAAGCCTTATAAACTAATTTTGCAAATTGATGAATTGTACGCTGAATCATGTTGCCTTAGCACCTTTAATAACGTTATTCGGACTGTTATTTTAGTTAAGAAGTTGTTAATAAAAAATAAAAAAAAAAACGCTATACAAATTTACTTCGCAACAATATATTTGTTCAATTTATTTGAAGACCGAAATCTGAGCACGATATCAACAACAGCATATTATTCGAATTATTAATTGATTGAAAGCTTATTGCTTGCATAAGTACGAAAGTGAGAACATGAAATGAAGGGGAGAAATATACCTAAAAGGGAATAAAAAATGAAACTAAAGTATTAAACTCCTTAATAAACTATTGAAAATGCGTAAGGTGTGTACTCTTATGTTTAAAATGTTGGCGGAGACTTATTTTAGGAGAATTCTGTTTGAAATGCAAAATAAGTTGTACCTGTAGTCAGATATGATCAATCAGAACACATTCTCAAATGCTCCTGCTACTCTTTAGAAGCATTGTTAGAATATATGTTTTACTAGCTGTCATACATGAACCGTCGCCTCGTTTTAGATTGACTAAATTATATGCAAATATAGGTAACATAGAACCACCTTAAAAGAAAGAACAGTTAAAAAACTTCATATAAAGTGCTTATGGCATGATAAGAAATGTATATACTCAAAGAAACGCAGACTTCTTTGGTAAAATGTCCTGTACTCAGGAGACATCGCACAGAATGGACAAAAGTGTTTGAACTCCGTTTGCAGTGCAGCATGAACTACTTTTCCCGAATGATGTTATTCTGTTTATTTCCTTTAAACCAAATAAAGGCGAAGATTTTTTTCGTATATTTCTTAATATAAGAGCATTCAAACAAAAACTAAATAAATTCAACACATAGAACAAATTTGAATTCTGAAAAAAAAAATGCTTTCTACTTTTTAATTCGCAGCTTAAAAGCAATAATTATCAGTGACAAAGGTATGTCTGTAGGAAGTAATAATTACATATAGTCGCTGCTTACGTGTTAAAAAGTTTTTCACTTTTTAGCAGAGCACTTTTTTAGAGTTATGAGTTATTAAATTACAACACTAAATAAACTATTTTCTTTCCTAATATGAAAGGAAAAAGCAAGAATGAAATTACAGAAAGGAACTCTAATGAAATTTGGAATATACATATATATATCAGGAGAGATTAAATCTCACTTGACAGTATCGTTTATGCCAAAAAACATCATACAATTTCCTTAACTTAAAAACGTTTGATTCTAACCTTTATCTTTGTATAGTCAAGAAACTATAATATTTTTGCTACTATGAAATACAATTCCTTTAAATTTATTTTTTCGAAAAGGTCGCGATGTACAAATATTCCCTTCAACTTTGCGAAAACCTCGTGTCCTATCTAATATTCTTAATTCAGATTTGAGTTTCTTTTGATCAGAAAGGATATTGCTTTCTGTATCAGGCTTTTACTTAATATTTTGAAATTCTCTCGAATATCCAATAGCTTTCACAGAAAATAACTTTCTATATTATGCACTATTCCATTTGTGAAAGCACCTTTTCTTTGATTCAGTATTTGTGGGAAATTAGTATTTAATTATTACTCACTCTGACATCATTCAATCCGATTTTTAATAAAACATAAAAATGTCCTTCTCTTAAAATATCTTCTTTCACTACAAAGAATGTAAAAATCTGTAAGTTAAGGCTTACGTAACTTAGACATAAATTAACCCAGTATTAAAAGAAATGTTTTGTATGCAGTTAATAATTCCAAATTAAATTAATGACCTTCCTTTCTTTCCATTCCAGAATTTTTTTCCTTTCAGAATAAAATTCTTAGTTTGTATAATGTGAATATTAATTTAGATTTGAGAGCAGCACACTAAACTAGGCAACCTTGACTATTATATTTGGCCTGCTGTTTGTTTTTAAAAGATTATAACATTCCTAATGTAAGGTAAGTAGAACTACTTGTCATCAACACCAGACCTCTTCCGCAAAAAATGCATGCACTGATGTGCGAGTATCGCTTCTAGTACTCGTTACTTGCTACCTCAGCAGATAAAACTCAGTACGTAAACTTTAACATATACTTTACTAGCCATGACTCATGCATATACAAACCAAAATGGAAACAGCTAAAGTCTAGATTATTTCGTCAAATTACAACAATAATTGCTTACAAATCCTACCCAGGTCTACAACACACTTTGGGTTGATACAAAAGGCTAAACTTGGGAAGTTCTATTACTGCTTTGCAAGCGTCTTCCACAGCAAAGTGACAGCAACGTCCACAAACAGAATAACCAGAAAGATCCTCTTTTATAAACTAAACGTGCCTGGTAAAATATGCTAGACACTAAAATACATCATATACAGGGTGCTCGGATACCTGGCAAAATTTTAAAAAGTGATGAAGGGACTAAAATAAGTATTTTTCTTCATAGAACATGTGTCTGGGAATTACGAGTTAAAGCCCAAGCAGGGTGGTATAATCAACACTTATTGTGAATGCAGTAACTTTTTAAGACCATAACGCCCCATACGGTCTTTCATTCAAACAGCCAGAACCACCCTAAACGACCGAAATTCAGATGTTGTTTTCTTCCTTCCCCTAAGGTATGGAATAGCAGATGCAGTTTCCCCAAATCCATTGTATCAGATTATTGCGAACAGATTTTCCTAAAAGGATCTATTTGTGGTTTCTTATCTTTATTTGTTAGAAGTAGAAAAGACGTAATTTGAAATCTTCACTCTTCTTTGTGTGTTAATGGACTAGGGAGGAAATTGCTGTAACTCTTGAAAACCTTTTCGGGGGCTACGGTATATTAACATATAGGAAAGCCAAGATTTCGGTTGTCAAAGAGGTAATCCAACAGTGCCCAGTCACTCAGCAGAATTCGACCTTCATACGAAATTCATTAAGTCTTGAGTCATATCCATACCCGGTATGTGATAATGGATCAAAGGGGGACAAAGGCACAGGTTCAGGTTATATGTGATACGAGGCATCAGCAAGGAATTTACCCGAGAAAAAGTCTAAATTCTGTTAATTTAGTGTTTCAGATTGAGCTTTTAGAATTGGAACAGCAATTCACTACTGCATTGTAGTTGGTCATGAATTAACTATATATTATGACTCAGCTCAACTTTATGCGGGGTTTAAAAAGTAGGAACGACGTAGTTTCGGAGATCTGGAGAATGCTACTCCCCTTGCTGGCAAATGTCAGACCAAACTCGTGAAAATAAGTTTACAGTTACCTCATTGGGCAGTTCAAATTGTTCATCATCTTGCATCCAAATCTTGCTTTATGTGTCACTTCCTCCGTTAACTGCAAAAACTAAACACCAACTGAGTTGTCACTCAAAAGCGAACAAGAATCGAAGTTGTTAAGCACTCAAATGTGGTAACAATGGGATACTTATCTTTAATGGTTTAAATTATTGCTAAAATGTAAATCTGCAGAATGTTTCCCTTTTGAACGAAGCTCTTTTAACGAACGTTTTCATTTGTTGCATTGGGCTCGGATAATACTGAACCGCGGTAATCAAAACTCAGATAATCTTGGGCTCTACTATATATTACCATTAGTATTAAATTTTACATTTGTGCAGATAACATACACGTGAGATGAGTTACAGATTTTATAGTTGACGTATTATGGGGCGTTAGAAATAGATTTTATTAGTTATAGTATAGGGTTTATTTTTCGAATAGTTATTTTTATGTTAAGACAGATTTCTTTTACTTCTTCATTTTCCTACCTACGCTTTCTTGCGAAAATGAGTCTTCCGGTTCACGCTTATGTAAAGCAGGAGAGAAACTACTATTTAAACTGAGGGTCTGAGATACTTCAGTCAAAGAGCTGGAGCTATAGAGGTTCTGCCTTTTGGCCACGTTGTTGTTACGAATTAAAGCTTGCTAGTTACGGCTGGGCTTATTAAGTACCTGTTAGTCTACGCAGGTGAGTTTTAGATAAGGGCCAACTACGCGGTAACAAATCTGTGCCGCTTAGGCTCTTTATTCGACTTAGCATTAGTTTAATTTTACATTTTTTAAGCGAGAAATGGCGAATAATCAATCTGTTAGACGACATCTGGATGCTTTTACCCGAGGTCGAATCATTGGGAAGTTGGAGGAAGGCCGCAGTGTGACAAGTGTGGCTGCAGAGTTCGGAATTGCTCACAGCATCGTTTCACGACTTTGGAGACAATTTCAAACTACAGGAACAGCTATCCGGGGGTTTAGTAGTGGTCGTCCACGAGGAACCACACCCGCAGATGACAGGTATATTGCCTTACAGGCCAGAAGAAACAAGCGGCAGACAGCGGGAGAAATCGCTAGACACACGACACAGGCGACTGGATGACCGATATCGCGTTGTACCGTGGCCAGAAGACTGCACGGTGGTGGTCTGTTTGCACGACGCCCTGTACGGTGTGTACCTCTAACGCCTGCCCATCGGAGAAGGCGTTCTCTGTGGTGCCGGGAACACCGGAATTGGAGAGACAATGAATGGGGACGAGTACTCTTTACAGATGTACCGCGTACATACATTACCGCGGTTCAGTAAAAGTATTGATTTCTTGTACAACCGAGATGGGTCATCTGGCCATATCTTAAGTTCAACTAAAAGAGTATTTCAAACCTTCTTCTGAGTTGTTATTTACGCACAAGAACTTAGCGACTAGACACTATATAGTTCTACTAGGTTCTAGCAGCTAAAGGACTTTATTTAAACTATAACATTACGATAGTAATGGTATAAATAACAGTTGTTGAGAATATTATTGAAATGTAATACTTATTTTGAATAATTTTCTTTGTTGCTCCAAATGAACTCGCTTCATATTAATATGAAAAGTAAATGATATATTTTATATTTTTATAATTAGTCATAAGTTTCTCTCGTGTTTTTTTGCCTTCATATACAACGGACAGGATTTCGTGAATAAGCGGAAAACAATAATGACTGTCAGTGTTTTAGTAAGTAAATGGACTTCAAAAGAAAAGGTAAGAAAAATGTACTTTTCCAATACCATAATTAATGTTTAAGTGACAAAATAAATTAAATCAATAAATCATGTAGCAAAGGCATGTTACATGGCAAAGGAACTTATTTCATTGGTTATTATTTATGTTTCGGACATTTATAATAATGCAGAGAAATACGGATGATCCTTCCAGATAACTCAGGTTTTTGCAAAGAATACACTGTTATAATCTGAAAGATAAATTAAACATTTTGCACAGCATGGAATGGCAACAGTTCTTAGAACTGGCAATTTTCTAGGCCTGGACTGATCCGAGTGGATAGAGATTTGGTAGAGTTAGATAATGTAGATCGAATGGAAAGTAATGTGATGCGACGCAATAGGAATGAACAGTTTATAGACCAAGTCACAAAATTCGATATAAAGGTGACAAATTTCTAAAACTGTCTCGGATTCTTTTGTATAATTTACTTGTATTGTTTAATAAGTGTATCAACTTATTAAACAACAAAAAAGGGCTGATTTAAAACTTAAAGTTAAGTAAAGATCAACTTCAAATTAAGTTTGATTGTACAGAAAACGTTTACGCATCTTGACAGATATTTGGCAGTTTCCATTGAAATTCTAAGGGTTTCTAAAACCCGAAGGCATCTTTTCTAAACAGCATTTCAAATGTAGAGGAAAGGGAAATCTGTGGAACTGAAAAAAAAATACTTAAGCAAGAAAAGAAAAGCTATTCAGTTGGGTAAAATGGGATAAGATATACTTATCTGTCTATCCGTTTAATTTTTGTGCATATCAGGAAAAGGCAAACAAAGCAAGTTAATTAAAATTTGCGAATAAATCTATTTGAAGTGTTTTTCTCCTGTCCCTGAAGGACTTTTCGGATCTTCTCTTCTTATTAGATTTTACATTTGATGTAATTACGACCACAATTCATCATCATTCTTTTTATCAGAAATAAAAAAAAAACACCAACATACAAGCATTACGTACTTTTAATTAAAAGCTCCGATAAAAAATGAATCATTAGACCTAAAGCTTAATTACAATTCCGAACTGTCGCATACCCGAATGAAATAAAAAGTAACATACATTTTTCTTTTCACAAACCCATCATTAATACATCGAACATAAAAATCAGTTAGACTAATGACTGATTTCAGATTTTTTTTTGACTTCGCAATTTAATGTCATAGTTTTGCAGACTAGATTCTATTTGAAGTCTTTTTCGATGAAGAGTTCTTTCCTTTTACGTTGGAACATCAGAAATGATAATAAAAATTCACACAAAAATAAATATATTAGATTTTTCATATTTTCGCTTTTGGCAGTTGTGAATTTTTTCTCCCGACTGACTCTGATAGCCGATTTCGCTTTTTCGTATTTAATTCAATCGATACCATTCAGCCATAAATATGCGACTTTAAAGAAGCTTTTTTTGTTCAATGATATGGCTAAAAAATGGCATATAAATTTGTAATTTTAGCCGAATATTAATAATGTTTAATAGTTTGCTCAAAAGTTACGCAGTTGTTAGAATATTTCAATGAAATATTTGAGCTAAAGCATTTATTAATACTCTCTGGAAATTATTATTATAATATTATTATGGAAGGAATTTCCTCATCATTTTGTATATAAACTTTCAGTTTATAAACATTGACGTAAGAGATAAAATAGACGTACAAATAGTATACGTCGAACACCCAAGTATGCAAGTGCATCTACCGTTTAATCTACAAGTTAGCAATTAAAGCATTTGCCCAAAACAACATAGAATCAGAATAAGATTCCAGTCTTTTTTTCATGGTTTTACTAATACTAGTTTAATACATTTTGTTTTTTAGCTTGTAAATGTATTTAGGTCATTGATTTGTTTTAAAAAATGCTCTATTTTTTCACTGCAAAAACTTCTAAATAGCATTATTTATGTACACTTTGCATAAAAAAAAAAAAAACAGTTCTTTATCCCCCGTTCTACTCGGCCGACTAACAAAAAGTAAATAGCAGCATAAGAAAATAACAAAACAGTTTTTTGATGTCTTGAAAGCGCAATCCGGGATATTTATTAGATTTATATATAACATTATTCTAACATAGGCGTTCTGACATAAAATCAGACTTTTACTGAAATAGCACAGCTATTTTTTTCATATTTAAATTCTACGACTCAAATTATGCTCCAAAACTAAATTTTGTAAAATTTGGTGAGAATCTTACCGAGAAATTTAAATATTTATCATGAATCAGAATTCAGAATTACAAAATTCTGAAATTTATGGTAACCGGTTTTCTTTTCTCCTTTTTCCTTGTGCATGAGCGGAAAAAGAGGTGCATCATTCATTCTTTCAAATAATTTTAACATAATGCGTAAAACACACTAGGCGTTATTATTGCTTATAGCGAATATGCCATATTTCAAAACGCGCTAATATAAATTCATGTGTACCTTCGGAAGATTTAATTTCAGGTATGCCTAGAAATACATCTTCTTTAAAGTGATAATAGGAATTTTAAATTTATAATTTAGCTTATAATTCAAAATTTTTTTCTAAAAATTTATAAAAATTACAGTAAATATTTACAAGGTGTGACACACACACACACATACACAGACACACACACAAAAGAGACTAAGAGTGTAGCTTGAAAAAATAATGGAGTTCGCAAAACTGTTTTGGTGACGTTATCCCACACACCTCCTCTATCCATGACGTCAGTTTCGCCTTAACCAATCACATCAGTTGGGAGTACTGCGTCATTCAGTGAACAATGTGCAACTGCATTCTGCCGGAAAAAATGTCTAATGCAAAAACCGAACAGTGACTCAACATCATGTTTCGTGTGAAAATTAAGAAATCAGCCACGGAAACATTTCAAATGTTAACTGAGGGTTATGGAGATGAAACTTTGTCTCGCGCATGCGTGTTTGGATGGCATACGCGGCTTTCAGTGAGTTGGGACGAAGCACGCATGTCAAAATCAAAATTCAAGGCAATGTTAATTGTTTTCTTCGACATTAATGGAATTGTAATGATTGAGTTGGTTCCCAGTGGTCAGACTGTTAATCAAGACTACTACACTGAAGTACTAGAAAGTCTTCTTGAAAAATTAGAGAAGAAAGGCCATCGTTGTGGAGTGATGGATAGCTGTTGCACCAAAACAACGCCCCCGCTCACACAGCCACTATCTGTCAAGAAGTTTCTAACCAGCAAAAACATTACTGGGATGGGGTATCCTCCTTATTCAACTGATTTGGCTCCATGCGACTATTTTTTATTTCCTAGAACTAAATTTTGCTTAAAGGGAAGCCATTTTACCTCAGTTGAGGTTGAGGCAAAAACGGAGAATCTTCTGAAGGGCCTTCCAAAAACTCTCATTCCAGGACTGTTACCAGCAATGGCAGCACCGAATGCAGAAGTATGTGAGTGCTGAAGGGGACTACTTTGAAGGTGATAATATCACGGAGAACTGATTCTGTAAGTACAATGAGTTATTGGACCAGTGTCTTTTTCTTTCTTTCACACCTCGTATGTTGTAATTATATGCCAATGTCAAGTCATCCTGGGTTAAGAAAAACAGTCCAGAGACTAAGGGAAGCTGATTATTTTCCATAGCTGCAAAAATTCGTAAATCAGTATGTCACGTCCTGTAACATTTGTGCGTTAGTTAACAATATTAATTATAATCTCACCGGGTACCTGAATAACATAAAAGGTACACTTCCTAATGATATAATAGGACTTGACCTATCAGGTTCCTACTTACGCATGAAAAAAATAAAAATAGACATTTTATCGTGATCGCTGATCATTTTCCCAAGTGAGAAGAAATAATTTTAGCTTATTTATAATTTAGTGGAAGAAATAATTTTAGCTATTCGTTGAGCTTTCGCGAAATTTTTGAAAGTTCATTATAAAATAAATATATAGTACAATATAGAGCTCACGTTAAATAATCTCAGAAAACAAAAAAAAAAAAAACAGTTTGTCCTTCAAATTTTGTGGAAATATGCTAGTCTTGGCGAAAAACGTGTTAAAATGGTTCCTTACCGACCACAATCGAATATTGCAGAACGGATGAACGGAGATATAGTTAGAGTCATTCATAGTTATGCATAAAATTAACAAAATAGTTACGTCAAAAAATTGATATTCGCATTAAGTAAGCCAAACCTTTAAGAAACCAATTGGAAAGTCATGAATTATTTCTTGCCAGAAAATTGATTACGTCCCTCGATAATGTTTTGTGGAAAAGATGTGTGAAGAAGTTAAGAAGGCAGACATTCAGAAATGAATTCAGAGTGGATGAGGCAAACAACAAATAGGATAAGGCCCGCGCAAAACAAACTTTTGTTATGGTAAGAAAAGGGAGGAGGTTGATTTTAAAGATGGGGCATAAAATCTTAAGCATTTTCTTTAGTATTCAACACAAGGAAAGCAAGGAACAAATTCGAAGGCCCTTTTTTTAATTTAAAGAGTTAGAGAAACGGTGGTGGTTTTGAAAGCCTAAAATGGTAACTGCGCAAAAGCAAATGTGGACCATACAAGCGTCATTGTGACTTCTTTCAATCACCTAGCTCGAACAGCTCAGTTTACAAGGTTAGTGCATATAGAGAGTAGTCTGTTTATAAAAAAGCTTATTAAAACTTTGAGAATTAAAATATGCTCAAAAATAGGAACGTAATGAGCAACGTAATTCATGACATATGATATTACATGCGCACGATAAACCAAGAGAAATCAAGGTTTTGATCCTCTTAGCAGCATAAACCTGTTACGACATTTTTCAACATTTTATGCCTATCTTTATATTTTAAAACACTTATAATTTTTGTGAACGGAAGTCTACCAAAACTAAAAATTGTGACAGATAACTGAACAAAAAATGGTATGATTTTATGTAAATAAAATATTTTAAGTTTGATTTAAAAAGTTTAAATGTTCAGAAAGTTAAATTTCTTCACAAATTTTTGTTGTTGTTTCAAACGGTTTCACACTTGGAATATAATGCACTCGTCGAGAAGGCCAATAAATACCCATCGGTCATTTATCTGCCTCATCACTGAAAATATTTCCCAAGGTTCACCGCAGGAGCGGCCGATTTTACACCCTCTTAAAAGACAAATATCCATCCTAATTTTGATGGAGAACTTCCCTGCTGGAAACCTGGAACGATGTTCCTCCTACCACCAAATCATTCGAGAGGACTTTTGGTTTGCTGTGTATAAAATTTGAAACAGCAAGACGAAATATAATCTATAATTTCTAAATTATCCTACAATTACATCTTTTAAAAAGAAGAAACAAAACACAAATTTAATTTTAAATATAAATGCGCAAGTCAGACGAAAATTCCATTACATTCAATACAGATAAGTATTCGTCACATCCCTAAAATTCTTTGTCTGTCCTCGGAAAAAATATTTCTTCAGGTTTTATTTAAGTTTATTCGACTGTCGGTTGTTGCCCTACCGCTATTTTAATACAGTATTCTTTTAAAGGTCTTTCATTAAAGGTCTATTGACTTTCAAGTCAAAAATTTCTTTCACAGCAAGAGATATTGAACAAATTAAACGATGTCCTTAACGACATTCGCCTTCCACTAATCCCAGTTCTAATAAAAGAAATTCTCTTTCCAGAGTCTAGAAATCAAGTGAATTAATATCGAAATCTTTTCCAATAATGAAATGTCAAAAGTTCTTTACTCCTCGAGAAATAAAAGAAATGAAATCAACAAGAAAAAAAACCTTTGCTGGAACTTTAAGATATAAATCAAGATTTTTCTATTAATAATTTCCTTAACGCCACAGAGAAAGTTTGGAGAAAATGTGCATTGTCGAGTTAATATAGATATATTTTAGCAGAAAATATATTTCTTTAGAAACGTCAATATATACTGTACTCGCCCTTTTCTTCATATAACATTTTTTTTCTTTCCCTTCTCGAGCGTGAAGCTGGATACCTAGTTAAATGCTATGTGTCATTTACACAGAATTACAGCAAAAGGCTCTCAGCTTTGCTGCTTCTTTTACAGAAGAGAAACGATTAATCTAATACGGTTAAATATGACACTGTAACTGCATTTATTCTAGACGCTGCTTCAGTAACTTTTGAAAGAGTTATAGGCTTCTAGGAACATAGAGCATGACTTTATTATCCACCATTATTTAACTTTTGTTAAAGGAATTATTATTTTGTTTACTATTTTTAGTATAATAAAAATATCAAAAATAAGATAGATGGGTTAAGATATTCTATTAACTTTAAGTAATTAAATAACAAGCAACAGATTTTTAATTATAGATATACCAACATTATGAAAAATGACTATTTTCGTGAAACGTTTCGTAAACCGACCTGGTGTTAAACAAGGTAACAGTCACTATAATTATATTTGAGATTCGTTTTAAGCATTCAGAGATTTCCATAACCTATGAAAACATATTAAATAACGTAAGAAATCTCCAATAATATTATAAGGAAGAATAACAAGATATATAAATAATCTGACTAAATAGAGAAAATGCGTATGCATTAATTTTTCATGCAGATAGAAACATTTAGAAGAATTGAAGCAGAAGCGATGGTGTATTAGGCTAAGGCGTACACCTGTGTGCAAAACAGATAAATTAGCATGAAAGCAGAAAAAGGCAGCAGAATGGAACAAAGACCAATCAGGAGATTGACTTGGGGTACAGTCAGCGCATGACAATACATATGGCACATGACGTAGTGGGAAATTCGAAAGGGTGTAAAATACATAGGTGAGATACTCTTACTAATTCGGAGAAAGTCATTGTAAGGCGTACTGTGATTTTAATGACGTCGAGTTGCTACTACCGTATGATATAGTCAACATGAGATTCAGGAGAACATATCTGAATAACCTTACCTCGGGCTGTGTGACTGGCAAGTTGAAAGCTGGTCCAAGTGTGACGAAAACGTTCGGGAGTGTTCATAGCACCGTTTCACGAGCATCATCGAGAGCCTTTCAAACGGCAGAAACAACTGTCCTATCTTTCAGAAGTGGTCTTCCAAGAGTGAAAATAGCAGCGGATGACCTGTATATTATCCTGTAGGCGAAATGAAACAGGTGGTAGACTACAGGTGAAATTGTTAGGTACATGTAACCGACTAGACTTTTTTCATCTTCAGGAGTTGTACAAACGTTGCCTATATGCACGGCGACTTGTACGCTATGTGCCATAATGCCTGCCCATAGAAAATGCACGTTTCTATTATGCTCAGAACACAAGAACTAGACACAATAGAAGTGTAGTCTTTGAAAATAAGAATCAATTTAGTTTGAGGAACGATTCGGGACATATACACATCTGTTAAGAAGGGAACACGAAATCACTTCTCCAGCATCATCGAAAGTGACCCTTTTGGAGGTGCTGGGGTTCTCGTTTAGAGTGGTATCATACTTGGTCACAGTATTGACCTCCACATGTTCCAAAGAGGTTCACTCATTGGTGTCTGCTATTGTACCAATGTTCTCTTACTCCACGTGCATCTGTTTAGAGGTGCTGTGGGTCTGTTTTCTCTTTATGGATAACAAACCTACACCTCATCATACAGTAGCTATCCCAGAGTTCTTGGAGAGTAAAGATACTTAACGCATGGGTTGCCCTGCAAGGTTCTCGGACCTAAATTCCGTAGAACACAAGGGAGACTCTTGGAAGCACACGACTATAAATCAGCAATGATTCCGTAACGGAAATTGGCGCTAAAAGAAGAAAGGGTAACTAAGCCTCAACAACTTCTTTAAAACATTGTCCTCAGCATAGACAGTCCTGCGTCTCAATAAGGGGTAATCATATTTCTTCTAATGATTCTTACTTGGATGTTTCTTAGTGAAAGCCTTGCCATATGGACGCTTCTGTCTTCTCTCTAGATGTGATTATAGCTATCCTTTTCAATAAAGTACCTTTTTATACTTTTGATTCTTTTCTTAGATGGTTTTGCTCACTTTATCCCTATTTTCACATCTTGGGAATCTTATGATATAATTTGCGTCGATGTAAAACGCTTCCATACGATGGTACATTAAAATACCATGTGGTCCTTAAAGTTTTCCTCAAAATTAAAAATATTCTTAAAATTAAGAAAATAAATCCAATACTTTTTTTAAATTTAAAATTGGTAAATAAGAACCGTAGTTGTAAATATCTGAAACTGAACAGTTCTTGAGTCGAGGGTGGACGTGAGAGTCCTCTATAGATTCGAGTTTTGGACCTTTGAAGTTATCACCTATTGTGAAACAACATTTACTCCATTAATCGCTCATATTCACAAAAGGAAACCTGTCGTAGGGCGCACTCTCCGTTGTTTGACTTCCGATTTTGTAGATTGCAAGAATTGATAGGATATATTTCTTACTGTGCTGTTGTTGTGAAATAAATTTGACAGTAGTAACTTGGCAGTTCTTAAGAAATTTACATTATCTTTTGAGCCATGAAGTTCGTCTAAACGAATATATATGTTATCCTTTATTATTTTGCTTACTTGGGAATTATCTCATTTTAATTCTGTATAAGTTGAACAAAACACAGAAGAACACCCAGATGAGATTAGAGCTTTTATGGCATAAGATCACAATCGATCGCTTATTAAGCTGAACCTGTTCTTCTTTGTGACTCACCGCTTACTAACAGTAACCTTGATGAAAAAATTGAAAACTGGGTGTGAGCCAAGAACGGGTAGGGAAAATATAGCTAAGAGTAAAACGGTTCGAACGAATAGTGGAATCGGAAGAATAGATTCAGTTTAACTTCGAACACCCTAGACTGAGGTCTATCATCTGTAGTTTGATCCGTAAAACCTTCTTTCTACAACGAATTTGAATAAAATTCTAGAAAAAGAATTTTAAAATGTTGAAAAATGATAAAAATTAAACTTACTTTTAACATGAGAATATAAATTTCTCACCTTTTCTAAAATAAAAATAGAATTTTACAGGTTTTATACTCTTTCAACAAAAATTTATATGCTTCCAATAAGAGCACTCGCTTAGTGAACTCTTAAAAGCTATCGTTCTATTTTGATTAATCAGGCTTCATTCGGTCAATAAAGTGAACTGGTTCTTTGAAGCAATGCTTAAGCGAAGAGCACATCTCTAATCTTAGTAAACATATCCGTGATACTCTCACGAATGTTTGTCACTGATGATGCCATTCATTTTTATAACATGTGTATAGAGAGCATTTAAACGAAGACGGTACTGAACGCACACTTAATTGAACTTGCTAATAACAAGGATTCGTCTTCTACGTGCTATAAATGCCATATAAGTCTACAGCTTACAAAATAATTTGTCGCATGCTATTATAACATCAAATATGCCTTTGATATTAAAACAGCCAGGATAACAACAATTATGAAATTTTCCTGAATATCTCAACGATGACAAATAAGTAAAAAAAAATAAAAATAAAGATTCTCCGCATTCCGAAAAAGGAAACAAAAGCACTTGGTCTTTGACAGGGAAGTTTCTCCTCCCAAATCACAGGCTCCTTCCAACTCTATCGCGTTCACCATCGAGGAAACACTACAAAATTCTGAGCTCGAAAGTAAGAGTTATTAACGAAGGAATCTTCCAACATCCATAAAGTTCCCTCCGTCGTTATTAAGGATACTTGGCTTAAGTGAAAACAGATACTTGTACTGCTTGCTAATAATAAAATATTGATTTCTCAGAGAAAATGGGTTCAGATAGATCCTATTCACTTAAACAACACTTCTCTGAAAATGTTATGTCCAGTCACTCCTTTTATTCTTTTTTAAACCAGACAAAAGTTAAAGGTTGTAGATAAGAGGCTACTGGTGAGTACTATGGTAGAAAATATGTGCGATAAACTGATCAATATAGAGTTTGATTCTATCTGATTTGAATAACTAACAATCAACGCACTAAAAATCATTTTATTGCCTCTCTTCTCAGTTATTTTTGAAATTTCCAAGCATAACAGACAGTTTTCAACCAAAGGTATCTTCTGTAACCGACAATTTAAGTACAGAAGGACAGGAATCTTCCAATTCAGGTTAAAGATGTCAAACACTGTATTACTCCTGCTTACAATCCGGTTAAATATCTTTTACATTAAGGATAAAAGTGCTGATTCACTGTGTGTTAATTAGAATAGAAAATACCTTATTTGAAAGTCTTAGATATTCTTGAGGCCTTAATTTAGCTACGAAAAACGCTTAAGGTATAATAAGCCATTTTATAATGTCTCAGCAATCTTATGCAACTTTTCAGTAGTTTGGTATCAAGATCTTGTATCAATAGCTTAGCTTCAATAATTCAGTTTTCTTTAATTAGTCAACAAAGAGTGTTATGTAGCAAATAATCACCATTAATTATCATCATGTATCTACAACTCTGGCCTTATGGAACGCATAATAAATTTGCCGAACTTCAGGAATTTTTGATTCAGCAGAGTTTATATTTACGTAATCATCGAAATTAAGTTTCACCACCGTTTCCTTCTCATGTTCAAAATTATCATATCTTCAGATACCTAGAAGCTTATAGATTGCCCAGCATTGAAGGTGGTGTTTGCCAACTTATTAAAAAGGGCCATTTCAATATAGCTTTATGAAAGCAATAATTGTAATATACTGTAAAACAGTCAAATTATTAGTTAACTTTTCTAAGAATAGGGAGTAGATTGTATGTGTTTTCTATAAACTGAAAGAGCACTCCTTCATTGAAAGTCACAAACTCCAATTTCTTTCCCATTGGTAATCGGGAGGAGCCTAACTGCCGAACATATACCATATCCTCGTCAATGCAATATATTTAAGATTAATGAACAATGAAAATTTATTTTCGACTATGCTCATATGCTTACGTTCCCATCGAGTTTACTTTCAGACTATCTTCGAATGATTGATGCTAAATACAGTGAATATTTCCGTAAAATCTTCCAAGTTTTATAAGAAATCAACAGTCATCTTTTATTAGATCACATCCACTAAAAGCATTTCTGGCAATTAAAATTTTTCTACTATTCTTCCTGATTGTATGTGTATCAAAAACATCGTTTAGGTAAAATAAAACTTTGCGTTCTGCAAGACTTCCACTGGTCTTCAGATACAAAAATTAAATCTGAATGATCAAAAGTCAAACTGCTGATTACAGAAGCACCTGCAAAAGTAAGATTTATAAACTCGGTGTTGTAAAATTTACACCGGCAATAAGCCAGAAAGAAGAGATGATTAAGATTTGGTTTTGACCATGTTTGCACTGAGACCAACAATAACCTGAATAGAAAAGGTTGGCTCGCGAGCAGGAGATCGAAGAATGTGAAATCTTTAAACATCACCAAAATCACTAATTAAATTTCAGCATCATACTTGCAGAATAGTAAAGGGTCGAATGAATTGAAATGAATGAATTGAAAAATGGTCGATCTGTTTGGTTGATCTCGTTCACAGGTATGAAAATAGCATAAGGTTTTCCTGATGAAAATTGTATCGCCGAATCGACGTGGGAGGAAAAGTTACAGACGTATCTTGTAGCCTTCACTCACGCGTGCGAGCGCAATACTACAGATTTAAAAAGGAGCTTCAAACCCGGTCAATTTATAGTGTTTTTATCCAACGTTCGTTGCCATAGTCGAAATGGAATTCGGAGTTAAAAATGTGAGGGCTTGCATTTATAATGGGTGCAAAATGATATTCTCTAATATTTTATCAGAAAACGTAAAATTAGAAATCTTCATCCGTCTGTATGTATTTATATGATAATATTGCTTACAGCGGCCAAGGAAAGACTGAGATTCTCGTTGAAAATTTTGAAAAAAAGGTAATCTCTGTTAGACTTTCCGATGCTAAATTCATTTATATTACTCAGGATGTCTGTAACTGAATTAACTCTATTTCTGCTACGAACCTCAGTAAATTTACTAGTCCCATATTTATTTAAGACTCATTGCTAAATTGAAAGTTCATAGAGCTTTAAGAAATATCTGATATGATTATGACATCATTCTTAATCTTTTAATAGACTGCACTCAAAACTTCCTTTTCTTTATGGCTTTAGAACGCATCTCTCAAGAAATATGAAAATAAAAAAAATAATAATTGAGCAAAGTGGTGTGAATTTTTATAATATCGTTGCGTGCGTAAGGGTTATTAATAGATTGAATGCAGATAGGTCCGATGATAGGTTAATAAAATTTATTTTATTAAAAGAACCACTTCAGAGTTCTGGAAATTTCTACAGAAATACTCGTACAGGTAATTACAGTATCACAGAGCACAATCAGCAATTACACTTCAAATTAATAATACTATTAAGCACAGTATGATACAAAGCGCATCTAAAGGGGGAAGATATCTCAGTACTTCGAACTCACGCTGAACTAACAACTAACAAACAACTATTAAGGGCAGATACGTTCTCCGGCCTTACATAGTTTCCATCCAACGGCCTAGATATTTCTAGTACTTTCTGCTTATCAAAATTACTGGAAGGCATGTGAGGGCCAGGTACGGTTACAGATAATATACTGACCAATTACATTTATTCAATAACAATACCGGGCCCACCAGCGGCCGAGCGGTAAAGTCGCTGAACACTGGTAGTTCGGTCCGAGGTTCGAATCCCGCGAACGGGCTAGCTGCATGGGCGTTTTCGTGGTTTTCCCCATGTGTAACGTGTATACGAGCCAGTTTCCCTTAGAAAGTCCTCCACGAAAGCATCCCTCCCCTTAGGCAGGTAGCCCTCGAGGCTTTGCCATAATCACACACACACACACTCAATTACAATACCTATTACGGAGATACAGGGTCTGGACCAAAATATTGCCAAATGGTCGACAAGTGTGGTGAATTTTGCGATTTCTCGCCAAATTTGGTGACAAAAATTAGTTCCCCAAACCGTTACCAGCTTGGCGATATCTCGCCAATTTAGCGAGATAGGCATTTACTCAATGTTAAATAGACTTTCCTCTGTATTCTTATTTTTCGGGAAGTACATCCTCTTTCTAGATTTTCATGTTCTCTATGCAGAAAAATGCAATAATTTCACCCAAAATTTCGCTAAACTTATCCGCGAATGTACGAAATTCGCAACTACGGTTGATCTCCTGGCCAAAATTTTTGCATTATCAGGCATGATGAATTCCCTTACAAGATCAACCATCCATTCTAGTTTCAATCATAATTATTGATTTGAACATGTCTGCGAGACATTACTTTCTACACCAAACTGGAACATTGTCACTCAACAGAATTAATTTCAGGATCGGATTTAGTCTAGACCCTATTTCATTTTTAATCTAAGACACATTTATCTTCCGAGAAGATAATTATTAAGTTCTCGAGAATTATGACTATAACTGCTATCCTCGCAAAATTACTTCATTCTAGTTATGCCATTGAAACACTCCAGGAGAAAAATCTTCTGAAAAAAAATGTGGCAAATGGAGAGCAATTATTAATGGCGACAAATCTAAATTATTATTAGGCAAGAAACACAGAAAAACACTCGTAGTCTCTGACCTTATTTCTTTGGGGAAAAAAGTACCGAAAATACGCTCTCCGATTCCCTCAGAGTTAAATTTAATATCCTTCTTATGTGCAGAGCTGAAATCAACACTGTTATCGGCAAAGCGAAGGGTATCTTAATCTGGTTCAAGTTTCTTTGTGGCAGAAATTTCCCTCTGGATCTCTGCTGGAAAAGAATAATCTATCTAACTGCCATTCGGCTTTTTCCCTGGTATCTTTTCCTACGTGGAGGTCTGTTTCTATAAGAGATTAAAAAAGCCAGAACAAAATTTTGCACCTTTCGCTGATGCTGTAACGTCGTTTATTAGAAATACTTCTATTCGTCGCAATTTGGAAACTGAATACTTTCATCAAGTTATCTAAAGACTGAATTCTACGAAAATCTATTTAACTGTGATATTGTGAACTTTTATGCGAATGTTGGCTATTTCATCTTCTCAGATAATTATGTTTGACGACCTTATATGACTAGTTTTCTCGGAGGGCCAATTATCGGCTTCAGTTTTAAACTGGATTTTTCTGCCTCTGCACTGTTATTTATGCCAAATTATTACGTTGCTGATAATAACAAAGAAATATTCTATCATCGGTATGTCACTGTATATTAGCGTTATGTCAAGACTGACATATTATTAGCGTTATGTCAAGACTGACATATTATTAGCGTTATGTCAAGACTGACATATTATTAGCGTTATGTCAAGACTGACATATTATTAGCGTTATGTCAAGACTGACAGTGTCAGTAAAGGTGAGACCTCCTGGAATAATTTGATTATGTACTGTTTTTCCCCTTATTGATAAGTTTTCATTTGAAATACATTTTTTATTTTGTTTTACAATGCCTGTTTTTTCTCCTTCTTTCTCTAGTCATCATGCCATATTATGGATTAATTTGATGCTTTTTCTTCCAATAGGCTGTTTCTTAGCTATATCTGGCTCACCAGCGGCAGAGCGGTAAAATCGCTGAACACTGGTAGTTCGTTCCGAGATTCAAGTCCCGCAAACGGGCTGGCTGCATGGGCAGTTTCGTGGTTTTCCCCATGTGTAAAGTGTATATCAGCCAGTTTCTCTTAGAAAGGTCCTCCACACAGGCATCCACGCTCTTAGGCAGATAACCCCAGTGGCTTTGCCATAATAAAATAAGTCAAAACCAAACCAAGTATCGCTATATCTATGGTTTTGATGCAAACTGTACTATTTCATTCGCAAATAAATATAATTAATATATATAATTCTGAAATAAATCCTTACTTCGCGGTCCCTTATTTCTAAATCAGCTTTCTTGTTTAAAGATCCACAACTACTTACAACGCAAATATAGCACATTTAAAAGATAATCTCTAAAAATGATGGTCTTAAAAGGAAGAAAATTCTTTATGAAATGTGATAAAACAAGAAGTGGAAGAGAATAATAAATTTTTCACAAAAGCGTTAGCAATTTAACATGACCATAGATTTAGAAAGGAAAATTTATCACAAGCAGACATTGAGGCATCAAACACCCGCTCTGCTCTCATATTCTTCAGCCATATTCTTTTTTTCACTTTTGTATCGAATTGCCAACTATGCAATAACAAGTTCTTTAAGTTTTGGCCCGGGAATAATTGCCATTAAATGATTTCTTGATAAGAGTAATTTGCAAAACGAAATTTATTAATAGGAAACTAAAAAGTGTATTTTTCTTACTTTATTATTAATCACTGAAACTGAGATTTCTCCAAACTCATTGTAACTGTAAACTCATTGTGTTTGTAACACTCACTTCGTTATGTAACTATAAACTCATTTTAAATTCTGTTCAATACGCACAAACTCATTGTAATCTGCCCTATGATTTCGTATGTCGGCCATAACATCTCAACATGCTTTTCCTTATTCAAGCATAATTAATAAATCTTTGTAATAAATGTATTTATCGATACATCTTTAGTGCTAAAAACTGTAGATTATCACAGGTGATAAACTATTTTACTGATATATAATATCAGATCTTCTTTTATTTTCATTAACTGAGTAAACATATTTATTTAGTTCTGTTAGGTCCTTTCAGACTGCTTGTACACTTAGAAGATTAAGCTAGATATGACTCTATTATAACTAGCTTAATCTTGCAAGCTTGCTAGCTCCAGTAAGTAAGTGGAAAATTACTTTCTAGCGCTAGTCTTTTATTATATTACGAGATTCACTGTCATGTTTAAATTGCATAAAGTAGTTTCATAATTAAGTCAAGGAATAGTTTACTTCAGGTGAGATTAGATTACTTGATTTAAGGCAACATAGAGCATAAAAGACCGTAAGCTCAGTTATGAGCTGTCATTCTGAAAACTACTCTGTTGCAAGATTAGTTATACATAGACTATCTCTCTCTACATATATATACATATATATATATATAAAGTTTTCTTATATATATATGTATATAGAGAGAGTAATTATTATGAATAATAAAATATTATGAATTAAATAATTATTATGAGTTACTAGTAAATAAATTATTTTGAATTATTAGTTTATATATAATTCTCGCTAAGATTTACAAAACAGAACTTTTACATAATACTCTTGATTATTTTTCATGCATTTTAAAAGAACATTTTTAATTAAGGGTCAAATTAAAAACCTCAGTTAACTAAGTTTTTTTTAAAACAAAAACATACAAGATCTTCAATTTTTTTTATATCCTAAGCTTCTACATCTAGCCATATGTTTCCATAAATGGTATAAGAAACGATATAGGAAAGACACATTATATTGCATCCATTTAAAAATATGTAATAAACAGTATACTATGGGACAAAGTCCCAAGTCATCTATAAACAGTTCTTTAACAATATCAATGAATAATAGAAACATTTTATTCGAAAAATGCCAATATTTTGTATAAAATATTGTAGGGTTTTTTACGTTAATTTTCTAAGAATTATTTTTATTTTGAAGCAATCCTTTCCTATACATTCTAATTCCATGCCAACGTTTCCCTACCAGAATGACTTTTCAGGTTTACGATTTATGCAAATGAGGTAGCAACAAGTATTTAAGATGAAGTTTGTGTCACTTCAGTAGGAGAGCTTTGTTTTCGACCTCTTTGTTGCCATTAGTCTATGCTAACTGTACTACGGCCGTACTTCTACGTGCCTGCTATTGTACGCCGGTAATCGTTAAATAAGGGCCAACTCCATTGGTTAATTCTGAGCAGCAACCGTTGGTTAATTTTATTTAGTATTAGATTAGTTTTATATTTTATGTTTTGAGTTGAAGCCCAAGTGGAGGCTTATTGTACGCTGGGGAGAAGCCATCTATTCATTCATTTTGAGTTGGAATAAAGGGTAACTTAGCCCTTCTTTGGCCTTGTTATTTACGTTATAAGAACTCATCGAATAGTCGCTAAACAGCTGGTCCCCGGGGTTCAACGCACAGGACTCTGTGAAGCTGCTAGCTAGGATCTGTACCTAGGCAGTCTAGGCAATGGGGGTATATAATTTGACTTCACAAGACTAGAACGCCCGTTTATACGGAGGTAGATTCGGGCTTGGTAGAGACCGTACTGGTACTGTCGTGTCCGTTCCTTCGGCTGTTGTGGAGCTAGACGTTGATTTCTTCAGGCTAAGTCCTTGGGGGTTTGGCCTTCATAGTCCCAGAGATAGGGACTAACACAGCGGACAGAGTACCAAACGTTCTAACTGATGGCGATGGAGTGGTGCCCGGAGGCAAAGTCCTAGCGTTGCAATTTTTGAACTTAATTTATTCGTCACAGCATTTTCTCTGTCTCCTGCTTTGTATAAAGCCGGGCAGGGAATGTGGGGTCTGCGCCGTCTTGGACGAGGTCTCGTGATCTTCGATATATCAAACCCCGTATGGCAGGCCTGTACAGGATCCCGGGACGAGAGTCCAAGTTCTTGCGCTCAGTCGCTAAACAGTTCTTTATATTCTAGCTTTCAAGGACAGCTAATTTAGCTAAGGTATTACTATGTGACTGTGAAGAATATGTAAGATATGTTGCAATAACATGTCAAATGAAATAAAAGTCTTCGTTTAAAAAATTGAATCGTTACCCTGTTATTTCTTATGTTAAATTACTGTGATGCTAACTCTAACGCCTATACACGATCCTAACTTTCGAACAGAATATCCGTAAAGTTTTAACAGTGGAGTTTATTGTTATTAGATTCAATGCCAAATGTAAACACACATTTACGCTTGGCATTATGTCATAGCGTAAACAATATGTCATAGCGTAAACACACATTTACGTTTTATTGAAAGCAAAACAATCAATATAAATCTCTGCCATTAGGGCATCAATATTCTTTTAGTATCCTACATAAAAGAAGATTATGTTGCGTAGTGATTACACTTACTTTTATGTAAGTTACCTTGCGTGAGGGATTTCATCAAGCAAAAGTGTAAAGCGTCTTCAGACATTACAAAATAAAATCTTACAGATTATTTATTATTTTAATTTGAATCGAAATGTTGAACTTGTGAAACACATAAACTGAGTCGAAAATGTTTCAGTAGAGCGGTTAAGGCTAGTGCTTCAATTATTCCTTAATATCCTTATCTTACGATGCTCACCCTAGCTTTCAATCACTTGAGTATCGTCCTTTTCGCGGCAAGGGCACCTTTTACTACTTGACAATTGTGATTCATGTGATGGTCATGTGATACTCCTATAGCCAAAGCTAAAAGATACCAATAAACGTCTCTTAGCCAATTTTAATTTGTAGGTAGTTGTTCAACAGCATATCAGGATGTATATGGATAGAATGGTCAAATTCAAATTTAGCGAAATGTAATATGAAAATATCAATTTAAACGTCACATTTCCCAATCTTTTAAAGACATTAGGCTAAGAAGGCTGAAGAAATACCTTATAATTTTTACTTTGCTAGTTGTGTCATTCATAACACAAAACAATCAGTGATTTAAAAGAGGATTAAAAAAAAATAAGACTTTTTATGTTACAGTTCCATTATTATTATTATTTAAAATTTTGATCTTATTTTTATCGCTTTATGCATGAAACAAAGGTTTCCTTTGTTATTTATTCAAGTGTTTAAAAATTAGACATACCTACATTTTCAGCCACCAGCTGTCTTGATTTAAGCACAAATATTCAGAACTGAATACATTAAGAAATATATATGTAAATTTCTAAAGCTAGAATAGAAACTCGTGCCTTTCAATCGGGTACACATCTTTATTATTTATTCATTTAGGGACAACGAGAATTCTTTTGAAAATTAATTTGGTTTCGCGAATTATTTCATGAAACTGAATTAATATCTAAATATTTATTATGTTCAATATTTACAACATGAATTACATTTTATAGTTCTAATAACCCAAATGTATTTAAGAAAAATATAGTAACTGCATTTTACCACATTTCTAGCTACTTTCTGCGAAAACATTACTACATCGAACATTAAAATATGATTGAAAGCCATTATATTTCATGACGATATTCAAGCAGTTTGAAGATCAGAGGAATAAATTTGTCATCATTAAAAAACTAATTTTCTAAAAGCTTTTTTCGAAAAGTTTCACAGCTTTATGTTCTACATAATGTTGGTTTGTTTTATTTTAATGTTGATTTCACGGCTTTATGTTCTACTTACGTAATGTTGTAATTGTTTTAAATAAAAGAATAAATGTATTCTATATTGTTTGAAATGATTTATACATGTATTTTATCTGCTTTCAAATTAGAATAAATATTTACTTTTCATTCAAAACTACAAGAGCAGCACAATTTATATAGTTCCATATGGAAAAGACAAATTCCAAAATCCAGCACCGAAGGCTTTGATTAACTTAAATTCTTTGCTTTCGTATTTTCATTTCTCCATTTACATAAAGTAATAAATGATCAGGCGCTAGGAACTCAAAATCTTAGAATATAATTCTTTTATACCCCTAACAGTATGTTGTATTAAATCAAATAAATAAAGCATTATTTCCATTTGATAAAATTTAAAAAAACCTGCACCGAAATCATTGAACAAACTTCAGTATCACCGCTCAACATATTCCATAATCAATTTGTCAAATGCAAAATTTCGTTTCTTCGTAGAAGGAGATTAAGTTTATGCATTTTAAATAAAACTAGCGGGTTGCAACCAAAGCAAAATTTGTAAGTTCTATGTACCAATGAAGAGCAAATGTATGAACATATTTCAATATGAAAGAAACCAGCTCATTCTTCTGAACCAGGAAGCAAAATCGTTTGGCATTTCAGGTTAATGCATATAACGTCATGATTTAAATTTAATGTAATATAACAACATTTTCTCAATATTAATAAAATATAATAAGTAATTCTCAATAATAATATTAATAATAACGTGGCAATAATATATCGTGTTAATTATACTATCATGAAACAAAAAAGTTGCCAACAGTAGGTATTTATTTAAAATGCTGACATTAACGAAGATTTTCGACATACAGTGGCTTCACATGCAATCGCGTGCTTTCTTCAACGTCAGAATATGACCTTATATAATAATATATTTATGTTTGGCAATGCCATTTTTATTTCACATTTTGTAAAAACTTACAAATTTTTATTAACAAACTCTACGATTAGAAAAACAGCAGTGGCAACACTTTTCGAAATTAAGCGGAATTTTATTTCCAGCCCGCGAGGCTGTTGCCACACGGTAAAATGAGTGCGAAAATTAGTGTTTTCAGAGTTTTTAATTAATATCTTGCCTGATTAAAGTCGTACGAAGAAGGTAACAGTCAAAATTTCCCACGAAATTTTGGAATTGGGAATAATATATTTAATGTTTGGAAATGCTATTTTTATTTCATATTCTGTAAAGTTTATGAATTTTTTTATTAACAAACTATACAATTTAAAAGCGACCAGTGGCAACACTTCTCAAAATAAAGCACATTTTTTTCTCCAGCGTACGAGACTGTTGCCACTCGGAAGAATAAGGGAGAAAATTAGCGTTTTTAGAGTTTTTACTTAATATCACCGCTAATTAAAAGTCGTACGAAGATGAGAATGGTCGAAATGGCTTCCCACGAACTTTTGGATTCCAAGGGTTAGCTCTCTCGAAATTCAATTCCCAGGCGTTCCGAAGGATATAATATCACAAACAAACGCACACAGATTTTAATAGTACAAATTCTTATTTTTAAATCATGTTTGGAACCAGAGCAGCATTCTATCTTCCTTAACGTAAAATGCATTAATATTACCTAGTTTGCAGCATCAGTTATTAAATCAAAATAAGTTATATTTGTGAAAACAGGATATCTCTATGAGAGTAGCATTTTTCCTGTATGCAACTTATAGAACTTTAACTAAAGTTCGTTTTATAATTCTTCATGTTTACAAAACGCAATAATTCTTATCTTATTTATCTTTATCTTATTCTTATATTATTTATCTTTTGAGTTTATTTAATCAGGTGAATAAAATATTATTCACCTGATTAAATAAACTCAAACAATTTTGTTCTATTTGATATTGATACAGATGTAAGCAAAATTGTTGAATTTCCTCAAAGCTACACTTTAATATATAACGGAATATATTTATTTTACCTGTAACACTGTAATACATGAAAATTCAACTAATATTAAATAATTCTATTTAACGCAAATATTTGTATTGTGACTAAGAAATTATTTCAAAGTTTCAACCCATTTCCTCTTTTTTATATATAGTTTTTGGTTTGCTTGAAAATTTTTCAACTTCATATGAAAATTTTTTACATCATTTTATACGTCTAGCTATATGTTTTGATAACTCCAAAGGCCATTGTGGAAACATTTTGAAAGTCTGGAATAGCCTTGGCTATGGAGCTGCTTTCAATAGGAAAAAGTATGTAGAATGTTTATTCTGTACTTAAATTTTTCTTTCCCCAGAGAAGTTGAATCAGAAAAAAACTTTCCAGAGTACTTATAATGCACTATTACAAAGTATTTTTAATCAAAATATTCCAGTTATTCAAATTGCAGCCTGAATAAAATAATTTTCTCAAGCAAACAGAGAAATGTTATTTTCTTAGCGATTTCCGCTGCTGCTTATTTTCTTACTGTTATATAGAAAAAAATTATGTTTTTAATACTTTTTAAACTTTGGACTTTGATTCAAGGTGGTTGTGCCGGATAAAATTAACAAAAAATCAAATCAAATATCAAATAATTCACATTCAAAATCTATATGCATAATATTCAAATATCATATCGACATTCTTATAAACATTCGTATAGTAAATCTATCAATCAATCAATCAATCGTATAGTGGTATAATACAATTTACTTTTTAGGTTTGCGTTGTGAGTAACCTATGCCAAAGGAAATATCAATAACTCCAAATTCAATTAAACTCCATGTTTCTTAAAAGCCTCCCGGCTCAAACAAATGGAGGGACATGACAAACCACAGTAAATTATACGCTACATAAATACACAAATGCAATTAAATTTTAAACACATTTATTAATTCTTGACTATTTTATATAATTAAATAATGGATAACTGATCAGTAATCCTACCACATATTTTTCTAAGCCAAAATAACACATTATACTACACCAAATTACAGCTTACATTAATTAAGATTAACATTATTTTTTTTTTCAAATTAAGTAGGTGTAACAAAATTTAATCCTCCAAATAACAGATTCTTATTAATTAGAAAGTAACGTTTTTCTAGCTCACAAAATTCAGTAGGTGAAACAAATTTTAATCCTCCCCAAAACTGGCCTTCACTTGAAATTATAAATAACTTCTCAATTTTTTAACTGTAATATTTAATTTATATTATAAGTAATAACAATATACGGGTAGATAAATTATTAACTGTTCTGCATTCGGGAAAACTAAGAGAGAGAGAGAGACAGAGAAAATATACTTAAAATTTCACTCACAGATGGAAAACAGTTTTTCCTGATTAGCCGGATCCTTAGTGTCCAATCCACATGGAAATGAGATAAGCCCATTACAGTCTAATTCTTCAAACAGCCAAGAATCGCTTTAACTGTCCATTAGGTGGGAACCAATAGTCCAATTTAGAAGGATCTTTTATCTGTCCATTAGGTGGGAACCAATAGTCCAATTCAGAAGGATCTTTTTTCAATTCAATAACAGGTAGTTGAATATACACCAGTTTTTTAGCACAATCACGTGCATCATCGAAGCGTCGAGGTAACATTTATGCTGAATGTTTCGGAAAAAGGCTCTTGGAGATTAACCGGCGATTCAGGTGAAGAGAGAAAACCTGTGCTAAATTTTCTTGGTAGATTTTTCTCTATACATCTCAATCAGCTCTCAGTAAAAATGCTCTTTGCAGCTCGCACACAGTTCTCCATACATCACGCAGGAAAATGTTCCTTGCATCTCGCACAAAACTTTTAAATATCCCGCAGAAAAGAAAACGGTACCCAGTCCCTCTTGCACAGGAAGCCCGCAGCAGAGCAAAGCGCCCCACGATCTTTCTTTCTCTTTCACATCGCGGCTGCTCAAAATTCACTCAAATCAAACTCCGCTACAACCATCACCGCAGTCCGCTTGTACAAGTCGCTCGCCCCGCAAGGGGGAGTTCCGCAAAACTTTCTGCTTCTCCTTTTCCTTTTCGCTAAAAAATCTGAATCAGAATGAACTCTAGCCTGGTGCAAGCACCCAGGAAATCTCGGTTTCTCCGCCTCTGTGAGTTCATAGGCTTTCAAAAAAATCGTAAAATTATATCTTACCAATCCCGGAATTTTATGTTATCTAAATTGAGAAAATGACACACCCATGACGAATCAAACACCAGAAAATCTGACAATGAAATCCGAAAAACATCTGTATACATAACGTGAGAAAAAAAATAGACCCCCCAACTAACAAGCGAAACTAGCTTTTACGAGTATCCAATTATCTAAATTAGTACACCTCCCACTGTCTTGAAGTAAGAAGACTGCAAACTTTAACAAAGCGATTTCCGTTTCCCACGCAAAGAGTTAAAAAGGCGACAGACGACTCCCAACTGCCTCCATTGTTGGAAAAGGCCATAAACCAGATGTGTCTCCTTGCAACCGTCTCCCGCCTTTGTTAAAATTCCTACTCAAGAATAACAAGTTAAATAACACCTTAAGAGCTTAAAAATACTTTTTTTCCAGATTAAAATACACATGAATACAAATAAAAATATTAGAATAATAATAACTTAAAACACATATTAATAATTGAAATTCGCGACATAACATTACCCTTACTGCTACTTTTTATACCTGTTTCATTGGAACTCAGTTTATTCGTAGGAACCGCTCGTGAAATTTTTTATATCCTTGAAGAAATAAATCTCAAAATGCTTAGATAAATACATGTAGCAGAACCTTGTTAAAAATTTATTTAAAAACGTCAGTGTCTTCCGATTTCTTAGAATAAGCCCTTAACATGCAAGTAACTGCTGCAAATCCAGCGATATTCTGATTTACAGAATCCAGCAACTTTATGCAGACTTTAAAATGTACTGAGACTAGATGTACCGAGCGATTATAATTAAACTTCCCCTATAAACGGCATCTCAAAGAGAAAACGGGATACAACGAAGTTTTGCATTTGAGCTTTACACGAGATACGCTCACGGAGTTTCGAAAAAAAAACTTTTAGTTTCAAAATGTCCACCAGAGGATGTCTTTTCAGGAAAAACATGAAATTTAACACAATAAACGATCAAAACGGAATACAGAAGCAGTGTTAACATTTATTGACTAGCTTTCTGATCACCTTGTCATCGAACCACATTAAGTAACGGTAAGGGAGAAAAAAAAAACAGTTCAGTTTGTAGAAACAAGAACAGATTAAAGCGAAATTGCGCAAGAGCTGCAGTTGTTGCGTCCAGGACGATGTAGGGAAAGGAGCTCCACGTGACCACCCTCATTCACCTGCAAAATTTCAAATCGATGAACAATGTGTTCAACAGCAGATCGTAACTGATTAGTTGTGATGCTCAGCACATTGTGATACTTCTTTGACGAAATGAAGCAATTCCAATGATGGAACACAGCAATAACTTTTATTTAACACTCAAAAAAATGGCGACATACAAACAAGAAGAGAAAACATATTCTAACATTTAAAAATAAATTACATTCTTCGTGCGAGAGTCGCACGTGGCACTCGAGTCTGGTTTCGAATATTGCCATTCACAAATAACTTAATGTTCATCTATTTAAATTATTTAAACTACAAGATTTTAATACTATTTAAAGCTGTTACAACCTCTCCCCCAACGGAGAGACTTTTTCCGAAGGGAAAAGTTCTGTAAAATTTGACAGTTTAATAAGCTCGGCTTGCTCATTTGCTTAAAGAGCAAAGGTTATTTCTCTTATAAATTTCTAAATTTCAGGCCAAAAAATTTTAAGTTTTAAACAATACTTTTACACTACATTTAAAAAGAAAGAAATGGAGAACGTTCAAATACATTAGTTGAGCATACATTAAACAATAAAATTAATTCTAAACGTGGTTACATACACTAAGAGTTACATTACTTAATTCTACTCAGAACATCTACGTTCTTGTGCAAAGATCCTTTGCGATGAATGACCTTAAAATTATAAGGTTGTAATGAGAGTGCCCAGCGCATCAATCTAGAGTTACATTTGGCGTTGGATTGTAGCCAGACCAAAGGATTATGATCAGTTTGAATCAAGAATTCTTGCTGACCATCCAGATAAAAATGCAGTTTCTTGATAGCGTAGATGATAGCAGCGCACTCCTTTTCAGTAGTACAATAATTCTTTTCAAACTTAGTAAATTTTTTGCTTATATACAAGATAGGATGTTCACGTTGTTCATCATCTAATTGGCATAGTACTATACCCATGCCATTGTCTGAGGCATCGGTTTGTATAATAAACCTTTTATCAAAATCGGGAGCATACAGAATTGGTTTCTTGCATAGCAACTCTTTTAAATTTTTAAAAGCTCTGTCACATATTTCAGACCATTGTATATTTCCTTTTTTTGTTACCCCCTTCAAAGTGTCCGTGAGGGGTGAAGCAATTTCCGAAAATCTCGGTATGTACTGGCGATAATACCCTACCAGTCCTAAGAAAGCACGTACTTCTGTTTTGGTTTTAGGTGTAGGATACTCCTTTACAGCCAGGATCTTTACTTCATCCGGGGTTCGTTGTCCTTGTCCCACAACATGGCCTAGGTATCTCACTTGATCTTGTGCAAATTTACATTTTGATGGTTTTAGTCGTAAATTTGCTTTCTGTATTCTCTCTAGAACAGAAGTTAAGTTTTTAAGGTGCTCTTCCCAGTTTTTTGAGTAAATGGCAATGTCATCCAGGTATGGTACAGCGAAACCTTCGCATGCAGCCAGGACTTTAGTCATAACTTTGCTAAAAAAATATGGGGCATTTTTTAATCCAAAGGGTAAACGTAGAGGCCTGAAACTTCCAAAACTAGTTACAAATGTTGCATATCTTTGGGCTCTTTCTGTTAACGGAATTTGCCAGTAGCCTCTAGATAAATCTAATAGGGTAATATATTTTGCTTTTGCTACAGTTTCGATACGTTCTTCAATATTAGGCAAAGGATAGTATTCAGTTTTAGTAACAGCATTGAGTTTACGATAATCAATACAAGGCCGAGGATCCTTTGATGAAGATTCTATCAAAATCATGGGAGATGTATAGTCCGATTCTCCCGGCTCTATAATTTTAAGATCGAGCATTTTCTGTATTTCCCTTTTGAGAATTTCAGTCTGTCGGGGTGACAGTCTGTATGGCTTTATTTGTATTGGTTCGTTATTTAATAGCTCAATATCGTGACAAACTAAGTTTGTTAGTCCAGGATTATTTGAAAAACAACCAGAATATTTCCATAAAATCTTTCGTAAATCTTCTATTTGCTCGGATTTCAACCTTTTCTCGAGTTCATTCTCTTCTATGATGTCCGAGAAATTTAATATACTTGGATTGGAAGGTAAACGAGGAATGTCCATTTCTAAGTCTCCTTCCACTTCAGTTATCATATTAATCATTTCTGGTCTTTTGTAATATGGTTTAAGCATGTTAATGTGATATACTTGATTTGGCTCATTTTGTTCCTCGAAACTTACAATATAATTGGTTTCTGAAATTTTCTGCTCTATTTTTCCAGGTCCTTTCCACTGTACTTCTAGTTTATTTTGACGATTCGTTGATAAAACAAGAACTAATCTCCTCTAGCAAATTCTCTTCTAGCATTCTAGAAAGCATTCTAGAAATCTCCTCTAGCAAATTCTCTTTTCACTGCGTTTCGATCGTACCATGTTTTCCTCCGTTGTTGAGCTTCTTTCATGTTTTCCACGGCAAGTTCCTGGCATTTCTTCATTCGATTAATAAGTTTGAAAACGTAACTGACAACATTATTACTTTCTTCAATCGGTTCTAGCCACTGCTCATAAAGTAAAGTGACTGGCGTTCGTAGGTTTTTGCCATGAACTAATTCTGCTGGTGTAAAACCAGTGCTTTCGTGTGTGACTGTTCTGAGAGCAAAAAGAACTGATGGTAGATAATTCTCCCAATCCGAAGTCGCTCCTATACATACGACTCTTAACACCCTTTTTAACGTTCTATGGAATCGCTCAACGGGATTACTCTGCGGATGATACACAGAGCTTCTTACATGTTTAATGCCGAAACGCTCCAAAAATTCCTCTGTCAAAGCACTGACGAAAGAGGTCCCCTGATCTGTTTGGAACACTTTTGGGAAACCCATACGACTGAAAATCTGTAAGAAAGCATCAATCACAGATGGCGAAGAAATGTCTGTCACCGCTACAGCATCTGGATATTTGGACGACATACACAGAGCTGTAATAATATATTTTTTTCCAGTCTTTGAAATAGGTAGCGGACCAACGGCATCGACATTTATTTTAGTGAATATTTCGGAAATTACTGGTACTAATGTCATTGGAGCCTTCTTTTTGTCATTTCCTTTTCCAGAGCGCTGACAAGCATCACAGGTTCTTACAAAATCTTCAGTTTCTTTGTAACACCTCGTCCAGTAAAAATATCTAGCAAGTCTGTCTTTGGTCTTTTTGACACCCAAATGACCAGAAGTTCCTTCGTGGCACATCTTTATAATTGACGGCTTGAGTTTTTCAGGTATAACGACAAGCTGTCTTTCAAAGCCCATTTTATCCGTCGTTTTTTTAACTAAAAGTTCTTTTCCTGTCAGACTATAGTTCTCATTTTTGCATGTACCTTCTTTAACTTCTTGGATGATTTTAGACAGTTCCTTATCAGCAAGCTGAAGTTGTGCAATTTCTTCTGAGTCAATTTTTACCAGTTTCATGAGAGCTTCATCTTCCGTATTTAGTTCCGGTAAATTATCTTCTTCTTCAAAAACATATCTGGATGCTTTATTTTCTTCCTTCATCGGTTCCAAGAGCTTCTCTTCAGCTATTTCTCTTTTCCTTTGAGCTCTAGTAGAGACAGCATTAACCTGGTGAGGACAACTATCAGGCTCCTTTCTTTGTTTATTCAACAGTGCAAAAGTTCGATTGCCTAATAAATACCTTCCTTTGTCGAGTTCATTTCTAATAATGGCAGCCTTAGTTATTACTCGCCCAAGATCGCAATTTAGTTCGATCTCAGCCAATGGTAAACAGGTTGGATTCAAGTCTAATGGCTGTTGCACCCACACATTTTCACCTGTCAGCATTTCCGGTGTGATGTATTTGCGACAAACTATATCAATACTAGCACCTGAATCCCTTAATATAGGAATTTTATGACCATTTACGTAACCCATACTAGTATAAGGTAATAGAAATTTATCCTCTGGTTTTGCACTAATTCTGTTAAGATTAGCAGGAGATTCAGTACTATTCTTAAGTTTTGGACATTGGGGCCTTAAATGTTGATAGGACCCACACTGATAGCATTGTGGCGTCTTTCGTTTTTCATATTTATCATCTGGACGTGGACTTCTAGGTCTATGAAACAAGCTTTGCGTATTAAATCCTGATGACATTTTGTTTTCAGTTTTATTTTTATTATCTGAACTCAATTTACCTTGAGTTAGTGCATTGTATCTTTCTTTCTGCCTATCCACTACAGGCTTTTTTTTAAAGTTTCCGCAAACGTTTTCATAGGCATCAAGTTTTTCAGCTAATTTTTTAGATGAAATCATCTCTACCCACTCATCAAGAAAATGATCTCGAATTTCAGGAGGAACTCGACGCTTAAGTTGGTCAATCACCATCAAATCTAGCAACTGATCAAAAGTCTTAACTCCTAGACCAGTCACCCATTCCTTGCAATAATTTTCTATTTCATAATTGAAATCCACCCATGTGGATTCGGTACTCTTTTGATGTTTCATAAGTTTCTGCCTAAACTTTTCCGGGCTTAGTTTAAACCGTCTTAACAATAAATTCTTTACGTGTTCATAGTCTTTAGCTTTATCGGAGGGTTCTCTAGCTATTAACTGGGTTACTTCGTAAGGAAGTAGTCCTAGTAAATGAGATACAAATTCTTCTTTATCAATTTTAGCCCATTCTGCTTGCCTTTCAAACAATAGCAAATATAGACTGATATCTCCTTTCTTGTCATCGAATTTCTGCATAAGGTGACGCAGCTCCGTTTTCGGCCGGATCTGTCCGGTATTTTGAGACTTTGTCTCTGCTTCAAGTCTTAATCTCTCTAATTCATACTGTTCTTTCCTTCTCCGCTCTTCCGCTTCTTCCTGTCTCCTACGTTCTTCTCTTTCCCTTTCCTCCCTCTCTTTCCGTTCTTCTCTTTCCCTTTCCTCCCTCTCTTTCCGTTCTTCTCTTTCCCTTTCCTCCCTCTCTTTCCGTTCTTCTCTTTCCTCCCTCTCTTTCCGTTCTTCCCTTTCCTCCCTCACTTTCCGTTCTTCTATTATTGTGTCTAAGACTCCTTTGACGAATACTTCATCATAATCTCTACTTTCAACAATTTTCTGTTTTAAATCGACTATTTTCAAATCTGCAGTCACATGAACTCCCAGTTCAGCCGCGAGATTTTGCAAATCTTCCTTACGAGTTCTTCCTAAGTAAGACATTGTTTCTATGTTTAAAATTAACGAACACTGTTTTCTTTATATTTCCTCAAAATAGCTCAATTCAATTACTTTAATTAATTAATGCAGTCAGGAATCACGAAATTAAATGCACTTTGTTAAGTACGTATACCTCAAAAATGAAATATTTAAATTATATGAAGTTCATTCTCTCTACCACATTAATTGTGATTAAAATAAGAATAATAACATAGAGCAATATATATATATGTCTACCGTCTGCACAACTAAAATGAATATTAAATATAATATCAAATACGGTAATAAAATAAGACAATTTAATATTAACAGGAAATAATAATCTGGTATCGCTAATATTGCGTTCAGTGATGAACTAATAAAATAAAGCAATTCTATATGAACAGGAAGTAATAATCTGGTATCACTAATATTATGTTCAGTGATGAACTAATAAAATAAAAATACGCACGATTATTCGATCTTGGTCGGTGCCTCCAAAATAATTATGACTGTGATACTTCTTTGACGAAATGAAGCAATTCCAATGATGGAACACAGCAATAACTTTTATTTAACACTCAAAAAAATGGCGACATACAAACAAGAAGAGAAAACATATTCTAACATTTAAAAATAAATTACATTCTTCGTGCGAGAGTCGCACGTGGCACTCGAGTCTGGTTTCGAATATTGCCATTCACAAATAACTTAATGTTCATCTATTTAAATTATTTAAACTACAAGATTTTAATACTATTTAAAGCTGTTACAACATGAAGCGTTATGGTGTGCTTTAAGTCATTCAACGTCGCAACATCTCCACGATACACCAGACTTTTCAAATAGCCCCATAATTAGAAATCACGCGAAGTTAGATCCGGCGAACGTGGTAGTCATGGATTAGGAAAGGATCGACTAATAGCATGTTCCTCTGTAAATGGGGCAATAACGCCCTTACGGACCCATGGATATGTGGGGGCGCACCATCCTGTATGAAAATGGTCGATGTAAGGACCCGCATTTGGTGTTGTTGTGGCCCAACAAACGTCCGCAGCATATCATGGTACAGACGGCCCGTAACGGAACATGTGACAGGCCCACGTTTACAGATTTTCTCAAAGAAGATCTTCCCAAGGATGAATGTCGCCGTGAATCCATACCAGACAGTGACCTTTGAAGATTGTAAGGGAATTTCAGTGTGGATCTGCGGATTTCTCTTACACCAAATGCGGCAATTCTGTGTGTTGTGTTGAATGTCCCATTGAGGTAGAAATGAGCCTCGTCGCTCCACAGAATATTCCAAGGACATGACAGGTCAACAGCCATTCTGTTGAGAAAACTGACTGCGAATGAGAAAGGTTGTTACTTGTTCCTATCAAGCAGCTCCTGGGTATGGCGGATCTTGTATGGGAAGTAGCGAATTACGTTTCTGAGTACTTTTCGGACTGTGCTGTAAGAATAGCCTGTCCGCCGAGAAACTGCATGCGCCCTACTGCCCCCAAACTCTGATGTCTATGACTGTGCGTCAACAGCTGTCTGGACGGCATCAACAAGTGCCGGTGTGACACATTTACGGCCTCTTCGAAGTTGAACTCCTAATTTCCCCGTCTCTTCAAATTTCATATTCATGGCGCAAATACCTTTAGTAGACATTGGTTCACGCCGCAGGTTCTTTCTATGACGAAATTCAAGAATTGCAGCAGAATCATTCACCTTGTTTTCATGAAACAGCTTCACCAATAACGCACGTTCAGTTAAAGAGACCGTCATTAGTACACCCGGAAACATCGACTTAAAGATGACAACGTTTAAACCCTAACCTGTTTTATACCCTAACCTGTTTTGCATAAAGCTTCCTCTCTTTCCAAACATGTAAATCTCGATATTTTTCTCCCACAACTGACAACTTTTCCTGGTTTTGCATTTTATTACGCATAATTTTTGTTCTGGATTGTTAATATTTTGTCTGTGTTCCGTTTTGGTCTTTTATTGTGTTAAATTTCATGTTTTTCCCGAAAAGGCGCTCTCTGGTGGACATTTTGGAACTAATTTTATTTTTCGAAATTCAGTGAGCGCATCTCGTGTATAGCCCATATACAAAATTTCGTTGCATTCCGTTCAACCGTTTTCTCTGTAGGATGCCGTTTATAGGGGAAGTTTAATTATGACCACCTGGTATATTGACTGATATCAGCGGCTGAAATAAGTATATTGTTGCGTGTGTGCGGGTTCGTTATGAATTGAATGCACAAATGAGAAAAGAATAAAATTTATTATCATCAGAACAAATAAAACAAAATGCTTAAACTTCCTCAGATATTCGTACAATATCCCAATATTTCACAGTCGTTATCTTTTAAACTACTAAAAACCTTCAACAGATTTAATTCAAAACATGGAAAGCTAATCCGATTTCACCGCACATTCTCTATAGTAAACAACAGCAGTTTTCTAAGCAAACCAAACAGCTAAACTGAGGTGAGGTTTTTAAATGCACGAGAATTTTCTGGTATTTTCTCGAAAAGCAAACCGTACAATTACGAGACATCTATTTATTAAATGCGCATGCTCCTCTATTTTTAATTTTCTCGGCTTAGCTTTCTCTTCAGATTTGTCACGCGCAGCATTGCATGGGGAAATGAAACAATTTAATAACACTTTTATTAAAAATAGAAAATTAAATACAAAACTCGTAACAATATTATTGTTGGCGAAATCAGAACCGAATTTTAAATTGACAGTTTACTGTCTTCCCACTTTCCAACTATATCAACTGTTATGAATTATCTCACTTACGAACAACATCCTGACTAACAACAAAAGTGTTGCACCTATCTTTGGGAACGTTTTAAATGACAGTGCGGATTCCGCTAATTCTGATACAGTTTAAAAGGACAATCCAGTGGTCCGTCCTTCGGTAGAGGACGATTTCAAAGGTAACCCTGACCACTTCTTCCTTCAACCTATTAAAAGCCTCGGCTCATCAGTATTTTAAGCGTCTCCCTGCCGCAAAAGCACCATACACTTATAAACATCAATACATTCTCCATATTTCAGACCTAGGCCTAATAATATCTCAGTCGGTTCAACAGGACGGCAAAACTGGTGTAGAAGCATCTAAAAATTTTATCTCCGATTACGTGATAATTTAAGTTTTGTTAACTTAATTATGGAAAAGCACGTGGGAGCTATCTGCACAAGGCGAGTGATACCTTTGTGGAAGACTTTCTAAGGGAAACTGGCTTGTATATATGTAACACCAGAGGCTCTGCCACTGATAGGCCTGATCACGTGATAAACGGATGTCAAGTTATTAGTTACTATGCAGAAATTAAAAAAAATTATTCATTTCAGAGCGAATATTATTATTAAAATTTTCATATACGTGTCTTAAAATAAGTGTAGAAGAAAAGTAATAAAATTTAAAATTTTATTTCCATAAGACTGAGCACTTTTGGTATAAAAAAGTTAACTTCACACCCGAAGAATCATAGAAACGGAAGCTACCGGAAAAAGATATACGAACATCTATTCGGTGAAACTCTAAAAGCTGAGAACCCCCCCCTTTTTGGGGCAAGTTTTATAAATTGCGTTAGTTAATAGCAGCGGAAATTTTCACGATAGATTTCTCATTTTTAAGATCAGTAACATTTTCGTATTTATAATGTTCTGATGTTCTAAGAAAGGTTACTGAGGTATGACACGTAATTATTAGTGTATGATATATATAGATTGCCGGTAAATTTGTTTCATTTAAAAATGATTCCATCAAACAGTAATTAAAGTACAGTTACCTTAATGCTCTGATGTTCTAAAAAACGTTATCGACGTATGAAAAGTAGTTAATTAGAGTAGGATATGTATATAGATTGCCGAAAATATATTTTATTTAAAAATCATTCCTTCAAACTATAAGTAAAGCACAGTTACCTTACCATTCATTTGCGTAAATATAGCATGAAATATCTACACTCTTGAATGACTACACGCAGTGCACTATTATTTATCAATAATACAAGTTTTACGTAGATGTTTGAGTTTCTCTTCTGAAAAAGGCCTTGTAGAGTCGTTAGGTTATTTTGAAATAGGAGACGTGAAAAATGTGCAATTACCTCGCCGGGACTCAAAAGTGGATCTCTCGAATACGCGCAGAGTGGGCTACCGTTACACCACGAAGGCATGCATAAAAGAGGAAGCAAATACCTTATAAAGCATGTCCAATTTTCATAGGAAACTCCGCATTTTATTCTAGAACATAGCAAATAATGCGCAAAACTCGCTTTATTGACTGATATAAGTTATACATTTTAATGTCCCGCATTCACCAACCCGTGTATATCACTTTACATTATTCTGTCGGAGGTTTCTTCCGATTCCTTTTTTTTTTTTTTTTTCTGTTAAAAATGTTCTTTGTAATTAATAGCAAACAACATTTATTATTCTTGCATTTATTTATTTTTATTTCTATATTTTTCCAAATTCTTCAATGGGAGTAAAAACGTCCACGACTTTTGCTGGTACTTTCTCACTAGGAAAACTTTCTTTCTTAAACTATATTGGAGATTTTTTTTTGCCGACTATGAAATAACGTTAATATTTTAACTTCATTTCTAGCCTCTGCAATGAGATTATTTGAATCAAAAACATCTCGAGTACTCCCAAAACGTTTTACGCTTTTTTCTCCTGCTAGGGTGAATAAAAAAACTTCCAGCTGGAGAGATGCACGGATAATCCGCGAAAAGGATATTCGGCAATTCTTGTGTTCTGTCTTGCGGACGCTGATTTGAAAGCGAGCTAAGAGAATAGATCATCAGATTACTACTTCTTGAATAATATCCTAAACATAAAATACATAAAATAAAGACTTCCTATTTTTGATCTATTTCGAATGACTTTCGCAACCCATTAATGGATATTTAAGAAACTATGTTTACCATGAACAAGAATCTATCATTATCTGATCTTTTTATTAAATCATCTCTTGCACTTTTATCCTCTAACTGTAAAAATCATTCTCTTCTACCTCAGTAGCAGAATATTCTAAAGCTATTTTGATTGATTCTGAATGGATATTAATTACATTGCATGAAACATCTTATTGCTTAATAACTCAGTACTGGTAGTGTTGGAGTTGGAAGTAAAATTTCTGACGCATAACATGAAAGGTTATATACCCCAAACACATGCCCATACAGTAAACCCATTTCCCAATAATACGGTCAAGAAGCAGGTCACGAGCATTAAAATGCTTTAATCGAAGTTTCTTAAAGTGTGGACACTCTGCTGGAAGTGAAGTACAAATTGAATATATGACAATTGCACAAAATGGCTCAATCTCTGCTGTCAAAACGTAATCGTACGTGATTCGGGAGAAGACCGGTTCTATACGAGTTCTTCATTCCAGGTATTATTTCTTACTATTTCGAGCTCGTCCCACCTTTACTTTTCTAGCACGTCGAGTTCTTCCCTTTATTTTCTAGTACTCAGAATCCCTCTGGTTTCTAGTCTTCGGTACGGCAGAATTCTTCACTTCGGTTTCTAATACTTTTCCAATAACACAGTATGAATTTTACCCCTCTTAATTTATTATTTAGCTGAAAATCCCAGAAATATTGCCTATTGTACAAGGATATTTGCTAAATGACCTTACTGAGATCTTTGAAAAAGACAAGATAGCTAGACAGCGCAACAGTAGATTATTCTGTGATAGTTGCCAGCCTTTTATTCTTAGATGTTCAGGACCCAGCAGAAAAAAAAATTGATAACCACGGCTTTCAAAGTTTTTATTCAATTTTAAAGCATCATTAATTAACTAATTCCAGCTGCCAGAGAATGAGAATCTTTATAAAGCCTTTAGATCACTAAAATTGATAAAATAAATAATGAGCTTTCTTCGGCATAGATTAGCTATGATTTAAAGAACAAAATAAATAGCAATCAATTCGGATGTCAGAATAAAAATACCATCATGCCGTCATCTTCCTATCATACGATTTTCGTAAGCTTTCTAGATGCAAAAAAAGACGGAAACGATTGACTTGAGAAATGATTTACCGATTTCCAAAAGGGGAAGATCATCGATGGTTGTTCTACCATTTACAGAAACCGCTCTGATACGGCAAGATTATGTTAAAGTCACTTTGACTTCTAAATAATTTTAGCAAAGTGTTTAAACCACATTTGATGTTTTATCGCTTTCAACAAATATGCCAAATTTCAAAACGGGCCAATATATAAATTCACGTATAGCTTCGGAAATTTTGAATAAAAAATTGTAATTTTTTTGCAGGTACGCTTAGAAATACGTCTACTTTAAGATGATGTTAAAATTTTTATAGATTATGATTCAAAATGTTTTTTTGAAAAATTTATAAAAATTATTTTTAAATACAAATTTTTAAAATAAATCATAAAAAATGGGTGAATTTTATTTGGAATGAACTTAAATTTCGAAATGTGGAAAAGTTTAATAAAGAAAGAGAAATTAATAAATATATACCAAACTCAATTAACATTGAGGAGCTAAAATTTTGAGAGCTAATTTTTTAAACAGTACTCTTGCGATTTTTACAAACCTTGGTAGTCTGGCGTAATTTGAGTCGTAGAATTGAAATATGGGAAAAAATTGGTATGTTATTAAAAAAAGGTTCGCTTTTGTGTCAAAATACCTATATTAGAACGATGCTATAAATAAATCTAATACATATCCTAAGTCGCGCTTTCGAGACGTGAAAATCGCAAGTTGAATTTCGTCAATCGGCCCAGCAGAACGGGAGCTATAGCACTGCCCCCCTTATTTTTTTAAATTTTTTTTTTATTATTTATTTATTTATTTTGCGCAGTGTACATAGATTTCTTCGGAATGTTCATTATCTTTCCCACATCCACCTCTGAGACTATAGGATGTGACTTCATATTGAAAAGAAGCTTACACTCGGATTCCTTTTTAGAAGGTTCTGGAAATGTCCTGTTTTTTATGTTCTCTGTATGATTTTCTTTCGTTTCATTATTATGTGGTACTTTTAATATTAACGCCTCTGGTTTATGTGCTGCTTTTACTTGTAAATTCATGTCTAGCTGCGTATTTTAAGTGAATATTGTCTGGATGCCTATTTTACTGCGTTTGTATAAGATAAATACTTACGCAGCTGCGACTCTTCTGTTGATTTTCTCGCCTATGGACAAGAAAAATTTTTGGTTATTTTAATAATTTGTATCTGTACCTTCTGTGATTTTCGAGCAAAGTTGAGAGAATGCTGTGTGCTCCCTTTTACAGTTTTCACATAGAGTGTCGACTTTGTAATTTTCTGTGTCTGGGTTTCCACAGAGCAACTTTAATATGTGAGTTTGCCTCGACAGGGCATTTTCAAATGGCCAAATCTTTGACACTGAATGCTTTTTAAAAGATTGGTATGTAAGGTCTTACGATGCAGTGCAAATACCTGGCTTTAATACTTTTCGACAGGTCAGACGAGCTGAAGGTCAGGACTACATGTTTCTTACTTTTTCATCAACTGACCTGTGGGCATCTTGATCCGCCTTGCAGCACAGACGTTCTGGTCGAACAGCTCGAACACAAATTCATCTTTGGCTACGAACCATGAGTGTGATTCAATGATTTGTATTCTCATACACTAACATCAACTTACCCTAATGTTTCCAATTTAAGAAGTGTAGCAAATTGAGTTGGAGAAGAAATTTCTATTAAAATACCTCCATTTAATGACATAGACATTTAATGTTCTTTGGTTCATCAATACAAGACTGTATATATTTATTTGTTAAAAATGGTGACACTTTCTCAAGATTTCTTGATAAATTGCTAATTACTAAAAATCGTGGTGGATTTTTATTCCATCGTGACATTCCAATAAGACTTAACTTTTCTTGGAATGGTAAAGTTTTCATTTTATTCATTTGTTTGTATATACGAGGCTATATTTGAGCGAAAAAAATATTCTGATCCGGGAAACTCATCCACCGTGGAGTTCAACAAGAAGGCGCAGATTCCTGCACCAGGGTTAACCACGTATATATACAATCTGAAGCTTCCAGTAAGCTTTTGAAAAAGCAGGAATTTCTGAAAGCTTATCCCCAAGCCAATGATTCTGAGACCAACCGACTTAGGAGCAGCTAAGCTCCCATTTCAATCTGAAGCAGAAGCCAAAGCAATGCACTGGGAAGAGTATCTTGTCTCTCAACCACTGGGATCCTCCTTTCCAGCCTTATGGGTTCCAACGTATGAAAATGCGTAGGTGGCATGAGAAACTAGAAAGAAGTGATGCATCAGAATCTCACTTCGAGTCTCGACCCCCCCCAAAAAAAATAAAACCACAAGGGAGAGGGGTAAAAAGAAAATAGATTAGATTAGGAGAGTTGAAATGGAAAGGAAGGCTAAGGTACTTCAGAATTGCCACGCCCATAGCTCCTGGAAAGAGCGAGCTCCTGGATTCCTCCCTGAAGTTAATTCAGGATTGAAAATTAAATGTTGAAATAAGCAAGGTTTAGTCAGTCTCTATAGTGGTCTAACTAAATTATCCAATATAACTTGGCTTTGGAACTATTACCATTCCACGTGGCTTGCCAAATTTCTTGTTCTCATTTGCATCTTCATTGGAACAGTATATATCACGTTTCTTTCAAATTAAAGTTACACATCGAATTATTTAAAAGCAATTTACGCACTTTTCATTATATCTTTATTTTATGTCTAAAACCTCTAACCGATGTAGCTCATAATAAATCCTGTACATATAATTCCTAATATGTTTAGTTCAGGCCTCTACTAAACATTTACGCAATTATTAAGCTACTGTTCCTAGATGATGGATCGACTGGAAATTTTAAATCGAATCGAATCGACGCCCAGTGGTCTTACACGCCATCAGGAAGTTCAAATTTCTATCTTCTTTCAGTGATGTGTAAAAATTGCATAAGCCAGCCATGATACTTTAAATTTTCACGAATTTTTAACAATGGCAGCAAATGCGGATTATTCTTCAGTTACACTGTCGAGAAATTCTGAAATGTTAATAATAGTAATTTTGTTTTAGTAATAACGTTTTCACAATGAAATGTAAAACATACAATTTTTTTTAATATTCTGTAATTTCATTTTTGCAAGTGTTTAAAGATATCTGGCAATTATTTGAAGCCAAAAAATGAAAAAAAACTTGAAGATTTAGTGGATATATGAGTAATGTCAGCCATTGTTAATCATAGTTGGTCATTTAATCACAATTTGATTTTGGCTTTGTGGAACTTACCCATAGAGCTTTTTTTAGTTGTTGAATTGGATTTTCTTTAAGACTTTGGTATTTACAAAAATTTACCAATTATAGTTAATGACACTAAATTCTCTCTTAAATTCGATAGATTTTTCCCCTAAATCTATATCAAGATTTTCTAAAGTTGGTTTTATCTAGTTTTAAATATTTAAGCAACTAATTAAGTAATTTGCCATTTCACTTATTTCTAAGGGTATATATAATTTTAAGAAGTAGGAATTCATTTGAATATAAATATGTCTTCACTTAAATAGCTTAGCCATTAAGATGTAAGAGAAAAAATGCATCTCAGTTTGAATCTCAAGCTGGGATTAATAGCATGAAAATTAATTTAATTTTTCATTTTTATTAAATTATAATTCATCGAAACCTTTGTTAGAGCTGCAGGTAAAGTTAATTAATGTTCAAAATGCCTAAATAGCGTTTCCACAGAATACTAGGCATTGAACTGGAACAACATTTTGTTTATCAATAAATCTGAAGAAATGAAATCTTATAAAAGTCTTACAAAAAACAACCACTTCTCATGTAGAATCCTTATGGGATTAAAGCTATAATCCTAAATTTTTTATCCTCCCAAATCGTCGGAACACTGATCAACACAATTACTGTGGAAAATATTTAAATCTTGAATTAGTTTGGAAACCAGACTAAAAAAAGATGTTCCAATATTTTTTTTTTACTTATGTATAAAGTCTTGTTATTAATAAAAGCAAGTGAAGGTTTTGCTAAAATACTGAAATAAAATTAAATGAAAGATTAATCAGCATGATGGTGGCAATTGTTTTGTTGCTTCGTGTTAACAAAAAATAAATTGTTTTCACGATCCATAAAATATCACAAAAATTATTACAGACTTTAAAACAGAAAAATACAAACAGGTTTATGAAAGATTCTAATGAATAATTTTCCAATAATATGTTGAATAAATACAGGGTGATTATAATTAAAGTTTAAGTTTCAAAACGCTATCAAAAAAGAAGCACTGATGAAAATGATGTGAAATTTGAAAGGAATGTTATTGAAAAAGGCGGAAAGCGTATGGCAGAACAAAAAATTTAGTTCCAAAAGTTAGCAACAGATGGCGCTGTAAGCGGCAGAATCACGACGAGAAATGAGAAATGATTCGTAAAACAATGGCTAAGGTGGAAGTTACACATTAAAACGCATTGACAAATTAGAATTGTTGAATAATTGTTGAATGTACATATCACATCGAAAGGGACAAATCGGTTTCAAGAGTTTTGCGGCGACATACCGCATAAGAACCATTCATCAAAGAAGTTCAGAACTGTCGCGAGACTGGCGCAAAACATGTTCAATATGGTGTCCACCGTTGTGTGCAACAAGTTGAAAGTGACAAACAGCATGTTCCACAACGTATCGCAGTGTCTCCGGGGTGATGTTCAGAATGTGTTGCGAAATGCGTGCCTTTAATTCCGCTAAATTTGCAATTGGAGCACGGAACACAACATCCTTCAGATACTCCCACAGCCAGAAAACACACGGAGTAAGATCAGGCGATCGGGACGGCCAGGATGTAGGGAAATGACGGCTGATAATTCGAGCATTTCCGAAATGACGCCTCAGCAGCTGTTTCACGGGATGTGCAATGTGCGGAGGAGCGCCATCTTGCATAAAAATGATTTCATCCACACATCCATGCTGTTGCAGAGCTGGAATCACGTGGTTGCACAAAAGAGACGCATACCTCTGACCAGTGACGGTTGCGGGAACAGGACCGGAAGCACCCGTTTGCACGAAAAAATATGGTTGTAGGATGAATGATGCCGTAAAGCCACACCATACTGTGATCTTTTCAGGATGAAGTGGTACGGGGTGCGTTGCCAGTGGATTTTCTGTTGCCCATATTCGACAATTCTGGGTATTCACGTATCCTGTCAGATGGAAATGGGCTTCATCTGTCCACAAATTTTTCCACGGCCATTCATTATCCACTTCCATGCGAGCCAGGAATTCTAACGCAAACGTCTCCCTAGCTGTCAGGTCAGACGCAAGCAACTCCTGCACATGGCCAATTTTGTACGGATAGCATTGCAGGATGTTTCGTACAATTTTCAGCACTGTGCTCATAGGCCTGTCCAATGTTCGGACAATTCCTCGTGCACTGCACGGTTGCACACCACCGGCCGACCCCTCCTGTAATGCTGTGGCCACTTCTTCAACTACCGTCGAACGCACTCGTTTTCTCCCTCTACCAGATTGCACATCAAACGAACTTGTCGTTTCGAATTTTTGCATCATTTTCTTTAGACCTACGACACTCATTGGACCAACGCCTTCTTTTATACCCTTCAGTGTCCTGAATTTTTGCAGAGCTACTCTTGACAATCATCATTCTTGTAATACAGCTTTACCAGCAGAGCGCGGTCCTGCAGTGAAACACCCATGGCGAACGTCTGAGACGCGAAATGAGGAACAGCCTGGTACCTGGTGGCTTCATAACACTGAAATTTAACTAACATTTTAATTTACGTCTTCTTTCGCTTGCAGCGCCATCTGTTGTTAACTTTTGAAACTAAATTTTTTCTTCTGCCATACGCTTTCCGCCTTCTACAATAACATTCCTTTCAAATTTGACGTCATTTTCATGAGTGGTTCTTTTTTCATAGCGGTTTGAAACTTAAACTTTAATTATAATCACCCTGTATATTGTTGCCTGCGCGCGGGTTCATCATAGATTTAATACAATATGTTAATAAAATTTATTTTTATTAAAAGAAATATATCATAACTCTGGAATTTTCCTCAAAGATATTCGTAAAAGTGTTCATAATATTACTAATTCAAACTGCTGAAAACGTTAAACACAACGCAATGAAAAGCGAATCTAAAGAGAAAGTTAACACGGATATCTCAGTTCACACGGAACTAAACAACTCGCAGCAAGAATAACTAAGCAACAGAGAGCAGATGCTCTCTCTTCGGCATCAAATAGTTTTCAATCGCCCGCGAGTTATTTTTAGAACTTTCTGCTTCTCGAAATTACTGTAAAGCAATAAAAGGGCGGAATCACGGATACGGCTAACATAGCTGTAAATCATATTTATTCAATTTCAATACAAATTACCGAATTACCCATTAACTCAATGTTAAACGCACGTGCAACTGTATTCCTATTTTTCTGGCATAGATTTCTCTTAAAATCTGTCTCGCACTACATTACACAGAAAAATACAACAATTTTACTTAATTCTTCTAAAATTATCTATATAAATACAAAATTCGTTACAATATGTATCGAACGTCTAAATAATCTGTTATAGTACTTCAATGTGACAGAAATACTCTCATCATTTATCATTTGCTTTAAACTACAGAGCATAAAGAATAATAATTAAAAAAAAACTGGTATTTCTGCCGCCTTATTAGCAGGCCTTCGTAGTGTAGTGGTCTGCACGCTGGGCGCGCATTCCACAGGTCCCTGGTTCGATTGCCGGCGAAGGTGTTGCTCATTTTTCATCTCTCCTGCTTCCAATTAGCCTAATGTGCCTAAAGCGGAGCCCGAACTAAAAGGGTGGTGGATGATGGTTCTCCACACCCAGGATTTGGCGATTCGGTCCCCTAAAACCCCATTTGCCCTTTAAAAGGGGGAATATATAAAGTATTTCTCCCGTCTTCTTGGCATGTCTTAGTGGTGTGGTGATCTGCATGCTGGGTGCGTATTCCAGAGGTCCGAGGTTCGATTCCCAGGGAGGGCCTTGCTCATTTTTCAAGTCTCCTGCTTCCAAAATTACCTAATTTCTCTACAAAACAATTAATAATTTTGCAAAAATGATTTAATTTTGGACAATCTGTAGTTTATGTTTTCTCAAATTTGCAAGCATTTATTACCCATACATTGTTTTCTATTTATAGAACATATAATGTAAGGTGTCAAGCTATTTTTATATTTTTCTAGATGTAAAAATATAATATTTTTATACATTTAGCTTTTGATGCTTTCACTTTTAAGCTTTGCTTTAATTTACGTACTTTTTTAGCTTAAGTTTTACATTGTTTATATCTGAACGCAAATTCAAGCTTAAAGGTTGAAAAGATTAAAGAAAAACATTCAGAGAAAAATTTCTATTTGCATTTCTATCAGTGTTGGCTTTATTTTCATTAAAACAGCTAACTTTAAATTTGCTAAAATAAGTACTTTTCATTTGTTAGTAAATAAATCCCAAACATATCTGCTTACTTCTTTTTTATTTGATCTTAAATCTGAGTTTTAAAAGCATTACATGAGAGTCTAGATTCCAAAGTGTAGATTTTTTAAATCTCCGAGCAATTTGTATCTGATGTTTATTGCATACATAAAGTTATTCTTATTTCCTGAAACATAATTCAAATAAGTAATAATACTAATTTTACAGATTATTTGGCTGTCTAAGTTAAGATTTAATTTCTTATTCAAAAGTAAGCAGCTGAACATCTGTATAAAACATACGATTTACAAATCTCAGATACAATTTGCTTATCATGGGTAGATTTTTTTAATTCTCCAAGTTATTTTTTATTATTTTTATTATTCACTTAAGTGTTAATTTTTATTATTCACTTAAGTGTTAATTTTTATTATTCACTTAGGGGTCACACAAGTTAATTTTTATTATTCTATTTTTATTATTCGCTTATTATTCCCTTAATTTACTTTTCATTATTTATTTTGTTATTTTCTTATTAACTTTTTATTATTCACTTAATAATTATTTTTATTATTCACTTAAGTCCCAAAGGGGCAATTTGCACAAAAGAGATATTAATTTCATTTTGGCATTTTGAATGGATTCACTATAAACGGCGAATCACTTTTTAAGTTGGTGCCACCAAATATTAGAGCCCTGTATTATTATATTTAAAGAAATTAAATAATGAAGAAGCTGCATAAATACGTATATATGTATGTTTCTCGCATTGTGATGAAACTACGGCACGTAGAACCACCCAATTTTGAATAAATTACGTCTCCACCCAAATATGGGCATCTGGAAGCCCAAATTTGAAATTTGTTTTATTATGTATTTCATATTTTGTAAAGCATTTATTAGTTTTTGATTAAGAAACTTAACGATTTCTAAGCGAGCAATGGCAACACTGTACGGGCAGGGAAAAAAAAAAAAAAAAAAAAACACTTTTATCACCAGCCTGCGAGACTGTGTATCGGAAATTAAGCTATTTTAAATATCTTGTGCTATTGCTGTTCAATTGAATTTTATGGTTTAAGTGCGAAGAACATGATATTTAATAAATAAAAGGTAACACACAAAACGTTAAAAAACAGCCATTTGTGCGTAATATAAAATCTGAAAGATTTCAGAGTTTTTTTTATTATTATTTTATTGTTTTTCTTAACAATATTCAAATCATATTATACGCACTATACATTTGTTTAAACATATAAATGCATATGTAGAAGACACAGTACTATACTAAGAAAAAATGGGAAAAAAATCCAAATATTTTAGAAAATTGAGTTTGTATCACGTGTCTGTAAGTATTGAGAGTATCAGGGAGGCAGTAATAAATAAATCTACGCTTAAATGTAAAATACAAGGTGTTTCATAGATCATGGGACATACTTGGAGGGGTGGTAAATCGTACTAAATTATGCTTTTTCTGTATAGGAATGTAGGGTCTAAAGTGACGGGGTAAGGCAGGAACGCGAAAAGGAAAAAAAAAAAAAGAAAAGAAAACGACGCGAGAGGAAAATGTGTTTATGTACAAAAGCAACGCGAGGTGCTGCTTTACAGCAATACAGTATTCACAAAAAAAGTTCAAAAAGGGGAAAAACTAACAGTAATAATAACTACAGCTGTGATTGGCTGGCAATCCGGTGGTAAAGGGCGGTAGTGAGCCGGACAAACCACGATCCGATGCATCAGAGGATCATTCGCAACTCTGACGTTAAGCGTGATGAGTGAGTTTACGCACAAGGAAAAAGCTGATATGCATCTCATGTATGGTGCTGCTAATGGGAACGGCAGAGCAGCGCTACTGTTGTACCAGGAACGGTTTCCCAACAGGCGTATGCCGAAGCACACAATGTTCGAGAGGTTGCATCGATCTCTGTGTAAAAACGGGTCATTTGAAGCCACCCTTGACACTAGGAGTGGAAGAAGAAGTGCAAGACAACTTCGCATTGAAGAATTCATCTTGAACATTGTGCATGAATCACCTCAGACAAGTATAAGAGCTACTGCACGTCCTCTGCAGCTGAGTCATTCCACCGTTTGGAGAGTATTGCATGAAAATGGTTTGCACCCATACCATTTGCAGAGTCCAAGCCTTGCAAGAGACAGATTACCCTCTTCGAGTTCATTTCTGTCATTGGTTCTTGCAGCAGTGTGCGGCGCAGGCGAATTTCCCATCGGATGTGCTATTCACGGACGAGGCAACTTTCTCACAGGACGGCATTTTCAATAGCCACAACATGCACGTGTGGGCAACTCATAATCCACACGGCACACCTCCACATGCATTCCAAACCCACTTCTCCGTGAATGTGTGGGCGGGTATTGTTAACGAATACCTCAAAGGCCCATACCTCTTACCTGCAAGTACAAATGGTTTATGTTATCATATTTTTCTGCAAGAGGTGCTACCGGAATTACTGCAGGATGTTCCAGCTGTTGTTCGTGATCGCATGTGGTTCCAGCATGATGGTGCACCAGCCCATAACCACGTGCGGGACCGCAGTTACTTGGATGTGACATTTTAGGGCCCATTGATTGGCCGTGGTGGGCCCGTTCGATAGCCACCCCGTTCGCCAGATTTATCCAGCGTGGATTTTTTTATGGGGCCATCTGAAGAGAATCATTTACGAGACTCACTGGAGGACCTCGTTGCACGACTATCCATTGCGGCTGAAAGCGTGCGCGAAATGTCTGTCGTTTTTCAAAATGTTCGTCAATCCCTTCTGCGACGTTACCAAGCATGTATTACTGCTGGTGGTCGCAATTTTGAACATTTATTTGTAAATGTATTGCTACAAAGAAGCATTTTGCGTTGAATTTGTACATAAACACATTTTTCTCTTGTGTCGTTTCTTTGTGTTCCTGTTTTAACCCGTCACTTTAGACCCTACATTCCTATAAAACAATGCATGTTTTAGTACGTTCCACCACCCCTCCAAGTTTGTCCCATGATCTATGAAAATCTATGAAACACCTTGTAGATATTTTTGTTTGTTATATTTGAGTTTGTTATATTTGAGTTTGTATTGCGTGTCTGTTAAGTATTGACAGTATCAGGGATGCAGAAATATGTCACTCCCTTATGTAAGACACACATATAAAAAACATTTACTTCTTACGCCTTAAATATATTTATATTCTCAGACAGGCTTTCAAGTTCATTTTTCTTGAAGAAAACAATGAATAAATGCTATGCATATTCAATTTTAATACAATTTCTTATTTAAAAGCTCGAATTTGTTACAGACAGAATTTATTATCCTCGCCTTTTCGGGACTTATATTTTATATCATGAAATATCGTTAGATAAACATCTCCAAAGGTATCTGGACTTCCTTTGGGGGAAATATTCCCTTTCATATATAATCATAACTCTTTTACAGCCTTTTTTACGATCGAGTCCGATCTTAGGTAGCAAACGGTTAATCTTTTTTCAGATCTTCTTTCAGATTAATAATAAAATGCTCAGAATATATGCCCCTTTTTGCTTAATTTCCCTATTATTTCAACATAAAAAAGAGAAATTTCTAAAGCGATGTGATTAACTCGAATCAGGTGAAAAATGGTATAACAGAATTAAAAATGTTTCCTTTAAAATGAAACGTAGGTCATGATACGATGAAAAAATATTCGTTACAAAACTATTATTGCGGAATGTGTTTACATTAATAAATTTAGGTTTACTTTAAAAATAATTTTGAAGCTAAAATATTTCATGTTTTTTTAATCTATTCAGAACCTTGACAATGATAAGCAATTTAAATTAAGGTATATATTTAAAATATTTTAATTTTTGCTCTTTTTGCAGTATCTTGCAAATATTTGCAGTATCTTGTTTCAACACCAGGTATCATGGATCGATTTATTTATAACTACGAGTATAATGTTTCTATTTCTTGAAGCGACAATGAAATGACAAAGAACAATGAACAAATTTCTTGAAGCAACAATGAATCAATCAAAATTCTATCACTAAGAGCTATCAACTTTTATCAACAATAAAAGTTGATAGCTCTTAGTGATAAAATGGAAACAAATATTCAAAATTCCTTTCCTGATTAAAAAGATGTTCATAATTTACCCAAATGTAATCTTTATTGAATACTTAATTGATTATAATATGGACTGATATTACAAATGTAAATACACATGATTTCTTCTACCTATTAAATGATATACTCTAACTGTTATTAAGGGAAAAATGTGTCTGTCATATTAAACATTTTCCGCTATCTATAGTACATATATTTTATATTTATTAGCTGTAAATGTTATAAACATTTTAGATATTACTTAGAGTATAGAATAATATGTTATATAGAATAATATGTTATATAGAATAATATGTTAAATTTGCATATATATGTAATGGAAGCACAATGTTGGAAGCACTGATGTAAGAACATTGAGATGTAGAAACGTAACCATGTTGTTTAGCTTAAATACTGGATCCATATTAAAGAGGGAAAAATCTGAATGCGTAGTATGCTAATATGTTGAGCTCGTAATATCTAAGAAATTCGACAGTCGAGGTGGTTTTAATTCCATTTTTATTTGAATTCACATTTGTGGCCACAGCTTACTTGGCATTCCAATCGTACCTTTCCTGAACATATACATTTTTGAATACTATAGGAAGAGCGACGGATATAGTGTTACGGATACAGCACAGAAGTTAAAGTTAAAAGTGGCGCATTTATCCAATATGGAAGATCGACAAGAAGAAGGTTTTGGTTTATTTTAGAACTCAAAATCGTGTTCTCAAAATCGTGACTTTAAGTTCCGAATTAGTTATGTTATAGTTTTACTCAAGCCATGCGAGATGGACTAATCTGGAAATGACGCAATCCAGAGAAGTTATTACGACTTTTAGAATAGAGATGGAGAATTAAAGGGAATTAAGGGGTTAGTTTAAATTATAATTTTGATATACATATTTTTTATCTTACATATATAAATATTATTGTATTAAATATGTGTATCTACAATAATAAGAGGAGAAATTTAATTTATCATAAATTGTGTATTATATTTCTACATCAATATTTCCACATCAAGTTCGCAAATCAATCTATACTATAATGGAAATATTTTCATCAACAAAAATTGGAAAGACTTTTATTTGAACATTTACTATGTGAAAAAATTTAAGCATTTACTTTTTTGAACTAATTTCATCAAGAACTTTACAAAATTTTTATTGGACATTTTAACAACTTTATGACTCTAAAAATGCGCAATTGATTTAAAAGAATATAGTATTTATGATTCCTCTTCAATATACCATCTAGTGCTTCGTCATCAGTATTTTATGTGTTTCTACATCTCGGTGTTCCTATCTTCAGTACTTCTAAAATTTTGCTATTAGTATATATATATATATATGTCGCGTCAGTTAAGCCATTAGATACTTAAAAACTGTATTTGTGGAAAGCTTTCAAGTCTATTTACCATCTCACTTGTAATTTAAAATGTATAGGAAAGACTATAAACAATTTTAGAATTTATAATCACAGGCTTAAATTAAAAACATTTAAGCAGAAAAAAAAATATCAGCGTAAACCACAGCTGCGTTAGAGCATTTTTAGTTTTATGATTTCAATAATATTTCATTTCAGGTTTTGGATAAAATTCTCAGTTTTTAAAGTGGAGTGTTTAATGTGTAAAACCCTTACCCTTGTGGACTTATGCGTATCTTCAAAATTCAACAGAAAATTTTGACTCGACTTCTTGTAGCCAGTTTAAGTTATTTAGTACTAAAAAACTAGAAGTTACTAAAAAAAAGAGGAGACTGAAGAAATGCAATTTTTTTACAGTAGATATAATTTAACTTTATCTCTAGGTTTTAGGTGAAGAAAAATGGAACGATTTCCTTCGTTGAAATTACTCTTTCAGCAAATTAAGGGTATTCCAATGGGAACCAACTGCTCAGCCCAAATTTTTAACCTTTGCTTCTCTAGAGAATGTCAGTTTCAAAAATCACTAGAAATTGCACAATTAATCTATTTTTCGAATACATTAAGGTAAATTGATGACATAATTGCAATTAATAATTTTGAATATCTTGAAAACTATAACATTTGGCCAACTTCCTTAGTACTAAATGAAACAAATAAATGTCAAAAAGAAATAAAATATCTTGATTTATACGTAGTCATAAATTTGAACTTTATGAAATAGATTGTTATAAAATTGAACTTTATGAAAAGGAATTTAAATCTGAAGCTGTAGAATTAATTAACTGGCTGTCTAATATTTACAGAAACGTTATATGCAAATTAATTAAAAATAAATTAAATAGAATTAAAAAAAGTTTTGCAGAAATTTCTCACTTGAAAGAAGAAATTATTTTACTAACTAAATACCTTAATTAAAAATAGAATTTCCAAAAAAAAATTATTAATTTTTTCTTAAAAAAGATGGCATTAACTATCAGTTTTAATCTTTAATATTATTAAATAATGATTGAACTGTTGGTGACCTTCTAGAAGAATAAAGCGGAACGAGTAATTAAGACTGGAGATTTCTATATTTCGTAATTAGTAAATTCCTTTGTAAAGTTTCTGTATGTATTTTCTGGCAACTATTACTTTGATAAAAGGCCATTGTAATTTCAAAAGACACTCAAATAGGCAATCTAGCGTGAAAATTATTTGCTTTTCTCTTTCTCCTTTTCTGTTTTCCTAATCTTTAGCCAGAAATAATTATAAGTAATTCACTTCTGGTACTAACTGTAGCGGCCATTTTGAAACCTTTTCTCTCGCTACCAACACGTGGTTTTATTCGCCAAATAATATACATAACAATTTCATTTAGGCAAGCTTATGATTTGAAGTTAGTAACATCTTTTCTTTGTAGTCAGCAGTATTATAGTATAAAATACATTCGTCAAGTTTGTCTCCAACAACCTTAGATCCATTTACAGGTGACAGGTGACGGAGGACGGGGACGCCTGACGTATAACATAGGTAAACAGGCATATGTCCCACGGCCTCCACTATCTCGAAGAAGCAACTCGCTGGAGCCCCGTGAGGCTGCACCAGGAGTTTACATGGCCATACAGGGGCTAGATGTCGGGTAGTTTTTACATAGGACGTTGTTAATAACACAAAGTAACTTAAAAAGAATATAAAGGATAGCATTAAAACACTAAAACACTCACATAAGCTGAAACACATAGATATACAAAATTAAACGTAAAAGCATAAAAACACACTCGTAATTACGTAACATAAAGACATAAAAACTTACACGAGAATACATATCATGACACATAGAATACATATGGAAACACGTAGAGCACATAAATGTAAATATTACACTCAGAAGAAACATATGAGACATAGTAAGGTGTGCGTAAAGCAGTAGCGCTGTGCGGAAATATGCTCAGTTCCCATAATACATAATGTACACTGCTCAAAAAAAAAAAAAAAAAAAAAAAAAAAAAAAAAAAATGGGACAGTGCTATATCTTCCGTTCTACTGGGGCGATTCACGAAATTCAAATTGCGTTTTTTATGTCTCAAAAGCGCGACTTAGGATATATATTAGATTTATATATAGCACTATTCTAACATAGGTATTTTGACACAAAATCGGACTTTTTCTGAAATAACATACCAATTTTTTTACATATTTCGATTCTACGACTCAAATTATGCCAAAATACCAAGTTTTGTAAAAATCGTACGAGTAGTTTTTGAAATATTAGCTCTCAAAATTTTAGCTCCTCAATGTTAATTGAATTTGGCAAATATTTATTTATATCTCTTTTTTTATTAAACTTTTTTTATTTTTTCTCTCACATTTCGAAATTTAGGTTCATTCCAAATAAAATTTACCCATTTTTTGTGTTTTATTTTTTAAATTTCTATTTTTAAATAATTTTTATAAATTTTTCGAAAAAAATTTTGAATTATAACCTATAAAATTTTTACCATCATCTTAAAGTAGGTATATTTTTAAGCATATCTGCAAAAAATTAGACTTTTTTATTCAAAATTTTCTAAGATATACACAAATTTACATATTTTCGCGTTTTGAAATTTGGCATCTTTTTTTTGAGCGATAATAACGCCAAATGTGGTCTATGGATTTTTGTTACACTGTATTGCCACAGCTATTTTTAACCTTAAATTTCAAGTAAAAGTTTACGGAGAATTAATTAAATGAGATGTTAACACGAGGCTCGAAATTGAATGTGGAATGTGTATTACAGAATGTGTACATACTGCGAATATCTAATAGTTGAGTACATTGTCTGCAGTACCATGCTACTGTGGCTCGCAAATGTCTTGCCCTAAGGGCGTTGATTTGCTGTACAACTGCGCAGATACTCCTTATAGCTGGCGGGTGTTTGATTATGAAGCGATAGTAAAGTGTTCTATAGATCTATTTACAAGCAGAGTAACTGTTTTAATAGTGAAATTGTGCTTTTTTAATACCTACAAGTAAACTCTTAGTTGAGGTGTTTTAGCCAAAAATGGCTGCTTTGAATAGTATAACTTTACTACAATACAATTATTTAACGCAGGAAGTTCACTTCCTAATTTTCCCGCCGCCATTATTTACAAGAATGTTAGCCAGAAATAATCATTCTGGAACCCTTAAGCCTTTCTTAATTTTTGTTTTTTACATTTAAACTTAAAATTAGCATGGTAATACAGTCAATAATTTTTTATGTAACTTATTGGCTTGTTTGTGTAATTATTTAAAGCAAATTGAAATGATTTTTTTCCAGACAATATTTCGTATTGTACTTTTTATTTTTTATTTTAATTTACTTCAGTTTTGAACATTTTCCTTTACTTAATGCAAACAGTTTTAAATTTGGAAAGCTGATTTAACGCAAGAACATTTTCTGCACTCTTTGAGAATTGTAGATGTGCAAAAAACAAAACAAACAGATGTTCAAATATTAAACAAACAGATTTTCAAATAATCTAGGAAGACATTAACTTTAATCAGTATTCCGCACTTACTGAAAGATCTAATTAAAAACGTCTAATACCTCCTGATGAAGTCTGTTTTGTTTCATTGAATCATCAATAACTAATTATTATTCTTCATTAATTTTAAATTTAGTAATTCAGTTTAAACTTTAATTTTCGTTAAAAGGATTATATATAGAGAGACAGAGAGATAGAGAGAGAGAGAGAGCATAGAAGAGGAATTGCTTGCAGTCTTTTAGCTGAGGATACAGATGAAGATGATGAACAAAATCTGAACTTGACGTATCTGAATTTTCAGTCTTTATTTCCATGCTTATAAAATCATCTCCACAGATGTTTATCCAATCATAATGAAATCTCAGACATATCTATGATTCAATCATAAATACGATAAATTGCGATGCACATTGATTCTTAAAATTAAGACGCAGGCAATTTAGACGGGGAAGCAAACTGAGGAGCCATTATTGAGGTAGAAGATAGCAGAAGTGACGCAGAATAATGATGTAGTTAGCTCGCCAGAGGTTTTATACCAAAGTAGGTGAGATTTTAGAAACAAGCTATGATTGGTCAATATTAGTGTTAGTTACCATTTTCAAGCAGTTTTATGTAACTTCGAAAGATCTCGAATTTTGGAGAACAGATGAATTTAGGGGAAGAGTACCAAATTTAGAATGTTAATTTTGAGGTCACCAATTCTTTTTTAAAGCAGCCATCGCATTTTCTTATATATTACATATATATATATGTGTGTGTGTGTGTAAGATATAACAAAATACAATGTCTGCTTTAAGATTAATTGGCGATCTCAAATTTAACTATTCTAGATTTGGTGCTCTCCCTCTAAATTCATCTTTTCTCCCAAACTCGAGATCCTTCCGTATTAGATAACAACTTAAAATGAACCAGTCATAACTTGTCGCTATGATTGCATCTACTTCGGTATAAATACCGCTGGCAAGAAATTACGTCATTCTTTTCCTAGCTTCCACCGCTGCTAACATATCCCCGTTGCTAAGCCCCTCTTGCCTAAAATAACGTCGTCCCTCTATCTATGTATATAAAAATTATTGTAATTCATTATGATTGGATAAACGTATACTAGGATGATTTCATATGCGTGAAAATAAAGATTGTGACTTCTTGAAAATTCATTTGTGTCGGCGTCATCTTTTCGTCTTTCCACTCAACTATCTAAGACTGTAAGCTGTTAATGTATCCGGATTCCTCCTATGCATTAAATTATCACATAGTGGAAGCGAAAGAGACAGAGGAAGAATGATTAATAATTAAAAAATACATAAAACTATTGGGTTCGTTATTTTTAATTTATTTTCCAAAACAAAGGTAAACAACACTTTTTTCTAAGTGACAATACTTTTCTTCATTCTTTACTAAGCTCTTCGACAGTTACGTTAGGATTTTGTTCCACCAGGTTTCTCAAGAAATCCTCGTCGAGTTCTAAAGGTCTTCAAAAAAAAAAAAAAAAAAAAAAAAAAAAAGTTGATCTTCTAGGCTTCTACGCTTTCCTCTGGAACCACCGTTGACACTAGCTTATACTTATTGCCCCATTAATATATAGTGCATTAAGGTTTCTATTAATAATTACTTAATTTGAACTCATAAAGCAAAATATGCCGAATATGGACGTTTCGTCATTTCCATTTGATTTTGAAAAAAAAAATATTAAAATCTAACTGCACTGCTTAAACTAAGAATCAGAACAAAATAGAATTACTACCTGCTTTTACAGCAAATTCATACACGGAGTTTATCCCTCACAGACGTTAAATTCAATTGAAAAAAAATAAAAAAATGAATTATTTACGAGATCCAAAATTTATATCGCGTTATTTTATATAAAAAATTTTACCAAATTATTAAATTTATATCAAAATTTATATATATAAAATTTATATATATAAAATAAAATACAAATCTACTAAAAGTGCTAAGCGGATTAATATGAAGAAAGCACGAATTACAAAACAATGTGAAGCATAAAACTGTAAATAAATTCTGACGAAGAGGTGAATCAGTGAAAAACAAAAACAAAAAGTAACAAAATTATAATTCTATGAAACAGCATGTTTCTGAGTTAGACCGAGAAAAATTTTTTAAAAAGGGCACATTTGGTTAAAAATTTAACTGAAAATTATTTTTCGTTTTTAAATAAAAATTTCAAGGAAACAAAATACCTTTTAACAATCATGATAACATAACTTGCCTCAACTTGAGCACAAAGAAAAAATATACTTAACATTTTGCAACAACTGTAATATACAGTATAATAAATAAATAAATAAAATAACTAATCTTCATTTTGAATCAAACTGAAGAATTCGCTGAACACTGTTAGTTCGCTCTGAGGTTCGAATCCCGGCGAACAGACTGGCTGCATGGGCGTTTTCGTAGTATCTCCTCATGTGCAACGTGTATACGAGCCAGTTTCTCTTAGAAAGTTCTCGACGAAGACATACCTTCCCTTATTCCCTAATGCAGGTAACTCTCGAGTGCTTTGCTACATTCCTAAAAACCAGACCAAACCACAATATTTCATATAGACATATAATTTCATTCATTCATAGGTATATAAATTTTCATCTATAGTCTAACCTTACAACTTTGCTTTAATGAATTATTTTTTATGTATAGTAATATTGAAAACCAGTTAATTATGAGCAGAAATATGCCGTTTTCCTAACATATAGACTAATATATTTTCTGAAATCAAAATATTTGCCTTGAAAAACTGACTTTTTTTACTTTAATATCACAAATTTCACAGTTACTCTACGGTAGAGATTAACGAATTAAGGTAGTTAGTTACCTGCTGATAAATCGGTATTACGGTTGAAAGAACGTTAAACTACTAGAGATGATAACCATTGTGTAGAATATACTTTTGGGTGATAATCAGTACACTTCACTTTTTTAAACGTTATATGAAACTAGACATAAAATTCTTTCAAAATAATTACCTATCATTCAAAATCTGGTATGTATAGGAATTCGTAGGAGAGGGATAAAAAATATGGAATTTTTTATTGAATATCTCTTTACAGTAATAAGGGTTTAATTTTCTGAAGAAGCTAATGGTTTTTGTTCCAGTTTACAAGTCCCATGGCTTCTGTACCAATATATATTCTTTCCGTGTATTAGTAACAGTTTTCCCATTTATTTATTAAAATATATCGTTTTTATAGTTTTCTTATGTCTTGTTTATTCCGCCTGGGAGTACTGGTGCTTAGTTTATTATTTTCAGCTTTGCTAATAGTGCGTTTTGTGGCTAAGCGGCTTTTCTTTGTTTTGCTAGATTTGTTTTGATATATTGAAGAGTGTACCCATAAGGAAGTTTATTCTTTTTGATTCTCTTACTTTATGTTTAGCTACCTCGTTTCTCTGTAACATTCATGCATGTTTTCAAATAACATGGTCTAAAACTGTGTTAAATAAATGCATTATCTATAATGTATATTTTTAAATCTGTGCGCTTCTGTCTGTTTGTTTGTGGCATCATCTTCTCCAAAATGGCGACGAGTTGAGTTTCGACAGAGGTACCACCGGATTCCAAAAATTCGTGGGAAGCCAGTTCGACCATTCTCATCTTCGTACGGCTTTAATCAACCGAGATATTAATTAAAAACTCTGAAAACGCTAATTTTCCCACTCATTTTTACGAGTGACAACCGCCTCGTGAGCTGGAAATAAAAATCCGCTTAATTTCGACAAGTGTTGCCGCTGCTCTCTTTGAAATCGTAGAGTTTGTTAATAAAAATATGGAAGTTGTTACAAAATGTGAATTAGTTTTGATCTGTACATTAGTGATTTTACTCTTATTTTCTTTTACTTTACTTCAGAATACTGCTTTTCTTCAGTATTCAAGAAGCACTTCTAAAAGTCAGAGCCTGGGAGAGTGACCTAAGAACTTGAGTTCTATGTTCAGCCTTGTTGTAGGACTTTCTGCATTTTTTAGGACTGAAATTTCTGGTATTCCTTATATTTATCATATTGAAGAACATGAGAAAAATAGTGATTTTTCTCTATTGCAACCCATTATTTAATTATTTTACTCTTTTCTTCAGTTTTGGACAAGTTTACGCTAAGCGAATCAGAATGCCTGATTACGCTCACGTGATATGTGACTTATTATAAATATACTCTGGGATAGACATTTTGAATTTGTATATATGTATTTTGTGTTAACATTTGTTCTGCATTTATTCTGTTATTTTGTAACTCTTACTATTGCTTTCCTGAAACATCTCCGACTGTTATAATGAAACTATGATTCTGTTTACACCACCCCCATCACGTTATCATGGACTCAGAACTTCAACTTACAGGACTGCTAGACTGTATTATGTGATGAAATTTGGTTTATTCCATATGTTTTTACTCTGATGATTGCTAGAAAAATTTCCCTTTTATGTAATTATTTCTGCAAATTTGTACATTTAATGTTTTCTTCAGCATTTCTAACCTGATATCTCGCAACGTATTAGCGACTTCTTCACATCTCACGTGACAAGGTAGTCACGCCCTCTCAACATCTGCAATCTTGACTGAGGTCTCACTCATGCATTCTTCTACTTTCAGCGTTCTATAGCAACTAACTCAGACAGCCTGGAAAAAAATTTTGCAAATCCTGCAAGTTAATCAGCGGCGAATCCAGCGGTACTTGGAACTTGGAAAAAATGTGAAATAAAATATCATTGCCAAACATTAAATATATTATTATTATATAAGGTCATATTCTGATGCTGAAGAAAGCAGGCGATTTTATTTGACGACATTGTATGTCGAAAATGTTTTCTTAATGTCAGCTTTTAAATAAATAGCTGCTGTGGGCTACTTTTTTGTTTCAGGTTAGGATGAATGACACGGTATGTTATTGCCACGTTAATTCTTTTACTGGTATTGAGAAAAAATTGTAATACTACATTAAATTTAAATCATGACGTCATACGTTCACGTATTAACCTGTTGTGTCAAAAGTTTTTGTTTCCTGGTTTGGCAGCAAAAACATTATTTACAAACTGACTTTTGCTTCCAAAGAGAGAACTGATTTCATTCATACTGAAATGTTTTCATATATTTTCTTTTCAGATGTTCATAGAACTTACACATTTTGCTTTGTCTGCAAACCCATAGTCATTTATAAAAAGGGTATGGGGGAATTATTATGTTGTATTCATGTAAAATACAAAGAGGCGGGTCAGAAACAGCATGCGTAAAGTTCTTAATATATACCATTATGAAACTTTTGTTTCTATTAAAAATGTTCAAATAAAGGTTTTTGATCTGCACACGAATCTTCTAACTGCTCAGTAACTGAAACTTCAACCAGACATTGCTTAATTGCTGTTGATCAGCCATTGTGTGCTAATCTTCCATAAGCAGGGTATGTTGGCCTTCAAAATTTGGCGAAATTTTTGGCAGCAATAAGAATACTAGAATGCGATCTTTTTAACGTAAACAGAATAGTAACTTTTAAGTTTTGCAGTAGTGAAACGCCGTTATTTTATGTAAACGGAAGAGTAAAATGAGATGAAAAATACTAGATGAGTAAAACAAAGTCCATCAGCTTTGCAAGTAAAAACATAGTCCTATCTATGTAATTCATGATAAAATAGTATAACAAATAATAAAATAATAAACTGTATAGTACTTTCTCCGGAATCCAAAATTGTCAACCAGGTAAATGTATTCAAATTCATTAACAACGGAGGCATCATAACCTTACTAAAATATACAAGTCACTATCGTCGTGGAATTCAACACACTAAACAACTTTCGTTCAAAACTTTAAACATTCCCCATCTCTTGACTGCCACATGTAAGAAACAAAAATAAAAAAAAAAAATAATTAACTGACCCGGAAAACATTAACTAGATAAAATTAAATGAAAACATTCATAAATTATAAACTTACGTCATCTGAAATCCAGGTTATAAATCTTTTGCCCATTTTTACCTAGCTTCCAGTATAGTATCTCCATAAATATCTGAATCTTTAATTTTACTTCCTTAAGAGTGGTGCTAATTTGAGAGTGCTTCTTTAAGTGTGGCACTTAATGTACGAGAACCAACAAAATAATACAATTGCTATATTATTGATATAACAGAGATTACAAAAATACTTTTAGTAAACAGACAGGAAGCAAAATTCGAGTATTAATCTAAATATTGATCAGTAAATACAGTTTTGATGTTTGGACTGAGATTTATAGATTCATTTATAATTTTATCAGAAAGTGAGAGCATTAAAGAATGTGCAAAGCCCTCAACAGGATTCGAACAGCGAACCTCCCGAATACGCATCGAGTGGTCTTCCACTTACCACACGAACGTACTTGGAAAGGAGGAAGAAAATATTTCATCTACTCCCCCCTTTTAAAGGGCGACAGGGTTGAGGAGACCCACTTGTCAGATTCTGATGGTGTTGCATTATTATCCGCCACCTTTCAGTTTGGGCACCACTTGTAGAGACCTTTTAGAATTTTTTTAAAGGCAGGAAACTGAAGAATGTGCAATGCTTTCGCCGGGATTCGAACTCGAGACCTCTCAAATCCCCGCCGAGCGTGCTTTCAGTTACACCACGAAAGCATGTGAAATGGCGGGCGGAAATAACTTATAGATTGATTAATGAAAATTTACTTACATGCAAAAGTGGTAACAAGAAATAGCTTATACGTTTTCAAACAGTTTTAATGCAGAATGAGGAAAATATTACCAAATATTGTTAATGAATTATTAAAAACGATCTGATGATTTTGAAATTTAATATTTTCTGTTTGAATACTGGGATGAAAAAAAAGCTACATTTCTTGGCAAGCTTAAATGAAATATTCATATGTTATTAAAATTATGAAATTAAGATTGCTCAGAACAAAATAAACAAAATTTATGTTATTGAAGAGAGAATCGGTTAATCACTGTCTTTACACAGAAAATAAAACATGCATTTTTAGAAAGTCAGAATACACATAGAAAGATGGAAAGTGCTTAAAAGTATTTCAAATATTAATTCTCTAGTTTTAAACAAAAAACCACTGATTAAAAAAACGATTACATTGTCTTTATATAGTAAGTAAATGAAAAAAAGACAAGTTTTACATAAGCTGGAAAGCGTAGTGTTCACAACTTTTTTCATACGCACCTAATTCATCATAGAGCACATTTTCGAACTCTTTATTAAAAGCATTTTGCATGAGAGAAATGGAAATATGTTTTGCCTTAAGATAAATCATGGAGTCATCATGGATTTTTACGATAAATTATGGATTTATCCAAGTGACTGAAATAGCAAAACATTCATGTACTTTCTTTCTTTAACCAGATTAAATTGTACATTTCTCGAATGTGATACGTGATTCTGAAAAACACGGAATGAATGGACAGAGTAACTTAAAAAGTTAATTTGTTAACGATATTCAATATAAAAATTAAAGATTTCAAGCAATTGTTTTTCATCTTTGTAGAAGGTAATTGCTGTTGTGAAAAATGCTCGCTTTCTGAGCTTTAAAAAAATTCTAGTATTTGAAGAAAGGTTTGTTCTTTCTGAGTTTCACAGTAGTATCAGTGTATAATTTCTTTTTTAAATCAGAAAAGTTTGACAGAATTCTTTCTTTTATTCCTTATTGAAATATTTCGGAAGAAATATCTAATATCTGCGGTACATCACTTTCGAAGTTTCGTGCTTGACGGCCTCCACTTCTTCAGAAAAGCCACCTTACACTTAATCGGCAAGTTTCCAGTTGACAAACAAATCCAATGCAGTAAGCTCTCATGTGGTAGAGAAAGGAAAGTCCACTTCGACCATTACGACTTACGTCATTTTACAATAAAATTATGTGTACCTATCTCTAAAACACAAGCAGCAGGATTTTGCTCTTTCACATGGCAAGAAGGCGAGTCTGGGGGGGGGAGTTGAGGGGAGGTGGAATCAAGGCATCATTCTGAGAAATAGCTTTTACGCCAAAAGGAATTGGATCGCATGAAAAGGGTTCTAATCTTATCTCTTCTGAAGGAAATGGGAGTCTGTATTACGCGAGAAGTAAAAGAGAATTTCTCTGGATTTCTTTCGACTAAATTACCTATAAAAGGAAGTGTCGTATTCAGTAGGGCCTCAACAAAAAGCGGAGCTAAGACTATATGTGTTGCTGGCTGGAAGGATACTTAAACGCTCGTTTATTGTTTGTAAACCATCAGGAAGATTTTCGATTGCCTTGCTTATTACCAAGGTTTATGGTAAAGTTCTGGAGATGAATTTAGATGTTAATAACTTAAGACAATATCTGCCTGTAGCGTATCTCACTCATCCTGATATCGAACACTTCTGTATTATCTTATTGCTATTAAGTGCAACAAAATTGGGAAAGAGCCTTTAGATAGATACATGCCCCTTCCATGAAGATAAAAAGATTTTACGAACTCTTACCCACGTGTATAAGATTTTTTTATTAATTTATTTCATTTCATAAGCATCAAAAGGGTTTTTTTCCTTTACCAATAACTAATGGTGTCTTCGACCCCCATACGTTTCGTAAATTATGATGAAAGGAGAAAATTAATATTAAATTTAGCAGCTTTGTACTTTCATAAATAACTTTATAAATGTTACTAGAGACAAAATCTTGTTTATCTTACATGGAATTTATCTTACATTTATCTTGCATCTTATTCTTACGTGGAAAAAACCCGTTTAGTTTTCTTGTAAGACTAGTCTGACAGCTGGACTCTCTGAAGACAATTTCTGCTCGAAAATGAAAAGAATTAAGATATAAATATGAATTAATATTCATTTAAGTAAACTTGTCTCTAGATAGCAAAGAGAATTAACTGGAATTTTCTGTATAAAGTTTTAAAAATTTAAATCTAATATGATCTTTGAAAAAGATTTTAAATCGCGCGTTTAGTTAAATTTTATATTACGGTGCTTCTCATACTGGTTACAGCCGAAAACATCGCGGACGAAAACGTCGCGGAGAAAACAACGCAAGGCAAAAACGTCGTGCTACAAAACATCGTGGGAGAAAACATCGCAACGAGAAAACATCGCAGTTCTAAAACATCGTGGTACAAAACATCGTCGTCGAAAAATAAAGCGGTTCAAAAACTTCGCAGTTTAAAAACATCGTCGTCGAAAATATCGTGGTAAAAAATAAAGTATCTACAAATCATCGCATGACGATAACATCGCAGACATGCTTCTTTCAGGCTTTAATAACTGTAAATGGATATTCCCATATTGATTTGTGATCGCAAGATGGAAAGAAGGATAATTTTTACTTTCATACTTTTTATTAACTAATAAATTTTTGCTGAGAAAATAAGAATGAAACTTAAGCATAGAAAATTAATGCAACTTATAGCACTTAATAGAATTTTAAACCGACATAGTTAACTAACAAAGGCCATTAATAAATCATTTTTATAAAGTTTTTACTGGTAATTTTTCATGAAAAGTATAATCTATAATTTGCATTTAATTTTTTATGCTTAAGTTTCCTTCTTACTTTTTCAGCAAACAATTATTAGTTAATAAAATATGTGAAAATAAAAATTATCCTTCTTTACATACTGCGCTCACAAATCATTATGGGAATATCCATTTACAATAATTAAAACCTGAAAAAAGCATGTCTGCGAAGTTATCGTCATGCGATGATTTGTAGATACTTTATTTTTTACCACGATATTTTCGATGACGATATTTTTAAACTGCGAAGTTTTTGAACCGCTTTATTTTCGACGACGATGTTTTGTAGCACGATGTTTTAGAACTGCGAACTCTTTGCGATGTTTTCTCCCACGATGTTTTGTAGCACGACGTTTTCGCCTTACGTTGTTTTCTCCGCGACGTTTTCGTCCGCGATGTTTTTGCCGCGATGTTATCGGCGGACACCTCTCATACTACCTTAGATCTTAATTACCATCTATGGGAATTAAGTTAATGACTCGCGGAGAAGATAAAAGTTCTTCCGAAACTTTAATCAAAATCACCAACAAACTATTGAATTTAATAACTGGTAAGATGAGGTCTGAGAAAATACATTAAGCACATTTTATAATGTAATGAAAGTCCATTTACCGGTTATGGGTTAAACCACATTTATAGCAAAAGTACCCAATTAGAAGATTAAATAAACGAATGTGATATTTTAGTTTTTAATTAGCATTATATTTTACTGGTCAACATAAATTAACCAGTAAAACAAAATTCGAGCTTCACTACTTTGAAGCGAAACTGAATATTATTTTTAAATAATTGAAACAATTTTATTCGTATGACGTGGAAGTCTTACACGTTATGAAAATTCAAGCATTTTAAAGCAACAAGGGGCAAAATTTCATTGGTAGAAAATCATGTTTGAAATTTTGCAAATTTGTTTTTCACCCGAATAATACAGCCGTATATCTGAGTTTTTCTCGTAAAATTTACACTAGTCTATAAGTGTTTTAATCTTAGTTTAAATTAGTCAGATGATTTAATTTCAATACGTGTTTTCCAATTGCGAAACAGATCTGAAATATAAATCCAGAAATTCTTTCACAGGTCAATCTCTCTGTCACAAGAATCTCTAAAGCGAATCTTGTGACAGATAGATTAAGGATTTACATCTAAATAGCCCCAATTAGATTATTGATTATACTTCTATCAAACAAAACAACTGTATAGAACAGTACTAATAAAATCGATGACAATTATATTTACAAATCAAGTTGAAGATGATGTACAGAATTCGGGCATGTTTTTGGAGTCATTTATTGGGATATGGACTGTGCAGAACAATTCAGAGCAATTGGTCATTTTAAACTACATAGTCAACTGATTTAAGGATAGCGTATGCAGTAAATAACAAAACAAAAAATAAGAAGTAGGCTAAAAGAAAGGAACTTCCTAAATTAAAATTGTCTATGTATTTACTTATTACAACTACGAGTACAATGCACTCTTCAATATCATTACCTCCTTGCAAGCGCCGGTAACTTTGCAGTACTAAAGATAATGATTATCAGTATTTTCTCTTTAGCCTCAACAGTCTCCATCATACATTTTCCCATTAGTTCCCATCATATGCTTTCTGTGTCCTAGTTTTTCTTTCGCGTTTCTCATTTTACTTAATCAATTCCCTGAGGACATAGTACTAAGCTATATTTTTTATTTATTATTCTATTAACGGGATCCAATAGACAGAAGAGTACCTAACTCGGTGAGCCAGCTGTTCTGTTGATGGCAAAAAGAAAGAAAGCCTATGTATTTAAAAAATTATTGAAATTTTGTTGCACGTAAGTCCGTACGTCATTAAAATACGTAATCAAGCTTATGCGTTAAAATGGAACGTAAACAACAATACAAAGATACTGAAGTGCAACTAAAATAACGAATTAAAAAACTGAAACGTTAGTGACAATTAGTTTATTTTTTTCGTATTTAATCCGCAACAAAGCAGTACGTCTTTTCAACAAAATCAAATTATTGAATAATAATTGCGTGTCCGGAATTCTCTTCTCTTTGGAAATTCGAAAATGCTTTTACTCAGCAATTTACCGGAAATAGTCTTCTCAGCGGAATTTGATACAAAAACAATCAGCAAAGATGGGTATTGTCGCTCTCTGAGTCATTCCACAAATGACGTAGTTTATGGGCAGGGATTCCTGATTTAATGGGAACCGGTTTGATGAACGAAGAATAGTTTAATTTAGTTAAGGAAAATGGATATATTATTAGTAAAGCTCGACTGAAATTTTGCTCCAAAATGGTATCTAAAATAAAGTGAATGTAAGATGCTTTTCCTTAAACAAAGATTAGAAATTATGCATTATTAAATGCCTCAGTTTACGCTTTCAAATAATTATTTTTTAAGTGTCGATCAGTTGCTTTATATTGATGCTAATGCAATGGCTAACGTTTTTCAAGTCTTGGCACCATGTTCAGTCTAATTTATATTAAAAATGTTAGTAAGATGCAATGCATATCTTCCCGTATGCCAAAGCTACTGTCATTTACTGAACGAATTTGTCATTACATCATACGAGCTACAAAGGAACTGTCTTCGATTATGTGAAGAGTGACGTCGCGCATCTGGCGTCATATTCATGAATCACGGTGGTGACACCGAACGTTTGTTTTTCTATCTGCGCTGTGAACTCAGCCACTATACTAATAATTCTAACGCAGCTGAAGCACCAGCTGTAGGTAAAAGCAGTAACTGCTCCGGTAATAAAATTTGTCATTATTATAAACAATCCTACGCATTTTTGGGAAAACTGCAATAGATTTGAGCTCTTTCCGAAGAAAATTATATGTATTTAGTTATTAAAAGTGCTTTTTCAGTATCTAAAGGAACAAAATTAATATTGTCAACGAGTGAGGAAAAATACCTCAAAGTATGGCTTCAAGGAGAAAAATTGTTGAAAAATACACCTCCAAGGATTAAACGGAATATTTCGAATGTTTCACAGGTAAGAACTTTAATATTAAAGGAAAATATGCTAAGTCAAAGGACAGTTGAATAATCATTAAAATGCTCAATGGCAACTGTAAAAAGCATGATTAATGCTGATTCGAATCTTGAAGAGACGAAAAAACGTAATATACATTGTCTCATTCCATGATACGTATATCCCCGAAAGCAGAATGCACTGCAGAATTCTGTATGCGAAACAATTATTCGCACAAAAATGGAAAAATGTTGTCACAGTATATGAATCTTGCGTATACTTAAATGACTACAACGAAAAGAGATCCATTTATTATCATCAATGAGAAGAAAAATATCTTAGAACATCGTTCAAAGAATCAATATTTTTCAATATTTTTAAAGTATAAATTATCGTCTGCTATTTCACAATTTTGTTTTTTCATGCAAAATAATGCTTTTAAAGAAGCAATAGACGGAAGGCTATGTTTGTGCTCTTTTAAAGAATATATTTCGTGTTTAGTTATTAAAAAACGTTGTGAAAGCCATGATTTTTGCGGTGTCTAAAGCAGCAAATATTGCCAATAAGAAAGGAAAAAAAACATCAAAGTTTGGCTTTAAGGAGGAACAATGTTCAAACTAGATATCAAAGGAAAAAACGGAACGTTTCGAATATTGTAAAAGTAAGACATTTAATTTAAAAGAAAATCTTCGAAATCAAAATACAGTTGGATAATTATTAAAATGTTCAGTATCAATTGTAAACAAAGTGATTAATGCTGATTTGAAACGTAAAAAGACAACAAAAAAGTAATGTGCATCGCCTTTGTCCACGACATCTCGCCGAAATCAGAATTCGCTACAGAATTCTCCATGAGAATCAATTATTCGGACAAAAATTGGAAAATGTTGTCAAAATGGAGGAATCTTGGATATAGTATTTAAATGACTGCAATAAAAACAGATACATTTATTATCATCAAAGAGAAGAAAAAGTCTTAGAATATGGTTCAGGGATTCTAAAGAATGTTTTTAAATGGATTTATGATTCTTGCTGGTTTTTCATATAACGGCAAATAAAAATTAAAGAAACTGCACAAAACTGTTAGTCAACCCTACATATTATCAAAAATATATTTTATACCCAATTTTTAAATATGAAATTCTTCTCTTTACCCACAGTGTCATGAATCAGAACTGCTTCAAGACAAAGAAACCAACCGCACTGTTAATCTCCTGGGGAAAAAATGGAACGAGAAATGTGTATTAAGGCCACACTTTTTACTCAAATCCTGCTGGGCCACAAGCGTCCGAGCGGTAAAGTTGCTGAACACTGGTAGTTCGGTACGAGGTTCGAATCCCGCGAACGGCCTGGATGCATGGGCGTTTTCGTGGTTTTCCCCATGTGTAACGTGTATACGAGCCAGTTTCCCTTAGAAAGTCCTCCACGAAGGCATCCCTCCCCTTAGACAAATAGCTCTCGTGTGCTTTGCCATAATTAAATACACCAACACCATATCCTTGATAAATCTCCTGATGCATCATCCACAGATTTTTACGCTTTTAATTTTTAAAGAGCCTGTTGTCCAGACGTCGATCTACAATCCTCTTTGGACTTTGAAAAAGTGTTCAAGAGGAATGGGAAAAAATACATATTCCTGTACATGCTTTTATTGTCTTGGAAATAACGGTATAGAAAAATGGTTAAGAATAGGGGTTATCAAATGGAATATTTAAAACACAAAAATGTTATGTAATATATTTCTGTAAATGCAATGAGAGTCGTCTAAAATGTGCCAACAACGTCTGTATATGTGTAATATAATGTAAAAGGCTAGTATAAAAACACAGACAAGAAGGTTCTGAAACATAAGAACTACTTTTATCTGTACAATACCGATAATAAGATTATGCGATTTTAAAGCAATTTTCAGAGTTTAGGTTTCGGTATCTCCTTCATTGTACTAATTTGCACACACTATACACGAACTAAAATAATGTGGGTATTAAAAAGATAACTCTAATTTAGTTTAACATACACAGATTATTTTAATTTATTGTTGTGAACTTGCTAAAACATTTTGCGTACATTTATAAGTTTACAGCTACAACAGCGTACACATTCTAAATTATATTTGAATGTGAATCAAAATTAAACTATATTCAATCTGTAGTTGAAACAAAATTTATGTAATTAAATAAATCAATCGCAAAAACTAATATGAAAAGCAATGAGAAACCAAAATTTTCAAAATTTTAAATTCCAAATTCAAATTTCTGAAACTTTTTATGGAAATTATTATAAAATAAATGTAATGGACATGCTAGAAAATATTTTTAAAGGGGAAAAAACTTGAAAAGTAATTTGTAGTAACTATTTTCTGTAGCTTATAAGCTTCCAAACAGATGAAATTGTAAAATTTGAAAACAAAAATGAAGCGTTAAATCTAAACTTTAAAAACTTGTAATTGTTGAGGGGGCAAATAAAAATATAATTTATTTAGAGCGATTTAGAAGAATCAAAGAGCACAAATATAATTTCTAATTAACAATCAAATCATTAAATGAAAATCATAATAGAAAATATAAAAAGATACTTCCAAATGAGTGATAAAAATAATTTTGTGTATTTTCTATTACTGTTACCTGCTACCTAATCGTCATAATGGTTAGCAACCGAAACGCCGTCGTATGGACCTCTGACCTAAAGTTCCACACCAATCAGAGTTATATCCATGCGACGGAAAAGAATCTACCGTCCATCGCCAGCGGCATTCACTGAGTCAATGATAGTAAAATTACAATGCTAAATTGGCAATATCATCTATAAAATAATTGTTACATAATAATTCGTATGAAAAATAAATATACAATTAATTAATCATTACATTGTAATGGAAAGGATCTATGTTGTGGAGAATGGAACTTATATATTAACCAGTTTCTAAACCTATGTCTTCTTCAATACGATTTAACTTCATGTTCTTATCAGTTAAACACCTAATGATGTGCGTTCGTATTATTGTTGCAGTTATCCACAGAGTAGGCCAGTCACATCAGTTGATGTTCAGGCAGTTAATAGTTCTGAACATCAACTGATGACAACTGAATAATTCAGGCAGTTGAAAATTCCATAACCCAAAGTATATGATGTTGTGTAGACTATTCCATGTTCATATAAACTGGATTCTAAGTTAACTTTTGATAAATTCGAAGTACACTTTTGTTAAGATCATTATTCACGTAAATACTACTTTTTCACTTTGATACATCATAACTTCGTCACCTATTGACGCCTACTTGACGCCTACTTTGCACACCTCATTATGTGTGTCCATAGCAATTTGCACACTGTGTCGCAGTTACCCACAAAGCAATCACGAAATTGCAGTTGGGAAGTTCATTGTAATATGCACACTATTTTACTTTTATCCTCATAAGCAAATGTTTTTTAAATAATAACTTGGCTCTCAGATGATTAAAAAAAGATGGAAAGGAAACTAATTCTTAAATTTTTTCAGTACAAGTCTAAATTGTGCAAAACTACAGATTTGTTATACAATTCCAGTCTATACAAACTGACAGATATTCCTACAATATAACAACACATATTCAAATATTGCTAATCATTCTTGTAAAATGGCTATCATAGTGATCAATTTCTTGAAATAAATAAAAACATCGCAGAAAAGCAGGAACCAATTCCCAATTGTAACAAACATGAAATACATAAAATTGTTCAGCCCACCAGCGACCGAGCGGTAAAGTCGCTGAACACTGGTAGTTCGGTCCAAGGATCAAATCCCGCGAACGGGCTGGCTGCATGGGTGTTTTCGGGGTTTTCCTCATGTGTAACGTGTATACGAGCCAGTTTCCCTTAGAAAGTCCTCCACGAAGACGTCCCTCCCCTTAGGCAGATAGCCCTAGTGTACTTTGCCATAATTAAATACACCAACACCACCATAAAATTGTTCAATACATATTATATACCAACCAATTATACATTATAAATGCACTTGTTTCAAATGCTGAAACTAATTTTTCATTACAGTTGGTATAGTTACTAATCCGTCATACTATATAAATGCACATGTTTCAAATACTGCAACCAATTTTTCATTATAGTTAGTGTATTCCAATTTGCCAGCTAATAAAATGAATAAGCTCTAAGTTGAATTGGCTGTAATAGTTCACAATGCTTAAAATGGTTAAGAACATCTACTGGAAAACAGGAACTTATACCCAATTGTGATGGATATGATATACAGAAGTTATTCTGCACAAGGCTGTTATAATTCCAAATCCTATAAAAAGCTACAAAACATCCTCAGATCCTTATGTGAAAATACAAAACACTAAACTCTATCAAATATAGAAAAGACGTTTACCAAAGCTATCAAAACTCAATGCACCTAAATATTTCATACATTTAATTATAACTCTAATAACAGGGAAGCATTATAACCGACAAAATAATTAGATACAGTTCTAAATTCCTGTTCTTACTTAAAATGCACATATTCCAAGAACTGTAATTATCACAGTCAGAATGTTCCAGTTCACCAACAAGCAATAATTGTAATTGACATATAATAATGAAAAAAGTAATATAATAATAACAAAATGGCAAAAAATAATAATAAAAAGAACAAAATAATAATTATAAAATAACAAAAATATTCATAATTAAAGACTATAATATTAATATACAAAGAGACAATTCCCAAATGCCTCAATAAGTTATAAATGCCTACAGAACTTATTCCCATGTGGAAGTGCAGAGCATATCCAGTACTTAATTGTCCTAAATATCCTATGCATTCAAGTTAAACACACAAATATAATTACAACATGACAAACGGAAAACAAAATTAAAAGGCTACCCATAGTGCAAATATTATGCGAAAGTTGTTGGAAATGTGTAAATCTCATTGCAAATATTAAAAATTTGAGTTAATCTGTTGTCATCTTCTTGGAATGAAATCGGAATAAAAACGACGGAAAGGGACCATGTCCTGTGAGAAAAGTTGACTGCGCTGTAGATGAAACCAAAAATGTTTCCGAGACCTTTGGCAAAGATTTAAAAGTTCTTCTGCCCGTTGTGGAGTGTTCCCATTTTTTTGCCATTGCTCGAGTAAGCTCTCTTTTGTATATCTCTTAATATAAGAAAATGGTAAAGGCAATGAATATTGAGGAATATTATTCCCTCTTACCGCTTCTTTTGCCAACTGGCCTACCAACTCATTGACATAAATCCCCCTATGAGCGGGAACCCTTCTCAATAAAGGTATAGAAGGGGTAGGAAGGTTAAGAAGAAGGATTTTTATCTCTGCTACTACTGCATTTCCTGATTTTTCCCCCTTTATGGCCTCCAGACTAGAAAGTGAATCACTGTAAATTTCCACTTGTGATGGAAATTGACTTGAAAGATTTACTGCTTTTTTAACGGAAGTAAGTCAGCTTGAGAAATAGAGTTGGCTGGCCTCAGCCTTTGACGCCATGAATGCATTGGTTTGGCATTGTGAATTACACATAGTCCACATCCTGTTCCTTGTTCCGAATGAGATCCATCTGTGTAAATCTGGAGTTGACTTGACTCATTTGAGAAGGTTGTCCTTGATGCACATGAAATGTCATTTTATGCTGGATGACACAGAAGTTCTGTGCTCCTAATTTCATAACTAAAAGGATTGTATGAAGTATTCCACAGTTTAATCTCTAGACGAAGACGCAAAGCTTGAGCCAGCACCGCTTGCCTTTCTGCTGTCAACGGAGGAATGCCGGACAACACCTGCAAAGCATCATTGGAAGTTGTTCTATAACTTCGACTCATCATTAGAAGAAAAGATCTTTGAATAGGAATTAAGAGTCGTTTTTCATGCGTCGTAAGAGAGTAAGCCCATATTGCTGAACAATATAAGATTATTCTTTCTATTATCGTTAAGTACCATATTTTTAAAATCCGCGATGAGATTTCCCAATCCTTACTAGTTGTTTGTTTCATAAAATAGTCAGTGACATTACTTTTGTTCTGATCGCCTTCAAGTGAGTCATCCAGTGGTTAGTGAGTCTTATTACCCTAGCAATGGACCCGAGTTCGAATCCAGCAGAAAGCATGGTTGTATCTGTCCTTTCCTTCATAGAAGGCAACGGGGGTCACCTGTTAGGTCCTTCAGTTATGAAGTGGCCACCACGTCCGGCCACTTGCAGTGGTGGAAATTTAATGACTATTAAATAAAGTGCCCCGGCCATTGAAAAACAATTACTACTACCTAACCCCTGCTATCCACTTTGAGCAATGTTCTCAGTGATGGTAGAGTGAAATGATCAATGAATTCATCCGTTCAGAGATATGACAAATCATCAACAGCCTGACCACTTATAAATATTTACTTATATGTGTTTTATGTGTTTGCGAACATAAACGATCACAAAGTACAGGGTAATAAGCATCTGAACCTCAGTACATAAACATCTCACACTTGCTTAGGGGCAGAAAAAGGAATATTACCAAAAAATGTTATTGAAATAATTGCAATTATTATGTTCAATGTTCTAAATGTGTCTAAATGTCAATGCAAACAGACATTACATCCAGCACTTTTGAGAATCTCATTTTGCAGCGTTGTTATTTTGAGGGCGTCCTGTTTGCAGTTCATTCTTTTTACTCTTTCTGGCATCACAGAGAAAATGAAATTCCACTTTACCTGTTTAATATATAAATCTACTTGTCTAATATATAAATCTAAATTACCTGTTACTTTACCTGTCTAATATATAAATCCAAATGCAAAACATTAATCCTCTCATTGAAATGCTTTAGTTTGCACCTGAAAAAACGTTATCCATTCTTAGAAATGAATTCCTACAAATTCCTTACGATAATTAATATTTTCTACTACGTGTTTCAATACTCATATGAGTGAAAACGAATCCCATTGTATTAGTTTTACTTTAAAACTCACATTCTTACTTAAAAATAAAAATACATTGCTTTTTCACCGAGACTAATACTTGCAATGGACAGGAAAAATTCCCAAATGGGTTTTTCTTATTTATTGCGGTATACGTTTACCTGATTATTAATTATGATAATGCATTAATTTCATTATGGAGTTCCTTATTTTAAAAGAAATGCTGCCTAGTTGAAATTTTCTTCCAGCGCAGATCTCTATTTTTCTAAAAAAACTTTCAAATCATGATTAAAGAATTTCTCCATGAGATATTTTTACTTTTTCTACTGGTTTGGTAATTTTTTAAACTAATTTCTTGAATTTAATTTTTGGGTGTAATTTTGATTAAAGAAAATTTCGTAGCTCAGAAACTTAATTCATCGGAGAAGTGAAAAATTTTAGCATTGAGATCTATTTAGCACTAATAAAAGTTCTTAAAGATAATTAGTTTAAGCTGAATTTAGTGTATTTTTAAAAGTATTGGTTTCTTGGGGTTTTCGTTACGTGATCATGTGTATATTAACACAAATTTCAAAAGGAGAAAAAAAAATTCAAAGACTTAATAATTAAATTCAAAGACTTAAATATATGCACAATAATTTGTGCATATATTTTATTGCATCTTTTACAAATTCTGCTCAAATCCAACAATGCAACATTTTTACTGTTATTTCTTACCCTTAATTAATTACTCAATTATTTGTAATTTTTAATTGCTTGACTAATTAGTGCTCCTGCGATTTAACAAATAATCAAACTCTTCCTTCTAAGTTATTTTTCTAATGAGAAGCTTTATGTTAGATTAAAATGGTTATTTTCTCTTATTATATACCATTGACTGCCGCCCTTTGGGAAGCCTTTATACAGATTTCAAAGTTTCGAATATTTTATAGACTGATCTATAGTATTGAAAATTCAAATCTCATTGTTATCGCATCCATTATTTTCAATTTAAGCTGAATTATGCACGTTAATTAAAGACTCTATTTGCTTTTTCAATTAACATTTTATTCTTATATATATAAAGATATGACTTTTAATAATTAATTAAAATTTAACTATCTCATAGGAAATGATAAGAAAATACTAATATAATGGGAAATTTTTAGTAAAATACCAAAGAAATGCGAGATTTTTTAAATTTTAAATCTTATTAGAGGTTGTACAAATTGTAGAAAGCAAAAGAGATTCTTAATCCCGCGTCTACAGGCGCCAATGTGCCCGCGACTGTCCGCTATATACTGTTACGTAATGTATAGGCGCGGTGAGATGCCTTCTCCGCAAAGCAATAAAATGGCAAGGAAAGGCAGGATTGCCACATTTGGCGAGAAATCTCCATTTGGCGACGAAATTGGCGATATATCATATACGGATGGAAAACCTTCTGGAACGAATTCTTACTGGTTTAGCCCAGAATGTTCTCAAACACCAGTCAAAAGCTATATAAACCCTGCTGGTACGCGGAGAGTTAGTTATTATCGAGAGTGTGCCTCGTCTAGGGGTGAAATAGTTAGTCTCGAGTTAGTCAGTCCGTACGGAGTTGGTCGAGTGGACAGTCGGGCAGCAAGTGCCGAGTGGATCGTCGATGCATCGAAAAGTCCCTTAGTGTATCGCGGTTAGTGCATCGTCGAGAGAGTGTGTTATAAGCTCCGGGAACGACTGAACCGAAGAGTCGGGAGCTGTGCTCTGTGTGTCGTCGAGTGCATCGCGAGTTGTAGCGTGGAGAGTCTCAAGAGTACGTGGAGTTCCGAGAACGAACGACCAGAGTCGGGAGCTATACTCTGGTGCTTTGCAGTGAAGCTGTCTTTTACGTTATTGTCTGATAATGTAAAGGCTGTGTCGCTGATTGTTCCAGCGTGTATAAACAAGCTGGAACAATCAGCGATTATGTAGATCTTCGATTATTGTAGATGTAAAAGTGTTTTGGAGCTGTCCTGATTAATATTGGTAAATAAAGTGTGTTTCGATATTCCATCAAGTGCTGTCGTCAAAATGTCACAATCGCTTCCTTCAAAATTTCTCATTTTTTGGCAAAAAGCAAAAAACCTCTTTCAGACAGCGAATTAATCAAGAAAGCATCTCTAACCAGGGCTGTGGAGTCGGTAGGGAAAATGACCGACTTCGATTCTGAGTCCTGGAATTTCAAAGACTCTGACTCCAACTCCCTCATATTTATATATATATGTAAACATATACACATTTGTTACAGCTTATTTTTTAATGTAAAAGAAGTAATAGATGCTACAGAAAAAAATTATAACCTAGCTAATTATTTATATTAATTAGCATTTATTATGAAAGGGAAAAATTGGCATTAGTTATTTCTAAGAAACAGTGTAGCTTCGGCAAGATCTTCTTCTTTGGAGGACCATAGATCCGATTTGATAAATTTCAGAGCTGAGAAGACTCTTTCCGCACTGAATTGAGTAGGAGGAAGAGATGTTACTTATGGGGCTACTTCTTTTAAATTTTGAGGATAGATTTTTTATAAGTTATAAAGAGGTTATCTTGCAAGAGCAATCATATTTCTCTATTTCTTCAAAAACCGTGTAGAAATTTGTATTTTTTCATTTTTGTATCTAAATGCTCTTGGTTCTTTATTTTCATTTGCTTTGCCGTAACCTTTTCAATGTTATCCACAAATGTTTCTCAAAATCTAATTCATCACTGTAAGAGGATGATACAGACTCAGTTGCAATGTCTGCAATTTGACAGTCCTGATTTGAATACTCCAGTTGTTCTGAAAAATTTCCATTCTTATTGAAAGTACATACATGGCTTTCTTTGTCTTCTCAATTTGTGTCCAACAACTCGGTGTTTTGGGTCTTCATATATTGAACCCAGCAAGATCTCATTGTCTAGCAAATTAGTTTCTCGTTTCTTCATTGAAGAAATGATTCCTTCTGCAATAAACTCTCCATTTCAGAAAGAACGAACATCACATTCTTCCATTCGCGCTCCCTGTTAATTTTTCAGATCGTAGCTTTTTTGTGGCTATATACGATGCAGAAAGACGAGTTTCCAATTCTGAAAGATCATTCCACAGTCTTTCTGTTAGTGAAATATTAGGGTTATCTGCATTTTCTAAAAACGTCCTTAATTCTAACAACCTCTATATCAGGGATGTCAAACTCATAGGTACACTTGGACCAAACAAACAAGGTTTAACTTTACGCGGGCCGAAAAAAAAAATCAATATTCATAGAAACGTAGATTTATTTCGAATAATACAATAATAAACATATATATATTTATATAGAAAAGAACAAGAAAAATTTAATGTTTACGTCCTGATACTTGACATCTCTTCTCTGCTATTATCTTTCCTATTTCGGGAGAAATTTTGTTTGCAGTGATAACTTTCAACGCTGACCCAAGGTGAGCATCATGAATACGGTTTCTAATAAGAGACTTATTACCTTTCATGACTGAAAATAACTGCTCGCACCGATAGTGCTACCAAACATGGAAATAATTCCATATGCGAATTTTCGAGTATTTTCAAACCTGGTTGGTAAATATTTGTAAAATTCAGGTACGCCACCTCAATGAATTTTGCTTTCAAATTTGAGTTGCATTGAATCTCGATCACCTCCATTTGCATATGGCTGGGTACTGAGTCAATACTTATTGAGAAAATCAAAGAAAACAAAAAAAAAAGTTGTCTTCGAGGGAACTAAAATCATTAAACCTCGTTTCAAATTCACTTTCAAAATGCACGCGCTGTTCTATTTTTAACCTTCCAACGCAGCTGTCTTTTCAAAAATCGTCTGCGTTGCTAAGGCAACATGAAGCAAATCTAATTACAATTCTAAATAAATAAATAAAAAAAAAATAAAAAATAAATAAATAAATAAATAACTATGAAATCCGTAACAATATGAATTAAGTAATAATTAATAATAAAGCAAAGTGCATGCACATGCATGCACCAATATATCGTACAAAACTATGATTGGAAAACTGAGACCATGAGTTCGGCCACATTCGGCTATCGGGGGATGCGTACAAGTTCTGAGTGCACGTGTCCCCCAAAAGCCGAAGGTAGCTGAACGCGAGCTACTCACACGCATTTGTAATTTAAATAGTGTGTGTGTCAGCTCGCTGTGAGTAATCTAACAACACTGAATAAATTATCGTTAATTACTTAGCAGTAAACATTTCATTTTTTTCTTCGTCGATATGTTATTTTATTATTATATATTATTATTTGCCGATATATTGGCCAGGCCGCAAAAATATTTGTTGTGGGCCGCATGCGGCCCGCGGGCCGCGAGTTTGACATCCTTGCTCTATATCATCAAATATGTACTTCCCCATTGCGTTGCTTGATCAATAATTGCTCCTTTTCCTGCTCGCTTCCTAAGAATGGCATCAATTTTGGGAGTTCTTTGCTGCTGTTGCTGCTTACTTAAATTTAACAATGAGATTTGTAACCAAATGAAGTAACTAAATGAATCAGTTTAATCACTAATGCCAAATATCACGTCCATCCTCCTTCCTTATATTTATTTATTAATATGTCAATGATATAGAAAATAACTATTATAAAAATAACTATAGTCCATAAATAAAAATAATCACTCAGTTTGTCATTAATTTTTTTCGATTCCCTTTAATTTCATTTCAAATTCAAACTATCCAACAAATACCGAGTCGGAGTCGACTTTTCTTGTTTTTACTCTAGCTCCGACTCCTTTTACCCCAAAATCTGAACTCCGATTCCATTGAACACATCCCTAGCAGAAAAATAATAGATGAATATGAAAAACTTTGAAAATTCGTGCTAAATGGCAAAAATCTAACGATGCAATGGACTACAAAATAGCTTGTAATTCGTACTAACCGAAATTCGCAGTAACTTCCTGTAAGATTATACATATCGCTGCCGGAACCGACATTTTTTTCACGTTAACCAAGTGTTAACCTTAAGCGAGTTCGCGTTGAAATAGTTTTACTGCACTTCCAATTGTCAAGAAAGAATTTTTAACTTTTGTTATATTCAATACATAACAGCGTTCTTATTTAAATTAGAAATAATTCATGTCAAAGCAATCTCAAAATAAAACAAATGGAGGTATCATAAATTCACTTATCTGCATGGTAAAATATTACAGAACATATCCACTTGGAAAAGTCTAATAAAGTGCGTTAAAAAGCACTGTCAGCTCCCGACATATTTCAAATTTTATGGACCTCATTCGCATACCAAATTACACTCACTTCATCCCGCCATTGGGTGTATAACACACATATACATATACCGGTCCAAGAATAGCAAGCATCCAATCGTAAAACCCACTCGTAAGTACCCTATAAAAACAAATAAGAAACTAAGAGTGAAACCACCTCATCAAAAATATATCTCCCGCTATGTGCATGTCCAAATTTGACTCTAAGCTCGTAAATGTTTTTAACCGGAGATCAAATATTTATAGATTTGCCACTTCCACTTCATTGATTTCGTTTACATTGGCGTGGGTGCACCTGCGATTCCACTGCTACTCCGTTACTTTTAAAATAGATAGATATAGCTTTCTAATGCTTTTGGTTTGGGGTTATGAAAGCATTTCTTTTATTTATTAACGGTCTTATATAAATTATGGTAAAACTAAAAAGGAAAACATGTTGCATATACATAAATCCATTTTTATGGAAGAAATTGAAGTATTCATGCAGAAAACGACTGAAAAATGCACGCGAATTTAACTTTCGTTTGAAATCATTTATCTTTCGTTTGAAATCATTTAATTTAGCTTTCTTTTGAAACAATTAACAATTTATCTTTCGTTCGAAATCAACAATCACATTTTTACACATTAGCAGTAAATTACAAGAGTAGTAAAATCATTTTGCTGTTATCAAAAGAATGAACCTTCAGAATTTGCTAAATATTTATTTTAATGAATATTTTAGTTTTCTTTTAGTACGCAAATACTCATCTCTGTTTGTCTGGAGAAGTACTGATATTATACCTAGCGTGGTTTATTTGCAACGGTGGTCTATTAAATAGCATCAAATTCATATCTTTTTAAAGCTGTTCTCTGATACAGAAAATGACAAGAAATACAATTTTAACCTCACTCTTTGTTGTATTATTCAAATAGAAGGAAGTGAAAACATTAACGTAAAACTTTAATAACTTAAATTGAGCTCGTCTACTTAGCTAAAGCCAAGAATATTTTTTTTTCTAATTTAGCTTCCTTTTCACCTCTCATGAATTCTTCTATACGCAAACTTAATATGTCATCTCCATTTAATGAATATGTTCCATGTGACCACTGATAAGAGATTCGTTTCTATTAAACTTTAGCTACAGGCTATCTGCAAGAGTAATGCTATGGTTTGCAAGGCTCATTAATACTAAACAATTTTCTCTTACAAAAGTCTTCGTGAAAGCACGAATTTACCTAAAATAGCGTCTTGACATTTTTTGTTAGTAATATTTATAGTCTCAGAGTATGAATATCCCGTATATTTGTTATATATAGAGTATGAATATATAGTATATTTGTTTCATTAGAGATATTATTAATCTTTTTTCCTTCTTTTTGGTAAATAAAGAAGTGTTTCCCGAAACATCATTACATAATGTATGATAGCGTAATTGCTGCGTGTGGTCTGCAACATCTAAATTAAAATGCTGTTAAATTTTATTTAATTACGATCAGCTTTGCTAGACAAGTTAAACAGTTTGCATGGTTTTACACATTTTATGTTTAGTGTATTCTTGAGTTTCAGACGATACATTTTATTTGACACAACAATACTTACAAGTCGGATGTTATCTCATATAACTCAAATTCTATAACACTAAGTTCGACTTTTGAAACTGGGGCCACCTGCTGCCGACCGGTATAGTCGCTGAACACTGATAATTCAGTCCGAGATTCGAATCCTGCGAATGGGCTGGCTGTATGGGCGTTTTCGTTGTTTTTCCCACGTGCATACGACCCAGTGTCCCTTAGAAGGTACTCCACGAAGGTATCCCTCGCTTTAGGCAGATGGCCCTCGAGGCTTTGCCATAATCACATAAACAAACAAACAAAAATTTGAAACTAATCTTCAGCAATATGCTATTTATCTTTAAAAGTAATTCGCAGGCTATAGTGTAAAAACGATATTTCCATTTTGCATTAAGAAAATGTGCTATAAGCTTGTAGATTCATTAATTTTATAAGCAGTAGACAGGAAAAATGTGCAATGCCGTCGCCAGGACCCGAACCCCGGAGCTTTTGAACACGCGTCGAGTATGCTTCTAGTTACACCACGAAAGCAGGCGGAAAAAAGGAGAAAATACCTTATACACTCCCTCTCTTAAAGGGCGAATGGGAATTAGGGGATCCAGTCGCCAAATCCTGGTTGTGAAGGGAGAAAGATGGGAAAAGTAGAGAGAAAATACCTTATAAGCTTGTATTATTTGTCATTGCATAAAAGGCTAGTTCGTATAAAAAACCCATTATAAAAATTTTCCATAATAATTTGTTTAACGCAGAATGTTAACTGTCTTTAGTTATCTGGCACAGCTCTTTCCTGAAATGAAATGATTTAAAAGTTATCAGTCACTCAAAAAATACAAGGCAATGTTATCCAATAGTTTACTGAATATTTTCTTCCAGTCGTATAGGTTTCCTTCCTATAGGTTTGTTCTTCTGAAGAAAACTTTCTCTTATTAAATGAATATGCAATATCAGTTGTAGAAGGATATTAGGGATATCATTTTTCTCAAATAGTTAACTTTCAAATAAATATTTTAATCTTATTTTTAATATTTTTTAATTAAATTTTAATAAATATTTTTGCAGTTTCTATATTAATAATCTAAAAATATTTTATTAATTAATTAATAAAATATTTTTAGATTCTTAATATAGAAACTGCAATTCTGAATTACTGGCTGCGTTTAAATGCAGCTTTAGTATTTAATCAGTATAATCATAATTAGCAAGCACGACAATTAAATTATACGAAACTTGTATTCAGAATTTGATTTTCCTATATCGTGGAGTAACTCTTCATGTTTACTCAAGAATTCACTAAGTTATTTAACGACAAAAGCGTTTATCAACACTTTCAAAGATTTTGTATTAGTTCCTTTTTCGGCCTATTTAACTAAATTATTTTTCAGTTTATTCCATAGGTCGCCTAGATAGGAAAATTGTTAATGACTCTGACTGCCGTACTGAAGGGCCCGGGTTCGTATTCCGCAGAAGGGCGTGGATGTAAACTGTATGTCCCTTCATAAGAGGCAACGGTAATCTACCTATTAGATGCCTCCATAGTAAAGTGGCCACTGCTTCCGGCCTCAGTTGTGGCAAACGCCTATAAGTGTAGTGGCCGCCATTGCGAAAAAATTGTTCTATAAACCCATCGAAGCATAATGTTCCAACAATGTTTCTGAAACCAAGCTGTAACCCCCTGATAACTGATAAACAGGAATGAAAGCACTTGAGAACTAAAATCCTTATTATAGTCTATATCTAGAACGAAAACTTTAAATTGCAACATGATGAAAATCACCGCATGTAAATTATAAGATAAAGTCCACTAGCGGCCGAGCGGTAAAAGCCGCTGAACACTGGTAGTTCGGTCCGGGGTGAATATGAAGCAGATTTTTGAAAACTAATTTAAATTAAAGTTATATGTGTTAAAAGGTTTTATATGTGTTAATTAAAGTTATAAAGTTAAATTTGTGTTTTTTTTTAGGTAGTCAAATGTCAAAAATAATAGTCAAAATGTCGAAATTTCCAAAAAGTACACATAGCAGATATTGGTTTCACAACAAAGCTATGTAATTTCGCAGAATTTAATTTTTTTATTTATTGTTCTGAATTTTCTTTACCCTTTAAAGAAAATTTAAACTAATCTTGGTAAAAATATATTTACGGGTGGTCCTTGGCTATAACTGGCGATTATTGGCGGTACATGGAGAGCGAGTTTGTGCAATTCTTTGACTTTTGCGCCAAAAGTCGCCGCTACACAAATTCAATATAACAAGTCAGAGAATTGCACAAACTCGGTATCCATATACACATTGATCTATTTTCCAAATAACAAGTCAGAGAATTGCACAAACTCGGTATCCATGTACACATCGATCTATTTTCACTTAAAAAAACATCAGAGAATTACACAAATTAGGCACTGCGCACTCCCTTGATTTTTTCCATGTACACATCGATCTATATTAACTTACAAAATCAACGGAGTAGCCAACAAAAATATATAACCTCAAATAAACTACATTTTAAATCAAACAATGAAATTAACATAAAAAAAAAAAAGAAATTCATCTTAGCACTACACAAAGGAAATATCCAATTTACGAATTTACGTGTCTTCTGTGAAACAAAATTCCTTAACAGCATCCAGAAACTTCCTAAAATTATCTGAACTAGAATGTGCATACTGGCGTTGCCACATAAATTCACAAAAATAAGTGTCAAAAATATCATCCGCACTGCCGGTATCGTCCGACGTTCGACCTGAAACTGTCACTGAAAGTGATTGATTATTAAAGCCATTGCATCAATCATAAGCATGTTTTAGAACTGTCTATAAGAAATACTATCAAAGAAACTTTCTATGAGAAATCTATTAACACATTAAAGGCTTTACGTCTCCTAATAAAGTGTTTATATTTTATAGCCGCTTGAATAACCTAGAATTAGTTAGAACTATTTGAAGAGAATTATTTTAAATTTTTGTGAGCACAACTTTCAAGAAATCCAAGTTTTTGACATCCGATTTCATTAAAGATTAAAATTTAGTTTACACTCTAATAGTTAACTTAAAAATCTTGGTGATAGCATGCTTTAGCCTAAAGCCTTAGCTTAGGCTATGTTAGTGTCAAAATCAGCTGCGTCTAACACAAAAGCAAAGGGCTCGCAAATAACCTCGGACCGAACTACCAGTGTTCAGTAAACAATAATTATTCAGCTGTTTTGCGAAAACAGCTTATTCAGCTTTATTAATAAATTATAAATTTTATTTTTATCACATATTGTAGCACGTAGCTTTGCAAGTAAATTGCAACACAAAAAATTTTAACTCGCGTGCTATTGTAGCAGCTAACCTACAGTTACAAGAAAGTAACAATTACAAATGCGCTGCCTAGTCAAGCAAAAACTTGGAAATCTTATAGTTCCAGCTAGAGATGTTTAGTTTCAGTTTTCACTTACCGAACTGCTTTGACTTTGCAGTCAATGAGCAGACAGTGCAGCACAAGTCAAGAAAATGAAGAATACTTAATTGAAACAGGAAACATTCTTACCTTTTCATAAGATGTCATTAAAAACTGAATTATATCTTTCTCGTGCAGTTAAATTTAGCATAAATTTCTGCATTAGACGAACTAATGGAATAGAAAATGAAAAAGCATCAGAAAGATAACTTAACTATTATAAACTACCAAATTTTGTTACATCATACCTTAAAAAGTTAGTTATTTCTCTTTTGATCAAAGCTCTTATTAACACTCACTGATTTTACACTTAATTTTTTATAGTTAATTAATGGTGGTTTTGAGCATAGTTTCTTTGTATACTAATGTACTAAAACTTGCAGCCAACTTTTCCGAACATCCTGTATTGACAGATAATAGATAAGATAATTGTAAGCTCATTTATATTAATTTGTGAAGATAAATTCCTTTGCTACGTCTTCTTCACGTGGACTTCATCAGTGTTGCAATTATTTAATTAATAATTCCTGTAACACTGATGACGTAGTGGTTAATTACGTTGACTGCCATACCGAAGAGCTGAGATTCGAATTTCAGAAAAGGCATGGATACTTGTAAATGTATATAGTATCTGTGCAGCATGGGGACACTCAAAATACACGGTGAGCCAAAAGTCCTCTCGAGTGGTTTGAAGGTAGGAGAAAACGGATGAAAGCCTTGGTATCTCAGTCCCTTGGGGTGTTCTAGTTCTAATTTGGGGCGGAATGGGGCAACGTCGTATTGTATACGGTCATCTATATGGTACTCAAAGCAATCTCGCACTCTTTGCCACGATAATAAAATTCATAGGCTTCGTTTGATTGGGTCATGTAAGTGAGATAGCAGCAACAACAGTTTTATAACTTTAAAAACTAAATTTCTTCTAACTTTCTTCGGCAGCATATCATTAAGGATCAATACTAATGTACAAAGAATTCATTCTTTGATCTGTGTTTATTCTAAGGTTGGTGTGAATTTAATTATGGCAAAGCACACTAGGGCTATCTGTCTAAGGGGAGGGATGCCAAGTGCAAGAGTGCTAAAGTTTCGTTTGCCGGAAACGACAGTACTTCTCTTACAGAGTACTTCTTAATATAAAATGTGACAATTTACAACACATATGGACAAATACCTATATTCATATACTTTACTCTAGTTTGAAATAAATACCAGCTCGTTTTAATTGCTGCAGATGACTTGATAACGCTTCGTAATTCAGTTAACCCTTTGCGGCACAGTGTGTCCGGGCTGGACACACCTAAAAATTTCCTTCTGTACGCACGGACAAATTGAATGAAAAAGGCCTAATTAGACTGCCTACCTTTTTTTTTTTTTTTTTTTTTTTAATCAAAACTCCGACTTTAAAAGATAGCAAGCCGGAAAGGGTTATAAGCTTCTGCATTTATTAAACATAATTTATTAAACGTAAACTCTGTCTTTTACTTGTTTCACTTGCATACATTTAGAATGGATATTATTTCAAAAACATGAGAAATAAATAAACATAGCAATTTAATAATTAACTGGTTACTCAAACTATATAAATTACTGGATAATATGTAAATTTACAGTAGTATTAACTGGTTTTCAGCCATTGAAAATTGATAATTTCACAAGGTATTATTACTAATTAGGTACCATTTCTTACGTCTAAATAAAAATTCACAATCTATGTCTCAAAGAGGTTTAAACATAAAACCTCAAGTGCAAAATAAACCCGTCAAAACTGTGAAACACAAATTTGTTTTTACTGTTTTCGTAATCAATATAATAGGTCAATTTCGAATTTAATGTGTCTTACGATTCCATTGTATACAGTAAAAATCCATAAACGATACTTTCACTAATCTTAGCATTGGATTGTGTTTTCAGAAAGCACAACTGATTGCGGCCTTTACTTGTATTGAATGTTGTGCACATTAAAACAACTGCGCTCGTAAAACCAATTCGTATTTCTCGATATCTCCATTCTTGCAATCCGAAATCAATGCTGGTGGCGCGAGAGGTTGGTATTAAAATTTGAATGTTTTGCAAGCTAATGTCGTGAAGGGTTCATGGAAGAATGGGTGGGAGAGGAAAATTCCAGCAACCGATCAGAAGTTGAAAGCTGGAGGAAGCCGGAAGCAGGAAAAAATCGATTCCGTTGCACGCTCGATTTTGATTCGGAAATGCCGATTTGGGAAGTGAATGCAACGATATTAGATTCGTCATATCCCTCCTCCCTCCAACCCACCTGCATTATCTATCTAGCAACGGGAAATCGACTCGTTATGTTTCTTAAACTTTGTGAATTGATTTTAAAAACTTGTAAAGGATTTCCAATTTAGGGTTTACGTCCCCTAATTTTGCTCGGTCTTTTTCCGGTATAATGACTGTAAGTGTTATCAGAAAAATTTCTTAGAAAAGAGTTCAATAAAATAGCTAGGAAATGTCTCTTATATGTTGCAGAATATTACAACTATTTAAAACATCAAAACGCAATTGTTATAAAAATAGTAGCATCTCGTAAAAATGAATAGATAGAATGTTTTTTACAGATCTTTGCAATCATAATATATACTAATAGAACTATACTTAAAAAATCATTCTCTAACGTCTTTTGGTTCAAACTAGTTTACTGTTCATGCGATGCGTGCGTTGTTATACAACAATTTCAAATTAACTAGAAGTGGACTGTACTAAATATTTTATTCGACAACTTTAATCAAATGCGTGCCATCTTTCAAGCGATGACTTACTACTAACAACAACAGCAATAAAAAAACTGATTAAGCGTTTACATGGTTGCTGTAATGAACATCTGCGCCATGCAAGGCGCCAAGAAGAGAAAAAATGACGCAATCTTACAGTTAAATAGTCTTAATGACTTAACATACCCCCCCGGCATTGAAGGGTTACTTCAATAATTTCGTGCGATAATACTCATAATAACCCACAAAATTGTACAATTACTACCTTATACAATAATGCAATACGAATAACATCTCTTAATTCAATATAATAATATTCAAATTTCAATAAAAATTTTATACACAATACAAGTTTTATAATAATAAGCTAACACTTAACTAACTTAGGAAGCTTCTTCTTGGGGTAAAATTGCAATTTTTGTAATTCCACGCTTAATGATTCCCTTTGCTGTCTGTATTTCTACTACTCTAACCTTACCGTCAACTCCAGGAAAAATTCTTGTAATGCGCCCTAACACCCATCTACAAACAGGAAGCTCATCCTCCTTAACTAGTACTAGCATACCTATTTTAATATTCGTTTGTTCTACCTTCCATTTTGAACGCTGTTGTAGTGTGTTTAAATAGTCCCTATGCCAACGATTCTATATCAACTGGACAAATCTGGTAGTTCGTTTCCATCTTGAGAGTCTGTTTTCAGGTATATCAATTAATTCGGGTTCTACTATAGCATTCAAGGGTCTTCCAATGAGAAAATGACCTGGTGTTAATGCCTCTAAATCATTTACATCGGAAGATAAGGGAGTAATAGGGCGAGAATTTAAAACAGACTCTATCTGAGTTACTACAGTTAATAACTCCTCGAAAGTCAACCTTGCATTACCTACAATCCGCTTTAAGTGATATTTCACGGATTTTATTCCAGATTCCCATAGTCCTCCAAAATTAGGTGTCCGTGGGGGAATAAACTTCCATACTATTCCTTCTTCACCTAAATAATCTGCTAATTTTTTGTCAGGATTTCTAATTAAATTGTTAATTCTTTGCAATTCGGCATTTGCGCCAACGAAGTTTTTTGCATTGTCTGAGAAAATGATTGAGCATTTTCCGCGCCTAGCAATAAATCTCTTTAAGGTGGCAATAAATGCGTCAGTGGTGAGTTCACTCACTAGTTCGAGATGCACTGCCTTTGTTATAAGGCAAATGAAAAGAGCTAAATATACCTTATGAAGAGTTCCTTTCCTCTGTCCCTTGTACCTAATAAAAAATGGACCGCAAAAATCGGTGCCGACATGATTAAAGGGTGAGCTTGGATTTACGCGCTCTGCAGGTAATGACCCCATAATTTGTTCGATAGTGACTGGTTTATTTTTACTACAAATTATACATTCATGGGTAATCTTTCTAGTTAAATTCCTACCTTGTAATGGCCAAAATTTCTGTCTCATAAAACACAATAATGCTTGCGAACCTACGTGTAAATATTTCTGATGATAATGCTCAGCAATCAGCTTAGTTAGTTTGCATTTAACAGGCAAAATTATTTGATGTTTTTGTGAAAACATTACATTGGCCCCTTGTAATCGGCCTCCTACTCTCATTACATTATTTGCATCCAAAAAAGGGTTCAAAGAAAGTAAATTACTTTTATTATTAATGGGTTTACCTTGTGCGAGGGAGTTGTATTCTGAATAAAAACTACATTTTTGAACCTCTCTTACTAAAAAGGATTCTGCCTCATTTAACTCCTTTGAACTTACTCCTCCTGTTCTTCTCTGTGCTCCTTTCTGTTTTGCACACCTAGAGTTCCAAATGAACCTGAAAATATAACTAACAACACTTAATAATTTTAAATAATTGTTAGTGATATCTAGGACATTATCAATAAATTTTGAAGGCAAAGTGCATAGACAAGCAATGTCAGTTCTTTTTCTCAGTTCATTAGAAAATGTCTCTGTTTTTTCTAATTGTTCAAAGTCAATGTTCTTGTTAGGTATGACACCCTCACTCAAGAATGGAGGACCTTTCCACCACAGATCAGCATCATGCAGCTTGTCAAATTTCAGTCCTCGGGAAATAATGTCTGCCGGGTTCTCCTCTGAACGCACATAATTCCACTGGCATGTATGTGTTAGCTCTTGGATCTGCAACACTCGATTAGCAACAAAAGTTTTTAGTACATGCGGGGGATTCTGAAGCCATGCTAACACTATGGTTGAGTCACACCACAGACATATTTTACTGATGTCCAATTTCAATAAAGGCACCACCTTTGCAACAAACTGTGCTAGCAGTACAGCTGCGCAGAGTTCCAGTCGAGGTACTGTCAGCGGTTTTAGTGGAGCTACTCTGGACTTGCTGCAAAGCAAATGTGAAGATAAATTATTGTCACTTCTACAGCGTAAATAGATGGCTACTCCGTATGCGTGTTCTGATGCATCTGAAAATCCATGAATTTGTATATCAGAAAAACTATCCTGTAAAACATATCTACTGACTTTCAAATTGTTGATAGATTGCATTGAGTCAATAAAAAGTTGCCAATCCTTAATTATCCTTTCGGGTAGCGGATCGTTCCAATCAAGCTTCAATAACCAAAGTCTTTGCATGAATATTTTTGCTTTTGTTATCCCTGGACCAAGCAGTCCTAATGGATCATAAATGCGAGCAATATCAGACAACACCGTTCTCTTTGTGTAAGTAGTTGGTTTCTTGATCGTTGATTTGTACGAAAAACAATCTATCTTTGGATTCCATAATAATCCTAAAGTTTTGATGCTCTGATCGTCATCGAAATTACTGAAAGAATATTCCTCTTGTCCATCCGGAAACTTCAAAAGATCAGGATGATTAGCAGACCATCTGTGCAGACGCATTCCTCCACGTGATAATAGGTTAATCAATTGCGACTGTAATTCTTTAGCCTCTATTAGAGTATGGGCTCCTGTGAGTACGTCATCGACATAAAAATCCCTTTGTACTATTGGCGCTGCTAACGAAAAATTGTTTTTCTCGTCTTCTGCTAATTGATTAAGTCTGCGTGTTGCTAGATATGGTGCGTTGGAAGTATCGTAAGTTATAGTCTTCAGTCTATAGACCTTAACTGGTTCTTCTTCACTACTCTTCCATAAGATGCGTAATAAATCTCTTTGATGTTCTTTAATCAAAATCTGACGATACATTTTTACAATGTCTGCTGTGAAGGCAATTTTATGCGTTCGAAATCTGCAAATAATATCAAATAGTTCGTCTTGAACTAACCCTCCATTCAGCAGAATATCGTTTAACGAAATTCCAGTAGTCGTAGGAGCAGTGGCATCGAACACTACCCTAAGTTTAGTGCTAGGTTTCTCGGGCCTGAAAACCCCATGGTGAGGAAGATAATATGAGAAACTAGAGCTATCCCCTTCATCAATTTCTTCGGAATGGCCTAATTCATTATATTCCTTAATGAAATCTTCGTATAAGTGTTTCATTGCGGGATTGCGAGTGAAGCTTTTAAGTAGATAATTCAGTCTTTTGCTAGCGTTTTCTCTCGATTCCCCTAAAAGGCTAAGTCCTTCCTCCTTAATTGGCATTTCCACTACATATCTGCCATCATCTTGCCTCGTGTGTGTACGAAGAAAGTGCTGTTCACAAAATTCCTCTTCCTGATTTTTCACTTTTTTTGCTTCATTAATACCTTCAATCTCCCAAAACCTTCTCATGTTGTCAGATAAATTATCCCCATTTTCCACAAACCCACAAAAATTATCAACACTGCCTTGCTGCGGCATGCGTACTGACCCGCTAACGATGTATCCAAAAACTGACTGATGGAGAATCAGGTCTTGCATATTTATTCTATTTGTTCCCAATAAATCAAAAAATATTTCGTTAGATAATAAAACATGTATTTGACCAGGTTTATAAAACTCTGGATCAGCTAAACCAATGAGTTGCAACTGCTTAACATCAGAAATGTTTATATATCTAGCAGGCGTTACCCGAGTTATTTTTGGAACAACAAAAAATTGTAAGGTACGAATAAAATCTCTAGTAGCGTTAGCGATGGTTGCTATAGCTTTTTCCTTAACACCCATAACTGTACCAATGATACCTGAAATAGAAGCGTTTATTTTTCTTTTCTTCAAATTCAATAACTCAGCACCTTCTTTAGTAATGAAATTATTTTGAGAACCGGAATCCAGCAAGGCTCTCAGCGAGATAAATTTTCCATCAGTACCCTTAACGAAAATAACTGCAGTTGAAAGTAGAACTTGTTTATTAAGAGAACTGCAAATATTCAACGCAGTACCGTTAATGGACTTTGCTTGGTTGGTTTCATTAGTGTCACTAACCTTTTAGCTGCTTGCCATTGGAGTAAATGTATCAGCATTTGGAGAAAGATTACTGCTTAATTTATTAGTCTTGTTTGTGATTTGATTCGATGCGCCATTTGCTTTATCGAAATTTTCTTCATTTCGATCAAAATGTAAGAGCGAATTGTGAAATTTCTGACATTTTCTGCATGTATTAGAACTTTTACAGTCCTTGATTGTCTGGACCGAAGATAAACAATTGAAACATAGTTTTTTTGTCTTTACAAATTCCAATCGTTTCTTGACTGTTAGATTTAAGAATTGCGCACATTTCAACAATAAATGATCAGCTTTACAATAAGGACAACTTTTTGAATTTTTCGAAAGTGATGTAAGAGCTTTGGTATTAAATGAACGTTTCGATTCCCCATGCGGAGGTTTGTAATGTGATAGGGTGCGAGCGTGTTCCTTCAAAAAACATGTCAGTTGTTTAACCGTTCCTATCTCGTCTTTTTTAAGTGACCTTTCCCACCAACACCGAGTATTTCTATCCAACTTTTCAACTAATAAATAAACAATTAACGTGTCTGAAAATTCTTCCACCTTTTGCTCCAATGCTTCCAAGGATCGTAAACATTCATGCACCTTATCGATAAATTTTAAAAGCTACGAAGTAGAATCACTCGTTTGAGGTATAGAAATTAATTTCTTTATGATAGAATTGATCAAATCTTTTTTGTTGCAATAGCGATCAACCAACAGATTCCATGCTATGTCATAATTCGAATCTGAAATTGGAATGGACTGAATAATATTTAAAGCGTCTGCCTTACACGAACTCTTTAAATATTGCAATTTTTGCGCATTAGTTAATTTGCTATTTTTATGCACAGCTGCGGAAAATAAATCCTCAAATTCAATCCATTCTTCGATTTTCCCACTAAATACTGGAAGAAACAATTTAGGCAATTTTATATCCGAAACAATTATGTCTTTACTCGAACCGTTTTCATTTGAGCAGCTATTCCTTTGAGAACGGATCTCAGAAATTCTTCTTTTAATTTTCAAATGAATTTCATCGAGATTATCTACTACATTTTCCTTTTCCTTAATGAATTCGTCAGTGTCCTTTTCTTCACAATGTGCAAATAAATAATCGAAAATGTTACTTAATTCCTTTTTAAATTCTAATATTTTTGATTCGTATAACTCCAATAAGGAAATATCTGCTTCATCCACTGTAGAATTTACCTTATTTTCAAACTTTCTGATACTGCATTTTAAACTTTTTTTGTTAGCTTTAATTGCTTTCAATTCACTCATCATGAACAAATAAATAATTTATCACTTACCGTGATTGCAGATTTCTCGACAGCAACACCGGAAATGAACGATGACACAGTATTCAATCTTAATTGCGTAATCCACACGAAAACGAAAGCATTCCAAACACTCTATATGAAGTTATGCGTAATACAACCAAATGAAAGTATTACAAATGTTCTAAAAAGTTAATTTTAGCAACGATGTCTTTTACCTGTGGCTCGACGGGCCATAAAGTTTTCATGCGATGCGTGCGTTGTTATACAACAATTTCAGATTAACTAGAAGTGGACTGTACTAAATATTTTATTCGACAATTTTATCAAATGCGTGCCATCTTTCAAGCGATGACTTACTACTAACAACAACAGCAATCAAAAAACTGAGTAAGCGTTTACAGGGTTGCTGTAATGAACATCTGCGCCATGAAAGGCGCCAAGAAGAGAAAAAATGACGCAATCTTACAGTTAAATAGTCTTAATGACTTAACATTTACTAAATAGTAAAGTTGTAATGTTAAACTGAATTAGTTATATAATTTTATTTTTTTAATCTGTTTTTCTTATACGAAATATCGTCTTCGTAATCAAACATAAATTCTATTAAACCTCAATAACATAGGCAAAAATGGTGGTTAAAGAAAATCCGAAAGCTCTCACATTTTATATGATTCCCAAAGAGGCTTTTTTTTTCATTTACATACATACTATACACGTTTCTAGAACATTTGGGCTAATGTTTCTCTGGACTAAATATATTTAAAAACAGCCAATCTATAGAACCTCCGATAGGCAGTCTGGTGCACGCTGGAGATAAAATGGTTTTTTTTTTCAATACAGTGTTGTCATTGCTCCCTTTGAAATCGTCGAGTTTGTTAATAAAAAAATTCTTTTTTTACAAACTTTTAAATACAGAATGAAATATTTAAACACAGCATATTTTTAGAATTCCCAATAAACAGTTTCCGATAAATTAAATAAATTTAATAAAAAAAAAGGTTTAAAGCTTTCGCATTTTTATGTTACGCCCAAAGAGGCGTTTTGTTTCCTTTAGATATACATACATGTTTCAACAGCATGTGGAGGCAAAGATGAACACATCATCGCAATAATTCATTACCGGTTAAATATATATTTTGTAGGTTGCATTAAAAATAGTTCTACTACATTCCCATTTAACCCCTGCCAACCTTTAAAGAATTAGAAATCCGTTCTTTGCCCTTAACAGGACGTGCTCAGCCTGCTTGGTCTATTTCAGTTTGCTATCAAAGATGCAACCCAAGTAAGTTGAAACATCATTGTGTTTCAAAACAGTGCCCCTATAAACAAGATGAGGGATAGAAGGTTGCTTATTTCAAGTAAAGAACTAGCAAATAATTTTCCTTAAATTTATGATCACATTATTTTCCATACACCAGCAATCCAGTCGTTCAAGAATCGAATTCAGGAGGTTATTTACCCTGAAAATTAGTCTTTTTTCGATGAGTAGCAGGAAACAGCAAGGTCACTCCGCCCCAAAATAGCCGTATCAGACAGGCGTCCAGATGTCAAGATGTCGAAAAGATAATTAATAAAAACACTGAATAAAGTAGGACTAATCGCAGTACCCTAGGGTAATCCAGTTTCGCTTGGTTTTAAGCTACATAGTAAAAAGAAAAATTATTCCTCAAGTTTTGCTTTTAAATGAAAGGCAAGTTCCCTTCCCTGTCAAAAACAGTCACTTTCTATTAGCAATCCCTTTCAACGCGTCATTTGTAAATCACTTATAATTTAATAGTATCACATGTTAAAAATAGTATTATAGTATTTCGAAAACAACATTAAGTTATGAGCGTAATAATAGGATTATTAATTTCTTTAAATATTATAGTTGCGTAACACAAATTTATGAATTTTAATGTAAATTACTTTTAAGCTAATGAACGTGACACGTCAAAATTATCATTTTCTGTGTAGTATTAAGGCTGAATCTAAATATTTTGTTAAATAAGTAACTAAAAGTATTATGACTGGCGCTTTATAAAATTGCCTAGATTATTTTATTTAATAATGGTAGTATATTATTATTTATGTTCTCACAAACTGTCACTTTCTAAAATGAAATTACAGAAATATTTGCCTTGTTATTTATTACGTACTAAAGGGTGTATACTTAGCATATTTTAGACGCTAAATTGAAAAGCATTTCTAAGAGTTGACTCAAATAGGATTGCTCCCAAAGCTCATTACAATGAGAATAGCATTCACGGCGAAGAACATTGGAATAAAATGCGTATACTCTCTTTCTGGATATGGAAAATGAAACGGATTTATTCAGCTTATAAAGTTAAAGAGTGTTCTAAATATATGCGACAGGATTTCTGGTAAATAAAGAGCTTCTCTTTCCCAGTTCAAAAAGGAACATTTAAGATATAAAATAACGCTTGCTTCAAATATTGCAACTAAATCAAAGGTACATTTTGCAAGAAAATGCCATTTCAATGTTTGCGCATGTATGCAGTTTGCAGTATGCAGTGGGAATTTGTATATTTGTATGTTTTTACTTCCTTGTACGAAGTAAAGGAAGTATTGTAATCGCAAAAAAATTCGGGTATTATATTTCAACAAAACTATCCATTTTGACTGCACTCGAATCCATCTGAAAGATGTTTTTGCATGATATGTGCATTTACGGACAGAATAGAGGCCCTTTTCTCTCAAAACGGAATTTATAATGGATTCAGAAGAGAATTTTTTCGTAACGTACAGGCGTCACGAAACCTTATGCACGTTTACAAGTATGTATCTCGCATACTTAATAGATACATACGTACATATGTATATATCTCGCATAACTCAAAAACGAGTAGCCTCAACGTTGAAATTTTGCATATGGGACTGCTATAACATGTAATTGTGAACCTCCCTTTTTGGTTGTAATCGCCGGCACCAAAGGTCTATAAATATAAATATATATATAGTGTTACGGATTTGGTATTTAAATAGCTAATGTTAATCAAAATCGTAAAATCTACCTTGTATTTAACGTAAGTATAATGAAACACTCAATCAATTTCGAGAGCAGCTAAAGGTCCCTCCTCATCAGGAGAAAGAAATACCTAGAAAGAAGAAAATAAAGGAGAAGGAGTTTTCTTCTTTCTAGGTATTATTTTCTTCTTTCTAGGTATTTCTTTCTCCTGATGAGGACCTTTAGCTGCCCTCGAAATCAATTGAGTGTTTCATTATACTTATGCTAAATACAAGGTTGATTGTCACATTAGCGTGTTTCTCTTCTAGTCTAGCTAATGTTAGTTGAATTATAAATAAAATTGTTTTATTCCCCGTTCAGTGCAGCGCGTGACGAATATTAAAGCAAAGCTAAGCCGGAAAATTAAAAATACAAGAGCACATGCATTTAACATTTAATACATAAATATCTCTTTTTGATTTCGTGAAAGTTCCAGAAATTTCTCGCGCGCGATTTTAAATATGATAAAAAGGAGGAAAACCTCTCAATTCGTTGTAGTTAATTTGTTTGTTGTTATTTTAAGAGTTTGTTTAGAAAAATGCTCTTGTTGACTGTAGCGAATTCGTGGATTGGCTTTCTTTAGCTGTTTTGAATTAAGTCCTCTTGAGTAGTTAAAAGATAACTATGTGAGATATCGTAATACTGAACGAATATCTGAGGAAAATTAAGCATTTTTTGTTATGATAATAATAAATTTTGTTTATTTTGATTCTCGTTTGATGGACGTTTAACTGAACTACGAGGAGAAATAAATCCTTCACTGTCAGTTAGTGTGCATTTTTTTTTTTTTTTTAGTAACTTTAAAAGTGGAAGGAACATTTTTATCAACCTTTTCATACAAATTGTTTTCTTTTCACTTCTGTTCCGTCTCAAGCCACTGACTTGTCTGGTAAAATCATCTGTTTTATTTTCCGTACCCCGGGATGTTCTGCAGTTCCGTAGTATGTGTCCTTCAGCACCGCCCTTCCAGCACTTTACGGTCGGTTAGGTTAGCTCATTACTATGGCCATAGTACGCAATGTAAATAATTGTAAGTAGTGTAAGTCCATGGTCCTTTTTGTTTCTAAATGTGTTTTTGATTTGACTTGTATTTAGTATTTGATTCGTGTGCTATTTAAATATCAAATCCGTAACAATATATATATACACCCGCTTCTATTACTCGGTATATATATATATATATATATATATCCACTCTATCATTCGTCTCGGTAAGGTCAGTTTTTTATCCTTCTTTTTCTATGTTGGTAAGTCGTGCATTTTCCATTTTTTGCTTTAAAAGTGATTATGTTGCTCTTATGTTCCGGTTAAGGTTTTTATGCCTTTAGATAATCTGCATGCAATAGTTGTAGAATTATTAACAACTTAAAATTTGCTTAAGTGCGACTAGGCCTAACAGAGCAGCCATTTGTTTACATTTGAATAGCAGAATATTGAATTAAGACAGTTTCTGCACCCTCAATGTCTTTTTGCCTTGTGGGACCAAAAGTAAACTTTCAGACCTGTGCTGAGAAAAATCTGCCTTCTTAAGCGCAGCCGAATTGCTTCTTTTTGCTTAGAAATTCTAATATTAATCATAAAAATTGTTCTTTTAACTGTTTTAATTGTATTTGGTGTTCTATGCTTTTCTATATTTTTCAGTTTTTAATGGTGTTTTAAATTTATATGTATTTTTGCATTCCTGCGAAGTAAGAACAGAATTAATTCTATGAGAAATATATCTCTAAATAAATTTAAATGAGATGCAGCCAAAAATACGTATAATTTAATAGGCCGTACAAGGAAATCATGTTTTGTCTGAGATATTTTAAAGTTTAAAAGTATGGATGGAGAATTATTAAGAAATAAGCTTTAGAACATTTTCTATACTTGCATTAAGGAAATAATTTTGATAGTTTGGTATGTCAGTGTTTCATTTCCTTCCCTTCTTATATGTGTTCTCAAACACACATATAGTTTCTTTTTAGCTGAAATATATCCTATAGCTCAGAAAAGAACTTTGCTATTTGCTAACTGATAACAAAAAAATATCATTTCTGTTCTTTAGTTTGGAAGTTATTAATTATATTACAGAAATATAATCTGATTTCTGCCATGATAATATTATTATCTTTTTTGTAATAACTCACGCAGATTCTTAAGTATATTCTCGAAACCCATATACAAAATTTCAAAGTTCTACAGATACTCGTTCTTGATTTATGAGAGATACATACGTAAGAACATTTTGGCAAAAACAGTCCTTTATTTTGTCCATACGTACCGATGTCACCCAAAAGTTTTAACTTTTACAGTTTTAACTTCGTACAAGGAAGTTAAACTATAAATCGCTGAAAACTATTTTAGCAAATTTTTAGTTTTCGCTATGTAAGATATATAAATTTTGATGCTAACATTTCTCGTTTCTGAATTGCTTCCTTGAATTCAGCAATCGGAGAGCTTTTTCATGCCGTCGTTTCGAATTTCTTAATTTCTTAACTACCAAAACTGACCCAAAATACCCTTTTAAGATAAAATGTTTCTTTGTGGAAAACACAGCAGTGATTTGGTGAGTAAAAGCTATGATTGAAAGCAGTCTCTCTTATTTTCAACTTAAGAACTTAAATGTTAAGAAGTTTATCCGTTTACATTTGAGTAAACCACTGCACTAAGATGCATATCTCAAGAAAGTGACATGCTCCGTTTAGTAAAAGATAGAGTGTTTAAATTGCAGTTGACATTTATTAAAAGCCAACAAAACAGAAAACAAAGTAAATTGCTATGTGTGCTCCTAAAGCTGTTCTTGGCCTAACTATTATAGTATTTTTATAACTCAGATTAGCTGGGACAACCAGATTACATCTGCAAATAAGCATACAATTACTTTTGCGGTAACATAACGCATACTTAAAATTAAAAATATAATTTTGAATAAATTTTCGACTAAATGATTATGCTCTTGATCATTAATCTAAGCTAACGAGAAGAGTTGCACTCTTAGGTGAAATACCAAACTGAAAAATATAAAGCGTATTGTACATCAATGGATATTGTGATATTTACAACTAATTCTGAAGGTGGTCATCGATCTTGATTCTTTGGAATAGTTTCTGTGTTTTCATACTTGAAAACCAGCATTAACATATGTATGGATTGCCAAACAAGTGCTGAAACTTTCACACAAATTACTGTTGAAAATGCTCAGTCGATGTAATGAGAAATGTCATTAGCAGCTCCTTTATAACATTTTTGACAATTATTTTTACTTTGTTATGCTGCTATGCATTTATAATCCACTAAACATAAATAGTATTGTGAATGCTTGAAACATAAAGGTTTTAATTTATCTTCTCCCCTGGAAACTGAATATTACTAGCAATATTCAGTTTCCAGAGTGTTACGCTCAACATCAAAGATCTTAAATCCATAATTCAAGTTACAATTGCTGTACAAACTGTGTGATTTAAAGACAATAAACTGAACACTCAATAATCTAAATCTTCGCTTCCTCATCACGTTATCTGAAATTTTCTTGAAAACGTATGCGCAGCAGGTAGTATATGACTAATATTAAGACACGAAAACGTTTTTGAACTCTGTTGCGAGTGTTCTCATCTACCTCCATCTTAAATTCACATATGCACCCGTAAATGTCCCTTCCCTGGCCTTTCGTTTCGCTGACCATGATCGCAAACATATATTTCCAAATACAAAAATGCTTTAAATGGTGCAAAAATTCACCTTTTTAGCATTTTTACCTCCTTTTCTTCGTACAAGGAAGTATTGTAGTCTCGAAAAATTTCTGGTATCATATTTCAAAAGAAATATCCCTTTTGCCGGTTTCCGAATCCATTTGGACGATTTTTTTAACGTAACGTCTGTACATACGGTACATACACCTACGGACGGACGTCTGTACGGAATAAAGGACTCTTTCCGAAAAGCATTGTAAAATAGATTTAAAATGGATTTAAAGGGGGATTTTTCCCTGTATCTCGAATAACTGAAAAATGATTAAAGGTAGAAAGTTGAAATTTCCTACATGAGATTGTTATAAAATATAGTTGTGCACCTCCCTTTTTTATTGCAATCGGCTGTACCAAGCGTTTGTATGTGTATATACCTACTCCCAGCCTTTATTTTCGTAATCGTTGCCTTCATAGTCATATATTTAAAAATACAGAAGCGTTTCAAATGACGAAAATATTCATGTTTGGGCTATGTCAAGTTAAAAGTATATTTTTCAAAAAATAGCGAAACATAAATTTTAATGCGGTCTGTCGGTTCCTAACTTATATTTTCAAGCGTTTTATACTCGTTATGAAAAAATAAAAAGCTGATGTGTACACCACATGACTTCTTTGTACGGAATATCAAATTATACTTCCTCGTACGGAATATCAAGTTATATTTTATACCATCAAATTAATATATCAAATTATATATTATTATTATTATTTGCACTTTTTCTTCATTTCGTTTAAACTTATTGGATTGAATTAAATCTACTTCGCCGACAGTGCATAAACCACAATAGAATAAATGCATTCTTTAAAATTCCCTCTATTTGTTTACCATAGCGACACTCTGGAGCTAGGTTCACTTAACAATATTATATTTCGTTCATATTATACCTCAGAATGCACAAAATTGATATCACTTAAAGAATTATCTAATCATTGCCACATGTTCTATTCAAATACTATAATAAAGCTAGAACGATGTATAAAAGAAATTAAGCAAACAAAACAAAAAAGAAACAGTTTTTCACAGACGATTGAGTATTTCTCATTCAATTAATTCAGTTCTCACTTCGCGACAAGGCAAAAATGCATAAAAACTCAAAATATCTGTATTAAAAATTACGAAGTAAATCTTAAACACTTATTTCCTCGAAAACATTTCAGAAAGGATTAAGCATGATTTAATTCCCAATAATAAATAAAGGCGTTATTTTTGTAATTTTTTTGGAGGAAAAGAGTTTTTTATTCTGTCTTTACGTACAGATATCACGTAAAAACATTATTAAATTGCATTCGAAAGCGGTCAAAATGGATGTTTTCATTGAAATATGCTGCCTGAACCTTTTCGCGGTTACAACACCTCCTTTTTTACTTTATACAAGGAAGTAAAAATGTAAGAAGTTAAACTCCCTTATTGCAAAAATTCAAAGGGATATTTAATTTAAAAAAATGCAGTTATTGATGTCATTTTCGACTTGCCTTCAGGGATCGGTTAATTAAGTTAAAGTAATTCGAGGAAATAATCCAAATGATGTGGAGCAAAATATGTTCATATTTCAATAGGCCTTTTCCAAGAAGTGATGAGGTGTCCACAACAGATTGTTTCTCAATTTAAAGAATTCAATTTTCGAAAAATTATGAAATTTAAGCTTTTACTTGTTTCTGCGGTCCCTGTATTTGTATGAAAATGACACTAATTATTAAATAAATGAAAGTCGTTGTAAAGCACAAAAACTCACTAACATATTTGGTATCACTGACGGGGAGTTTTAAGGGTCGTACACAAATTGAGGAGTGAAATTTTTGCATATGAGCTCAAAACTAAAATATCAATTTAGAGAAAGGTTTCGGAGGATAAGATATTAAGTAAAATAGCATTTTTATAGAGATTATTGTAAAAAGTATTAATTTAAAGATTTTCAAAATGAGATCTTCACAGAATCTTAGAGGATTCGAGTTCTAAGAATCATTGGTTATACCAATGATTACGAATTAGCTGCTTTCAGTATTAGCAAGCAGCTAATTCGTAATATTGTTTGCATATTTAAAATGAAAAATAACTGTAGTTCGCTGAAGTTTTGCACGAAACTCAGATTATGATTCGTAAGCAAAAAAAAATCATAAGAATATTAATAATGTATTCATAGATTTTGACAATTTATAAATTAAACTAATCTCAGTGATACAGCTCTAGTGGGCATGATCTTGCTCCGATATCTTCTTTCTGGACCTTGGGCCCCGGAGTTCATCAGCATATGCCCTGGGCAGGTAGTCAGCTTGTCGCAGGACCCCCGTTGTTTAGTCCTCAAGCCACCTTGGTACTCATTTTATCGACTCACTCAAGGAATGAAAGCTGAGTCAGCCTTGCCCAGTCCTGGGATCGAACCCCGGATCTGTGGTGTAGCTGCGCGACGCGCTAGCCGCTTCGCCATCGGACGGTAAACTTATAAATTACTTGTGTGAAAATTCAGTCGACGTATCAAATGTAACGAAATTATAAATTAAAGACACTAATAAATCACAAAACAATATCTTTGAATAGTATTTAAGCGAGAAATATCAACCTCTTAATTATACAAATTTATTTATTAGCCGACCTCTCAATGCAAACTGGATATGATGTTAAAAATCCCAAAATTTTGAAATTAAACATCTAGGTCAATTTTGGTTGTACAGCAGTGTAACGTTTTACGCTAGATTTTTACAACAAGTACAAACGTTTTCTAAATATAAGTATACGGACCGGAGAGAAATACGTAAAATATTAGATTTTTGTAATTTTCAAAAAATTGATGTTATTACCAAAATACCAAACCATGGATAAAAATACCAAACCATGGATAATTGCGTCGTTTGAAACATTTTTGTAACTTGGACTATATGTCTACAGTCAACAATTTCGAAAATCAAGGAAGGTTTGGACATGGTGTTTGTGTTTCTTTTTTCCCTCTTATTTTCTTGCTACGTAAATCAGAATAGCATTGAGATTTGGTATTATCATAATACTTCGGCTAGTAGTTGTACTAGTTACGTTCGAAGCACTGGTAACAGCCTGTCACCTACGCATCTCAGATTTGAGGGTAAATATGTCTTGCAGAACAGCTGATAATTCTCTCTTTACATTAGTCTTTACGTTGATAGTTCCAAGAAAAATGATCTTATGTGGACAGACCGAAAGCTGGAAATAACAGCATCATTTTAGATTGTATTTATTTATGTAGTATTAGTATACGGGAAATCCCACTTATGTTTTTATCCATATTCTGTTCAAGAAAATGTTATAGGCGATTTGAAAGTTTCTAAAATTTAACGTAAAAATTGTTTAATTAGTCTAAGGAAATGTTAAAATTAGAATCATTTTAATATTTACATGCTAAATCCTTTTGTCTCCTTCAAACACGCCTTTACGAAGTTGAGAAGAAGTTCTGCATTAAGATATCGCAACAAACTAAAAGCAGAAAACTTGTGCAGATAGGTATTACTGTTTGCCAAAATCATCTTTAATCCTTAAAGACCAAAACGCCCGAGACAGCCATTCATTCAAACGACCACAACCGTCCGAAACGGCCGAGATTGCCATGTTGTTTTCTTCCTTTCCTCTAAGGCATGCGGTAGCAGGTGCTGTTTCCCCAAATGCATTTATTAATCTGTTGCTGACAGCTTGTCCTAAAAGATTAATGGAAGCTTTTTTGTCAGAAAGTAGAAAGGATGTCATTTGAAATCTTCACACCTCTTTGTGAGTTGAGAGACGAATAAAAGAAAAAATTGCTGTACATCTCGAAAGGAATTTTGGGCGAAGGAGTTTTAAGCATGCAGGTTAGCGAAGCCTTCGCTTTTCTAACGGTTAAACCAGTTCGCTTTTTAAATAGTTCGTTATGCCAATTCCTTTTTTTTTTTTTTTTTCTCCATAACCCACTCTCGCAAATGGAAAGAACTTCTAAGGTCAATTTGGCGTTTTTGGAAAACGTGTAAATTAAAAACAAAAAAGTAAATAAATAAATCGTTTAGCCATTTTTAACGATGGTTGTAAAAGAAGTATAATTTTATTTCGGAAATAGCACGCAAATTTTGGGACTCCTTATGAAAACATATAGTGCTTATTATGAACTATATGTCAGAATAAAAAAGACTCTAACATACTGCTCTATGTTAGGGCTTGCTTGTCAGCCATAGCAGAGGACAAATCTTTATTGTCAAAAGAACATTAGGCAGACGATAAGAGTTAATAAATTTAAACAACGATAAGTAGCTGATAGTTGATCTCTCTGCCTACAATGAGTAATGCAACTCAGTGCATGTAAAGTAGAATTTGTGCTTTTAAATTAGTAATATTATTCTATCTCTATAGCAAGTGTCTGAATAGGAAAATATTCCAGAAATGGATATAATGTATTGTGAGTAATTATCGTTCTTAACATTTTAATATTACACGGAAAGCACAGTAAAATGCAAATAAAGTATCGGTATTACTGCAATACGAATAAATGTTTTATTTCTCTGTAATAGTTAGGACGTTGCATTAATTTTAATAAAACGCAATTTTATTCCAGCATTGAAATGGCAAATAAGATTTGAATATGAAACCAAACTCAGTCCTTTAATCCATTCACATCGCAATTACATGTTTACATTTTAATCCATTTACATGTTTACATTTTAATCCATTTACATGTTTACATTTTAATCCATTTACATGTTCACGCAGCAATTTATTTCAATTCCACCAAAGGTTTTAATTTATTCTCATGAACAAAGCTGAGGTTTCTCCGGAAAACTTATAACACAGCATTTCTAAATATAAAATGTAAGAAATAGTTTATTATCTTTCATTTCATGAGTCTTTAAGATACAGAGAGTTCATTCAACAAAAGTAACATATTTGCCAATATTTGAGTTTCATTGTGTTAATATCAAGTACTTTAAGATCTTTTGTTGATTTTTAATTAATTATTGACTTTTTCAAAGTTGCCAGTTGGTTACAGCTATATATTTATAATATACTGCTGATGCTTTAGCATTGTCTGTAGCTTTAAAAGTGGTAGAAATTAGTCTAGAATACAATACACGTACCTACATGCAATCAGAATAAAATGAAAAAGAATTTTCTCCAAAAATTTCCTTCTTTTAGAGGTTATCTTTCATAAGCTGTCCTGCATTTTTATTACAATGCAGTTTAATTTGCATTTATCATTCCTTTGAGTCAGTGCTCGCCTATTTGGCCCAAAAGGGTCGTTAGGCCCGAATGGAAAATGGAATGGAAACGTGGAACACTTAAATGCGTTTTCGTGGAAACTTTTCGTGGAAACACTTAAATGCTTTAACACTTAAACACTTTTTCGTGGAAACACTTAAATGCGTTGTATCGCTTTTCAAATTGTTGCCACCAAATATCATCTCCCTGGATTATATTTAAAGAAATTAAGAATCTGCATATTTGTTTCTCGCATTGTAAAAAGTCGATGGTGCCTAAAGCCATCAAATTTTGAATAACGTAGTCCTCCACCCAAATATACCTAGAAGCCCAAATTTTGAATTTGTTTTTTATTACCTATTGCATATTCTGTAAAACTTAAACTATTTTTTGATTAACAAACTGAACGATCTCAAAGCGGCAAAGCACTAACGTACAGCTCCCGACTCAGTTGATCGCTCCCAAGCTAATCTCTGAAGTCAAGATACTACTACCGAACTCAACGTGCTCTCGATATACTCTTCACGATAAACTCTCGGTGCACTGCTACTAAGTCTACAGGCAGGGTTTATATAGGTTTTTGACCTGCCTTCGAGAATATTCTAGAAAAAACCGCTAAAATGCTTTCTAAAACGTTTTCGCTCCGTTTAAGAAATGTATGCTTGTCACTGTCCATCCCTTTGCTTCCAAACATAATATCGATCTGTGACCCTCCCCCCCTAAAGAACACTTCCAGTGATAAGACGATTATATGAATAGCAGCTTTGGTCATTCGGTAAAAGAAGCGAACCGTCTAGTGGAAAAGGTGGAATATACCTACACGCACGAACACACACACATAAAAATATTAAATAAATAAATAAATAAAAAGAATCTCGTCTACACGGGCGAACCTAAATGCTTTTCAAAGGTATTAGCGAGCATCGCGCTATCCGTGATCGTACAATTAAGAATTTTAAAAATTTTATTTTTAATATGATTATCATAATATTTGGTTACTCTGGCTACTTTTATTTTAAGCCCCTTGTTGTATTACGGCACCATTAATGTGGTGTTGCTGGCGTGACCGTCTAAAAGTAACAATACTAAAAGTATCAAATACAAATTAATTCCGCGTAAATAGTTAAACTAGAATTTAGTGGTTAGTGCATTGCATGATTTTTACTAATAAGAATAAAATGACTTACCCGATAAGGCATGCATGAGTCGATAACTCTCTTTTTCCAATCTCACATTTATTTTAACAAACACATTTTCTGGATTAAATAAGGAACATTTATCACACACTATAAAATATCAAAATATCAGAACTTAGATACACAAAACGGGATAACTTAAAATGGAATGTTCGATGGATACCGAAACGTGACGACTCGTAGATAAACTGCAATCCTGTCTCATCAAAATTATATGCAGTCGAAATTTTCTCATATACATTTTCGTACTGTCGCGCAGTCTTATTACACACGTGCAAGCTCTTCTTTTTTCACATTCAAATTTTTTTTAACACACTTATCATCACGTGGTGACACATCGCTGGTGAAGCACATCTTGGAGTCGAACACCTATTGATAATCTATTGGAGCTGTTTTTTTTTTTTTATTTTATTTTATTCACGGCAGCAGGACGTAGTGAGTCTCAAAACACGCGTTTTCCTCTAGACACTAGATCTCTTAATTCAATTCTGCTTCTTTCTATGCAAAATACGACGACATTCCACGTGCAAAATATGCAGGAACGATGGCGGCTGCTGAGTGTGTGTAGCCAAACACTCCTTAACACGACAGGCAGTAAGAGGGGAAAGAGAAAGACAACTGACTGACTGTTTGTATATTGCCAGAATGCAGCACATGGCCGCTTGTCCGGCTCCATAAATTGCCATGAAGGCACTTCGCAGTAGTACAATCTTCAGTTAAGAGAGGTAGGTGGTCAAAAGGGGGGCCAACATCGCAGACCAGGCAAGGAGACGATCATGGACAGACGGCTAGTGTGAAAGTCATCAGTGTGAAATAAACAAAATACATAAACAAATACAAAAACTTTTATTATAAAGATACAATCAGAAAGTAAAAATACTATATACAAGATGCTTTACAAATATTTACAATTCTTGATTATGTTGGAAAATTAGAGTCGTGAGTGAGGTGAGCCGCGAGAGGTCGCAATTCTTCGTCGTCAGAAAGGATAATATAATTGAAAGTATCAAATATAGCAAGATGGTCACAGTTCAGTGCTTGTGATATCTGGCGACTGTTTGGCGATCAACAGAGCATGCTTGGCGCAGGTAGCTCTTCTTCGAGAAGGGTTAATGTATTTATTAGGAGTTGCATGTTAGCCTCGGAAGAGGAAGGTAGTAGATTGTACTATGCGGTAGGAGCGACGTACTGCTCTGAGTAACTATTATATTATGCTTTGAATTATATATTTAATAAATGTTTGTTTCGTCTTGCTAAATGGTGCCTTGTTAAACCACGAAGTCATCACAACACGCTCTCTTTCGAGAAAACCAGAGAGGTTAGAAGCTTAGAGCGTTGAAAACAGAAGAGGCGTAAAGTTAAGCCTAACTAACGAAAGAAGTGTTCATTTGCAAAAGAGAGTAAAAACGTGAGAATTATTTAATCGAGAGTTTGAAAGGCTTGATTCTAAAGGAAAATAGAAGAAAATGTTCAAAAACGCAAAGAAAGAGGATTTAGTAACAGTTCTATTGGAAATTGGCGAAGAAGCATCCCCAGATTTGAAGCTGGTAGAACTGAAACACAAACTCCAGAATAGCAAGGAATACATCGAAGATGCTGATTTCGTGAAAGAAATTCTGATTACTACTGTGGAGAATAGAAAAAGAAAAGAAGAAATGGAAAGAATGCAAATGGAAGAAGAAAGAATAAGAACAGAAAGAGAACACGAAATAGAACTAGCGAAGATTCGAGCAACTCAAAATGAAGGAAGTAGAAGTCCAACACCTTTAATCCAAAACACAGAACGAGAAACCGAAATTTCCCTGGACAAGCTGATCAAAGGAGTACAAACACTGACTATACCAGTACCGAAGAGAGCAGAAGAATGGAATATATTTTTCGATTCTATCGAAAGAGCATTTAAGCACAAGAAGGTTCCTGAAGAATACAAATCAGAAATATTATTGAAATTAATTGGAGAAAAAGCTTCAAATGTTCTTGTTTATATAAAGGAGGAAGATCTGCAAAATTACGAAAAAGTGAAAACTCTTGTTCTGAAGAAATATCAATCTACTCCTCAAACCTGTTTAGAAAACTTCAGAAAAACTAAACGTTATTCCGGCGAAACGCATATCCAGTTCGCTTCAAGACTAACAGCTACATGGGACTATTACTGCAAGTCAAGAGAAGTAAAGGATTTCGAAACACTCAAGGAGTTAATTATTTCCGATAAATTATTCCAAGCATTAGATGAAGAAACAGCTGCACACGTCGCAATACGCCAAGGAAATAAATGGCTGAAGCCTCAAGAATTAGCTACAGAATGTGATATTTATTTCACGGCCAAAGGAAAATCTTTCGACGAAGTTCGAAATGGAATTAAGCGATCACCGAGATTCCTGGATACAACATGTGCACACGACAAATATATTCCACCACCCATGAGAAAAGAATATCCAAAACACGAAAGATTTCACGCGAGAAGAAAAGAATGTTATATTTGTGGAAATTATCAACACATCGCGAGAGATTGTCCAGACAAAAGAAGAAAGAACGAAACTGCAGTAAATAAGAAGGGAAAGGATGATTCCAAAACTCAAAAAAATTCAAACAGAAGATCAAAAGAAGAAGCCATCGTAGCTAAAGTAGACTCATCCCATCTACGATCTGAATTCGCAGAACGTATCGTTCAACCACTGCAAAAAGTAGATATTTTTATTAACTCTGAGAAAATCGAAGCTATCGTAGACTCTGGAACGCAGATAACGATCGTACATTCATCGTTCATTCCAAATTTAGACGAGAGAGAAGGAGGTAAAATATTGCTAACACCTGCTTTCGGACAACCAATTGAAGCAAAAGTTTGCCGTGTACCTATTTACTATAAAGATCATGGAAGCAATATATTTAATTTTGTGGATACATTAATTGCAGTGACTGATAAGCTAAATGTGCCTTGCCTAATAACTCCAGAAATATACGAACTGTTGATTAATCCTGCGGCAGAAGAACCAAACGCAGAAAGAAATAATTACGGAAGCGAAAACTTACAAACTTTATTCGCCAATGCACAGTCAAACGACAGCGTCGATTCCCCCCCCCCCCCCGCTAATGCTTATGGAGGAGAAAAACGAAAAGGAGGAAGGGAAGAAGGCGAGTGTTTATGTAAACACAGACTTATCGTCTGCTGAACGCCTACGCGAAGAGCAAGTTAACTGTCCCTCGCTGAGAGAAGCATGGAAGCTAGCAATAGAAAAAAAGGAAATTATTTATTTATTGATCATCTTTTACATCACCAAGAAAAAATATTAGGACAGAATGTTTTTCAGTTAGTGCTTCCACTTAGTAGAAGAGCACAAGTGTTGGAATTAGCACATAGTTCCATTTTCGATGCACATCTTGGGATAAGAAAAACAAAGGAGCGAATACGATATTCATTTTATTGGCCTGGATTAGCACAAGATGTTGAAACCTTTTGTAAAACGTGCAAAGATTGTCAGTTGAAAAGTCCAGAAAAGCGATCTGACAAGATTCCCATCACAGCGGTTAGAAGGCCAGGATTACCTTTCGAAACAGTTAACATCGACATTATTGGACCTATTGAACCTTCCTCTGCTAGGAAACATAAATATGTGTTATGTCTGGTAGATCAGCATTCCCTATGGCCAGAAGCCATTCCACTGAGAAGCTTGACAGCAAAAGCCACTTGCGACGCGCTTTTGGAGATTTTCATGAGAACAGGAATCCCTAATACAATAGCTAGTGACAACGGAAGTAACTTCGTTTCAAAATTAACTAAAGAATTCCAGAAAAGACTAGGTTCTCACCCTAGGTTCTCTACACCTGCTTACAGTGCTTCAAATGGATTAGTAGAAAGATGGAACAAGTCCTTCAAGCAAATGTTACATCATGTCATCAGGACTGATCCTTCGAATTGGGATAAGCACATCCCATACCTGCTCTTTGCATACAGAGAAGCACCAAACTGCACCACGGGTGTCTCACCATTTCAGCTGATGTATGGAAGACAACCAAGAGGTCCTTTAGCAGTACTGAAGTCTTCATGGTCAGGAGAAATACCTATACCACCTAATCTAAGTGAATCGGCAGTGGATTACTTACAACTTTTAAAAATAAGGTTAGAACAAGCAGCCGAACAAGCCAATTTAATTGCAAGTGATAAACAACAAAAATATGCTGAGTACTTTAATCGGAGATCAATACCAAAAAATTTCAAAATCGGAGAACAAGTTTATTTACTCATACCAGATTCAAATAACAAACTCTATGCACGATGGACTGGTCCAGGAGAAATCGTGAATCATTGCCCACCTCATTCCTATAAAGTAAAACTACCTGATGGAAAGATCAAACATGTTCATGCAAATAAAATTAGAAAATTCCAAGCTAGTGTCAATGCAGTTGGAGTGATATTTGAAAATGAAGAAGAATTTGGAGAAATTATAACTTTACCAGGAAAAGATCTCTCGACCCCCCTGGAAGATTTTAAAATAGATGCAAATCTGAATTTAGAAAATTTGAATCCGCAGCAGAGAAGAAAATTGATAGCTCTTATCAACAAACACCGAGCACTATTCACCGGAAAGCTGAAAATAGCTAAAGTTGAAGCTCATAAAATTAGATTAATACCCAATATGGAGAGGAAGAAACCTTACATTTATAGGATTCCTGAAGCATTGAAACCCAAGGTCGATGAAGAAGTAGAAGAATTATTGAAATCGGGACTAATAGAAGAAAGTAATGCAGAAATAGCTCATCCAGTAGTTTGTGTAAGCAAAAAAAAAAAAAATGGAGATATCAGATTGTGCTTAGATTATCGAGCTTTGAATGCAGTGACGAAGCCAGATGACTTTCCTATGCAAAATGCCATTGATTTAATGTACAGTATAGGAAGAGCCAACGTCATAACAACTTTAGATTTGCTGAAAGGATATTGGGCAATTCCCATGGAGGAACAAAGTAAAGAGTACACATCGTTCAAAACTCATCGAGGTCAATATCAGTTTAAAGTGCTACCCTTTGGATTAAGGAACGCAACAGCAACTTTTCAGAGAGTAATGAATAACGCGCTGAAAGAATTTCAACAATTTTCAAGAGCCTATATTGATGACATAGCTATATTTTCCACGGATTTCGACACTCATCTCCGACATCTGGATAAAGTTTTTACCAAACTAGAGTCACTTGGATTTACTATCAATTCGAAGAAATGTTCGTTTGCAAATCCTCAAATTAAATATTTAGGACACATCATTGGATCAGGAAAACATCAACCAGATCCCGAGAAAATAGAGGCAATCAAGAAGCTGGAAACGCCGAAAACGAAAAGAGATCTTAAAAGTCTGTTAGGACTATGTAATTATTATCGCGATTATATCCCAGGGTATGCAGAGATCGCCTACCCACTCACAGAACTCACGAAAAATAAACAACCGGAAATACTCGAATGGAAAGAAATTCATGAGTCAACATTTCAACAACTGAAGGAACGATTAGCGATGTCAACGGAGCTGATCACCCCAACACTGCAGGATCCGTTTGTCATTCATTCTGATGCATCCCAAATCGGAATAGGTGCATGTTTGTCACAGCAAAGGGGAGAGAAGCAATTTCCCATCTGCTACGCGAGCAAGAAATTATGGAAACCTCAACAGAGCTGGCCGACTATAGAGCGTGAAGCTTATGCTATAGTATGGGCATTGAAGAAGTTTGAACCTTGGATATTCGGTTCATCGGTGAAAATTGTGACTGATCATAATCCTCTAGCCTTTATAGTGAGAAATGCTCCGCAATCGTCCAAATTACAACGATGGGCCATAGCTTTGCAGAAATATAATCTCGAAATAGAACATTGCCCTGGAAAAAAACTGTCAAACGCGGATGCATTATCCAGACTTCCCACTTGTGAACTTTGAACATTAATTTACTGTTCATCTTCACGAACATTTTGTATAGTTAATAATTAGATAGTTTTCTTTGCTTTTCATAATCATTTTACAATTTTGTGCAAATAAGATGTGTATGTAATTTGAAATAGATAGAGAAATTAATGGATAACAAATATTCGAGGTAAGTGGTAAATTTAGATATTTATCTCCCAAGGATTTAAATCATGCTGCATCATCATTAATTAAAAGGAATGTTAAGAATATAATTTTATATATATATATAAGAAACTTAATAATTTTACTGTCATCATTGGAATAATACTAGGGTATATTTTAACATGTTTATAAAAGAAAATATCAACTTGGTTTCTTTGAATTAAGAATTGATAAATTGTTACAATAATAATAAGGTTCGGAACAATTGAAGTTAAAAATGATTTATCTATGTTTATATATAAAAATGTGTTATCTATGTTTATGTAGTAAATTGAGGTATGTCTATAGTAATTGAGATTTGAAAATTAGGAGAGAATGTATAAAAGTATATGTAGTTTTTTTTTTTTTCTTTTTCACGTTGATCGCAAACAGTTGCTAGATTTTAGTTTCCAGATTGCTGATTGATTTGTAAATAATATCAACAACAATCTTACGACGGGGGTGTGATATCTGGCGACTGTTTGGCGATCAACAGAGCATGCTTGGCGCAGGTAGCTCTTCTTCGAGAAGGGTTAATGTATTTATTAGGAGTTGCATGTTAGCCTCGGAAGAGGAAGGTAGTAGATTGTACTATGCGGTAGGAGCGACGTACTGCTCTGAGTAACTATTATATTATGCTTTGAATTATATATTTAATAAATGTTTGTTTCGTCTTGCTAAATGGTGCCTTATTAAACCACGAAGTCATCACAGTGCTTTATTGAAAAATTGTGAATTCAGCTTGTGCAGGTGTTCTTTAATTGAATGCAGTTGAAAGTCGTGATGCAATGTGACGTTACTAACGTACATGTGCGCATTAGTCATTTGTCTGAGCATTTTATTCTGTATAATCTGTAACTGTTTAATTTCATTATCTTTTGCAGTGGCCCGCAGGCGACGCATAAGTTAAAATAGGCCTGATCATAGTAATATACAGAAGTCTTTTCCTGCGAAGATCAAGGCTAGAGTATTTGCCAAGTAAAGGCCTGACGCAGTTAATAATGCTGTAAGCTTTTCTTTTAAGGTTTTTAATGTGATTCTTCCAGGTGAGTTGTCTGTTAAATACGACTCCTAAGTAAGTGGCTTCTTCAACATGTGGGACTGTTTCCCCAAACAGTTTAATATTTTCATTTAATTGTATAAGTCTGCGTTTCTTTCTAATCATTAATAGGTTCGATTTTTGTGCATTAATAGAGATACGCCATCTTTGGCACCATTCTTCAATGTCAGGCATGCGTTGCTGTAGCTTGAAAATAGCATGTTTGGCGCTAGCGGACTTAATGGCTAAAGCCGTGTCATCCGCGTAGCAACCAGAGAAAGACAAACCAGTCCTTCCAGTTTTTATACACTTCGACGCACGTGGTAGCGCGCGATAACGATTCAAGAATCGATAATGCCACAGTGTTCACTGTGAGAATTCTGAGTTCTCACACCCCTTCCATTCCATCTTCTAACTTTTAGCATATCAATTTTGAGATTTTGTAAGCTTTCGTTGAAATTTTCAAAAATAAATAGATTAAAATCCTTTAAAGATAATTATTCAAAGATAAATGATTTGGAACTACTAGATTTTTCTATATTAAATAATTTCAAATTAAAAATTTGACAAAAATTTTATGATTTAAATTATCTGGTATTGCTTGCATACACTTCGAAGCACGTGGTAGCGCGCGATAACGATTCAAGAATCGATAATGACACAGTGTTCACTGTGAGAATTCTGTGTTCTCACACCCCTTCCATTCCATCTTCTAACTTTTAGCATATCAATTTTGAGATTTTGTAAGCTTTCGTTGAAATTTTCAAAAATAAATAAGTTAAAATCCTTTAAAGATAATTATTCAAAGATAAATGATTTGGAACTAATAGATTTTTCTATATTAAATAATTTCAAATTAAAAATTTGACAAAAATTTTATGATTTAAATTATCTGGTATTGCTTGCATACACTTCGAAGCACGTGGTAGCGCGCGATAAAGATTCAAGAATCGATAATGACACAGTGTTCACTGTGAGAATTCTGTGTTCTCACACCCCTTCCATTCCATCTTCTAACTTTTAGCATATCAATTTTGAGATTTTGTAAGCTTTCGTTGAAATTTTCAAAAATAAATAAGTTAAAATCCTTTAAAGATAATTATTCAAAGATAAATGATTTGGAACTAATAGATTTTTCTATATTAAATAATTTCAAATTAAAAATTTGTCAAAAATTTTATGATTTAAATTATCTGGTATTGCTTGCATTTACACAATAAAAACACAGAAATGTGTAAATAGACAGGCTACTAAAATTGCTTTCTCATTAATTTACATTAAAAAAAATTGCATTATAAGAATCAACTTATTTCATTCCCATTAGATAATTGCGAAAATTTCATGGAAAATCTAATTAATATTTATTAAACGATGTATTGCTTGTTCAGTCTTAACGATATTTGACTTAATAAGCTTCAAATTTAAGATGATCGCAATCCGTTTCATTAAACGAAATTCGTAACTAAAGCGTCAAAGTTAATTTAAAGCAAACTGGGATCATTTAATAATATTTAAATTACCCATTCGCTTTCTGAAATTCATTCATTTCATGCCTTAATTAAAATTTCTTTTGCTTTAATATCTGCTCCAAAAGCATTCGCATATAATTAAACTATAATTAAATACTATTTATTCCTTAGAATATAATGAGAAATTCAATCGATTTTTAAACAGTAGGAAAATCTAGCACTTTAGTTATTCGTCTAAGTTTCTCTTTTATTTTATACAGAATGAGAAATAAAAAAGAAAGCTAAATCAATGAATAATCATGAATACGATTTTTCTGGATTCGGCACAGTCCATCTAAGTGTCCGCAGTAGAATGTATTAACACTTAGATCATGGCAGCGTTTATGTGTTTGATACTCTGTAGAATTAACAACTGTTTTCTGACTAATAGTGTTTTATACTAGATATTACATCAAATATATGTTGCGAATGACCTGCAGGAATAATGACAAACAAGTTATAAGGCATTTTCTCCCTCCTTTCCGCATGTCTTCGTAATGTGATAGGAAATATACTCAAAGCCCATATGAGAGGTCCTGGGTTCGGGTTCCACCGAAGGCATTGCTCGTTTTTCAATTGTCATACTTCCCCCCCCCAAAAAAAACGCTAATAACTTTACCAGTGGCGCTCAAACTGAAAGGCTATGGCGATATTCATCACTACCAGATTTTGGAGGTTGTTTCTCCTCATCCCCAATTACCCTTTAAAAAGGGGAGTATATAAGGTATGTTTTTCGTCCATTCCCGTAGGCCTTCGTGGTATAATTGGAAGCATAGTCGACGTGTACACGAGGGGTCCAGGGTTCAAACCCCGGCGACGGCATGGCTAATTTTCCACGTCTCCTGCTTCAAAAAAACCCTAATGACTCTATAAAGTTGTAGAGACATTAGGTATTTTTTGGAAGCAGGCAAGATGAAAAATTAGCAACGCCTTCGTCGGGAATCGAACCGCAGACCTGTGGAATACACGCCAGGCGTGCAGACCACCACACCACGAAGGCATGCCAAGAAGTGCCTCTCGTAACTTCAACATTTTAGGCAATATAGTCATGAACATTATAGTTTAAAAGCTTAAAACAGTTATACGGTATTTCTCCCTTCTTAACGAGCGTTCGTGGTGTAGTGGTCTGCGCTTTCGTCGCGTAATTGAGAGGTCCGCGGTTCGATTCCCGGCGAAGGCATTGCTAATTTTTCATCTTTCCTGCTTCCAAAAATTACCTAATGTCTCTACAGTGGCGCTCGAACTAAGAGGGTGTTGGATAATGATTCTCCTCACACAGAATTTGGCGATTGGGTCCCCTGTGCTATTCACTTATCTACAGTTCACTTACAATTCACTTATGTACAGTCTGCCTGATAATTGAAGGTGACGCTGTGAAATACAAATCAGTGTGTACAGTTGAAAATTTATACGCAGCATAGTTGAAAAGCATGGGGGTTGAACTATACACAGAGCACCATTTCATATCTGCTTGGCATTTTGTACCGGTTACTGGTACAGAAGACTTGAAGATGGGACATGTTGGGAATTGTTTTCAGTAAGTTTGTAGAGTCGCTAGGTTAATTTGAAGAAGGATACGTGAACAATGGGCAATGCTGTCACCGGGACTTTAACCTGAACTTCTCCAATACGCGCCGAGTGTGCTACCGTTACACCACGAAGGCATGCTGGAAGGAGAGAGAAAATACTTTATAAGTTTACATTTAATGCAAACCACACAGTTCGAAGAATTATTTTAAGCATTAAATACGTCTTGGAGTAATTTAATGGAGGAAAGCGAAACAAAACAAAACAAAAACAAAACAAAAAAAAAAAAAAAAAAAAAAAAAAAAAAGAGAATTTCGTTAAAAGGTTTAGCGAAAATACATCTTTTTCAGATCTTTCCCGTTTAAATACTTTTCCACGTTTACCAAATAACAATTTTCAGCGTTGCGGCACGTATCATCATTACCCCTTCCGTACTAAATTACACTGTTTTTATGGACTGAATATTTATACCATTCCAAGCAGCTAAAAGCAGCTGAAAGAAAATGCAAAAGTATTCGCTCACTTAGAAAGATATTTTTTTAATTCAGTTGCAAAATGCTTCTCTACAAGCGCACTTTTTTTATTCAAATGCATTCCAGAAACGGCATTTTAAACAGGCAAAGGTTTCCGAAAGAACCTTAATTGAAACTTTTCTTCGCGAATCACATTTTCCTTTTTTTTAATACATGTCCTTTACTACAGTTTCTTCTTCTTTAAACGCAAAATTCCCCCCAAACATTCCTTCCGAAATGAATATTTCATTATTCGCTACATTTGCTAAGCAAATGATATAACCCAGGAACAAATGATGACGATCATGCAAATACTACTTTTGCATGCCGATTCCATTTAGAATAGCAATTGCTGTCTTCTTCTTTGCCACCCATCACATCTTGTTACATCCAATAATATTCCAGAATTCTTAGAATTGTATATTTGAATAGAAAATCACTAACGGAGAGAAGGAGACGTTGTCACATGGACTTAACGCTTCGAGCAGTATTGGATGATTAGGCTTTTAATGCTTTTCAACTCTCTCTTGTGAAATCCTTATCTAGAAATTATTCAACAATCTAAGTGAACTGAAAAGGGGGATTATTGTAGAAATGAAATTGCATTATTAAATAAGTTACAATTGTGCCTCGTCTTGCCTATGTAACTGTCAGTTACGCAACTCTTCAAAATGATACTTTTGGAACTGTAATTTTTTGAATGGAAGAGAGGGCGAGGACACAAAAGCTTTATTTAATTTCGTCAAAAAATATTGAGTTATAAAAGAATTTATTTCTTCTTCGGTCTTGTCGGGAATGAATATACTGATAAATATATAACGAAATTGCCACCTCCGCATAGTATCTCTATTAGGTATCCTCCTTTTCCAGTCGTTTTCCCTAAGGGAAAAAAAATGCATGAATTCTTAAGCATAAATGGAAAAATAAGTCATTGTGTCAATTATTTCCAAAGGTTATAGTTGATGCAATCTTAAGAGCATTATATTTTATATAATTTTGGCAGGAAGTGGACATTTTCCTAACTACCTGCATAAATTTAAGCTCAGAAATCAGTTTTGCTGACTTAAAGCTTTAAGCTCAACTTTATTCTCACGGGCTGGAATCTGGACCACTTACATCTCGTACTGTTGAAAAAACAAAAGTTGCTCACAAAATTAGCAAAGAAAAAGTGAAAGGACTCAGATTTTAACGGACATCCAAAAAGGTTTGTTAAGGTTTTTCGCTGTGCTCGCGCTCTACCAGCGTGCCTGCTGCTTATTCCTGCTAACCCACTTTATTGTCTTCTTAGCTTTTTAATAAGCATAATTTTCTTCGCACTTGCGCCATATACAATTCAACAGTAAAATTACAAAGCCTTAAAAAGCAGCATAGCAGTAAACGTTTAAAATTTCCGAAGCATAGTTAAGCGTTGGCGTATATTTTCAACTTTTTTTTTTTTTCAGTCTTTCCTCAGTTTATATCAATGTACAATTTTCTTACAAGATTGCTTTAAGAAACTTTTTTTGTCTTAATTACTAACGTTTTCTGTGTTTACTTTATTTATTAAATTTCACGCCTCATAAAATTCTATTCAACAGCAAAATCATAAAATATTTAAAAATAGCTTATCTTTAGAATTTCCGATAGACGATATAAATTCTATTCAACAGCAAAATCATAAAATATTTAAAAATAGCTTATCTTTAGAATTTCCGATAGACGATCTCGTGGGCTAGAGGTAAAAACGTTTCATACTGTACAGTATTGCTAGTGCTCGCTTTGAAATCGTTGAGTTTGTTAACCGAAAATTAAATTACGTTTTACAGGATACGAAATAGATCATAAAAAAATTCGAAATTCAAAATTCAGGCTTTCAGATGCACATGTTCGTGTGGAAGACTAGATTATTCAAAATGGGAATGCTCTAGGTAGCGTGATTTTTTTCACAATGCAAGAAATACGTATACGATCATGTAGATTCTTCATTATTTTATTTCTTTAAATAAAATAATATTTGGTGGCAACAATTTGAAATGTGATGGAACGGATTTGAGTGTTTAAACGCAAAATGCCGTTTAGAGACTAATATCTCATTCTCTTTTGCGTTAAAAACTTTTAAAAGTTTTCTAGACAACACAGAAATAGAAACATTTTAAAATAAATAAATACCTATAATATCATAGAATAAATCATAGAATAACATAGAATAAATCAATTAAATGACAGTAAAAGGTAACTTAGTATATACTGCACGGTGATTCTGTTGTTTCTTATTCCTATGTATGATTCAGTATGCTGTTCTATAAATACACTTAAATTTCAATATACTGCCCAATTCAGATGTCAACGAGTCTCAATGTAAACATAAAATGGGCATTTATTTCAAACAGCAATATCGGTATTGTTACACTAATATATTTAATTAGTGTAACACTACTAGTACTGCTGTTTGAAATCATAGTATCATAATCATCATAATGTACTTAATCTTCGAATAAACGCCCATGTGATTTATAGAGCGGCATATTGTGAACGAGATGTGTACTACGAATCAATGCGCTATGCATAACATGCATAGTCAGTGCGCTATGAATAATACGCAAGAAAGAGGTTTCTGCTTTAGAAGCTAAAGTTCTGAAAAGAAAAAGAGAAAAATTAGCACACTCTCTTTATTTGTATATCGAAGAACATGGTTATTTTGAAGCAGGGTATGTGAAAAATGAGCAATGCCTTAGCCAAGACTCTAACCACGGACCTCTCATATACGCGCCGAGCGTGCTGACCACTACACCACGAAAGCATACTAAGAAGGCGCGAGAAATACCTTACACACTCCCCTTTTAAAGGGCGATTGGACATTAGGGGACCCAATCGCCAAATCCTGGTGGTGGAGAATCATCATCTACCCCCTTTTTAAGTTCGCGCGCCACTCTAGAAACATTAGAATTTTTTTTTTAAACTATAGATTGAAGAAATGTGCAATGCCCTCGCCGGGATTTGAGCCTCGGACCTCTCAAATACGCCCCGAGTGTACTGACCACTACACCACGAAGGCAGGCTCAGAAGGCGGGAAAAATACCTTATATGGTGTATAAAAGTTATTTCCAGCATGTTCTGTAAAAGAATACTTTTCTATCACTCATATTACACTATAACTACTCATGCATCCTAATACTGTTAAGGCATGGTATAAAGGAAATTTTGCTCGTCTGAGAAGTTTCTTAACACATTTCTTATCGGAAGTACATATTGCCAAAAATATTTTAGCATTTCAAAACATATAATGAATATCAAAGTTTAAATGTATATATAACAGATACATATTTAAAATTCATCTATGGGTCTAGTCTATTAGTCTATTTATGATGAGTAAATTCAGCTCATGATGATAAACAGAGTAGACTCATTTCTTTCGGAATTTAGAGGCGCTTTTTTAACGTTTTGTGCATTACCTTTGTTTATTAAATATCCTGTTCTTCGCCTCTAAACCATAAAATTCAGTTCATCAGCAATATCACAAAATATTTAAAAACAGCACATCTTTAGAATTTGCTGGAGATAATTTTTTTCTCCCGAACAGTGTTGCTATTGCTCGCTTTGAAATCTTTGAGTTTGTTAATAAAACATTTATTATTAAAGTTTTATAAAATATGAAATAAATAATAAAACAATTTGGGCTTCCAGATGCAGGTATTCGAGTGGAGGACTACGTTATTCAAAATCTGATGTCTCTAGATATTGTTGCTGTTGCGAGAAACATACATACATTCAAGCAGATTCTTCACTATTTATTTCTTTAAATATAATGTAGAGCTCTAATATTTAATGACAGCAATTTGAAAACAGAAACGCCGTTTTTTAATGGACAACGCTAAATGCCAAAGAGAAATGAATAGTCCTTCTGCACAAAATGCCGCTTTGGACAAATAATTTTAAAGCTGATTGATTTTTGAAATGAAAAAAAATATCTGAAGTTACTATAGCTGCTTAGTAGAATTCTAGCTAATTGTGCAATGATAATAAAATAAGTTACGATTTTAAGAAATAAAGGTTGTTTCAATTGGTTTCACATCGCTTTACAGTTATACCAATTTGAAAGTTACTAGTTCCCACAAATGCATCCAAAATACCTATTAGATCTGCTTGGAAGATAAAACATCAATGAAAACTAGCTCGTTAAGTAGCTTTTATACAACGGCAGCAGAATTTTTTCCCTCACATACATATATACTGTCAGAGAGTTTTAATTAATCTGGTAATTACCCAGTCGACACGCGATCTACAAACCGCCTCTGCTGACACGACTCGTATCCGTAGCGTCAACCAAACTATTTCGTATCCAACGAGTGTCTCGCTGTCCGCGTTATCATTAGAAAAGGTAATTAGTTTGGGACGCAGATCGCAACAGCGTTTTCATTTGGGCAGCAGAGCGAACTGGATCACTTTCATAATCCCGAAAATTAGAAGGAACCGGAGCGATGCATTGCTAATTAACCGGAGCGATGCATTGCTGCTAATTTTGTCTCTCCTGGATTCACACTCGATAGTAATTTGGAACCGTTTCCTGGAGAGTGGTTCCTGATTAGATTAGGTTACTTTTCCTGACGACGTCAAAGGATCCGTGTTCGCTGGTGATCTGGAATATGTAACGACCTGCAAGTATGAGTGGCTTTTGCTAAAAATGTGTGTCTAACAGTTTGCGAAAACATGACATTTAATTTTCAGCACCTCGTTGAAAATTTCCTTGAATGCGTAATTGTAAGTTTACGATCAAGTTTTAAAATGAAACTTCAGTCGAGGAACTTTTACCTTCTGCCTTTATTAATATATAAGATTGAAAGGGACAGAAGAGAAAATACTAGAACCTAACGTTATAAGAAAAAATAACTACAAAATATTCATTTTGCCACTATTGCCATTTTATATATCATATATATATATGATGTACCAGCTTTAGTCGTAGCTTAAATTATCAGACGATAAGTTTTAAAAAAAACAGGATCCATTTATTATTATTCAGTAGAAATAGCAGTTACAAAATCAGATATCCGGAGTAAATTTGTTATTACTAATAACGTTTTGTATGAAGTTTACTGCATCGTGACATTTAAGAAAAAGCCCCGATATTCCTTTTGCGAGTCCTTTTATAGCCTCTGGAAAGGCGGAGCTTCCAAGAAATGACGTCAGCCTCGTCAGCCACTCCAGTTCGCTTTAAATATTTCCAGAACATTCTATAACTGTACGTGTAGAAAAGGAGGGAAAAACAAATTGACTACGGGGCTGTGGATTTAATTCCACGTACTTTCAAATAAGAGAACGTCGCCATTAAAAATTAAAAGAACATACAGTTAGAATTTTAAGTGTATTCTTGACTATGGAATTTATTATTACAAATATATTCATTTTTATTTCATTTCTGAGGTTACGCCCTCTTTTTTTAGCATCGTCTCTTCCGCCCTCGAGTGACCTCAAGTGGCACGTTTCTCCGCCAAGGGATAAAGACCAAGGGTTTTATAAAAGCCAAGGGTTTTATAAAAGACAATTTTTTTACTTAGTTAAGTTAAATCAGCAACTGGATATTTAATAGTAGTAATTTTAGTAGCAGTCTTAGTATAAAATCTGCTACTAAAATTACTACGAGTACTATTAAATATTCTATAGTATTATTAAATGTTCGTAACAATTTAGATTAGTAGTAATTTCTTTTATTTTGTAAGGATTTATTTAGTTCTAGTAAAATTAAAACATTATTTACCATATAAAGTATTTCTCCCACCTTCTTAGCATGCCTTCGTAGTGTAGTGGTCAGCACGTTCGACGCATATTCGAGAGGTCCGTGGTTCGAGTCCCGGCTACGGCATTGCTCATTTTTTATCTCTCCTGCTTCAAGAAATGCCTAATGTCTCTATAACCTTTAGTTAATTTATGTTAATCACCTAAGTTAATATATGTTAATTCCCTAAATTAATTTATATTAATTATCTAACTTATGTTAATTACCTTTGCTGCATCCGCTTTCTATTTTCCTCCCAGATATCTGGAAGGAATTCAGCAACTGAATCATTGTAATTGGAAGAAATTGTGCAAATGTAAAACTTATTTAATTTAGCATACGTTCTGTGTTATTGTAAGAAGTTGGCTCATTGGTAGTTACAATTTATATTCTTAACGAGATCGTTAAAGATGTTTGTTGCGTATACTTAAATTCTGGCAGAGAGAATTATAAGGATTTATTTAATTTTTACTAACCAGTTATTTATGCTAATTACCTTTGCTGTCTTTCTCGCTTTCCATTTTCCTACCAGAATACATATTTCTAGTTCATGTGTATTTAAATGAGATATAAAAAGAGATATTATTTAAAGAAAGGTTTTAGAGGGTAAAATTAGAACTTGTCCCCCATGCTGAAGGTCACGTTTATTCTCACCATTAGACCTATCACTCCGACACTAGATCTGACCCAACTTCAGCGATACAGTTATTAGCTGACTTACATTTTACTTAGTTAAGTTAAATTCGTTACTTTTGTTTTAAGCCGTAAATGCTGACTTCTGTAAGCATGAGCGGTGACTTCTGTTAACCTTTATTTTAGTTAAACAAAGGGTTTTTTTTAAACTTTTGATAAGTCTTCTTAGTAATTTACAAGAGCGACAAATCGCTTTACAGCTTTCCATATAACTTATGCTCCCAAAAGAATACAAAATCTGTAACTCATTCGCATGCTTTCCGTACACTAAGTTTCATCACATTCGCCTTACTTCTTTTGGTGCATCTTTTGAATTTATGGAACATATTTTCTCAATTAATTATGCATTAGCGCATTTATAATTCCCTCTATATTGCTTAAGCCTTATCCTACGCACTTGCAATGCTTGAGGCAATAGTTCTGAATTTAAGCCCTTCCGGCACGCTACCTTTTAAAGTCGGAGTTTTAATTTAAAAAATCTGATATGTACACCACATGACTTCCTTGTATTGGAATATTAAATTATACACATTTTTTCTTGCATTTCATTTAAACTTATTGGATTGAATTAAATCTACTTCGCCGACAGCGCATAAACCACAATAGAATAAATGCATTCTTTAAAATTCACTCTAGTATTTGTTTACCATAGCGACACTCTGGCGCTAGATTTCCTTAACAGTATTAATAATTATATAACAGTTAACTTATATAATAATTATATAACGGAAACCAAGTTAACTGTTTTATAATCCAATAATTATATAACAGTTAACTTATATATTTCGTTCATATTATAACTCATAATGCACAAAATTTATATCATTTAAAGAATAGAATTATTTAATCGTTGCCACATGTTCTATTCAAATACTATAATAAAGCTAGAATGATGTATAAAAGAAATTAAGCAAACAAAACAAAAAAGAAACAGTTTTTCACAGACGATTGAGTATTTCTCATTTAATTAATTCAGTTCTCACTTCGCGAGAAGGCAAAAGTACATAAAAACTCAATTCTTGCAGAGTCATTAAAAATTACGAAGTAAATCTCAAACACTTATTTCCTCGAAAACATTCCAGAAAAAATTAAGCATGATTTAATTGGCAATAATAAATGAATGCGTTATCTTTGTTGTTGCGAAGCTAATTTTCTCTAGATTGGCAACAAATCCACTAGTTTCCTGTTTCAAATGTAAACATCAATGGCCACCATAAAAAATGGCTTAGCGGCACTTCAACTTTAAAATTGTTGATAATTCTAAAAATATTGCACACAGATTTACTAAAGGCATAAAAATCTTAACCGGAAGATAAAAACAAAATAATACAATCATTTTTAAAGCAAAAAATGTGCAATTTACAAACATATAAGAGTAAAGAAACTGAGATCACTGAGCTGGGTGACAGAGTGGATATATATATAAATATATTTATTTTGGTGCAGCCGATTGCAACCAAAATACGAGGTGCACATCTACATGTTATAGCAGTCCTATATACAAAATTTCAACGTTCTGGGGCTACTCGATTTTGAGTTATGCGAGATACGTACGTACGTACATACAGACGCCACGAAAAATTCTCTTCAGAATTAGTTTTAAAGCAGTTTTATAATATTTTTGAAGGAAAATAGTATTTTATTCCGTCCTTACGTACAGATATCACGCAAAATAATTGTTAAATTGCATTCGATTGCGGTCAAAATGGATATTTTCGTTGAAATATGCTGCCTGAAACTTTTCGCGATTACAATACTTCCTTTTTACTTCGTACAAGGAAGTAAAAATGAAGAGGAAATCATTAAATTACTTGTTTGTTCTTCTCATATGACAGTAAATTGTATTTTGTCATATATTCCGAAAACAAGCCAAAAGAGATTTATTGAAAACTTTTAATTATTCTAACTCTTAAACCTAATCATTTAGTTAAAGTAGTGAAAGAAAAAAGAATATCAAAATCAGTTTATACTCGCAGCTTTACATTTTTCGATTTTCGGCACACGAATTTTACGGAAATGGTGCACGTATAAATAACTGAATAAACACTGAAGTAAAACCTATTTCCTTCACTGTTCGGTATTACTTTCGCCCGTCAAAGTGGAATTTTTTGTGCTCCGTTTGTTGGCATATGAAAAATACCGTTACATACAGAAAACCGTGGTGTCAGAATTCTTTTCCCCTTTTTGTTTGTTTTCCAGTTTTTTACTCTGCTTTATAAGAATATATTTTCTTGGCCTAACGTTTTTATTCATTGTTATGGATGCGATTATGAATAAATGAAAAAGCAATGTATTAGCTAATCGATAGTATTGTTACGAATGCTTTGCATAGCTAGATGATTTTAGTGCAATAACATTGAGTAAATTTTGTTTCTGTAATTTGGGGAGAAAATTTCTCGACATTTTACTCCGGTCCTGTATCACCGTAATATGTATTGGAATTGATTAAATAAATGTAATTGACCACTATGTTAGCTGTAAATCCGAGTTATCTTTCTATTTAGATGCTCTTTGCATTTCGTTGTGTTTAACGATCTTATTAGTTTGAAGTGTAGCTACTGATTATACTGTGTGATACAGTGAACACTTGTACGCATATTTCTGTGGAAAATTCCAGAGTTCAGTAATATTTCTCTTGATAAAAATAAGTTATATTCGCCCATAATCAGACTTGCGCATTTTATGGACCCGTACGCAACCAAAAGTATTAATAATCTGTACTATTAAAATCTGTGAACGTCTGTCTGTTTATTTGTGGCATTAACCTTCTCCGCTACCTGAATTTTGAAAGCAGCACACCCGGATTCCAAAAATTCGTGGGAAGCCATTTCGACCATTTTCATTTTCATACGACCTTAATCAGCTGAGATATTAATTAAAAATTCTGAAAACATTAATTTTCGTTTCCATTTTTCCGAGTGGCAACAATCTTGCAAGCTCGAGATAAAAAATTGCTTTGCTTCGAGAAGTGTTGCCACTGCTCGCTTTTAAATCGTAGACTTTGTTAATCGAAAATTAGTAAGATTGATAAAAAATGAAATAAAAATAGCCCTGCCAAATATTAAATGCATTATTATTATTATTATATAAGGTCACATTGAGAGTCTGTTAATCAAACATTTTTTAGTTTTACAAAATATGAAATAAAAAATCTGATGTGTACACCCCATGACTTCCTTGCACGAAATTTTAAATTATATGTATTTTTCTAGCATTTCATTTAAACTTATTGGACTGAATTGAATCTACATCATCGATAGCGCATAAATCACAATAGAATAAATGCATTTTTTAAAATTCACTATATTTGTTTACCATAGCGACACTCTGGCGCTAGATTCATTTAACAGTGTTACATTTCGTCCATATTAAAACTCAGAATGCATATAAATTTATATCATTTGAAGAATTATCTAATCGTTGCCACATGTTCTCTTCAAATACTATATTAAATCTAAAACGATGTATAAAAAAAATTCAGCAAAAAAAAAAAAAAAAAGAAAAGAAACAGCTTTTCACAGACGATTCAGTATTTCTCATTCAATTAATTCAGTTCTCACTTCCCGACAAAGCAAAAATACATAAAAATTCAAAATATCTATATTAAAAATTGCGAAGTAAATCTGAAACACTTATTTCCTCGAATAAATTCCAGAGTGGATTAAGCATGATTTAATCCGCAGTAATAAAAGAAGACGTTATCTTTGTTGTTGCGAAGCTTAGTTTCTCTGGATTGGCAACAAATCCGCTATTTTGCCAAGTTTGAAATGTAAACAAACATGTCCACCATACTATACTGCAGGACCCCTCAGAATAAAATTGACAGTGTTTTTAAAATATGACATACGACTCAATTTTCACTGAAAAACTGTAAGAACGAATGAGTTATTAAGATATATTTCATTCACATTCTGAAATGAAAGCATTTTCGGAATGAGATAGGCATATAGAAAATGTAAAACATTTCCATTGAAAAATAATGTGGAGTTGAAATACTGGTGGTAATATACTGGATAGGTAATCTCCCCATAACAGAAAATATTCCTATTAAAGTTCTTTGACTGGAGTATAATAATATTCTCCATGCAAAACAATGGCTGTCAGGATATCTGATTATCATATCCATTTACATCATTTGACTGTCTAGATATAAAATACGTGTAGATCATATAAACTGAAATACCAATAAAGCTTGACAATCAAAGGTACCAAAGAACACCAAATATCACCAAAGATTCTTACAGTGAGATTTATTTATGTAACGGTATTTAGTATTTCTGTTCATAATGCTTGCCATTATTTTATTCGAAGCACTACCAATTAAATTTTGTTATTAAAATTGAGTTCAAGTGGCGTCATGTAAGAGGTTTAACATTAAGTTTTAAGAGGCTTAACATTGAGTTATTAAAATTAATTGAGTTCAAGTGGCTTTATGTAAGCGGTTTTAGAGTAGATTTATCCATCTACCTATTTGACAGACATCTGCCCATGTACAAAGTACAGAGCCGTCTAGTGTAACTATTCAACTAAGATCGCATTAATGCAGTTTTGCTAACGATGCAACACTGTTTGTAGTCTCGTGCCCAGTTTCTTCGAATTACCTTTGTATCTTAAATTCTTCCAGTTGTTTTATGAGGCATTTTAACTTTCCTTCCAACATGCCTTCGTGGTGTAACGGTTAACATACTCGGCGCGTATTCGAGAGGTCCAAGCGAAGGCACTGCTCATTTTTCACGTCTTTCCCCATCAATATGACTTATTACTCTACAGTGGAGCCCGTACTAAAAAGGTGGTGGCTGATTATTCTTCCACCGCCGGAATTTGGCGATTAGTTCCCCTTAATCCCCTATCACCTTTTAAAAGGGGGAGTATGTAAGGTATTTTCTCTCTCCTTCTTGCATGCTTTCATGATGTAACGGTTAACATGTAGAGACATTAGGTATTTTTGGAAGTAGGCAAGATGAAAAATGAGCAACGCCTTCGCCGGGAGAAATAACTTATATACTCTTTCTTTTAAAGGGCGACTGGGGTTTTTAGGGGACTCAAGGCCAAATCCTGGGTGTGGAGAATCATCATCCAACATCTTTTATTAGTTCGGCAACCAGTGTAGAGACATTAGGTATTTTTGGAAGCAGGCAAGATGAAAAATGAGCAACGCGTTCACCGAGAATCGAACCACGGACCACTGGAATACGCGCCCAGCGTGCAGACCACCACACCACGAAGGCACGCTAAGACGGCGGGAGAAATACCTTATAAACACACTCGGCGCGTATTCGAGAGGTCAAGGTTCGAGTCTCGGGAAGACACTGCTCATTTTTCAAGTCTTCCCGCATCAAAACCTGATGTTTCTACAGTCTTTAATATAATAGGAACGCCTATCACCGGTTCCTTATAACGCATAAAGGAGCGGTTAATTCAACCTCCAGCATCATGAATACCATCGCGGCATTGGGCACAGAACTTTGCTACCGTGCTAAAATGACGCTCTGGTGTACTGACGATAAGCTCTAAGACTAGTCCAATGGATCTTACAATATCTGGGCTTCACCACAACTGTGTGTTTAAGCTCCCGTGGCCACCAATCTAAAGTAGCAATACTAACAATTCGCAAATACATGACATCTCCTTAGTGAGATTTGTTATGCCTCCTTAATGACATATGTGTAATCATTTCAATAGCATATGAACAAGCATTTTCTTATGCAGTGTCAGAGAACGCTTGTGTGCCTCACGGTGCACTAATTGCTGGGCCGCTGCCCAATAATTAGTTCTACAACATCCCCGTGCTTTTTTATCAGTGTATTTTATCTATGTTCTTAGCGACGCTACAACAGTCAAAGCCTTAGCAATCTAACTGCACTCTTCTGCACACATGAGTATTCATGAACTCATCATTCATCATTCAAGATGTACCTGTATTTATGTACAACAGAACTGCCCTACACTAACCTTGTGCTCCAGCTTTCATGTGACTTCATGTACTCCATTTGTCTTTTTGTGCCTTAAGTGACTACGTGCATGTACCTGTTTTTTGTGCTCTCTGTTTATGCCTTTTTTGTGCTCTCTGTTTATGCATTTTACGCATTGTGCTTTGTGTATTGTTGCCTATGCGTTTTTATGTCTTTTTATGCGTACGTCTTATTATCCAAGTATTTTTAGTTTATCTGCCTACTATCTGTAACACCACAGCTTGCCTCTTCAGTCTGTAATACAATCCTACTAATGCCCTTGTAAGGCCATGTACTTCCCTTTGACAACCTCAATAATCTCCTGGTGCAGCTTCGTGTGGCTCCAGGGCCCTACAGCATAAGCTGTAGTTAGAGGTAAGCTGTAGTTAGAGGTAAGCTGTAGTTAGAGGTAAGCTGTAGTTAGAGGTAAGCTGTAGTTAGAGGTAAGCTGTAGTTAGAGGTAAGCTGTAGTTAGAGGTAAGCTGTAGTTAGAGGTAAGCTGTAGTTAGAGGTAAGCTGTAGTTAGAGGTAAGCTGTAGTTAGAGGTAAGCTGTAGTTAGAGGTAAGCTGTAGTTAGAGGTAAGCTGTAGTTAGAGGTAAGCTGTAGTTAGAGGTAAGCTGTAGTTAGAGGTAAGCTGTAGTTAGAGGTAAGCTGTAGTTAGAGGTAAGCTGTAGTTAGAGGTAAGCTGTAGTTAGAGGTAAGCTGTAGTTAGAGGTAAGCTGTAGTTAGAGGTAAGCTGTAGTTAGAGGTAAGCTGTAGTTAGAGGTAAGCTGTAGTTAGAGGTAAGCTGTAGTTAGAGGTAAGCTGTAGTTAGAGGTAAGCTGTAGTTAGAGGAGGGCGTGGAACACATGCCTGTTTACCTCTGTTAGACACCAGGCGTTCCAGTCCTCCGTAACTTACCTACCTACAGTCTTTAATTCGAGATCAGTCAAGTATTACTGCTAATGTATTACCAATAATGCAAAAAATAACATACTTCAACATATCGGGGAGAGGGTAACTTGGATCGTACACATTTATTAAGAGATACTTGAAATCTTCTGTCACTACTCTTCACTTTTTTAAGTGAATAATTTTTAATATTCCTCAAAAGATGAAACTTTTCACAATTTTATTTGTTAAATTTAAAAAAATCACCTTCTGTGAAAAGGGTAGGAATTAAGTAGCATGGTGAACTCTTTTCTTTAAAGATGTGTCTTGCAATTTGTAGTAAACCATTACTCTTCTGGTGTCAAGAATGCTAACTACAGCTGGTTGAAGGGGACCAAATGCTATCCATAGGCATACAATTTGGCCCAGTGTCAACCAACTAAAGCATAGCACTAAGCAGTCGATTTCTTCTTGCTGCTTCTGACGTTCCAAAGATATCCTGAAGTATTTTCCTGAAAAGAAATATGAGTAACTATGTGTTTATTAGTATGGAATGCAATGAATTAATTCTTCATTAAATGTTTATTGTACAGCTTGCCTTAAATGAGGTAATAAGCAAGCCAAATTTAAGATTTGCCATATACACATTATGAAAGTCTGGGTTCTGTCTGAGATTCGAAATAGATCCCCATCGTCCACTTCGAACCTCAATCAAAGAATTTTACTGTTGCATACCGGTGCTCGCTGTTAGTCTCAATTATGAACATTCGTTGTTCATCATCTTCCCCACATCTTCTTGGGTGGAAGCCTATTTTCTTCGCATGAAATACCAAAGGATAAGTCCCAATAGATCTATAGACAATCTTTCTTACAGAGTCTTTTTTCGTCCGAAATCCAGTTCTGTTTGTCATCAAGCAGATATGTCACCTCTTTTATTCGAAGTAAACAAAAAGATAATCTTGTATTTTCAAAACAGTACAACAGAAGAACTAAAGGCAGACAACAGTCTGCGAAGTATAATTTAATCTATATTAAACTGTTTGAGCATGCAAAAGGGAGAGTAAAAATAAATATGTATATTTAATCAATACTGGATTCTTTCCTTTTACTAATGAAGGGCCAACTCTTCAAAAGTCTCAATTATAGCCCGAATTGAGTGAAAATTTTTATTTTTTCTAATTTTCCTTTCTTTTGGCCAGTATTTAGTAAAGTTTTGATTAAACCAGTTAAAATCCAGTTTTAATAATTTTAGAAATTTACAATAAATTTCTTCCTTTAAATATAACATTTCAAAATATAAATTAAAATTAAATTTTACTTCAAAATAATTTTATTCGTACTTTTTTTCAAAAACATTTTCAATTTTTACTTTCTTAATAGTTCGCAACATTTTTTCACATAGCGTTACAGTTTGCATTTTACAATTTTTTTACACATTTTTACAACTGAACATACATTTTACATTACTTAAAAGTTTACAGAATAGGGATTTTTTTAATTGATCAGATAGCAACTTTACACTCAACTTAACCTTACATTAGCGCACTCTATGTAAAGTTTACAGAACACACACTTAACATCACTTAGTTTGGCAATGCTTCACCACTGCCCAAAAACAAATATACGTAGTTGGTAAGTTAAATTAAAATTTACTATTACTTGCCTTTTATGTATTATTTAGGTATAATTTGTGTATTACTTTTATAGATAATGTCTAGTTTCTTTTTAATTTATATGCCTAATTCGCGTGGAGGAAGTTTCTGCAGGCAAAAGTTTCTAAATTACTTTAGTTTTCAAATCGGTTTTCTACATTTATTTATTAGTTTTTTAATTTTAATTCTAGTCTTTTAATTGCTAATTTCTCAAAATTACACTTGTTTAAATTTCTTTTTAATAATTCCCCACAGTTGGCACTACTTTTGGTTTTGGCTTTGCCTACATGGATGACGAAACCCGAATTGAATGACTGAAGAGTTAGGTTTGGAGGCAACTTCCCCTTGATAAGTCTGTCTCTTGCCTGCTCAACAATCATTCACTTATGAATTTTTTTTAGGATTAAATAATTTTTGAAATTTTATATTTATTCATGGATTTTGATACTTGCACTTGATTTATATATGCTCTCGGAACTTAAATGATATTGTAGATTAGTTCGCAACAATAATTAATCATTTATTTGTTTGCATTAAATTTCAGTTAAATTATTAACTTTAAATTTGCTTCTTACGAAAAGAGAATATTTGTTACATTGTAATATATTTTAATAATACAATTAAAAACGTATTGTAAAATAGCCTTGTAAAAACTTTAGTACCGTCTGGATTTCACAACAGAAAATGTCCTATAAATGTGTAAAGCATCTATTTTATGGCACTATGCATACTGCATGTACTACCAGCGATTTATTTATGGGGGAGGGCACTTAAAATACTGGTGAGCCAAAAGTCTTTTCGAGTGGTTTCTTAGTAACACAACAGAGGAAGGATACCCTCTGATATATCCTCCAGGATGACTGTACCTGAACAACGAATGTTAAAATTCTTGTGTCCTGCCCGGTTATACGTGTGCCTGCATTTGTACTTTCACGCTTTAGAGTAGCCATCTCTGTTTATGTCATACTTCCCATAAGGCTCATATTCTTTCTTCTACTTATATTTCAAGTTACTTATCTCTTTACCCGACTCAATGAGCGCTTTTTTGATAGTCTTAGATGTTGATAAAGCTTGCATTTTTTGCCTTAAAAATGCTTGAATTATGTTATTCTTATGTTATAAGGATTTTATGCCTTTAATCTGCATACAATACTCGTAGAATCAGCGACCATTTAAAAAGGTAAGTGGAGCTAAGCCTAACGAGGCGAAATTTTTTTACATATGAAACTCTTAGTAGTGTAGTGAATTAAGTCAGATGGTGCACTAACTTCCGTGTTCATCTGCCAGGCGGGGCCAAAAGTTAACTAAAAATGTTGCTACATTGAACATTTTGTCTTTGATGCTTGGTCAAATTGCTTGTTTCTGCACAAAAACTCTAATTTTAATTGCAAAATAAATAATAACTGTATGCATTTTTGTTTTCTATTTTTAGTAAATACACTTTGAATTTTTATGTATTTTTCTTTGCCTAGGAGTGAGAACTGAACTAACTGAATGAAATATATATTTCTAATGAAATTCAAGGAAATAGGTTCCCAAAGTTCGAGGAAGTAAGTTTAGTTATATAAATGAATTTCCAAAAATGCATAAAATTTAATAGGCTGTAAAAGGAAAATCATGGGGTATCCACATTAGTTTTTAATAAATAATTAAAAAAGCTTTTGGTTTGTATTTTACCATTATTTTAGTATGTACTCATCCACCTGTTCTGTTATGTCTTTACTCATCGCAAAATGGATCACATTACAATGTGATCCATTTTGCGATTTTTTTAATTAAGTAATTTAATTAAGTAATTAGTTTTTTTAATTAAGTAATTCGCTTTATAAATGGAATAGGTGAAAGCTGGAACTTATTGTTTTTTCTAGAATGCTCTCCAGGATTCCTAATTTCCAGAATTCCTAATTTATTCCCTACTCAGACAATAAATTATATCTATTATTTCAAGACAGTGAAAAAAAGGCATTGTCTAAAACTAGATACATTTCAGCAAGAAATATTAGAAGCCATTTTACAAAATTCATAAAAAATTTAAAGACAACAACAGAGTTCAACTTGAATTAATGTTCATTTGAATAAGAGTAGACATTGTGTTGTGTGCTGTTCCCTGCAGGGAAATAAATTTACTATGCCTTTTTGTTAACATGATTAATCGCTAAAAATGAAAGTGATTACGAGTTTCTCATTCTTTCATAGCCTCTCATCCTCCTGTTAATTGCATTGAGACTAATTAGTCAAAATTGTATTTTTTTTAATTTACAGCCTGTATCCGATTCTTCCAAGGAAAAAAGTCTTTGCAGGGGTAGTATTTAAGGCGATGAGTTATTAATTATCCGCCTCAGTAATTAGAGTTTATATTGTGCCAAGGTGTTTCTCTACTTCCGCATTGAAAAGCAAAGGTAAGGAAATAATTTTAAATAAATGTGAGTTTGTATTAAACTCGTATTTTTCTATGTAACAAAAGAATTATATCAACGAATATTTTTGTACATAATTTAAATAATTTAGACAGTTCTAGAAACTGTTTTGTCTGGCTTATAAATTTTTTAAACTTATTTTTTAAGCGATCATTAATCCAAATTTATCCTTGCTGAATATTTTATTCGATAAGCATGAATGAAGTTTGCGGCAATTTATGTTCGTTTCATTTTATTTTTACTTTTATTCATGATACCCACATAGCACAAAAACATCCTTGGGATATTTTGAGGATATTGCTCGCGGGATATGCGCATATCCTCAAGACATCCCGGAATATCCCCCGGACCTTCTAAACGCATTCTCCCGAGTGCTTAATATCACATCGCAGTATATCCTCAGGACATCCTAAGAAAGTCCCATCTACAGCATACGGGATGTTATTAGGATCTGAACTCCTATTTACTACATCTTCAGGATATCCCGGGATATCTCATTAACCTCCTAAACACATCCCATTATATCCTAATAACATCCTATATATGTCCCATCGACAGCATATGGGATGTTATTAAGATTAAAAGTCCTACTTACTACATCCTCAGGGCACCCCGTAATACCCCAGTTTTCTCCTAAACTCATCCGAGTGCTTAATGTCTCATGGAATGTGTTAACCTTTTCTTTTCCGTCTGTTTAATTGCATCCTCCTGTTGTGTAAGTTAATTTCCTGTTGTGTAAGTTAATTAAGTTAGTTGTGTAAGTTAATTTCATACGTCGGTTTATATAAACCGATGTAGGAAATTAAAATCAAACTCACTTGACTTGACATTATCAAAATTGACATCAAATAGACATCTTTCTCCCATATGTAGATTTACTAAATTTTTACTAATATTTTACTACATTAACTAAATTATGATAACGATCATGTTTTTGAAATTTTATTTGTGTATTTTTCATCAAAATCAATTTTGCTTCCAGCATTCTTCAAAGCAGCTGAAGAATCAATGAAAACAGCACTTAAAGAAACTATTTATGCTGATATTGCTGCTGCTTTCCATAGCGCATGGCAGAAGCCGTGTCATTCATCAATTCTGCTGCACTTTAGCTAACTTTACGCTACGTTACTTCGTTACTTTAGCAGTAAAGTTCTGCTTTACATTAGCAGTACTGATTTCGAATGTCTCACAAAATATTGTACTGCTTGCAAGAATAAATCCATCGGATCCCACAATTGCATAAAAACATTTTTTAACGAAAATGAAAACCGCTTCTTGTTATTCTCAAATAGTATTTTTCTACTACCATACCAAATGTTAAGATTATAAACACAATAGGTTTTTAGAAATGTGTACCAAACAGACATTGTTAAAAAAGTTTATATAGCTATGTAAAAGTTTAATTAACTATTGCAAACTAAGTTATGCAGCTAATTAGTTTCTTTTTATTTACCTATGAGACGAAATAAGTATATGTATTTTCCGAAAGAAAATCTCAGTTATATCTGAATTTTCAAATAAAATATGTGTTGTTTCTCCCCCCCCCCGGAAATCGAGTGGGAGCAATTCCGCCGTTCTAGCTAGGTTAACATCTAGACAGACTCGACTTCAGGGGGAAAATTAACAGTCTTCACAGTGACTAGAACCCTCATTTATTCGGTGGTAGGTTCAGACTCGGCAGGGTCCATATAGTACTGTCTTGTCTGCCCCTCGGTTGTGGGGATTCATGTACGTTTTACATGGTTTCATATCGAATGTTGTCTTTGGGGGTTTGACTGCTCTTGCCAACACTGGCGGACTGTGGATGTTAAAAAAGCGGACTTTGATTTTAGGTGGGTGCGTAGCTGTTCATCACTGACGTTGTGTACAAAAACATAGACTTTGACATGAAAAAATTCTCCGCCTGAGCTGTCCGAGGGGTTATGGTTTCTTGGATCGCCTCTGTAGTTTGGGGAGATTAACCGTGTAAAGCTGCCTCAAGCGATGCCAGGTTTGTGTGCTCCTTCTTCCTAGTGCACTGTCAAGATGTTCCATGTACCCATTATTTAAACCCTTTAAATAATGGAAATTTCAAAAACGAAACGTTGTTCTTTATAAAACTTGGATATGACGGATTTAAGAGCCTACTGATTCCCTTTTGCTTCATTAGTTATTTATGTTTTATTTTATTGAGATTTCACCCAAGCTGGTTTTACTACATAACCATCACTTTAGCATTCAAAATTACGCTGAGAGAACGCAAACGACCTCACGTTTGCCCTAAATTCGACATGCATAAACTATAAAATTAAATGAAACGCTTCTTTATGGAAGGCATAACTACAAAAAATCAAAAAGGGAAACAAAAGTGACAACTTTTAATTTCCAGTTTTTATCAAAGCAATAAGCAGCCAATCATTTGGATTGAATTTAAAGTTTTTAATATATCAAAGAGCTTTTCCAGTGGGTTTTCAACTCTCATCTTAATAATTAAGTGAATTAGAAATATTCTGCTTAATGTAACGTTAATAATATCTCTAAGTATCTCTTTGCTCCGGATTAGAACGCTTTCCTTAGCCAGCTGGCTGATTTCAACAGCCTCTGACTTCAAATGTAACAGCTGGACATTTCAGTAACAGCCGGATTGCGACGACTAGTTTAACATTGAAGGAGAAAAGATTTATAAACACGTCTTTATCTTTGCCAGTCGATTGATATGGTTGCTTAAAGCTCGTTTTTCGCTTTATATTTTTCCCGTTTGCAGTAAAGTTAATGGGAAAAGTATTTATTGAATGGTACAGTTGTTTACTAAACCTGCTCATCTCTGAAAGGATAGTAGAGAAAAAAAAGGAATAAAAATTGCCTATATTTCTAAAAGATTTTGATCTGTAGGCTAAAATCTTCGCTCCAAATTTATTACACGTGGCTTTGGTTTTTCATGTTCTTCCTCTATATAACTAAAGTAAAAAGAACTTGAACAGTATAAAATATACCTGCGTTTAGAAATAAGTCTGCCCGAATATATGCTAAGAGATATTTAAGAAAGGTCAACCGAGATTGACGTTGGTTTAAAAAAAATTGAATGAAATATGCTAGCTAAGCAAGTCGCTGAGGACCCTAGCATTCTGAGAGCTTTGAGGAGGTTCATTTAAATGGTGATACAAAGTGTTTATAACTTTTTCAGGATCAATTTTGAGGATAATCCTTTTTCCTATGGCTGAAAGAAGGCGAATGGAAGAGAGTGAGCGCTGACGTGTTGTCGGAGGAATTGAAGCAAGACAAGTCAATCAAAGATGTCTCTTTTTTGGGAAGATAGGCGCTGATCATTTGCTAATTTCTTGAATATGCAAACAATTTCAAAAAGGTCAAACAGTTGTCCAGAGATATGTGCTTGATTAACACCAAATAAAAGGTTACCATGCTCAATTCTTCTGAAAATTTGTTCATTGGTCTAATAAGCATGCGGAATCGAATCGACGAACGACCATCACAACTATTAAATCGCAGCGTCACTTGGTAATATCTAGTATTACTGTACTCCGAAGCCTTCAAATGGAGGGGTAGTAGACATGAATACTGCTGGTGTTCCATTAACTGCCTAATCCAGACAGGCAAGATTAAATTGGTTTCGTAAACATCTAACCTGGACTCAGCTGGAGATGTACTGTTCATGTCAAAGTTCTGTTTACGGAAGAGTACAGAACTGACCTGTATCAGATGATAAATATGTAAAAATCTGGAAGAACAAAGTACATACAATTATGAGTTGAGCATCAAAATCGTGCATTCAGAGATAGGAGTATCATGGTAAAGCTTGAATTTTTAATGCGATATTACACCCAGCTGCACATATTACAGATAATTCTGTGACGACTGCACGGCATCAGGATAAAGTCTTGAACACACTATAAGGCTCTGCGCTTCAGGAGTTGGTCCTGATTTCCTACTTATCGATGACAATGCCCATCCTCATCGAACCAACATCGTTAACGAGTACCTGGAAAGTGAGGACATTTTTCGTATAGAATGGCCGCCGTATTCCCCCCAACCTTAATCTCACTTCAAAAATCTTTGGAGTGCCTTGGGCGTGTTGTCTCTACAAGTTTACCTCCTCTCGCAAATCTAAGACAGTTGGAAACTGCCTAATCGAAAAATAGCTATTGCAAACATCTGCAAGGTTGATTTCATTATTCTATCATACAGAATTTTGATTTAAATGCACATGATAATTTCCATATTTCTTTCAGTTCAGATATATCCTATAAAATATAGTGATTTCAAAGTTCAAAATTCATATTGCTGTTTAGATGTTCAGAAATATTCTTATTTAGTAAGGCTATTTATATTTTGTAAACAATATTTTTACAAAAAATTGTGAAATTTAAAGTTTAATATTACTTTATGAACATTTATTTGCAGAGCCATTAGGTTATATGGATGCACGAGCTTCGGAAAATGTGCAATGCCGTAACCGGGATTCGAAAATCAGACCTTCACATTGCTAACCAACGAGCTATCCATTTACACCACCAAGGCACTTTATGGGGCAAGAAAAAATTTGCCTATTAATATTTTTGTTGATAATACATGTGTTGAGGTAAAGCCCACCAGCGACCAAGAGGTGAAATAGCGGAACACTGGTAGTTCCAACCTTGGTTTGATTCCAGGCGAACGGGTCGGTTGCATGGGCGTTTTAGTGATGTTCTCCATGTGTAACTTGTATATAAGCCAGTTTTCCTTAGAAATTCCTCTACGAAAGCATCTTTTCCCTAGACACACAGCCTTAATGTGCTTTGCCATAACCAACTAAGCCAAACCAACCCATTTGCTGAAGTGTGCTTATAATATGAAAATTTCTTAATATTTTAAGAAACGCAAATACGCATTTTAAAAATATTCCATAGTCTGATGCATATGTAAAGATAACTGAACATACAATATTAAAAGCGGTGGTGTTTGGCATATTCAATATGAATGGAAACATTATGAAAAAATTATATATAAGGGGATTTAAATTTTAAAACAAGAACGTAAAGAGGAGAAAATAGGCTTAAACACTTTTTAAGATAAGTAAACTAAAACGTTTTAGAAGTTTAGTTTAGTTTTAGAAGTATAAATAATGGCAAACTCCAATTTGTAAGAGAAACTAAATTTAAACAAAATTTAAACGATTTTCTTCAAGTTGTAGCATTATTAAATTTGAAATAAATTATTTTAATTAAATTAAAATAATTTATTTTCTGTTTAAATATTTTCATTCAAGTGATGGTTTCTAAATCATGAAGGGGTTTGATTTGTAAATGTTTAATACCCAAGTGAAAGTGTAGAAGCAATTAAAATGTTTTATTTTGCAAATGTGTGTATTTTATTAGATTAATTTGACACTTAACTGGGAAACGATTGCATATAAATAACTTTGGATAAAAGCAGCTGTTCCTGTTTTCTTGGAAGGAACTTAGTAGTGTAAAACGACAGACATAATCAGAAAACTACTTTCAAATGAGGTAATTCGTCAATAAAAAATAAGACGATTTCTATAGTCTAACCACTATCATAAAATACGAGGGAAAACATTTAAACATACTAAAAGTTGTTAATAAACAGAATGCATTTGCGAAAACAGTTTTTTTGATTTAAATTAAGTTGATCATTACACAGAAATTCTGAAACTATGAAGTTACAAATTACGTAGATGGTTTATATACCTATTATGAAAACTGCATTTCAACTTAAACTAGAAGATTCCAGTTCTTGTGTCAAGAAATTTTCACGCAGCATGATTTGATAGAAACTCTTTCCATCAAGAAGTGCCATAATTTATGTGTAGAAGGTCCTCTTGTAATGCCATGAAAATGGTGTTCAGTTTTTAATATCTAAACATCGATTTAAAGCTGATATTCTAAGCTTAGTAAATTTGATTAAAATGTAATCTTCCTTTAAGTAATGCTGACGAAGGCTGTTCATGGGTCATTAATTTCATGGGTCACTAAATTGTTACAAGTGGCTGCACCACAAGCGGAGTTAAATTCCGAATTACCCATTAAGAAATCTCTGCGGAACAATGATTGCTAAACTATTAAATAACCTCCGAGATAACGATCTACAACCACTCTATTGCAAAGTTGTCGCTGTATTATGATGGAATGATTTAACGTAAAAATTCTAAAAATGGATTATAAGCACATAAGTTTATAATCTATAACGTGTATGCCAATTTATAATCCGGCAAAAGTGAGGCTGTCATTTATAAATGCCATTCCGAAAGCGATGAGTGTTTCAGTGTCAAGTTTTGAAATTATCCAAAATTTAAGTCGTTTGTTAATTTAATCAGGTTTTGAATCACAAAAGCATTATTTTAGTTCACTTTTACAACCTGTCAATCGTGCATTCAGTTTCATTGATGAAAAATTGTAACTTTTGAAATAATTAGCAATCTGAAGGTGAAAGATTAGAAGAATACGAAGCATCGAATTCTATAATCTTAGTCCAGATGGTTCTCTCATACGAAGGCATGTGTTAGCTTGCTTGACTTTGCGGCTAAGTTCAGAAATAGGAACGATTTTTCATTACCCAATTAGCAAATAGTTTATAAGGTGATTGTCTTGCTTCAGCTAAGTTTTTAACCTACTGCTCTAAATAAATCCATTGCCATCAGCGTTAATTTGTATAACATATCTCTGTTTCATCACTTATAAATACTCGATCCAAAAACTATTAACAATGAAGAACTGTAGAGGCGTTATATGTTATTTTTGACTGCTGCTTGTTGGATTGAATGCCAGTAATTTCCTAAGCTCAGATACTGTTGCAAGTTCTCATAAGGATTAGCAGTAATTAATGAATTATGATTTCATTTTATATCTCCTATTTTTTGGCATTTTCTTAAATACCATTTTACAATATATGATTACAAAGATTAGCAGGGTATGCAATGCAAAGGGAGGGCTTCAACCTAAAATCTACTTATCAAGTTAATGGAAATTTTAACAATACTTTCGTACTTTTAAAACATTACCACAGTACACGAATTGAGCATTTTCTATAATATTAACAGCACTGCTTACCATTATCAAAATCGTAAAGCATAATGTACTTAATGTACCTATTGTGCTCTTCATTGGTTACCATAATAAAAATAAATACCATAATAAAAATTATTTAAATAATGTGTTTTGCACTGCCCTTTCGCAAAGGATAATCGGTGATAACTGTTGGTTGTGCATTAGCACTGAAGGCGTAATGAGTACGTTTCCTCAAGCACAGAATTAAAGAATCATAAGTCAAAAGATTAACTACGAAATATTCTATTTTAATAAAATAAAATAACTCTGCTTAACTTAAGCATAACAAAAAGTAATAATCTTCACAGACATTAAAATTGAAGTATTCAAAAGAATAACTTACAGAGAATCATCAGTACTAAATATCATCAGGCTTACCTATATTAGGCAATAAGAAAATAAACAGGAATATACTTTGCCATCGTACCTGAAAGAGAAGAAAGTGCTACTGGATTAGACCTTTGGCCAGGTGCAAGTAGCTAGGGTGAAAATCAAATATTCTGCATTGCACACGAGCTTTACTTTCTCTCGCCAATATATACCTTAACGCACGTTCGTTTCGTATGCCTTTCGAGTTTCATTATGCAAAATACCTAAATTTATGCTAACATTGCCCCTGTTTTGCTAATGAAACTCATACCAATTGTAATTGATTCCTGCAAAACTGAAATTTAGCTTTAGGAATTGGTTTAGTCATAATATCAGCAACCATTTCCTCTGTTGAAAGATAAGCAAGTTTTACTATTCCTTTGTTATTCAAGTCGCGTATATGATGAACTTTTGTATCAATATGTTTAGTGCGTGAACTGAATTTTTCAGATTCTACAAGTCTTATAGTAGACTTATTATCTTCAAATATCTTTATCGGTAGAGTTTGGGGTAGATTGAAATCTTCTGTTAATTTTAATAGCCATAATAGTTCTTGCGTAGCTTGCGATAGTGCAACATATTCAGCTTCTGCTGAGGATAAAGAAACACAAGTTTGTTTTCTTGAAAACCATGAAATACAGTTCCTTCCTAATAAAATAACACTTCCTGATGTAGATTTTCTATCTTCAATATCTTGTCCCCAATCAGCATCTGAATAAACTGTAATATTAGGTTCTTCACTCGACGAAATTTGTAAGGATAGGTTCTTTGTCGTATTTAAGTATCTAATGATTCTTTTAACAGCATTCCAGTCCTTTTGACGTGGATTATTACACCTTCTGCTGAGTATGCGAGTTGAAGCCGTGATATCTGGTCTTGTGATAGACGATATATACAAAAGACTTCCAATAGCTTGGCGAAATTTATCATTTGAAGTTAAGAGATTTTCTTCCTTGGTTAGGTTATAATAGTTTCCATTGGTGTGCTGGCGGGTTTCGCTTCTTCAAGTTGAAATTGCTTGACAAGTTGATTTATTTTATTTTTCTGTGATAAGAGATAACTTCCATCTTCCTTTCGATTTATTTCCATGCCTAAGAAATATTTAGGCTTCACCAAGATGCGTTATTTGGTAACGTTTCTTTAAATCATTAATTGTTTTAAGAATTAGTCCTTCTGTAGAACTTATTAGGATGTCATCAACATACACTTAAATTCTTTTATCACGAACCACTTTTGTGAAAAGACACGGATCTGCTTTGCTTTGACTGAACCCCAGATTCTTCAGTGTATTTTCAATTTCTGCATTCCAGCACCTAGCTGCTTGTTTCAGACCATAAATCGACTTCTGTAATTTACAAACTTTACGTCTTTCTTCCGGAACCACGAATCCTTCTGGTTGTTCCATATATATTTCTTCATTTAAGTTGCCGTACAAAAAAGCTGTTTTAACATCTAGTTGATGTACCTTGGCATTATTATACGCTGCCCATGCTAAGAAAACTCTTATCGTAGTGTGTTTCACTACTGGTGAAAAAGTTTCATCATAATCACTGCCGTATTTTTGAGTAAATCCTTTGGCTACTAAGCGTGCTTTGTATTTTATATTTTTACCAGTTTCATCATATTTTGTCTTAAACACCCATTTGCTGCCTACTGCATGTTTTCCTGGTGGTAATTCTGTAAGTTTATAGGTTTCATTTTCTTTTAGAGAATGTATTTCTTCTTGCATAGCCTTGATCCAAGCTTCTTGTTCACGTTTTGGTAAGTTTAGAATTTCTTCAAAGCTTTCTGGATCTTTAAGCAAGATTGATTCTTCGTCTTCTGCTTTATAAGAGAATCTTTCCGGTGGGACCATTTTGGTTGATCTGCTAGAAACCCTTCTTTCTACATTTTCTTCATATTTAACTCTTCGGAACTTTTTGAATCTTCTGTAAAATCATCGCCAAGAGATGTTTCTTCATTATTTTCTTCATCTTGCGAGTTATTGAAGTGAATTAATTCTAATCTTCAGCATTATTTTCTGCAAGTTTGTCAGGTAAAGACGCGTTTTCTGAAAATTTAACAGTTCTACTTACCATTATTTTTCTTCCACCTACATAAATCCTGTATCCCTTACTTCGTAAATCGTATCCTACGAATATTCCTTCTTCAGCTCTGTTGTCGAATTTACGCCGTTTTTGTTTGTTCACATAATAAAATGCTTTACAGCCAAATACTCGTAAGTAACTTAAGTTTGGTTTTCTACCATTCCACACTTCATATGATGTTCTATCTGTGGCTTTAGTTGGTAACCTATTTTGAAGATATGCAGCAGTAGCTGCTGCTTCAGCCCAGAATCCTTTCGGTAATTTAGAGTTTATTAGCATGGCTTTAGTCATTTCTATTAAAGAGAAATTTTTCCTTTCTGCGACGCCGTTCTGTGCTGGACAATAAGGAACCGAAGTTTGGTGAAAAATGCCGAGTTTCTTTAAATAATTTTCAGTACTTTCATTACAGCATTCTGTACCGTTGTCAGATCTGAGAACCTTTATTTTCTTTCTAAATTTATTTGTTGTTGATGCAACATACTGTTTTAAGTTTCTCGAATACTTCATCTTTTGAAGTAATAAAATAAATTTGAGTATAACGCGAATAGTCATCAATGAAAGTTACGAAACATCTTTTCCCTCCTAAGCTGTTGACTTCACTGGATTTAGTGCACACAGATGTGTGTGGGCCAATTGGAGTTTTAGATCTAAAACTAGTTTTGGGATAAGGTGTTTCAGTTAGTTTCGCTTTTACACAAGTAGAACATTCCACACTATGAGTGCATTTGCCAAGTTTAATGCCGTCTGCCAAATCATTTTTCTCAAGTGTTTTTATGGCATCTATATTTCTGTGGCCTAATCTTTGATGCCATTTTAGTATACAGTTCGTATTTGAACATGAAACATTATTAGCTAAGTATGCTTTCTCATCAATTGGGTTTACGATCAATTTATATAAACCTTGTTGAGCGTTGCCGTCGGCTACGAGTATATTGTTACGCTTTATGTAACACTTATTACTATCAAATGTAACAATGCAACCTTTATTGGTAACAGATTGAACAGAAAGTAAATTACTATCTAAACCTGGTACATACAATACATTTTCCAATTTTATTTGTGTAACCTGACCCTTTAAGTTTTGAACTTTAAAATAACCTTCACCAATACCATAAGAATTTAATTTAGCACCATTGGCTACAGTTACTATTTATTTTATTAGTTTATTAGAGTCATTTAACTGAGAGAAAAAATTTTTATCACTCGTCATATGAGTTGAGGCTCCCGAGTCGATAACCCATTCTTGCGTTTGCGTGTTTTCATGTTCATTTTCCACTTTTAGAACTTGATTAAACTGAATCTGTATTTTCAGTTTCAATACTTTTAAAATACTTATTTTCTTTAAGTTTTGTTTTCTACACTTTGCGTATTTGCTATTTGGCATGCATTACTTTTATAATTTGAGAATAATTTCTGGTACTTTTCCGTTTTGCCGGCGCAAGCGATAAAGTCGCCAATAATGGTACAACCGATGCCAAACGGAATATTCTCGCTGGTAACCTTTTACGCCTCATTCAGATAGTTCAGTTTTATGTCTAAGGCCATTTTCGGCAATTAAATCAATTAGGATGCAGTCACAGCGCTTACCCGAAGCCGAAAATATAGAAAAGGTAAAGTCAAGGGTTAAATTCATCAATTCTAATGAGAATGCATCAGCGAAGTAAAGCACTGCAGTTTTACGTAATTTCTGAGTAAGTTATTCGTACGAATTGAAGTATTTCTTGCATTTAAACTTTTATTCCAAATTAAGATTTAAATTGAAATTAATGTAGATAATTACTGAGAGCATTATATTTTTGTAGAGTAGTATACGTGAGATCGCTTGGGGTCACGTGATATGAACCGGCGAAACAGGATGTTGAACCATGAAAGCATAGTAAATTCTTAAATTAATGTCTTTTTATAAATTTATTGTCTTTATTTATTGGCTTTTTATAAAATTTTAAGCGATATTAAAATGTTTATGCCTTCAAAAAAGAATTCTTAGGACTAACATTTTTTAAATATTTTTTGTGTGTATAATGTATGTTGTCGCCAATAAAGTCTGCTTGGCGAGATTTGCGCCGGCGAAACGGAAAAGTACCTAATTTCTTAATTTACTATTATTTACATCTGTTTTCGGGGAAGTTCTAGCGTTGCGTTTTAAATTAAAACAGTCATTTATCGTATGGTTATTTCTCTTACAATAATTACAAAATTGTGTAACAAACTTTGGTTTATTTTCGCTTTTACTTTTTAAAGCAACTGAATCGTACTTTTGAACTTTCTTAGTTTCCACACGTCTACAATACTCATCTATTAGTTTGTTTTTAACATATTCTAGCGACAATTCAGCTTCCGATTTACTTTCTATTGCAGTTATTAAGGAGTTGTATGAATTTGGTAAAGAACATAGTAGTATTGCGATTAAGTTATTTTCTTTAATTTCTTCACCTATACTACGCAGCTTTTCAGCCAATTCTAGTACTCCTTTGATATGTTCCTGCATTTTAGAACTTTCATTATATCTAATAGAATATAATTTTCTAAGAAGAAATAACTTATTTGTTAAATTTACACGTTCATGGACACATTTTAACTTCTGCCAAACTTCTTTTGCAGATTTACTATGTAAAACATGGATAATTTGCGAATCCGAAATGTTTAGACATATTAAAGCTTTAGCTTTACGATCATTCTTTAACCAAGTATCAGTATCAGTTTCCGGTTTTTCTTCGAATACAACATCATCTAAACCTTCTTTTATTAGAAGTTGTTTTATTTTAAATTTCCACACTGAATAATTTTCATCTGTTAATTTTTCTATACAAATTGATTCTTTTAGAATAGACATTATTACTTGTTACAATTATTCTTTTAAACTTTGTAACTAGTATTTTCAACAAACAGTTTTAACACTTTATGCCCCTGGAATCTTACAACATTACAAAATTTCAATTTCTCAGTCTCATAATCACTTGTTGGTTGTGCATTAGCACTGAAGGCGTAATGAGTACGTTTCCTCAAGCACAGAATTAAAGAATCATAAGTCAAAAGATTAACTACGAAATATTTATTTTAATAAAATAACTCTGCTTAACTTAAGCATAACAAAAAGTAATAATCTTCACAGACATTAAAATTGAAGTATTCAAAAGAATAACTTACAGAGAATCATCATCAGTACTAAATATCATCAGGCTTACCTATATTAGGCAATAAGAAAATAAACAGGAATATACTTTGCCATTGTACCTGAAAGAGAAGAAAGTACTACTGGATTAGACCTTTGGCCAGGTGCAAGTAGCTAGGGTGAAAATCAAAAATACTGCATTGCACACGAGCTTTACTTTCTCTCGCCAGTATATAACTTGGCGCACGTTCGTTTCGTATGCCTTTCGAGTTTCATTATGCAAAATACCTAAATTTATGCTAACAATAACAAATACGTCTAGGCTTCCTAAAAAATGTCCTACAGTAACAGAAAAGGCTTGGTTGGCTTTGCATTAAAAATTTATGTGTTTTATAGATTATGTACATTTGAACACGTATCATTATAAGTAACATATCAATGACACTTTATCACCATCCCACTGATACTGGAATAGAATTCAGGAGATTATCATTAAACACCGTAAAGTCTTCCAAAAAATATTATTAATTTCCTATACCACCAAGGATTGGACCTGTGTCCTCCATAGCATGCAACTCAAAGTAATTATCCAAGTTCGGAAAATGCAACAGTAAGATTGTACATTCGCCACCCTCATACTATACAGGAGTGCCTTCAGAAAACCCCCATAAATAACTCCATTTATTGAAACAACCGTGACTTTTCTCATACCTGTCAAACTACGAACTATGAACTGACTTCATGTGTAATGTGTGACAGATACACTAGTACTATGCACTCAACACTATGCACCATGAAACGAACTCATAAACTGTGTGCTGAACTATGAACTGAACTATGAATGAACTTATAAACTGCGCGCCGTGTAACAGAAAACAAAACAAACAATGAACCGCGTACTATAATCCCTTCCCACACACACCCCATCAACAAAGCTCCAAACAGAAACACAAATGGAATATGTATATACTGTAAATAACTTAATGTATTTATCCATGCAACTGCAAAGTACCCGGATAAAATATACCTTATGCCAATTTTTTCTGTAATGCAAATTATGCACCATTAATATGTAACCATTATGAATGGTGCAATATAAATAAATGGCCGAGCATGGCGTTAGTGTGCCCCGTGAGGGCGCACTTCCATAGATGGTTAGTACAGTGAAGCGAAACAAATGCCATAGCATAGCGTTAGTGTGCCCCATGAGGATGCACTTCCATAGATGGTTAGTGCAAAGGCGCAATACCACTTTTGCCCATGGCGATGTTTTGGTGCACCCTGCACTCGTTTCTGTCTGTCTGTCGAAAGAAGTTCTTTGCAATTTTCCAAAGCAGGGTAAGGCACTATGGCATATGGACAAACAGTAAATAAGCTGCAAAGATTAAGCATTTAACCTCATGTTTATGCTGCATAATGAGCATTAAAAGTTCGAACTTCACCAAGCCCTAAAGGTAGTTCTCATAGTAACAAGTTACACCTCTAATTTGAATAACATGTACAAGGTTTCTTTTTTAATTTGAAGTATAAATGGCTGAGTAATGTTCGAGTACTGTAAGTGAATTGCTGATTAAACTCAAGAACAAACATTAAGAATTTGAAATTCATTATTTAAAAATAAGGGATCGAAATGAAAATAAATAAAAGGAATCTTGAGATGAGGAATATTGTTTTCTCTCGTAAGCGTAAGTGAAATATTTGAAATATAAAAAATGACTTTTCGGAAATATCAAAGTACTATCTATCTATCTATTCATCCACCATCCATCGCTAGCAAATCTTGCTTTACTCGATCCAGATCCTCGCTGAATTGCTGTTCTTCTCAAAAGCATGGAAGATTCTCTGATCTGAGCCATGAATAGGGAGTCATCACAGAAGCGCAGTCATCCTTTCTCCGCTTCATTGCTGCCGAATGACTGCGTTATTCACGTCTGAGTGCTATTCAGCGAGAAATTTTTATTTTCTCTTGGGAAGGGGGCTTAGAATGCAATTGAAAAGAGCGATATCTTTTTGCATAATGTCAGAAACGAAGTTCTCAGTTGCGAGTTTGTTATTCAGTGGAGTTAGGAGATTTTATTCATCTGAAAGGACTTTCAGAGTGAATATCTTTGCATTGTTTCCATATTTCTTTCGGAAGAGATTTGGATAGCTTAGTTATTTTTATTAGGTTGTTTATGCATTATTTCTAAGATAATGGCGATGGAATTTCATTATGTTAAATAAAGTCCGATCAGAATAAGCATTGGTAATAATCGTTTTTTTACGTTAGGTGTATATTTAATAGCTCATTTATTTATTCATACTCGTTTGAGAATATTTTGTAGCAGTGACATTTCGGCCGGAATGTTTTATACCTGTAATTCCATTTGTGACATAAAAAGAAAAGATTTAGTGTGATACATACAGTCCTTTTTAGTCCTTTGTTTCAGAAAAACCAATGAAAAATCTTTCGAGTATCACTGAACATAGCCATAAATTTGTACGCCTTCATTAATATCATCAATGTGTTTTAAATATAATAAAGCAATACTGTCTTAAGTAGGAGGCACTTTCTCTAGCACTTTATATATATCCTATTGTTTTATCATTAAATATTGTCATTAAATATCTATTGTTAAAGCCATTTTCAACCCCTGTCAGCTTAAATGGTCCTCATCCGGTTAGGCACGGAGTCGAACTGGACTTAGATGACATAAAGAGGCAACTCATTCCTTGCTACTTCAAGTCTATGCCTTACTTCATCAACCGTATTAGCTACAGAGGGGTGGCAACCCAGTCTCTCAGCAACCCATGACCAGATGTTTTCAGTGGGTTGCAGATCTAGAAACCGTGCAGGTCAGGACAGACACCGTGAAGGCCAGACGAATACCCTGTGTATCAAGGAAAGTCAGAACAAAACTTGCAACATGTGGTCTTGCATTGTTGGAAGATGGCGTTTGGCAGGCCTCCAAGAGAGGGCAAAAGCACTGTACATAAGATGTCAGAAATGTACCGATCTGCATTCAAATTACCGTCGATCCGAACTAGAGATGGGCGTGTCATGTACTCAGTAGCTGCCAAAACCATCACACCACGTGATGGGCCCCTATGCCGCCATAGAATGCGAGCAGGCGATATACGGTCTCCTCGGAGCCTCCAGACACGTATACAGCCAGCAGAATACTGCACACAATACCGGGACTCGTCTAAAAAGATAACATTGTCCCACTCCTGTATCCAGCTTTGTCGCTCGACGCACCAGAATCGCCGTCTCTCTCTATACTGCACTTTCAAGAAGTCGAAGTAGTGGTCGCCGTGCTGACAGTCTCCACTGATGCAAACGTTGACATTCTGTACAAGCGATACTGGGAGTGCCCATTTCCTGACTAATGATCCGTTATCCACTATAATTTTTTTAAGCTGGCAATGTATGAAATATAAGCATTTGTATGTTCTTGGGTTTTTGTATACTGAGTTTAAATGTTGAATTTTGCATTAGTAAATTCATGTTGACAATGTCGTCACTTATCAATCACAACAGTATAATATAATCATTATGTATGATATATCTTCTTTATGTATTGAATTGTAAACTTTATATGTAACTTGCTAAAATTACTTGCTAGGGTATTGAATTGTAATCTTATGCGTCACTTGCTAAAGTTTTGTTCATAAGTACTGTGTTCACACAGATGTAACCATTTTTAATATCTATGTTTTGTAACACTAATCAATGTGCCCTATGAGTGGATCTCGTGTGGCTCTAACATGAGTCAGCTTTAGATAAGGGTGGACGTGGCGCTAAACCAATTAACCATAATGGTAAAGGGGTGGTGCCCACGTCCTCCGTCACTAAACTAAACTATATGATTTCTGACTAATGGCTGACCTCACAATATGTCTGTCCTTTCGGGCGTTAGTCATGGGAGGGAGTTGAGATAATGCATTGCATGCCGTTAGGTATGATCCTCAGCAATCCACTGATCCTATACTTGTATGATTGTGTTTGGATGTCGACCAGTGCAACCGGCGATATCACGGAACCATAATCCACACTCTCGATAGGCAACGATTCAGCCTGTGTCAAATTTCGACACTTGATGGTAAGTATTTCTTTTTATTTGAGGCATGACACGATATTCTGATCAAACTCCGACCTTACAAAGCTTTTTCCGAATGAGAAATCCCCCACACAACTTTTCTTTTATGCAGTGAATTAGATGTCGTTTCTTTCTCCTGAATCGTCTAAATGCACTGAAATACTAATCATTTGCATATCTCAACCACTTCTTCTTTTCATGTGATTTTAACGTTCGTTAGACCATCCCTTTCTGGTGTTGTAGATTTTATGGCCAGCAGTTTAGATACCTATCCGCTTCTTCGAAATGCTTCATGTTTAGCAGAAAATTAAAGTAAAGACCTGATAATCTTATAAGAAACCTTTTAAAATCCTTTAATGTAACAAGTCTATTTCAGTTCCAATTTTTATTAATCTGATTTTATTATTTCCAATTTTTATCCAATTTTTATTAATCTAGAAATGTACCGATCTGCATTCAAATTACCGTCGATCAGAACTAGAGATGTGCGTGTCATGTACTCAATGGTTGCCAAAACCATCACACCAGGTGATGGGCCCCTATGCCGACATAGAATGCAAGCAGGCGTTATACGGTCTCCTCGGAGCCTCGAGACAAGTATAAAGCCAGCAGAATTCTGCACGCAAAACTGGGACTCGTCTGAAAAAATAACATTCACCGATCTATTATCAGACCAGTCACCGATTTGTTATCAGACAACTACGAATTACAAGTTAATAAAACGCTTTGATTTAATTGTTTTGCTAAAATGGCTTGCTCAACAAAGGAAAAGCATTATACATTTCAGACTTCGTCGTCATGCTTACGATTTCTTAAAATTAAAATGTTTCTGCAAGTTACTCTCTGAAAATTTGAACTATTTCTGCGAAAAGGAGATTAGAACATCAGTTTTTATTCCTCAACTTTTACGATTTAAATAAATATTATCATTTTGCTTGATTTTAAGGGATCTGTTTAACTGACAGAATTCTAAATTTTTTATGAGAAAGCAGTTAACGATAGGAAAATCAAGATGTTTTGTTTGAAATGGAAGTCAAATAATTTCAGATTGTGCATGAAGGAGAAATTCATTTGGATGTTTAACAATACAATTATTTAACTTTGTAATGTGAATTAAAGTGTAAATTGGATCAAAACGTATCTTTGGAATTTCATATAGTGATACCTGCATTTGCTTTCAATAAGTATTTAGAAGAAATTCTCAATACACTTATTGCTAATTCCATAAGTGGTTCAATTCAAGAACAAAAATTCATAAAACAATTCCGTAAACCTATTCAAAAAATATGAAAAAAAAAACTCCGAAAGGTTCTCAGAACATCCATCTTCCTTACGAATGTATGGGCTGAAGAAATCTTACTCGTTGGTATTCCCAGTCACCGAGTTAGACCTTTTTTTCCTATTAGAATAATAGCGTTTGACTTACTTGGGTAACATAAACTAGTATCATGTCCTAACAGACCTGGAGCGAACTACCGTTTAATCTGAAAAGAACTTGAAAACATTGAACCTATCCCAAGGTCTTGAAAACGAGAAGATTTGTCTTGAAGAATCTTGAAAACGTTTCAAAACAACCTTTTTATTAAATATTGAGAAATTGAACAAAAAAAAAAATTATAGTGCTTGACAAGCTCAGTCACCACTTGTGGCGATGCAACTTAAAATAACAATAAATTTCGTGGTATAAACTTAATAGTCAAAGATCATACAATTAATTTAACGTGAAGTCGGCTCAAAATTTTCACAGTTTAAATGTCGGCACAAATAAGGCGAAGAAATACAATCTTATCAGAGCTAGTCAAACCTAGTAACGCGTCCTCGAGAGGCAGAAATACATTCTGTATCACAGCCCGGAAACTTCAGCTTAAATATCCTCAAATAAATTTGCATTCTGGTAGGGAAACGGAAAAGAGAAGTGACAATAAAAATCTAAATTATAAAGTTTACAAGGTATTTCTCCCGCCTTCTTAGCATGCCTTCGTAGTATAATAGCCAGCACACTCAGCGCGTATTTGAGAGGTCCGTATTCGAGTGCCGGCGAAGGCATTGCTCATTTTTCACTTCTTCATAAAAGCCTAATGACTCTACATGGTGCCCGAACTAAAAAGGTGGTGGATGATGATTCTCCACCACCAGGATTTGGCGAATGGATCCCCTTATTCCCAGTCGCCCTTTAGAAGGGGGAGTATATAATGTATTTCTCCCGGCCTCTTAGCATGCCTTCGTGATGTAGTAGTCAGCATGCTCGGCGCGTATTCGAGAGGCCCGTAGTTGAAGGTCGTGGCAAGGGCATTGCCCATTTTTTCTTCTCTCCTGCTTCGAAACAACCTAATGTCTCTACAAAGTAACTGATAATATAAAGTAATAGTAACCTTATGGAGTTACAAAGTTTTTATTTAAAACTAGAAAGTTGTTGTGATTCAGGTCTGTACTTTAATTTCTCTTTTCTGTATTCCTCCCGATAATGTAAATGAGATATTTAATATTTAACCTGAGACTTTTGGATTTTAAGACAAAGCACTTACGTTATGTTTAATTCCTGCCAGCTCGGACAGCTGTAATTATTCGGCTTTGCGTTATTTCGCTGCCGACGTAGTGATTTTAACGCTCCGGTTAGAACTGCTGAGCTAGCGTAGAGTAAGATTTAAATTATGTAATCTTTGGTAACTGTTCTACGCTTAATTTTAATCCGACTGTTCCTGTTTAATCATCACCGCGCACTATGGCTGATCTTGTTAGCCCGAGAAAACGCGTTTATGTTCTAGATTCTGTTTACATAAAAAGGTTATTTAACTTTCTCATGACTTGTAGTTACTTCAGACCTAGCCTTCGGTTAATATCTGATCGGGTTATTAGTTCAAGATCATGCAAAACCCCACACTATGTATAAAGGCATGCGACGGAGGACGTGGGCACCCCCCCTCTACCAATACGGTTAATCAGTATAGCGCCACGTCCACCTTTATCTAGATAGCCACTCAGAGGCCTTGCGCACGCCTCGCAAACCCAGCGCCCGATGCATCCTTGAGTACAGTCCAGCAGACCAAAGCGCCCTCCCAGAAAATCACCCCCACAGAACTGCTCAGGCCTCAGTATTTATTGATTCAGTAATCCAGTAATGCGTGTATGTAAGGCCTGTTTATAGATACTTAGGCTTGCTTACGAAATCCTTTGGCATCTGTATTGACGACTTTAAATATGTACCTATCATGATAGTAAAATAAAATCAAGTTTCGATTCCCATAGAAGGTGTTGCTCATTTTTCATCTTTCCGGCTTCCAGAAAAATAAACTAATGTTTCTACAGTGGCGCGAGAGCTAAAAGAGTGGTGGATACAGGATTTGGCGATTGGTCCCCTAGACAATCCCAATCGCCTATTAAAAGAGGGAGTATATAAGGTATTTCTCCTGCCTCCCTAGCATGCCTTTGTGATGCGGTGTTCTGCACGCTGGCCGTGTATTCCAGAGGTACGTGGTTCGATTCCCGGCGAAGGCTTTGCTCATTTTTCAAATCTCTTGCTTCCAAAAAATCCTAATGTCTCTACAGTCTAAATAATGCATTCAAAATTTGCACTGAATCTCATAGAAAATATGTATCATAAATATAACAATCTATTTTTAGATTAGATAATATTCATAAAACTCTGATATCATGAAGCACTCTCTAGGTACAAATAGCAAAAATAAAACGAAATCTTATCTTCAAGACTGTCAATTATTTTACGAATAAACAACAAGTAGAATTACTTTTTGAGTCTAAAATACGTCTCATTCGGAATTTCTGTCGTGTAATCTGAAACGCATTTAGACTTTTTGACATGAGCCTGAAATTCATTACAGATCTAATTAGGTTAGAAATAATTAGAGAAATCGAATGAGCTAGAAAATTGCACTGTATTTTAATTAGCTCATTCATAATTATATTTTAATATTTTACTTTTAATTAAGCTGAAATTAGCAAGACAAAAAGTAAAACATGCTTCATTTCTCCAGGAAACAAAGAAAATAAACGTATGTGCTAATGATACTATGTGAACAACTAATTATTCTCAGGAATTTTTAATTTATTACTTAAAAATATTTTCTTTTTCCTGTATTTGGATGATATCAAGAAAATTATCTCTCTTTGCTTGTGTATGTGTCTCTTTTTCTTTTGTTTTGTTTAGTAGTTGCATGCATTTGTTTTTCCTTTTATAAAGTAAGTGCTGGTAATTTGAAATCGAATATCATTTTTAAATACTCTAATGTAACGAAATCAGTACTTCATATGAAAGTATATAGTACATTGTTTTGGAGCAACTCTTATCAACAATATATATTGTTACGAATTTTGTACACCTATAGATAATTTGAGTGAAATTGTACTCTCCCCGTATAACGTAATACGAAAATGTAAAGAAACGATACTCTGCCAAAAAAATAAGAATACAGGAACAGATCTATTTAACATTGGGTGAATGGCTATGGTAAAAGCATGTGGTTGTGCATCTTCCTTCTTCGTAGCAATCGGCTGCACCAATCGTATGCAAATATTCATATCTTCCCATTCTGTTATATGGCTCTGTGAGCTTAGATTTTTTTATTTTTATATGTACATTTTTTGCTTTAAAGGTGGCTGAATTAAGTGGTTTTTATGTTCCCATTAAGGTTTTTATGCCTTTAGTTAATCTGCATGCAACAATTGTAGAATTATCAACAATTTAAAAATTAAAGTCTTGAGTTAAGCCTAACTAACCGCCATTTCTTTATATTTGAAATACAGTAGAATATTGAATTGAGTTTTTGCACCTCCAATGTCTTTTTGCCAAGTGGGGTAAAAAAACTTTCAGTTTTGTGCGAAAAATCTGCCTTCTTGGCCCCTAACCGAATTGCTTGTTTTTGCGTATAAACTCTAATTTTTATTGTAAAAATTGGTTTTCCTACTGTTTTAACTGTATTTGGTGTCTTATGCTTTTCTGTATTTTACAAATTTTCAGAAAATATTTTGAGTTTTTATGCATTTTTTTTTTTTTTTAATTTTGCTTGCAACGAAGTGAGAACTGAATTCATTGAATGAGAAATATATATCTAACGAAATTAGAGGAAATAAATTTAAATGCAATGCAGCAAAAAAATGTACATAATTTCATGTGGCATCAGCATCAGATTTTTGTTTTAAAGGAAGACGTGTCTTAATTAAGGAATTTATAATGAAATCAAACTAGCTGCAAACTGAAATAACTAGTGCGTTATTTTAATGCTTTTATTTTAAACTAGAACGTTATTTTAACATCGGGGTTCATTTTACATAGATTTTTTTTCACCATTTGTTTTCCTAAAAGTAATCAAATAAAACTTTTAGTAATTTTATACTGGCATCTAAAGTACAGTTAAAGACCAACGTACTTACTTCATGCTTTTTGTCTGCAATAATTTACATAGTTTAGCTTAGATGGCGCCCAATATCCTTGATCAAACTCTGTAAAGTGTATACGGAGTAAGGATGAATTAAACAGTACTTGATTTTTCAATGGGTATCAAAATATTTTGCATCACTTAATAGCTTCAATATTCTTGTTACGATAGATTTTATTAATTTTTCTTCGCGCAATCTAAACAGACATGCTTACATGTTCACCATTCATTAAGTTTGCGTTATACATCAGTTATCTTTAAATTTTAAAAAATAGCTTATTTGTTTACTATTCTTGAACTTTTAAGTCAAGATAACTCAAAGCAAGCACAAGTAATTACCTAAAAGCTCTCTAGTCGGCAAAAAAATTATCTGATTACTTTCTGGAAAAATGCTTTTTTCTCTTTTATTTTTAGTGTGTTTTACTACTTTTTCGAACTGCAATTATCACGCCACTTTGTAACCTAATACACCAAAACATAAAATTAATCTCCGGAGAAAGCGTTCGAAAAAATGCAAGATAATTTCCTGATCTTCGCTATCTCTTTTAAGAAGCAACGGTTCGCAATTATCTTTTTAAGAAAATCACAGAAAGAAAGCAGTCTAGGCTCAGTTTAATTTAACTCAAAGTAGTGCACATTACATCCGAATTCTTTTGGAAAGAATCCAAGTTAAGGACTGCGATTACAAAGGCAGTGGCAGGAGATAAACACATCGGAATTATGCAGTTAATGGATAGGTAGGGTGTATGTAATGTTATTTCCTTGCTTGTAATAGCTAGCTGAGTGTTATCGTAGCTTTTTACTTAGATATTAATGTTTTATAGCACCTAAACGGAGGTGATTGTAGCAGCTGCAGTTGATAGTGAGATAAAACAAAGAAATTTTAGATAAAAATAAAATGCCCTTTAATATATAACCGATCACTTACTTAGTTTTCTTTTGAAGTATATGGACTCTCAAACGTATTCAGGAATATTAAAAATATATATGCTTTTATGTTTGCAGTTAAGTTGGGAGTATGATTTAGCAAATTATAGTTCTTTAGGTACAACTGAGTCTGTTGATTATTGAATTATTACACAGCTATGCAATAATTATCTGTAACACTATTACTGACTACTAATTCAAGAATTATGATTGTTTTTAACAGAATAATAATATTTAATAGTTTAGAATTTTAATACTATTACTGATTACTAATTCAAGAATTAATGCTGCAGCTTTGTTTCAAAAACCTTGCAGGCTTTCGAATAACAAATATTGAATGAATTACTGACAGGAGTTTAAAGACACAATCGGATTTCAATGAAATTGGTTATCAATTAGCAGAAGATCTAGACCTTGTTCGTGAAAAGAATGTAATGGCTGTGTAAGGACGTTCGTTATTCGAACCAATTATTTTTAGTTTGGCTTTCCTTTCACTCCTGATTTCAGTTTCCTGCCGTTACGTAAATTTGTAATGACGTAGATGTTAATCTAAACGCGTTTCAGAAGCAGTATTTAAGCTGCGTTTCGATAGTTTAAAAAGAGTAGTAGCGGATTTAGTTCTGAATTTACTATATTGTGTGTTTGAAATTAGCTGTCTAGTCGGTGTTAGACACCTTTCACTTTATTCTGATATTTCTAGGCTCAGTGTTTCTGTGTGCAACCGAACCAGTCGTCAAATATCTTAATTTATTTTTCATTTGTTACGTTCTTATTTTCTGTTAAATTTACGTTAGCCACAAGTGGTGGTAATTTGTGAGCACCAAGTGCGTGCATCTGTTTTAATTTAGTTTAAATAAAAAGGTTATTTTAAACCTTCCTCTGCAGTATTTATTCTCAAAAGACGTAGCGAGTATTCAGCACTTCGTCTTCTACGTACAATCCAAGTTGTATGCTGAGCAAGGAGATTGTATAACTGTACCTATATGTCCTCTTGAATACGGACATTTGTGTATATCTTGAACTTGGCGAGAAAATTGATAACAATGAGATGGCCACTGCCTCGATCAGAGCCATCGCATTGAAACTATTGAGAGAAGATATCTCAGTAACCTCTGAACCCATGTTTACACCAATGGATCCATGGCTCAGCGAGGTACTGGAGTTAGTGCAGGAATCTGTTGTAACCATTTTGCATTCTATAAAGCAGTGGGAAGAGATACTACCAATTTTGATGGTGAAGTTGAGGCTATATTTATTGTTCTGAATCAGTTAAACGCTCGAGTAATTTCCTTCGGGCTGTTATTTTGCCGCTTTGAAGGTTATCTCCAACAATAAATTGTATACTTCCGGACGAATTTACCAAGGTAGGAAGATTTTCAACACTCTGGCTGACTCAACTGTCTTGCAATGGATTGCTGCTCATTGTGTCATCGAGGGAAATGAAAGAGCTAATTTCCTGGCAAAGAAGGAACGACTATTCTGCAAAACACTAATAACCATATAACTTTTAATTCTAAAAAACTCCTAATTAAATTAGAATTGAAGAGGTGGTTTGCCTCCTATCTATCAGGTGAAGCTAAGGCCTGGGAGTGTCTAACTAGTTTAAAACCAGTTATTCCAGATTTTTCTTCGTCCTGTAGCCATGGCCTTATTTCATCTTTTGACTGCACTTATCAGGTGAAGCTAACAGAAAGGCCTGGGAGTGTTTCACTAGTTTAAAACCAGTTATTCCAGATTTTTCTTCATCCTGTAGCCGTGACCTTATTTCATCTTTTGAATGGGCGCGATTGTCGGAATGCCCATCTTTTTAAAATTCGACTTATGGATTCTTCAGTCTGTTTGGATCATGGATCAAGAACAAATGCACTGCACTATTATCTTTTAGTTCTAATTTTCTTAAGTACTGGGAAGCAAGACCAAGACTAATGGCTTAGTGGCCAATTGTATGGTATTTGCATAAATAAATAAATTCAAGAATTATCATTGCTTTTCGGTATTCTTAATACTATTACTGATTACTAATTCAAGAATTATCATTGATTGTTGGTACCCTTAAGATTAAAAATCTCCGCAGACTACGTTTTTCTCTATCACCTAGAAATTGTTCTCTAACCCTCCTATATTTCAAGCTTCAATAAAAGCTACTATTCTAATACTATCTTAATAGATTCTAGCTTTAAAAATTCTAAAATGTTAATTATTAATTGGGAGCTCATTGATCTTAAATCTAACAGCTGATCTAAATAGTTATGTTTAATGGTTAGAGAATTATCGCTTAAATTACTTCTTAACTATTAAGATACAAGATCAGACGCAAAACTAATATAAAACTTTGTTAGTTAAGATTTGGCATAATACAACTAAAAACAGTAACATTAAATTATGTGAGTTCTTGTAGACAGTCAACAACACAGTCTTACTAGGAAGCTAAAGTTACAAAGTTATCAACAACAAAACCTAATCAGAGTAGTACTTTACGGAAACTAGTTAATTTTAATTAATTTTAATTTAATTAATTTTAATTAAACACTTAACGGAACGTAGCCGATTTTCATCATTTCCTAATTTGTTCTCTGCAAGCGGTTTCCTTCGGTAAAATGACAGAGCTTCGGAGTGGAGTTTCGGTTAAAGTTAAATCGAAGTTTCAAACTATTCTGCATGTCTTAAAATAGTCTAAGAAGGTAACATGATCAGAAAAGATGCATAGAAGAGTAATTAACATAAAGTTAATTACTAGTAAAATCTAAATCCCAAATCAAACGCAAAAATCTTGGATTTATTAACGCAAACAAAAGTAAAGAACGAAGATGATATGTGGTCGCAGTTTGTACAATGTTGCAAATAATAATTAATATTTATTATTACAATTTGTTTTTGATTCAAACGATGGAACGCATATAGGTCAACTTAAGATTCTGTAGTTGAAGAGTGTTATATTTGGAGTTAGAAACATTCTTTATTAACAATTCTTTTAATGAATATATTTTCTAAGTTTGCTGTTACTAGAGAAGTCATTATTAACTAGTCATATTGTTTCAAGTAGTTTGAGTTACACTGTAGGATTCCTCACTGTGTAATTCTAAGTTACAGTTGGAAGGGAAAAATCTTAAGAACTGATAAGCGAATAATTGCTTGAGTTCGTGTGACAGGAAACAACAAGATAAAAGGGTAAATAACCCTTTATTATTCCAACTAAATTTAACAAAACGCTGTCTTTTAGTGTACAATAAAGCCGACACTTCGACTTAAGAGACTAAGAATTAAACTAAACTAATCTTAACTAAAGAGATATAGCCGAAGCTATCAAGATTCTAACAGATTTGGTCCCTTAACGTTAATAGACTGCGAATGCGAAGCTTTCAAGGGCCTAAAGTACGGCCCAAAGCAATAATTGCTTATGAGAGAGTAGTCTAAAAAAAAGGCGGACGCGTGCTATCCAGAATATCTGGTATCTCACTCCTTAAGACCGAAGAACTTCACGGTTAAATACTGTTCTTCCTCATTATGTATTCAGACGTGATTCTAAAACTACGTTCTGGCCGGAAGTGGTAAGTTGAAGTTAAGAATCGATAAGAAAGGAACTTTAACTCAAAATTTAACTGCTAATAAAATTAACATAATCTTTACAACACTTTACTGTGTAATTTACTGTTGCGAAATACTTTATGCTCCTTGAACTAGCAACTTACTTTCGCATATTCATTTTCAACTTAAGTTTTTCATTCGAAAACTGAAAGCAATTACACAGCATTTAAATTATGACAAAAATAAAACTTCTTATTTAGTTACTTGTTATGTTACAGAAAAAAAATGTAAAATACTTTATGTTAAATGCTATGTCCTAGTAATGTTAGTAATGTATTAATACCCTCGGACTTTCTGATTATTTTGCGCTAAAAAAAAGTTAAAGTTTTGTTTAAATTGTATAAATTTAAGATTGATGAATATTACCTCTAAAAAAAACGAAATGAAAACGGCACTAAAATTGCCGGAAATTCGTCTATGACTCTCTGTAAAAAAATAATGCGAGTCTATGCTTTATTCCATTAAAATCTGCTAAAAAATGTGAACCGCTTGAGCAATTAAAAAGATTTTATTAAAGTAGAAAGAAGAAGGAGAAATATGAACAGTACCGAAAAAAATTAATCTGGAAGATCTAGAAGAAGGGAAGTGCAGCTTATTTAATTAAAATCCTCAAAAATCTGTGACGCTTCTAACTCAATCGTGAATGACAAAGCTTCAAATGCTATGTGTCACAATGAATTTATGGAAATTTCAGAAAAAATTATGGTAGATGCAGAAATGAAAATGCTAGTCCAATAATAAAAGCAGTTATTGATTAAAAGTCAGATACATTGCATAATTTTATATAGATTAAAAAATAACCAAAATGATAATTAACATTTTATATAATTAATTAATTATATTAAATTAGTATGATAACTGATAATGCTGCCTGAAAATTTCTTTTTAGATTATCTTAAGTTTAACATTACGTAGTATATTGTTTTCGCAGTGCCAGTTCTTTTATACATAAGTTTGAATTTTCATAAACCTGATAAGTTGCAAAGGTAATAAATTCATGGCTGAAATAATTTCTGTTTGATTGCGAAAGTAGCATCTATTCAGAGCACAGAATTAATGTGCTTACGTTAATATGTCACTCATTAAAATCACAATTCTGTATTTTTCAGTTTACAGAAAACATTCGAGGCTCATTCATTTGGAAAGAGTTCACGAAACCACAACTGTCTTGAATTAAAACTAAATACGTTCATTGTTTACTTTAGAAATCCCCTTAGATATGCAAACGATCTCTATATCATCAATGCATTAGCGAATATCAAGTTAGAATGCTTACTTTCGCTAGTCACAAAATGAAAGGAAACGTTTTGAATATTATCTTTAAATAGAAAATACTGGAAAATATTCTAGATAACAGCACTCTGAAAAAATTAAGTGTGAACAAAGAAATGTCTTGGGTTAAATTCCAGGCTGGTGATATCCTAATTTCTCAGATAGTTTCAAACATCATTATTAGGGGGAAATCATCTATTGAAGGTATAACTGAAGTTCTCTACTTTCAAAACATGATAGTAAGATGAATATTTTACAAATACACTGTAAACTTTAAAAAAATCAGCTTACCCTAGTTCAGTGGCCTACATGAGCAGCTGAGTTTTAAGGATTTCAAATTCAAATCAGCCGAAGAGTTAAAAAAATGCAATTTCAGATCTGTTGAAAGAAGAAAAATAAGTTTTATTTACAGCATTGATTGCAAGTTTAAATCAAAAATTGAAAATAAAACTTTCATATACTTAATAATTTTAAGCACCTTTCAAATTATTGATAATTTTTGAGCCATGGCACAGACTGAATCAGATGCAAACTTTTTAAACTTGTTTCAATGAATTATTTGTATCATAATGTAAAGCAAAAAACCGTAAAAAGGCATAAAATCATGAAATGGAAGAGGAGGGTCCTTAGAAACTTTATTATGCAAATTTAAATTTAAATTATGCTTACAAGATGTTTCATCTGCAGAAATTGCAAAATGCGTCGCAATAAATTATGAATGTATGAGCCACTATTACCCAAACACTGCGTGAAACGTTCATGAGAGTCACGGAGAATATTAAAACCTGTATCCATCCACCCATATTTCGTAGCCGTCCACCATACAGGGGAAAACTGCGAAAATACGCTAGGAATCGAAGTCAGGTTGAATTATCAGTGCTTGGTTGTCTTATATATTCGGCCATTAATGGAAGATTTATAAAAATGAAAAGAAGCGTGGATTTGTGTGAACACGGCAGATGCACCTTTAATGGCCTACCAAGAGCGAATCTTAATAAAAAAATTTCTATTCCGCAGTTATCAAGGTACATTACAGAACACTTACTTTTACAATATTTTACTATAAACTGGGATTTACCAATAATGATCATTACGTTACATCATTATATAATGATCTGTATTAACGAAACAATACCATTCTTAATGCTAAATTTCGTGAAAGAAATGCAATTTATTTTAAAAGATTCCGTATTAAGTTAAAACATCTTGTTCTTAAATTTCGTGAAATGATTGATCTACTTTTTCCATTGGAAAAAGATATTCCTCCCCCACATTAATATATAAATGATATGATAATAACATATTTACATTTCCTTTTAAAATTCCATTATTAGTCCAAAGGGGCTTTGTCTCTGAAGGACTATTGTTTTCGTTTTGAGATTTTGCGTTGGTTCACTAAAAATGTAAAGTTTCACTTTTCAAATTTTTGCCATCAAATGTTAGAGTCCTGCATTATATTTGAAGAAATTAAGTAATGAAAAATCTGCATAAATGTATGTATATTTATCGCATTGGGATAAAACAACGGTACATAGAGCCATTGAATTTTGAATGACGTAGTCCTCCTACGAATATGAGCATGTGGAAGACAAAATTTGAAATTTGGAATTTGTTTTATTATCGATTTCATATTTTATAAAACTGTAAGGAATTTTTCTGTAAAAAATTCAAGGATTTCAAAACGAGCAATGGCAACTTTGTACAGAAAAAAAAAATTATCTCCAGCGCATGATAGTGAGTATCGGAAATTCTAAATGATATGCTCAATTTAATATTATTTTGCGATATTGCTATTGAACTCAGATTTATGGTTTAAATGCGAAGAACATGATATTTAATCAATAAAGGTAACACAAAAAATGTTAAAAAAAACATCCCTTTAGACGTAATTTAAAAGCTGAAAGCTTTCAGAATTTTGTTTTAAAAGTTTTTTGTTGTTTTATGTAAATATATCAAAAAATTTATGGTATAATATTTTTCACTGTAAAATGAAAAATGCAATTAATTTGATTACTGCTATTTAAAGTTAAAATAAATCCAGTTAATAATGTATGTGGCACACTACCATATATTAAGCTTTAATAAAGACTGGATGTCCCCATCCATCATCAAGTGAACTGAACTGAACGGATATATGGGGACCAGAAACAGCGTATTTATGAGAATCCACAACATGTGCTGTCAAAAAGTGTTTTTTAACATAACGTTGGTTGTTGGATGATCTGTATATATTTCTGCTTTCAGTTACTTCGAATAGCAAATAATAATACGATTTTCAGGTCTGAAGACCTCTATGGGTATTTATGATGAAAATTATGATATTGATCCATTTTGTACAAACGTTGAGAGTAAGAAAGACGCAACATGAAATCCTACTCTTTTTCTGCCCGGATGTCACAAAATCTAATGCATGCCTTTAATTTGGTTTAAGAAAAATGTTACGTTATTCCATTTCAAAGTGCAGAAGCTCAAAAACTAGACTATATATTTAGGAATGTAACGTGAATTCCTTTCGATGAATATAATTTGAATTAAAAAAATTTCAGATTAGAATTCCGATAATAATCCCATCATTTTATGCTTTTTTATTATTTGAAATCTCTTTATTAAAATAACTGAAGCACCACTGCTTTATGTTTACTCAAGTTTGTATCGCCATCTCTATAAAACAAAATCTTTATTAAAAATGGGCCATTTTTACTTCCTTGTACGAAGTAAAAAGGAAGTATTTTTAAGAAATCTTCATAAGCTGAATAAAAAAAAGAGAAAATATTTATTTTAACATATCATTATGAAAATTATTACCTAATTGCAAGGCATGGTAATAATGAAATAGCTTTAATGCATGCTGAAGAAGAATGAACTCGTAATTGTGTAAATTCTTCAGATAAATGAACATCACTAACTCCTAAGGCAATAAGTTCAAAAGCACGAATTTTAGATTATAATAATTACATAAATTTAAATAGAAAACTGAAAATTAATTAATAAAAGACTATAATACTTTAAAACGCTTTAGAAATCTCATAATTTTATAATGATTGTTCTTTACTTCTCCATAATTTTTAATACATTTTGGCACCGGAACCTAAATGCTTATAGCTTATAAAGATTATGAATCAAATAAACTGACGAATAATTTCCGTTGATATTAACAAAGAAAATAATTTTATAAGCAACAGTAATCACTAAGACATTTATTTAAATCACCAAACTTAATTATCTATCTGTCACTTCAGCCTGCATTTTATGAGAGTTTTTATGACCATGCGCAGAGAAGCTCGGCAGCCCATTAGGCATGAAAAGTGCAATTAAGAAACAGAAAAGTAAAAGAAGTTTCTTGAAAATGGAACACAATTTTCTGAAAAAACAGAAAAGTAAGTTTCTGTAAAAGGGGAAATAGCTTTGCTTCATTTAAAAGAGAATAATTAATTTGCTGTATGTCTTCTTAAATCTAGTTATATTTTATGTAGATATTCCCAAATCTACCTTTTTCTGTCTATAAAATCACGATTATTGTAAATTAGTGAGAATATGACATGATTAGCGTTCTCCAATTAATTAAATTCTGTACTTTCTGTCAGAGATATAACCTAAATTAATCTCATTATAATTAAAAAACCACAGAATTATTTTCTAAACATGCAAAGACATTTTCAGAAATTTTGCATATATATGCCATTTTGTGCAGACAGAAATTCCAAGATAAAAGCATTTTGTTGGAATATAAGGACGTTAAAGATGAGCAACTATGTCAATGTCTGCATCAGCAAACCAAGGAACGAAACTTTCGAAGTGAAAATTCAGAAAGAATTAGAAATCAACATAATTCTAACAAAGAGTATGAAAATGAAAGTTTAAACTAGATGATTTTAAGAACAGACAGTTATAAACAGCTTAATACTAACTAATTTAGCTAAGAATTCAAAATGAACATAATTATATCAAAGAGTATAGACATAAGATTTTAAATCAGATGATTTTAAGAACAGACATTTATAACTTGGTAAGACATACTACTAATGCAAACTGAAATTATCACATGTTATATTACAGGTAATTCTCCCAGTATACCTCCGTTTGTTACCCGTTTCCTTTTTTTTAATCTTTATTATATATGCATTGAGGTCAAGTTGTAACATATAAGTGTTTTAACAGCATCTTTGAAAAATTCTTAACATATTCCTGCTGCTGCCCAGACATATCTCAAATCTAGTTAGGCTAGATTTAGAATATGTATATCTAATTCAGACTTTGGCAACCACTTTTAATCGTTTTGCAAATTGACCAGCGAATTCTCGAAGAACATTGGAAATTTTTAACAGAAACAAAAAGAAAAAAAACTGTGGATTGAAAAATGTTCTTTGTTTCTTAGGAATTTTCAAGTCGCAACAACGACTTTTAAAGGTATTTTGAGACACCCTAAAAGGTATTTCTCCCACCTTATTAGCATGCTTTCGTGGTGTAGTGGTCAGTACACTCGGTGCGTATTCGAGAGGTCCGTGTTTCGATTTCTGGAGAGGGCATTGCTCATTTTTCACGTCTCCTGCTTCGAAATAATCTAATGTATCTACAGTGGCGCCGAACTAAAATGATGGATGATAATTCTCCACCACCAGGATTTGAAGATAGGGGCCCCTGAACCCCAGTCGCCCTTTAAAAAGGGGAGTATATACGATACTTCTCCCGTCTTCTTAGCTTCGTCGTATAATGGTCAGCACGCTCGGCACGTATTCGAGAGGTCCGAGGTTCGAGTTCCGGCGAAGGCATTGCTCATTTTCCTTTACTCCTGCTAACCTAAAGTCTCTACAACTCTTCGACACAGAATTAACTCTCAGGAACTTTTAGAATCATCATTTTAATGTGTCCAGTTGCTTAAATCTCATTAACAAAGCTTAACAACAACTGATTTACGAGACCATGAAAATATGTCTTGGAGGAAATTAAGGCCAGATTGCGCTGCAGGTAGAAAATTCGATGGCTGTGATAGTGAAGATCATTCTTTCATCTACGATATTTTATATCTAAATAAAGCCACTAGCATAAACGTTAACATTGAAAATGTGAAGGAAATATTAGAGGATTGTAAAATTGAGCTCAACAAGAAAGAGTTGGAGAAACTTCAGAAAAGCAACAAAAGGTGATTTTGGAAGAACTGTCGCCACAGGAAGAAAGGGAAATGTTCTTTGTTCGGATAATTTGTGCGAAATGGAGTATGGTGCAAAGTTTTATAATCCATAGCATCCTAATAACACAGTACGAACTTCAAAGTAAGGCATTTTCAATGCAAATGCTATATCTTCCAAAAGCATTTTAAAAACGGAGACAACAATAAATGATGCTGGGCAAATTTGAATGATACGGAGGTCCATTAAGTCTTAGGCACAGTCAGGTAGGAGTAGGAAACAAAGAAAAACATAAAAGAAATTACCACAGAAAAAGACAGATGATTTATGTTTATACGGAAGGAGGCTCCGTCCTAAGGACAGTGTCGCTTACTTTTTCCATTTTTTACTTATTTCCTACACTCTCTTTCATACAGGTACAGCAAAATTTAAAATCTTCATCAGTTTTGTGTGTTTAATATTGTTTTTACATTTTTTTTTTGTTTCGTCTTGAAAATTTTCTTTTCTTATTTTCTTATGATCGTTTGCACAAATCGCTGTTGTAAAGTTTAAATAAGGAGTTATCCATAACTGGAGTTAAATAATCCACTTTACACATTCCTAAGAATACAATTATTTCCTAAGGTAAAAATAGTTTCAGCTTACGAAATTTTGAGTGAAAAATGGCCTTCGAAAACGAATTCCATCCGCGAATCGGGGTTTCAATGCACTGATAAATTATTATATAAACTCGTGTGCAAAATTAAGAGAATTTTTACATTATGTGGAATTTCCGAAAAACTAATGGCCAGATTTTAACGCAATTTGGGATGACGTTTATAGTACATTTATAGCAGATAAAGGCATAAGCCATTCAAAATTCATTTTGCATTTCATTATGTACGCACTATTATCAGTAAATCTCATAGTGCCAGTGACGTCAAAAATCCAGGTTGTGATGTCGTGCTGAAAATGAGTCTAATATTGAGTATGGTCATATATCATAGCCAGACAGGTCGAACAGAGTTACCTTTCTTGCTGTGACGGGAGACAGTTGAAAAGTCCCTGTGGCGCAGTTAATTCCACTCCTGCATCAAGGCAGTATCAACTTCGAGATGATTTTGGAAGGGTTAGTGATATGAAATTGCCCTCTCAAGTCCGTCCGAAAGATTATAAGGTCAGAAGACCTGACTAGTCCATCCATGCTGTGAATATCCTCACTTTTCAGGTAATCGTCAACTACCTGTGCCCTATGTGGAAGGGAGTTTTCGTCCATTAACAGAACCCCAGGACCAACTGCGCTTCTGAAAAGTAGAATACTGAGCTCTCAAATCTCCACTCTGTAACTTGTAGCAGTCCGGGAGCCATTGTCAAATGCAAATAGTGGTATGATAATAACCAACATAATGCCTGCCCAAACTATTACACCACTACTGCAATGATCCTTTCCGTGATGAGGGAGTGATTGCGTCGTGTTTCAGCCTCTCTCCAGATGCAAGTATGCCGAATCAGTATCCATACTGAATCTTGACTCATCTATAACAAACACGGGGCTGCACTGGAGACTGGCCCAAGGCGCATGTGGTCTGAACCATGTTAAACGCGCTGTTTTTCGTGCTGCAAATAGCGAGACCCAAACAGTGGGCCTTATGACATACAGCCCTATGTCATGTGAGAGCTGTGAAGTTGTAGCAGTCCTGTGTCGCTGCGCTTAGAGTGACAAATAACGATCCTCAATCATCTTTGTGGATCTTGTTCGATCTTGTTCTGGTCTCCTTGATATGGATCCAGTCTTAAAATGGTTTCCACAGACCTAATTGGCGTTACACTGAGCTCCGTAGCTACCTGCGCTTGTAATTGACCTCCCTCCAGAGTACGAAGAATTCTTCATCTCATTCCGTTATCCATACCTATGTGGGTATATGACTTAACACCTTATCAAATTTAACCCAACTCTTGCGAGAAACATATAAAATGCTGTGAAGGAGTACGAGCACACAAATTGCCGGAAACCCATTGCGAGCTTGTATCCCCTCCGCAATTACATATCTGCAGACACGCACGTATGCTCTTACGCATTTGCCTCTGAATATTTGCATAATCAGTACCTTTGCTTCAATACATTTCGTTAACATACATAGATACAATTTGCAAATTCTGTTAATTTTGCACTCAGCTGTATTTTAAGCTTTAGTTAGCTAATGCGACTAAAGCTAGAAACTCTTAGTTGTTTTGATTTTACTTAGGGCTTTGGGCATAAGAGATAATGAAACATCCCGAGCTCGATTCTCCGTAATTTTAGTCTTTTATAGAAGGAGATAACCTTAAATAATATATATGACTATGGTCGAAGTTCCGTATCGTTATTTAATTACATTAAGTATAGCAAAATATGATAGCATTTAATTTAGAGCCTGTTCTTCATTCAGAAGTCAATAAAGAAAATGATCAAATTGTGTAGGCAAAAAATTCGAACTAGGAATAGGTAAAAAAAATACCATCGTAATTTACGTCTCATGGAGTTATCATTACTATAATGCTTAATGAACAAGGTAGACAAAACTTCAGGAAAGAACACTAGAATGCCAAAAATATGACAGCAATAAAACAAAAATATTGAATAAATTAAACATGAACTAAAAAGTGAAATGAGAGCATTACAAGATGTTAGAAAACTAATTAACATACCACTGTAGGCTTTCTAGTGATGTCTAAATTGTTCATTATGTATTACTTAATTATTTTAATGTGGCGTTTAAGTAAAAAGAAAATAAGAGTTTTTGCTTTTCTCAGATGAAAGTTTCTTTTGTTTATTTTTATTTACACGATTTAGCTATTTGGGTCATTTTGCTTAAGAGATACGGGAATCATAAAGCTATAATACTATAAATTACTATACTATAAATATTTATATATACTATAAAATTTTGTTAAACTTTTCTATTATACATCTTGTTAACAGCAGCTTAATGCACAATGAAGAGGATATTAATTAAAGGTTTAGTTTCACTTATTTAATTTGTTTTAATATGTGTCGATATTATAAATTTTGATTAATTCTTAACGTAGTTTCTTAGACATAGTTACACTGGAATTTTCCGTTTCCTAAATGTTGTTGTGCTATTTCATTCATGTATCACTCATACATGCTTGCATATGTATCCAACTGATACTGCTTGCATATACATAACTCATACTGCTTGCATATACAGCTCTTTCCAAACCTCTAATTATATATAAACTTAATATAAAGAATTAAAACGGAAAATTGAACTGTTAGCTCAAATGGTGTGTTGGGTGTATTTAATTATTGCAAAGCACACTAAGGCTATCTGCTTAAGGGGAGGGATGCCTTCGTGGAGGACTTTCTAAGGGAAACTGTCTCGTATACACGTTACACTTGGGAAAAACCACGAAAACGCCCATGCAGCCAGCCCGATAGCGGGATTCGAACCTCAGACCGAACTACCAGTGTTCAGCGACTTTACCGCTCGACCGCTGGTGGGCCCTATTAGCTCAAACGATTTATGGTTTCAAACAGAAATATAACCAACAATTTTGAGGTGTTTCAGTGAGAAAAAGAGGATCAACTATTTATAATTAAAATTACAATCAAGTGTTCAGTTTCTTAATCGAGTTCCATCTTGTAATGCTAAAAGGTACTTGTATTTCCTACACTTACTTTCGCACTACTACAGCAATACTTAAACAACAAATTTTGTATACTTATATTTTGTATATATGTCCCGACTTTGATAAAAAAAGAAATATCTTTTAATGAAATAACATTGTCCTCTACAAGGGACAACTTAAAATAGGGGATAAATGTGTAGTTCTTGATTCCTTCCTACGGACTGAATAAAGACTCGATAACATATATGTTCTGGAAATCATTTGCAAAGTCTTTATACAGAGAATTTACAAATGTTTTCAATGTGGTCTTTTTCAGTGAGTCTCAATAAATTTGACGTTTAGTATTAAGAATGTTTACTAACGTGTTTCAATGTTTTACTTAATAAATTAAGTGTTACAAAATAATTTTTTCACGGAAAGGGTTTCAATGAAATTTCTCCCTTGATTTATGAAGACAGTTACCTCTTACAAAATCAACAAGGATTGGATTGAAATGACGAAAAGCAACAAATCAAATGGATTATTCGTAATGAAGGAATTCGGTATTTTACATCCAATCCACAACATAAACAATTACTATTTGCATGAATGAGATATAATTTGATGTGATTAAACTAAACTTAATTAGAGAGTAATTAATATTAATATATTTTTATTTAATCTTTATATATTTCTTTATATATTTTTTATTAAATAATACACATATTGCACTCTTCTACATCTATGTCTTTTCTAAAATGTTTTGCTAACTGTAATGTACTTTTTACTATTTTGATATTTCTCTATTTTACTTCCAAAAACGAAATGCAGAAACAAATGATAAGGGTTTTAAAAATTTTATATTCTTAAGTGAAATTTTAACTAACTTCATTTTTCGTTAGAACTAAATTAATGAGACACAATCCACACAATCTTAAAATATGCTACAGGATGTTAAAACTTTTTCAGCTACTACCAGTTAAAGTTGCAGCAATGCCCCAAATCTTGATAACATCATTTTTTTAACTACCATAACTTAAAAATTTTTCACTTACTAGACCATCTGTATCATGGGAGAAAAGAAGCAATTTCTGAGTAACAAAGGCAGAAAAAGATGAAAAACATCACAAAAATCTCTCCTCGAATCAGTAACACTTACTTAACGCTTCAGCATAAAATATAGAAAAGAAAAATGTGCTAAGTGTTCAGTTTTCTCCTTTCTCTTTGTTAAGAGCTCCTGTAAGAGGGCTTCCCAAGGAAGCTGATTCAGCAAATAAAAGGAGTCGGATTTCGAATCGGCAGACGCGGATGTTTCACTTTCGCGTTTCTAGAAAGCTTTTGGCGAATTTTATCTGAATTTTGAGATAGGAATGTCTAAATTTTATTGACATAAGTACATATTATTTCACTCGTATTTATTTATATATTTCTTTAAGAGCAACTTGTATACTTTTAGACGCCAGGATACTCTCCAATGACAGTCCACTTTTTTAGCAATGCGAGAAAAATTTAATACTCTTCCCAAGATATCAATCAAAAGATGGATTATTTTGAAATTTCAAAGAAGTGTTACTGTTTCCATAACTGGAAACACTACAGCAGGAAAAGAAAGGGGTTCAGAAACATGAAAGCGTGTTGCAGCCAATCCCCGATGTATAAGTTCTTTTATTTATTATTTACATTAAAAAATACTGTCATTAACACAAGAAAAAAAATCATTTATAAGTCATTATACCGCACTTTTAAAAAATGTATGTCAGCAAATGTAATTTCACGCAGTGCTCCTGTTACGCAAAATTACATTTCTAATATTCTATACCACATACTGGTTGCAAAATTTCTATTTCTTCTGTACACTTTTGTTTGCAACCAAAATCTAATACAGTTTTGAAATAATACACATATTGCACTCCTTCTACATTTATGTCTTTTCTAAAATTTTTGCTAATTGTAATGTACTTTTTATTATTTTGATATTTCCCTACTTTACATTCAAAAACGAAATGCAGGAACAAATAATAAGGCTTTTAAAATTTTATATTCCTTTGAGTTGAATTTTAACTTTATTTAACAGTAAAACGGTTCAGTTTTTATAAACTGTCAACAAAAGATATATTTTTCACTGAGGAAGAAAAGCTAAATATTTGTAGGATTTTTTAAAATTTTATTGCTTTAAATATGTTTAAAATTTTTAGTAGTAATCTTTTGTGGTGTGCTAAATTATAAACGGAAGTTTTCAGATTACAATCTATTTTTTAGCGTAGTATTACGTTCCTCCATAATTGTTTAATGGGAAAGCAAAAATTTAAACGCTTTTTGAAGTGTGCACGAATGTTTATATCTTCGAAAGTACAAACGCCACAATCAGTTTAAATACATCATTGGATAGATGAAAGAACACATTAATTAACACAAAAAAATTTAATATCGGACAAAATGTATACGCATAGTAAGGTGTAGAACCAAATAGTAACCAATATAGAAAAATTTTGGTGCCATCAAAGCTCCGTGCACATGCGAGAGACCGCATGTGAGGGACAAGTTCCTCTGGTAGACAGTCAGTGTGTTCGGGTATGTTTGCTGTATTTTATTTTATTTTGCCAAGTGGAAAGGTTGTCTGGTAGACAGTCGTGCATAGATAGTTAGTGTGTTCGGATGGTGTTTGGTGTATTTTATTTTATTTCGCCAAAAATATTAATAATGAGTTGCAAAAAGGCATTTGATATTATATTATGAAAAATCATTTTAATCTCAGTATGGTGTTCAAGTAACTATCTAAGTATATTTGGCAGTTAATTTACAGATTTACAGATTTAATATTTACTAGGAATATAACTGCAGACATTTTGAATTATGTATCTTATTTCTCATATTGACCAGTTTTACATAGGGTCATTTTGAACGAAAAAATGTAATAAATAAAAAAATGGAACAAAATAAAGTATATGTGTGTGTGTGTGAAATCTTTTGTTTGTTTTATTTGTTTTATAAATTCTCCCCCTTCCGTTAGTAATTCTACGCATTAAACACCAGCATCTCTTTAAATTAAAAGAGAGTCTACCGCCATTATGTTTTTTCCTCAATTCGGAAATTAAACCTTTCTACCAGCAATTTTTTTCAGTGTCACTAAAATAAGAAGTTCTTTTGTTATTTTCTTAACTTTGGACGCTTCAATTAATAGTTCAACATGCTGAATACTTAATTGTTTTACTCTATGCTTATATGAACATTTAACATTTTTCTAATAAATGATTTTGTCACATTTTAATTATGCCGACCTATTGCCAAATGATATTTCTCATTAGAGATATGTATAAAAACCACTTACATTCATTAGTTTTTCAGTTTGGGTGAAACTTTTCTTTTATTTAAACTACTCTTATTTTCTAGAAATACTTTTCAGAGATGACATAATATATTGTGACTTATTATTTATTTTAAATAGAGATTTTTTTAGTGGCGGGCACTAGTCTTTATAGGTGTTGGTCATTAACTAAGGCCAGAAGTGGTGTTCACTTTATTATGGAGGCACATAAAATAAGTGGGCCACTGTTCCCTCATATGAAGAGACGGACAATTTTTAGCCATGCCTTCTTCAGGATTCGATTCTGGGCCCTTCGGTAAGGCAGTCAGAGTAACCACTTTCTCGTCTGGCAGGCATTCGCCCCTCCATGGGGGAGGACTAGGCATTGTAGGCATTGGCCACAACTAACGCCGGAAGGGGTGGTCATTTTATTATGGAGGCACCTAAATAGGTGGGCCGCCGTTGGCTCCTATGAAAGGACAGACAGGATGCCATCTCCAGAATTCGAAACCGTGCTCTTCGGTACGGCAGTCAGATTCACTAACTATTTGCCCCCTGGGTCGTAAATAGAGATTTACTGACTCATCATTTTTATTTTAAATTCTTTAAAAAACAAGCGAAGTTAAAGACACTTATATGGTATGGATTTAATGGCATTCTGTAGGTTGTTATTGTTATGAATATGTTGTACAAATGAATATAGGCGTGAAAATACCTCTATGAGCTAAACAGATGTGACGGATTCCCTTATAGGAACATTCAGAGATAACCGTTAGAAATCTTCACTTATAATACTTTAAATTTAAATAACTATTTAATATTAAATTGGCCATTTTCATCTTTTCACCATTAATGATTTGAGGAAATTTTGTTTTCTATCTAAACGTCGGAATGCAGAAGTAACATCTGTTGCAAACATTTGTTTCTCCTAGAGTTAAATATGTAAATATGTACATGATTTAGTTATCTTACGCTTATTTATAATCATAATTTCAATTCTTTTCTCTTTCTACCTTACCTTCTCTTAATATTTAACTTGTAAAGTTATGTAGCGGTGAAATTGATAGTCCAGTTTCTAAATGTTTTATATTGAATTCCACCGTTATTCAGTATTTTGTTCAACATCTTACTTGCTTTATATCATGGTTTTAATTCAATCGATTCTTTCGATTTTATGTTTCTGAAATAACATATAAATTTCCCATTTCATAAGCAGCATTTTAATTACTAAAAACACAAGCTGCTAAATAATTTCGAGAAATTTCATTAATTCAAATGGCAGTTTTTAGAAGTGAAAAAACAAACTGTAAGGCATAATAAAAAACAATGTTTGTTTTTTTCACAGTGATTGCCTGAAAAATAAAATGATCTCTTCCCATACTTGCAAATACATCCCCATCAAATATTTCGCAATATTCCAATTCCATAGTATCATTATTATAGGAGTTTAATAATGTGGATTTTTTGCTCTCATAGAGAAATTTCTCAAAATCCCTGTAACGTCCATGCCTACGTAACAAATAGCAGCACACACTGTGAAGAAACTTTAGTTTGGAGACTAACGTTTTTATTAACTGTAAATTACTCTTACGGTTAATCTGCAGGTATAAAAATCATATTTTGTACTCTAGTCACAATTAACAGATGCTTGTATCTTTATACTTCGGTATATGAAAATATAAGAGTTATAAGTCTGTAAAACATTTTTATGAATTGTGTCCTCTTTTTATATTACTTCGTTTCTCCTTTTAGTTTCACTGTTATTTTTGTGAAAAGTTTATATTCCCAAATATTCAACCTTTGAGGTCTAATAAAGCAGTATATAAAATATTATCCCAAAATACGACACTCAAAGGATATCCAATTTCTCCTAGTCTACTTTCCTTTATCACCAAGGACACATTCTCAAAGCAAATAAACTTTAATTTCCTTGCTCTTTTTTTTAGAGCTCCAGGCCTATCTTTTTTTTTCATTCTCGTCACTTTTTTTTTTCAATATACTTACACATTTTTCGAAAGTTATTCGCCTAACAATAATAGCGATATATGAGACTTTCCATTCTCGTACATACAACAAGCATTTTCTTTTAAACTCCAGGGAAGAACAGGAAAAATTGGCGTTGCACTTAGAGAATAAGTCACCCGTTTTTTTAGGCTCGAGGCGAGATAAAATATTGCTATTTTGTTTTTGTAGCTTTGCCTGTTTTTCATTTCCTCGTTCCCAGGGATGGAAAATACAATAATATGAAAAAGAGTAAAACGAAGTCGTTTTACAAAATCGTGACAAGTTAAGACGGCCAGGATGGCCCCAGGTCAAAAAGCAGAAGCTAGAAATATACTTTTTTTATCTGCATTTTTGCCTGTTTATTTCCCGTTTTTTTTTTTTTTTTTTTTTTTTTTTTTTTTTTGACGTAGTGAAGAGGAATGTATTAAGGTTGCTTTTTTGTTTCTCCTTGACAAAAATAGAATACCGATAGGGAGATGCGTTTGAAGAATGTGTACTCAAAGTGCCTTTTTATGTTGCTCATTTTTCGGATGTCAGTATGTGTATGTACACATATACAGGGGTTGGACAAAAATATGGAAACACCTTTAAAAAAACATGTTTCTTTGCTTAATATGGTGTAGGAAACCCGTTGGTTTTTATGGTTGGTCCCCTTTGCTTAATATGTTCAGATAACGATGTTGGCGGTGGATAACGAGAACGCACTTTCCGTTCCAATGTAGACCACAAAGGTTCGATAATATTCAGGTCTGGTGACTGTGGTGGCCAGGGGAGATGGGACAACTCATCGTCGTCCTGTACAATGTCAGACAATTATGAAACATCGCTTCTTTGCAAACTGAGGAATCGATCACTCTGAGTCAACAACTCGAAGACTGAAAACATGCCAGTTATTGAGCAACACATTGTTCAGTACGTGTTTTTTTACGAAATAAATCGATTATTAGTTGCTTGTGTATGTATGTGTATATTGTGTGTATTTATAATATTAAATAATGAAAAATGGAGAAACATGAGGACTGTCATTTACTTGTACAGTGAATGGACAAAAATATGGAAACATCTTGTGAAATGCATGTTTGAAAAGAAAGATTAATTTTAATGAAATATGTAGATGGCGCTCGCATTTTTGAAATCAGAAAACAAGTCCTGTACAATGTGAGCTGTGTAAACAGGGGCTTTGTCGTCTTGGAAGACACCATCACCATCGGGGAACAAAGTTTGTACCATGGGATGAACTTGATCGGCCAAAATGTTCACATAAGTCTTGGCAGTCATGTGCCCTGACACAGTTATTATGGGGCTAGCAGAGAACCACGATATGGCTGCCCAAACCATAACAGAACCACCGCCATGTTTCACTCTTGGCAACAAGCAGTCTGTATTATAGGCTTGAGATGGCGTTCTCCAGACGTAAACTCGGCCAGAAGTGGGAAACAATGTGAAAGAAGACTTGTCAGACCATATTACTCGCTTCCACTGCTCTATAGTCCAGGCTTTATGACTTAAACACCACCTTTTCCTGTTACAGGCATTAGCATCACTGATGAGTGGCTTTTCAATTGCAGCACGGCCAGCAATTACCTGTTTATGAAGCTCTTCTAATTGTTTTGGTACTCACAGGGTTCGGTAACACAACATTCATTTCAGCAGTAACATTTGCAGCTGTGGTCTTCTTATTTTTCGTCACAATTGCCCTTAATGATGGTCTGTCACGATCACTCAGGACACACTTTCGTCCGTGCTGTGATTTAGCAGATGATGTTTTTCCGCTTTTCAAATATGCGGAATAAATCTTCGATACAGTACCTCTTGAAACACTAAACACCTCGGCTACCTTGCTTACGGAAGCACCTACCATATGTGCTCCAACAGTTTTCCCACGTTCGAAGTCTGTTAACTCTGACATAATGCAATGACAACCTTACATAACAGTACTCCGACAACAACTGAACTGTTTAGCACATTTACGAAATTGTATAGGTGACGTCAGTAGTCAAAAATGCGAGCGCCACCTACATATTTCATTAAAATCAGTGTTTCTTTTCAAACATGCATTTCACAAGATGTTTCCATATTTTTGTCCATTCACTGTACAAGTAAATGACAGTCCTCATGTTTCTCCATTTTTCATTATTTAATATTATAAATACACACAATATACACATACATACACAAGCAACTAATAATCGATTTATTTCGTAAAAAAACACGTACTGAACAATGTGTTGCTCAATAACTGGCATGTTTTCAGTCTACGAGTTGTTGACTCAGAGTGATCGATTCCTCAGTTTGCAAAGAAGCGATGTTTCATAATTGTCGGACATTGTTTTGCATGGAAAGCATAATGCCAATTTCATGATGCCAATTGTATATTTCTCTAGTATTTTATCAGCATTTACTGCAATCATCTGTGTTTTCATTTACATAAAACTTTTAACTGCATCTCAGAAAAATTTTATTTTTATAATCTATTTTAAAATATTAAAGAAATATTATAACTACAGTATGGTTTGACTTTCATAATGTTAAGGGGTTTCCAACCCTATGCCCGCGAGCACCATGACGCCCGCGGATCGTTCAGCGTGTGCCCGCCTCTGTGCGATAACAATAAAAATGTTTTTAGTTTTCAATAAATTTCTAGGTGAATGTTTTCTCATTTTTAATGAAATAGAAATTGCGTCTAACACAGATACCAGCACAAAGCGAAATGCGAAAGATTTCTTTTCTTTATGCGTATGTTTTCTCAACTCTATTCAAGTATAAATTCATCTTGGAAAACGTATATGGTACTCGTCATCCAACAGATATTCTAGAATGTGCTCTTAGGAACAAAACGGTTGGGAACCCCTGATATATTATAATAGTCTCAATCATTAATACTACCAATTTAACGATTGCTTAAGGTATAAAAGCTATCTTATAAGGTTTTCCTTATTTTGCAAAACAAATTATTTTATGTTTGATACCTTTCCTGAACCTCTCATTTTCCCCACGCATTTCCTCGCCAGGATGCAAATTTAAAGTGAAGTGAGTATTTAAACGAATGAATCTCATAGTTTATTCAGAGCGTGATTTTGATAGCCAGCGTACGTTACTGGTTGTCCTCGCTGTTGCTGATACGCTTTTTTTGGCCATTTAATAACTATAACGCTAGGTAGGTTGTTGAGTCAGCCTAGTTAGCCTTAACTTAGCACTACCCTTTATCTTTAAATTTATTGTGTAACGATTCTGAAGTTCCCTCACAAGTTCTCGGTGTTATTGTAAGCGCGAAATACGTACCTTTTCTGTTCAGAGTTTGACGAATAATAAAAGGCTATTTTCACCCATTTTCTGTGCTGGTACTCTTTACGCCTGTGCAAAAAGTCGCCAGGTTCCTTAGTAGGATCTAGCAGAGTTTATGTTACCAAAGAGAGTACCATCCTACAATCTATCATCATAGATCCACTCATGCTTTTGATGAGTATAAGTTATATCCCTTTTTTTCTTCTTCTTCAAATGCAAACATTATTCACATTCTTAATACATAATACTACCGATTATTGGAAATAAATTGTCTTTAAGACTTGCTCAAAGGCCACTCTGCCAATCATTGTTTTATTCATATATATTACGCATTATCCTCATTGCTCTTTAATTTTTGAAATTTTTCAGAGTCATTCTATTGCAAGTGAATACAAAGCTTCAGAATTCTAAATTAAAAATTTCATTTTTCGCATTTGAACATAATTCATGTCTGTTGCATGTTTCATCAATTTATGAGCAGAAACCAGAGCAGATGATTTCATTAAAGAGTGAATGAATATTTACTTTAAAAGGATAAAAGATATAACAGACGTTTGTTAATCTTATAAATTATCCAGATGTTTTAACTGCGGGTTATATTTTGCGGCAATCTTTGAATATTTCCAGAGAAATGGAAATCCTTAACTATTTCCACAGAAATAACATATGGAAATCCAGTAAACCAGAGTTTTTTTAAAGTCAAACTCTGTTTCTGTACTTTTTCTCATTATGAATCTATCAAGACTATGCAAGTTCAAATCTGGCATATATATAGAATGGTTTTAAGCTTCAGCTTAATTGTTTTCATATATTATATACAAGTGCACGACGTGATTTATAAATGCTCTCACATACAGTTCCCACAAACAGTATACTGACTTATTTCCAGTAGATAGATGCTTTATATCCGCATTAGCATACAAAGTATTCGTTCACAATTGAAAGAAAACGTTTTTAATTCAAATTTCAGGAAGCTTGCAATCATCTTATGGCAAATGTTTAGCGTTTTCTAAAGATATATCAGGAAACTTTCGGTACGACTTGTTAAAAATCTCAATAAATTTATCACAAAACATTTTCTTTCGCAGTGTCTATGTCCTGTTTACTCTTTTATTTATTAACGAAACAAATATCATATTGTTTTCATCATTCAACGTATGTTTAGTGTTGAATGCAGGTGAAACACTTCATTTTAACCTCAGCCTCAGTTCGACGGAGAAATGTAACATGCTTTGTTCCGGAGCATATTATTATTTATTGAAACATGCTGAGCCTCTTCACAATATCAAAATTAAAAAATACCATTTCTAGAATTTTTAGAATAGTTATCACAATTATTCTTCTTATATTCTTATTATGTTCAGCAAATATCCTTTATTATCAATCAGGTATTTGTGTTATTTGCTACCTACAGAATCCATTTTTGTAAATATCTCAGCCTTAAAATGTTTCGTTTTAAATTATTTAAAAATAATTCGCCTTATTCTTAAGTTTCCATGTTGTATTTTAGAAACTTTCATTCTAAACAGATTGCTTTTATTTTAATAGCATATACCATAAATATACATCCTTATTTTAAGAAAATTTCTACTAAATTCCATTAAGGGGACTCATACACCTTAAACCTCTCATGATCTTCGAATATGTGACTGTTGCAAGAATTGGGATATTTTATTTAATTTAAAAGCAATTACTTCCAACCTTTTACAGCTGACTACATAATATAGCTACTGGAAACTAGTAACCAGAAAGTTTGTGTTGCCACAAATATTTTTCGAATTTAATCCTCTTTGTGACAAAATATTTCGCCATGTTTTCACCTGGCGCGCATGATATTTTAAAAATGGTTAATTGTACATACTTGAAATTAGATGGAATTTTTTATATGGCCACTACCTTCTACGTGAACCAAAAATATGATGAATATTTTAATACTAAAAAATTTTATGCACGAAAACATTACAAATTTTTTTAAATAAAATACATTTTATAAACTCAACTCCAAATAAAATAAAAATCGAAAATGAAATACTTAGAATTTTTGGTTCACAGTAGTTTTCAAATGTTATAAAAGCTACAAATTAAATGTGGAATTAAATTATGCAACAGAATGTTTTCAACTGTGCGCGCAAGGTGGAAGTATGACGAAATATTTTGTCACAAAGCGGATTAAATTATAAAAATATTTGTGGCAACACAAACTTTCTGATGACTATTTCAGAAAGCAGCTATATTATGCAGTCAGCTGTAAAGAGTTGGAAGTAATTGCTTTTAAAATAAGTAAGTTATCCCAATTCTTGCAACAGTCACCTATTCGAAGATCTTATGGGTTTTAAGGTGTACGAGTCCCCTTAATATAATTTAATGATTAGAACTTGTGTTAAAACTGCTAAACTCATTTAATAATTAATTTCCATGGTTTTCCCAGCCTTGTGAAATATTTTAAATGTGTTTTAATTTATATCTAGAATAAGAGCTATTTAACAAATAATTGCTATGTTTTTTTTAACAGTAAGACAGTTTTAATTTATATATAACACAGGAAAAAAATAAAATGGCATAAAAAATAGACATTTTTATATGTATCTTTATTTTGAGCACTTTTGCGTAGTGAGACTGAGGATATTAATTGTTGTCAGCAGAATATGCTAAAGAAGAAAACAGTTTTCTGTTATGGAAGCCTGACGTTATAAATGAAGAAGGTCAAAAAATTCAAATAGCTTCAAATCATGGTAATGTAATCACTTCTTAAAGGGGAACAGATGGCGTTTATGGTGATTATTTTCCCCTTATAAAAGTCCGAGCCTATCACAGAGGTAAACGTCTCGAAAACATAATGGGTCGAAAAAAGATAACTATTCTCAGAAGCCTGACAGATATGATCAAATGCGAAATTTGTAAAGATCATATTCTTTTGACATCTATAAATTATGGAGTTAATTATAAAATATCTACTTTATATTAAGGTGGAAAAATAAATCTTTGATTACGCCATTGATGCTTTGTTGTAATTCTTCTTGATGCCTTCGTGATAACAAACTATATCTTATGAAACTGTTTCAGAATAAACACTGCATTGCTTACATGTTGGGACCACCAGCGACAGAGCGGTAAAGTCGCTGAGCACTGGTAGTTCGGTCCGGGGTTTGAACCCGGCAAATGGGCTGGCTGCCTGAACATATCCGTGGTTTTCCGCATGCGTAACTTCTATATCTCTCTTAGAAAGTCTTTCACGAAAGCAGCCCTCTTCTTAGGCAGATAGCCCTCGAATGCTTTGCCGTAATTACACATCCAAATATGCTTTTTCTTTGAGACGAGGAACTTCACAGAGGCTTTATTTTTCACATTATACTCATGACCTAAATTTATATTTACCTACATACTCAGCCTCCTTTAGTAATATTAATTAAACAATGAAATTTGCTTTATATTTCTAACTACGTTATTTCAAACTAGAATGATATGATTTCATTCGTTTAACTTTCTTATACGAAGTAAAGGAATTATTGTAATTGCGAAAAATTTCGAGTATCATATTTCAACGAAAATATCCATTTTGGCAATTCTGGAATCCATTTGAATTTTTTTTTTTTTTTGATGACGTAACATAGCGACAGAGTAAAGGACCTTTTTTTCCAAAGCGGACTGTAAAACGGATTTAAAATCGATTCAAAAGAAATTTCTTCGTGACATCTCTACATAGTACGTATGCCTGTATCTCGCATAACTCAAAAACGAGTAGCCGTAGAACTTTGAAATTTTGCATATGAGACTGCTATAACACATAATGTGCACCTGCTTTTGTCATTGCAATTGGCTGTGCCAAACATATATATCTATATCTCTCTCTATATATATATAATTGAAAAAGAAATTGTAAAGCTAACAAGTAATTAGACGTAAGACTTATTTGGTCTTAAAAATATTTTGCGCATAATGCTGCAAAAAGATATGAAATAATAGTAGTAGGTAGAAACATTGCAGCGATCTTGCTAAAAAGTAACCAGGAGCTGTAGCTCCACGAAATATTTTAACGCTGTATTACTAAATATTTTAACGCTGTATATATATATATATTCTCACCTTGTTATCCGGCTTGTTGAATTCAATATGCTTATTCTTAACTGTTGCTAAATTATGCATTTTTTACTTTAAAAGTGGTTGAATTATGTTGCTCTTATGTTCGGGTTAAGGTTTTTACGCCTTTAGTTAATCTGCATTCAATAGTTTTAGAATTATCACCAATTTAAAAGTTTAAGTGGCACTAGGCCTAATGAAGTCTTCATTCGTTTACATCTGAAGATATCTTAATAAAATAGTGAAATAAGATAGTTGCTGTACCAACTTTAATGTCTTTTTTCCCTGTGGTAAAAGTCAACTTTTGATTTTTTTGCACCTAAAATTTGGTCTTCTTGCACGTTGGCTGAAATTCGAGGAAATAAGTTTAAACGAAGCGCAGAAAAAGTGTGTGTAATTCAATAGACCGTACAAGGAAGTCATGTGGTGACCACATCAGATATTTTAATTCTACAAAACAAAAGTATCACGAAATAAGCACATATAAGCCATGCTAAGAGAAAATAAATCCTGTCTAATCAATGAAGCAATAAATAAATATTATATACATATATATATATATATAATTATATTTGCTTATAGTTTTATTAATCGCTCTGATAGTAAGGCAATGAGAGCAGGCTGACTGTCTGCCCAAATCTTTCAAATGGTGGTATCGCTTAAGCCCTTTAATTTTGGCATCCTAATTTGGCTGTTCTAACAAATCATATAACTTAACTAAAAAACTGACCAATACTTTCGACTTAGTTCCTATTTGGCAAGTGTGCGGCCTTTATTTTTTGTCATTTTTCATAATTTTTTATTTATTTATTTTTTTTTTTTCAGATATCTTTAACTAAATATTCAAAGTTTTTTTTCTTGGTCGTTTTTCTAAAGCAATTGGATTTATATGTGAAATATATAACTCAGATATAAATGTTATACAATCTCGTAATGATTCTTAGAAATACATAGCACTTAATGGAAATATAAAATTTTAAATGCATTTACAAATTATCAGTTTATTGAAAACAAATATAATGAAGCAGCCATTTTCTTCTCAAAATTAATTTTGTAAAAATGCTTCGCGAGTAAATATTATTTATTAACTACTAGTGGAGCATCACCAGCGGCCAAACGGAAAAGTCACCAAACACTGTAGTTCTATCGGGGTTCGAATCCCGGCGAACGGGCTGGCTGCATGAGGTGTTCTCCATGCATGCCAGTCAGTTTTTCTCAGAAATTCCTCCACAAAGGCATAACTCCCTTTAGGTAGATAGCTCTCCAGTGCTTTGCCATAATTAAATAAACCAAACCTTATCTACTACCAAACTGAGAAGTTTAAAAGGAAAAGAGCAGCTACTCAACTTATTTTCTTAAATTCAAATCTCATAATTTTAAATTATTAAAGCAGCAGACATTTGTTAATAGAAAATATTAATAAGTAGTACAGACGAAGCACAAATGACTGTATTGATGAATAATAAAATATTTACCTGTCTAGAAATAAATTTTATTTCTTCCCATCTTGCATACAGTTTGAAATCGATAAAAACTGTAAGGAAAAGAAAAGTTTTTATTAGATAAAATTTATATCAAATCGTGTCAGATATTTATTAATAGAAACATAATAAAAGCATTGATTTGCAATATTTAAAACATTTTAGCTCTCCTAGTAATATTGGTAATTGCTGTGTGATGTTATGAAGTAAAAACTTTGATATTTTTTTTAACTTTTTATTTACCTAAATATCGCATTAAGTGTCAGTGAAAATTTAGTAATAGAAAGGCAGATATGAATTCAAATATTTTTGTTATTATAGATGACTTAAAAATCTAATTTTTATAATAATAAGTTTGAAATAAAATAATATTATATTATGTTAACTAATTTTGGGCAAACTTAAATCAAGCCTGCATATTTATCGCATTTATGTTATTAAGGACGTTTAATGAAATGCAAGTCTTTCAACAAGAAAAGAAATCTTGGAAATAAAAGTTTTGAATGCAGTTTTATTTACTTATTCATTTTATTTTATTTTACATTACTGTTTACTTCCATGTTATGCACTTTAAAAAATGAATGTAATTTGTACGGCAAAATTCGGTGTTTGCCGTAAATAAGTCTTTCTTAACACAATTAGAATAAATTTATCATTGTTTTAAATAAGAAGTTATACATAATTAGATTAAATACGAGTTTTTATTCAGCCTCAGTACAAAGTTCACTGGTCTGTTAACAATATTATTTATTTATTTATTTATTTATTTATTTATTTATTTATTTTTTTTTTTTTTTTTTTGCAATATGAATTGTGATATAATTGCTTACAAAGATTAAGAACTTGAGTTTTAAGATAAGCAAAATTTTCTGATTAACTAAATTTCTTAAAGTCGTGTAGTCGCAATTGTTACGTTTACCTTTTGAGAAAATTACAAAATTAAAATTAGAAACTTTAAAATGGTACTTAATTTTCGTAAAAACGAAGAGAATAATTCTACTTTACTTAAAGAGATATTTTTAATTTACTAAATACATAAATTTATAACAAGAAGATAGTGCTCTAATCTGAAGTAGTTCTTACAACATTTGAAGTATGTAAAGGAAGGTGATTGAAGATTATAGTCAGGAATCAATATGATTATAGTCATGCAAGGGTAATTAGAAAATTAGATATTTTAGTTATAACGGAAGAACCACCAGTGTGTAGATTATAAAATGATATTGGTAATTTAACCAGGGTTCACTACCGGCAGTTGAAGGAACTGTCTTTAAAAGTTTCTCGGGTTATTTATGCGTAAAATGAATATGAGTTAATTTCTGTTTAAAAATTCTCCATTAAGGCACCCATCTAAAGTAACTGGAAATCGAGACCATTGCCGTTTTAAATATCTCAAAGTAAGTATATCCATAATTTTATGTGTAACAATAGAACTGTTTATTGGAGAAGTCAAACAACAATAATCAGCGTTATATTTGTAAATTTTGCAGGACAAGGATCGATGGTTTAACTACAGAACCAACTTCCTCAGCTACCAAAGAGCACATGAGCAAGATAAGATGCGGAGATAAGATAAGATAAGAATGGCTGAACAGGAGGTAACCTACTGGCGCCATATATTGATGAAACAAGGAAACTAAAACATAATTTCTTTAAAGGGTGAGGGTAATGATGGATTGGAATTAGGGTCGTTAACTAGAACAGAAAGATTTTTTTTTTTATGTGAAACTTCTCTAGAAACTTTATTCACTGACAGAAGATGTTTATGAATAATTTTTGCGGCAGAAAAATGGAAAGTGATTTTCCGACCAACAATGCTGGGCAACAGAGGATTTCTGTGTTTCCTTTTTCCTAACATATGCCTCATGTTCTTTACTCGAAGTTTTAAGGTTCTCTTAGTTTGAACAATGTAAATTAAACCACATTGGCGAAGAATCCTCTAAATACCCCAGGAGTTCACATCCGAAATGGGTTTTGTGTTTCTTACTTTCCTGTTCTATAGTGAAACTACCGAAACTAAATGAAAAAAAGGCAGATTTGATCGTAATATAAAACCTGAAATCCTTCATATTTTTAGATTTTTGTTTTGAAAAAAATTACATAATAATGTATGTAGGTTCTTTGAAGAAACGACGGTACATAGAACCATCTAAGTTTGAATAACGTAGTCCTCCACCAGAACATTTGCACCTGGGAGCCCGAATTTTGAATTTCGAATTTCATATTTCATATTCTGTAAAACATAATGAATTTTTAATTAACAAACTGAACGATTTTAAAGTGATCAGTGGCAACACTGTACGGAATAAAACATTTTTATCTCCAGCGCGCGAGACTGTCTATCGAAAATTCTAAAGATATGTTATTTTTAAATACTTTGTCATTGTGCTGTTGAATTCGCTTCTATGTGGGGTACGTACGAAGAAGACGATATTTATTTAAGAAATTTAACACAGCAGAAGTTGATAACAAAAAGACAAAAAAAAAAAAGGGGGGGGAGTTTTGTAAGCCATCTTACTAAGAAAATTAAACAGGAATATAAGGAAGAGTCAGTTCTACAGCAAACTGGAAGTCTGCAAACTCAGTGAGAGTATAAAAGACCTTAACAAAGCCTTTTGGGAGATCGTTGAAATCTGATATCATCACCCAAAATGTTTTATCTTTAAAACGCTCATTTTATTCTAAAAACGTTATTTAAAGAATTAAAAATTTTTAACTAAGCGTTGGCAATGGTACAATTTTTTTAAGTGTAATTTTTTACTCTGAAGAACTTTATTCCTTCAATGTTTTTTTATTATAGTTCAACCAGACGTCTAGTATACCCCATATCATTAGCAGTGTGTACAGTTTCTGTCAGGAGTCCACTGTTAGTAATTCGTCAAGTCTAAAGTTTAAGTTTCAGATTAAAAAAAAAAAAAGAAAAAAACTGCAAAATATTCTTAAGAGCCTAAATGTCCTTTTATCGGATATTGACTCCCGTCCATTTCTCTTTGTCCTAACTGCTGGCACAGGGTAAGCTGGGAAGTTTTGACGGTAGATTCTTAAGACATTTCAAGAGAAAGTTTTATAGTTTGGGAGAGATTAATCCGATTAGGCGAACTGCCGAAACTTCACAGCTAATCGGATTAACGGCATACGATTAGGACGCCAAGAAAAATGAACAGCACATGCCTGGCAGTGAAAGTCGTTTTTCAGGTACGAAAATATATCTCAGAAAAATGACATTTTGAACGCGTAATGTAATATATCTTTCTTTACAGAGTGCGATTTATTTCGCTTCTGTATCACTGGACTCACCAAAAGCCAAAACTAGATATAGTTAGAATAGTTGAAAGAGATGAACTTAATTAATACAATTACAAACAAAGGGATAACGTCTAAATATGTGAATATCACTGAGGAAACTACCAGACTTATTTAAAATTACCTGACTAAAATAAGGTAAAACCACAAATAGAAAATGTTGTTTACGACTTAACAGCTAATACAGGGCACTCTGATTCAAATAGCATGCGGGCTACGTGAATGACCTGTAGTTAGCTGTAAAGCGGCAGAAATTTTTAACAAAATTTCAAATAACTAAATAATTTTTAATTTAATTTAAAATTTAATTTTAAATTTCACTTACTAAGTATTTCTAAAAATGTACATAAACAAATATTAATAATAATGCAACAGAAAAATTCAAATTTATCATGCTGAATTTTTATCTGTAGCAAATTTCTGTTGGTTGCATTTCGTAATGCAAATGTACTAAAAATAAATATTAAATTTTTGGTTTGGCATTTATTTCAAATAGCTCGAATATTCTGAAATAATCGATAAATAACTTACTTTTAACGTAAAGCTTAAAATATTGCAAAAAATAATAAGTTGTAAAAGTATGTTATAAAAGGAAAATCTGAAAGTTTTCAGATTTTATATTTTCCCCAAAAGTATTGAATATTCTGAGTTAGCCGCTAAATAACTTACTTTTAACATAACAAAATTACAAAGCATAATAAATTGTAAAAGTATATTATAAAAAGGAAATCTGAAAGCTTTTAGATTTTATATTTTGCTCAAAAGGGCGTTCTATGCAAGGTTTTGTGTGTTACCTTTATTTATTAAATATCATTTTCTTCGCACTTAAACTACATGAAATTCAATTCAACAGCAATATCACAAAATATTTAACAACAGCAAAAGAGCATACCTTTAGAATTTCCGTGCGCTGGAGATAATTTTTTTTCGTACAGTGTTGCCATTGCTTGCTCTGAAATTTTTGAGTTTGTTAATCAAAAATTCGTTAAGGTCTTACAAAATTTGAAATAGCTAATAAAACAAATTCAAAATTCGGGATTCCAATTCTCCATGTTTGGTTGGAGAACTACGTTATTCAAAATTTGATGGCTCTAGATACCGTTGTTTTTTCACAATGAGAGAAACATTCATACGGTCATGCAGATTCTTCATTATTTAGTTCCTTTAAGTATATTAATACATGGCTACAATATTTGGTGGCAATAGTTTGAAAAGTGTATCTACGCAGAAAGTGAAACGACGCAAAATGCCGTTTTGAGACTAATAGCCGTTTGTGCCTAACGCTCGTCTGAGCTAATAAACAAATTAGGGAAACTTAAAAAATTTTCATAGAAAACTTCCCCAGTGGAACAAAACTTGAGAATAAATACAGATGGCTTATTTTTTATCCTCTGTGTATTAAGTTTTGCATTGGTGCAGAAAAATACGTAAAGATTGTATGCAAATAATTATACATTAATCTGTTTACTACTACAACTTGATACCTGAAGCCGTTTTGAGTTTCATAACCTTTGTAGCCTCGAAGAAAAGTGATTGGATGCTATCTTCATCCATGATTGTAAATGTGCATTGCTCAATAGGGCTCTTTTGTTAGACTAGTTAATTTTCAACCAACTAGTGACTGAATCAAGAAAAATGAAAGTACTAACTTACAAGGGAAAAAAATAAAACACACCAGAATATAAATGTTTTATCAACTTTCGGCTGGGGTATTACTGATTGCAGCGACATCCCATGACCTGGCTTGCAAGTATGCAAAAAAGGTTTTATTTTTATTTTTATTTTTTATTTAACTGACATCGAAAATCTATCTAATTCTATTTCATTTTTGTTCACTAGCAATCACAAATATAAATACTGCATTTCATATGTTTCTAGTGCTGTTTATATTTTAAACTGCCATTTCTTAAGACGGGATAATCATCATTCAAAAGACTGAATAATTAATGCTCTTTTTTATTTTAGCTTCTTTTGTGGGTTTGTCAAAGCGTTGTTTTATATATGTTACATACGTACTTTTAGCTGTGTGAACTCAATCGGAATGTAATGACTGCTGAAATATTTACTAGTGTTTTTCTATTTTCTTAATAAACACTGTATTTCAACCCCCTGCCCAATGAATTTATGCTGTATCGAAATCTATAAGAACTGTATTAAAACAAATATATAATTGAAACGTATTGGTGGGCCACATAAAATTACTTTCGAGGTCGTATGTGGTCCGTGGGCAGCCAGTTTGAAACCATATAAAAAATAGTTCATAAACAGTTATATAAAAAATATCATTAAAAAAACTGTTGATAAAAATTCTAAGCATTCTTAATATAAAGTGAATTTCTGTTAAAAAGAGTGAAATTAGAAATAAAGTTTATTAAAAAAAAATCTGAAATGTTTCAAATTTTAAATTACGTCCAAAGGGGCGTTTTTTAACATTTTGTGTGTTACCTTTCTTTATTAAATATCATGTTCCTCGCACTTAAACCATAAGATCCAGTGCAACAGCGATATCGCAAAATAGTTTTAAAACGAGCATATCTTTAGAATTTCCGATACAGAGACTCACGCGCTGGAGATAAAAATGTTTTTTTTGCACAACGTTGCCACTGCTCGCTTTGAAATCCTTGAGTTTGTTAATCAAAAATTCGTCAAAGTTTTAAAAAATAGGAAATCGATCATAAAACAAATTTCAAATTTCAAATTTGGTCTTCCACATGCTCATATTCGTTGGAGGATTACGTTATTCAAAATTCGATGACTCTATGTACCGTTGTTTTATCACAATACGAGAAATATACATACATTTATGCAGATTTTTCATTATTTAATTTCTTCAAATATAATGCAGGACTCTAACATTTTGTGGCAACAGTTTGAAAAGTGAACCGACATTTATGAGTCCGACGCAAAATGCCAAAACGAAACTAATAGTCCTTCGGGATTCAAATCCCTTTGGACTAATTATGGTGAGTTACATTAAGCCTTGGCTGAAATTCGAACCTACGACTGGAATTCGCACCTACGAGTTGCCCACACGGGAAAGTACCACCACTGTTGAGATGTCGAAAACACAATGACCTTCGAATACCTTCTTTTTTAAATGACGTTTTTTTATCGATGTAATTTTTGTTTTGTAGCTTGACGACATGATTTGGCCACGTATATTCCACTCAGATGTTCTTAATGTAGTAAATACCACATACTTCACAACAAGAAACTTAGGGTATTTTTACTTTAGTAATGGAGTGGTCTTTTTTACTTTATTATCCTCTCCTTTTTTTATCCACTTCAATAGTAGATCACAAAATCGTGTAAATGTGCTTAAAAAATAAAAAATCTGAATCTTTCCAAATTTTAACAGTCGCTCAAAAGAGTTTGCTAATGTTTTTCTACGCTCTCTTTGAGTTCGCAATCTACCAATCTGTTTTTATACTCACTCTTTGCTAACTCCTTTTTTTTTTTTTTTCTTTTTAAGTTTATTATTCAGCATCATTTTCTTCGCATTTATGCCAAATACAATTCAGCAAAAAATTCAATAGCAGCATATGTTTGGAATTCCCGATGCAGTGCCACGTGTTGACATACATTTTTCTATTTTTTTAGTCTTTTCTCAGTACATCATATCAATGTGCAGTTTTCTGGGTAAAAAATGGCTTATGAAACATTTTTTGTGCCATTTTATGTGCTAACTTTATTCATTAAATAACACGTTCTTCGCCCTTGCGTCACATAACGTTCAATTCAACAGCAAAAGCATAAAATGTTTTAAAAACAGAGAATTTACGTAATTACTTTAGAATTTACGTAGACAGTTCGCGCGCTGGAGATCAAACTGTTTTCTTCCGTACAGTGTTGCCATTGCTGTCTTTCAGATCGTTGAAGTGTTTATAAAGTTCGTAACTATTTAGTCTATGCTGAATATAGAGGAAACCATTGAACTATGTAGCGCTATTTTATAGTTAGTAAGGCATTTATAGGTTTTTGATTAAGAAACTCAACGATTTCAAAGCGAGCAATGGCAACTCTGTACGAAAGAAAATTATCTCCAGCGCGAGACTATGTATCAGAAATTCTAAAGATATGCTCTTTTAAATATTTTATGATATTGCTGTTGAATTGAATTTTATAGTTTAAGAGCGAAGAATTTAATAAGTAAAGGTAACACAGAAAAAGATGAAAAACGCCTCTTCGGGCGTAATATAAAAATCTGAAAGCTTTCAGATAATTTTTTATTATTACTTATTATTTTTTTATTATAATAGATATTTTTTATTATTAGTCCAAAGGGATTTGAATCCCGAAGGACTATTAGTTTCGTTTTGGCATTTTGCGTCGGACTCATAAATGTCGGTTAACTTTTCAAACTGTTGCCACAAAATGTTAGAGTCCTGCATTATATTTGAAGAAATTAAATAATGAAAAATCTGCATAAATGTATGTATATTTCTCGTATTGTGATAAAACAACGGCACATAGAGTCATCGAATTTTGAATAACGTAATCCTCCAACGAATATGAGCATGTGGAAGACCAAATTTGAAATTTGAAATTTGTTTTATGATCGATTTCCTATTTTTTAAAACTTTGACGAATTTTTGATTAACAAACTCAAGGATTTCAAAGCGAGCAATGGCAACGTTGTGCAGAAAAAACATTTTTATCTCTAGCGCGTGAGTCTCTGTATCGGAAATTCTAAAGATATGCTCGTTTTAAAACTCGTATTTTGCGATATTGCTGTTGCACTGGATTTTATAGTTTAAGTGCGAGGAACATGATATTTAATAAAGAAAGGTAACACACAAAATGTTAAAAAACGCCCCTTTGGACGTAATTTAAAATCTGAAACATTTCAGATTTTGTTTTTTTATAGATATTTTTTATTATATTACTTTTTTTTTTTTTACTTTTTACTATATTCACTCTGATTGAAAAGTAAGAAATGAACATTCTTAAAACTTCATCTGTCGCTTTCAAATAGCTTAGTTTGTTAATTCGCAGCAGACAGATTCAATTTGAAAGATAACTATTTTACATTTTGCCGAATGGCAACAGACTCATGAAAAGGGATACAACGCATCATTTATAGCGATTCGCCGCAAAATCTCATTTTGAGACTAATAGCACTTTTGGACTTTTTATTTAATACAGACGTAGATGTGATTGTTTGATAAATTAACAGCGAGATTAAAAGTATCCTTTGTATCATAAAAGGATGTCCTTGTATACGGTTGTAAATGCTATTTACGTGCAGCACGTAGCTGCTACTATTTACTCGAAAAAGTAAAATTTTGGAGGAATAAGACATATAAAATCAAATTACTTTACTTAGTTAGCATTCCGTGGTGTAAATTGCGCTGTCTCCTAGTTAACTTCCGTTTATTACTCTATTTAGTTTTATAGCTGTCTGAGGATGTTATCGGAATGCGAGCTCCAGCTTTTATTTGTGATATTTTAAGCTGTAAAACTGTAGCTGCAGTTTCTGTAAATTTAAGTTAATTTGTTTTAGAACATAGAAAAGTTGAAAATAATGCGCGAAAGTAAGCCAGTAAGGTTAAAATCCGATATATAGTTACATAACATGCATTACAGTCTAATCAAAAAACCGTAATAAAAGTTAATCTACGCTATGGAATCATGCACTAATTTTTTCAGTTATTTTATGTACAGATAATTGTTGAAAAAATAAATAATAAATAAAGTCAAACAGCTTTGTAGAGTCATTAAGTTATTTCGAAGCAGGAGTCATGAAAATTAGCAATGGACATCGAACCATGGACCTTTCAAATACACGCCAAGTGTGCTCACCACTACACCACGAAGGCATGCTAAGAAGGCGGGAGAAATACCTGATAGCTTTCACATTTTATATTACGACCAAAGGGCATTTTTACATTTACGTACACATACATGTTTCGAGAGCCTGTGGGCTAACGCCTCTTTGGACTGAAATAATTTAAAAGCAGCATATCTTAAAATTTCCGACAGAGAGTCTCGTCTGCTGGAGATAAAAGTGTTTTATTCCGTACAGTGTTGCCACTGCTCGCTTTTGGAATCTTTGAGCTTGTACCCTCTGAGCGGCCAGGGTTTTCGCTAAGAAACCACACATTTCCCAAAACTACTATGAGAACAAATTATTTTTTTGATATTAATGTAAAACCTCTCCTGGAAACACGTACCTGGATTTGTGTGCTTTTGATATATTACCTTGACTTCTTTGACATATTTTAATATGCACGTATATATACGTTCTTACAGATATCACAAAAAATATTCTAAGCCGTATATATACGGCCTTGCCGCTTAGAGGGTTAATCAAGAATTCGTTAAAGTTTTACAAAATTTGAAATGCACAATAAAATATTTAAAAACAGCATATCTTTAGAATATTCGATAGACAGTATCGCGCTGGAGATAAAAGTTTTTTTCGGGGGGGGGGTACAGAGTTGCCATCACTCGCTTAGAAATCTTTGACTTTGTTAATCAAAAATTCGTTAACGTTCTACAATATATCATATAGATAATAAAACAAATACTAAATTTCCAATTTTGGTTATCAGATGCCCATGTTTGGGTGGAGGACTACGTTATTCAAATTTTGATGTCGCTAGTACAGGGTAAGATAGGGTTTTCAGCACCCGAGGACAACTGAAGATTTTGCTTCCCTTTCTTTGTTCCAAGAATGGGAAGCATTTTAAAATTTCGTAATTTAAATTTGGCGCTCCCTGAATGCTGCGCCCGGGGACAGATGTCACCCCTTGCTCCACCCAAGCTACGCCATTGGTCATTGGTCTCTAGGTACCGTGGTTTTTTTTTACAATGCGAGAAACATATTTATTATTTCTAGGATAACATATGTTTATTATATTAAACATGTTAATTCTTCATTATTTTATTCCTTTAAATATAATACAGGGTATAATATTTGGTGGTAATAATTTAAAACGTGATTCGCCGTTTGTAGTAAAAGGCCACAAAATGCCGTTTTGAGACTAATAGCCGTACTAAGTTTCCTCCCCTTTCGGACTAAAAACCAAAATCATTGTTTTATACTTTCAGTACTTCCTATGTTCCTTTAAAATAACGGCATTTAATTTAAATTTGAAAGAATCTTTAAAATTTTAAATGATTTGAAATAGAGGAAATTGATAGTCGAAGCAGTTTACTGGAAATTATTCATTCGAAAGCAAAGCAGATTTCAATGACGTAATATTTTAAAGGTATAAGGTGAAAAAGGAATTAAATCCACATTTATTTTCTAAGGAATTAAATTCAAATTTATTTCCTTCCGCAATTTTTGACGGGTAATTACACTAGTTATGAAATAATGGAAGATAAATTGCTGAAGATCTTAGATGAAGCGGAGGAGAGAACAAAAAAAAAAAAAAAAAAAAAAAAAAAATTGGCGAAAATGATTACGAAGGCGAAAAAACGCCTGAAGGATCTGATCATAAAAAAGCAATTAGGAATTTTAGAAAAGTTTCAATGTTCTTAATGATTAGAATGTAAAATTGTTGAATTTATCTTCTTCAAAATATTTAGAAAGACATTTTGTTAATGCAAGTAAGATAAATAAAAGACATACGCATTCATTATTTAAGATTTTAAAAAATCCAATATTCAAATTTATTTCCTGCTCTCAGTTTTCATTGTCTATTTCTGGCTCGTAGTTTCATTCTTGAAAGTATAGAAAAGAATTGTAATTTATTTTTAGTTCATGTTTTAATAAAAATGTCTTTTAAAAATATGCTTCTTCATTATCAGGAAATACAAAAATTCCAGTAAAAGCGTATTTTTTTCGAATTAATAAAATGGTTTATTAATCAAATATATGTATTCCTTTTTAGATTTCAAAATGTTTATAAGAGGTTTTTGCATGAATCAAATTAAAACTGCTTTAACATTTCACACAAAAGGCATGAATTTTACATCAGAAAAGGATTGATAAACATGCCAAAAGAAATCACTGCTGGTCTCTTAATATTTTTTTCCAATTTTTTTAAAATATCAAAAAACTTTCTATAAGTTAATTCGAATTCTCTCATTCACAACATTCTATTATCTACCATTATGATTTTAGTTTTATTTCATTCATCCTAAAGTGAATATAATTTTAAATTTTTCTTTTGTTCGATAGGTGGCTCTGCAACTTTTTATCCCAAAGAGGCTATTTGCCCAGAAGCATTATTAATTTCGCTTTGGCATTTTGCGTCGGTTCACTATAAATGGTGTTTTACTTTTAAAATCGTTGCCATTAAATATTAGGGACCTGCATTATATTTAAAGAAATTAAATAACGAAGAATCTGTAAGAATGCATGTATGTTTTTCGCTCTGTGAAAGTAACTACAGTACCTAGAGACAGCAAATTTTGAATAACGTAGCCTTCCACTCGAATATGGGAACCTGGAAGGCCACATTTGGAATCTGGAATTTCTTTTATTATCTCTTTCATATTTTGTTAAACCTTAACGAATTTTTTATTAACAAACTCAAACATTTCAAAGCGAGTAATGGCAACAAGATACGAAAAAAAAAACATCTCCAGCGTGCAAGACTGTGTATTTGAAATTCTAAAGATATCCTCTTTTTAAATTATTTTGTGCTATTGCTGTTGAATTGAATTTTATCGTTTAAGGGTGAGAACATAATATCTAATAAATAAAGGTAACACACAAAATGTTAAAATACGCTAGTTTGGGCGTAATATAAAATCAGAAAGCTTTCACATTTTGTTCGTATTTATTTGTTTCATCTATTTAAGTGACGTATTTTGGACTTAGAGAATATTTTTGCTTCTCGGAGGGGGGGGGAAAGAAGCCTTTTCAGGTCTCCTCAGGAAAAAAGATCTTCGAAATGCATTAGAGTTTTTTATAAAATCATCATCAATTCCAAACAAAATTTTGTTTAATTTAATATACATTATATGTTAAATATTATTCAGACATTATTAAACGCCATTCACAGTATACCTAATAAATTTAACTGCAAACTTCAAAAACTGCATCAAAACTCGCAATTAATTGGGCAATAGCATCTCGACTTGTGCTTGAAAACGTTTTTCCTTATCATACTTTTCCAAAGGGCTGATATTCAACCGAAATAAGTCAACTGATTTCTATCATCGGACGAAATTAGAAAAATAATTATATAATTCGTAATAATTAAGTTCAACTAAAAATTGAAATGTGTCAAAACAAATGTCAGATGTCATTAAACATTGATTTGATTGGGGACTTCGCAGTTTTGCGATAAAACACAACTTACAGCTGGATTCGTTGTTAATTCTCATTTAAATATTCATTTGCTACATTTAATAAAGGACAGTGGGAATATATATTTTTTGACAGAGAGATGTTAAGTTCTACGTTACATGTATGTGCGTACATTGTACGTATAATAAGGATTAACCATCCCTTTTCCATAGCATTGAGTATTGCTCTAAGCCATGTAGTAGCCCTCACAAAATGCCTACATTAACGAAATGCCTGTGTCTGTATCTGTGTAATTATGGCAAAGCCTCGAGGGCTATCTGCCTAAGGGGACGAATGCCTTCGTGGAGGACTTTGCAAGGGAAACTGGCTCGTATACACGTTACACATGGGGAAAACCACGAAAACGCCCATGTACCCAGCCCGTTCGCGGGATTCGAACCTCGAACCGAACTACCAGTGTTTAGCAACTTTACCGCTAGGCCGCTGGTGGGCCCATTAACGAAAAGACTTATACTTCTCCGGTGACTTCACAATTCTTATTTTCGCGGTGAGAACGCTAAAGTTAGACAACACAGAAGAACAAATTTGTTGGGATTACCATCATGTAGATCTCTTACGGGGATTGAAAGTATGTTGTTGCAGTGGAAACATCGATTTAATGGCAGGCTGTATACAAAGATAATCATTTTAAAAAACTTGTATTAAATGCCCTGTAATATTACTGGAGGTGTTAAGGCAACAAGAATCAACCTAATAATAAATGTGTTTGTAAATAAATTTAGGAATATTACATTGCTTCCTGTTCCTGTATAAGTACTGATCCTCATTGAGACTTATACAGGAACAGGAAAGATAATCATTTCAAACAACTTATATTAAATATCCTGTAATATTACTGGAGGTGTTAAGGCAACAAGAATCAACCTAATAATAATAAATGTGTTTGTAAATAAATTTATGAATATTACATTGCTTCTTGTTGCTTTAATACCTTCATTAGTAGTTATTCGGCGTCTTAGATTAACGCAGACTTCTTTATTGACTTCTTATCACGCACTCGATGAAAATGTAATTTTTCATAATCTAAGGTTTTAGGCATATAAGGATGCGTCAAAATTCAGAATTTCAGTTTTCTGCCTACCGTAGTACTTAATGCAGATACTGGAATGGAATGGAAAAAGAGTTAAATTTGAATCTGCATGCTTTACTTGATGCATTGTTTGTTATTTTTAAAAATGGAAAAAAAAAAAAAAAAAAAAAAAAAAAAAAAAAAAAAAAAGATAGGTTTAAAATTAATTCATTTTTCTTTTTTTATACTGATCTGAACTTCATTTGAGATGATCGGATTTACAGTGAAACCTATTAAAAGACCATCAATAACCTGAGAGTAAACTTTAAAAGGGAAATCTATAGCTTCTATCCAAAAAAACATGAAAATTAAAATAAATAAATAAATAAATAAATAACAAGAATAAATCGGTAAAAATACGGACTTTTTTTTTCATTTACAGACACATACACGTTTCGAGAGTATTTGCTCTAACGCTGCTTTTGGCTAAAAATACATAAAAACAGCAAATCTTCAGAATTTCTTCTTCTTCAGAATTCAGTCTAGCACGCTGGAGATAAAAAAGGTTTATTCCCTACTATGTTGCGACTGCTCCTGTTACCAAATTGGTTTCCAGGTGCTGATGTTTAAGTAGAGGACTACGTTATTCATAATTTGGTAACTCTAGGTATTTTTTTTTTTACAATGAGAGAAACATGCATACATTCATGTAGATTCTTCATTATTTAGTTTTTTTTTAAATTACTATGATATAAGAAGATAATATTTAATGGCAACAATTCCAAAAGCGATCCATCGCATTTACGTGATTCAATGTAAAATGCTGTTTCGAGAATAATATCATTTCTGGGATAACGCCTTTTTGCACTAATAACAGTAATATTATCTTATACCTATATATTTTCTGTTCCAATGAACTTTTTAAGCTTATTAAAAGCAATAATGTTTGCTTTTAGATATTAATTAATAAAAAAAATAAAACAAAAGTATGAAAGTTTATATTTTATATTACGCCCAAAGTGGCGTTTTTTTAACCTATTGCGTGTTACCTTTATTTATTAAATATCATGTTATTCACACTTAAACCATAAAATTCAATTCAACAGCAATATCGCAAAATATTTAAAACCAGCATATCTATGGAATTTCCGATACACACGCTAGCGCGCTGGAAATATATCCATATGTTACGGTGAAACACCGAAATCTGGAAAATGTCGACTTTCACCAGTGAATGTCATTCACATAGTCTCTTGGTGTATGTCCGAAATATTTTCCAAATACTCTTATTTTTGACTTACACCGGTGAATGTCGACATTCACCATGTACTAATGGTGAATGTTGAACATATAACAATATTATATTTTCTTCTCCGTCATTCAGTCGCGAATAAACGCACTTGAGACTCGAAATAAGAACTTAAGAACATGAGAACCTAAAACACACAATACATTCAAAATGAGAAAGGACAGTAATAGAAGTTAAAAACTTACTTAATTATACAGTACATTCTAAATGAGAAAATAAAATAACAGTGATAAAAAACGTACTAAATTATGTGATTCAAATCTTATTTATTGCAACAACTTGAACTATTATGGCACTTTATGACCTCTCTTTTCGACTTTCACCAGAGCATATCTGTGATTGTCGACATACACCGGTGAGAGTCCAAATATACAAGAATGTAGTGCAATATTCGATCTTTCACCGACGTATTTGGTGAATGTTGACATTCTCCGGTGAAAGTCGACATTCTCCAATTTCGGTCTTTCACGGTAACATATATATATTTTTTTTAACAGCGTTGCTATTGCTCGCTTTTAAATCGTTGAGTTTGTTAATCAAAAGTTGTTTAAAGTTTTACAAAATATAAAATAGGTAAAAAGACAAAATTCCATATTCCAAATTTTGGTCTACAGATTCCCATATTCGAGTGGAGGAATATGCAATTCAAAATTTGATGTCTCTAGGTACCGTTGTTTTTTCACAGTGTGAGAAGCATGCATACATTCATGCAGATTCTTCATTATTTAACTTCTTTAAATAACCGCTCAGACTGTATAGTGGTTACGGAAGCCTGACTACGATACCGATGGACCTGGGTTCGAATCCCGGAGAAGGCATGGTTGTAACTGTCCGTCCCTTCATAGGAGGCGATTGTGGCCCACCTATTTGGTACTTCCATAATAAAGAGACCACCACATCTGGCCTTGTATAGATTAATGGACTGTGTTACACTGTAACTATTCACAATCTGCCACTGGGGAGGGGGAACTTCTTTAAATATAATGCAGGGCTCTAATATTTGGTGGCAACTATTTGAAAAGTGAAACGTCGTTTTATAGTGGACGACGTAAAATGCCAAAACGAAATTAATAGCCCTTTTGAGCAGATTGCCCCTTCGGGCTAATAGTAGATTTAAAAAAAAAAAAAATTCTCTATGTAAAATATTCGAAGTGGCGAACGTAGCTAAATAAATAGCTGTAATTTCTCATGTAACATGAACAAATTATTTCTCTTCAAGAGAATCATATAATCAAAATCTATTTAGATATATTTTATTTTTTCTTAGCTAACATTCGTCCTATTTTAAACAAAATCTGTCTCTGAATTCCCGCAGACGAGAGGATGGAATTTAGTAACGTATGAAATGTAATAATAAACAAGAGAATGGAATGCAGAAATAGTAATTTTTCTTCAAGGAAAGCATATAATCAAAATCTATTGAGATATTTTTATTTTTTCCCTTAGCTAGCATTAACATTATTTAAAATAAATTCTGTCCCTGAATTCCCGCAGACGAGAGAATGGAATGTTACAGAACTTTAATAAAAAAAAACGTGATATAATCCATCGGCAGTTTTACAGAATCTCCTGAATTGGAGAACGAATTCTCTCAGGGACTATAAAGTAACTTTTGACTTAACAACTATCTTCTAGATATAGATATCTTTTCCTTGAGATTCCGTGAAACATTTTCCGGAAAACATTCGGATAAATTACGGAAAACTTTATTTATGGCTCCTCTTTTCAATTCCGACCCAGTCAGTCGGGCTTTAATTCCGGACCATAAACGCCATATCCAAACCATCCGGCATTCAAAATAATGTTTACTTTAAAGAAAATAGTAATCGCAAAATGTTTCGCCGGTAGGAAACGTTTTCGCAGCGGAAAGGGAAATAGGGTTACTGGATTCTTGAAACCTTTAAAGAGTTTTAATTTTTGGCGACGGTCGTGGCACAAAATTGTCGCCAAATAATGCACTGCAATTAATACATGTCCTTTCTGTAATTTGTAAATAAAATTTAAAGTGATATAAATATTTTAGCTGAGTTATTTTCATCATACATTGATAAATGATCAATATTACTGAAGTTGAGGAATTTGGTTAATTTATTTATTAAGATAATTAATATTTGTATTATTGATATTGCTTATTTCATTGTGATTGTTTCATACGTAATACATTTTTTTAAAATTTGTATGTTTTTTTTTCCCTTTTATAAAGTTGCACTGCAGAGTAAAATTCTGCACAGTTTTTAAATTTAACGTTTAATGTTCCCTATAGGCATTTTTCCGGTACATTTAAAAAGCCAGACGAAGGCTGGCTGCATAGATGCTAGTTAGTAAATAAAATAGCAAAACTTTTAAACTCTTTGGTGCAAGAAAATCATTAACTGACCTAAGGAAAGAACAATTAAACAAGATTTAGTTTTATATCAAAATGTTCTTCTGTACTTTTATATTTTAAAAGGCTGTTTATACTAGTGATTAATTACCACTAATGTTTCTTAATTATTTATTATGAAATAAGAAAATTATAAAAAAGATATTTGTGAAGTATTATTTAATAAATTTCTGAATTTAGTTAGCTTACCCTTTTTTTTTCAAAAATGATGAAAAATACAATGACTTGATGTGTATTTTATTTTGATTTAGTCAATTGTTGGGCATTTACAAATTTTCCAGTCTTTGAATTCGTAAAGAACTAGAAATAATAAAGAATCGGTATTTTACCCAAAGTCAACACATTGATGTTATATTAAACAGGAAGATACGAGAGAAAGAAGATTATTATTAACAAAGGAAAAGAGTTAAATGTGATCTACCGCCATTACATAGCACTGTGAAGAGCATATTTACAAAAAAAAAAAAACTTTACTTTTTAGATTATGTTATCAGGTTCAATGTTTCTTCTAACCTTCTTCGGAAACATACAATGACCTGACTAGAACAGAGAGCTTACTAAAGCTATGTTCACTAATTGTAGTAAGTAGACAGGATACAGACGAAGGGTATACAAAACCCTTTATTTTGTCTTTATATACAATGACTTCCGTACTTCGGAATACAATGACCCTCCACTCGGGGTCTAACTTAAAAGATATCAAAATAAAACTAAACTCTAATTTAACTTTAGAATAAGATTGGCCTTATAATAACAGGAAGCGTATGTAGCACAGAGACTGTGAACACTACAATACGTTTAATTTATCAAGAGGATTAAAACCTCTGGCCTGGAAGGCAAAGTAGCAACTGCGTAACTTCTAAGGTAAGCGGCCTGCTTCGAACTCACGGCTTCCTCTCTTCTGCTTGGCAAAAAGGCCACACTTAAATACTTGGCGTTCGCCAGACAACTTTGCATAAACTCCTTCACGCTTATAATTCTGGCCGGAAGTAGAAAATAAGAAGTGATAGTAAAGATTTAAAATAAAATAAACGTTAGTAAAACTTAAGATCCTTACATACTTCCCGCCAGAGTTAATTAGTTTGAAACTGAGGTCTAAAACGACATTGTTGAAAACTTTTAGCTCTAGAAACTAACGCGAGGCCAACCTTTTACAGTCATAAATTAGCTAGAAACTAGAACATTTTAAAAGAAAGAAATTTGTTACAATAGCAGCTCCCGGAATATACAACAATCTTTTTTCTTTTTCATCTGTACTGCATCTAAACAGGAGCTTTATTCAATTCTGGTTCCTTCCAGAGATCTGGAAGGAAAACTAGTTTAATGAAATGTTACAGAATGACATTGAAAATAACATATAGAATATACTTTTCTTAACATTCTTATTTCATTCATGACTATTTTAATTATCTCTCCCCGTGCTCTCTGACATGTGTTGTAAAAACACCAAACACGAATGTGTTTCTGTCTATGTGTTCAACACTTCCTCCTACAATCAAAACACTAACGTGTTAAAATTCAACATACGAGACCTCTTAACACACCCTAATTTCAACTCTAGACCCTGAGGTACTATTCTGAAAGTGGCTAACTCTAAAGTGTAGCGTCAGAGAGCCTAACTACATCATTCAACCTTTAACACATATTCACCATGATTTAATCTTTACAGTCACACGAATAACAAATTTTTAACATTACTTTCACTTTTACCATATCACGGTATTTCTAAACATTCAAAATAACAGTTCACATGTATACAAGAACATATCAAGATGCCGTTAATTTTACACATTTGAAAACATACATTAGTAGTACATTGTTAACTTCTATTCTTTTCAAAGCAAGTGCCAATTCTTTCTACATTGAAATAATACTACATTTCAAAAAGTCTTTCAGACTAAAACTTCTTTCTTGTTAGAATGTTTTAAATAAAATTTATACAATAACTTTTTACAATATTTAAGTCTTTATACAACGCTATTATACATCAACTTTAGTTTTACGCGCGAGTAATTGAAAAACATAATAAGAAAATCGGTCACAACTCATTTCTCGCCCTTTTGGCGATAAAGGTAGACCTCGCATGAGGTAAAACTTCTTGAAATCTGCCACTTGCAGTAAGAATGAAAGATTAACTTAAGTTTCTAAAGTAACATAAAATTTTACTTATCTTTGTAATATTCAGACATCCTTTTCTGGGCCCAATCTTTAAAGGTGCTGCAGACCGTAGCTTGGTTGATCCTCCTTCTTGTACGGGCTCGCCCTTCAGTGCTTTCCTCTGGAAGCTTCCGTTTTTCACCACTACGGCCACCCTTGAACATCTTCCTTCTGTCCTCTGCTTGTGGTCTTGGCCGTTTGAAGGCAGCTGGTCTTGGTGGAACCGGGAAACTTCTGTCGTGATCCTGCTTGGACCTCGTTGTTGGCCGTTCAAATTTTTCTTGTACTTTTTCCTCCGCCGCTGATGGCCCTTCCGCAGTTCGGCGTTTTTTGCTGCGGAGAGTTCTGTCGGATGAGTCAATCTTCCGTTTCACAGCCGGGTTATAGTTGCCGTCCTTTCTCCCGGTCTTTTCCACATACGTCGTCCTTCTCCCTTCTTCATTCTGGGGGTGTTCGTGAACTCTGTTTTTTGGACGGTGGAACGGCTTCTTTTTCTTTGTACCTTCAATTTTTCCGCGGGGCAATTTTCTTTTCACTTGCTTCTGTCTCTCATTGGCTTGCCCTTGTACTTGTCGTTTTCCCACCTCTGGAACTTGTACCTGCGGTGTCTGCCGTACCGGATCCTGCAAAAGATCTGAAAAGATTTGCATTTTATTACGGTCATAGAATGGTTTTATCTGGTCAATGTTTGCGGAACAGGTTTCACCATTTCTTGCCTTTAACACTACAACAGCGTGAGTTATTTTTTCTATAACATATGGTCCTTCAAAGCGTGGAAAAAATTTGGCAGTTTTATCTTCTGGTGCTGAAGAAAGTGAATGCTTAATTTTTAGTACTTCATCCCCTACTTTATAAGTTACTCCCCGTCGTTTCAAGTCATAATACAATTTTTGTTTTCTTTGTGCTACTTCCGTATTCTTTTTTGCTTCTTTTATTAGTTTTTCTATATCACCCATTTTAAATTCTGGGGCTCTTTGTTGCACGTAAAATAGTTTATCTAACGGTGTTATAACCTTTCTGCCTAGAAATAACTCAGCAGGAGTTTTGCCCGTTGTATCATGTTTTGCGGTCCTAAGGGCGAAAGCAAATTCATTGACATAGTTATCCCAGCTTTTATGAAAATTTTTAACATAACTACGGATAATTTTCACTATATTTCTGTTGACCCGTTCCGCTATATTTGATTGCGGCCGATACGGGACCATTTTTAAATGACGTATGCCCAGTTTTTGGCACATGTCTTCAAATATATTACTTACAAATTGAGGACCATTATCCGATATAACTTTTAGGGGCGCCCCGTATTTTAAAATATATTTATTTAAAATAGAATCGGTAACTAATTTCGCGGAGGCTCGTTTTAAGGGAACAATTTCGGTCCATTTACTAAAATGATCAACTATAACAAGGAGATAGCGACTTTTGTTTAACTGACTTTTTGGGAAAGGGCCCAATAAATCGATGCCGATTATTTCATTTGGAAATTCGGATTTAATACTATTTAGAAACCCGGCCGGGCGGAAATTAATATAATTAACGGCTTGACATGTTGGGCAGGACTGGACATACGCCCTTGTTAACTTTTGCAGTTCAGGAAAGTAGACTGCCTCGCGTACGCGTTGAGTAGTTTTTCGAATACCAGCATGAGAAGCTAAAGGGCTGTCATGGAGCTCTTGCAGGATATTTAATCTAAGACTAGCTGGGATAACAGGTCGAAATTCGTTGTTGGAATTCGTAGTTTTTGTATAAAATAATAGACCATCTATTAGTTCGTAATGGGCCGCCCTATTTCTTATCGCCACAATATCTTGGTGGCTAAAATTTTCAGGATCCTTCAAATACTCATAAATACTTCCAAACTCAGGATCCTTACCCAGTTCGGTTATTACAGTTTCTCGGGAATTTATTGTACACGCTGTCAGCATTGCAACTTTTACGGTATTACCCTGTTCGTCTAATTTAATTCGTGACAGGGCATCTGCTACGATATTTTCCTTTCCGGGGGTATGCTTGATTACCAGATTATATTCTTGCAGCTTGAGTGCCCATCTTATTAACCTTGGGGATAAATTTTTTCCAGAGTACAATCTAGTTACCGCCGCATGATCAGAATATACTGTTATCGGCGCCTTTCCAAAATAGACTCGGAACTTTTGCACTGCTAACAGAACTGCAAGTGCCTCTCTCTCGGTCGCGGAATAGTTTCTTTGTGTTTGATTTAAAGTTCGGCTAAAAAATGCCACTGGCTGCTGATTTTGCGAAAGTACCGCTCCTACCGCATAATCCGAAGCATCCGCTGAAATTTCTAAATTTTCATCCTTTTCAGGAAATTTCAACACAGGGGCTTGCGTTAATGCTTGTTTTAATTTTTCGAAAGCACTATTGGCTTCGGCCGTCCACGAGAATCTTGCCTTTTTCCTTTTTAATTTTAACAATGGCTCAGCGATAGCCGCAAAATCTTTTATAAAGGACCTATAATATGAACAAAGTCCTAGAAAAGAAGAGAGCTTCTTTGCCGTGTTTGGAGTCGGATACTTTTGTACAGCGATTATTTTTGATTCATCTGTCTCGATCCCTTTTTGCGATATTTTGTAACCTAAATATTTTAATTCAGGGGCTGCAAATTTGCATTTTTCGACATTAACTTTTAGACCGGCCTCATTTAATAAAGAAAACACCTGTCTTAAATCCTGTACATGTTGGTCTAGATTATCACTAGTAATAATGATATCGTCTAAATAGATAAATGTGGACTTTCCGAGAACAGGTCTTAACACAATGTCCATGCATCGCTGAAATGTTGCTGGGGCGCCTGAAAGGCCAAACGGCATTCGCAAAAATGCATAAGTGCCAGACTTGGTTATAAAAGCAGTCTTAGGCACGTCCTCAGGCCTGATCCCTATTTGAAAATAACCATTCGTTAAGTCTAAAGTCGTCATAAATTTGGTTGATTTTATGTTCCTTAAAATTTCTTCTATAATCGGTAACGGATATACCGGATATTTCGTTATGGAATTTAATTTACGGTAATCAATAGCGAATCTCCACCTTTTTGGATGCTCCAAAGGATAATCATTATTTTTCTTACATAAAACCACCGGACTAGCATAACTACTTGAGATAGGCGTTACGATCTTTTTACGTAGCATATCGGTAATATGCCATTCTATAATTTTTTCCTTATTCTTATCATACCGGTATGGTTTTTGACGAACCGGCAATGCATCTCCGGTGTCAATACTATGGTTAGTAACCTGGGTAAATCCTGGAATATCACTAAATAAGGAAGCAAATTCACTTACCACTTGTCGGATTCTATCTTGCTCGTCATTAGGCAGGTGGTCGAGATTTAACCTTGGCGGTTCAACCTTTTCTACACGCACTGGTTTCATCGTCAGCTTAAGAGACGCTTCATTAAAATCCAGTGTAGCTTGTGCGTCTGAAAGAAAGTCTATTCCTAGTATTAAGTGTGCTTGCAAATTCTTTACTATAAAAAACATCACCTTTACTTGTTCGTCCTTGATACGGATGTACAAAGGTACTTTACCTACGCACTTACATTGTTCTCCTTGCGCCGCTAATACTGTTGTATTATCCGCATTATATATGCGGTATTTGCGAAAATACTTTCTAAAAAAGACTTCTGCCACACAGGAACACTGCGCGCCGGTATCCAGGAGTGCGGTGGCCGGGATATTATTTACCAAGACTTCAATCTTCGGAAGAGTTAAATTTTTCACCATTACTGTATTTAACTTGTAGGAAGAGGGGTTTTCGTGGCCTTCGGATTTCCGCACCCTCTCGTCAGCAGAAATCCGTTTTAGTTTAAATTATTTTTCCTTTCGGTGCTTTCCTTCTTTCTCCACTGGCCTTGAGACTTTTTTCCTGGGTTGCTATTGAACTGTCGACGTTCGCCGGCTGTTTTTGAATGCTCGGGTTTCCTTGCCCACTGATTCGCTTTTTCTCCGTAGCCATGTGCTTGAGTTTGCTGTAGTCTTGGCGTACCAAATTGGTTTCGCTGTTGATATTGGCGTCTTCTTTCGACGTCCGCCGTTCTTCTACTTTCAAACTGGATTGCTAGCTCAAATAATTTTTCCAGTGTAGTCGGATTTCTCAATTCAATAAAGTCTTGCACTTGGGGTAGTAACCTCGGCAAAATCACTTGAATTATTTCAGGATCCGGACGGTTTCCATACAAGAGCTTGAAAACGTGAATTTTTCTTAAAATAAAACTCGAGATGTTTTCCATTCTTTGTTGATATATACTGAAAAGTTCTGTTTCTAATTTCGCACGATCCCTTACAACAGGGAAGGCTTTTAGTAGGGCAGTCTTGAAATTTTCGTAGGTATAGGTGGGACTTCCTGCTTGACCCAAGAGACTTCTGCCGATACATTTGAACCAGTTAAGCGCTTGGCCCCTCAAAGCGCTGGTAGCTAAGGTAACTTTTTGAAACTCGTGCACGGGGTAGAGCATGAAGTGGTCATCCAATTTTTCCAAAAAACTGGTTACCTGTGAGTTTCCATTAAACGTTGCTTCTGGTTTCATCGAAGCGCGCATGGTCTGGACAATATACCCAAATCCTTCCAGGGCGGCAGCTGGCATTTCTGGATTCTGAGCTGTTTCTGCAGGCAGCACAGGTACTTCTTGAAACTCGGCTATGGTTATTCTTCGTCGGGCGCCACTATCAGGTTCAATGTTTCTTCTAACCTTCTTCGGAAACATACAATGAGCTGACTAGAACAGAGAGCTTACTAAAGCTATGTTCACTAATTGTAGTAAGTAGACAGGATACAGACGAAGGGTATACAAAACCCTTTATTTTGTCTTTATATACAATGACTTCCGTACTTCGGAATACAATGACCCTCCACTCGGGGTCTAACTTAAAAGATATCAAAATAAAACTAAACTCTAATTTAACTTTAGAATAAGATTGGCCTTATAATAACAGGAAGCGTATGTAGCACAGAGACTGTGAACACTACAATACGTTTAATTTATCAAGAGGATTAAAACCTCTGGCCTGGAAGGCAAAGTAGCAACTGCGTAACTTCTAAGGTAAGCGGCCTGCTTCGAACTCACGGCTTCCTCTCTTCTGCTTGGCAAAAAGGCCACACTTAAATACTTGGCGTTCGCCAGACAACTTTGCATAAACTCCTTCACGCTTATAATTCTGGCCGGAAGTAGAAAATAAGAAGTGATAGTAAAGATTTAAAATAAAATAAACGTTAGTAAAACTTAAGATCCTTACAATGTGGGTATCTAAATTACGTTTTATCGGCATACGATGTATTATTATTATTATTATTATTATTATTATTATTATTATTATTATTACTGTATTACATGCTCCACCATTGGGCCCTACACGGAAAGGTAGGAATGCCCCTTGTAGGCATTTTTAAGAGAAACTAGCTCGTGTACACATAAAATATGGGAAAAAACCACAAAAATGTTCATGCAGCCAAACTGTTCACCGAAACGTGAACCTCAAACTAAAATACCAGTGCTCAGCGGCTTTTTACCACTCGGTCGCACGCAGACTACGTGGATTTATAAATTATTCTTCATTGTAAAATCCATTGCTTACCAGAAATGTTGTGCAAACTTCTTTCTTTTGCTAACGAAGCAGTATAAGCTATATTAAATGAAATATATTTCCGTTAATTCAAGATGTAGTCTTTATTTTTCTCTGTTTCCGTATACACATTTAATGTTATCAAAATCTTCTTGATTTGTTCCAAAGAATGTCAAAATTATTCAGTTCACCAGTTATGGGTCTTAATCATTTAGAGAATTAGTAGAAATAACAAATAATTTTGATCTCAAGAAAGAGGTATTTAATTTTTCGCTCGAGATTGCCATTATGAATAACACATATAATTGCAGATTTATTCAAACGAAATCAAAATATACAAAACTGTAACAACTAAAAACGGACTGAAAATATGCTTCCGAAACAAATAAAAGTCCATCAAACCTTTGGTGTGGATTATCCATGAGAAATAACAAATTTCTTTATTACTTTAGATGAATATTATTTCACATTCGTATTCTTTTTATATTTATACAGTAAGTGGCACAGTTAATATTTGATTAATTTTGTCACATAATTCATACCATATTAATAGAATCATACCAGAAGTAAACAACTGTATTTTATTTCTGATTAGGAAAGTGATTTATTAGTTAATGTTAGAATATAATTTGTATCAAAAGATGGCCTACGGAAGAGTAGCTTTGTTACCACGAAGGCATGGTAAGAAGGCGGGAGAAGTCTTAACAGTCCATTGGCTGTTATTGTACCCCAATGGACTGCAAGACTTCTTTCTTCTTCGAAAGTTTATGATGACGAACGGGAATGTGGACTATTTATGGTTCCACCAAAATGAAAGAACCCCCACTCCCAATCAGATTGCCCATGGAATTTTTACTGCCAAGATTAATTTCTCATTACAATGGCATGATTTAACCGGCTCATTACTCCAGTCTAAAATGTGCTGATATTTTTCCTATTGGTTTCTTTGTAAGGTATTTCTCCCGCCTTCTTACCATGCGTTCGTGGTGGGATGGCCAGCACACTCGGCGCGTATTGAGAGGTCCGTGGTTTGAGTCCCGGCGAGAGCATTGCTCATTTTTCATCTCTCCTGCTTCGAAATCTCCTGATGTCTCAACATCTTCAACCAAGATATTTTCTGAATACATTATATCACATTATGAAAAATAAAAGACATTTGATCTGCCACGTTCACTATCATTGGAAAGACTAGTAATGGAAAGCTTTCATCGCCACTCGTGATGCAACCGTCGTGTGATGTAACCGGACCATCATTTTATAGATATCATATTTAAATACTGATTGATAAATAGAATTCCTGTAACTCTTATATGATACATAGAGTAAGTAATACGTAAAGAGAATTCCTCACAAATGGCATGCTATTATTAATATGCTATGAATTCTGCCGAATACCGCTTCAAAAAAGGAATCCAAATAGGACCTCGTTTGTAAATGATAAGATACTTAATAGGTTGGTTAATTAGTAGTTATAGTAAAATACACAATACTCAGGAGCACAATTTTTTTTTATATATGTGATCCTAAGGGACTGAATTTGCCATTATATATGTCAAATGCCGAGAAATTCGTATGCAGTCATCATCTTTTCCAGTTGAAAGCCGAATCCAGAGAGAACTACTAATGTTTTGCAATGTTAGCAATCAATCTTTGGTCGATCTTAATAACACATCGTGAACATTACTTAAATTTCAGTTAAAAAGATAGGGCCTGCTATACAACGCCTAGCAGTGGCCGAGCGGTAAAGTCGCTGACCGTGGTAATTCCGACCTGGGTTTGTATCCAAGTGAACGAGATGAATGCATAGGTGTTTTCGCCATTTTCCTCGTGTAAAACATGTATATGAAGCAGTTTGAACATCGTCTATAAAGGCATTCCTTCTCTTAGGCAGGCAGCCCCAGTGTGCTTTGCCGTAATCAAATTAGCCAAAACAAACCAAACCTGCTAAGCGACAAACTTTTATCGGCAATCCTAATTTTCTAATTACTTAATTACATAGAAATTAATTTATTCTTCTTATTAAAATATTTTCATTTTATTGGTAAAAGCAATTTATTTTAGTTCACTTCTTACCACATGCTTCTCTCATTACGATGATTCTTTAACCAACCAAAACTGCTTTCTTAAATTTACCATAAATTCAAGGGATTCAACAAATATACTTTTTTATTTTAAATTGTATAATAACTCAGTAAATATTCTTCAAATATGTTACATATTTTTGTAATTTTCTTGTAAAATACCACTAAATTTATCCACTACTATTTATTTTTTGATTCAACGTTTTGCTTGATGACGTCGACGTTCTTTGATTTAATAATACAAAACTGACTTCTACAAACCTGGGAGAATATTATTAACTTAACTATAACTCAACCTGCCTTATATTCAGTTAGGATTTCATTTACTAAACAGAATAAATGCACAAAACATTCCACAGACCTATTCCCATCACGTACGTATACCAGGAGGTGGTCACGTGACTGCATCAAGAAGCACCAACGCTAACAAATGCAGCTAAGCTTATGAAACAACTTTTACTACCTCTTAAACATTTCATCTCGTACTTTTATCGAATGCGAAACAGATGCTGGAGAAATAAAAAGAATAAATAAAGACAGAACTTCGGAAAATGTCCCAACTCAGTTATTCTAACCGGATACTCCTTTCCGCAAAGAACGCAATATAGCTCTGGCGTACAAAAATGCAAAGTTAAGGCAAATTTCTTTTCCAGATCCGTCTGCGACCAGCTTCGTAAAAATGAACGGAAGACAAGCTCCGGCTTGGACACATTGCATGCAGTGTCTTATCTGAATTCAGCAAAACATAAAAGAAAAAACACTTCCTGCTAAAAAAGATTTTTTTTATTCCATCTAGAGTTTATTCTCTGGAATAGATTTTAAAAAGAGGATAGGTGAATGGATATGCTGTTTTGCATGATGTACACTCTGAATCTTTCAAGGAAAAAAACTTCCTTCCATCTCTCCAGAATGGGATTTTTCTGGTGGCTTACACCAAGATTTGGAGGAATTTCATTTCGTGGAGGAATTTGATTTGCAAGGATATGAGAAGTTTCATTTTGAATTGCAAGCGTACAAATGCTGATGTCCTTCCAGTGGAATTTATGGCTGCTTTTAGAGATCCCCTTACGTTGATTAAGGTGCTTCTCAGTTCTCCCACTTTAATCTTCCAAATGACTTTAAAAAATCAATGAAAGAACATCCAGTTATTGTCGATTAAGTTTAATTCAATCTGAAATCTATGTGAATATTTAATGGCTGTGTAGCCATTAAAATTAATAAAATGGCAAATTATTAAAATACCCATGAAGTGAAACTGCTGCTTGTTATTTGTTGAAATGCTTTTAAACACAGCAGTTTACACACTATTTATAAAATAGTATTTGTTTCTTATGAACTAAGTATCAAAAGTAATAATTGAAATGATAAAATCAAATCAGAAGCTTGAAGGGAAAAATTGCTTAATTATTTATTGAACGGCATTTCAGTTTCCGATTCTGTTGCATTTTATGCCCGTCAGTTGTCGAATGTGCCTATAAGAAAATCCTTCCTAGTAATTCGAGCAAAGTTTTGTTCCCATTGGCTGGAAATCGTAGGCAAAAGAAGAATTTTTGCTCCAATTGTACCTAGAAATAGTGGTTCTTGCGCATCATTCTACGAAAATATCTGTTACGAGTAGTACATCAAGTATAGTGATATGCCATAATTTCAAACAAAAAATATTTGCTTCTTTACGTAAACAAATTTATAGCTATTATGCGATATTTTGCAGAATGACTATTAAACTAAAGAATACAAGTCAATAGTTTTGCGATCCTGCAATCGGCCCACCAGCCGCCCAGTGGTAAAAACGCTGAACACTGGTAGATCGGTCCACGGTTTGATCTCGGCGAACGGGCTGACTGGATGGGCATTTTCATGGTTTTTCCCATATGCGGCGTATTTTCATATAAAATCCTCCACGAAGGCATCCCTTCCCATAAGCGGATATATCTCGAGTGCTTTGTTATAAACAAGTAAATCAAATTTGCGATCCTCCACTGCATTTGCTTTTTATCCGACATTAAAATGACGCACTTCCGTTAATACCCAAAACGCATTACAAAGCTAACTCAAAATGAGCTTTAGCTTGTAATTTCATTCAATTACAAGCTGAAGCTCATTTTTAAAAGAGTTGAATTATAATTGTAGAAATGAAGATTCAAAATGCACAGTCGAACGGAGCAAAAGGCTTATTTGAAGATTAAAATTAAAGAATAATATGCCAAATACTGAATATTAAATTGGAATGCGCAGAGTTAAACCAAATAAAATATTATCTCAATATCTTTTATTACAATATTATGCCTAGGAAACCTCTCTATACGAAAATGGCATCTAAAAGGAATGCTGTAGAAACCGGATGCCTCCCCAAAGTTGTGTCTGCAAAGTTATATGTTTTATTGAGTTAGTCTGTGAGTAGCTAAGGTTTCTTACGATGATATTGAAAATACATATCCCGTTGTAATATTATATCTGTATTGAAATTTATCTATAAGTTCCAGTTGCAACTGAATTTCAAGATTCAGACTTAGGAAGTTCAACGTTATCCTGATTCTATAATTCTCCGAGTACTATCATTTGTATTTTCATTTTTTCTAATGACAGATGTTTAATAATATCAGATGTTTGAGCGTTTTATAAAGTCTGAAATATTACTTTATCACCAATATTTTTCGGACTTTTGAACATACTTATAATGTTCGAAAACTTAAATATACTTTAAATTATAGTAAAAAAAAAAAATGCAAAAATATTCAATTTTCTAAGCCTTTCAGTTTTAGTCAGTCTTTTTCAAGAGAATCTTCCAATTCATTCTTTTAAAACGCTTTTAAAACGATGAATCCTGAAGCTGACTCTTATTAACGCAATTATGTCATCCTTTAAATCACTCCTTTAAAATTTTTAAATGACTTCTGCTAAATATGGGCTGATACAAAGATTTATCCATAAGTTGTAGAAATCCACAATAAGTGTCTATAGTTTTTTCCCTTCATTTTTCTTTTTACTTCCTTGTACGAAGTAAAAAGGAAGTAATGTAACCGCAAAACGTTTCAGGCAGCATATTTCAACAAAAATATCCATTTTGACCGCTATCGAATGCAATTTAACGATGTTTTTGCGTGACATCTGTACGTAAGGACAGAATAAGACTCTTTTCCTCCAAAAAAATTATAAAACTGCTTTAAAATGAATTCTGAAGAGAATTTTTCGTTGCGTCTGTACGTACGTATGTATGTATCTCGCATAACTCAAAACCGACTAGCCTGAGAATGTTGAAATTTTGTATATAAGACTGCTATAACATGTAGATGTGCATCTCGTATTCTGGTTGCAATCGACCGCACCAAACGTATATAAATATATGTATATATATATATTCACTCTGTTACACGGCTCAGTGATCTCAGCTTCTTTGTTCTTATATGTTTGTAAATTGTGCACTTTTTGCTTTAAAAATGATTGAATTATGTTGTTCTTATCTTTCGGTTAAGGTTTTTACGCCTTTAGTAAATCTGCAACCAATATTTGTAGAATTATCAACATTTAAAAATCTCTTAACGTACGGTTAAGCCTAATTAAATTACATGGCGGATGTATTTGTTTACATTTGAAACAGCAGAATAGTAGATTTGTTGCCAGTCCAGAGAGACTAAGCTTCTCAATAACAAAGATAACGCCTTCTTTTATTATTGCGAATTAAATCATGCTTAATCTATTCTGGAATTTATTTGATTCAAGATCAACTATATTACATTACATTAATTCAACATTAATCTTTAGATTAATTCAAGATCAGCTATATTACATTACATTAATTCAACATTAATCTTTTCATTAATTCAAGATCAACTATATTCTTGCCGGGATGCGAAACACTAATATATATCGTTGACTTCTGGGTGTGCTACCTCTTACACAATGAAAGTATACAGATGGGGAAATATGATAAGATATTATAAACGATATGATAAGATATTATAAACGAAAGGGTTAAGGTTCAGATGTTAAACAAAATGGTCTACTAAATGTGTATTGTCTTTCATTTTGTTTCAACAATCTGTGTTATATGTAATAATAAGAATTAATGTCACATTCTGTACTTCATTTACATGCTTATATGATCTACACACGTTTATAGGAATGAAAGGGATGCAGCCGCGCGGATAATTTATTGGGTAATAAAATGCAACATTTTTTTTGTACTGTTACTTTCATTTAAAACGAAGCTCTGCGTCTCCCAAAGGATTCTTTTTGTTTTGTTTTGTTTCCTGTTTAGAATTAAGAGAAACAGAGACTTAATACTGCGTTTTACAATAGGACTTATTTTCCTAGCTGCAGTAGCTCCATGGTTTATTCACTAAAATACCATATATCCATGGGATTTAATTTTAGTTCCTTAAAAAAGTATAAAGCACGTAATATTGAGCCTCAATAAATCTCATAATATTTCCCTTACCAATTTCAAGGTGCCGTTGAAAATTAGATTTTAATAAACTAATTCCCTAACAATCAACTTATTATCGTCGAAATTACATTGTAATTACCTTACGCTAATAACATCAAGTAAAGATAACGATAATTTGCCTTCAGAAGCTTATTCATATATTCTTGCGTCACAAAATAACTTGGCTAAACGAACATAGGACCTGGATTTCGTATAGCATTTATGACTTAACAATTTTCTTCGAATTTGAATTGAAGACTAACATAGCATTCTTTCATACACATGAAAATTCATTCTCCAGGTTGTAAGTTCACTCTTACTAACGCTTACATTCTAATACTTTTATCAGTATTAATGCAGTTCTTTTATCATATGAAGAAAATTAAAGTAGAAAAAATTACTCAAAAAATGATATTTTAATTGCTATAAATCTCATTTTGGAGAACTAAAAAATTTTTGTTTTCTTTTACATAACTTTCGCTCCAGTTTTTCAAAAAGAGACTTCAATCTCTTTCTAATTTAAACTCAAATGCAAATTTTTACCAAATTTAAATCCAAATTTAATCCAAATCTGAATTAAGTATTTTATATTTCTTGATTCTGAATAAAAGCATAACATTATGATAGAAACTTTTTATGGACATTATAAGGTGTTTCTTCTGCCTTCTTAGCTTGCCTTCGTGGTGTAAGGCCAGCACACTCGGCGCGTATTCGAGAGGTGCGAGGTTCGAGTTCCGGCGAGGAAACAGCTGATTTCTTCGATTTCCTTCTTTCGAAAAATTCTAAAATGATTCTACAGTGGGGCCCGAACTAAAAAAAGTGGTGGATGTTTCTCCAACACCAAAATTTGGTGATTTGGTCTCTTAATCTCCAGTCACCCTTAAAAGGGGGAGTATATAAAGTATTTCTCTCGCCTTCTTAGCATGTCTTCGTGGTATAATTGTAAGCACGCTCGGCGCGTATTCGAGAGTTCCGAGGTTCGTGTCTCGGCGACGGCATTGCTCATGTTTCACTTCTCCAGCCTCAGAAAACTCTACAGTGGCGCCTGAACGAAAAGGTGATGGATGATGATTCTCCACCACCAGGAATTTTCGATTGGGTCTCCCAGTCGCCCTTTAAAAGAGGGTATATAAGGTATTTCTCCCGCCTTCTTAGCATGCCTTCATGATGTAACGGTCAGCAAGCTCGGCGCGTATCAGTCCCGGCGAGGGCATTGCTGATTTCTTCGATTTCCTTCTTTCAAAAAATTCTAAAATGACTCTACAGTAGCGCCCGAACTAAAAAAGGTGGTGGATGATTCTCCAACACCATGATTTGGCATCTGGGTACCCGCATCCCCAGTCGCCCTTTAAGAGGGGTAGTATATAAAATATATCTCTCGTCTTCTTACCATGCTTTCGTGGTGTAATGGTCAGCACTCTCAGCGCGTATTCGAGTTTTCGGAGGTTTAAGTCCCGGCGAGGGCATTGGTCATTTTTCATGTCTCCTGCTTCGAAATAACCAAATGTCAACAACATAAAATTAAATAGATTTTCTAATAATAAAATTAATACTTCAATAACGATGTATCTCATAAATCTTAGAGAAAAACATTTCTATTGATTTTTTAAATAATAATATATAGTATTTATGACATTCTTTCTTAAAGCAGTGAATTTTCACCTTCATATGAATTTAAAGGATAAAAAGGTGTTTTATTAAAACAAGAGAAATAAAAATCTTAGATATTTAAATACTGAAAGAAATTATACCTAAATAAACAGTAGACAAAATTATAAACTGTTTTAAATTACTTCAGTCAGCCAGCTACATTATAGCAAGTAAATATCAGTGAAAATATTTCCTTCTGTTTAAAAGTTTATTAAGAAAAGCATTTCTTCCTTTCATAGCTCTCGCTTAGAATTTGCTGTGACGAAGCATCACTTAAAGTAGTGATTAGTGTCTTTAAGAGCGAGACCATTTCTTTTTTTTTTTCGGAAAATATTAAAAATGTGAAAAGAAAGACGAACAAAGCTTTATTTTTTTATTTTGTGCATTTATTTTCATTTTTTAATTTTTCATATAATGAGCTGGAGTAAAATTCCGTTTATTTAAGGCGAGTGAGTTCTTTAATTTGATGAACGTCAAAACTTCTCGCGTCACAAATAATTTTCTCTTGTTTCTAGAAAATTAAAATAAAGTGTTTTATTTAATATCTAAAAGAATTCAACTCCACTGATGTTTTTAACATAGTCATAGATTTAAAATGATTGTCTAGAAATATATGACATGCAATGTTCTGATTTAATTATTACCTATAAATTAGATATAGCAATTCCAATTATTTGTAAAGCGTAAGCTAAATTCCAGGAAAACTTCCGTTAATGGATTGAAACTTATCAAAGATCGATGCAATAATCTTTATTTTCATGATGTTTTTAAATAAAAAAGGGCCAGAACCCTTATATAGAGCAACAATGCACATTAATTTAAAATATTTGTTATATATACATATAATTTTTCAAAGCAGGAAAAGAAAATATAATACATTTTAATTTAAAAATTCCTGCCTTTGGATTACAAAGGATTGAATTAAAAGAAATGAGACCAATAAGAATCTTTTTTAAAAAATTAATTTTTGAAACACTATCCTATCGTAGAAAAAAATTGTGTAGGGTAGTAAAATTGACAGTGGCAAATAAGATGCATTGTTCAAGATTTTTTAAAATTAACTTACAAAATATTATTATGCTTCTATAAATTACATTAAGTTTCATCGTTTATTTTTATTCATATAAATGGAACTAGATTTTAGATAGCAAACTCCTTTAAGTATACATGTGTGTCCTTTAAGTATACATGTGTTAACAGTATACTGTTAATTCGTAAAATACTAAATATACGATGAACAAAAATTATAGTTTGGCCAGATTCATCATTATTTATATCAGTATCATTCATACCATAACATCAGCAAGATATGACACTATGGAACAGGTGAACGTTATAGACCAGGAAAATCATCCAAAAGATGTGAAGGATCTTTATTCAAAAGTGCGTCTCGAGCACAACTGACCAGAAGATTGAAATTTCCATACCTCAGGCAAGACCATAGTCCTTTGTAGATGTTATGATCAACCTTGACTACAAGGTAGTATGTTCATCTGTTTTTTATGTGTAGTACAAGGCTGTCGACGTTTCTTGAGGCATCATAACTCAATTCTCTTTCAGCACCAAAAGCAACTGCAGAATTGTTTCTGGCAGCTGTCTCCTGAAATAGTCCTTGGTTTATTCAATGAAATTAGACCCAAGGGCCAAGCAAGCCAATCCAATGCGGCGAATGTTTTTACTTTACAGTAGACCAACCACTGTACGATAAACTGTATCGGTGTCGTCCGTGAAAAGGAATCCAGGGTCAATGTCATGTCTGAAAAACGCACAAAAGGAAAGAGAACTTTTGTACAAATGGCTGTCCTTGGTGACTAAACCTTCCTTGGGAAGATACGGAACTTCGTACAACCTTCACGCATCTTATCCCTCCTCAAACGACAGCTGCGTTGTATCCAAACTGATGTCCTTTTATGGATACTGGAGAATTTGTTGTGCGTTCCGCACTGTTTCCAAATATTAAGACATCCAGATTCGATACTCATATTACATTGGTTCTTATCAATAACGAGCACGTGGTACCTTTGTTGATGATCAGTCTTTGTGTTACTGGCATCATAGCTCACCTTAGTTTTTGTGTTACTAGCAGCGCAGATGCTCCTCGATGACTCCAATGGATAGGCTTCAATGAAATACTCAATCGCCCATTTGAGTAAAGAAACCGCTCACCTGTACACCACTAAAAAGTCACTCTGTCGCGCAGAAACATGATTTCAGGCGTTCAGTAGTTGGTCACAGTTGTTCCAGCAGTACCTACAGTATTGTATCTTACGATTTCACTCGCTGCCAGCCCTTGATCGCTGCCAGCCTGTAGGACAATATATTGGCTTCTTATAACTATGGTTGCTCATGTACACCGTTAATAAACCTTCGAATAATTGTTCATTTTGCTCAAAATGCCGTCTTGCTTAGTAATAGGATGCTATTTCCAATCCCTAACTTTTCGGCCATACTACTCCCACTTTGATTCCCATTTTCTTAATGATCTTGTCTCTGGTATTGTCTATGAAAATGTCTGTTGGACATAACATAGTGAAATAGCAACTTGACGATGGGCTATGCAATAGCTTTCCCTGCAATGTAGATGGTACTATGCCGTTGGGCATTATACCCTTGCCTAAGCAATCTCTTTATTGATCTTTCGGCTAGTTTTGCCTCTTTATTCCTCTGTCATATTAACGTTTTCCTTTCATCCTTACTTATACCTACCATTTAAAAATATGAAATTTTTAGTTAATATTTAAATTATGTGTGAATTATTTTATTTATCAATTTTAGCTGAGTTAATTCGGTTAGTACATTAGATAATAGATGCTTCCATCTTTGAGGGAAATATTTAGATTCCACTAGCAATGTTATAATTGTGTTAATTCACTGCATTCCGATTACCCCAAAATCTATACAAAGCAATTAAAATTTCTCAAAACTATGTTTCAAAACTACATAAAACAATTGCTATTTTTCTAAAAAAATTATTATGCTTTTTTAAGGACAAAAATAATTAGAACAAACGGAAGCCGAACAAAAGCATTTGTTTTTTTTTCTATAGGTTTTTAATAGAAGAGTTATGCGTCATTAAAGCAGTTAGCGTAATTAAAAGACACATATCTCATCGAAACAGTCAGCATCCTTTCCGACGACATAATCAAAAATATCAATTAAATCTCTTGAGAACTTGAGTTTCGAAGCATCAGTTTTTAAATTTGGATGCGACTGTCATTCCGGCAGTTGAATCAGTTAATTAACGTTTGTTTTCTTTCGATTTTCATTTTCTGATCTTTCATATACGCAATCACCGAGATCAATCACGAATTAAATTCGTATTTAATTAAGAGATGTTCTAAAATCATCCACTTCGCCCTGAGCTAAATGAATTCCTCAGTTCTCCGCGTTCTGATTAATAATTCTGATTAAAGTAATGTATTTTTCTTTTAATTCTTTGAAGTAAATTGGGAAATGTAACAAAAGTGGATGATTGTATTATGTCTAATTCATCTCAAATTGAATTCAGAGTGTATTTTTTAAAAAGTGCTTCTTCTTTGTAGCTTTAATTAGTAATTCGAAAAAGCAACCAGCATTTAAAGACATCAATGAAAATCATTTATTAAATGAATGCATAATTTGGAATTTTCTTTTAAATTTCAATACAATTGTCAATTACTTATGATCATTTAAAACATAAGAGTGCTCAAATTTCAGTGAAATCTTCGTCTCAGTCTCAATGCAATTCTTTAAATGAATGTGTTTTTATGCCTAATTATGGCCTTAACATTACGTGTGACTATGCATTTTTAACGTCTCTTTATTCGTAAGGATGTAATTTCCGAATATAAAATTCCTGACAGTTTTGAAATTAAATCAAGGACTTGCATCACGCGATGATATGTTAAATGCCTATTAAATGACGTAAAGAGTTTTCTGTATAAGAGTGACACACCTGTATCAAGTATGAGCCAGTGACGATAACTATGCATCTTCATTTGAATTACCACAATAACAGTAGGTTCGCGACACCCTGTAACCCCTAGAAAGCGGCGGGTCCCCAGTGGGGAATCGGGAAATACCTCCATTGAATTTTGCTTTGGGTGGTAGAAGGGAATAAATTACTTTCCACGACCAACAAAAACCCAACCTCTCTGGAGGCAATGAACTCAGTTTTCCTTGGATAGTGCATCCGAAACTTTGGGGTGGTTTGACCGTGGAACCTTATTTTAAATCATATCGTATTGTCACTGCTAGTCCATGAATACGAGAACCAAGTATGAGCCAGTGACGATAACTATACATTTTTATTTAAATTGCCACAATAACAACAGTGTCTCTCGGGGCAGCCTGTAACCCCTAAAAGAGCGTTCCCAGTGGCGAATCGAGGAATACCTCCATTGGATTTTTCTTTGGGTGGTAGAAGGGAATAAAATACCTTCCACAACCAACAGGCAGAAGCGCAAACTCTCTGGAGGCAATGTACCCATTTTTCCATGCATAGTGCATGGATTTCCATGAGTAGTGCGTCCGGACCTTTGGGGTGGTTTGATCTTGCAACCGTATTTTAAATCATATCGCATTCTCCCTGCTAGTCCATAGATACGAGAATAACAGCAACAAGAAAAATTTATTTTTTTCATAGTAATATCAGTTTACGTTAAGTACTAAAGGTGTTTATGAAGCGACAAATTATTCAACTAAAGCTATTAGAATAAAACAGTGCGTTTTTTAAAGGAGCGATGAGAAAAAGCAAAATTGCTGATTTAAAATGCTACAAATGTTGTCAGATATCAAAAACAATTATTTATCGAGTTTTAGAATAATACAGAGAAAACGAAAAATTTGAGAGCAATCACTATTTTAGAAAAACGTTCTAAAAAAGGGAAGAAACCATATCATGGACATGGTTAAGCGGAAGTCTATCTCGAAATTGGAAATTTCTTTCGTGAACTTTTTCAGTAGTTGAAGACATCAAAATCGGTTGTTTACCGAATTTTGGATTCGAATTTGGGAGCTTTTGTTTAAGCATCGCCCCCAACACGCAAAAAAGATTTAAAAACTTGAACAAATAAAACTTTAAATTTATAAGGAATTAATAAGATCTGAAAGCACGTAAAACCTCATCGTAGATAACAAAATACGTTTCATTTTGATCTTGATCTGAATGTAGATTCTTGATTTTATCAGTCAAAATACTTCTGAGTATTTCAAGATAAAGTCCGGGGAAACTTTCGAAAGAAAATAACACTACATGTCCAGGAAAAGGACAATGTTTCGGGGATTTACCATCGGCCGATCGGTAGAATCGTTGAACAGTAGTCTCGTATGTCTGATAACCTTAGACTAGCATATATCATATCGAGTTTATCCTCTCGACAAATGGCGTCATAAAATGGATGGATAATCATTAAAATACTGGATAATAAATCGTTACGAACTAGCATTAATGGACTGAAGATCATCCAGCCTCCTCCAGTGGCACGTGATAAAAAGCATTAAGAAACTTCTTGTCGGATAGAAGTTAACATCGACCAGGAAAACCTAAGCTTCCGAATCAAGTTAATGGTTCAATTCTATATGATATGCAACTTAAAGCTCACCTACTGTTTACTAATAATAAGAATATCAGAGACTTAGAATTGTTAAGTACTTTTGAAAAAAAAGGTTCTATGCATGTTTTCATTTCCAGTTTCATTTCCAGTTATGGAACGAGTTCCAGTGCAGCATTTAAATAATTTCCAAATACAGAAATTTAATGAATTAACAACTGTTGTCATTCCTTCGATTTAGATAATAAATCGATTTGTAAAAATTTGAATAAGAAAACTGTTCTGTATAATACTACCATAATTTATGTATAAGATCTATGCTCCCTCTTCTTTAGCATCTGGGATATTTGAAAATAACTCCAGAAGTTCTGAAGAATATAAACTTTATATTGTTGTGCAACTAAAATACCCGAGATTGTGACGCCCGATAATAAAAGCACTAAAACCTCGTTTCCCATTCACTCAGATCCGCCACTAAAAATGTAACTCGCGAAAATATGCCAAGAAATAAGACACTGCAATCTGAGAAATGCGGAAATACGACACTTTACGCTTCAGCAAACTCCTCGCCTTCTTTTCCACCCACAGTAAAAGAAAGACGTTTCTAACTTGGGCTTTTTGAAAGAGCGCGAAATCCATCAATATAAGTAGATTTCTACCCGTCCTAAAGTTTTATATTTATTTATTCACTCAATGGCATTTCCGGGCATGCTAAGAGATTGGTTGGAAAGTTTTCAGAAGGGTAAAAATACAAAACACGCCGAAAGAATATACGACTACATAATATCGAGCTTGCTCTTATCATGCAAATAAGCGAACTGTTTGCATCTATATACAGCTCAAGTCTTTCTTTTGTTATTGTCTTAAAAAAGCGAATTTACAAGACCCCATTTGAATGTCTGTATTTTGCAATTACTGCACTTTCAGAAATTTATTCCCTTGTGAGTCTGAAAAACTTGTCAGAATGCAACAGCCTCTTGGCAAGGTATTAATTTATTTTATTTGTTGCATCTTGTTTACATTTTATATGATGTGATGTAGAAATGTCTGTCTCTCAAATAGGATTGCTTTTAAGCGTCTATGAATTTGAACAATCCTGGTATGTTTGTTTATGATAAAAATCCGACTAAAGTGCATCGAAAAATAGATTTTTATTTTTTATATGTTTCTTTTCTTTATTGAAGTTATAAAATTAGCTTTAAGACTTTTATGTTTGCTTTCAAGGCATTTGAGTTCCAGTTTGATAAAATAAATAAAATATATTTTTCAAATAAACTTTTACAAGAGATTTCGTTGTAGGTAGTAAAACATTTCTAAACAACTTTTTTTTTTTTTTTTTTTTTTTTTGCTTTTGCTCCTGAAAACTTAATTTGTTTCGTTTTAACACCTACGACGTCTGAGGTGCTTCACCAGTTTCGATGTGGCAGTTGTTCACTACTTCAAACTAAAAATTTAAATCAAGCATCTAAGCTTGATAAATGGTTTATGGCCTAGACTAAATTGTCAAAATGTAAATGTAGTCTTCTTTTGAACTTGGAAAGGTATTTTGGCTTGAAATGCACAATTATGTCACAATTTCTTGCACATTCTACTTCTTCCATTAGCTTTCACCAGAGTGTAGCTTAGTTTGAAGTTAAATAGCGAGTGAATTTATAGTTCAGATTTCCTAGACCGCTCAGCTTTTTCCTTCATTTATTACCTGCTTTGCCATTAGACACTACACAGAAACGGAGGGATGCTCCAATGTAGGATTTTTAACACGTTGAGCGCCACGCGTATTTCATAGGCAATCCCGTTCAGGCCACTCGCGTCGCTTAAAAGCTCTGGTATTGTAGGGTCAGTGAGTCTTATCGCAGAAGAATATAGTTTACGTTTGGAACGTGATTCCTATAGGCATTCAATCAACACGTTAAGAGCCAAGTCTATTTTGTTTTCTTTACTGTTTTGCCAACTAAATAAGATTTTATCGAAATGGATTCGTGACCGGTGTTCCTTTTACAACAAACCAGTTCACTGCAGTTCTTTCCCCCGTGCAGACAAAAATTTTCTTTAGCCCTGAGCATCAAAATGTCAGTCCGAGAGTGTGAAAACGATTGCAGCAGTGAAATTATTCTTGCTAGAAAATGGCCCAGAGTGGATGTATTTTTATCATCTTCTGAAGAAGAGGATGAGATTGTTGGAGAATGACATGACCCGAGAATAGCGGCCTAAACGAAAAGTTTAGTGCCAGCCACAGATGGCTGACGCGGCCTAAACGGAAAGCCACAGATGGCTGACGTGGCGCTCAACGTGTTAAAAGGAAGCTGGCTTCACATATCCATGTTACACCTGCGAAAAACTACAAAAACGCCCATGCAGCTAAGCTGTTTGTCAAGATTAAAACCCCGGACCGAATTACTAGTGTTCAACGGCTTTTACTCTTCGGCTGCTGGTGGACCACCTTTTACCATTAACTGGCCGAAATGTTTCCTTGTTTAGATGCGCCTATTTGGTTTGCATCGCAAGGACAGATCTGGCGGATATGGTACAAGGCTTAATTTATTAAGCAGCTCCGATAATGGGGGTTTTGGGCAAAAAACTAATTAAAACCAGTGGATAGCTGCCTTATTGTCGTTGAGATGGAAACGTTTAGGGAGATTACTATGAACACTACACAATATAGCGTGTATCTTGAGAGAAAAAACCATTCACCAAGCGGATATGTGGATATGGTGAGTGAAGTTTGCATATCTAAATCATGTGAATCTTGAATGTTTCTCATGAACTGGTGAGTGAATTTCGGATGTCAATATTTCGCATGTCTAAAATGCACATTCGGAATCCGCATTAATTGCAACTGAACTATTTAGGTAAGACTAACTTGCATATTTTACTGACTGCTTTCAGGATTCGAGTACCTGAAAGTAAACTTTTTAAAACATGTTATTTTTAGAATATGATTAAAGAGATCGAAACAGCGAATATGGTACTAATGTATGGATAATGCAAATATGCTATTAATGTATGATGTGAAAGTCATATGCTTTATGTGTGGTCCTATTTAAATATTCGAACATGGTGCTGAATAAAAGGTGAGTAAACCAGTGCATTATTCACATTGCCATAAATATAATTTGTCCTTTAAGACATTTAAGGCATTTATAATTGACTACAAAGACTTTTTCATACAACATTCTTCAATGGAAGACTTAATATCCTTTTACCAAAGATTATAGCCATCACAAACTCAAAGTTACTTGTTAGGTTATTCACATTGTTTTTATGATAACGTACATGTTACGTTATTACCTATTTTCTACCTCCTTTCCGTATGCCTTCATGGTGTAAATGAAAGCGTTCTGGACGCGTATTCTAGAGATCCAGAGTTCGACTTCCCAGCATGAAAAAATCCTAATGACTCTACACTAGCGCCCGAACTAAAACATAATGGACCTTCTAGTTTGTCATCACCGGGATCTGGCCATTGGATCCCATAATCCTCAGTTGCCTTTTAAAAGGGGGAGTATATAAGGTATTTTCTTCCTCCTTTCCACATTACACCGTGGTGTAATTACTAAGCGTATTCAAGAGGTCCAGGGCTCGAGTCCCGGAGAGGGAATTACACACTTTTTCACGTCTCCAGCATAAAAACAAAGAGCATAATGACTCTATAACTTTAACATAAAACAATGTAAAAGAAAGTAAATGTAAAGTAAATATTACTTGCTAATTGAGTTACGAAGTAATTTGGTTATAAAATGGTTTCGTTATAAAATTAAACCGTTGAACAGATAAAAGTAGTGAAGCATACTTTCTAAATACATAATAACGTTTGAGGAAAAATTCAAATGATAATTGACGAAAACAAAAACTATTCTGTATGTTTTTCAAATAACAAGTTAAAGTGACATTTGCTAATAAACTCTACAATATTATAATTGGTGAAATTCAAAAATAAAGATTATATACCTTTGAAATTTACTTATTTACAAACGCAACATTTTATAAGAAAAGGGTATTAAATAACTAGGCACTAGGCATACAAAAAGTACAAAGTCCGGAACAAACATTTAAAAATAGGTATGGTTTCTCTGTACATAAACATAAAATTACCAACCTATGCCCCTTCACATTCAATAATTTATCTTTATACCATACTTTTAGCATCTCAAATTATTTTAAGTTTCTGAACTATTTTAACCTCTATTCTTTGAAACATATTATTTGCTCAGATTCGCTACCAAACACATAAAGAATATAATACAACAATTTGAAGTAGGAAGTCTTTTTTAATTTCATTTTAAAGCATATTCTTTAATCAGATAAAATTGTGAAGTAGTATAAGCATAATGAACACAAATGTTCTTTCTCCGACCGAGCAAACACCAAACATTCCATATCCGTTCAATATAATTTACAAAATCCATTTATATAAGGCTAAAACGCTAAAGAATATAGTTCCCAGACATAACTAAATGCTTGAAAAAATAAATGGATAAGAAATACGTTAAGTTTCTTTAGTTAAATATGGCAAAGCGCAAGCGGATGAATGCTTTCATGGTGGTCTTTAAAGGTAACTACCTCGTCTTACTGTGTATATTGAAGAAAACCATCAAAATAACCAAAATTATAAGCAGATAAATTTAGTTATTTAATACTTGAAATGCTACTGCCTATGAACTTCACACAATGCAACAATTATGGAACAGTGAAGATACTTCCATCTGCAGTAAAGAATAGTATATCGGTCTTGTAGACCGAAGATCATGAGTTTGAGTCTGTGCAAGAACAGGGTTTAATTTCCCTATGTTACCTTGTTCCGGATTTATTTTCTTCTGTTAACTCTATGTTTAAATTCCTCTTCGTATTTCTTTCATATTAAATACTGGCATGGTATTTATTGCCGAATTCATAAATTTTTATACGTAGCTTAGACAAATATATTCTTGTAAACATTTGCCTTAGATATTTTTTTCCCAATGGCAGATTGTGAACAATTACAAATGTAACCTAGTCCATTATGTATATAAAGCCGGATGTGGTGGTTTCTTTATGATGGAGGCACCTAATAGGTGGGCCACCATCGCCTTTCCTATGAAAGGACGGACTGTTAAAACCATGCCTTCTCCGGGATTCGAACCCAGGCCCTTCGGCATTGCAGTCAGCTTTTCTGACCACTATACCGACTGGCCGCCTTAGATATTAATACAGATATATGTAAGGCAATCCTATCTAAGGCAAATATTCTCGTAAACATTTGCCTTGCCGCCTGCGTTAACATTTAGTAGTTGTAAGTGATAAAAATATTAAAATCATTCATACTTGTGAGATATAATTTAAAATCTGCGTCAATTCAAACTACATGTTTCCAATTACTTTTAAGGAAAACAACTCCATCCATTATTTATGCTTATCAGAAGAGACGAAGAACTTTCCCCACCATGTTACTGAAACTATGCCATTGCGGGACGAGTAATAGCACTTCGAGCTCAAAATAAAAGAGAAGAAATCGGAATCCCTAATGCATATAACATTTTGGCAACCCGACTCCAATGCATAAATCAAGATTTGCCATTTTGGCACAGTTTCCCCTGAAGCTTCGTCTCTTTTCGCTAACCGTGCCTTTATTTCTGCTCTTGGTGCTTGCAGTCGATTTACTCGGCACCGCATAAAATCACAAAAGAAAACCGCTGACTGGGGAGAACTTGCCTCACTGACTTCCCCCAACCTCCCACTAAACCATTCGTCACCGGAAAGAATTATTCAACGAGAACCCAATAATCCCCAGCGATATTTCAACCTTTCTGACGATGAGTCCTCCTTTCTCCCCAGAAATCCCATAAAAGACAATGGATCTCAGGAGACACCTTCAAATATGTGAAGTACAGTGGGTCGGCCGAGTGGGCCGAAATCATTGAATAGCACCCAACAGACCGGGTACTTATGAGATCTATAATTGGTTGGGAACACCAAACCTCTTATTTCTTTTGACGAACTTTCGCTGTTTTTAGGAAGAATGCTTTCTCTGGGATTTATTCTCGGGAAGACGTAAATCCTGGTGTCTCCATCCCCTCGGGTATTTCTGACAATGAGCTTTAATGGTGAGGTACGAATCGGAAATAGAGAATAGACAGATAGGAATAGCATTTGATTAAATGTTTTTCTTTTAAGAAGGAATTAAGGAAACGTATTGAGTTTGTGTAAAGAAAATTAAATTCGCCAAATGGCAAAGCATGCAAGTTCTCGAATTTTATTATTAAATGTATTATTTTCGTAGATAAGCGTTTCAAAAGATGAACGAATTCTTTACTGAATGTGAGTGTGTGGGTACAGTTGTATACACAGTCTACCGCTACTCCATTAAATTATGCTAGTTCTTATTATACTAGCGGATTTTACTAGTTCTAATGATAATGTGTAGACTGAAATCTAAACAGTCTCTGTATAAAAGTAGACAGGTAACAGATTGGTTATCAGATAGATATAAATGGGAATTTTTTATGGACACAGATATAGATAAAAAGGAAGTCAAATAGACTTGGATATTTCATTAAAAAGACAGAATGAAATAAGCAAACAGTTTGGCTAAAATATTAGAAAAATACACAGAATGATGTCAGATAAATGAAACAATGAATGAAGAAGTTTATACACACGGTAACTAGAAGTTTTAGTACAGGATATTTGAAACAGTATTGCGTAGATATTTCGGGGAAACAAATTACGTCCAATTATAATAATGATATAAAAATTTTAAAAAAGTGAAACTGAAAAACAAAATCTGAAATGAGAGCTTTCAGATTTTATATTACTCCCAAAGGAAGTTTCTTTTTTTTTTTTTTTTTTTTTTTTTTTTTCATTTACATAGGCATACACATTTCGAGAACATTTGGGTTAATGTTTCTTTGGTCTAAAAACATTTAAAAACAGCTCATCTTTAGAATTTCCGATAGACAGTCTCGCGCACTGGAGATAAAAATTGTTTTTTTTTTCATACAGTGTTGCCATTGCTCGCTTTGAAATTATAAAGTTTGTTAATCAAAAATTAGTTAAAGTTTCACAAAATTTGAAATACACAATAAAATATTTAAAAACAGCATATCTTTAGAATTTCTGATAGACAGTCTCGCGGGCTAGAGATAAAATTGTTTTTTCCTCTGCAATGTTGGCATTGATTGCTTTTAAATCATTGAGGTTGTTAATCAGAAATTCGTTACGGTTTTGCAAAATATGAAAAAGACGATAAAATCAATTCCAAATTCGTGTTTCCAGGTGCCCATATTCGTAAGGAGAACTACAGTCTTCAGAATTTGAAGGCTCTAGGTACCGTTGTTTTTTCACAATGCGAGAAACATGTAAACATTCTTATTTAATTTCTTTAAATATAATACATGGAGGAAATATTTGGTGGCAACATTTGAAAAACATTCAGACTTTTATAGTGATTCAACCCAAAGTCCCGTTTTGAGACTAATCGCCCTTGTGAACTAACGCTCGTTTGGGCTAATAATTAGTTAAAAACGTTTAAAACTGTTACAGTCCATGATCATAAAAAATAAACAACTATATAATTATCATAAAACTGTCGAAGAATTTTTTTAATTCATGAGTACAGAGCATCTGTAAATATTAACGAAGATTTGAGTAACGACATTTATACCAGTCGGCATAACTTTTGATTGGAACATGATATTTCATGCGAATTTTTTCGTAAACCTTTCAGTAGAGTTTATTTACAGTATATTTCTTTTTAACCTTTCCTTTTCTGGTAAAACTCCAATGAGTTCACTGCCTCCATGTTAATTGAAAAATACATGAAATTGCAAAAGTTACCGTTTGAACTCAATAAACGCAAGAAATATTGGACATGCATACTTATAAACAAGTTTACTCATGAGTTTATATATGCTAAATAGGAAGAGAGATTGATAGAAAAGGAAAAGGTAGAAAATCTTATTGTAAATAATACCTTGAAAGCGATTTCAACTCCTGTATTTTTCTTTGTTGTGATATTTCGCTCAGTTTCAGTATAGAATATCAATAAAAGCTTTAATGCTCATGAATCTAGGCAGTTAAGTAAGTCGTATTTACAGTTTTTCTCATGCCTGCTTTAAGCAACAGTTTACAAGTAGACATCAGTTTCTTGACATCACCTACAAATAAAAGAAAACAGTAATTATTATAAAAGCCGATTTGTTATCCATTTACAGTAACAAAGGTTTAAAAATAATAAAAATACCAATTATGTTTCACTACTTTAATATTCGTTCTGCTTTTATTTCAGTTTTTATTGTATAATCAATTTTTTAGATGATTTTTCATTTTTAGTCCAAAAATGCTTTGTCCCTGAAGGACTATTGTTTTCGTTTTGCAATTTTACGTTGGTTAACTATAAATTTCCGTTTCACTTTTCAAACTGTTGCCACCAAACGTTATAGTCCTACATTATATTTGAAGAAATTAAATAATGAAAAATCTGCATAAATATATGTATATTTCTCTCAGCGTGATAAAACAACGTTATATAAAGCCATCGAATTTTGAATGACATAATCCTCCTACGAATATGGGCATGTGGAAGCCCAAATTTGAAATTTGGAATTTGTTTTATTATCGATTTCATATTTTGTAAACCTTTAACGAATTTTTGATTAACAAACTCCAGGATTCCAAAGCGAGCAATGGCAACGTTGTCCCCAAAAAAATTATCACCAGCGCGCGAGTCTCTGTATCGGAAATTCTAAAGGATATGCTCGTTTTAAAACTATTTTGCGATATTGCTGTTGCACTGGATCTTATGGTTTAAGTGCGAGGAACATGATATTTAATAAAGAAAGGTAACACACAAAATGTTAAAAAACGCCCCTTTGGACGTAATTTAAAATCTGAAACATTTCAGATTTTTTTTTTTTTTCCAGTTTTTATTGTATAATCAATTTTTTAGATGATTTTTCATTTTTAGTCCAAAAGTGCTTTGTCCCTGAAGGACTATTGTTTTCGTTTTGCAATTTTACGTTGGTTAACTATAAATTTCCGTTTCACTTTTCAAACTGTTGCCACCAAACGTTAGAGTCCTACATTATATTTGAAGAAATTAAATAATGAAAAAATCTGCATAAATATATGTATATTTCTCTCAGCGTGATAAAACAACGTTATATAGAGCCATTGAATTTTGAATGACATAATCCTCCTACAAATATGGGCATGTGGAAGCCCAAATTTGAAATTTGGAATTTGTTTTATTATCGATTTCATATTTTGTAAAACTTTGACGAATTTTTGATTAACAAACTCCAGGATTCCAAAGCGAGCAATGGCAACGTTGTACAGAAAAAAAAATTATCACCAGCGCGCGAGTCTCTGTATCGGAAATTCTAAAGGATATGCTCATTTTAAAACTATTTTGCGATACTGCTGTTGAATTGAATTTTATGGTTTAAGTGCGAAGATCGTGATATTTAATAAATAAATGTAACACACAAAATATTACAAAAACGCCCGTTTAGCCGTAATTTAAAATCTGAAACCTTTCAGATTTGATTTTATTTATAGTTTAAGAATTTGCTTCATAAGATTTACACGATATGAAATTCTGCCTACCTATGAAAACGCTTTTACGGAAACTAGCTGGTATTTATGGTGCACATACGAACACCAGGAAACGTTCCATATAGATAGCTAGTTTGTGGGGATTTGAACCCAATTGAACCACCAGTGTTTAGCCATGTTCTGTGTTTTTTCTTTTTCTGTGACTGTATATAAAAAAGAAAAATAAATTATAAAATTATAAAATTATCAATTATTATTAGCCCGAAGGGACTATTAATTTCCTTTTGGCATTTTGCGTTGGTTCACTATAAACGGAGTTTCACTTTTAAAATTGTTGCCATCAAATATTAGAGCCCTGCATTATATTTAAAGAAATTAAATAATGAAGAATCTGCATGAATGTATGCATGTTTCTCGCACTGTGAAAAAAAAATTTACTTAGAGACATCAAATTTTGAATAACGTGACCCTTGACTAGACTTGAGCCCAAATTTGGAAATTGGAAATTGTTTTATTATCCATTTCATATTTTGTAAAAAACTTAACGAATTTTTGATTAACAAACTCAATGATTTCCAAGCGAGCAACGAAAACATTGTACGAATTTTTTTCTCCAGCGCGCGAGACTGCGCAAGAGTGCGAAAATTCTAAAGATACGCTCTTTTTAAATTATTTTGCGATATTGCCGTTGAACTGAATTTTATGGTTCAAGTGCAAAGAATATGCTACTTAAGTAATATGTGTAGCACAGAAGACTTTAAAAAACGTTCCTTTGGGCGCAATATAAAATCTGAAAGCTTTCAGACTTTCTTTTCCTTTTGTAGTCCAAAGGGATTTGAATCCCGAAGGACTATTAGTTTCGTTTTGGCATTTTGCGTCGGACTCATAAATGTCGGTTCACTTTTCAAACTGTTGCCACAAAATGTTAGAGTCCTGCACTATATTTGAAGAAATTAAATAATGAAAAATCTGCATAAATGTATGTATATTTCTCGTATTGTGATAAAACAACGGTACATAGAGTCATCGAATTTTGAATAACGTAATCCTCCAACGAATATGAGCATGTGGAAGACCAAATTTGAAATTTGAAATTTGTTTTATGACCGATTTCCTATTTTTTAAAACTTTGACGAATTTTTGATTAACAAACTCAAGGATTTCAAAGCGAGCAATGGCAACGTTGTGCAGAAAAAACATTTTTAGCTCCAGCGCGTGAGTCTCTGTATCGGAAATTCTGAAGATATGCTCGTTTTAAAACTATTTTGCGATATTGCTGTTGCACTGGATCTTATGGTTTAAGTGCGAGGAACATGATATTTAATAAAGAAAGGTAACACACAAAATGTTAAAAAACGCCCCTTTGGACGTAATTTAAAATCTGAAACATTTCAGATTTTTTTTTAATAATTAAATTTGTTCAGATTTTGCTATTAAATATTTAATGATAAGTCCTTCTAAATCCACTTGAAATGTGAAACCATCATAGAGATTCAGAATTGTTTTGATGTGCGGAAATGCACAGAGTGATTGGTATTGATAAAACGCCTTCCAATCAAAAATTCAGGCGAGGAGAATTATATCCGTCTTTCTCTCCGAATAAAACGAATCTATAATTTTATTCCACTTATTTCGATTCCTCTAATTCCGATGGAATAAATAAATCGACCCGAAACCAGATCGTTGCTATAACAACAATGACGCACGAGGAAAACCACATTGAGTTCCTTGCCATTCGATCATAATAGTGTTTCTATCTCTTATAGAAGACACTTGGGGACTCGTGCAAAAAAATTTTCTTGACCAGATACTACAGGCATCTTCGGATCCACCTCTTTAACGAGCTTCTTGTAAGAAAGAACCAAGACTCGTTATAGCTATGAGGTACTTATTGGAAGTCCCTCCAATTCCGCTTTTTCGCAGGTTTTATATTCGAGTATAGATTTCGGATACAATTCCTTAGCTGTTTGTTATTTTTGGCTTCCTTTACGAAGAAATTTCTCAATCGGAAACTTTCTTTTGTATGGAATGGAATTCCAGCTTGTTTTTCAATTACGAATTTTATTGTTTCTCGAAATTCGATTCGACTATAGAGAGATGCGCTATGGGCCTTCGGGGGGTCTTGAAATCTTCAGAGATGGTTATCTTCTAAGATGGTAACGAGTTCCACTTTTAGTGTTCCGTAGATGTAAAACGAAAATTGCGGCGCATTTGTTCTCATGGGAGATGAAGGGGAAAAATAAAATTGAAATTCGATACGCTGCATTCCGAGTTCATAAGCTAACACTTACAGCTTCCGTTTTTGTGTTTGATTCTATTGGTAATCTAAACCATTGTTTTTTACTGTAATAACTAACTTAGTTTGAAAGTGTATTGAACAATGTTTCACGGCAATTTCATTCCTTAATCTAGTTCCTATTACTCTTATTTATTAGTTTTAAAGCTTACAAGAATCTCAAATTCTTGCTTAATACTAAATCTTGGTACACTTATTTAATTGTTTCAAAGCCTTCAAAAATCTCAAATTCTCCCTTAGTACGTAGTACTAGCTCTTAGTTCGTAGTAATTAACAATACTTACAACTTAGTGATTCTTACTACTTAATTTTTAGTGCATTAGCATTCTTAATACTATTTCTTAATAATAATAATGGATGACTAAACTACTTAACTAATTAATGTTCCTTCAATCAACATGGTCCATTTCATGAAAATTTTTATTAGGTTATATTCATTACATTACAGGTTTTATTACATTTCTTTGTAGAGTCATTAGATTATTTAGATGCTGCAGACATGAAAAATGAGAAATGCTCTCGCCGGCACTCGAACCTGGGCCTCTTGGATACGCTCCAAGTGTGCTAGTGTTACACCACAAAGGCAAGTAGAAAAGAGGGAGAAAATACCTTATAAACTTATCGCTTTTCACCTTCAAATATGCCACTAGCTCCATAAGTTAGAGACGTTTACACATGATCCACGGATTGTCATGAATGATTTTAATTAAAATTGTTAAAATCAATAATACTTTTTTGTTCTATTTTTTTGTTCGTTTCATGGAAGGAAGAAACAGGAACTTCATGCATTTAATTGTATCTGCAACATACAGTGAAAGAAAAATTGGAATGTAATGTAGTCAGTCCGATGATCTCAGAAATCATATAGACCAACAAAATAAAAACAAGGTCATTCTTCTTCGTCTCTTGCGGAATGTATCTAATTATATCTATAATATGCCCCAAATTTTAATAGTGCATTCATTCTATTTGAACCTATATAGTTGTGAGTACTCTGAGATCACTCTCTTCAATAAATCTAAGTTTTAAAAAATGTTTTAAAATATCTTTCATAGAATAAGGAACTGAGAACGTACAATCTTTCCGTCTAAGGGTTCAGACAGCAAGGAAACTTCAGCAAATATCACAATCTGCATATCCTTAGAGCCTTCAGCAAAAAAATGCCTTCACACATTTTGACAGTTACATAAAATACTTTACATACGCATTTTGAACTCAAAGAATATGATAAAGGAAAAAAAAACATTTCATGTTGTTTTTTCTATATTCTTTTTCAAGGAAAAAAAGGCAGAGAGCCTAAACATCAAGTGGCCCATATTCGCATCCATTTGTATTTTATGCGATTTAAATTCTACTACAATGCTTATGTTTTTCCGATCCAGGCCATTTCCAGACATCTTTGGAGGTCTTCCAACTATCGATCAAAGAGAAACATAATAAATGCCACTTTTTGCTGTTATTCATTAAAGTAACAACGCCGTTTGTGACACATATTTTGCCATTAAATTCCAAATTCATGGCGCCTCCATCTACAGGGCACCTATCTAGGCCACTCATTTATTCAATAGCTGGCTGATAGCCAACAATTCGAATATTTCTGCTGTTGATTTGTGGTACAATTTATGATGTGTTCTTCACTTGGATCAGTGTTTTACTGTATATTTTCAGTAGAGAATCTTTATCATCTAAACTCAATAGAAGACTAGATTACTTTAGCTTATAGAATATGTATTGGCCATAAGATAGAGAACATCTTGTCAAAAACGAAAAGTATAAATCAGGATACAAATTATTTATACATAATACTATACTCTTAAGACCACAACTTGAAGGAATATAACTGCAACCCTTACAAAAAATTTTCTTTGTAAATCATATGATGCTTTGGAAGTTATTCTGTGACTTATGTATGACAATTTGGGATATCAACACATTTCTCTTCTTTCTTTGAGGCTATGTTTCTTAAAGGGAGTTTTTTATTCACGAGTATTGAAAACTCTCGGTCGAAAAAAAACAGTTTAATATTTTGTGCTGTATGTGAAAATTTTGCCAGTTCCATTCTGTCTATGCACGATTTATTCATTCTAAAATAAAATCACATCACTCTTAAAATATCTATTCATAATAGTTTTAGTTGTTAAGTGAAAATACCTCAACATAGGCAAGAATTGTTATAAAATCTTTTGTCAGCATCGTTTAATATTATTAAAATTATTATAAGCTGCTAAAGTTTAAGAAATGTGCTGCACGGTAAATGCATATCTAAGTAATGAACTTCATAAGAAGTTTCTAAGTATCATCTTTTCACCAAGGTTTTATATATTTTGCTTATTAGTTGGAATCCGAAGCAATTATAAAATGTATGAGAAAGAGAGAATTTATTTATTTATTTTTTAAAGTTATGACTTGACATAGTTCGCCTCTAACAACAAAATTATTAATAATAATATTTCATAATTTAAAATTTAATTATGGATTGAAATTGGCTTATTTTATTTTGCAAAACTAAAGCTGTAATTGTTTTAAGAGCAAATGTGTATGCATTTTTAAAAATTACGAATAAAATTTTAGTTTCGAATAAATTTAACAGTTTAACATCGAATAAAAGTTAACAATTTAACAGTTACTAAAACAATCCTTAAAAACAACATATCTAGCAATTCTTAGGAAGAGCAAAACTTTAAAATTTATTTTAAAAACTAACATATTAATTTCAGTCAATATTTTTATACTTAGAATATTGAAGACAATTTTAATTAATGCAAGGCAATAAAACATTCTAGCTTATAAACACAAGTTTAAAATATGGAAAATAAGTAACATACGCCAACTGGTTCAATAAAAAACAGTCAATACATTAAAATGATATTTTTAAAATTTACTTAATGCCATTATATAAAATTTAAATTTATTGATGCCACCGTCATTGAAAATGTAATCAAATAATTTTTAGAAATAATCAAACTTTATTCTTCAAGCTGATAGCAAGAGGAAATATTTTCATCATAAAGGATACTGTGATAATGATCTTAAGTTTGGTAAAATAATTTAAAGGGTTAGAATCTAAGAAGAATGCCTTAGTGGAAAACTTCATAAGAACCATTAGAGAGCATTAACGTTTTGTTTTGTTTAGATCTGACTTATGTAGTTGTTGTTGTTACTTATGCTCACTTGTCTGACGTATCAGTCCGGTTACAGCCGAAAACATCGCGGAGAAAACAACGCAAGGCAAAAACGTCGTGCTACAAAACATAGTGGGAGAAAACATCGCAACGAGAAAACATCGCAGTTCTAAAACATCGTGGTACAAAACATCGTCGTCGAAAATAAAGCGGATCAAAAACTTCGCAGATTAAAAACATCGTCGTCGAAAATATCGTGGTAAAAAATAAAGTATCTACAAATCCTCGCATGACGATAACATCGCAGACATGCTTCTTTAAGGCTTTAATAACTGTAAATGGATATTCCCATATTGATTTGTGATCGCAAGATGGAAAGAAGGATAATTTTTACTTTCATACTTTTTATTAACTAATAAATTTTTGCTGAGAAAATAAGAATGAAACTTAAGCATAGAAAATTAATGCAACTTATAGCACTTAATAGAATTTTAAACCGACATAGTTAACTAACAAAGGCCATTAATAAATCATTTTTATAAAGTTTTTACTGGTAATTTTTCATGAAAAGTATAATCTATAATTTGCATTTAATTTTTTATGCTTAAGTTTCCTTCTTACGTTTTCAGCAAACATTTATTAGTTAATAAAATATGTGAAAAAAATTATCCTTCTTTACATACTGCGCTCACAAATCATTATGGCAATATCCATTTACAATAATTAAAACCTGAAAAAAGCATGTCTGCGAAGTTATCGTCATGCGATGATTTGTAGATACTTTAATTTTTACCACGATATTTTCGATGACGATGTTTTTAAACTACGAAGTTTTTGAACTGCTTTATTTTCGACGACGATGTTTTGTAGCACGATGTTTTAGAACTGCGATGTTTTCTCTTTGCGATGTTTTCTCCCACGATGTTTTGTAGCACGACGTTTTCGCCTTGCGTTGTTTTCTCCGCGATGTTTTCGCCTTGCGTTGTTTTCTCCGCGACGTTTTCGTCCGCGATGTTTTTGCCGCGATGTTATCGGCGGACACCATCAGTCCAAGCCCTCGAAATTCCTCATGGCAAGGAGCGCTAGATTATTCTTGCCGTTGGCAACAGTCTTGAGCACCATTCAGGTAGGTCAGAATTAGCTGAACAGGAATGTAACGAAAGCAGTTATTCGCATTGAAAAGGCAAAAAAACAAAAATATCATTCTTGAAACAATAACATCTATACGTAACAATAATGTATAGTCGCATTATTATGCTTCAAATCTTTTAAATGTTGAAATACGCAGAGGCAAATCAAAGTATAAAAAGGGAATTTTTTTAAGCGTTGTGCATATGTGTAAACAACTAAGAGCGAACAACCCTTTCCCACTATATAATAAACGCAGAATATTTTAATGGGGTATTGCTATTAATTTCTAATATTTTCAACGAAATGATCAGACACTTGCAACTTAAAGAATTCGTGGCCGAATCCATCGGCCATTAACTTATAAGCAACAATGTTGCCTACTTTGCCTGCCTAAGCAACAAAGTTGCCTAAGGAGCACCAAAGGAGTGACAGATATTGCACCCGGAAGAAAAGACATAGGACCGCACAAATAACGAGTCTCGCACGGAATTCGAACCCGCACCTTGAAATTCGGATTGTCAACGTTCGTCAACCACTAGAACATACAGATTAATATTTTTAAAATACTTCACTTTACAGAATAGTATACTCCATGCAGTACTGCAATAAAATGCCAATTTTATTTTTACTTTGAAACTTATAATTCGTTTTCAAATAAAAAAGTAAACATTATTTGTTAGTTTAAGTTTGTTTTACTCTGACTGGAAAAGAAATTTTGCTTGAGTTTTTCTTCTTAAATTCAGAAAAAAATTAAAGTTTAAATCCATATATTTATTCAGTATTGTTTAATGTATTTAAAGGAAAGTTTCTAAACGTTTTCAGTAAAGTTTGAAACACTTTCTAATTTTATTACTATAATAGCATCGGAATGTCATTAAATTTACGGTTTCAACGGAGCACCTGCGAGGCACCCATCTTTTAACAATTACAACATTTGAAAGGCCGGAAAAGTTCTTACCGAACAAATTCATTCTTCTAGTAATGAAATATCCGTGTCAGACTCATTACATAGGAGTTTTATGTGCATTCTGACAAGGTACACGTATTTATATAATTTTTAATACTTCTTTTATTCCTCCTGCTCCGATAAATACCAGAAACATCGCTTTGTAGTGTGAAATTCATGCAGGGTAGGAAACTCGTTTAAGTTCTAACATGCTCCCCAAATAGCAATTAGAGAAAATTTATTGAAATGGGATTCAAAGTTTGGTTTTTCCTCTCGCTCTGGACTACTTAGTACTTTATCTGAATAGATGGGATAAAGAATAATGTAACAGAGTTAAGAAAATGGAGAAAAGTTAGGGGGAAAAAAAGGAATGTTTTCTACATATATTTTTTAACCTTTATTTCTTCAGACCTTTTTTTTTAACTATTTCTTTTAAATGGTGTTCTCTCTTATTTTTTAAATCTTCAAACGTAGAAAATGTGGAGAAATCGTTCCCTGTTGAGTAAGTAAGCTGAAAAAAAAAAGAAAGAAATCTTTTTTGTTGTTTTCGATCGCATCGACCAGTAAATGCCATGTAGATGAAAAAGTTAAAAGCTATTTTTTTCTTTACTCATAGCACCGGAAAAAGACTTAAATCGATTGTATTTTTAAAAGTCCACGAAGGATTAAGAATATAAAAAAGTCTTGGCTTAAGTACCTGTAATTTTTTAACATAATCCTTGAATTTGATACCTTAGAACCCTCCTCCAAAAAAGAAAGAAAAGAAAAGAAAAGAAAGAAAGAGGGAAAAAAAGGAAAAGAAAAGAAAGAAAGAAGAAGGAAAATTAAAAATATATATATATATATAAATATTATTTCTCTTTTTACCTAAAACTAAGATAACAGTAGATAAGGTAATTCTTGCAGTTGATAAAGACATTAAATAACTCTTGCATAAATTACTCATTTCAGAAGTTTTGTTTATTTAGGAAAGAGAAGCAGATTCATTTAGAAATATTACTTCTGGGAACTACTGAAATATTTAATTGAAAGAAAGCTTGCTCTTATACCTGAGAGTACTTTATACTTCCTTGTACGTAGTAAAAGAAATATTGTAATCGCGAACAATTTCGGGTACCATATTTCAAAGAAAATGTTCATTTTGACCACTATCGAATGCAATTTAACGATGTTTTTGCGTAATACCTGAACCTAAGGACAGAATAAAGAAGTCTTTTTCCCAAAACGGATTGCAAAATTGATTCAAAAGAGAATTTTCTGTGACGTCTGTACGTACGTATGTATGTATCTGGCATAACTCAAAAACTAGTAGCCTCACAACTTTGAAATTTTGTGTATGGGACTGCTATAAGGTGTAACTCTTTTTGGTTGCAATCGGTGGCACCAAAAGTATATATATATTCTGTTCTCGGTTCAGTGAGCTCAGTTTTTTTTTCTTTTTTTTCTGTTCTTATATATTCGTAAATTTTGCATTTTTCTTTAAAAAGTACTGAATTGTGTTGTTATGTTCCGGTTAACGTTTTATGCCCTATGTATTAATCTCCATGCAATAGTTGTAGAAGTATCAGTAATTTAAATGTTTTTTAAGTGCGATTAAGCCTAACTCAACAGCCATACTTGTTTACATTTGAAACTTAGTAGAATAACGAATTAAGGTAATTTCTGTACCTTCAGTGTCTTTTTATTAAATGGGACTAAAATTAAACTATCAGTTTTGTGCACCAAAAAATCTGTCTTGTCGCCCGCTGGCTGGCTTGGTTTTTTTGTGCAGAAAATTTAATTTTAATTGTAATTTCTTTTTATTAATTTAACTGTATTTGTTGTTTTATGTTTTTTTATAGTTTTCAATTTTTAATGAAGATATTTCGCGGTTTTATGTATCGCTGCGAAGTGAGAATTCAATTAATTGAATGGGAAATATGGGATGAATGAAATTCGAGGATATAAGTTTAAATGAAATGCAGCAAAAAATGCGTGTAATTTAATATTACAAGCCTTACAAGAAAATCATGTGGTGTCCGCATCAAATTTTGTAATTGCTGAAACCGTTAATTTAGAAGTTTAAATTATAAATAGCAAATGCAGACTTAGCAACGTCGGTGTAAAATAATAATGTGTTGCAGATTCGTGAGAATTAACTATCCAATACTTGTCACAAAGCAATTAATTCTTAGCACCTGTAGTAAACTTGCTTTTACAGTATCAAAATATTTATTTAACTCCTCAGTGGATCGTTTCCTTCTGCTGTGATTCTTGCTTTATGAGAAATTTTCCAACGCCTCACGGTTTCAAAATGATTAATCATAGCTCAAATCTAATTAATTCACTACTCAGTCAAAATTCGAAAGATAAAGATACTGGAATTTAGTGCCTGAAAGATTTAACGCTATGGTTCTATTTAATAAATAAAAACACAGACATTATCCACATGAAATGATAAAATAAGATTATAACGAAAAGGCTTCTGTGACGATATCTGGCAACAGGATTGAGTCTAAGATTCAATCAAAAACGGAAAGCATCCATTTGAAGAAAAATTCTTTAGCAGTTGGCCCCCACTTTAAGGGGACTCAAACACCTTAAAACCCATAAGATCTTCGAATATGTGACTGTTGCAAAAATTGGGATAACTTATTTATTTTAAAAGCAATGACTTCCAACTTTTAAAGCTGACTACAGAATATAGCTGCTTTCTGAAATAGTAATCAGAGGTTTGTGTTGCCACAAAAATTTTTATAATTTAATCTGCTTTGTTACAGAATTTTTCGTTATGTTTCCACCTTACGCGCACAGTTTAAAACATTCTGTTGGATAATTTAATTCGATATTTAATATGTAGCTTTTGTAACATTTGGAAACTACTGTAAACGAAAAATTCTAAGAATTTCATGTTAACTTTTTTTATTTTATTTGGAGTTGAGTTTATAAAATGCATTTCATTAAAAAAATCTGTAATGTTTTCGTGCATAAATTTTTTTAATATTAAAATATTCGTCATATTTTAGTTCAGTTAGAAGACAGTGCTCATATAAAGAATTCTATCAAATTTGAAGCATGTACCATTGGCCATTTTTAAAATATCATGCACGCAAGGTGGAAACATGACGAAGTATTTTGTCACAAAGCGGATTAAATTACAAAAATATTTGTGGCAACACAAACTTTCTGGTTAGTAGTTCTTAAAGCAGCTATATTATGTAGTCAGCTGTAAAATGTTGGAAGTAATTGCTTTTAAAATAAATAAAACATCCGAATTCTTGCTACAGTCACATATTCGAAAATCATAAGGGGTTTAAGGTGTATGAGCCCCCTTAGGGATTAAATGAATAAATTATTATTAAAGTGTCAAACAACAGGAATTAAAGGTAATTTTTGGAAATTTGCAGCTCCAGTTCCAAAGATTTGACTACAGAACCTTCGAAATTAATACTGCAAATTTATACAAAATTACTCCAATTCCTGTCATTTAAACTCTTTAGTAATTGCTATTCCGCGTACTACGCTAATTGATAAATTATATATCATTTCACTGATCTGCATTCCATACTTAAGATTGTATCTCTTCTCTTATTTAGGGGATAGGGTGTATCAGAACATTTAATGTTTTCATTTAAATTAATTTTAGTTTTAAGAAAAATCGAAACATCAGTCAGTTTCACAGTAAATAGAGCCAAAAAAAATATTAATCAGTTAATTATTTGTTCAGAACATTTATATGCAGATTTATAGAGAAATACTTTGAATTGAAGAAAATTGAGATTTTGATTATTATTTCACTGTATCGCGAACATATTCCATGGTGACTATAAAAACAGTATGTACTTTGACTGTTCAAAGTATATATGTTTTTACTTATTATTTAAAAAGTACATATGCATTTTTTACGGTGCATAATACACAACATATATTTTAAAACAATTCAGATATACTCAATGGAGTTTGCAAAGTGAACACATTAAAATAGTAATGCAAAATCTCTGAAATTAGGTTTCTATCGTTAATCCTGTTTACAAAAACACACTGCTATAGATAAACTTGTTTCTAAAAATATTCTACATAAATTCGAAGTACTTTAGATTTCAGAATATTCTTTATTTGCAAATAAATGAATACAGGTAAAGAGCATAATATATAAAAGTTTCGATAGATTTACCACATGGCTTTCTCCCATAATTGCGTATTTTGCAAATTTTATCATTCGCAGGTCTAAAAACAGTTTTTTGTTATAATAAAGATAACAGGTTTTTAGATAGTAAATAAGGGCTGATTCTGCAAATGGCAGCAGTTTATATGAAATACAAAAGACGAGTTTCAACAAGCATGTACTTTTTGCATCTTTTATAATGACAATCACATCATTTTATTTCAGGAGAGCGTTTTTTTTTTTAATGAAAAGCTGCATTCTTTGTATATAATTTATTCAGCTAAAAATATGTAAGGTCTTTGAATTTCAACAGTTATATACAATTTTGTATTTTAACAATACTTCATATCTTATACGTCAGTTATATGTTAAAAATCATATACATATGTAGAAACATTATTATTGAAATTTAAAAAGTAAACTTTAAGAATGAATGAAATGAGTCTTAGTTTTAAAGTAAGAAAATATAAATTTTACTCTCTTTCTTAGATCTTTATATAAAAGAGAAATAAACGCATAGTGTCTATGTTTTATTTTTGTCAGTCATCAGGAGGCAGAATTGAAAATAGGAAGTGGAATATTTACATAATAATTTGCATTTTAACAACCGGCTTAACATATTTTACAATGATTTACCTCTAAGCCTGCAAAATTTTATGTATAGGTAAACTGTTATTGTATTCAAACGCTTATTGTGATATAAAAAATAACACAAAAGTTTTAATAATAAAACCGTTAGAAATTTTAAATTCGCAATTTAGGAATCCGAAATATTTCAAATTTCAAATATAAGTTTTAAAGAGTTTTTATATAAATGAAAATTAAAGGTTGTAGAGACATTAGGTATTTTTTGGAACCACGAACCTCTGGAATACGCTCCCAGCGTGCAGACCACTACACCACGAAGGCATGCAAAGAAGGCGGGAGAAATGCCTTATAAGATACGTATAAAGATTTGCTTATAAGTAGTTAAAAATAAATTCAACACACTTATTAGAGGTAATAAACAAAATTAGGATAATAAATTCACAATTTGTTGAATCGAATTAATATATAAAAATCATAACATGATATTGATACCTACAATTTTCTAATGAACATTTAACTGTAAAAGTGTTACGTAAAAAGTGACTTAGGTTACTTAATATGTGTGTTGCTGCAGTTTTCACGGAATATGAAACCAACTCACTCTTTAGTCACGGCCGAGAAGACTGTTGCTTAGATGACGACTGGTGCGAAAAATCAAAACTGACTTAATCATTAAAATATTCTAATTTTGCAAGAGGAACAATTATTCAGAAATATGTGTTTGCTTAAAATTGGTACAGCATTAAGATTGTTTAATGCGCCCCACAATTTCTATATACGAAGTTTACATGCCAAACAATAGAGAAGGAAGACGAAGCAAGAGACGTAGTTTAATGAAGCAGCAACAGGCCAGAAAAACTTGTCATTAGTTAATTAAACTTGTCATAACTAGTCATTGCGGTTGTATTTATAACCGGAGAGTCTTTATGTTAATCCTACACTGCTTTTGAACAAAAGTTTACAGCAATGCAGATACTGCAGGGAAAGAGTGACATAACATGCTTCACGAAAAATGGGCCAAAGCAGCAGGAATGCGTTTAATTAAACTTTTTGAATTTACAGGTCGATTGCCAATTGGTTCTAATTACTTTTAATAACTTTGGATTTTGCGTTGAATCACTATAAACGACAAATAATTTTTCAAAATGTTGCCACTAAATGTTGGAGTCCTGCATTATATTTGAAGAAATTAAATAATGAAAAATCTGCATAAATGTATGTATATTTCTCGCATTGTGATAAAGCAACGTTACATAGAACCATCGAATTTTGAAGGACGTAATCCTCCTACGAATATGGGCATGTGGAAGCCAAATTTGAAATTTGGAATTTGTTTTATTATCGATTCCATATTTTGTAAAACTTTAACGAATTTTTGAGTAAGAAACTTAACGATTTAAAAGCGAGCAATGGCAACACTTTACGGGGGAAAAACCTTCTTATCTCCAGCGCGCGGAACTGTGTATGGGAAATTCTAAAGATAGGCTTATTTGAAAATTATTTTGCGATAATCCTGTTGAACTGAATTTTATGGTTGGAGTATGTAGAAAATGATATTTAATAAATGAAGATAACACACAAAACGTTAAAAAACGCCCCTTTGGAAGTAATTTAAAATCTGAAACCTTTCAGACTTTTGTTATTTTTTATGTTTCATATTTTACACACACACACACATATATATATATATATATATATTCTTTAATAAGTCTGTTGATCTCACATCTATATAATAATAAATTTAAAAAGAAGGTATCAACTCTTTGGCAGACCACGAGAAAAAGAACTACTATATGTTACATGATATTATAAATGCATTTTATTAATTGTAAGTACCTATAAATGCTTATGGAATTATCAGTTAGATGAGAGAAAAATTAAATATGTTTTAATTTTTATCAATTAATATATTGTTAAATATAAAATAGTGAGTTATTAGACAGGGTACTTTTTGTAAAACCACTGTGTTTTATAAGCAATTGCTTGTTGATTAAATTTGATAGACAGATTGTAAACTTAAGCTTCGCTTAATGACATTATTCTGGGAAATGACTGCTGAAACCTTCGAAGAAGATAAATTAAACAATTTATGATTTGCCCAGTGGTAACACTGAAAGCACGAAAGCGCTTGGGTTTTAGATGCTAGGCAACCTAACGTGAGACAGCAATCCAGAAATTTTGGAAAGGCTTCACTAAATACATTCCTAAAGTAAAAAATAACATATTTTGTTAAAAATTAGTTTTGCATTTATTTATTAACTTTAAACTGTTGCAAGGTTCATCATATTATCATAATTCAACAGATAAGTAAAGATATTCAAGTAATCAACATACTCTAAATATTCGAAGCTATACGTATTTTTAATTTCAAGTAAATTCAGACGCATTAATTACTGGAAGATGTAAATTGTTAAAACAAGCACAATTTTATTAGCATGGATAAAATGAAAAATAGCGCAGATTAACCAAAAGCGTTGAAAAATAAGTATAACAGCATTATAGATAGAAAAGAACAAACAAACAATGCACAAATATGCAACACGAAAGGTTATAAACTCTACACTAGAATAATTAGTTACTACTTAAAGCTTTCTGTTAGCAAAAGAATTATACAAGCAATGAAGAAACATTTCTAACTTAATGAGGTTTTGGAGACTTTTATGCTTACAGGCGCCGAGTAATTTTGTCTTTGCGAACATGTGTGAAAAGTTGAGGGCTAACATTCATATACAAATGATCCTGTGAAGTAATCGCTAAAAGTAATTAGGAAATCACTGTTATCGGGGGAAGGAAATAATTTATTGGATCTAAGGAACAAAAGCTACACAGCAGAGTTCGAAATGAAATTGCTCGCAGCGGACCTTTGAATTATCTTTATCAGAAATAAACACAATAAATTTTAGTAGGATGAGAATATTCGAACTTAATTTCGCGCCCGAATTAGCAAAGAAAATAGCATCTGAATGGGTAATCTCACGATAGATTTGTTACCTTTATGTCCTTCTTTATCGAAAATGCCCTTTTAAAGAGTAGAGCATGAATTAATCGAAATTACTCTTTAGTCAAATTATATTAGCTTATGTATTTGACAAATACACATTTCTACAAGTGCTGGCTTTTTTCTTTGATATTATCTTTAGAAAATTAATGAATGGGATTTAGGAATATGTATTATAGTTCGAGTTACACAGAATGTTTAAGCTGATAATGTAATTATGTTAAGTTAGAATTAGCACAGATATTAGTGCTTCTCATATTATTTCACAACTCAGTCAAATTCTTTTGCAATAGTTGAATGATTTGTAAAATTTAGGAACATTACCATGATAGTACAAGCTCTAGTTTTGGTTTTAATGTTAAAATATATGGTTTTTATTACTTCTTCAAATACCTGGCTTCTTTGTTTCGTCTTCTTGCTTATTTCAAACTCAAATAAATTCAAGTTTAAGCGAATGAAAGAGAAAATAAAAAAGTGGGAAAAAAAGGCTGACTGTCGATAAATGTGCCATCATAAATATGATCTCAGCATAGTAAATAACTTCAGTGTATTTTTTTTCGACATTGGTTAAATTAAAAAATCTGATGTGTACACCACATGGCTTCCTTGTACGGAATATTGAATTATACGCAAAAAAGTTACATCTTTCTTACAATAAATTACGCAATTCTGATAATATTCATTGCGAAGTGAATCAAATAGAAAGCTATTTAGCATCTGCAAGCGAATACGGTTATTAAGTTGAGCGGTGAGTAGAAGCAATATGATCCTTAACATAGCAAAGCCAATCTTATCGGTCGCAGAAAGTTTTAATTGCGCCAGAGAGGAAGTATTAACGGAAGGAAAATATATCTATAATAATCTATTTCAGGAAATAATAAAAAAAATATAAGTGCTACATTTATCACCCAAAAATGGTTAAAAAACTTTTTACGTGAAAATGATAGCCACAGGAGAACTAAAAATAAATAAAAGAAAGAAAAACATAAATTTAATGTACTAAAATTAAATCTAATAAAATTTGTAATATCATATTTCTCATTATAATATGACAGGACGGCAATTTTTCGATTACAATATTTGCTTTACATTTTTTAATCTGAAATGAGTTTGCATTTCATCTTTCTAGCGACAACGCCTCATTTTGCTTTTGTTAACTGTTATTCCTAGCATGATTTAGCACTTTCTGGATGAAAACAGAATTAAAATACAGCTTTTTTGTAAAATATTATTAATTGGCTTTTGGCATTTCGTGTCATGCAAGTTGCTGCCATTTTCTTTCCCAACCTGTATTTAGATGTAATTTTCGACTGTATTTATTTATATACAAATTTCGTAATCTAGAATGGTATAAACACTTCAATTCAGACAAAATTTCTTTATATTAGTTTTATGAAAGTTCTGCGAAATTTCGAAGGTCTTTCGATCTCGACGGAACAGGCAGCGACATCTCTTTTCTTCAAGGAGTAACAAAAAGAAAAATACTCTTCATTTAGAAATGACCAAAGTTCAAATAAAAATTATTGCCCAAAAGTAGCGCCATCTATCGGGCAAAATAGAATTAAAGTAAATTAATTACAGAAATATAGTTATGTCTGTCATACAAAATAGAAATATTAATATTAAATAAAAGCAGACGAAAAGAATTTTACAAAAGTAGAGCAAGCTATCTGAAAACTAGAAATCGAAATGGGAAATCAAAAGTTATGATTACAGTTTTATATGTTTTGGGTGACACTGAGTTTGAGTTGATATTATTAGCCAAACTTAGGTAGATTATGAATGTTTAAGAATTCAAGGAAATCAAATTCTCTAATTAAATAAATATTTAGATAATATTAGTAGAATTAAATTCCAAAATATGATACAGGAGCCAATAATGATTAGCTTAAGAAGATTTTATTTATAACCAGTTTTCTGTTAAAAATATTTTGCACAGCTATATTTCCTTACAGTATTTCATCTTTTGAGCAACGGTAAAATGGCTCTGTCATATGATATCATTCCTGATTTAACATTCATATAAAAACATGGGAATTCCCAGAAATCGTTACATGAATATTAAAGTTTTTCTGGGGATTCTTGTGTCACTATTATATTAAAATTCCTTCTCTAGAAATAGTGAGGTTACTTAAAGCTGCAATACCTCTTGAATACATTCACCATTTGTTCTATCGGCTACTTTTCTTTTTCGAGGAAAGTCACACAATATAACCCAACTAGCTGCATTCTCAAGCGTCCCAAACCCAGCAACAACAATAAAAAATGATACCACAGTGCCACAAACAAGAAAGTATTGCTCGAAGCAGGAAAACCTGACAAGAGAAAAAAAAACAGGGGAAAAAAAGGGAAAAAGTACGGGGAAAACATTAGATTGGAATCTGATAGATCGTGATGGCGTTTCCTATCGAAACGAGGAAAAATGACATCCAAGATAGAAGGTTTTCTTTGTCCTGAAGCCTGGTCCGAGAACCAGCATGTCTCAGAATCGGAGATGCATTATCTTTTATTCTAGTATCTAATCTCCCTATAACGATTACATGTCCTATATCAGTTACAGGCTTCGAATTTTATCAAAAAGAATTTTCCTAGGAAGACTTTACTTTAAGACAGTACTGTTAAAGACAAACTACTGAAAACAATACAGAATGATACTTTTGAGTAGTAGATTTTGGTTTCCTTATGATCAAGTTAAGTAACAGCAATTAGAACAAATACTAATCTAAGAAAATTCAGAAAGCAAAACTCTGAATAATATTCTGTAGATGATACTTCTCAAAAATATTGTTGCTTTCTGTAAAATCTGACAGAGATGACATCTAAATTTTAACTGTATTCTTGTTCATCTAAGATCATAAAAACTTTAAAAAAATCAGATTTAAAGATTTATAGGAAAGCAACATTCTCTCTACCCTAGCGTCTTTCATAGAAACCAGTTGAAAAATTTCACGGGGAATATGCAGCGTTTCTTTTAATTTTAATTAACATGCTAAATGGTTTAGCCAATGTCTGCATATTCATTTTCGAAAATTTTCACTTTCTCCAGGAAAGACAAATTATTAAAAAATTAAATAAAACAAAAATCAAGTTCTTTTTTTTCGGGGGGGGTGAGGTGTTAGATTTTGAACAAAACTCTACTAATTTCGAGAGCGATCAGACATGCGTCTCTCGTTTTCGGAAGCATTTCTCCCTTCTACCGTGGGAGAAAAAAAACAGCTGTTATATGGCAATCAAAAGGCGAAATAAACCGAAAATTTACTAAAAGGTATATTTTTGTAAATGTAAAATACTTCACGAAAATCCAATTCAACAAACTAAGAAACTCGTTTCTTAGTTTGTTGAATTGGATTACAAATGCGTCTGCGTTACGTTTTCGCAGGGCTTAATTCAAAATAGTGGTTACGTGTCCAGCTATGTTTAGTTATCAAAGCTTTGTTTATATTCCCCATCAAATTTAAGATTCATGTTTTATGATGCAAAATTTTATTTTATGTTCCATTTGGCCGACATGTGTCGAGTCACTATCATAATGTATGGTCTAAATTCCCCCCCCCCAAAAAAAATAAAATCAGAAATAGAATATTTTAGAATAAAAATATTTACATCCGTTTGCTATCGGAAGCGATAGAAAATTATATAAATTATCGACAGCAATACTCTAAAACATTTTAGTGATAATCTAAGCCAAACTAAGCTTGTTTTGGGGGGCAGGGCTAATTTTAAATTTTATATTAACATGTTTTTCTTTGAATTAAATACAGATGAATTTAGTACAAGAGGTATAAAAATTGCAGGAAAGAGCAATCAAATGATTTTTAAAAAAATGAGCTTCCTTCCAGATTGTTGTTTATTAAATTTAAAATTTAAGGATAATAAATTTATTCCAAGACTGTAGAATGTTTCTAAAGAGAAATTATGTAACCTAAAGCACGTATTGCGATGGCTTAATTATAAATTTTACTTTTTGAAATTAAAAAATACTCATTAGAATAATATAACTCAGTATATACTAATTCATATCTCGCGTTTTATAAAAAGAATGCTGATATTATATTAGAAAAGACGAGCAGAAAAAATATCTATCGCTTAAACGCACTCAACTGTTTAATGTTTATGCTTACAAGTAAAGTTTTGGAAAATGACAATAATCAAACACAACTAAGCTGTCAAAAAAATTTTAGTTCCGTCTGTGAGCTCGACGAAATAACATCAGCTCTAAGCAATCAAAAGGTTATTCGAGTCAGATCATCAGGGATTGAAAACAAAGGTTGAACGTTCGACAGGGTACAGGTACTTTAGTTGGTCATTTTAATTTAACTTATATATGAACAAACTTAGGCTATTACCGGTTTTCACACATTCCAGAAGTTTGGATCTTGGGTATGGGGCCTGAATTGAGACAAAATCTTGGATACCTTGATTTGACTTGCCAGAAAGGTTAATAACTAGGGCATGAAAAATGATTTTATCTAGAATTTTATTTTCCTTATATCCCACATGTTTGTACTTACCCATATTTACTTTTATCCCATAGGTTACTAACTTGGGTCGGCGAACTAAGTTTATTCTTTACAACAGTGTAGGATAATCCAGCCGCCCAGGTGGTATATTGGCTAGGAAAGACTACCGCAGTACCGAAATGCCTGGGTTCGAATTCAGGAGAAGTTATGGAATGTTTGAGAGTATGGAAGAAGTATGAAGAGAATATGGAATGCTTGTAAATGTATAATGTCCTTGCGGTATGGGGGCATTTTAAATATATGGCGAGACGAAAGTCCTCTCGAGAGGGTGATGTTAGGAGAAGAGGGGTGGGAGACTCTCGGATCCGTCCCCGCCTGGGGTGGCCATGAAAATTGGGGGCGGAACTGAGCGAAGTCGTACTGTCACCTGTGTGGTGCTCGAAGGTTTTTGCCAACGACAGGCGCAGTCTTGCTCTGCTTGCCACCATGAATTTTGTGGGTTTATTCTGATGTTACCGTCAGACAAATGAGGTAAGTCACAACAACATACAACGGAATATTCCAGAATAGTGTAGGACTTTCAAATCAGAATTTAAGTGTGTTCTCTATCAACTATTTTTTTCTCCAGGGAGGGGGAGGAAAGCATTTCGAAAATGATGAAGAAATCGACTAAAGTGAATGGTGATTTTTCGTAGACTAATTTCCGAAGAAAATTATAATATATAACAAAGCAAGAAGCAGATTTTACTAAAACCTAAAACTGGCACATGGTGCCACGTTAGTTTTACACTATTCTACAGTTCTGTTGGAGCCTGGTAAAAGTTCGCATAATTCACCTTGAAGCAAAATAAGAGGATAACCACTGTCTACCTGAGATTTCGCAAAAACGATCCCCATTTCCCTAACTGTAACCTCTTCGCTCTGCGGAAAACCCGGACAAAGCAGGATGCTTCAGCTAATTTAATAATAAAGTTGTAAGGATTATGTTAATTTTATTAACAGTTAAATTTTGAGTTAAACTTCTTTTCCTATCACTTCTTAATTTCAAATTATCACTTCCGGAAGGTATTTTTTCACGTCTGAATGCTAATGAGGAAGAGCGGTATATAACCGCAAAGTTATACTGTCTTAGAAAGAGAGAGAGGTACCAGATATTCTGGCTAGCACGTGTCCGCCTTTTTACGCTTCTCTCTCGTAAGCTATTATTACGCTCGGCCGTACTTTAGGTCCTTGATAGCTTCGCAGTCAATTAGCGTTAAGGGGCCAACTACGTTAGAATCTTGATAGCTTCGGCTATATCTCTTTAGTTAAGATTAGTTTAGTTTAATTATTAGTCAAGCCCGAGTTCAAGTTCAAGCCGAGTGTCGGCTTTATTGTACAACTCCAAGACGGAGTTCTGTTAAATCTTATTTGAGTAATTAAAGGGTCTTTTAACCCTTTCCAAGTATATTTACTGTCTCACGAACTCATGTCTCATATGTTTCTTGAGTGTAATATTTGCATTTATGTACTCTACGTGTTTCCATATGTATTCTATGTGTCATGATATGTATTTTCGTGTGTGTTTTTATGTCTTTATGTTACGTAATTACGAGTGTGTTTTTATGCTTTTACGTTTAATTTTGTATATCTATGTGTTTCAGCTTATATGAGTGTTTTATTGTTTTAATGCTATCCTTTATATTCTTTTTAAGTTACTTGGTGTTATTAACAACGTCCTATGTAAAAACTACCCGACATCTAGCCCCTGTATGGCCATGTAAACTCCTGGTGCAGCCTCACGGGGCTCCAGCGAGTTGCTTCTTCGAGATAGTGGAGGACGTGGGACATATGCCTGTTTACCTATGTTATACGTCAGGCGTCCCCGTCCTCCGTCACCTGTCACCTGTCTCACGATCTCAAGCAATTATTCGCTTACTAGTTCTTAAGATTCTTCACATTCAACTGGAACTTAGAATTACACAGTGAAACAAAGTTAAAAAGTTGCATTAGCAAGCGTGAGTTCAAGAACAAATTGATTAACTTCAGTCTCAACGAGAACATAAAAAGTCTTAAACGAACCATCAAGTGCGACGTTAAAATTTGAAATCTTTCAGACTTTCTTTCTTTACTCTTTTCTGCATTTTATTTATTTATTTACATAATTATTTCTTATTCTTTTATGAAATTTAGCACATTTTTCTTGATGTTACAAGTAAACAGCTAAATGGGGTTGCACATATAGATTAAATATGCGTAGAAATTTTAGTTTACATTTGCAACAAAATGATACTTGCAACAGAAACAAAAATTTTCCTTTACGTCATCTTAATTTACGCTTAATAGGTAATTCATGCAAATATTATTCTGAACATTCCGACATGGAATTTAACAAGAAATACTGCAAATTACTTTTCTCATCAATTGCTAACAAAATTTCAAAGCTCACGATTAATGCAATTCTAGACTCTCTTATGAATTATTCATAAAAGAAAAACTAGCTGTAAGCCTCGTTTTAATTTTATATAATCAATTAAACAGAAAATTAACCTGCTTTATCTCCGTCTTCAAATTTGTATTATTTTTAAGAAACTCGTATTTCGCCATAAAGAAAATTATTTAAATGCAAGTTGATTTGTATATTGAATTAGAGATATTTGAAATTATTTTATTATTACCTTAATTTTTAAAATCTTTTTTCATCAAAATGTTTAGAATCAATAATTTTTCTTTTGAAGCTGAATGCAGTTTTTTTTTTTTTTTTTTTTTTTTTTTTTTTACTTTAAGCTTATTAAAAAAAACCAGGAATTCATCATTAGTACCTCCTTGAGTTGCAGATAAAATGTACGACATTTCGTATGACAAAAAATTCTGGATGAAAAAAGTTAAAATTCTCTAGAAAGGAAGAGGAACTGGATTGGGGGGGGGGAGGAAGCATTACGTATAAATGGAAAATAATTGGCAGAAAAAGGAAAAATTTGAAATGGTTACAAATACTAGAATCCGTTCCAATTCGTTATTTTTACTTATGCCTAACAATAATCTCTAAACTTCGAACTAATATAAAAGGAATTATATGTCCTGCTGAAAAGAAATTTTGTTTCGCTGATCGATATTTTGTAATTCTAAGAAAAACTTTTTTTTCCTTGTTTGATATTTCCTCTTTTTGTAATTTACGCCTTTCTTTGTTTCCCATAATTTTAGAACAATTTTGTTATCTATATATGTGTTTCGCATTAATATTATGCTATAAATTATATGAATCTATAATCACAGTCGAAATCGCATCTGTCTGTTGTTAGCATGAGTCTTGGGCATGCTATAGGTGATAGTGCAGTTTTTCTGGTTTCGTCTCGATTTTGAAGGCGAAACCATTGTGGGATGGATCTGAAGCTCCCCAGCTATCAAAACACTCGAAAAGACATTCGGTTCTCTGTTTATTTTAGGTACCCCATGCTACAAAAGTACTAATAAACACCAAAGCCCCCTTAACCCTCGCCCAACGATATAGCAGCCAGTAACACTAATCAATATAACTATGAGGTAGGTAGGTAGGTAGGTAGGTTACGGAGGACTGGAACGCCTGGTGTCTAACAGAGGTAAACAGGCATGTGTTCCAAACCCTCCTCTAACTACGGCAAAAGCTTCCTGGAACCACACGAGGCTGCACCAGGAGATCATTGAGGTTGCCGCCCTCACTATGAGGGCGGCACAAGCTAACTTTAATAACATCTGATGATGAGGTTAGGTTAGGTTATTTAACTACGGCAAAGCCTCGAGGGCTATCTGCCTAAGGGGAGGGATGCCTTTCGTGGAGGACTTTCTAAGGGAAACTGGCTCGTATACACGTTACACATGGGGAAAATTACGAAAACACCCACGCAGCCAGCCCGTTCGCGGGATTCGAACCTCGGACCGAACTACCAGTGTTCAGCAACTTTACCGCTCGGCCGCTGGTGGGCCGCGTCTGATGATGAGAGGAATGGAAAACGCATCTTGACTCAAGCGTGACTCTGTATTTCGAAGCTGACGTATCTGACCTCTGGTAGCCGACTATAGAAATTAATGTGTGATTCTTCTCTATATAATAATTGAATACTTTAATATTGTTTTGCAGGGAATGATTTCTTTTCAGGTACAGGTATTGTCGCTAAGCAACATAAATATTTTCTACCATAGTATAAAGCAAAATAAATTTAATTAAAATTCAGTAAATATTGTATTTTTATTTAAATACGTTTTTCTGTTTACTAAAAATGTTTGTAAATCAATCGTTTTGAAACTTCATTAACTTATATTCTGAAAAAGCAAATTTAATTCAAATTTTTCTCTAGTTATCTGCATCAGGACTATACTAAATGAAATATTACTGACTTAAAAGAAATGTAATCCAACATCTCGTTAATTTAAAGGAGAACTGAATGTTTCAGAATTGAGAACATTCCGTCCAATCAAATTTAAGTTCCTAAATCATAATGTATGCTATTTAAAGATCATAAATAACAGAACTTTTGTTCGGAGATGTAATCCCCATTGATCCAGCTCTAAATTCCAAGTTGTAATACAAAAGTTTTGAAGAAAATAACCTTATCAAATCCCAAATTCAATTAAATGTAATAAATGGAACAAAACGCATTTATGTGAATATTCTGCCTACGCGATAAATTAAAGCAAAATGTTTCTGGAGCATTGTGAAAGAATGAATTCATTTAATTCAATTACGCTAACTGTTCAGGATATTCCAATTCCAATACCCACTTTTAAACATAAATTGAGCTTGGAAGGTGTCAAGCAGACTTCATTCAAGGTACCCTAAATAAACTCCATCCCCATTTTCGTTCAATTTCCAAAGCAGTCCCACAATAAATCTATTTCACAAGAGAGAGACGAGTTTTATTTGCACAACTCAAAAGTAAACCTCAATACTACCCCAATTTCAATGCAACCCCTTGAAATAAATTTTCCTTCTCTCATCACAAATCAAAACTTTCTCTCCCAGTGCTAATGGAAATGGCCCAACCAAACTAGGAAAACATTATCGCCTGTATATTTAAAGTTATTGCAAGGAATAACTTGGTGCTGTGGAATGCTGACGGGAGTTTCAGGTCGATTCATTAGCGCATTGAAATGGACCTCCGCAAGTATGCATCGGACACGTCACTTCCAAATGGAAAGGCGGTGGGGGGAGGAAGGGGAGTGATTCCTAACTACCACAAGCTTTGGTAGGACTACAAAGTGTGATATATCAACTCGAAAGGGCCGTGCGGGTATTGTATGCAAGTGTTAAGGACTCTTGCAGAGGCGGAATGCTGTATTCCACTGGCAGTTTGCCCATGCTTTACCACTTGCAGGATAGATTGGAACAAAGATCTATGGGTTGTTCCTGAGGCATTTCGAGCTAATGTAATGTTGCGTGTTAGTTTATTCAATGATAAATTCATATAGTTGTTTCAAAGCCTCTGTGTTGAGTTCAATTACGTAAGCCTACAACCTAAAACAGACGTATCTGACCGCACCACTTTGCGAAAATACTTGAATGTTCAACGTGAACTGAATATTCAGTAGAAGCACAGGCGACTTGTATTTTACTTTTGAAGAATGGTAGATTTATTTAATCATAATGGGCATATGTGCTGTGATCGCAGCTTATCTGATTAATTGGAAAATCGGAATAACTATGCTGTCGTTCTTTCTATAGATCAAATATGTGGTGAAAGTGCTTAACATAATGCTATGGATAATTATATAAAGTAAAGAATAATACAGGATATTGCATTTTATGGCCAATTACAAGAATGCTATGCATTTCATTTTCCAAAACAAAATTTCACGGGAAAAAAAAACCATCCTGCAAATCAAAAGCATTAACAGAAGAAAATAACTGACTGCAGTTATACTACATATCGTAAGATAAAATTTCCTTGTACGGAGATTGACATAATATCATTACATTTGTTAAGTCTGTTTTTTTATATATATGTTACCGTGAAAGACCGAAATTGGAGAATGTCGACTTTCACCGGAGAATATCAACATTCACCAAATACGTCGGTGAAAGACCGAATATTTCACTACATTCTTGTATATTCGGACCCTCACCGGTGTATGTCGACAATTACAGATATGCTCTGGTGAAAGTCGAAAAGAGAGGTCATAAAGTGCCATAATAGTTTAAGTTGTTGCAATAAATAAGATTTGAATTACATAATTTAGTAAGTTTTTTATGACTGTTATTTTATTTTCTCATTTAGAACGTACTGTATAATTAAGTAAGTTTTTAACTTCTATTAATTTTCCTTTCTCATTTTGAATGTATTGTGTGTTTTAGGTTCTCATGTTCTTAAGTTCTTATTTCAAGTCTCAAGTGCGTTCATTCGCGATTGAATGACAGAGAAGAAAATATAATATTCTTATATGTTCAACATTCACCATTAGTACATGGTGAATGTCGACATTAATCGGTGTAAGTCAGAAATAAGAGTATTTGGAAAATATTTTGGACATACACCAAGAGACTATGTGAATGTTTACATTCACCGGTGAAAGTCGACATTCTCCAGATTTCGGTGTTTCACCATAACATATATACATGAGCATGAGTCTTCGGCATCCTATAGGTGATAGTGCAGCTTTTCCCGGTAAGTAACACTTCTGATAGGTGCAATAGCGAACAATAAGTCCATGTACAATAACTAATTAATTGTTATTAATGTCCATTAAGACTTTATCGCAGTTTTGCTTTCGATGGCTTTAGTGTTCCCTCTAAAGCATTTCCTTAACAATTTGTCGAAATCTGTGACATTTCTAAAAATATATATTGCTTATATTACGAAAACATGAGTTTACTCATTTTAGAAATTTAATTTGAAAGTGATTTCGACATTAAATATATTTTTTTAAGTTTCACATTAAAAAGTATTAAAACGTATTTTGCAAAACACTACCATGTTGCGTTTTACAAAGACCAAGCTCTCTTAATTTTTGTTTCCGCATCACTCATGAAATTAACACATACTAAAAATTATACGTTTATTTTTGTAAAATTATATAACATTGTAAGCAAATATTTAACTGAAATAAACATAATTATTAAATATGTATGAGAGTTAACTATAAAGAATGGAACTCATACATGAAAATTAAGAATACGTATTTATGTATTTAGTTATGATGCGGTATTGTATATATGAGAATACTTCATCTGGGGACTTAATAGCATTATGAAATCCTGTAACATTGTAATATTGTGTTCACCAAGCAAACAGCTTGTAAAATTTTTAAATTGTTTGTAAACAGCAATTCACCAGCTGACTTTTTTTTCTTTTTTTAATCGTTTTCCCTTTCTAGGATAGCATATTCTTAGTATATGTATTTCGATTATTATATGTATAAATATAATATATTATATGTATAAAATGCAAAATACTATAAGTTTTAATATTTAAACCAGTTGTAATGGATTTTCAACTGAAGATTGAATTTCCTATTTAAATTCTACTGCTAAAATGTTAAAATAAATAATTATTTTTACGAAAAAATGCGCATCAAAATCTTGCTAATTTGTATGAAAAGAAACAGCTGTTTTTCTTTAAATAAATATAAAGCATCTGTCGTCAAATATTTAACATGCTCGTTTCCTGAAATTAAGGCTTTCTATTATTAGGAGACGAGGAAACGCCACTAACAACTAAAAATACTTTTTAAATTTCTGGTCTCTTTCACTTTACAGAAATATTTCGGGATATTCTTTCTTTTAAGTAATTTCTATAGATTTTCATTCATAAAAACCAGGGATTTAGAAGCATTAAATATTTTTCTTTATTTAATACGGTTGAGCCTCCAGGGAAAAGAATAAATGTGATAAAATAATTCCATAATTGCTACTCTATCTTCATATATCAAAATTGTTTTCCTTTTCGTAAGAAACCTTGTAAGAGAAAGAACATTATTAAAGAAATATAGTTCTTACCTTATTCTTTTCATCTAAATAAATTAGGTTTATTTTCGAGAAAAAAAGGCTTATGCGAGGAATTAGAAATAACAGTAGTGTAGAGAAATGATTATACAACTGTGTTAATATTTTTTTAAATATATTTTTCTAAAAACAAAAAACATTTCTAAATTTTGAAATTTTTGAGTCATTTTTGAAAAAAAAAAATCAGAAAGAAAAACTAATGGGGGGGGGGATTTTTCACCACAATATAATATTCTATATCTATTAATGTAATTTGTTTTTTTCTGTTTTATCTAAATTTTCCTTAAAGTAATGCAATGCGTTCTATCACTAAAACACTTCTATACCGCAATTGCAGAAATATATTTCTGTAAACGGAGTCATAAATTGTAACTGAATCCTGCAGATTATTTTAGCGATTCGTCTTTTTTTTTTCTAATTGCTATGTTATTAGCCCAAACGTGAGGTTAGTCGCAAATGGAATAATAGTTTCGTAACGGCATTTAACATTGAATAAATATAAATGGCGTATCACCTTTCTAATTGTTGCCACCAGACATTAACTCCCTGTATTATATAGAAATTAAATAATGAAAAATTTGCATATCTACGTGTATGTTTCTCGCTAGGTGGAAAAACAACGGTACCTAGAGTCATCCAATTTTGAATAACATAGTCCGCCAACCAAACATGGGCACCCGGAAGCTCTAATTTTAAATTTTGAATTCTTTTTGTTATCTGTTTAACATTTTGTAAAATTTTAACGAAATTTTATCAACAAACTCAACGATTTCAAAGTGAGCAGTGAAATTGTACGGAATTTTTTTTTATTTTAAACGCTCAAGACTTTCTGTCGGAAATACCAAACATATGTTGTTCTTAAATATTAAATATTTTCTGATTTTGCTGCTGAATCGTATTTTATGTGCAGTAAGCTCCAAGAACACGATATTTAGACACATAAAACGTTAATGACAAAAAGGCAAAAAAATTTTGTAAAGCAATCTAAGTAAGAAAACTGAATATTGACAAGATGAACTCAGAAAAGATGGAAAAAACGGAAAAATGTTATACCAACACTTAACGCTGCATCGGAAATTCTTAACGTATACTCCTATGGTGCTCTCAAACTTTGCTGTTGAATTATATATGGCGTAAGTCCGGAGAAAGTGATGTTTAATAAAAAAGATAAAAAGACAAAAAAAGCGGGTTAATAGGTGTTAGTGTAACACCAAACTGGTAGACTGCGAGGTCAGTGAGAGCGTAAATAGCCTTAATAAACCCTTCTGGACGACCCTTAAAATCTGAAATCTTTCAGATTTTTAGTCCAAAGGGATTTGAATCCCGAAGGACTATTAGTTTCGTTTTGGCATTTTGCGTCGGACTCATAAATGTCGGTTCACTTTTCAAACTGTTGCCACAAAATGTTAGAGTCCTGCATTATATTTGAAGAAATTAAATAATGAAAAATCTGCATAAATGTATGTATATTTCTCGTATTGTGATAAAACAACGGTACATAGAGTCATCGAATTTTGAATAACGTAATCCTCCAACGAATATGAGCATGTGGAAGACCCAATTTGAAATTTGAAATTTGTTTTATGATCGATTTCCTATTTTTTAAAACTTTGACGAATTTTTGTTTAACAAACTCAAGGATTTCAAAGTGAGCAATGGCAACGTTGTGCAGAAAAAACATTTTTATTTCCAGCGCGTGAGTCTCTGTATCGGAAATTCTAAAGATATGCTCGTTTTAAAACTATTTTGCGATATTGCTGTTGCACTGGATCTTATGGTTTAAGTGCGAGGAACATGATATTTAATAAAGAAAGGTAACACACAAAATGTTAAAAAACGCCCCTTTGGACGTAATTTAAAATCTGAAACATTTCAGATTTTTTTTTTTAATTAATTTTTTCTTCATGATAAGACTCTTGTTTATTCATGTAATGTAATTTTAATGCGAATATAATCAATACACCGCTTCCTCTCGGGAATATGTTTACGCTATGGATAAAAGATACTTTTAATATTCATGTTTGCAATCAAAAATACATTTATAAAACTTTCACAAAATAGGCCTCCAAAAGAAAACGAAGAAAGCGACTCTGATGCCTTAAACTGTCTAATTGGGGCAAACAGTTCTCTGTTTTGGATCCTGTTAAACAACAAATAAATTCCTTTGAAAGGCTTTATTCATTTTGTTACGTATTGTCACAAACCTTACACCATGGTTTCTAGGTATAACTGGAAAGGTCCGACTCGCGATCTGGAGGTCGAAATTTCGATTCTGTTAAGGACATTGCACATTTTTTCTTGTTCACTGCTTGAGGAAACCTAATAACTCTACACTTTTCTAGCGAATTTGAACCGAGATTCTGTTGTTAAAACAGCATGACTTAAATGCAAGGAAAAAAAATTTAAAAAATGAAAAGAAAATCTGAAAGGGACTTTTTTTAACTTTTTGTGTATTACCTTTATTTATTAAATATCATGTTCTTCGCCCTTAAACCTTAAAGTTCAGTTGAAAAGCAATATCTCAAAATAATTTTAAATTGCGCATAACATTTAAGATTTCCGATGCACAGTCTTACGCACTGGAGATAAAAATGTTTTTTTCTGTACAACGTTGCCATTGATCGCTTTGAAATCCTGGAATTTTTTAATGAGAAATTTGTAAAAGGTTTTACAAAATATGAAATCGATAATAAGACGAATTCCAAATTTGGGCTTCAAGATGCCCATGTTCGCAGTAGGATTACGTCATTCAAAATTCGATGGCTCTAGGTACCGTTGCTTTATCACAATCCGAGAAACATACATCCATTTATGCGGGTTCTTCATTATTTAATTTCTTCAAATATAACACAGGACGATAATATTTGGTGGCAACAGTTTGAGAAGTGATACAGCCTTTTAAAGATTTCAACGCAAAATGTCAAAACGAAAACAAAAGGGTAAAGCACCTTTGGACTAATAACAAATAAAATTCCTAAAGTAGCGCATTGCTGACAAAATGCTGCGGAATGATTCTGCTTTTCTTAGAAGGCGTATTGAAAAAGAAATTATTTTGTACTAATCAATGTTGTTGTTGCCTCGTCCATTTTACATAAAACAATGGTTGCCAGAGACTTAACTCCGAAGAGAGGTTGGACTTCTACCACTCCTCTCCCCTTCCACTAATCTATACGACAGGACTTTTGGCTCGCCGCGTATTTAGAGTGCCCCCACGCCGCACTGACACTATACACTTAAGAATATCCTTCTCCGGGATTCGAGCGCGTGCCCTTCGGTACCGTAATAGTCTTCCTTAACCACTATACCGTCCGGACGACACTAATCATTTTTTACTTCCTTCTACGAATTAAATGTAAGTACTGTAATCGCGAAAAGTTTCAGCTAGCATATTTCAACGAAAATATCCATTTTGAGCGTTATTGAATGCAATTTAACGATTTTTTTGCGTGACATCTGTACATAAAGACAGAAAAAAAGACTCTTTTCCACCAAAAAGTTATAAAACTGCTTTAAAATGAATTCTGAAGAGAAATTTTCGTGGTGTCTGTACGTACGTACGTATATATGTATGTATCTCTCATAACTCAAAAACGAGTGGCCTCAGAACGTTGCAATTATGTATATACGACTGCTATAACATGCAGATGTGCCCCTCGTATTTTGGTTGCAGTCGCCTGCACCAAATGTATATAAATATATTTACATATGTATCCACTCTGTTACCAGGCTCAGTGATCTCAGTTTCTTTACTCTTGTATATGTTTGTAAATTATGCATTTTTTGCTTTAAAAATGATTGAATTTTGTTGTTCTTATCTTCCAGTTAAGTTTTTTATGTCTTTAGTGAATCTGCATGCAATATTTTTAGAGTTATCAACAATTAAGTGCGGCTAATCCTAATTATTTTTGCGATGGATTATTGTCATGTTTATTTACATTTATTGTCATGTTTGGCATGTTTATTTACATTTGAAACTTGGCAGAATAACAGATTTGTTGCCAATCTAAAGAAACTGAAATTCGCAACAACAAAGATAACGCCTTCATTTATTATTGCAAATTAAATCATGCTTAATCCTTTCTGGAATTTTTTCGAGGAATAAATGTTTAAGATTTATTTCGTAATTTTTAATATAGATATTTTGAGTTTTTATATATTTTTGCCTTGTCACGAAGTGAGAACTGAATTAATTGAATGAGAAATACTGAATCGTCTGTGAAAAAATGTTTCTTCTTTGTTTCTCTGTTTGCTTAATTTATTTTATACATCATTCTAGATTTATTATAATAATTGAATAGAACATGTGGCAATGATTAGATAATTCTTCAAATGATATAAATTTTGTGCATTCTGAGTTATAATATGAACGAAATATAACGCTGTTAAGTGAACCTAGCTTCATAGTGTCACTTTGCTGAACAAATATAGTGAATTTTAAAGAGTGCATTTATTCTATTATGGTTTATGTGTTATCGACGAAGTAGATTTAATTCAATCCAATAAGTTTAAATGAAATGCAAGAAAAAATGCGTATAATTTAATATTCCGTACAGGGAAGTCTTGTGGTGTACACATCAGATTTTTTTTATTTATTTATTTTAAGAAACTTTCCTTTTTCTTCTGCTTTTAATTTCTTGCCAGAATGCAAATTTAAATGGCGTATTATATGCAAATGAATTCGGAAATAGTGTTTGAGTAGTATAATTTAAGAGTTCGCAGCAGAAGAGTTAAGAGTTTATGCCACGTGTTTGCTAAATATTTTGTGCTAGCCACTTTAATTTATATTGATATTCTAGACTCGGCTTTGCTATGTGCAAACGATAAAGTGTGTAGTTAATATAGATTGAAGTAGGAGCCAGCTGTGTAGTTAATATTTAATTCATCCTGTCTGTATATACTATTTTGTGTTAAGTTACTTAGCCACAAGTGGTAGTTACTTTATGAGGACCGAGTATGTGCGTTTCTATTAAGTTCAGTTAAAACATAAAGGTTGTTATAACCTTAATCCGCAGTCATCTTTCCTTTTTTTTTCTAAAGATATAGCGAGAATTTGCAATTTCGTTTTCAGAACGGTCTATATTTTATGTTCCCAAAAAAGAATGGGACTCTACAATACTTGTTTCAAGTTCCTTTAAAATCTGTAGAGCATTTCTGTGAAATCAATTTCAGTATAAAAAGGAATCTAATTTTTAGTGTCAAACAGGCACACTTCTAACCCACTTATTAAAAGAAACCTCTGGTAATGAAAACGTGTGAATGGGACTATATTCTAAGTTTTTAAGATCTATTTGAAAACTATTTTCTGAATATGACTTCGAGGTCATATTATACTTGTCATATTATTATTGTCAATACTCAGATGTACATTTTTTAAATGAAATCATTTTCCAATACATTTTTATTCCACACAGGCATCGAAACAAAACAAAATGTGATCAAATATAATTATCTCCCGTCTCTTTATATGTCCCAGCAAGGGAAAGAGAATGGATTTATCGACATTATACTGAGTACTTTACGAATTTTCAGCAAATATTGGCAGTTTAATCTTACGCGTATTCTTGTTTCCATTTCAATTTCAAAATTGTTGTGGGATTTAGGATATTATTTTCCTACATTCTGTTGTTTACTTTCTTCAATGCTTTATTTGACTTGTGTTTGTTATGCTTGAATTGAATTGTTTTCCGTTTAAAAGATCAATTTTAAGTATTTCCAAACGCAATGGAGCATCTCTAAAGGAATGTTTCTTACAAGAGCTGAATTTTTTATTCTAAACACATATTACTGCCTTTGGAAAGCATCATTCAAGAGTTTAGTTTATTTTATCACTGCAAAATATTTTATCTAGTAGAATAAATAAATGCAATAATATCTCGTTTAACAAGATTAATTTAGTATGTATGTAAAAGGATATATAGAGTAATGTTATATAAAATTGCGTGTATTGTAGTGCATAGTCATAATTGTCCGTTGTCATAAGGAAACAAATGCGTTTAAAACACTCTTTAATAACATGTCTGAGTGGAATTCTATCCATATTAGTAATAAGTGAACATATTTTATCATGTTTTGTCTTCGGTTTCATTTATTTGTCATCCAGAAGTCCTTTATACAATATTATGAGAAATGAATAAGATCTTCCTGGCCTTATACCTGACGTTTCAGTGTTTGATGAACGTCCTTTTATTTTATACTGACCAATCTGTTTCAAAATGATTCCTACAGCAGCTTTGTTTACTGCAAAACAACTTCACGCTTCACATTTACTAACAATTATAAGTTTTTTTTCTCTCTTCTTTTCTCATGCTTTCGGGTTGAAACTGAACGCATACTCGATGCATATTCGGAAGATTCGGAGTTTGAATCCCGACGAAGCAAGTGCACATTTTTCACGTCTCCAGCATCACAAAAATCCAATGACTCTACAAGTGGCGCCCGAACTAAAACGTGGTGGACTTATAATTCGTTACCACACAATTTGGCTATTGGTTCACATCGTTCCTAGTCGCCCTTTAAAAAGGGGAAATATATAATGCATTTTCTCCTTATTTTCCACATACCTTCGTGGCGTAATTGGAAACATACTCGACGCGTATTCGAGAAGTCTAGGTTTCGAGTCCCGGCGAAGACACTGAATGTTTACGTTTACACATTTTTCACGTCTCCTGCTTAAAATGAAAAAAAAAAAAGGAAGGAAAACCCTAATGACTTTACACAATGATAATGAAGTAGTAAACGTTTTCGCATCTTTTAATTAGTTCAAGATTTAGTTCGAAAGAAATAACCATTTAGATATTTAAAATATATATTTTTGCCGTAATTTTCCATTTTATCATTTATCATTTAACGGGTAAAAACAGAATTGTCTCACTAAATAAAGTAAAAATATCTGATAACCTTAAAGAAGATAATCAGATTGTCTAATACTACTGTCGCATCAAGAGTCTTTCTTCTTTAACAAGAACCGACGAACATATTTCCTGATGTTGCTAACAGTGAGTTGAATGCAATCAGATACACATCAAATAAAATCAGAATGCAGTTAGTAAACAATGTCAACACGAAAAACATGCTAAATGAAGGCATGTTAAGAAAGAGATTATTGTAATGAGAAAGCTTGAAAAAAGGAAATCAAGTCTAATCTAAACCTCTTCCGTTCAGATCAATCTCCTATTTCCGCGGCTTCTTAAATTCTTTTATGTTTCACTTCTTATTTACATAATTCTTAACTGGGCGACTTAAGTAAAGAAAATAATGATAACTTAGTAAGCAAAAACTGTTAGTAAATGACAAAACCTTACAATACAAACGGGTTTGGTTTATCTGATTGCGGCAAATCACACTTGGAATATCTGTCTAAGGGAAGGGATGTCTTTGTGGAGGATTTCTTAAGGGAAACATAAGGGTGATGTGATGGATGAACCAGCCTGAATGAGCATGATGATGAATATTAAAATTATTTTCGTGCTAAGAAATGCGTAGTTAGGCGTTGTGTAAATGGATATTTGGTACCCATCTTTCAAATATATGATATAAGTTTACCAGATTAAAAAAATGTACATATGTTCATTAAATTATCAGTTATCAATTATTATAATTTACATCTGCTAAATGCATAATACTTACAATGGTTAAATATATTAATCTTGTGTTTGTTTTTCCTAGATTTAGTTAAGATCTCAATGGATTTCGATGATACAGTTTCCTCTGATCAGGAGCAAAGAAATCTACAAGACTGCCATTCATTAGGCTTCATTTTGGATATTTCTTTGCTCCTGATGAAGACCTGTACCTATTTGCTCGAAATCGATTGAGATCATGACTAAATCTACGCCAAACACAAGTTTGTTGCTTTTTTTGTTTAATTTTGGCATGTTTCTCTTCTATTTTGATATTAAGGATTATGTTTATTTCCTCCAAATCGCTCGTTTTTGACAGAACGTGCAATTATCTTTTGAAAGAAATATAAAGATAACACACTTTGAGAATTGTCTATTTACTATGTTGGAAATTACTTAAGATCGTATGCCTAGTGGAATGTCCAAACCTAGCAGACCAAGCATGAGGATGATAAATGCTCCTAAGAATTATAACATTATAGGCCTAAAATTGGATTAATGGAGACAATGATATTTTCAAAATTAAAAATTTATTTTTTACGTTCTGTAGAAAAATTTTAACGTATTTTTCAGTTAATAAGTCACTTTTCCTGAAATGTAGCTTTTATTTTTTTTATGATACTGCCAGTGCATACGTCAGTTTGATTAAAATTACGCTACATACCCACCACTATAAAATGAATTCCTACCGTTACAAAATGAATTAAAAGAACCATATGTATTCTTACTAGCAAAGTTCACTTTTGTTACTTTATTGATATAAACTAAAATCAGAGGAAATACTGCAAGCATGTAGGTCGATTTGTTTTCTAAATTTTTACAGTTTTTTTAGCTTTAGAAAAATAATTGCAAAGATTATCCCGAGTTTTGGATAATTGTAGCTCAATTATAGTTTGTGTAATTGTAGTTTAATCTTTGCAATCAGCCATAGATTAGATAGAGATCTGATAAGATTAGAATCAGATACAGATTAGATACAGATAAAGATCTGTATATTCCTCCCAAGGTAAAGTTCACAACTTTTGTTGAAAATGTATCACTTACGTTCTACGAAAATAAATACAAAACTTCCCAACACTTATGTATTAAATTTCTCAGCGACTAATTTGCATCATCCTGGAACCCATCAAACTTCCCGGAAAAGTACATTAAACTTCGACTTCATTAAATTCGCCCTCTCTTATTAGCATAAATTGAAGACATTACTCACCCATCCATTGCTCTGCTACTTTATTTACTGGAGTTTCATTACCATTTATCGCAAGGCACAATCAAGGGTTGTGAAAATAAAGGGCTTAATGCGCACAAAATTCATTAACGCCTCCAGAGTGAGGATGGGTCATACATATGCGGAGTGTCACTGCCCAGTCCTACGTGAATGGTCACTTGTGAATTATACAATAGGACTTACCCTCCAACGCACTAATTGTCTTTCGCTGTTATTGCTGGCCATCGAGATTAGGATTTATTCGGGTAGAACATTCTGTTCGATGAGGATTGGGTGCCAGTTGGAATTCCAAGTGGACAGGCTATGCGAGTGAGTGGGCTGAAGTAGTATACTATTTTGAAATTAATTGGGCACTTAAACTAAATTGAATTTGCTGTCTTCCTCGCATAATGAGCAGAAAATGTTCTGATTAGAAGAAATGTAAGCTAGTTTGATGTATTCTTTTCGTTTATTACCATACGTTCCTTGGATAAATAAAAACATATTCAAGATAGGTTTGCCGCACAACCGGGTATAGTGGTTAGCGCCGCTGATTGCCATGCTGAAGGACACGGGTTCAAATCTCGGAGAAGGCATGGATGTTTGTAAATGTATAGTGTCCGTTGGGCATGTGGGAGCTCTAAATATGCGGCGAGCCGAAAGTATTCTCGAGAGGTTGGTGGTATGAGAATAGGGTCGGGAGACCTTCGGATCCGTGCCCCCGAGGTGTTCTCCATCAAAATTGGGGGGGGGATCTGAATAAATCTCACTGGCACCTGTAAGGTACCCAAGGCTGTTGCTAAGGACAGGCGTAAACTTGCGCTGCTAGCCACGAAGAATTTCGTGGGCTTGGGCTGACTATACGTCAGACAAGTGAGCATTAGCAACAACAGCAACATAGGTTCAGCAGTAAAAATCAACAATACAAACTAAAAGGTAACATAATATGAATGGTAGGATTTGTAAGGGTCTTATAAAACTAACTAATTATTATGATTTGAATCTTTACTTTAACTTTTTCTTTCCGTATTCCTCACGTGAATGCAAATTAGTTTGTAATATATTTAACCTGAGTTTTGAGGATTTTGAGAGAAAGAGAGCATCTGATATTCACGAATAGCTTGCTTATATTTCTATTAGCTCTGGCTAGTTGTAACTATCTCGGCGTACTTTAGCAGCTGATGCATTAAACTTAAGCACCGTTAGAGCATTTGAGTCAGCTTGTATTTAATTGTGTAGTCTTAGACTATTGGTCAAAGTTTTAAGTTTATTTGACTCTTCTTAACTGAATTTGGCTTGACTGATTTACTTGACTGACCCAATTTGCATCGTCACAAGCAGTGGGTATCTCCAACAAGAATCGTGTTCTGTTATAAGATATTTCTCCCGCCTTCTTAGCATGCCTTTGTAGTGTAGTGGTCAGCACGCTCGGCGAGTGTTCGAGAGGACCGTGGTTCGAGTTCCGGCTAAGGCGTTGCTTCTTAATCTCTCCTGCTTTAAAAAAAGAGCCAATATCATCTCTACAGTGGCGCCCGAACTAAAAGGGTGATGGATGATGTTTCTCTACACCCAGCATTTGGCGATTGGGTCCCTTAAAAACCCCAGTCGTCCTTTAAAAAGTGGAGTATATAAGGTATTTCTCCCTCCTTCTTACCATGCCTTCGTAGTGTAGTGGTCAGCACGCTGGGCGCGTATTCCAGAGGTCCGTGTTTCGATTATCGGCGAAGACGTTGCTCATTTTTCATTTCTAATGTCACTAAATGTTTCTACGCTGTTTTATTAAAATTTCAATTTTGTCGTATTGTCTTAGACGTAGCGATAACCAGCTACATATCTGTTAAGGTTATGATTAGGGCATATCTTTTAGGGCTAAAATTCCAGTATTAGATTAAGTATAACGTTATAAGTTAAAGCCAATTGTTCGCATATAAGCGTGCTTTTCTTTGCTAAAAGAGTGAAACAAAAGGTTTCTGGCTAACATTAATATAAATTATCCATTTTCATAAAAATCTGCATGTCATCACCAGTGTTTTCAACACCTTGTAAAATGTGTTGTTCTGTTTCATACATTGTGAACAATTAAAAGTATTCTTTAAAAACACTTTTCATTTCCTGTAACATTTGTAAATAATTACCAATAATTGTTAATTCTTACTACTAATAATATTTGTTAATTGTAAATTCTTACTAATAACTGTTAATTATTGCTAATAATAATAACTGTTAATTGTTAATTATTACTACTAATAATTGTTAATTGTTAATTCTTACTAGTAATTGTCAGTATGAAATAATCGCAGTTGAAGAGTTTTTAAAACAGTTTAATTTTTCCTTTAACGAAGTTATCGAAGAAGGAAGAAAGAAGAAAGTTCTCTCTAATTTAATAATTCTTCGAAGTATTTATATTTCTTCTATTATATTTCTTTTTTGAGAAAACATTCTCTAATTTATACATATTTGAAAACAAACCAGTTTTTTTACAATAATGTTTTTTACTTAATGTAAAACATGTTGTTTTGTAATGTAAAAAAATGTATGTTTTTTTACTTAATGTACATTAATGTAAATAATTCATCCATGAAATGAAAGTTTGGAAGTTTCTGATCTTTATATAAATGTAAATACCTAAGCTTGCCTCCCAGCCGATATCGTAGTGACTCTGTCTGCCCTAGTTATGGGCCCGAGTTCAAAACCCAGAGAGAGCATGGTTGTAACTGTCCATCCTTTTATAGGAGGCAACGGTGGCCAGCCCTGATGCAAACATAAAATCCATGTATAGTGCATTAATTCCTTATGTACTTCTTAATTTCATGTCATTGAATAATTAATACATTTAATAAATAATTAACGTATGATATAGTGCACTGTATCTATAAAACACATGTATTGAAAGGAAAATCACGATACAACTATGAAAAGCAAACTCAGTAAAGTATAACGCATTTCTTACTATGTAACTCAATAATGTAATCCAGTAACGTATTCCGGTATTATATAAAGTAACTAGTACTATATGTGTAGTGTACAGTATACTAAGTGCCAGTAATGTGCTATGTATTCCAGTAAGGCGCTCTATGTCAAAGACACGTATGTGAAAAGCGAACGTAGCGAAATATATATTATGCAATGTATTCAACGTAATTCCGCACATAGTGTATTGAATAATATAATCTATTATTTAATGTTTTGTATTATGATATAATGCATGTACTCTATTATAATAATCCCCAGTAATTCCACGTATAATGTACTTTACAATATAATGTAGGTTGTAAAGTACATTATACATGGAATTATATATAATGTAGGGTGTATTGTAGTAAACCCTAACATAACACATGTAATTGAAAGAAAAATATAGAGTATAATGTAAATGAAACTTAAGATACTACTATGAAACTCGAAATGTAACATAAAATATAACCTTTCAAGAATAACTGCAATTATATCCAATGTAACATCACGAAACAAGATATCACTGTAATTTAGCTAATTTAAATATCCTATGTAGCCAACATCCTAAATAACTCAGATGACCTATATCACTAAAAATAGTGACTCCGTAAGCTTCTCTTCTGAAATCGAAAAAAAAATTCCTTGACAGTCATCCCACTGACCAGGCACAAAATCCGCTTGGTTAAATCTTAGGTTGGTAGCCTGGCCAGTGGCTCCCAGTCCCACATTCAATAAATAGTAACATATAAGTATCAAATGGAAGCAATGCTTCAACCTGTGCTGATTTATAAAAGGTATCATTAATGTTATTTTGATGTAAGTTAACACATAAATGTTATCATGATATACGAATTTTTATACCTTCAAGCACTTCTCTTCCACTTCTCTAATTTTTAAATTAAATAACTATTAATTGTTATTAATTGGTAAGTATGATCAAGGATTAAGAGAAAGTGCTTAAGGGCAATAATGTTTTTGTGACTAATTTCGCTTGTCTGACACCAGAACAAGCCCATGAAATTCATCTCGTCAAGGAGTACAAGATTACGCCTGCTGGACAAGAGGTTTGGTCACCACACGGAGGACAGTACGACTTTGTTCAGTTCCGTCCCCAGACTTGATAGAGGGCACTCCCAGGGTCTCCAAATCTTTCTTTCCTATCATCAACCTCTCGAGAAGACTTTCAGCTCGCCGCATATTTAGGGTGCCCGCATGCTGCACAGACACTATACATCCATGCCTTCGGGATTTGAACCTGGACCGTTCGGCGCGGCAGCCAGCGTCGCTAACCTCTATCTCAACTGGGCAGCACGTAAATACTATAATAATGTTAGCTAACTCTTCTTTCAAATTGATGTTATTTAAGAACAAAGTAATTTTTAAGAGATGCATCAATTAGATTTGCTTTGTGTAAATTTTATTAGATTTTGTTTTGCAACTAATGCATGAACATATTCGAAATAAAACACATTAATGATAAAGAAGTGTGTTCCAACAAATTAGTTTCAATGTCAGCAATATAAATTTTTCCTTAAACGAATTCTTTGTTTTATCTTTCAAAACATTTATTCAGACGGAAAGCTACAATATATATAAAATTCCTTTATCTTTCGATGCTTTGCTAAATCAATTCCAGATAAAATATAAGTTTTAAAAAAATTCAAGCTTTTAAGGCAGTAGTTTTATTATGTAGGTAATCGGAAATTAAAATACTGAAATAAAATAAATAAAAAATATTCCTTTCATTTAAATAAAACGAATAACTTAAGCAACGTGATGCAAATTTTAATTTAGGGAAATATTTCATCATAATAAAATGCACGATAGAGATACTTTAATGTATATATATAAATTAATCAGCATAGTAATAATTAATGAATATTAACAATCTATCAAAGACAAGAGAAAATAAGGTAAAATTTCAAGATATCAAATAAACATCAATATTTTACTTGCCAAACCAGATCTGCCTAATGACGACAAAACCAAAGTATCATTATGAGGAAAGATTGTAATTAGTAATACGAAGAAACAAAATTAAATCCTAAAATATCATATACCCTAATTGAAATGCGTAAACAGTTACGTCGTTAAAGAGATATATCTAAAGTATTCTGCGCTGTCCTGTCAATTCATGAAGTCTAAATTTATTAAACCACTTTAGATCATTTTATTAAATATCCGGGTTGTTATAATTAACTTCAACGCTAATTAGCATATTTGCATTTGCTTAAATAATTAATGTCGTCAACAATTTTGCACATTTGCATTTATTTAAACACCCGTTTAATCGTTCTTAAAACATATTTACCGCAGTGTGCAAGAACTAAATGTCCGAAGACTAGCTTCCTAAAGAGCAGGGAAATTTAAGACATACTCGAAATATATACACAGAACATTCACTGCATTTAATCAAGAAGTATATCTGAGAACTGGACGTAACTTCCTTAATACCCAGTTAATTTGAAGCACCATTGAGCATTATTTGATCATGGATTGCCCTACTCCCAAGTTAGAAGATAGGATTGACATAAATTCGAGCGGTCATCTTTGAATTATAAAGCAGGGGCTACTTAATCACGGCGTTGCAGACAGTGGGTGATGTGTTATCAGTTTCTCTAGTCTTCCATTAACAGTCTCTGCCAAACTTCTGGAATCCCTTGAAGACTGTTATCTGGATCAGATGATCAATCTTCCGTACTCAAAGGCGGTTCCTATAGAGTTATAAGTCGATCATAACCGTAATGACGAATGATAGGAGAACGCCTTGTCTATGGTTTTCGCTTGAATGTGGGGAAAATGATGCTCGTTCTGGAGCTCTGTTATTAAAGGGAACAAAGATTGGCATTCTGAAGACATCTTGGAGCTGTCAGCCTATAAGACGCTTTCCTTGAAAGCAATGACGCATAATGATATCTGCAATAGATTACCAACATACAATAAATGCAATTTCATATGGCATTCGAATTTATTTATTATAAAATGGTGCTTGATATTCCAAACTGAATTGTTCATAAATTTCGTTCTGAAAGGCACCGAAGAATTAAGCATTAGGAATACAATTATGCTAAATGTATTTATATTTAAATATTTATTAGGAACTGTCGCATTTGAAGATTAGTTATCTAGAAGGATAAAGTAACTTATTCTATAATTTAAGAGGAATGGCCACTTCACCTAAAGAAGACCAGACGCTTTACCCAACCTTGTCATCATTAGAATGCTGTCTGGAAATATCATATATTTTAGAAAAGGAATATAAGTGCGTACTAAGTTCTGGATCTGAAAATAAATTGTAAAATAAAAGTTTCTTCCTTTTAGTTGAAACAAGTCTATTTTCATTTTCAATTTTATGATACAAAACAAAGCGAATAATATATAATTTTATCAGACACTTTTCAGACGTCTCTCTAATTTAGTAATTTGATATTATTCAATATGGCTACTATACGCGAATATTAAACCATGCTTGTCATTTTAATGAAATCGAATTTTAGCGGCATAATCTAATTAATTATTCGTAAAACAGTGTAAATAATATGAGATAAATGTGAACTCATTTTATATGCATTTAAAATAAATAGGTTAAGACATAATATCGTAAAACGCTGATATTTTATTCCTTTGTTTGTATTGCAATTTTTGTCTACGATATTTCTTTAGAAAAACGTATACATTATTGAGCATAATTTTCTGAAATAGAAAGGAAAGCGTATTTGAATTTCCACGTATATATATATAATTTATTTACTAAAGAAATATTGATTATATTATCTCCCAAGATTAATTTTAGTAGAATTATCTAAAAAGAGTGAATCCATAGTTAGTAAGTTTTATTCCGAAAATTGTTTTAAAGTAACTTGAATGTAAATTGTTAAAAATGTTTAACGGGGACTTGAATTAATTAATAACAATAAATAACAAAATTTCTAAAATCCTCTTAAATTAATAACAAAATTTCAATTGTAAGAAGAATTTAAATTAAAAGCAAGTAATTAAATTAAAAGCAAGTAATTAAATTAAAAGCAAGTAATCATTGCCACTGATCGGAAATTAGTTGACTTTTCAAGGGGAGTAAACCAACTCCCGTTCAACGAACAATAATTAAGAAATAAATGCGAAGGTGTTTCGTCCTTTACTCAAGTAATAAGGCGATGCCAAACTGGCAATTTAATTTAGGCCAAATACTTCCGTGAATTGAACATACATATACTGGTGTTGAAAATTAAGAGAGTTTTTGAATTTGATCTATTAACCTAAGAAGTGATGGAATGGAAGGATTTTAATAAAATTTGTGTAAAAAGAGTACAGTTACTATAAAACAAAAAATAAATTCACCATACCACACACATGGTACACACAAGGCTCATTAGAACTGGAATGTCTAAAACAGTCATCAAACAACGTGATTTCCTCCCAGAAATCAGGCAGTTCATAAGTCGAAGTGGCAATCGGTTCCACTCCTGCAACAACGCTGTTTTGAAATCCTGAGGGGAGGGAGGCAAACAGCAATTGGCCTCACAAGAACACCTGAGACATTTTGTGCAGGGTTTTGATCTAGAGATCTGGCTGGCCAGTCTATCCGGTTAATATCCTTCCTCTCCAGCGAAACATCAACCAGACTAGTTCTATGTGGACCAGCATTTGCATCCATAAAATTTAACTGAAGGCTAACTGCACTTCTAAAAACGGGAACGAGAAAGATCTATTTTAAGATCTCTGTACGTCGCATTTATCCAAGAGCCTCTGGTCTCTGCGCCCGTTCAATCCTTTATCTTCTTACGCCATCAGATCTCCGCTGCCAATACTGGTATCTTACTTGGATGTGGGAGAACAGTTAGCGGCTTCCTGTTATTATCCTGTCCTGCTTGTTTCTTCAGATGAGATACATCTAGAATAGTGGTCATTGGATTCATTTGTCAAATCAATCCAATGATCCAAATGAATTCACGGAAGTATTTGGCCTAAATTAAATTGCCAGTTTGGCATCGCCTTATTACTTGAGTAAAGGACGAAACACCTTCGCATTTATTTCTTAATTATTGTTCGTTGAACGGGCGTTGGTTTACTCCCCTTGAAAAGTCAACTAATTTCCGATCAGTGGCAATGATTACTTGCTTTTAATTTAATTGAATCAATCCAATGATCCAAATGAAGAGAATGATCACACCATTCTCTCCACAAATGAATCCAATGGTCCAAATAAAGAGAATGGTCACACCATTCTCTCCACGAATCAATCCAATGGTCCAAATGAAGAGAATGGTGTAACCATTCTCTTCATTTGAATGAATGGTGTAACCATTCTCTTCATTTGGAAGAGATTCAGCAGGGTGATATGTGATACCTGTTCGATCTATATCAATCTATAAAATCTCTATTAATTTTCATTTACGAATATTTTTCTCATAGGCTTCCGATGATTCTCTATGTCATTACATCATCCAATCATCAATGGTTAGCGGTTGCTCATTTTAACTATTATCCGTTTATGTATTACACAAAGCGTTATAGAAAAACTCGCGAAAGTCATCAAAAAGTGTAAACGAAAGAAGCGAAGAAAATACCAAGTGCGTCTTTAACGATACTTCTCCTAATTACTCCACCCGCGCACTCGTATACGCTTGCGTACTCAATCCTAAAATTTTGAAATTTTCTTTCAAAAGCATAATTTGTATCTTTCGTTCAGTAATTTTCAAGAAAATCACCAAAATGAGAAACTTTTCTTAATACTTATATAATTTTGCTGCGTTAAGAACAATACTTTTTGTGAATCTTTCTTGTTTATTATTAATCTAAAGAGTAAGTAAATATTATTTTATATGAATATTATCACATGTATCAAAACTTTTCTATTGTTTATATTTTTATATATGTATTACCTACCATTATCTTCAAGTAAGGATATGTATAAATAGCTCTTGACTGGAACTAGTTTTGAAAGTAATTGACTTTAATAAAATACTCTTACATTATTTATGACAAATAAACATTCCGAAGCACTGTCGTCTGGTTCCTATTAATTTTTTTTAAAATGAAACGTTACTGCATATTACTCACAAAATAAAAATATAACTAACATATTTAAAATTCTGTGCCAAAATTGGATAAAACATTGCAAGTAATTATTTACGAAAACATGTAATTATTGAAAAATATGCACTACATATAAATTCATAAATCTATAATTACGAAATAGATGCTGGCGTCTATAAATGGAATTATGTTAACAAAAGCAGCTTGCATAGTTTATTTTCTTTGTAAAATATTTTCGGTCTAACAGATTGGTTGTAAAATATAAAAGTTTTAAAAATGATGAATATTTCTGAATTTGGTTTTTAATAATTTGTTCGTTAAATTATCGCCAAGCTGTTTATTAAGAAACATAAATAATTTTAATTTGTTGTTGCTATGTTGCAATTGTATGAAAGCCTAGGGATTTAGTTACTGCTACCTATCATCCTTTCTTCTTTACATTTCCTCCTGAAGCTTCTGTCCTCGCCAGGGAATTCTAAGTAATACTTGCTATCAACCATTTGGGAAATAAGAAGGATTAAAACATTTTCTTTAACGAACTAAGTAATTAAGTAATTCAAGGGAGTGGAATGACTCTTTTATAGATATTTTATTTTATTTATGACTTTGTAAGGCTTGTTCATTATTCATGATATTTGATAGCTTTATTCTGCTGTTAATGTTTATTATAAATTATTAAATCTTAACAAATATGTTAGGGATCTAGAACAGTTGTCAAAAAACATAGAACTCCACCACAGATTACCCAAAATGACGATTAAGAGAAACGTCGTTGTGGAATCAAGTCAGACATGTAAGAGATTATTGTTTTCAACGTGTGTGTGCAGTTATTGAAAGCTATTATTATTTTCTTTTTGTAAGATTTACTTTATGAATAGTCTTCGACAGTTGTGTTGTTCTTATCAAAATGAAATACTCGTGTTTCTTAAATATAAAAAAAACTCTGAGCAAATGCAGAAAGAAATAAAGTGTATAAAATGAAGAAAACGGTGATGTATCTCATCCCTAAAATATCTGGAGAGTTTCAGATAAGTCTTAATAGATTTTTTAAGTTCATATAATTTTCATGCAATACATAAAATAATAAATAAATTTCATAATAAAATAGAAGAAAAATATAAGAATAATAAGAATAAAACAGAATAATAATAAATAAATATAATATCACAATAAAATAGTAGAATAAAGAAAAATAATTGTTTAGCCCTCTGGCCGATTGGTGTTTCCGCTATGAAAAAATAAATTTCCAAAACTACCACGAAAAAGAATGATTTTCTTTATTTCAATGTCAAAATGCCCCTGGTATTTTGTACTTAGATTTGTGTACTTTTAATATATTGCCTTAATTTCTTGGACATTTTTTTAAGATGCACGTATATATACGTCCTAACAGGAGTCACAAAAATTACTTAAGGCCGTATATATACGACTTGCCATTCAAAGGGTAAATTAAACTTTAGAAATATTTAAAAGCAGGCGTTATATTTTTGCTGCACCCCTCGTACTTTGTACCTGGATTTATGTACTTTTAACGAATTGCCTTAATTTCTTAGACATTTTTTAAGATGCATGTATATATACGTTCTTACAGACATCACAAAAAATACTTAATGCCGTATGTATACGGCTCTGCGAGTCAGAAGGTGACTTGAGAAATATCTGAAAGCGGGTGTTATATTTTGCTGCACAATAACTTCACATAGATAACTATCGCAGTATTTACGATTTTGCAAAACGGAATAGAGTTGTGATTTAATATGCGTATCATTTTTCATTCATCTCCAAAATTACTTATTGCCAATCTGCGAAAAGTAAAATCACTGCAGAGGAATTTAGAAAAAAAAAAAAAACTATATAGCAATAACATTTGATTACAGTAACTTCTGGTTTGTTTTGATATTTGCCAGGGTAGCCCTTTTTCTAATCCTGAGTAATTTTTCTCAACAGCTTGGTTGACAATTTTGTTTGTTCTGTGATTAATTAGACGCTTGTAGATAATAAAAAATAAATGCGCAAACCCAACTCTTATTTGATATTTCAGTCGATCACATGGATAGGATCATACGTGTGGTTTACTGCAGATAAAAGTTCTAAAATGTGAAAATTAAATAACGGACCTGAAGTATTATGTCTCTAACTTCACGCATCACAGTTATTTGTATCTTTTGCATAGCAAAGGATAAGTTTGCCACCGAACCGGAATAGTGATAGAGATTCTGACTGCCGTAGCGAATGGCCCGAGTTCGAATCCCGGAGAAAGATGTTTGTAAATGTGAGGCATGGGGACACTCTAAATAGGCGGTGAACCGAGTCCTCTCGAGTGGTTGATGGTAAAGAAAGAGGGGTCGTAAATCTTTGAACCCGTCCCCCCAGGGTCCTCTCCATGAAAACTGGGGGCGGAACTGGGCAAAGTCGTACTGTCACCTGTGTGATGCTCAACGCTCTGGCCAATAACAGGTGCAGTTTTGCACTCCTTTATATGATGAACTTCGTGTTCTTGTTCTTATGTTATTGTCAGACAACTGAGGTAAGTCAACGGAGGTAAGTCAGAGCAATTTCCTTTGAGATGTGAGTTTAATATGGTGAAGAGAACGTAAACGAAGGAGACAAATCTGGAGAGTAATGTTGATGACTGTATACTTATTACCGGGGCAGAAATTTCTTTGCGCTTACTGATGGGTGAGAAATATGAGAAACGTAATGCAGTACAACACATTTGAAAATAACGATTTTCAAGCGCATGATGTTAAATGTAAAATCTGCAAAGGATCTTTCAAAATGCCAATACCTTTGATACCTCAAAGTTCGACCGATTTTTTAAAAAATTAGGTTCATTATTTAACATTCATACCGTGTACGTATAGATGAATATTACCAAAATTCTTAATCAATTGAATTAATTAATTTCTACTTAAGAAAGAATATCGGTTGATTCGGCTTTCACAATTTGACAAGAGTTGCATAAGCGTTTCGAACTACGTAGCATGCACCTTTATCAATATTTCAACAGGCTAGTTTGCATATTTTGAGATACCTTAATTTCAGTCCTAGACTGGAAACATCATCTTAACTTAAAATTATAGAATGCATACAAAATAAATATATTAGAAATATAAATACAGAGAAATTAAAATTAATATTTATAACATATTATTCTCTATCATAAAGAATAAAACTTAAGAAGGTTTACAAATTACATAATAATAGAGAGTAAGAATGGGCATATAATTCTTAGATAAAATAACCAGTTACTAATTTAATATTAGTGAAACGAAGCATAAACTTGCGCGAAAAATAATATGATTTATTAGTTAAGAACTTTTATTACGTAAAAAATTCACAAAAGATTATAAAACTAAAAGTCACACTCAAGTTCTCTAAAAATGAAATGGTAGTACATACTAATACATTTATTCTCCTAACATACGGAATAGACTAGCAAATTCGACTGTGTTATCCTCAAACAGTTTTAAACAATTATACAAACAGTTGCCTAAAGACAGTCGATAACTTGCTAAGTGCAAAATTTTAGATTTATTCTTGCACCCTGAAGATCCAATTACGTAATCCAGTGAACACATATAAACGGAATACAGGAGTGGGCCTAAACTACTCCGTTAAAAATATAATTAATTAATAGGTATTTAAAAAATAAATTTTTAGGATGTTTAAACTTTATATAGCAGGTTGTTACATCATATATGAATGTATAAAAGCAATGTAGTCTGTTGTTTGAAAAATAATTTAACTGAAATAATAATAAAATATACTTAGATTTTCTCCATTTTGCTTCTTAAAAAAATATGTTTCATTACTTTGTAGAGTCATTAGGTTATTTTGAAGCGGGATACGTGAACAATGTGCAGTGCCCTCGACCTCTCGAACCTCGGACTCGAACCACGACCTCTCAAATACACGCCGAGTGTGCTACCGATACACCTTGAAGGCATGCTGAAAGCAGGGAACAAATGCTCACCCTTCTAAAAGGCGACTGGGAATTAGGGAAACCAATCGCCAAATCCTGGTGGTGACGAATTGTCGTCCACCACCTTTTATAGTTCGAGCGTCACAGTACAGTCATTAGGCTTTTTTAATGCTGGAGACTTGAAAAATGGTCAATGCCGTCCTCGGGACTCAAACCCTGGACATCTTGAAGTCGATCATACTCCTCGTCGTCGAGTAGGCTTCCAATCACATCTTGAACGGGCGAGCGGTAAAGTCGCTGAACACTGGTAGTTCGGTCCGAGGTTCGAATCCCGCGAACTGGCTGGCTGCATCGGCGTTTTCATGTTTTTCCCCATGTGTAACGTGTATAAGAGCCACTTTCCTTTAGAAAGCCCTCCTCGAAGGCATCCCTCCTCTTAGGCAGATACCCTAGTGTGCTTTGCCATAATTAAATAAACCAAACACCTTGAACGTATGCGGAAAGGAGGAACAAAATACCTTATAACTTCTTTTGAAGGCTATGCTGGCGTTTTTCCTATATTATAAGCAGTGCTGAAATTTATCGAAAACGCTTTATCCATCCATATAAACAGAAAACTTTCCAAAACAGTTCCCTATTTTTGCCGTTCCATATTATTTCTCTTTTATCATCAGTTTCTTCTTTTAGGTCTTCCATTGGTTTATGTATGAAAAGTGCTTTCATCTAACAGACAGCAAACATTTGTTTTTTACATACATATTTCTGTGATTTCTTTATGTATGTTTTCAAATCCTTGAGCAACAGAATTAATTTCAATTGACATTAGTACTTGTATTTTTGCATTGACAGAATTAATGTCCTCCAGAATACTAGGAGTATCGTTTTCCCCAGTCACCAGTTAGCAATGTGGTTTAATTTTATTCAGTGCTTTGAGGCTGACTTCTTCAAATGTCACTTAGATTCTTACGAAGATCGTAAATGTTTCATGATCTTTAGTTAATATTGTTGCGTGCGTACGGGTTCGTTATGAAGTAAATGCACAAGTCCGATGAAAAATGAACAAAACTTTTTATTATCACAACAAAAATGCTTAAATTTTCTCAAATTATCATGCAGTATTACAATATCTCACAGTAGTTATCTTTTAACTACTCAAATGTACAATAGAATGTAATTCAAAACAGCTAAAGAACGCTAATCCGCGAATTCGCTATAATCAACAACAGCAGTTTTCTAAACAACAACAAACTAAGCAACTACTACAAACTGAGATGTTTTCCTCCTTTTATAAGATTTTAAAATCACGCGCTAGAATTTTCCAGTACTTTCTCGAAATCAAAAAGAGATATTTATTTATTTAATGCACGCGCTCTTGTATTTTCAATTTTCCGGCTTAGCTTTTAATATTCGTCACGCGCTGCACTGCGCGAGAAGTAAAACCATTTAATTTATAATTAAACTAACATTAGCTTTTTAAATACCAAATTCGTAACAATATCAATGTAAAAATATTTTGAAGACGATACATGAATAATTTACTAACCGGATAATACATGCACACAAATAAAAAGGAAACCATTATCAAAGTGTCATGCTAATCACGAAAGTAATTATACATGATAATTACTTTGTACTTAAAATTATTTGGGCTGATAAATGTTATTTAAATGAGTCGAATAGCCAAAACACATAAATTTTCAATGATACAATTTTGAATGGGAGATTAATATTTAAACTAATGAATAAGGAATACGAAATAAATATGTATTTTTAGAAATTAATTTCTCGTGATTATTTTAATCCATTTACCTCTTAAGTTGATTATAAGCTTTTAAAATATATTTGAATATTCTAAGTTAAAAATATTTGATGGTAAAAAAATATCACCTGTAGAATTTTCTTTCTGGTACAGTAATTCACTGACATACAGTATAGACTCTCTGTTACAGTTACTCTTTATGTTGTTTCTCTTTATGTCCTTACATTTAAATTATTCGTTACAATTTACATTTATTATCTTTATTTCCAAATGCAGTTAAACGTTTTCAGAATACACTTTCAGACTGTCCTTATCAATACTTAATGCCTGTATGGTTGGGCATTGACTTCAATTGGCATCTATATTTATGTGCAAGTAATATTTTCTCATAATTATATTGAAGAATTCGTTGAATATTTGAGAAAAATTAAAATTTTTGCAAACCTAGTTTGGCCTAGAACTATTGCACTATCCAGAAAATGCTGTGTATGCTAAGTATGTATAAAATATATATATGGGCACTTGTTTATTTTATTTTTTACCACCCTAAAATATGCAGAAACCTAATATAAAATATTTCTTTCTTTTCATGTCTAATGTTGTAAAATGTGTAATATCTACAATGTATATCATTATATGAACCTATATCATTATATAACATAAATGAACCTATATCATTATGAACCTATATCAACCTATATATATGATGAATGAATCTATATCATTATATAACAGAAACTGATATAGGTTCAGATAGTCAGCACATAGTGCATTTAGAATATTATAAATACATTTTTTTTTTATTCCTTAAGACTTTTTTTGCAATATTTCCTCTTCCCTAAATTACTTTTTTTTTCAGAATACACTTTCGAATAATGCATGTGAATGGCAAAGCTTACACTCCGCAAGTGAGTTTTGATCGTTAAGTTTTTAGGAAATGGAAAATTAAACACTGATTTTCTAAAGTACGAGATTTTATTGCCTTGAAGTCAGCGTCATTCAAGGATCGTACTTTAAATCATTTATACCATATTTTTAAGTGAGGTTATTTTAGATATGTGAAGACACCTCCGATCTTAGAATCTAACAGAATATTTCTTCGGTTGAACTTTCTGAGAATTTTTAGCTTTAAATGGATATAAAATAATTGGAGTAGGATAAAATGACTTCATGTTAAATTTATCCTTTAAGCATGATCTAAGTAATATCTGAAATCCTTTCATTTGACTGACTGCTATACAGTTCTTAATAAGTATTGCCAAATCTAATTGTGGAATTTGCAACGATTTTTGAGAAATAACCAACGAGATAATGTATTGCAAACTTTATCGGCGAGGTTCTATATTAGCAGTATCGAGCATAACATTCTATGTGTATCGCTACAAACTAGTATGCATGAACTTCCATACATCTTAATTTGTAATCAACCACTCTCGGGGGAAAGTTTTACGGAGGATTACATAAAGTTTTACGAAGGATTGAAGAGCAAGCTGTATCAGTGAAACAATCTGATCACTAGAAATCAAAAACATCCTCCTTTTGTGTCTGGCTCTTACATTTGACTGGCTTCATTTATCTCTGAAGAAGAAGAATAATAGCCTTTTCATGAATATAAAGCTCATTTGAACTTGTATAAGAAGGAAAACTTTATTTGGACATTAATCGAAATAAGGATTCTAAGCTAAACTCAGTAACGCAACAGCCCTAGTGGGCCAAGGCCTGCAGTGCCCTGAAATCTGCTTTCTTCACCGTGGGCCCCGGGGTGCATGAACATATGCCCCAGACAAGTGGTCAGTTTTGTCGCAGGACCCGCAGTGTTTAGTCCCCGAGCGAACTTGGTACTCATTTTATCGACCCATTCAAGGGATGAAAGTCTGAGTCGACCTTGTCCAGCCCGGGATCGAACTACGGATCTGTGGTGCTGCTGCGCAAAGCGTTAGCCACTGCGCCACCGGGCTTCGAAATAAGGATTCACCTGTGTAAAATATATTGGGATTTAAGGGGTGTAATCGTTGCCATTAATGCACAATAGTGTCTCTACTGTTGCTACCCACAAAATCTCGTTGAAAAATCCTTTTGGAAGCACCAAGTGTAGACCATAAGAATAGATATAATTTCGATGGTACTGGCCATGCCAAGATCTTTTAATTTATCCACTGCATAACTCATCTTTCCCTATCATAGTGATACATTTTCTGTACCTGACTTGTGCTCTAGGAAGACTGCCTTGGTCAATGAAGTTGAGATGAATAAGTGGCTGTCAGACTTCCTTGTGAGCTGAATTCTAAAAAGAGCGGATCGAAAGCTTAAAGAAGACAATTTGAAGAAAAGAAGAGGTCTGTGAGGAGGGATAGCATTCACAAATCGAAGAAATAAACAATTTTTTTCAAAGAAGTAAACTTTTGTTGTGCATTCTTGAGATGAATAAGTTTTCTCAACAACTCATTACTTTATGCAAATTGTTTGCATGACGTAAATATCCTAAATTTTGAGCTCAAATCCTATATATAAAACATCCTTGCAATATCGTAAATATTCAGAGATATACAATGTCAGTTATTGCATTTATATAAGCCTACTTTTAATATCTACGTAATTTATCCTATTTTATTAGATGCAGGTGCATGAATAAGCATCGCTTGACTGACTGTTTGGGCGCTTAGCTGTGTGTGTCTGACTGATGATAAATAATTATTCACTGGTTTATATATTATATACTTTATAATTTCTCTCGCCTTCCTAGTATGCCTTCATGGTGTAGTGATCAGCACACTCGGCACGTATTAGAGAAATCCGTGGTTCGAGTTCCGCTGAGGGCATTGCTCATTTTTTATGTCTCCTGCTTCGAAATAGTCTAATTTCTCTACAACTTATAGATAATTATCCGCTGACTAGACATCTTTGCCGTATGATTATTAATAGAACTCCTATCCCTCAAACGGTGAAAACAAAATGCAAGTTAAGTAAAATGCTATAAAATCATAAACAAGTTATTTTTAATTCCATATTTCTTTCTTTCTTTTTTCGCCTACAACTTATGTAAAATCTGCCTAAAGATATGTTTGCTTCCTTTCCCTTCTAAACTCATAACGTACGAATTTAAACCCTACTTAAAAGTCCTCAAAGTAGCGTCAAAGAATATCATTCCTTAGATAATTCACTTACAGAAGAGGGAGACAAAACTGCCGTTTTATCAAATTAAGCACCCGTTTTGTGATTGGCATAAATAACTTAGTTAAATTAAACCAAAGAAACTGTTCCTTGACATTTTTCTTATGTTGTAGCACCTGACAAGCAATTACAGCATTTTTGTTAAGCCTTTACAGAAATAATTACCGTAGATTTGCTCGATTGCAAGTTAATTGATCCATTTATCCCTCTCCTAATGCTTGCACACTTTCCCATTTGTTGTGGAACTCTAGTATCTCTGTTCCGCCAGCAGGCAGAGAAGACTGCGAAACTGATAAATGCTTAAGGCCATAGCACATAAAGCTTAACTCCGCGTAGTCAATGGTAGAAGCCATTATCTTAAAACTTAAGTTTGTTCTGAATGGACAGTTAAGCAGATAGCGTCCAAAAAGGCAGTTTAATACTTTAAACCGGAGAGAGTATTGTTGTGCAACATGTTGGAAGCGGAATTGCGCTATATCATTTCTAGCTAAAGTATGTGAGAGGAATTTATCCATGAACATTTCGTTTCAAATAGTTTATTCGTAGCAAAGCATGTGGGTGGTAATATTTATTATGCGTATAATTTCATTTTATTTTCTTTAATCATAGTTTAAGTAAGAATTCTGCATGCAAATTGTGTTCTTGCTTTTGAGATGAATACGATTGTAATAATTTTTATATGGATCTGCATATACATGTACCTTCGTAATGTGTGATTAAGCTTCCAGCTATATTGGCTACCAGATTAAGCTATTGTGTGATTATACCGGAAGCAACTGATAAGACCCGTAAATTGCAATTTAATTGTCTCTTATCTTGTTCCGTAACTGAAGCATACACGAATAGACAATCAAGAATAATCCAAGCCATGTATCCCTTCTTTTTATGTTCTACTTTGTAATACGAGACAGAAAAACCACTTTCCTCCAAATAAGGAAGCAAAGGAAGTAAACAAGAATTAAAAGCCTAGGTCGGTATTATTATATTATTTACAAACGTCTCTAAATGATTTAATAATACATTAATCGTGTAAAAGTTTATAAATGACTAATATTTAGGTAGATGTAGAAAGAGATTTAGAAAGAGAAAGATAGCTGAATGTAGAGTTTAATTGGAAGTAGATACAGTGGATGGACAAAATATGGAAACACCTTGTGAAATGCATGTTTGAAAAGAAAGATTGATTTTAATGACATATGTAGGTGGCGCTGGCGTTTTTGACTACTGACGCCACCTATACAACTTCGTAAATGTGCTAAACAGTTTAGTTGTTGTCGGAGTACTGTTATGTGAGGTTGTCATTGCATTATGTCAGAGTTAACAGACTTCGAACGTGGGCAAATTGTTGGAGCACGTATGGTAGGTGCTTCCGTAAGCAAGGTAGCCGAGGTGTTTAGTGTTTCAAGAGGTACTGTATCGAAGATTTATTCCGCATATTTGAAAAGCGGAAAAACATCATCTGCTAAATCACAGCGCGGACGAAAGTGTGTCCTGAGTGATCGTGACAGACGATCATTAAGGGCAATTGTGACGAAAAATAAGAAGACCACAGCTGCAAAAGTTACTGCTGAAACGAATGTTGTGTTACCGAACCCTGTGAGTACCAAAACAATTAGAAGAGAGCTTCAAAAACAGGGAATTGCTGGCCGTGCTGCAATTGAGAAGCCACTCATCAGTGATGCTAATGGCCGTAACAGGAAAAGGTGGTGTTAAGTCATAAAGCCTGGACTATAGAGCAGTGGAAGCGAGTGATATGGTCTGACGAGTCTTCTTTCACATTGTTTCCCACTTCTGGCCGAGTTTACGTCTGGAGAACGCCATCTCAAGCCTATAATACAGACTGCTTGTTGCCAAGAGTGAAACATGGCGGTGGTTCTGTTATGGTTTGGGCAGCCATATCGTGGTTCTCTGCTAGCCCCATAATAACTGTGTCAGGGCACATGACTGGCAAGACTTATGTGAACATTTTGGCCGATCAAGTTCATCCCATGGTACAAACTTTGTTCCCCGATGGTGATGGTGTCTTCCAAGACGACAAAGCCCCTGTTCACACAGCTCACATTGTCCAGGACTGGTTTTCTGAGCACGAGGAGTTGTCCCATCTCACCTGGCCACCACAGTCACCAGACCTGAATATTATCGAACCTTTGTGGTCTACATTGCAACGGAAAGTGCGTTCTCGTTATCCACCGCCAACATCGTTATCTGAACTTGCCACCATTTTGCAGGGAGAATGGTATAATATTCCCTTGGCAAACATACAGGAACTGTATTTATCCATTCCGAGAACACTGCAAGCTGTTTTGGATGCCAACGGGTTTCCTACACCATATTAAGCAAAGAAACATGTTTTTTAAAGGTGTTTCCATATTTTTGTCCAACCCCTGTAGTTCAGCGTGTAATACTACTAGGAATAGGACAAAGCAAAAAGGGCTTTGGGGACAAAAGAATCGTACTTTTAATCTCAAGAAAAATTGGAATTACTTTGCCAAATATTAGTTTAATAATCATTTTTTCTTCAGAATGAGTTTTAATGCCGTAATGTGTATACGTCGCTGCGTTAATGGGCACTTGCTTTTATTTTCCCCTAAATTTCTTCTAAAATTAAATCTCTGGAACCAATATTGGTTTACGTCTATATTATAATATAAACTCTGACTAGTTGTCGTTATAAACATTTGATCATCAATTCTATCTTATCTTTAAAGTTATATTCATTAATTGTAAAATAATAATATTGTTACGGGATGATAATTGTCATTTATCATGTGATTAACTTATACGTAAAAAATGTTATAAGCTCTCTCTTTATCTATACACACATATATGTATGATCAAGAGATAATAATTAAATCATTCATAATTTTGTTTGATATGTGTTCATAAATATATATATTTTCAGTAACTAGGAATCATGCCCGAGAAGGATAGCAGTAGACAAGGAAGTTTGATCGATAAATAACTGCTTTAAATTGAATAGTGATTATCTTGTGAAGTGTTTCCATGTTAAATATTTTTTTCTGCAGTCGTACCGTGCACTAGTTGTCTAGATAAGTAGTACCCCATGGATCTTGCAGCAAACTGGAGTCATCGTAGAACATCTGTGGGTTGGTGCAACCAGCTTCTCAACCCTGCCATAACCAGCAAGTCACCTGACCGCTACCTTTTGCCTGCGATTTCAAATACATACAAGGCTTATAAGCACGGGTTGAAGTAAAATCGGTATCTGGGCATTTCCTTAGGTATATCAGGTATCGCTACACTTTGATGACTATTAAACTTCCGCCAAAAGTTTAAAGGAGAACACCCTAGGAGATGTGCGGTCCAAGATTCTCCCAGTCTTTTTTTTCTATCACCATTCTCTCAAGAGGAATTCCGGCTCATCGTGTATTTTGAAATCCCCCTTGCCGTCCAGGCACTATATGTTTACGAATATCCATGCCTTCTCCAGTGTTCTTACCCGGGCTTATCAGTGTGGAAGTCAACGTCGCTGACCATCATACCGAATGGGAGGTGGCTTATACGTACAAGTTAAAGCAAGGCCGACACCTGTGCATCTATTTAGATACATTAGGTATCGCCAGGATTCGCTAACTTACTTACTTACTAATCACCAGCTGAGTTGCTGTATCGCCTGTTAGATAACTTCTCAGGTATTTGTACTTAATTGGTGGAGCATTCTGTTGTCGCTAGCCCTAGCCAAAAACCTCTATAATTATTAGTATTTATAGCAGAATTTGTAAAGTTACTTCGGAAGTTGGATATTTGTGACCTTTAGTTGTTTTAAAGTGACCCTGTCAAGACTTTGACTGTGCTGAAAGAGATCTTAATAATGCTTTATGCATTATGATTCTGAGTTTACAGAGGACATTTACTCTAAAAATCAGTGGTAACTTCGATATAAGAAGATATGAGATGCATTATGCTGAACAATATCAACTGGGTACATTTATATGCATCAAATGTGCTATTCACATATTTGCAGAGTTCCCATTTAACATTTCCTTGTCACTTTCATAGTAGTCACTTTTCAGTTCGATTGCAATTCACTTATGTATAGATAACTGATCGATAACTAAAAGTGACGCTGAGAAGTACAAAACAGTACGTAGAGCTGAAAATTTATGTGTTCATTGCAAAACGTGTGAGCATAAAGCGGTGCTTTGTATACTTGTGCGCACGTATACAAAGCACCGCTTCATATCTGCTTGGCGTTTTGTGCCGTTTACTGGTACAGAATACTTGAAGAGGGGACTAGAAAATATTAAGTTCATTATAACACCATTTAGCCGCTAGATCTGTGCTGAGAGCACTTTTTTAACCAAGACTGCTTTTAGATTTTCGCAGTTTATTGCCAGATAGTCTTGCTAAGATTCCGCCCTAGATAGAATTTCGTAGGGAAAATACCCCGAGGCAACTTTCCGATGGTCTCTCATCCCTCTTCGCTTACCGCCAACCTCTGAAGAGGACTTTGTCTCGTCGTGTATCCCCTTGTCACACAGATACTATACTCTTACAAACATACATGCCTTCTAAATGCAGTGGACACCCAATGTTTAACCATAGATAATGAGCTTACACGTACAACAGAATTTTATGCGTAGATATTACATACACCTTTGGTTTTGTGCTGTCAGTCACCCTTTGCTAGCCACTACACATTTCAGAATGTCGAGGTTAGTTTTGCTTAGAAAAACGTTCACTGCAATCACATTGATATTAAACTTTAACAGTTCGTATGCAGACAAAAAATAATTCTTTATTCATAAATATATTAAATAAATACAATTATTATGCCGTAGTTTTACTTTCATTTAAGTCAAATACTCTCTGCATGACTTAATATTTATAACTATGATTACTCCTGCAATTCATAAAGGATAAATTAGCACTGAAACACACTTTGTAATGAAATACAAAAATTAAATTGTAAGTTTCTACTCTAAAAATATTCACGATATTGTTTTCACTGAACGTTATTTACAAAATATGCTAGAAATGATCTAAGTAGAATTTTTAACGTAAATACTATTCCTTGTTTCCGTGCAAATGTGATGGCTATCTGTCTGTGAGTAGAGATATTTGCTCGGAGGACTCTCTATGGGGGACTGCGTCCTGCTTAAAGTAACACATGAAAAAAGCTACGATAGCGCTTACAGAGTTAGTACTTTCTAGAGGACTAGAACCCAGCTCCAAATTCCAGTGTTTTTAATGCTATCCACTAGGCTACTTGTAGAGTTTCTCACTCTTTTTGTAGTAAAATGAACGTTGACGAACCTGGTGAATTTGTTAGCGACTTATCGTTGATTTCAAATAACAGAAGTCGTGGACTCAAGAAGGGTTAACTACGCTTTTATTTCACTCAAAAAAAAAAAAAAAAGATGAACAGTCGGTCACTTTCTTGGGCTTACAAAAAAGCCTTCACTCGGGCTTCAACTAACTTAGAACTAAAGAGACTTAGCCGAAGCTAACACACACATCTAATGTAGTTGCCCCATAATTTAAACTAGCCGGCGAATATCAAAAGGCACATAATTTACGGCCAAGCGTAACACCTTCAAGAGAGAGTTAGCCCGAAGGCAAACAGGTGCCACTCAGGATTCCTAGCTCTCTCTCACGAAGTAAGTTGAACCTTCCTTAAATACTACATCTAACTCATTTGCATTTAATGCGATTCTAAAAACTCATTCTGGTAGGGAGTTGTAAGCGCAACCAAGAATCCATAGGAAAGTACATTGAAATTAAAATAACTGAAGACCTGAAAATAACTGGACCAGAAGCGGCCGGAGTGTAAATTCGTTGAACAATGGTAGTTCCGACCCGAGTTTGATTCCAGGCGAGCAAACTGACTGAATGTGCCTTTTCGTGGATTTCCCCGTGTGTAACGTGCATATGAGCCCGTTTCCCATGGAAAGTCCTACACGAAGGCATTTCTCTCCTTAGGCAGATAGCCCTTGTGTGTTTTGCCATAATCATCTAAGCCAAGCCACACATTCCTTCTGAAAATGCTTCAAGTTCCTGGTGATTGCCTGTCTTTACTTTGTATTAGGATCTCTCGATTCAGTATCTCGCGTAGATACTGAATGGTTTACTTGATTTGATGTTTATTGAAACAGAAATTCATTAAAATGCCATTGTAATTAAATTTGCATTTGCTTATTTACCCTGTTAAGGAGGAAAATATTTTATGGCGCAAAATTTAAATACTGTATCAAAATCATTAAAAATACGAAATTTATGGCGATGTTGGAAGTATACTAAAGCTTTACACAGTCAACATTGTATGTACAATAAATTATAAACGTGCTTTAAGATTTGTACAATTGAGATAAAAGGAAAAGAAATACTCAAGAGTACCACAATATCTTTTCCCTTTATAATAAAATTAGCTCAATTAATTCATGAATGAATAAATTAAGTTAATTAATCAAAAAAATCATTAGGAAGGAAATTTAAAGGAAATTTATCGAGGTAAAAATGCAACGTTTTAAAGCAAGGCTATTGAATAAATAATTTTAATTTGGAACGTTTCTGCTTAAAACGGTAGGCTTTTAGGGAGCGAAAAAAGATTCGTTGTAACTATTCTTTAGTTAACGATATTTAAGACTTTCTGAGTAGTTAAAAGGTATCTAACTATCTTGATAGTTAATAAAAGTAGAATATATTCTTGATACAATAGTAAAATATTTTCACTTGAACAAACAGTCACCAAAGGAAATCACATTTTGAAATCTGTACTATACATTGTTATTTCAAAACATTGATCAAAATGAAGCCAAGCGGAGAGAACCAATTTTTCAGCCTTGACTGTATTGAATCTGATATCCGTTTCTCTCAAAATAATTCCCTTTTGCACTTATGGACAGACTTGTGCCGTGACTACAACGCTTTACAGAAATCTTTTGATCGAATCGTATGTCGAAACCTTTACAATTCAACTTCAACAGAGAAAAGTTTGTTTGCATTTTAAAATTTCATTGTAGTAAATGGAAGCAACTCGCTAGACAAAAATCTAGCAGAAAAAAATGGTGGACTATTTCGAGTTCCGTTTAATCATTCAGGGCTGTGATGCTTAAAAGTGCGCTATTCTGGTTAAGCAACCAGTTCTTGTTCTTTCACTGTTGTGGATCTCTACTGCAATCATCCTTCCTCGGACCCGCCAGCGTCCGAGCGGTTAAAACCGCTGAACACTGGTAGTTCTGTCAGGGGTTCGAGTCCCGGCGAACGGAGCTGGCTGTATGGTTCTTGTTGTGGTTTTCCCCTTGTGTAACGTCGATACGAGCCCGTTTCCCCCAAACAGACCTCCAAGGGGCATTCCTCCCTTTCCATGTAGTGCCTAAGGGCGGAGCATGTAATACGTAAAAATCATCCTTCCTCAACTTCATGACACTACCACAATAAAATTCTGCTTTTGAGTATCTAATCTGGAAGCTGCCTTTCCAATGAATGGTCATGTCGTATCAAAAGAAATATGACGCATTAACACTCCTAGGTTTACTTAGCCTCTCTGGTTAGCTGGAAATTTTACGTCCTCCACTATTAGATTTATTGTTTCGACTGAGAATGTATGTTATGAAACAAACACAATCTCTGGTGATGACCACAGAAGACAATCAAACTGAATCGCTGAGTGTGGTATCCAATCTAAGACTTCTAAAAAAGTACGCCACTTGCAGTGCCAGTACTCAGTTTGGTGTATATATGCAGAAAGCATTATTTTGATGTGGACATGTACTATCCCTTATATTCAAATGAACAAATATTAGTAATAAGACCGAAGTCAGCAGTATATTAATGAAGCTGCAGTGACACCTAATTAAACTTCATTAGTGTATTGTGGGAATGAATGCGGATTAGTTACTAATGTTCTAAAAAGCGTAAATATTTTTATCAATTTACCTTTTTTCGTTAATTATTATACAGAACACTTTTGTGCAGTACATTTGTGATGCATGGATATGAAACGGTTAATCAGTTACGAAATGGTGAATGATCCAACAAAGGCGTCATGTGTCTTCTTGATTGCAAAGCATTTCTGAATAGTACTGTTCTAATCATCCAAAAATAATATACTTTCCGATCTACCACAATTAAGCAAAACAGCGAATATTACATTTAACGCTAGAGGGCAAGCCCAGCACATCAGTGGGCTGCTGCAGAAGAAAAATTTGTAAGCTTTATGCACATATGAAAAGAAAATATGTAAAAAACATTTCACTATGAATGAAATCAGCTCATTCTTTTCCAGCAACAACCAATTCGTAGATAATTTTTTGTTGCCACACCAAGAAACAAAATCTTCTGACACTTCAGGTTAATACGTATACGCATGACGTCATGATTTAAATTTAATGTAACATAACAATTTTTCCTCAATACCAATAAAGAACTAATGTGGCAATAACACATCGTGTCATTTATCCTAACCTGAAATAAAAAAAAAGATACCAACAACAGCTATTTATTTAAAATGCTGACACTAACGAAAACGTTTCAACATACAGTGACGTCACATACAATCGAGAGCTTTTTCCAACTCTGAATATAACATTATATAATAATAATAATATGTTTAATGCTTGGCGATGCTATTTTTATTTCATATTTTGTAAAACTTACAAATTTTTATTAACAAACTCTACGATTTGACAGCTAGCAGTGACAACACTTTTCGAAATAAAGAAGATTTTTATCTCGAGCGCGCGAGACTGTTGCCACGCGAAAAAATGAGGGTTAAAATTAGTGTTTTGAGAATTTTTAATTAATATCTCGGCTGATTAAAGTCGTACGAAGACGAAGAATGGTTGAAAACGCTTCCTACTAATTTCTGGAATCGGGGGGTACTTCTCTAGAAACTTAACTCCCCGCCATTTTGGACTAGGTGTTGCCACAAAAAATCAAACACGCACACACAGATTTTAATAATATAGACTATAAGCACGTTACGTGCTTAAATGAGGCAAACGTTTTCAAATAAATTACACACATTTAACATATATGTCCATTATTAATTAAACAAAAATCATGAAAAATACTTTAGGGTATGTGTTTCTTTTTCTGTGTCATACGTAAAAATTTCTACGTTGCAGACGTATCCTAAAAAGCTGAAGTGTGATGCCTTAGCTTAATGTTCAGCTGTGATTTGGAAAACAGATTCTGACGTTTTAGGCCTAATACGAAAGAGAAGATAAATAAACGAAAACGTAGTAAGGTATCTTCCAACTGCATGCAGAATTATAGCATAAGCACTATAATAATATTGTGTATTGTTTCAAGACCTGACAGTATAATCATTATTTCCACCAAACTACTGCACTAATTCACTTAAAAACTGGAACACACGCTAAAGATATTAGATTACATGCATAATGAAAACAAACATCCGAATCTGGCATACGTATTTATGCTCGTGATCAGTGTTGTCGAGGAAAGAGGTAATGAACGTTGGTGGCATTTGAGCCGATTATTTCACTTATAACGCACTCCCAGCTGACGCGCTGTCAAAGCAAATTAAACGCAGTTTAAATTCTTAAGTTTTCAAAACCTAATTTTGGCTTAATAATAGCCACCAACGCACATGCTTTGTTATTCAGGCTTTCTTATTCTCATGCTCATGCTTTCTAAGTACATCTTAGAAAGTACATCCACGCTCATGTACGAAAAGTACATCCATGCATAGAAAGTACATACACGCTAATCACGAAAGTACATACACGCTCATCACGAAAGTACATCCACGCTCATACTTTCTTATTCGTTGTTTAAAAAAGCAAGAGCACGCATTCATTTTTTTGAAAATGGTAACACCAATTTCAGCTTTGCGCTATTTTGATAATAGATTTCCACTCTGAAAAACAGAGTGTTTTTGAAAAACAGTTTAGAAAAGCATTACTGGAAATTACCAAAGGCAATGCTGGTTATAAAAGGATACTGAAATAAGTTCTATCATGATAGCACGATAATGTGAAATTTAAGAACTTTAGTAAATATTTTAGGAATTTGTTTCCTTTAGTTTCAAATTTTTAGATTTTGTTCTAAACGTTGAATGACGTGACATCCAGCACTAAGCTACTGGTAGTGTTAGTTCTCTCCCATCGTTTTAAGTTGCTCCTGAAAAGCATAATATTCGTTTACCAAAACAATCGAATAAAATATTTAGTATAATTTAAGTTTTTGTGTAAAGTCAATAAAATTTAATTCCTCATCAAATTTATTAAATATTTTCTCAAATTATCCATTATGGAAACTAAGTCTTCGCAAAATTTTCTTTTAAAATTATCAAATAATTTCGTAGATCAAATTTTATGTATAAACTACTAAGCCCTTTTTTAAGCTCATAGGAGCGTTAGCCCAAAAGGGCTATTATTCTCAAAACGGCATTTTGCATCGAATCACTTTTCAAATTGTTGCCTCCAAATATTATTGTTCTGAATTAAAGAAATTAAATAACGTAGAATCTGCATGAATATATGAGTGTTTCTCACACTATTAAAAGAAGTCATCAAATTTTCAATTTCGAATTTGTTTATTGCCTATTGCATATTATGTGAAACTTTAACGAATTTTTTATTGCAAAATTTAACGATTTCTAAGCGAGCAGTGGAAACACTGTAGGAGAAAAAATTATTTTTATCTCCAGCGCGTGAGACTGTCTATCGGAAACCGCTCAGCAAACCATCTTCCTCCGCCTTATCCTGATAAAGAACACTATGCGCAGTTATATATATTAGATTCAAATCAAGCTTCAGACAGAGAATAAATATTCTTGGAAATGTTGCTCTGAATGGTGAACAGCTGACACTGTATATAGTTTTAAGGAATGTGAATCCATGTGCAAAAGCCTACAAGATGCTGAAAAATATTTGAAATGGAAGTCTACCAGGACAAGGCGCTGAAACAGCTGCTGCTATCCATATGTACACCAGGGGCGAAAGTGTTTCAGGTTGTAGAGCCATTAGGTATATTTTGGAACCAGGAGAAGTGAAAAAGAGCAACTTCTCCGGGAACCACAGACCTCTGGAACCAGCGTGAAAACCACTACAATGCGAAGGCATGCTAAGAAGGCGGGACAAATACCTTATATACTCCCCCTTTTAAAGGGCGATTGGGGTTTCTAGGGGACCCAATCGCCAAATCCTGGGTGTGGAGAATCATCATCCACCACCTTTTTAGTTCGGGCGTCACTGTAGAGATATTAGGTATTTTTGAAAGCGGGAGAAGGGAAAAATGAGCAGTGCCCTCGCCGGGAATCGAACCACGAATATATCGAATACGCGCCAAGCGTTCTGACCACCACACTACGAAGACATGCCAAGAAGGCGGGAGAAATACCTTATAAGGTGAGCACAGAGGACGTTACAAAGTTCCAAGGGAAAATGAAATTGCAGTTGTCTTAAGGAGTGCACATTTTGTTTCTTAATCAAACAAAGGCATTGTAATACATAGAAGAGGTGTTGGTTTCATTAATATCAGCACTTTAAATCCTATCTTGAAACCAATGACGCATGCAATTTTCTTTCCTCATGATGATCCAGGATTCAGAGTTAAACAGCAGTACACAGAGTGGTAGCTTTATAGTCACAGATTGTCTGTACGCCAACTTTGGTTCAACCCTATTTTGTATGGCCGAAAATTGTTAATCAAGCCAAAATAAAGCTGTAACATTTCAAATTGAAATATGTTTATACATTTTCTTTTCATATGTTCATAGAATATATAAATTTTGCTTTGCGCGTAGCCCGCTCTTCTGGTGTTATTAAAATCTGACTTACTGTATTAATACCTATCTGATCTACATCTGAAAATAGGTAACTCACCAATGATGAGTGGATGAAATTCCTGAACAGTAATTCGTCTTGTGTTCGGTTAACAGGAGCTTGGTTTTCTTCGTTTAAGAGAAACAGATTCGTATTTATATCAGTAAATAAAGGTTAGCTTCCTTGTAAAGAACTATCCATATTTGAGAATGATTTCATTCAAAAGTTCTCCATGAGGGCATCCCTTTTGCCAGGAAAATAATCTTTACTATTGTAAGGTATATTCTAATTTTATAACAGTTATTTTATGTTTATTACACACTTTCCTATCTATTCTAGCTTCCTTACCAGAATGAGTTTTCAGAATCGCATTAAATGCAAAATGAGAAGTAGAGTAGTATTTAAGTCACAGTTCCACTGACTTCGAGAGAGAGAGAGTTAGGATTCCTGAATAGCGCTCGTTTGCCTTTTGGCTAAGTCTCTCTAATTGTTTCTACCTTCGGCCGTATTACGTGCCTTCTCTTAGCTTCGCTAGCTAATTTAATATTAAGGGCCAATTTGTTTAGAACTTGTGTTAGCTTCGGCTAAATCTCTTTAGTTAATTAGATAGTTCTTATTTCTTACATTTTAAGTTGAGCCCAAGTGGAGGCTTTATTGTACGCCCTAAGAAAGGAGCCATCCGTGAATCTTTATTTTGAGCAGTAAAGGGTAATTAACCTTTCTTGAGTTTACGTTCTGTTCTTGGATTTAAGCGATTATTCGTTTAGTAGTTCACTAGGTTCATCAGCACTTAGTTTAATAGAATAAAAGGGAGGGACACTACACCATAACGAATTAAAAAGAAAAATTGCAGATAAGTAACTTATTTCTATTCGTAAACGCTGAGCTGACAGTTTCGAGGGAAGCAACTGCCTGCTCAAGGACATATAATTATCATTACTATCATTGGGTTACAATATATCACACTAGTATTGGATATAATATAGTACCTTATATAAACATAGAATCAATAAAAGGTTCTGCATGTCTGAACATATGCAAATTCCCATTCCAAAACATGTCATATTCTATGAAATATGGTTGCCTATAGATCTGGTCAAAAAAAAATTAGCACTTGCATTTCTTATTATCATAAACGCTGGTCTCAGACGTAAGTGACATATATTACCATTGAATAATGGATTTTGCTTTAGAGAAGGTCTTAGAAATGCATTTGAGGATAACATTAGCATTCCTAAATACATTAAAGAGATACTCTATCACATAGCTGTCTAATGGGCATATAGACCACGCAATTTATTATACTTACTTATAAATTGTTATATGCACTCAATCTCATTTTGTAAAAATACTTTTATTTCTTAGGAGTTCTGTGTTTTCCATCTTCCTAAATTTTGACGGTTCAGAGAATATATCACTTTTTTTCTTTCTTTATCGTTATTGGGTGTCATTTTGAATGCAAATTCGTGGATTGTTCATCGCACTGCGTGGCAACCCATGTTTCTGGTTTCCGTTAGCTAAAAATATATATGTTAACAGAGATTTCATTTGACATTTTTAACGAAACAATTTCATATTTACATATTATTAATTTATGGAAAACTGGCCTATTTGTAGTATCAGTTGAGGTGGCTAGTCTATGACAGATTGGTAACGAATAACCCACTAGATACTTTCCTTAGTTTTATAAGTAGTTAAATATCTAGTTTTATAAGTAGGTAAAATCTTAATTCAGTTCTTCTTAAGTTTTCTTCCTTTTAAATTCCTCGGGCATTCTAAAATCAGACAAATTATTAAATAAGGAATTGAATAACAAAGTAGTAATACTGCTGGTTTTGCTGATTGACAAATTATGGGCTGCATGTTCCTTGATGTTGCAATTTTAATATTTATGTAATTTATATATACAAAAGCATTCTTAATTTCAAAAATTTTGTAATCTTTAATAATTTCACCTTAAGGATTTTCCCTTTCACAGCCCACAGGTAACACAAGTCAACTGTCTTTCTTTAGCTCCCGAAGTTTATATCCTTCAAGGCTTGAATTTACACTAAAGAGATTTTTCACCCCCCTCCGAACTAGCCAAATTGTTTTTAATGATATTTTAAGTACAACAAGAAGAGTATGAAAGTGTCCTCCATTTGCATACATACCAATCTTTAGCAACCATTTATATCAATGTGATAATGTATCGCCTAAGGCACGGTTTCTCAAGCTGAGGTACATGTACTATTAATGATACATTAAACATTATTTTTGGTGGTAAATGTTTTACCCAAAAGATTTAAATGAATGAGAGATGATTTTCCTATTGGTATATTGATGGTACATACATTTTTATTCTTATTTATATGGCACAAAAATTTTAAAATATGAGCCTAGGTTAAAGATTTCAGAATTTATTCGTAATATGAATAATGTACAGTCTTTTAGTATTAAACTGAATTTTCGAAGAAAATTTCTTCCTTTCCATCCTATAAATCGATAGAAGTAACATATAACTTTATTTGCACTTAAAAACTGTTTGTATAAAACTTCTATCCTGTACGTTTTTTCTCTTCTATGTATTCTTATGGTTATCTAAATATTTATGCTTGGTGGTAAAGAAGATTTAGGTGAGATAAAACTGCTTGCTTGTATTTGTTTTATAATCTAATAAAATAGTTACGATTAAATATCTCGGCGACTGCAACGAAGGTGTAATCCGAATCCGATGTAAGAAGAACAGACTTTACAAAATTAAAGTACTAGGTTTATCTTATATTATAAGAAGTTATTTTTAAACACGTTCTGCTTTTATTTTATGTTCTAAATGTTCATTCTCTGAACAGAATTGGTTTTAAATCTTTCAGAGCATTATTTCTGATTTATAATTAAAATTACAGAGTTGTATTTTAAACTTTATCTTAAAAGTCGAAATTTAGTATAAATATTTAAATATATTTTAGATGAATTTTTAAACGTTTTATCAAAACTCAGTCATAGCTAAAGTTATTTTAACTATATTCTAAACTAAATAAAAAGAAAAAAAGCTAACTGATTTCCCTTCTGAAAATAAAAAAGTATAAAAAATGAATTACTTAATGATAAAAAAGAGAATTATTGTAAAATTTGGAATTACTTTTCTAGAATGATACGTTTCATACAATAATTTTAAAGTTAAAAATGGCATAAGCAATTCCATTGATAAAGTACCAAATTTTCTGTGAGGACATTTCCTTCGGTATGAAATAAGATATTTATAATAAAAGAAATGCTAAATTTAAAACAAGTAAATATATCTAAAATAGTACTGAAAGATTTATATGCATTTAAAACAATAACAGAATAATATTATTTTAAATAAGCCTGCATTAAAATCTAAATTCTTCTAACATTTTTCACTATTACATTTAAATTATATTATGAATAGTTACTTAAATTTTATCGCAACAGAAAGTTCAAATATACTATTCACTATGTGGAAATAAACCAAGTGAAGCTTCTACTTCCATAAGTTTCGCACTTAAACTTTACAAATTATTAAGTACGTCTATAATGCAAACTCAGATCTTTTAGAAAGTTCTCATAAACCTAAAGGGAATATATTAGTATAAAGCAGCGGCGTAAACGCGATAAAGTTTCATCTGAGAAATAAAAACTAATTAAGAGATGACTTCTAAATTAAAGGATAAATCTAAACTTTTCGCAGAATTCTATATTGCTCGCTTTTGAAACTCGTATGGCGTGAATTCTGAATTTGATAACAAAATTTAGAGCCTAGAAATTCCTGTTTGATCGAGCGGAAAACTTAGATTCAATTTAAGGATTCTTTTCCGTAATCGCCGCTTCCCGGAACAAATTGCTCGGGAAAAGCGAGATAATTGGAAACAATTTAGCCTCCGTTATGGCCTGTTGTGGAGAAAATACTGTATTTGCTGTTTTCGTTGCAATTTTCATGACTTGCTGTAGTAAAAGTCACGTCCTTCCTTCCTGTTAAACTTAATATGAGTGTACTTGCTCAGTTGGTTAAAATATACAGGACAGCTGAAGACAGGCAATATTAAAAGCAATAAAAATCATATATGCTGCTAAATATTTTTGTCCAAATAATGCAGTTTTCTCTCACGCGGGTAAAAAATATAGTTTCCTTTGTGTACTCATTGAATAAGAAGAAGCTCACCAGAAGGTTCAAAGCCTGGAGAATGGCTTCTTGTGTAAGAGGTCTCTTAGTTTTTCCTTTGTGTAACGAAAATGCGAGCCAGTTTCTTTTAAAATGTCATCCACAAAGTCACCCTTTTCCTGAGACATATGGTCTTCGTATACTTGGTTATGAAACAGATAATCTCTAGGGTACATTGAATAGTTCATTCATTCTTTTAATTTCTTTTATCATGTATTAGGGAAGTGCAATATATGTTTCGATGTTTTAGGACTGTAAACCTAGCTCTGTTCTATGTCCAACATCCTTATTAAAATTTAGATTTGTGCTTGCATTCCATACAAAAGAAAGAATGTTTGGCCTTGCAAATTTATTATATGAGTCAGAGTTTGTCCCTAAAGGACCCAAGCCACTATTTGTCACACCCTTTTAAGATTTTATGCCACTTCCCATAGAAGTTGAATACATCAGATTGCTATAATACTCTAATTTAGGGGTCTTCCACCTTTCACGCCCGAGGGCCACATCAATAAATTCCCAAAATCCGAGGGCCATATGTCTGTCAAAAAATAGTGTAGTCAGGAAATTTATATAAAAAAGAGAGGTTTGTTTTACAAGACTACAATTAATTCTAAGCGAAGAGATAGTGTTACAGATTTGTATATATATATATATATATATAAATACAATGGTTCCAAAAAGTCAAGTGGAAACCGAATTTAAATGTTTTGTAACTTTTTTTAACTATGGAAAAAAAGTATAAAGATGATTGCACAGAACGATGTTACAAAATGCATTTACAATTTAAAAAAAAAAAAAAACTTACATTATTGGGGGGATGGTACTTACTTTAGTTTTAATACGAAATTTGACATTGTTTATTCTTGATTAAAGTTTCAATATCCAGTTTAATCTGTGTTGTTGCAATTCGTAAAAAGCTGTTGACATATGTTGGTACTGCCAAAGATAGAGAATATGAAAAGTCCATGTTAACGAATTCCTGGATACTTGTCTTCGGTCACGTGCTTAATCAATTAATGTAGGATTTTCAAGAAACTTGCATTTATTGCAGAGTCACAGTGTAAATCTATAAATTCTAATTGAAGTTCAGGTGGAACACTTCCACGTCTACTGAAAATGGCGAGGATAACATTCTGATAAAAATTTCATTTTCACGAAAATCTGTTTTTGAATTCCTCTTTCAAATTTGAAATGCATTGCGCAAAATTATTTGAATTCCATGTTGTAGAGTTCTTCGCATCCTCCATCAATTTTGGAAAATGAGTGGAATTCTTATTTAGCTACTGACTTACAGACAGGATTGATTTTGTCTCAAAAGCTTTCATAAAATAATACAGATTGTGAACAAGTAGATCTTTTTCCAGTCAGCGGTAGTTCAAATCATTGTGATCATTTTCAGAAACTTTTATCTCAAATAATATGATGCATGTCAATAAAAGGCTTTAAATATCAAGAATAAGAGGAACAAAATTTTTGCGACAAAAAGCTGACAAAGTAACTTTTCTTGAAATCAAAATTTCTTAAAATTCTTCAACGTGGCCTCAAATTCAAATGTGGGGCCACTAAAATGCCTTCAGCGGACCAATCGTTGCCCGCGGGCCACGGGTTGAAGACTCCTACTCTAATTGATATTATAATACTACACCAGCATGGTACCTCAATGTCAAAAGCCGGAAATCATATGTCATGTAGATGCTGTAACGGAACGGGTTTCTTTATTTTCCTTTAAATGGTAAGTCTCATGTGATTCCTTTTGGTGTAGACTTCGTTTATTTTGTATTTTTGCTAAATACTAAAGCATAAGCAAGATAGATGCACATATATATTTGTATCCTTACATGGAAGAACTTCAGCGTGATCTCTAGTTGAATTTTCGACACAGAACACTAATGGATCCACTCCGTGATACTCCTCTAGGCCTAATTAGACTGCCTACCTTTTTTTTTTTTTAAATCAAACTCCGACTTTAAAAGGTAGAGTGCCGAAAAGGGGTCAAGACGACTGTGTAATATAAGTGCGTTATTCTAACCAACAAAATTTGCCAATAACTATCATTAAAAGCTCACTGTGCTATAAATTCAATCCGCACCGTTGAGAAATAACGTAGTCGAATAAGTGTGATGCAGCAATAATCACAAGAGATATAAATACGTATCTTGCAAACGGTATCTAGTGTTGACATACTACCAAAAACTGGTAAATAACAACAATCAAAACAAAATTTATTGTGCACCACAATTTTTTTAACTTGCCAAAACTAAAACAATATTTTTAACAGGTTCGGAAGTGAAGAAATCAACAATATAATGAGAAAGAGCATAAAAGTTAATCCACCATTAACTCGAACCCTAAGAACCTCACACAGAAATATTTTTGAGTTAAAAAATTATTTTGTATGTCGAAACATTAATTATTTGTATAAACATTTCTGAAAGTAAACAACATATCTTTCAATAACTCATTTCTTTCAGTTTTAAGAAATCCACTAAGCATTTAATAAATCTAATTTAATCACAATATCGGCGTACATGAATGAACGTTAAATATTACTTCGATAGAGAAATAGCGCGAAAAGGTGTAAATATACCAAAGCCAACTATACTGTAAATTCAAAATATTTTAAACTAAATAAGCTGATATTCAGTTTCTGTGATATAAGATTAGAGAAATATACTCTAAATATATTTTGATAATTTCGCAGTAACCTACATAAGGAAAACGACTTGTATACGTTTAATCAGTATATCTTACCTAATTTTCTTAAGTAAGTGTTCACACTTACTGAAATCACTTATTTGACATAATTAGTATGTATATACATATCAATGTACATACATTCTTATACGTGACTGTAATAATTAGCATATTTGATAACCGGAAGATCGAATATGTTATTCTTTAAAAAAATTTTAGTTAAAATTCTTCAGTAGTGCTTATAATCTTCCTTCCAGAAGTTTAAAGAGGAAAATTAATTACAATAAAAGAAAGTATGAATTATTTCTTTTATTTAATTTTTTATAGTAATTTGTGTTTCAAAAATTTTAATTGTACATAAAAAGACGTATCGCGCAAAACACTATATACCCTTATTTATTTTAACAATTTAATGAAACACGTATAATAGAACTGCAATGCATACTGAAACAAATTTACACAAACTAGTATTAAAATATTCTCGGAAATTCTTAAAAACGGAATGTAAAGACATTTATTGGGGTAAATAGAACACGAAGATCATATTACACTTTAAAAAAACGAATATAGCTTATACTGTATTCGTATTATGTCATCGTGAAGATGACCATTTTCCATAAATCGCATATTTCAATTTGCTAAATGACACATCAGCTAAATATGACGCCTCTTCCACAATCTAAATTTAGAACTTTATAAATAAACATTGTCGCCAAAAGTGAGCAGTTCGCTTAAATGCAATAAATACAATTACTTCCAGGCTTAAAACACTAAACCTACTCTCAGATTCTGTTGTTGCCATTTAGTTTCAATGAAAACATTTCTTGAAATGGTGAAAGATTAAGTCCATTAAAAGACAATGAAAAGTAAATAACTTGAGGTTTTGTTGTTCTGTTCAATGACTTTAGAAGATTTCCTTGCACAATTTAGAAATATTGTGGTAAATTTATTTGAAAATTTACCACAAAAGAATTTTGTGTTAACCATAATTCTAAAATTAATGTTACATAAATTAAGTTCTTAATAATTTTTAATTTTTTTAATCTTCATGTATGTTTTTAATTAGTGTTAAATGCGCGTGTAACGATTTAAAAAATGAAACAAAAAAAAAATCTGAAATGTTTCAGATTTTAAATTACGTCCAAAGGGGCGTTTTTTAACATTTTGTGTGTTACCTTTCTTTATTAAATATCATGTTCCTCGCACTTAAACCATAAGATCCAGTGCAACAGCAATATCGCAAAATAGTTTTAAAACGAGCATATCTTTAGAATTTCCGATACAGAGACTCACGCGCTGGAGATAAAAATGTTTTTTCTGCACAACGTTGCCATTGCTCGCTTTGAAATCCTTGAGTTTGTTAATCAAAAATTCGTCAAAGTTTTAAAAAATAGGAAATCGATCATAAAACAAATTTCAAATTTCAAATTTGGTCTTCCACATGCTCATATTCGTTGGAGGATTACGTTATTCAAAATTCGATGACTCTATGTACCGTTGTTTTATCACAATACGAGAAATATACATACATTTATGCAGATTTTTCATTATTTAATTTCTTCAAATATAATGCAGGACTCCAACATTTAGTGGCAACAGTTTGAAAAGTGAACCGACATTTATGAGTCCGACGCAAAATGCCAAAACGAAACTAATAGTCCTTCGGGATTCAAATCCCTTTGGACTAAAAATGAAAAATAGTTTTGTTTTTCAAAGAATATTTTTTTAAACACGAAAATTTAATTAATTACAATTACGCTTGTTAAGAATGTCCTAGAACAGAAACATAGAGCACAAAATAAAACCCAGCTGTTCTGTAGTATTAAAAATTAATTAAAATTTAAAACTAAATACTCCATTGAAATAATAGTTTATTTGTAACTAGGGCTCAATGAATATTTCATTTTTTGTTTCTAGGGGAAACCATTAAATTTTTCCGAAATTTTTTTATACATTTTCCTTTCTTTTGACATTATTTTCAAATTTTTCATTTTTAAAAATGTGCTGAAATTTACAAAAAAAAATTGAAAAACCATCGATAATGATAATTAAACTGATCTTAGCTTTACAGTTATACGTTTTCATTTTAAATGTATTATCTGAATTGTTTGTATTACTGAATTTGTTTGATTACGCAGTTGTTAAGATGCAATGATTATTTAAGAAAGAATTTATTATCTACGTGAATAATATGCATTATGGATACAGGAGCATGTATGTTAAGATCTCAGTAACGTATGAAATTGTATGCATCATCAAGATGAAGTAATTTTGCTGTTCTTTCAAATGTTCATGTTTACATAATATTTTTGGTAAACGTAATATTATTATTACATATTTTGTTCGCTGTCTTAGAAAAATATTAAATTCAAGATTTCACGATGTTTTTAATACAAGATACATTACAGAAGTAAAACCTGCAGGTTTCTCAACATATTATTGCTACTATTTTCAGAAATTAAAAAAAATTAATGAAAAAGCAAATTGTACGAAAAATTATATGAAACATTTTTTTGTAGAATTAAAATTTTTAGTTATATTTTATTGAGCAGAAGTACATCCTTGCAATTCTGTAAAATTTTGATTATTGATCTATTTCTTAAAATCTGTTTTAAATAAAATAAATAGTTACTTTAATTTTTGTCTCAGGTAGCTAGTTAACAATTTACCCGAATAATGATTTAATCAATCCTACTGTCAGTTTGATTCTTTATGAATTTAATAAAATATGCATATTTAATTTTCCTTATTATACAGAATATTTCACAAACAATCGATACCTAAGTATGCGCATAAAACCTCTAATACCAGCTTCTCAGTTTCCTACTTTCAGCTGAAAAATTTTCTAAGTAAATAAAATTGACTGTTTATATTGATTTTTTTATGTCTAGCATTAAAGTGATATTTTATACCTTTTACGCATACCTTCGATGTTCGTAAATGCATGTATTTTAATAAAATATTAATTATAATGTTATTAAATACTCGTATGGTTTTCGCATTTCGCATTATAATAAGGCGTTTCGTTTAGAAAACAGTTTTAAAAAATATTATATTGAATACACCCATTTTTAGTCACATGAAATTAACTCTTTCTGTCTCTCTCTTTCTCTCTCTATCTCTCTCTAAATATACATACATGCATACACATATATGTATATATATATATATATATATATATGTATATATAACTAACAAAAAAAGTAAAATATAGTATAAAATGGCCAACGCAGCTAAGATTATAAATTTACATTTAATTGTCAACATCAATTGTCAACATCGAAAGTAAAACTATTGCGATATGAAACTTATAATAAGTTTCAAGTTTCAAGTTAAGTTTTAAACTTATAGTAAGTGAATCTTCCAGGATTCTTTATCTTCATATTTTTTAAATTTAAGAATATTGATTACTAAGTTTTGTAATTCCCATAGTTTAAACCTCATTTTCCTAGAAGATTCATTTTTAATAAGTTTCATATTGCAACAGTTTTTACTTTTCCTTTCCAAACAGATAATTGATATTAATAATTAAATATGTATATCACAATATCCTAACTTTTGCTCTTTAATTTATACTGTATTTACTCGAAAATGTGATGCCTTTTTTGCCTATATTTTTGTTTTAAAATCTGATAGGGTCTTATAAGCGGAATGAAATTAGAGGATGAGGGGAAGGAATTTATTTATTGTAATAAATATAATAGTTATCCTATTTAAATATTAATAAACCTTAGAGGTAATTATCGTATATAGATAGATATATTGGTAGGCAGAGAGAGAGAGAGAGATAAATGTAATATAGATATAATGCATAAATATCGTTAATTATAATAGCCAGGTCTGTGGAATTTAAATTTTGCTATACTGTTATATTGGCCTTCATCTGCTATATTAGCCACTGATATACCTGAGAACAAATAGCTAATACTATATCTCTAAAAATGCCTTTAAACTCCAACTAATAGCACTGCTACTGTATGGAAATTCTGAAGGAAACGGGGAAATTTAAGTTTCTGCACTTCTCCGAATTATTGCAAGACGAAATATATATTCAGATTTCATTTTATTCTTTTAAATTTAACATAGGACATAATGAAGCTCTTATTATTGAGCGGGTATTATTTTCGACATAATGTGGTAAATAAAAAATTTTTCGAGTAATAAGATATACATATAAATTACTATATTTGAATGAATAATTTAAAATAAAATGTTCTTAGCAATTAAAGTGACCAATTATTTTTTCCAAAATTAATTACAAACTAAGTTTATTTTATTTGTTTTACGCAATATATTTATATCAGTTTATTATAAACATGCTGCCTGTTTCTCATATAATACTATTATTTTATCATTTGATATGTTTAAACATTTTCTAAAGTTTAAAAGAATTTCGAATTTTGAAGCCGGTATATTATTTAAAACAATTAACAGTTAACCCGCGATAATTAAATTGTTCAGCTTTTGTTAGAGTAGAATGTCAAACTCCTCACATATTTTTATTAAAATGAAAATGAGATTAAATTGGACTTTTACGACTCTGTAATGTTTATTAATATCTAAATTGGTTTATAGCTTGCAATTACTCTGAAAATTAAAACTCGGTGAATTCTCTACGTACTTTAATAGTCCGTGAATTCCTTTGTGGAATTTTCATCCTGCATATACACTCTCCCAAAATTATTTATATATGTATTCACCTAAATATTTATAAATCAAATGCCAAAAGTGTTTTAGAACTCACTGTACAAAACTTGACATGCTTTCAAAATACTGCGATTCATAATTTCCCAACAAAAATTATCCGTTGAAATGAGCTGTAGCACTAAAAACTTTTGTACGAGTTTTATTATTATGAAACAATTTTATTATGATAAATAATTTATATGTACTATAAATTTTATCGTTAAGAAATTATTTTCTTACTACAGAAAATATCCAGAACTTATTTTGTCGCTATGACGTTACATAAGAAACTCCGGTTTACCGGCTAAACTTTACTGATAAACATTTTATAGACGTATTTTTGAGTTTTAATTCTATCATATTGTTTTCTACATCTGAGCATAGCATATTTTCTTCAGGCACTAAATATCGTGATCGAACGACGACAGTTCGACGTCAGTTGCACTAGAAACGACAGAATGCGATAAGAATGTAATAATTGGTGTTATAACACTTGCCTGCTTTAGGGCTCAATCCCAAGTAATCAGTCAGAGGTGCTCCACTGGGTTTTCCGCACAATGTCCATTGATAAAAGCTGGTCCATAAATTCGGAACCGGTTCATCACACAACAAAACCGAGAGCGAAACCGGTGTTTCGGAACCGAAAAACCGGCAGAGAAGGGGACGAGCTCTGTGGTAACCGTAGCAACGACATGCAGGGATGCAAAGAGATGCCCGAGAGCAAAACGCCCGATGCTCGATCCCCATCCTCTCCCACTCCCTAGTCAAGCATGCGCAATAGATGGTGAGGGAACGCGGAAGGATCAGGCTGTGCTTATTTGGAGCGGCTCTGAACTCGAAGAATGCCCTGATATCCTCTTCTTCTGGTGGAAGGAGGAAGGAAGGAGAAGACTTTTTTCCCCTTTTTACCACCCCCTTCCCCTCTCCTCTCATGCGACATCCCAAGACCACTGCAAGCGTCCTTGTTTAGCATTCGGTCTATGTCATGTCTTAGCAGCAATGAACACAGTTAATTCTCAATGTCACTTTTTGAGATGCATACCAAACCAACAAATTTCGTGATGCCTCTATACGAAACTGAACAAACAAGGACAGTATTTCAAATCTTACCTAGGTCTTAACTATGATCCGACAATAAAGATTTTTATTTTTTTATGTCATCGATTACATAAAATGAAATCACTTGTTGGTTCTTCAATAATCCTATTCTATTCCAAGCACGTTCAACTAACAGATTACGAAATTTTAATCTTTTAGTAAATGTAAACCATATGAGACCATACCAGAAACTTTAGGAAGGTCAACGCAAGTATGAACTAAAAATAATACCAAGTTACGAGCCAAAAATAATTTTTAAACTCAGCTGACTTCCTGTTCAAAATGTTTTATGAGTGTGTATCTCATGCGTCGCTAGTAATTGAATTTCCTCTATATTTGTATAGGATCATTAACTGGAATTTTTTATTAATATTCATAGCATTTTCTATCTATGGTGAGCGGATTGCACTGATGCGTTGTCTTCATTACTTACAGAAAAATCAAATCTTTTTGTTTGCGCAAGGATATAATACGCATCAAAGTTTGTGAAATACTTTTATGGCAAACATATTATGTTTCTGTCGATGAGCAGGAATTAGGTGCTAGATGTATTAGAAAAATTAGGAATAGCAGATAAATTCCACCACATGTGCTTAAAAAAGGTCTTTTGGATAATACAATAGTTATTTGTGTAAAAATGCTGAAGAACTCAATTTGGTATGTATATACGAGTTTATAATTTTTAGAATCTTGATACCGCAGAAATTTATAAATTTTTATAAAGCCAAAATTCTGCAGCGCACACATTCACACTCATTCGCGTCGTAATATGAGTGTTTATCTACCTGCAATTCAGTGAACTCAAATTTTATTTAAATTTATGTACATGTAGCTACAATATATTCGTAAATGCGGGTGTAAATAATCATCTTCAATTAAACCGGTTACATCATTTTTCATTTTAAATATTTCTCGCATAAAGTATCATTTTTATTTTTCGGAAATTAAACACAAATATAAAACAAATTGGTCCAATAAACTGGAATATTTAACATCATTTCATGTACATTACCTAATGTATGATACAGAGTGAAGCCAATCCGTATTTTAATGATGATTTTTCTTTATTATTCAAAGTAAGGTAAATTTGCTTTCATCTAAGAGATTCTTCATGCCAAAGGAGCAATATGTCCAGAAGAGCTATTAATTTCGTTTTGGCATTTTGCGTAGTCGACGTCGATTTTGCGTCGGTCCAGCAAAATCGACGTAAATTTTGTTCGGTTGCCACCAATATTAGAACACTGCATTATGTCTAAATAAATTAAATAATGAAGAATCTGCATGAATTTATGCATGTTTCTCGCACTGTGAAAAACTACGCTACCTAGAGCTATCAAATTTTGAATAACGTAGTCCTCTACTCGAATATTGGCATCTGGAAGCACAAATTTGGAATCTGGAATTTGCTTTATTATCTACATCATATTGTTTTATTAGTTTTATTATCTACTTCATATTTTGTAAAACTTAAATGATTTTTTTTCACAACAAACTCAATGATTTCAAAAAAGCGAACTATAGCAACACAGCACAGGAAAAAAAAAAAAAAAAAACCTCCAGCGCGCGAGACTGTGTATAGGAAATTCTAGGGATTTGCTTCTTATGACTATTATGTGATATTGCTGTTGAATTGAATTTTATAGGTTAAGTGCGAAGAACATGATATTAAATAAATAAAGGTAACACGCAAAACGTTTAAAAAACTCCCTTTTAAAAGCTGAAAGCTTTCAGATTTTTTTCCTTTATTTTATTTTATTTTTTCTTTCTTTCTTTATTTTGTTTCTTTTAGGTTATGCTGTTAAAGCATATATCATCCAAGCAACTTGGCAGATTTTACCATTTAACGAGGCATAAAGCTAGTTTTGAAAATTCTTTTTGCTTCTGAAAAGAGGACTTGTGTCTGTCCGCTTACAAAATCAATAGAGTTTTATTGAAAATTACACTAAAGTAAAGTTACTTTTTTTTTTTTTTTTTTTTTTTTTTTCTATTGTCATTAACATTTCGTAAATTTTAGGAAATTTAGGAAATTTTACCAAATTACAAATTCAACTCTTAATCACATCTTTATTGAAATGAGGAAATCAAATTGCATTTTAAAACTGAAGTTAAAATTTATACATTTCAGGATACTCAATAAATATTTCTCCTGTATGTAAAATACATATTATTATGTAAATACAATTGAAACTAAATTTTTATTTATTTGACAGAAATCGTTAAAATAAATATTATTAAGAAAAATTATAAATTGTATATTTCAGATTTTTGTTATTTGTTTATATGTACATATATATATATATATATTTAAATACAAATTTAGAATATATTACTAAAATTAGCAAAATAATCAAATGCTGTAAAGACAGACGTACTCCTGGTTATTGTACGAAAAAATATGATAATATGAACGATTAGGAATGTTAATGCAGATTTGGCTAAGACATATTTCATTAAACATTTAATTCGGTTTATTTCACTTTAATTAACATTTTTTTCGAAATAATATTTTGAAATTATTATTAATCGTTTTAGCCCAAAGGCGCGTTAACCTGGAAGAATTATCGTTCTCCGGACGGCATTTTGCCTCGATTTACTGTAAACGGCTGTGTCAGTTTTCAAATTGTTGCCACCAAACATTATCGCTCTCTATTATATTTAAAGAAATTAAATAATGAAGAATCTGCATGAATGTATGTATGTTTCTCGCATTGTGAAAAAACAATGACTTTGAAAAACGTACTTTGAATAACGTACTCCTCCACCCAAATATGGGCACCTGGAAGCCGGAACCTTAAATTTGTTTTATTAACTATTTCATATTCTTTAAACTTAAACGAATTTTTGATTAATAACCTCAACGATTTCTAAGCGAGTAGTGGCAACGCACTGTGCGGAATAAAATATTTTTATCTCCTGCGCGCGGGTCTGTCTACCGGAAATTCTAAAGATATGCTGTTTTTAAATATTTTTAGCTCATAGCAGAGCTAGCCCAAATGCTCTCGAAATGTGTACGTATGTATACGTACACATTTCGAGGACACATACGTATGCATACGTACATGTACGTATTAAAAAAACTCCTCTTTGGGCATGATATAAAATCTGAAAACACTCAGTTTATATATATATATATATAAATCCTTAAATGTTGATATTAAAATATGAAAGAATATCATAGTTAACATCTATGAGTAAGTTGAGGGATGCATATGTATATCCTATAATTTCAATATTAAAAACGTATAAGTTTGAATGTTTATTTTTCCCATCGGTTTGCAATAAAGCACTGCGGCACTAAACATCCACATGGTTTGAAAATTGCCATTTCTGTTAGGTGTTACCATGACCTTTATTCTTACCTCACATCAACCTACATACATAAGTAAGAGAGCTAATATTTCTTGTCAAAAAATGCGATAGTGAATTTCTCGTGAATAAGTACGAATCCGTGCAACACATTTTTATTGTTTTGAAAATGATGTCTGTATGTATAGGGAGATTTTTTGTTTCCCGCTATAATCCTTATATAAAAATTTCAAAAATTTTTATTTTCCTTCTTTAAGCTTTCTAAATTCACACGAAGAGTTGATTAGATTTCGCGTAGAATCCGATAAGTGGAAGTTTCACTTTATAGGAAGCCTTAAGCAGTCCTTAATGTACAGCCGTAAGTGGTATCTACTTGAAAACTATAAGAGTTTTTAATAGAAAACTATATTAAAATATAATCAAAAAAAATTGCAGTTTTACTCTTAAGACGTTTATGTTACAGCGAACAATATAATGGATTCATAAACCGGAAGGGGTACTTTACCTGATGTTCTGAACAGAATATTTTCAGCAGATACATTGTGAGGTAATACTACAGGTCTCAAATTTGGTACTCAAGACAGATGTGGAATTGAGAACAACATAACGGACATTTTACAGACGCAACAGTTTAAAATGTGAAACGGACATTTATAGTTAACCAACGCAAAATCGCAAAACTAAAACAATAGTCTTTCAGGGACACAGCCCCTTTGGACTAAGAATACAAAGTAATACTTTCTGCAAATACCTAATTTATCTGAGAAAGAACACCTTTTAAAATCTTCTTCGTCAAAACCCAGGCTTTCATCTCCAAAACTAAGTGTAAAGTCACTTGAAACATCTTCTAAATCAGCTTCTGAATTGTCATACAAGAAATTGTCCTCTGTACCAGCCAGTGTGTTGCTAATGGTCACTTCTTAAATGATTTAACCACTGTCTCTGATTTTACAGCATCCCATGACGGTTTAACCCATTCACAAACTTGCGAAATGCTAACTCCGAATAAACTGAGTATCGACGTATAAGACGCATCCCGTTTTACAGACCTATTTTCAAAGAAAAGAGTGCGTCTTATAAGCCGGCAAATACGATTATTGTTAATTATTGCTTAGAAATATATTCTTGGAATTATGCCATATGCAACGACAATAAGTTCATTATGAAGATGAGCTTTTGTTATGAAGCAATAAATGCATTACATTCAGTGCTCAAACTTGTGTTCGTTTAACATTTGTGTCGAATCAGTTTTCAAATAAAAGTTGCTGCCACCAAATATTATCGCTATGCATTATATTTATAGAAAAAAATAACAACAAGTATAAATAATATTGTTGTTGTTCTGATCAATCATTTTTGTCTGAAATCAGAACAAGCCCACGAAATTCATCGCAGCAAGGAGTACAAGATTATACCTGTCGTTGGCAAGGGGCATAATCTTGTACTCCATAGAGGTGACAGGACTATTTTGCCAGGTTTCATCTAGTTTTGAGGAAGATCATCCCGGAGAAAGGTTCCGAGGATCTCCCAGCCTTTTCTTCTTTGACCAATCCACACTAGAGGACTTAATCAAAAATTCATAAATCTCACCATATATTTGGATTGCCCCCTTGCCGCAAAGACAATATACACGTACAAACATTCATACCTCCCCGGAATTCGAACCCGAACCTTTCAGTATAGTAGTCAAGAGCCACTAACCACTATCTCGCCTGGGTGGCTATAATATAGTGACTATAAAGCTATGTATGGCATTAATTAATACTCCGTTAGGAATTATTTTGAAACTATGCTGATTTTAAAGGTTTTGTGATTCTGTTGTTGAATTTTACGAGGCGCAAGTGCGGAAAAATTTATGTTTAACAAAAAAAGCTAAATGACGAATAAATAGTTAGGCATATTAAGGAAACTGAACAGTAATATCATAAACAGAGAAAAGACTGAAGAAGAAATGTATGGCAACACTCAGCACTCTATCGGGAATTCTAAAGGTATGCTGCTTTTAAAAATTCTTAAGTCACTGATTCTTAAGTCACTGATTCTTAAGTCACTGATTCTTAAGTCACTGATTTGTCAGTCTCAAACACTACATGACCAGAGGATATATTATTATCAATTAAATGTTTTCAAATCTGAGCACGAGAACTGAGATGTACATGATCACGTATAATTACCATTGTCCGCTGTATGGGAGAATAGACTAATAAAATAATAAGCAGTATTTTATAATTACTATTGAGCCACAAAGTTTATAAACAAATTATTAGGCCAAAGTGGCATTTTTCTCAGAAGGGCTATTAACTTTGTTTTAGCATCTTGCTTCGTCCACTATAAAACGGCTTTTCAATTTCCAGATTGTTGCCACCAAATATTAGAGCCCGCAATATATTTAAAGAAATTAAATAATGAATAATCTGCATGAATGCATGCGTTTTTCACGCACTGTGAAAAAACAACGGTACCTAGAGATATCAAATTTTGAATTACGCAGTCTCCCATTCGAATATGGACATCTGGAAGCTAAAATTTTGAACTTGGAATTTATTTTATTATTTATTTCATATACTGTTAAACTTTAACAATTTTTGATTAACAAACTCAACGATTTCAAAGCGAGCAATGGCAACACTGTACAGAGAAAAACATTTTTATCTCCAGAGCGCCAGTGTATCGAAAATTCTAATGATACTTATCCTCTTTTTAAATATTTTGTGTTATTGTTGTTGAATTGAATTTTATGGCTTTGTTGCGAAGAAAATGATATTTAATAAATAAAGGTAACACACAAAAAGTTAAAAAAAAGACTCTTTCGAAATAATATAAAATCTGAAAGATTTCAGTTTTTTAAAGTTTTATTTCATTTACAAATGATCATCCAGAAATGATAGTTTACTTAAGGACCCTAACTGTTCTGCCACTTCCATGTCTTAACATTGCAAATGGCGGGTGGTCATAGGGTGGCCACATCAAATTTTATAATTTATTTCTCAAATCAGAACAAAATATTGCTTAAGAAACTGAAGACTTTAGAAACAATATACACAATTTTTAATTCATGTCTTTATTTTTAATTATATAGTTTATAGAAATACATATTTTATGCAATTTTACAGTAACGCAGCGTGTTGTAAATTAAATAAAATGCACTGTGATATAATGATTAACATATTTTAGTAATACAATCTGATTTTTATGTAGTTTATGAATGAGAAACCATGCATTTGATATTCTTTTTATATATATTTTTGCTAAAACAACATATTATGAATTAAAACAAATGTATGGTAATTTTGTCACTAATACATTTTTAATAATATGTTTTATGTATTTTTAATAATATGGCTCTGATATAACTTTTATAAAAATATTTTATAATATTTAATATATACATTTATAAGCAAGCCATGAATTAAGTTAAATGCATTGCGAAATATATCTAATTGATGATTTTTGCAAACAATTGTACAGTGAATATAATTAAATAAAAAATAAATGTTTCTAACGCCAAAAATGGCTCAATCAAAAATAATCCTTCATTCTTGCTTAGTAAGAACGTAGCCAGAGTCTCAAAAATGTGGTCATATTTCTTTAATTTCTAAGAATAATTTTAAATGCATTAAACCGAATCTACCAAATCGAATTTCTTTGAAAAATTATTTTTCGTAGATTTTTAACTTTAAATTTCTTTGAAAAATTCTTTTTCTTTTTTAACAGTTTTTTAACAAAATAAAATAATGTATTTAAAAATTAATATCTTTTCTTTTGAACGGGAAAATCAAGTCACAAAAGTTATCGCAATCTTGCTTTTCTATCATATGAAAAACAGAATATATATTTCTTTAAATTTTTTGCAATGTTTATATTGTATTAGTATAAGATTTTTAAAATATAATCTAATACTTTCAGTATGGATTTATCTAAATTATTTAATAATTTCTGGTTTAATTTTTCTTTATTTATCTTCTATAATTAAGTTATATGATTAGGTTAAAAACATACTCCCTTAATATTTTGGTTCTTGCCGATATATTCAGGAGGGCTTTAAAGCTAGACACAGAGAAACAGTTTTGAGTATTTCATGATAATAAAATTACAACAAATGTCATACATTTATAGTAATATGATTCAAGTTTTAATTTTGGTAGAATTTGGAAATTATTTTCCATATTACACGTTTTGGCAAAAAATTAGTATTTCACTTAAAAGTATCAGTGTGTCCAACTTGTTTGGTTTTGGGTTTATTGAGATTAAGGCCAAGCCTAATATGGCTATCTGCCGAAAGGAATGATGTCTTCGTGGAGAGCGTTCTGAGAGAAGCTGGCTCCTATACACGTTACACATCGGAAAAACCACGAAAACGCGCATGCATTCAGCCCGTTAGCCTAAAATCGAACCCAGGTCTGAACTACCAGTAATTCAGCGACTTTACCGCTCTGCCGGTGGTGGACCCCAAACTGTTGTCAGACCGAGCTCTTTTAAATATCCAACCAATTTAAGATTGTAGTTTTAACAAGTTACAATTTTATAGACCCCTAGTTCTTCCTCCTCGATATTCCCTACTGTTGGAGCTCAGTTTTCGAATTTTTTTTGGGGGGGGGAGGGCTCGAAGGGGTTCTTCTCTTTTAAATTTAACCATCCTAGCAGAATCGTTAGTTGACTTGTGATAGTAAATATTACCTTATTCCAGAATTAAGAATTTCTAATGTTTTCTGAAGTTTCATTGGTGCATAAATTTTATATTTGTTGCTATTAGAGCCAGAAAATTGGATTTATAATTCATTAATCTTTACCGAATTACCTAATAACCCATATTATTAAGAGAATTTTGCTGAAACTTTAGAGTAGACAGCTTTCGATTGCCCTAATATTTTTGCATTTTATTGCGTAGTATTCCAAATGACGGATTTATAGGGTGGTCAAGGCATTCTTTTTCTTTTAAATTCTATCATACATTTATAATATTTCATTTAGTCTAAAACTAAATTCTTAACTCTTTCAGAAACTTTTCTTATAGATTTTTTTGTAGCTCAAACTTCAGAATTAATTTACGAATTTCTAAGTGAATTACTTTACTTGTATTCATGTATGTTTCCTTGAAGCAAACGTGATTCTTTTAATAAAAAAAGAAGAAAGGAAATGAAAAAGTTGAAGTAACACATTCATTGAGGTTGAAAATAGTCAATGTTTTAAATGCTGACCATTACTTCGAAGCAAAATAATGCCCTATTTATACATATTATTAGCCCAAAGGGGCAATTTGCCTAGAAGGGTTATTATTTTGGCATTTTGCGTCGCCTACTGTAAAACTGCGTTTCACTTTTCAAATTGTTGCCACCAAATATTACAGCCCCGCATTATATTTATAGAAATTAAATAATGAAGAATCTATATGAATGTATGTATGTTTCTCTCACTGTGAGCAACGATTGTAAAACAACGATTGTCATCAAATTTTGAATAACGTAATCCTCCTCTTAATATAGGCATCTGGAAATCCAAATTTGGAATTTGTTTTATTATCGATTTCATATTTCGTAAAACTTTAACGAATTTTTTATTAACAAACTGAACTTTTGAACATTTCAAAGTGAGCAATCACAATACTATACAGGAAAAAAAAATATCTCCAGCGCGTGAGACTCTGTATCGGAAATTCTAAAGATAAACTCTTTGTGATATTGCAGTTGAACTAAGTTTTTAGATGCGAAGATTATGATATTTAATAAATAAAGGTAACACGCGAAACGTTAAATAAAAGGCCCTTTTGAGCGTAATATAAAATTTGAAAGCTTTCAGATTATATATATATATTTGTTTCATATTTATTTTATTTGAATTTCATTAAAGTTAGAATATTTTTGCGACACATATTCCCTACTTTTAAAAAATACAATTTTTAGAAATATAACTTTATTTTTGGAGATCTACCAGTGTAATACGAACACTAAGTAAGCACATATTTCATAAAAAAAGCCGTTTTATAAATTCACTTTAATGTTTTAATTTTTTTTTTTTTTTTAATCACATCATTTTTATGGCATACGTCACGCTTCATCTTTAAATGTCGTGCATGCTCCATTTTTGGTTATTGTTAATACAAAAAATACTGTTAAAAGATGGAATGTTTTAACAATTTATTGTAGAATTCAAAATTGACAGTCATGTGTGCTATTCATGTAGTCCGTTTAATTACGGTTAACTTTCAGTTATCCGAGCACAGATCAAAACTTACTTACTCGCTTTTTAAATGATTACTTTTTAATACCTAATAATTTAATCTTAATCTCTTCAATCTATTCGGAGCTGTAGAACGAATGTACTTAAAAAAAATGCAAAAATGTTCAATCATCAAGTAATATTTAATGCATTGGTACAGTGTCATTAAGGAAACATATAATTACATTTTAATTGCTCACTTTCTCCTAAAATTTTCAAGCATTATTTTACAATTTAGGAATGAAAAAATTCATTAATTTTTGGCCTGAAACTTTGAACATTTAATTTTAATTTAATAATTGTTAAAGAAGAAAAAAATACAGCTTTCATTTATTAAGTTTTGACACATTTATCTTCAAAACATTTGCGTAAGTATTCATATATTTGATGTATAAGTAGCCAAATTAAATTTTCTCTCAGAGACCAAAGTTCTATTCTGAACAACGTTTGAAATATTTTTTTTTTCTTTTAACAGTCATGCGTTCTTGATAAGTATTCCCCCCGGGACCCAACGTAGAGAACTCTGCGAAGATATTGGCTAGGATCTGTACCTAGGCAGTCTGGGCACGGCGGTATACAAATTACGAACGTAGTGTTTCTAAAGACCCCGGAAAAATCAATTATTGGTCGGCCCGTGAATCTGGCACGTTCTAGGGTTTATTTTCTGGGTAATGTCCTTGGGCGATGGGCAGCCAATGTGATTGGTAGGTAGCAAATTGACGACCAGTGTCCCCCTGGGAGCCTGTGTAATACTAGGTGTGATGGAGCCAATATCTGCAAGGTGCGAGGATAGGGGTTGAACACCTGGGCCGTGGTTCAGCGGGGGCTGCGGACTCTTTGTGTCATTAAGTTGATGGTACGAGGAATGCCTTTATCTTATAATCTTATAATCCTTTACCAAAAAGTATTGTAAGAAAGTTACGATATAGTTTATGACTGAACTTTAGTTCTTAGATACCCTCAATATAACTATTGGGTTCTAGAAACACTAACATTTAATTTACGGAAATTTTCGGTATCCATTACAAATTTTTCTATACCGCCAATAATGCAAATTATCCTTTAATTAACTTTTTTAACTTTCCTTAATTAAAGTTTCTGTTCGCTTAAAGAATTCGAGATGATACATTTCATAGCGTCTTAACTATGTAATACTACAGAATCTATTAGACTACCAAATGAGTTATCGCTCTGATTTTAAAGTATTATATTATGAAGTCCTATGAAGGTTTAAAATAAACTTTTATATTAAAATTTGAAGCAAGGCCGACACCGTGCATCTACAGTGGATGGACAAAAATATGGAAACACCTTGTGAAATGCATGCTTGAAAAGAATGAAATATGTAGGTGGCACTGGCATTTTTGACTACTGAAGCCACCTATACAACTTCGTAAATGTGCTAAACAGTTCAGTTGTTGTCGGAGTAATGTTATGTGAGGTTGTCATTGCATTATGTCAGAGTTAACAGACTTCGAACGTGGGTAAATTGTTGGAGCACGTATGGTAGGTGCTTCCGTAAGCAAGGTAGCCGAGGTGTTTAGTGTTTCAAGAGGTACTGTATCGAAGATTAATTCCGCATATTTGAAAAGCGGAAAAACATCATCTGCTAAATCACAGCGCGGACGAAAGTGTGTCCTGAGTGATCGTGACAGACGATCATTAAGGGCAATTGTGACGAAAAATAAGAAGACCACAGCTGCAAAAGTTACTGCTGAAATGAATGTTGTGTTACCGAACCCTGTGAGTACCAAAACAATTAGAAGGGAGCTTCATAAACAGGGAATTGCTGGCCGTGCTGCAATTGAGAAGCCACTCATCGGTGATGCTAATGCCCGTAACAGGAAAAGGTGGTGTTTAAGTCATAAAGCCTGGACTATAGAGCAGTGGAAGCGAGTAATATGGTCTGACGAGTCTTCTTTCACATTGTTTCCCACTTCTGGCCGAGTTTACGTCTGGAGAACGCCATCTCAAGCCTATAATATAGACTGCTTGTTGCCAAGAGTGAAACATAGCGTGGGTTCTGTTATGGTTTGGGCAGCCATATCGTGGTTCTCTGCTAGCCCCATGATAACTGTGTCAGGGCACATGACTGCCAAGACTTATGTGAACATTTTGGCCGATCAAGTTCATCCCATGGTACAAACTTTGTTCCCCGATGGTGATGGTGTCTTCCAAGACGACAAAGCCCCTGTTCACACAGCTCACATTGTCCAGGACTGGTTTTCTGAGCACGAGGATGAGTTGTCCCATCTCCCCTGGCCACCACAGTCACCAGACCTGAACATTATCAAACCTTTGTGGTCTACATTGGAACGGAAAGTGCGTTCTCGTTATCCACCGCCAACATCGTTATCTGAACTTGCCACCATTTTGCAGGAAGAATGGTATAATATTCCCTTGGCAAACATACAGGAACTGTATTTATCCATTCCGAGAAGTCTGCAAGCTGTTTTGGATGCCAACGGGTTTCCTACACCATATTAAGCAAAGAAACATGTTTTTTAAAGGTGTTTCCATATTTTTGTCCAACCCCTGTATCTAGGGATAGTAGAAATGGCCGAATCTCGCTAACTGCTCCCGGATAGAATTCCGAGAGAGAGTATCCCGAGGTGCTATCCGAGATTCTCTCATTCCTCTTTCCCTATCATCACCGTCTTGAAAGGATTTCGGCTCGCCGAGTATTTTGAATGCCTTCTTGTCGCACAGAAACTATACGTTTATAAATATCTATGTCTATTCCGGAATTCAGATCCAGGCCTTTCGGTAGAAACAGCAGTCAGAGTCACAAACTATTAAACCGTCTGAGCGGCAACCTGTGGGTATAATCGAAGTTCGTCCCTTGAAGGTGTTAAACAGAAAATTGAAAATACAGTCTGCAGTTGATTCGTAGTCTGGGACAACACAAATTTGTCTAATAAAGCGTTAGCTTAAAACTTTAAATTGCGCTATTTAACTTAATCAATTATCCAGAAATTTACGGTTATTTTGCTTTCAAATATCTCATTATTGCTGTGCCAAAAATGCAACCTGGATATTAATTAAGTTGTACAGATTGTGGTGAATACTCATCATTATTTTGTCCAAGTTCTCATAGGGAACATCTGACCTGAGATCCAAATTGGTTATCTCTACCATTTCTATCAGAGCAGAAATCTCATCCACCATATGGAACTCTTAAGGTATGATTTGCGCTTGGATATCAACCTGGTAGAACTAGAGGATCACGTTTACGCCGACGGCGCTCTTTCTATCACTCATCATGTCACTGAGATCTTGTTATTCTTCAGATGATGGCTTGGTTTGATTTCATTGATACTGTGACCGTGGCACACTAGGAACTGGTGAACCTACGAAGTTCATAGATATCGATTAAATGACTTTCATAATGTAGAGAAATTCAAGTGTATGATCAAAGAGAACTAACATTAGCACTTATATTATTCTGGTTCTGAACATTTTCTTTGCTGGTGTTTAATAATGACGGGCGGATCATTTTTTTTCGATGGTGAGCCCAAGTCATTATAGACGTTGGCCACTACTAAGGCCAGAAGCAGTGGTCAGTTTAGCATGGACGCACCTAATAGGTGTGTTACCTGTACCTCTTATGAAGAAACAGATAGCTACACGATGTCTTATTCGGGATTCGAACCCGGGTTCTTTGGTATCGCAGTCGACTCCCGTAATTACTATACCGTCTGGGCAGCTGAATGGCGTATCTAGAAGTAAGATATTTTCTCCTCAAAAGCTCCTACGGCCAAGGGAAGATGATGATTCGTCAGAAACAAGTGATGATAATATGCTATGGCCAACAGCAGCTTCAAATCACGAACTGGTGTACAAAAGATTCGGTCCTGTACAATTCATGGCGGAGTGAACAATCTTATCACTCTCGATAGGCCTTCCACTTCTTAGAAAATCATGGTTGGTACCAGTTTCTTTAAAAAATTTCATACCAATTCTTAATGCTCTTAACATCTAGATCAGCGATTCTCAACTAGTGGTACGCCTACCGCTGATAGTATGCAAGAGAAAAATAAGAGGTACGCAAACAAACAAAGTATTTTAAACTATTAAATTCAAAAATCTCGTGAAGGAAAGGAACAATTGATAGAAACTTCCTGTGATCAAACTCTAACTGAAGATTTCAAAAATAACGCAGTTGTTAACTTTGGCTGAACCCAAAAAGAGAATTTAAAGGCGTTTCAAATAAAACTTTTTTTTCCGGAATCTATTTGTGTGAGCAAGGATTTTCTTCCATGCATTCATACTAGTTCTTAAATGAAGTTGGTTAGTTATTTAATTTCATGATATCATAAAATAGCTTTTCTCTTTCATCGATGTTATTTAGTCACTAACTATTCCTTGGCGCTATGAATTCCTTGGCGCTATATTTGAAATATAACTATAGAACAAAATTAAAGGTGATCCAAATTTACGGTTAAAACTAAGTGTAATAAGACCCAGACATAAAGAAATTGATGTCTCCTTAAACAGGCTCAAATTTCGCACTAAATTTAGAATTAAAATGTTATAACAAATTTTGATAATTAAAGTAGTTACCAATTTTTAATCTAATATTTTTAATGTGTGCATTTTAAACACAAATAGCCAGTAAGTTGTGCAAATGGTAAAATATAACTTTTTTTTTTTTAGTATTTCTATTGAGAAATTGAAAAATAATCATTACAAAATGTAATGGTGATACTAAAGTTTTTCAATTTTTTTTAGCATTAGTCAAAAGGTTGAGAACCGCTTATCTAGAAGATTGCATTCATACTAGTTCTTAAATGAAGTTGGTTAGTTATTTAATTTCATGATATCATAAAATAGCTTTTCTCTTTCATCGATGTTATTTAGTCACTAACTATTCCTTGGCGCTATGAAATACATGACAAAAAAATCTATAACAATAAGGCCACACAATGATAAACGTTTAATCGTTTTATCTTCCGCAATTATTTCGTGTAAATGTTTTATAATCAGGGAAAGGTTTTTTGTTCGCCTTGTATGACTATGCTATAGAATAATCGTTGGCTCACCAATTGGCAAAAATTTGCATTGTCCTTGTTTACCAATACTAGAATTACATACAAATATGTCTGTGATGAGAATTTGGAATTACCATTTGACTCCAATGAAAAAAAAATACAAATACGTCACTGGCACACCAAACAGGATGCAGATAATTGGCAAACTTTGTGTTTTTTTTTTCAAATAAAATGATTCAAAGTGTTTTGGGAGACAACTATCTCTATTCTTCAGAAGCACATGACTATTTTGCGGATCTACATTTTTTTGCTGATTGTTAGGTAAATTGGATCAATTGAAGATAGGAAATGTTTTGTCTTCTGAAATTTAACTTTTTTTGGTATGAAATCTATCCATGGATATTGGAGAGATTTGGTTATTAAGTCGAGTTAAATCGAGTTACTGGTCTGTGAGGTGGTGGTGCAATGGACAGAAGTCATATAGTTCCCTTTCTGCAATTTGTCTTTTCCACTTTATGGCGATGATCGTAAGATTTCATTAATTAGTTTGTCTCTTAAAAACATTTAGCCCAAAAGAAATGCCTGACTAAATCTTGTTTTGTTCTATTCACTTCTAAGTGATCATTTTTCTTTCATGGTATCCTTCTTTTTTACTATGGTTTCTGTTTTCTGTTTTTAACCACTAATGCGTTACGCTGGACATTCGATTTATATGTTTTCCGCTTTAGAAGTATATTACTTTCTTATGGATAAAGTCCTCTTCTGAAACATATTAGATACAGAAGAAGCCAGTTTATATAGAGAAGTTAAATCTGAGTAATATATTTCTTGCAAATTAAATCAATGGTAGCTCAGATATTCCTCAAAATTGGCATCTGCAGAAACACGTTTTTTACTTGATTAATGACAATAGGATCCTTTAACGAATCTAAATTACGCACTTGAACACTTTTTATCCATTCAACGTCAAAACAGTAATACAAAATCATGTCATGTATTATTCGTATTCCTTTGACGTTAAATAAATTTCATTTGGAGCTTTCACGGCTAAATTTAAATCTATTAATTAATAATTCTTTCGAGAATTCATAAATATCTGATTTTTCCTCTGGATCCCGAGTAATCAGCTGAAGAATATCGGATGTCAAAAGACTTATAAATATAATACCCATTTCATTCTTTGATATTTGCTCTTCTAGAGTATAATACTCATTTCTTTCTTTTATATTTGCTCTTGTCTCCCAAATTTTAACTTAAATAATGTCTATTTCCTCAGAATTAAATCTCTGCATTGCATTTTTATGGTCATTGGAATGCTTCTCTTTAAAGTTTTTGCCTTATATATTTCAAATTTGAACATTTAAATTGCGCATCCACCTTAAGTTTTTCCTATTCGAATTCTCATATCTCTGTCTAGTTTTTATATCCTCAAGTAATTGTTTCTTGTCTTTCTTTCTTTTGATGCTTTTTTCCTTGCTTGCTACAATTGCCTTTTTTCTTGCTCTCCTGTATTACAGTCTCCAGAACGTTCTCAACGAATCAGCCATCATATTCAACACTGTTCCCAGATTTCTGTAATTTGCATTCTTTAGCATTATTGCTAATATATACGCTAAGGCCATCAACAAATTTTAAGAACTCAGCCTTTACAGTAAAACACTAAAACTTTATCTTTACACCAAAATACCAAAACTTTACACCAAAACACAGTTTCAATACCTTTTTATTACTCCTTCGTACGAAGTAAAGGGAGTATTTTAATCGCGTCAAATTTCCCGTATCATATATCAACGAATCTATCCATCTTGACCTCTCTCGAACTCATTTAAACGATGGTTTTACGTGACATCTGTACGCAGGGACAGAAAAAAGGACTCTTTTTCCAAAAACGGATTGTAAAATGGATTCAGACAAGATGTTTACGTGACGTCTGATATGACGTACGTACGTATCTACGTATGTACCTCGCATAATTCAAAAACAAGTAGCCTCACAACGTTAAAATTTTGTAAATGGGACTGTTATGATATGTTGTTATGTACTTCTCTTTTTGGTTGCAATAGACCGTACAAAATATATATAAACAAATAAATATACATGTATATATTTTACAATATATATATACATTCTGTTATCCGGCTCGATGATAAAATTTTTTTTTTGTTTTCTGATGTTGGTAAATTGTGGTTGATTAGGTGGTTAAATGTAGTTTAAAAGTGATTTAATTATATTGTTCTTATATTCCGGTTAAAGATTTTATGCCTTTAGTTAATCTGCATGCAATACTTGTAGAATTATCACCAATTTAAAAGTTTTTTAAATTTTATTAAGCCTAACGAAGCCGCCATTTGTTTACATTTGAAACTCTTCAGCAGAATAGTGATTTAAGTCAGTTTCTGCACAAATTCCCGTGTCTTTCTGCTTAGTGGGACCAAAAGTAAACTTCCAGTGTTGTGCACCGAAAATACCATCTTCTTGCCCGCTGACTGAATCGCTTGTTTTTTGCGTAGAAACTAATTTTAATTGTAAAAATAGTTTTTTAACTCTTTTAATCGTATTTGTTGTTTTATGTTTTTCTGTACTTTACGATTTTTAATGAAGATTTTTTGAGATTTTATGTATTTATTCTTTGTCGCGAAGAGAAAACTGATTTCATTGAAAGAGAAATATATCTCTAATGAAATTCGAAGAAATAATTTTAAACGAAATGTACCAAAAAAATGTGTATAATTTAATATGCCATGCAGAAAAGTCGTATGGTGTCCTAATCTCATTTTGGATTCTTATTTCATATATTCATAATAAACTGAACTAGGGATATTTTGGAATGCTTGTCAAATACTGAACTTTACACAATTAAATCTTGCTAATAATCTTTCAAATAATCCTACATGTATAAATAAAATTATTCATGTGAAACACTTGTTACTAATTTTATGACAGAAGTGAAATTCTTAGACTGTAACGAATATAATACTTATATTATGTACTTATTGTCTTTGCTCAAATAAATGCTTAAAACGTCTCTTTACAAATTCACATTAATGTCGTACAAGATATGAAAATATTTAAGGTAGCTTAAAGAGATAACTTTAAAAAAATAATTACTTTGTCGCCTCTCAATAAAGAAAATGGAGCTTTAACAGTTTTCTCATAAATAATATGTTCACATAAATGAAAATGGACTGTAATAATCAGTCCTGTATAAGTAATTTCGAATCTCGCCGCTGCTACCAAATTTAAAACAAATACTTATAAAACTATACCGTAATTGGTATATATAGCAAAGAAAAAATAAGAACTCGGTACACACTTAATAAAAAAACACGATCTTCAGAAATAAAACATTTTATTACATACATTTTTCCAAACTCCCTTGACACAGTATTTTTTAAAGTTACTACTGAGTACATAAAAAAGATATCAAATAAAAATGCACGGATAAAAAACAATAAATTTATTTTATGACTGAAATATTTAGAATTTTAAAACCGTACAGCGTCTACTTACGACCATATAATAGTAATAATACAATACTATTTGTATTCTGTAACAATTTTATTTTAATAATTCTCAGTGTGTTGCATTAGCGTAGAGTTAATACTATAATCGTCAGCCACCTAAGGTAATTTCTTTTTAAAAGAAAACTGTTTAGCAATTTTAAAAAGTAACTTGTGTAACTTCATTCATTCAATTGTACAATTTCATAGAAATATTTGATGAGTAATGATAAAGCGCAAGTATTGCTTTCTTGTTATTTCTCGGGCCATAACCATAACGCTTTTGAGTCCCCTGTCGTTATAACGAGTGCTATTATTATTACAACTTTTCTACATCCTTTGAAAGTTGGATTCATTTCAAGCTTTAATATTACGATGGTGTCGAAAAATCGTCTACCGCCCTTCCCCTGCGTCACCACGCATAATAGCAATCTACACTCATGTGCGTAAATTAAGGATAATTTATGGACATGAGTGTAATGTCCATAAATTATCCTTATTATTAATAATGCAACATCAGGCAAAGGAAGAGTTAGAAGCAAAATAAATTTGACTTATTTGTAAAGCTTATTTATTAAACAAAAGGTAAAGAGCAAAAAATGATACTATATGTTTGATATTATTAAAAAAAATAGCGATTTGTTCTCCCTGGAGCAAATTACAAAAAAAACCTATTTACAAAAAACTAATATTACATGTTTGGCATGATTGTTAATACATTGTATGTCTCCCAGACGATGCAATACAGTCTGTACAATGCCTAGGCATTCTGAGTATCAAATTATCGATCTGATCTTGGGGGATATTACACCACTTAAAAAGCAATACTTCCGAAGTTCCGGTAGACATATAGGAGGAGGTTGACGGGCTGCAACTCGTCGGCCAAGCATGTCCCACACGTGCTCTACTGGATTCAAGTCCGGTGAGAATGCTGGCCAGTCCATACGGGTGATTCCTCCGATTGAAGGCATTCGCTTACGATGTTTGCACGGTGAGGATGGGGTTGTCATCCATAAACACAAACTGTGCGCCCATGGCGCCCAGAAACAAACGAACATGTTGTTCCAGAATGACGTCCCGATCGATTTGGCTTGTCATGGTTCCAATTTGAACATGCATGTCAGTTCTGGAACCCAGAATAATTCCACTCCAAACGAGCACTCTTGCACCACCGTAACGGTGTCGTTCAATGATGTTTTCTTGGTCGTAACGGGTACCTGGAGCTCTCCATATGAAAGTCCGGCGAGAATCAGACTGAAAGCTAAACCTGGACTCGTCGGAAAACATCACACAAGCTCGCTGTTGCGGTGTCCACAATGCATCTCTCTACTCCAGGCTAACCGCAGGCGACAGTGAGTTGCAGTAAGTGGAACGCATCTGACTGGTCTACGACCATATAGACCAATCTGCCCTAAGCATCTGTACACTGCCTGCCTTGAAATTGTCGTACCAGTGGCTGAAAAGAGCTGACGAGACAGGTCTGAGGCTGTGCTCCGCCTCTTTCTTTTGGCAGTAATTGCCAAATACCGGTCCTCATTCGGGGTTCTAACTGTGGGGCGGCCTACGCTGTAACGTCTACTCACATTACCATCATCTTGAAATCGATGCCAAAGCCTGGAGATGACACTCTTGCCAATTCCAAGTTCGTCTGATACTTCCAGTTGGGTACGCCCACATTCCAGACGGCCGATAATTCTACCACGTAAAATATCATCCAAATGCGTCCTTTGTGTCATAACTATTCGGTTATTGCACTGAAATGCTTATAAAGCGCCGGCGAACAATTTTACTTCTTAGCCTGTATTCCTTATATATCACTCTCTTACACTCTCGTCATTGTGACGTACCATCGGTGTCATCTGGTTACTTCCTGAAATTTGCATATGATTCTTGAAAATGTGTGTAGTGATTTTACAGGTGATATATTTATTTTAGAGTTCGATTTCCGTGTGACTCCGAATTATTCTTAATTTATGGACATGAGTGTATTTAGTATTTGCCCTTCCCTTGTTGTTCTACAGAGATATAATTCATTTTTAAAAACCACTCGACTCGCGTCCTACCAAACTCGGCGCTCTAGGCGGTTGCTTACTTTACTTATGCTTGAAGCCAGGCCTGATTAAGACGTTAATTTGCCAATGAGAGTAAAACATAAAATTAGCAACAAGACTATCGAGTTCGAGGGCAAACAGGTACAGGTCCCTCTTCATCAGGAGCAAAGAATTTAGTTCCATCTGTCGACAGAAATAGTAATGAAAATTGAAAAATTAAGTTTCTATAGTCTTACCTTCTTTGGAAACATAAATTGAGACTCAAATCTATAAGCTAAGCGAATCACCGCTGTGTTCAGTAAGAAGACCTAGAAAATGAGAAGGGTGTAAAAGACCCTTCTATTAAACTCAGAAGATTTAACAAAAGACACTTCATGTGTTTACAAAACCAGCCAGAAATTATGACGCAACTCAAAAGGTAATGAATTCAGTTTAACAGAAAGAATGTGGGGAAGCTGGCTCAAATTTAATACCGGCGTGACAAGCATACCGCCGCAGACAGATTGCTATCAAGAGATTCAACTAGTAACGTGGCCTTCATAAAGCAGAGCACGCTCTGATTCAACAACCTAAAGCCTTCCTTTAAATGCTATGAATTCTTACCTCATTTGAATGCCCACGAACTAAAATTTGCATTCTGGTAAGAAAACGGAAAGTGAGCACGACAGAAAAACTATTGAATATCCAATACCTGGTTAATAAAAATAAATAAATCCTTACAAGTCGAAAGAATTTTAAAAGCGTGAGGAGGAAGGATTGGATTGGAATTATCACGAACACTAACAAGGATTTATCTTGTCCAGTTACTGACTTTAATTCCAATCCAGTCCCTCTAAAGATTTTAAAATTCTTTTAAATTAAGTTTTCCATTTTCTTTTCTGTTTCTGTCGACAGATGGCACTAACTTCTCGCTCGCTTTACTTCTTTTGAGCATGATTGCAACGATTTAGATTCCTTTGTTTTATTAACAATGATTTAGACTTTTTACTCACCCTCGTTTTATAGTCCCTTGCTCCTAATGACGAGGGACCTGTGCCTGTATGCCCTCCAAATTGATACAGGACTTTATTAAAATCTACATCATACATAAGGATGTTGTTTTTCTAATTTTATGTGTTTCTCTTCTGTCTTTATTCAGTGAAAGTAAATTGCAACTTGCTTCACTTTATAAAAAGTAAAACAACAGTAGTAAAAGTCAGTTAACTTACTAAATATTGTGAATGAAGATCTATATTATTCGAACAAAAAATGTAAAGCATGATGGTCCTTTGAATGTAGTAATTTCGACTTTTGAATAATTTATGCTTATTCTTGTTACATTATTATAACATTAATGCAAATGCTGTTGGCTACTTCAGATCTAACTTCCTTCCTTCTATTTCCTTGGTGTAGAACGCCACAGTGAAGTAATTTTGCTCAGTTTGAGAAACACACCTTTACACTACGCCAAAAGAGAGAAAGATTTGTAAACACGTAATGTGGAATTCATAACTTTAAAGTTCTTTTAATGCTCTGTTTTAGGAAAAAATATGTTTGCAATTACATAATGTTTAAAGCTTCATATAAACTATATTTTTACATTTAACACAAACAATGTGCAACAAACAAGTGAAATGACAATTTTCTGTAGCAATTTTATTGTACCATTAACAGTATTTTATAAAAGAAAGATTTTTTAAAATATTCTTAAAAATAAAATGAACCTGCTGATGTGATTCTAATGATTTCTCAGACTTATTGGAAATGCAAACTCAGCGTATTTCTGTGAGATTAACAAACATATTTAGCACTTGCTAAATATGTTTGTTAATGTTATGTTTGTTAAATATGTTTGTTAAGTAATTATTTTAACAGCTTAAATAAAAATTAATCAAAAACATGAAATTTTCTGAATTATCAATTCAACATAAAGAACGACCAAACAAACCGACTCGAAAACAAAATTAGAAACTTTGTCAAATTTTTAAACTTAGTGTCTAACCTATAGCAAATTAATAGAGATAAAAATCTGTTTAAAAATAAAATTTTTCTTGTTAAATGAAGCTAAAGTACGTAAAAAGGAACAACAATACATGCAAACTAAACTACTTTCTTCTTTCCTTAAGACCAGTCGATATTTTAATAGTTATTATTTTAATTTCCTAAATTCGCAAATGCTTCCACAATTAATAAATTATTCAAGCTAAAATTCAGTCTATTTTGAAACTCTATAAGCAGTATTTATGTAAACTTTCTCTGAACAAATATGTAAAATAATTTATTTCGTAAATTATATATTATTTAGCATTTAGAGAATATCAGTGCAGTTTTGCACTTTTTGCTTGAAGGCAGAAATTTTAATAAAGATGGATTACTCATGGATGACTTGGCATATTTCTACTTTCTCTTAAAATGTCATAACATTCTTCGTAAATTAAGGATTACAAATTTTAAGCGCATTCGAAATTGCATTTATGGTAAACAAGCACGAAAACTTTAGGAACCAAATCTTAGTATTAAAACTTATTAACATCTCAGAAAACTTCTTAATAAATTATGATTTTGCTGTTCAACTTCTGAAATAACAATGCCTACACTAATGAAAAATTAAATGTTTTGTTATTATACAACAAAACATGTATTTGTTAGTTAATAATAACACTATATGTTAGACAATAATTCGTTACGTAGTATATTATTTATGATTTAAGTAATTGAATTGTTACAGTTGCAGCTAGAAGATGTGTGACGATTATTTATTATTTTAAATAAATATGCCGCTTAAAATGATAAGAACGTTATTTGCAAATAAAAGCTACAGATAAAATAAAGCCTACTTTACGTTTTACAATATGACAAATTCTTTGAAACGGGCCTACTTAACCTTTTACAATAGGACAAATTCTTTGAAATAAACGAAATATATACTATTAAAGTCTGTTCGCGTCTGTTTGTTTGTGACATAATGTCCTCTGGAAGGGTGGGAGTTGAGTTTCGAGGATTCCAAAAATTTCGTAGGAAGCAATTACGACCATTCTCATCTTCGTTAGACTTTAATCAGCAGACATATTAATTAAAATCTCTTAAAATGCCAATTTTTGCACTCACTTTTCCTAGTGACAACAGTCTCGTGCGATGGAGATAAAAATCTACTTTATCTCGAAAAGTGTTGCCACTGATCGCTTTCAAATCATAGAGTTCTAATAATAATTTCCAAGTGTTACAAAATATGAAATAAAGATATTGCTCCCAAACATTAAACATGTTATTATTACATAAAGTTATATTCTGATGTTGAACAAAGCACGCGATTGCATGTGACGTCATTGTATATCGAAATTTTTCCTTAACGTCGACATTTTAAATAAATAGCTGCTGTTTCTGTTTCCTGTTAAGGTAGCAGACACGATATGTTATTACCACGTTAATTCTTTTGTTGATACTGAGAAAAAGTTTTTATATTACATTAAATTTAAATCATGGCGTCATACGTTTACGTATTAAGCTGAAGAAACCCTTTGACACTTCAGACACTGAATGATTGACCTTTGACACTGAAATGATTCCCTTCATACTGAAATGCTTTTATACATTTTCTTTTCAGGTGACATAAAACTTATAAATTGTGTTTAGGCTGCAGTGCGCTCATCTAGCGGGCTTGCTCGCTAGTATAATAGTAAACAAAATAGAAAAAAAATCTGAAAGGATTCAGATATTAAATTACGTCCAAAGAAGCGTTTTTTAAACATTTTGTGTGTTACCTCTATTTATTAACTATCATGATCTTCGCACTTAAACCAAAAAATTCAATTCAACAGCAATATCGCAAAATAATTTTAAAATGGGCATATCTTTGGAATAGTGTTGCCATTGCTCGCTTTGAAATCGTTCTATTTTCTAATCAAAAATTCGTTGATGTGTTGTAAGGATCCTAAGTTTTACTAACGTTTATTTTATTTTAAATCTTCACTATCACTTCTTATTTTCTACTTTCGGCCAGAATTAAAAGCTTTTACTTATTTATGCAAATTTGTCTTGCTAACGCCAAGTACTTAAGTTGTGGCTTTTTGCCAAGCAATAGAGAGGAAGGAGTTATTAGAAGAAGGCCGCTGGCCATAGTAGTTTTACTCGTTTGCTGGTTGCCTTCAAGGCCAGAGGTTTAATCCTCTTGATAATTTTAAACGTATTGTAGTTTTAGCAGCTCTCTGTACTACATACGGATTTTTGTTAAATAACGCCAATCTTGAAGTTAGGAACTTGTATATTAATCCAAAGTTAGTTTTAGTTATAGTTTTAGTTAGTATTTTTATATTCTTACGTTCAGACCACAAGTGGTTGGTCTCTGTATTCCGAAGTTCCGGAAAGCTCTGTAAAGATAGAAAAATAAAGGGTTTCGTATACCCTTCCTGAGTGTATTGTCTACTTCACAATTTATTGAACATAGCTTGAGTAAGCTCCCTGTTCCGAGTCAGGACAGTTCATGTTTCCAAAGCAAGTAAAGAGGAACACAAGTCCTGATAGTGTTACAAAACATAAAATCTGTAATAAAACAAATTTCAAATTCAAATTAGGGCTTCCACATGCCCATATTCTATGAAAGATTACGTTATTCAAATTTTGATGGCTCTAGGTACCATTGTTTTATCACAATGCGAGAAATTTATATACATACATACATGCAGATTCTTCAATACTTAATTTCTTTAACTATAAGACAGGACGATAATATTTGCTGGCAACAATTTGAAAAATGAAACAACGCTTATCGTGAATTGACGCAAAATGCCAAAGCGAAATTAATTGTCCCTTTTGTACAAATTGCCCCTCTGGACTAGAAATGTATCAGATTGTAATTGTTAATTACCATTTGTTAATTGTTGTCTTCAATAAAAGGAAGCACTTGATTATCGCATAAAGTTTACAGAAACGTTTGCTGGAAACTTTGTTAAATATGCTCTATATTTCAGTTAAAAATGTCTTAAGTTTTCGAAATATTTTTGAAGAATATCCTTTGTTATAAAAACTTTCTTTTGATGAAGATCTGTCATCAAATTAAATTAGTAAATTACGCGAAGTAGATTACGCGAAGTAGTAGTAGTAAATTAGGCAGATAGCCCTAGTGTGCTTTCCCGTAATTAAATACACATACACACTTTTTTTGCTGACAGCCTTTCATAGCGCGTCGGCACTTCTGATTTTAGAAGTTAAGCCCTGCGTTCTCCGTATGCTTAACAGACAATGTAAAACAGTTCACATGAGTGAAAATAAACAGAGGTCACATGCCACTTGTGACATACGCTTTTAGATGAGGATTGGATCGCTAACTCTTAGTTTTGACATCAAGGAGAATTTCATATGCGGGTTTACCATCCTCGCTTTATGGCCGTTCTATTTGTCATTTTTATTGAGCAAGTTTTTTGCAAGGCTAAATGTGAATAGATCTCTGAATGTAAATTAATTCTGCAAGCAAATTTTTGCTAACAAAGTTGAATCCTGTTCAACAAAATTTAAAGTAGGTATCTTCCAAATTCCTACTTAACTCTTATCACACAGTAGTTTCCTAGTTGTCTATAATATCCAACTTGTTAGAGTAAATTAGTGTCACTTTTACGTAATGAAACTTGCAACGTCAAAAACAAACGAGTGCTAAACGATATATTGGCGAGAGAGAATTCTACTTATGTTCAGATGCAAAGAAGTCTTAAAAAGGTTTTGTACTTGCATTGTATTTGTGCTTCATTCTTTTCAGTATGTTGCCTTCTTTTATGGAATATAGTGTTGTAAAGATTGTTAACATTGATTTGAATTCTATTTGTGTTTTATTTGAGCTCAGCAAACTCTCTAACTTGTTCAATAAAGATTTCGTAGTTATTCTAACTTATGATTCTTTAATAAAGCTATGCTATATAGAAGATAGTGTATTCAAAAGCCTTAACTGTATTAAATGCGTGACATATCACAACTACGTTTCAAAGTAATCAAATTAATGCCATCGTATACGTTTCTCAGAATCACAGAATTTAACAATGACATAAATTGTTCGACTATATTAATGAATTTTATGTTTAATACAAAATACTTTAGTCATATTAGTACCTACGAAAATATTATTTACTTACAAGAAGCTCATAGAATGTTAGTATTGGTCATAAACTTTTGTTGATTTAGAAACTTTTGTAAAATTACAAATTTGTATATGCATTTGGATTTGCTCGCTTTGATCATTCTATTTTCCATTTCTTTTGAGAAAACCTTTGTAGATGCTATTGTGAGCTAGTATTAAGATCACTAAGCCCTTATAACTTTTTATAAGAAGATATATATAACTTTTGCTTTCAAAATTTGATTTCTTCTTCAACAGGGATATAAGTAGATGTGTTTCAAATTCCTGTTTATTAGGCAGTGTAGTTATTTCTCCCAGATGCGACTTGCAGATAAACCTGTGTTTAAATAATACAGTAGCAAATTGATATGAAAGATAAACATCTTATATGCATATTTTCCCGGGAATCTTTTAATTCTTGTTTTATTTTAGATAGTTTATTTTTTCCCTGTTAATACTTTATATTTACCAGAAAACATTTCTATCAAGCTTCCATAATGCTTCAATACTTGTTTTATTATTTAATTTGTTCTAACTGTTTATTTAGCTGTTTACTTAAATAATCATTTATAATAAAATACAAAATTAGCTGACATCACCTTTCAGCTTTTATTGTCAGCTTTCGAATATTAATATCAGTTTCTTTTCCTGAAGTACATGTCCATAGAAGTACTACAAGAATAAATATAGGTTTCTTACTTTGAGGATGCATATAGCTGCTTTTTATGATTCATTTATGTAATTTAATTTAATGAATATATTTTTAAAACTAATTTAGCCAATATCATTTATTTATTTTTCTGTCTGGTAGCAAATTTTTGGAGGGGAGAAATACTGTGTGTTTCTTCATAGAAAGAGATTTCATCTTTTAACATACCTATGACATTTTAAAATTAGAAATTTAGTTCATAACTATTAACTCCATTGAAAATGTACACGATTAAATTAAATTAAATTGCTAATTGTCAAGACACATTTCTAGTAAGTCTTGGCTCGGGCACTCGAATCATGCAAGTAAACGCTAAAGTCGATTCAGTTAAAACTAGTTGAAACAAAAAGAAATGTTATATTGTGTTGCAAAACATCAAATAAAAATTCTCTTTTTGACATTATAACCAATTCATATATAGCAGGTATCCGAACCAGTCATTCGAACTGCTTGCTTGTTTAATTGAATACGATAATAAAGATGATCTTCCTAAAGGGCCGGCTGTCTTTGTAGAGTATTTTCTGCGTCAATTATTCGTACTTTCCGAGCATCCGAATGGGCTGTGGGGCCACTTATTTCGGATGTATGAAATTCTATGGTACTGAATTTGATGTATACATAGACTGCACAAGAAACTAAAATAAAGAGCTTTCTTACATTTAAACCTGGAAACAATACTAGGAAATGCATAGAATACCGCAGATTGCTCTCAAATTGAAGTTAGAAAAGAAACGAATTATGTGGTAGGAGTGGAAGAAATAAAATTATGTGTAATCTTAACTCGTTCTGTTAGAAAATAAAGTCTGGAGGTAAAGTTCATCTCCCCGTGGTTTCGCAAAGCATTTAAGGAATAAATAATAAAATGAGAAGAAGTCTTAAATACATAATTTAAATGAGTAAAGATGATTAGTCAGTGACTTTGTAAAGTACTTGATTAATGTGTAATACAGAAGATGCTTAGTATGATAGTCGATAATTTAAAATTGGGTCAAAAAGGCAACTTTAGTAAAAGTAACCTTTTGACTGGGTTCGGATAACTGCTATATATGAAAGATTTAGAATTAGACATAATTTCGTATTTCTTCCGCCTTCTTGGCATGCCTTCGAGGTGTGCTGGTCTGCGCGCTGGTCGCATATTCCAGAAGTCCGTGGTTCGAGGCTCGGCGAAGGCGTTGCCAAGTTTGATTCTTGCCTGCTTCCAAAAACAAATTTAATGTCTCTACAGTGGCGCCCGAACTAAAAGGCTGTTGGATGAAGATTCTCCACACACAGGATATGGCGACTGGGTCCCTTAAAATCCCCAGTCTCCCTTTAGAAGGGGGAGTATATAGGTATTTCTCCTGCTTTCTTGGCATACCTTCGTGGTGTGATGGTCTGCATGCTGGGCGCGTATCCAGAGGTCCGCGGTTCGATTTCCGGCAAAGGCGTTGCTACTTTTGCATTATTCATGCTTCCAGAAAAATAACCTTATGTCTCTACAGTGGCACCCGAACTAAACGTGTGTTGGATGATGATTCTCCTCACCCAGGATTTGGCGACTGGGTCCCTAAAACACCAGTCGCCCTTTAAAAGCTGGAGTATATAAGGTATTTCTCCCGCCTTCTTGGCATGCCTTCATGGTGTGGTGGTCTGCACGCTGGACGCGTGCTCCACAGTTCCGTGGTTCGATTCCCGGGGAAATCGTTGAAAATTTTGCATCTTGCCTGCTTCCAAAAGAATTCCTAATGTCTCTACAATTTACGCAAAATTTTTTCAATGTAAATATTTGTAGAATTAAATATTGTTTCTTACTTTTTTAAATAACACACGAGTGTAGTGAGAACTAAAAATGAAATAAATTACAATATTCATCTTTGCAATTTACGCAAATCATTAATTTAGTAATTCTCACAATGCAAAGCCTACACGCATATTTATTACACCTTTTACAAACATTTACAGTTTTAGTTTTCTTACATTGACTAATTTCACTTTATTTACACTAATTTGTATAAAGAACATCTTTCATGTTTCTCTGGGAGCAAAAAGGTTCTGCTTTGATGAAATGTAATTTTCTCGTAGTTGTTCAGCCCCATGTAAATTAAAATAAGGACACTAACATTTGCATTGCCAGTAATCTGTACAGAGATGATCCATACTCTCTATAGGTGATCACTCTAGAGATGATCATAGATAAATCAAATTACTTAAAACGTATGTATTGGCTAACGTCGACTTAAAGATTTAACGGAATATTTTCGGCCCATTTGATTCAAAACATCTAATTTACATTTTGTTGCATTGCAAAATTCATAAACGCAGGTCTGTGTTTTTACAATTAATGCAACTTCCAGAGCTGGGAGAAGTTAACTCATTAGAAGAACATTTTGCTTCTTTTTTCCCTGATACGACATGAGAGATGTCTTATCATGTGTGACAACTTAACTTCATCTTTTGCGTTCTTAAAAGAGAGAGGGGTCTATTTTTTGCACAGTTGGTTGTATCAACATAGCTAATTTATTTATTTCTCAATTTTTTTTTACTAATTTCAAAGAAGTAAAGAAATTTTCCATAGCAGCATTTCTTCTGGGGCACAATTAACTGATAAACGTCATGCTCTCCGGAGTTTCTTGCTCTTGACTCCTTTCATCTTTTCCTAAATAATGATACCTATTTGCAAAGAGCTTTGCTTTTACATCACTTAAAAGTCAAACTTTTACGACTAACCTATAGAGTTTCTGCTGTCTTGCCTTTGTAGAAAATAATTGTTTATCAATTATAATATTGTCACCTGTTTTGTAACACAATTAACAATTCCGTATCTATGAATCAAGAGCAAATGGATGAGTCTGTAATTTTTGGCTATCTAGTTGACCTCACGCCAAAGCTGAAATATTTCTTAGGTACTCTCTCTCCCTAGGCATAGCCCACCAGCGGCCGAGCGGTAAAGACGCTGAACACTGGTAGTTCGGTCCGAGGTTCGAATCCCGCGAGCGGGCTGGCTGCATGGGCGTTTTCGTGGTTTTCCCCATGTGTAACGTGTATACGAGCCAGTTTCCCTTAGAAAGTCCTCCACGAAAGGCATCCCTCCCCTTAGGCAGATAGCCCTAGTGTGCTTTGCCATAATTAAATACACCACCACCACTCTCTCCCTAGGCCTTGTTTCACTAAAGAAATTTGAAATATAGAGATGGGATTATAAAATCAAAATAGAAACTTCTTTAGCAGGCAAAGTGTTACGATCCTTTAATGGAGAGCAATAAAAGCATCTAACTCATCAAATCTCAGGTTCTAATGAAGATTTCTCAACTTCTCTGCATTGCTGTATATGACGTAGCTTCATACACCGTCTAGCTCCGTTTAAATGGTGGTATAAATGTCATAAGAGGCATAATTATAAGACATAAAATGCGGGAGCTCCGTTCACATCTTCCATACAGGGTCTATGTTGTCTCCAGTTAGAGAAGCTAACTTTCAGCATGCCTGGATGTGTCTATAGCTTTCCAGCGCAATAGGTATCGCGCGTCTCCATAGAGTCTTGAATTGCCAATGTTCAATGGTCTATGTCTTAAGTTAATGAACACAAATATTTAATTTCATGAGTTGACAATAGTAAGTATTGTTTTTATTTAAAGGGGAAAAAAGGAATATATTGCATAATTTAAAAAATATTTTATACATTTGAATTTTAAGATTTAAACTTAATGCTAAATTCTTTCTTGAGGTCTTAAATTGTAATCTGAAGTTTTCGGTTTGCAAGCCTTCTCTTTCGCAATATAAACGTTCTTAGTTTTGTAATCGCAATGTCTAGTAGTTTTGTCGACATTAACAAGTATAATAACCTTCTGTAGTTACGATTTGGTGTATTCAGCTTGCAACATTATTGTTTTGATGGTATTTAGATAATCTGCTTACGGAAATGTTACCAGATTTTTTTTCTGTTTACTTGGTGCAGTATTCAAGGCAAAGCTTTCGTATGTTATAAGAAAAATATACACTGACAAGCCAAAACATTATGACCATCCTCATATTTTTCAATGAATTTGTCTCAATGACGTGGAGAGCACGTGATTAAATGAGAATGGTATTTAATTGCTTCTGAAGAAAGTATGGAATCATTCTTGCACTTTTGCAAGTGATGGGAAAGGCTGCTAATTTAAGGGAACTAGACAGAAAGGATATTGCAATGGACAGAAGACTCGGAATGAGTATTTCCGAAAGAGCTGAATGGTAGGTTGTTCACAATCTGTCATTGTTAGTATTTATGCAAAGTGGATAAATGAGGGTTTGGGGGGAACGTTCTCACGAACGGCTCTGAGAACCTTAGTTGTGGTAGAACAGACCATGAAAGTTGCGGTCTATCTGAATATAACTGCTGATCAATTGCACGCTTACTTGACGTCTGTCTTCCCAAATGCAAATGGAATCTTCTAGCAGGACAAAGCCCTACGTCATAAGGCTCGAATTGTTTTTAGTGATTCGAGGTGAATAAAGATGAATTCTAGTTAATGTCCTGGCCACCTAACTCGCCGGATCTTAACCTGATAGAGTGCATTTTGGATGGCATGGAGTGGCAACTCAGAGCTCAAACACCACAATGTCGGAATATCTCGACTTTGCATAAATGCTGCTTAGACATTTTGTACAACCTGTCACCAGTTATCTACGAAGAACTTGTTGCATACATACCAAGGTGAGTTGCAATTGTTTTGAAAGCCTAAGGTCACGCAACGCGGTATTGATTAGGTGGTCTTCAGTCTAGAAGGAAACCAGAAACTTTCCTTCAAATGATATAAACCTCAATCAACAGACTGGCGTAATCGGAATGTTACTGTGCATTTTCAAAATGAAGTGTCTTAAAACTTTCAAATTATACCTCAATTATTCAATACTCTAAATATTTTTCATTCTTATTTTGTTCATTATATCTGTATTCCAAACATATCGCTTTTTTATTAGTTTCGAAACGAAATTTTGCGTTGTCCAGTATGAACGGCTGTATCACTTTTCGAATTATTGCTATCAAATATTTTCACCCTGTATGAATTTTTAATCCTGCCTTCGTTCTCAATTATTTCGTGTTAAGGTATGATACAAGTTTATACCGATTCCATGGGATAAAAGCAAACATGAAATCAGAAAGGAAATTTTAATTAAATAATTAACACTTTTTTATTAAAAACGGATGCTGCTATTTTACCGCATTGTCTTTAGTGCAATACAGCCTGCCATCTGCGAAGTCGTGTACTGAAGATAACCGTATAGGTTTTATCGTTTTCACGGCGTTTTTATTTCTGGCAGCCATGTAATGCCATGTCTGACCTTGAATTTTTGTATCTAGCTTTCTGGCAGCTACGTTTCTAGCAGAGTGATTACATATTCAGGCATGTAAGTAGATTATAAAGTTCTATGTTTGATGGTATTAATTACTTTTAGCGAATCTCTGAAAATCCACAGTTTCTGAGATGGTGACAAACAAACCAAACTTACGTGTTGTGATTACTTTAGACAGTGAATTGTTTTGTTTACTTGACTTCTCGTACTGATTCAAATGAAACTGTTTCTTCAGGTTCTTCGTTAAATTAATAGTTATTGAAAAGACATCACAGTGTTATTTATTACATGTACTCGTATCACAAACAAAAACCCTATATGCATTTTGAGTCAGTACCGCTTTGATAAATCCAGGTATAGCCTACCACTTGAAAGAGCTATCCCAGCTGACAAACCAAAAACTTTTTTAGTTCACGCTCCACACACATTTTTTTCTCTCATTTCACTACAAGTCTTTTCTTGTCCTGATTTCCGCAGCAAGAGTGAGAGAGAAGAAGAGTTTCTAAATTTAGTACCGGGTGTCAGGAGAAAGACGAGAAGAAGGCCGATTTGGGATGCGGTGTCTTACCGCTACACAGGCAGTTTTTTTGGTACCGGGAAACACCTTCTCTTAGAACAAGCGTCTGTAGGGGTTATTATCGCGTACGTGGTAAGGCGCGTGAGTGTGTATGTATATATGTGTGTTTGCATTTAGCTGAAGGGTGCGGTTTTCATTGGAGGCTACGTGTCTGACCTTGAATTTTTGTATCTAGCTTTATACAGTGGTTCTTTCGCAGCTGAAAGAAGAACGGCATTACATCTTGTGTCATCTAGGTTGACAAATAAGAGTGATTATAGACGGCGCATTAGGAAACTGATGTTACTACTAACTGAAAGGGAAGTTAAACATTTTTAATGTTAAGATACAAAAAACATTATGTAATTTTACTTTCTTCGCCAAAAAAATTATAGCAACACTTACCTTTTTTTCCCATTGTAAAAGTATTCCGTAGACAAAAGAACTTTGTTTTGCATTAAAAGAATATCGCAATTCAAGTTTTTGTCCTTAGGGTAAAATCGATGCAGAACTGTGCTGCTGGGGAAAATGTGAAACTTCATTGAATTTAATTTTGATGTAGAAAGCTTCCCAAATAATATTAGCACTGACATTTGCCAACATATTTGCATTTTCTCTGTAATGCATTTTGTGGTATTCAAATTTCAATGCTAGATCGCACATTTACATTGGAATAAGCCTAACGTTTACAAAATAGCGCAATACACTTCAATTTACTGATGTACTACATGCAATATTGATGATAAAAGAAAATGCTTGGCAGTTAAATTACAATATCGCTGCAAAAAAGTGTCACTGTCACTTAACATTCATAAAAACTGTTTCACCGACGTAAAGTGGAAGGAGGGACCATTCTTAAGACTTATGAAACCTCTTGCAAAGGTTTGTAGAGTCAATAGGTTATCTTGAAACATGAGAAATGAGAAATGAAGAATGCCCTCGCCGGGACCTCTCGAATATGCGCCGAGTGTGTTGACCATTACACCACGAAGGCATGCTACGAAGACTGGAGGAATACATTATATAAAGCCCCTTTTAAAGGATGACTGGAGATTAGGTAACCCAGTCGCCAAATCCTGGTGGTGAAGAATTATCATTCACCACCTTTCTTAGTTCCGACGCCACTGTAGAGTCATTAAGTTATTGTGAAGCATAGGAAGTGAAAAATGAGAAGTGCCCTCACCAGACTCGAATCTCGGACCTCTCAAATACGCGCCGAGTTTGCTGACCATTACACCATGAAGGCATGCTAAGAAGGAAAGCCTTATAGGGAAACGAATTAAAAGCAATTGTCCTTTTAACTAGACAAAGAGATATTATTTAGGGCGTAAATATGAAAAGGACCCAAAGCATTTCATAAGATTTTGTGCAGTATCAACCTACAGTAGGAAGATAACGAAATGGCTTAAGCAGAGATTAGTAGTATAAAGAGTATTGTTAAACATGTTGCCTAACCTATAAACTTTATCCATATTGTTATTTAGTAAATCGCTTGATATCCATGTAAGTAAGAATATGCACAACATTTGGTTCTTTTTGGCAAAGGTATAATGTCAAAGGAATTTTCGGTAACATCGAAATGCTTTGAAATATTTCATCAATCTAAGCAGGACTTCCTTATTGTTCGCATGATGATGACTAAACTTAGAACTGCATAATTTTACAACGGATAAACTATGCTCGGAAAGTAATTCCCGCTGCCCCCATATTCTCATTTAGTAAGACTTTCACTTCGATATACGTGTCCGGATTCTAGTTTTCCATGACCTTGCAGCCTTAATACATATTTAATTAACAGCGGAAGCTTCGCTTATGCTACTAGTAAAGTATTTAATCAGAATTCTCATAACATTTTACGAAGTTTCTTTCTTTCCTAAATAATTTACAAGCGGTTTAACAGTGAATTAAAGAAAATAGGCTGTGCATGTACAGTGCAAGCATTTACTATCTATCAAGCAGCTATGTATAATCTCTACATATAATAGAAGAAAGAGTCTGTCTGTGTGTGTCTTTCGTTCGCGCTGCGCGTAAGTTAATAGACCCACGGCTACGAAATTTGGTATATAGGTGCATCTAGACAAGAGCCAGTGCACCTCAAAGCGATTTTTTCGAAATTCGAATTCGAATTTTTTTTTTTATTTTATGTTTTGTGACGAAATCGCGTCATTTTGAGACATAATGGGCTATAGGAAAGCGAGATTTTACTCTACACACACCATTTTCACATCGTCATGAAACGTAGGCACTTAGCTATTTTACGAACTTAAAATAAATTTCGTGTTTCAATAAATCGAATAAATACGAATTTATTTAACAAAGTTAACACCTTTCCAACGGGATTTTTTCTAAAAACGTTTATTTTTAAAAATGTACAGTTTATTTTTCTTTGATTTTTGGACACGTTAAACTTTCATCCTTGCGACTACTTTTACAAAAAGAATTTTGGAAAAATGATATTTTGTAGTTTTAAAATATACTTTAAATGAAGCTTCCGAGTACACTTCTCACATTTGACATCTTTAAAAATGCGATTTTGGCAACAATTTTCCTTTCTTATTGTTGTTGATAGATTTTGGATGAAATCTCATCATTTTGAATAGTTTCTTTCTTTTAGAAATATGGGTTCGGCAACAATTTTCATCGTATTTCTTACGTCACCGTTTTTAAAAGATTTTCATATTTCATTGTCATTTTTTTATATATATAATACATTTTTATAGATTTTTTTTTGATAAAGTTGTTCTGCAGAGTACAATTCTGCGCGGAATTTTTTGTTTTGAGTTTCTTTCATGTTATTTTTTGCTTATTTCACTGTTTGTAAGATACTGAAAAGTTTTGCATGATTATTTTTCTTCAACGGAAAGTTGGTTAATTTTTTTTAGGATAATTAATATTTGTATTAAGGGATATAGTTTATTTCCTTGTAATTTTCTTCTCTTGAAAATATAAGACAAAATATTATTAATTATACTTTGCTTTTCAGAATTTTTTGTTTTTTGTATTCTTTTATGTTATTTATTGCTCATTTCTCTGTCTTTAAGATATTGAAAATTTTTGAGGGATTTTTTTTAGGAAACAAAGTCCTTAACCTCCTTCATACCATTTGAGTTCTTAAGATTTTGCAACGGGAAGTTGATTAATTTATTTATTAGGATAATTAATATTTGTATTAAGGGATACTGCTTATTTCATTGTAATTTTGTTATACGTAATAACTTTTACATGAAGTTGTTCTGCAAAGTAAAATTCTACGCATTTTTTAATTTTTAACGTTTGGTGTTCCCTTCAGCCATTTTTCCGGTACATTTAAAAGCCAGACGAAGGCTGGCAGCGAAGCTGCTAGTATTTCAATATAAAAGACTTGCAGGCCATTTCTTTTTACATAAAATATTTCTCAAGCATTTATTTACTATTCAAATTGTAATTCTTATTTGTATTATTCTGACAGCAATACTCATTTGTAATTGGTAACAAATGGTGCAAAATCCTTCAAAAATATTTTTACTTAAAAATATAATCCCTTTATTTACATTCGATGAGTTTATTTTAATTAAGATTGTACACATTTCGCTAGAAAAACCTTTCAAATACATTTTGTTACCAGAAACAAAAAATCATTTTCAATGTGTTAAACACGTTGACTGAAGTTACGCAATAAAACAGCTAACCCACGAATGCACAGAAAGAAGTTAAAAATAAATTCCCAAAATTATCATCTGTCTCACACAAAATAAATGGATAGGATGGAGCACTACTGTATCAGAATTTAGAAGCATCACATTACAGATTGTTTATTCACGTGCTTTTTTCTAGCTGTAATTTCGTTTGCCTGCAATATGCATGTAGTGTTAGCATAATTAAACAAATGGAACTTGTCCTGAAAATTTAAAGACAGCACTCTAAATTTTCCTGAGAGAAATATCACACGTATTATTTTCATTTTTTTTCTGACAGACTTTAACATATTTCCTCAGTTAAAAATCAAGGTAGAAGAATAGCAGTTCGAAAGAAACAAATTCAGAAACCTTGCGGTCTTCACTGCAACCGAATTTTAGGAATATTTCCAACAGCGCTGGTGTAAAACAAAACATTTGTCTACTTTGCCTGTTTGAAAATTGGCAAAAGTGTACTGACACAACAAACTATTTTGAAGGTAATACAATTTGAACCATTTTATGTTTAATTGTGTTTCATTAAAATATTTTGTTTTATTACACATTCGGAACTATTTTGTGGAAAGTTTAATTTGGTTAAGTTTGCTTTTTGCCTAAAATGCTCTCAGCATTTTGCAGGTTTTACATTTGTTAAAGGGACCACCAGCGGCCGAGCGGTAAAGTCGCTGAATACTGGTAGTTCGGTCCGATGGTCGAATCCCGCGAACGAGCTGGCTGCATGGGCGTTTTCGTGGTTTTCCCCATGTGTAACGTGTATACGAGCCAGTTTCCCTTAGAAAGTCCTCCACGAAGGCATTCCTTCCCTTAGGCAGATAGCCCTCAAGGCTTTGCCATAAGCACACGCACACACATACATTTGTTAAAGGTGAATTTTATAAAATTTCAAAATTCACAATTTTCAGGGTAAAAGTAAAATGATTACATGTTTTTAGGATATCAGCATTTATTTATGGTAAAGCCATAAATAAATGCTCATTTAAGAGATAACAACATCCAAGAACAATTTAATGAAACCATTTTAAGAGATAACATTATCCAAAAACAATTTAATGAAAAAATGCAATAATATCTTTAAAAAATTTATGACGCTGATTATTATTACTTTAAAGCAAAAATTTCTTTAAAAAAATTATGATCTACGTTTTTACTGCGTCTTTTTCACGTTTTTACGTTCGTCGATAGTTAATCCTTTATTTTCTCCCTCTTTTTGGCATGCTTTCATGGTGTAACGGTAGCACACTCGGCGCGTATTAGAGGTCCAGGTTCGAGTCCCAGCGAGGACATTGCACATTTTTCATGTCTCCTGCTTCAAAATACCCTAATAGCTCTACAAAATCATCTGAATAGAGTATATGTATGTAAAATATAAAATCTAAATTTCAAATAATAAATTAATGGCCTTTTAACTTCGGTTTCATTCTAAAATTAACAGCAATACATTTTGCTCCATGCCATTCTGATGCGCACTTAACGATGAAATCTGATCCCAAAATCCTATACAATAAACTGTCATGTGATCTGAAATGGAATTCGTATAAAATGGCAATTGCGTCACAACTTCCTTTTTTCCGTATTTTCTCTTCCTTCATGTCACTGCTTTGCATTGCCGTTAGCCTCGTAGAGTATACTTTTCTAAATTCTTCAATTGTTTAAGATGTAAGCTGTATAAAAATTAGGGGGTGCATAACACACCCACAGTAATAATGTAAATTATCCAAGTATAAAATTATGTGTGGAATTTACCGTTATGTGCGTTCTTCGAGTGTCATTTTGCTAACTACGTAGCAAAGTCTTGAAGTTATGATGCAATCATCTCTAACGCCAATGCGCTGCAACTTTCCTCTACTAAGCCATCTTGTACAATAATACTGCTTTATTTCAATAATAACGCAGTTTTTTTACATCTAATGGAACAGATTTATTAGATGTATACAGATATAACATGAAAAAAGTGTCTAAAAACTGATACTCAGTGATGCCAACTCTAGTACTTTCCATGCGGACATATCGATAATTAAAGAATAACATAAATAACGTAAATAACGAGGAAAGAAATGTATAATAAAAATAAAAAAATGAAGGAAAAATAGGAATATCTGGAATAGGAAATGAAATAAGAAGTGAATATATTTTTAATCAAGTTACTGCCATTAGGAATAAAATTGAAATAAGTTTGATTATTATGTTACAAAATGCTTTCTTAATGTTCTTAAAATTAGACGAAGACAGCAATAAAATTTTTAATTTTTCTTTTTTAATATAAAGCGCATTTCGGCCTTGACTCAGTTAATTTTCTCAATATACATGTTTCACTAATAGAAACGGGGGGGATGGATCGAAAACTATACGGACCAATAGCGTTACTAGGAATCTAACTTTTGTATGCGTTAAAATACTTTTTACGTTTTCATTCCCAAGTTCTTTGCATTTTAATTAGGAATATCTTTTAAATTTTTATTTGTTCAGTTTACTAATTGTTCAGTTTATCTAATTATGACATTTAAATCTAACTGTAATTTATAAATGTACCCATACAAAGCTCTGCATGTATTTTGGTTTGCTGATTCAAATGAAGATCTCTTTTAGGTAAACATGTGTGGAAAGCTCTAAACATTTTAAGATATAATACCGAAAATTTTCATGTTTTAAAATAGATACTAATTGCGCAATGAAGATGCTAAATTCAAAGAATTAAAAAATATGAAACAAAAAATAATTCTCTAGCATTCTAAACTCATTTTTTAATTATTTAATTTGAAAATGTTTTCTTGTTCTGTTTTTATATTTATGGCAAGTGCCCATTAAGTAAAAGCAATATCTACCATTTTTTATATTTTTTTCAGAGAAATTTCAAAACCTAAATATCAATTGAAAATCTATGTTTTTAAAAGCATCTCAGTTTTATTTTCAGCCACGCTACAAATGTCTGGAATGAATACTTAATCCTAAGGATAGAACACTCTGTCATATGAAATTTTAAAACATATGAAATTTTAAAATTTGTGCGTTACATTTTTTTTATTAATTTTCATGTTCTTCGCATAAACCATAAGATTCAATTTAACAGTAATCTCACAAAATAATTTTAAAAGAGCATATCTTAAGAATTTTCGATTCACAGTCTCACGCGCTGGAGATAATTTTTTTTTTTTTGGGGGGGGGGGTACAGTGCTGCCATTGCGCTCTTTGAAATCGTTGAGTTTGTTAATCAAAAATTCGTTAACGTTTTACAAAATAAGAAATAGATAATGAAACAAATTCCAAATTTGGTCCTCCAGATGACCGTATTCAAGCGGAGGACTCTGTTATTCAATATTTGAAATTCCTAAGTACCGTTGTTTTTTCACAGTTCGAGAAACATGCATACATTAATGCAGATTCTTCATTACTTAATTTCTTTAAATACAATACAGGGCTGTAAAATTTGGTGGCAACACTTTAAAAAGTGAAATGGCGTTTATAGTGAAGCAGCGCAAAATGTCAAAACGAAATTAATAGCCCTTCTGGGCAAATTGCCCGTTTGCCCTAAAAGAAAAAAAAGAATTACTTACTCCTAAAGTACAAAATAGCGATTTAAAATATTTAACGAACTTTAAATTTTTATTAATTTAAGTGATAACGATAAAATTTCCAGTGTTGAAAAAATATAGTAAAATTGCTTCAAAATGACAATAATTTTAATTTTTAATTTTTATAATAGAAGTTTGCTGAACTTCATACTACGGAAGCAATGACTGCTACATGTAAAATATTTTTTTTTTCATGCAACAGAATCAAACAAAAAAAATAGGAATTACAATTATAACAAAATCTGCCAAAGAAATCGAAAAACAGCCAAATCCTGCACTGCAGTCTAGACACTCTGCTACAAATCGCCAGACGCGCGATTTCTACTGAACGATGCTTAGAAGGATTTCGTAACCTTAGATGGCTGCTCTTGGAAGGGAAAAGCACGTGTGTAGGATCTGGATGTTATTGATAAATGGATGAGGGAGAGCGAGGGGGTGACAAGTGAAGATGAGGTCATAAGGTGAACGTTCTCTCTGAAAGATTGGGGGTGGACTTGAGCTAGAACATTCTTTTCTTGTTAAATCACTGGGCACTGACGTAAGCATTCTGCCTTTAAAGACACCTACTTCTCCTATGTAAATAAATACATTTAAAACAGTGGTAAGGTTACCACAAAATGTGGTTTTCGGGCATTTTGTTTTTCTGGGATTCTTAGTTCGACTAAAAATGGATTTGAAGACTTGCAGAAGCTCTCCATTCAGTAGATGATACTTTATGTGTTACCTATTTTTGTGAAAATATTACTCTAACGCTCAGGGAAAAGGCTGTAAACTATGAATATGTTTATGTGGCGGCGTAGATCCACGTATATCTGATTTGAGAATAAATTAGAATTAAAATGCAATCGAAAAATTTATGTTTAGTCAGCAAGCAGATGATAAGCGTGCTAGAGTAATTAGTAGTATTAGAGTTAATTAGTAATTACTAGAGTAATTTAGTAATTATTAATTAGCTCTACTACTAATAATAATGTAAATAATATCATAGAAAAACGAAAATTAATTACTAGAGTAATTAGTTATTATTAGTATTAGGGTGATTAGTAGTAATTTGTAGTAATTAATAGTATTAGAGTAAACAGAAACATAATTAACAAAATTAATTGAATGAAACGGAAATTTAACTGTTACTGCGCATAACATGCGGAGAATCATCATTCACAACCCTTTTAGTTCGGGCGCCATTTGTAGAGTCATTAGGTTAATTAGAAGCAGAAAAGATGAAAAATATACAACCGCTTTCGCCGGGAATCGAACCACGGACCTCTGGAACACCGGCCGAACGTGCAGAAGTGGGAGAAATACCTTATAACGTTACTTCAAAATAAATACTTATTGCTAAAAACTTAATTTTTTATGTAGCATATTTTACTAAACAGTCTTATATCTAAGACATGCCGATACGAATAATATATCGCTGAGGAAAATTTTGCGTGCAGTTCTATATTCTTTCGGATTACTAATTTTCGCCCTTTTAACAATTCGTCACATGTTAAGCGCGCTACTAATGGTATATTAGTAACATATTTGATCTAATATCAAATATAATGCTATCTAACGTTATATATTTAATCATTTATTCACCCGTCTCTAATGACATAATTACCAATATGGATTCGAAACAAAGCGGATTTACTTGTAACGCTAGTGAGCACATAGTGGCAACATACTACAAAGCGAGCAGTTATTAGAGTCGCCAATATAACCTTGATTTTAATTAGGATCAGTATCTCTATTAGAGATCTGTGAACCATATAAACAGTGGCATAAACATAGAACTAAAGTTTTTTTTTTTTTTTTTTAACAACAGCCCTTTGATAAAAAAACTGTTTGCAAATATTATTCATTTAAAACCAATCAAAATATGCTAAAAGAGTTATTTTTTTTTCCAGTTTTTTACCAATTATTTTTCCATTTTGTGACAACAATTATGCAGAGTTTATGTTCCTTTTTTTAGATTTTGTGAAAAATGACTTATTTGCAGTACTCTCCTTGTATATCCGCACCAGAGATTAAAACTATTACGCAATAAGATAAAAAGCAGGGATTATAACGACGTTTAGCGCATTCGAGCAAACGTAGAGTATGTTTCCAGCATCACTTATCCGATTATAATCTAATTTCTTACGTAATATTTTCTTTAAAAATATTATAATAAACAGCGATCGTATCGAAGATATGTCATTAAAGTTGTTGTTTTATTGACAATTGTTGTTTAACAATTGCTGTTTGAATATTTATCGCTTCAACTCGTTTGATTAATACATCAGTAAGGAAATAATTAACGGATATGCTTATTTGTTATAAACGTTCTTCACATTTATTTGCAAAAAATCTGAAAGCCTTCAGATTTTACATTACGGCCAAAGGGGCATTTTTTTACCATTTTTGTGGGTTACCTTTATTCATTAAATATCATGGTCTTCGTACTTAAACGATAAAATTCGGTTCAAGAGCAACAACGCAAAATAATTTATAAAGAGCATTTATTTAGAATTTCCGATATACGCACTGGAGATATTTTTTTTTTCGTACAGTGTTGCCATTGCTCGCTTTGAAATCGCTGAGTTTGTCAATCAAAAATCCGTTAGAGCGTTTCAAAATATGAAATCGATAATAAAACAAATTTCAAATTCCAGATTTGGTCTTCGAGATGTCCATATTCGGGTGGAAACGTACGTTATTCAAAATGTGATGGCTCTAGGTACCGACGTTTTATCACAATGCGAGAAAAAAACATACATTTATGCAGATTTTCATTATTTAATTTCTTTAAATATAATACAGGGCTGTAATATTTGGTGTCAACAGTTTGAAAAGGGAACCGACATTTAAAGTGTTCAACGCGAAATGCCAAAATAAAATTAATACCCTTTTGAGCTAACGCCCTTTGGGCTAAATATCCCTATGTCTTTGAAAACTTCTTTTCACCTATTCGTGTCCTTAAATATTATTTTTATTTCATTGGAAAGAAAGATAACTGTATTCAGCACTGCTTTAAACCAATGTTTTGGTGTCACCATCCTCACTTATCGAACACTTGTTTAATATTTTTTACTGGAAAATTTTACTAATAAGAAGCAACACAAGATTCTTATAATTTTACGATTCGCAGATACAAAATTCGCAGATTCAAAATTCGCAGATATACTCAAGAATGTATTTTTTGATTTAGATCACTTTTCTCTTTAATCACGAACTGAATTTCACTACATTTTGTAAAAATGTAAATGGCAACTGCAGGACAAAAGTTACTCGTTCTGGTCATTAATAATTTTGAAAGGTGCAGGATTTAATTTATCCAAGGGCAGATGGGGTACTTGCCCTAGACCAACGTTTTCAAAATTCCCTCAAGTCCTCCTAGTGTATTTAAAATATATTATGAAATTAGTAGCAGAAAATCTTACTGTCATTTTTGCTCCTTCCACTCCAAAAAAAAAATATTAATAACTCTTATGTGCTTTTCTTTGCTCAGCCTATCTAATTTTCGTACAAAATAAGACCGTTGTATAAAATTTATGAACTTATATTTTATATAGCCCGTAATAAATTGAAGCCATGAAAACAAAACATACATAAAAAAAATTTCCTGCTTGTTTACGTATCTTTAAATGAAAAATATTAAATTTTCGGATTATTTCATGAAATAGTCTCCATAGTTTACCTCATTTTCAATTAAAAAATACTTTAAAACTTACCCGGAGTTTGTCCATAAAAGATTTTGCTCTGGCTTCCAAATTTTGTAAATGGGTCCTTTTAGTGGGTGAAACAGCACTATTTGTTAAATTTGTAACTGGTACGTTGGAAATATTCATTACTCATATCTCGGTGAATTTTACCGTTCAAGATATGGAATATTTTTATTTAACTTGTTTAAGCATCATAAATAATCTCAATGGAATTTTACCATTTAAGGTTCAAATAGAAAATTAGATTTTTTATTTATAGTTTCCTCCCATCTTCTGTGCTGTTACTGTTTCCTGAAATAGCTTAGCTTTCACATTAAATTACCTTGTAATTCGAAATATATGTCTACAATAATTTTTTTAAATTTATTAATGCTAAATTTACCTTTGACAGTAATGTATATTATACTAATATTTGCAGGAATATACTTTAAAAAACAGTTTTAAAATTTTAATCATGAACATATGCTTTCATTAAATAACCTATATAGAATTCTTCAAACATCTTAGATGTAGAAAAGTCTCACAATGGTTTTAGGTTAGCTTGAAAATTGATTAACAACACTGATCATTTTAGAGTTTGCCTTTTCTATTGTTATAAAAGAATTTTTAAAAATTTCTGAAAATGTATACTTCTCTTTAGTGTTATTTGTTGTTCTTACTCTAGCTTTTTAAAGTTCCTTAAATTTTGAGATTTTCTTGACTTCAAAATTATTATGAGAATCAACTTCCCATAGACATTCATACTAACTGGCAATTTATTAGCAATTATTGATTATTTTATCATCGTTGCATCATTGCCAGTTTATGTTTCTGCAACATTCGGCTTTTAATTGCAGCTTCAGGCTGCAAAATAATGCAAGCTACAACTTTCAAGATCTTGGCATACTTTTCAATTAAATACAATCTACAAAATAGAGGAGAAAATTATTATTTATGACAATTATGTAGTAACCCGTAAAAAGTAGGCATAACGTTTTCCTTATGTGATTGTTAGTCGCATTTATTGAATTTAGTTTATAATGAAGAAAGTAAATGTCTAGACTGAGGTCCAAAATTGTCAGAATGTAGTGCCCGGCTTGTTTGAGTAAATAATAAACTCAGATGCAAAGTTATTGGAGATATCGGAGAAGAATTACTTCTAAAGACATGACACCATACTAGCATCTAGGCAAAAATTACCTGCGAGACTTACTGAGGAAAATGAAATTTATCCACAGAGATAAGACCGACGTTAAAAAGCATTCACTATTGCGTTTAAAACGATTATTGCTGAAATGGTGACTGCTGCACCTAATATGCATCCAGACAATACAAAACGAATCGAATAAATGAGTTATGTAAGGCAGAGCTGTTATCTCGAAGCTACTTGTTCCAGAAATTAATACAAAACAGAGAAAACTGTAATGCCATCAATATGAGATGCAACAATAGAAACATGTATTGCTTTTATTTGAATGAAACTTCCCGTGAATTCTCCCTTCAGAACGAGTTTTTGTCTGAAGAATGCCAGCAGACGCTTACTATCCAGACTATCCGCAACCTACAGTAAAACCTAATAACTGTAGGTTGCGGTTCAGGTATGTTTTGATCAATTATATCGTACTGTGCTGCAGATGCGTTTATCGCCTTGTACGAAAGAGTGAATATCTTTGACAACATAACCATTTTAAGCAAGCAACCATATCAGCTTAATGGCACATACACTATTTCCCACCCGTAAGCGCATCTTTCGAAGTAATAATGTCCCCATTCTCCGAAGCCATATTGTTCAGTGGTAGATTTAAGAAGGTTAAGACACAGTTACACATCTTTCCTGACCTACACTGTATCCAGCTTTACATATTACTAAACCACTGAAAAATGGAATGAGCTTTTGTTTTCTTCACCAGTACATCTGAATTAACTGGAGTCTCTTCTGACAAAATAATGGTACAAATTTACTTACTACCCCCTCCCATGTTCAATTTCAAGCAGTTGTGGATGGCAAAGGTCCTTCTGTACCATATTAAGTGGACTCATGCACCTTAAACCCCTCATGATCTTCGAATATGTGACTGCTGCAAGAATTGAGATATTTTATTTATTTTAAAAGCAATTATTTCCAACTTTTTACAGCTGATTACATAATATAGCTGCTTTGGAAACTAGTAACCAGAAAATTTGTGTTGCCACAAATATTTTTGTAATTTAATCCGCTTTGTGACAAAATATTTCACCATGTTTCCACCTTGCGCGCATGATATTTTAAAAATGGCTAATGGTACGCACTTGAAATTGGATGGAATTCTTTATATGGGCACTATTTTCTAACTGAACCAACAATCTGATGAATATTTTAATACTGAAAAATTTTATGGACGAAAACATTAAATTTTTTTAATAAAATACATTTTATAAACTCAACTCAACATAAAATAAAAATTTAACATGAAACTTTTAGAATTTTAGGTTCACAGTAGTTTCCAAATGTTATAAAAGCTATATATTAAATATGGAATTAAATTATGGAACAGAATGTTTTAAACTGTGCGCGCAAGTTGGAAACATGACGAAAAATGTTGTCACAAAGCGGATTAAAAATATAAAAATATTTGTGGCAACACAAACTTTCTGATTACTATTTCAGAAAGCATCTATATTATGTAGTCAGCTGTAAAAGGTTGGTAGTAGTTGCTTTTAAAATAAATAAGGTATCCCAATTCTTGCAACAGTCACCTATTCGAACATCTTATGGGTTTTAAGGTGTATGAGTCCCCTTAAGGAAACAAGTCTTCATATTTTATATGTTTGCATTATTCTGGTCTACCCTGTACGTACATACTATACATGTCTCCTTTAAATATATTTAAACACAGCTCTAAGTCCTTTTAGATGTTAATTAGCCCATCCATGTAGATATAATGAAAAGAATTGCAGGGAACCGACTTCCTCAGTGTTCTGCAATTGAGTGTAGAAATTTCAGTTACCACTTAAACCAGTTGGTTCGAGATCATAAAATTCATAACAGCATTATGCAAGCCAGGTATTTGCATTTCAGACACTATTTATTTATTGCCTTGGTTATTCTCATTTGATGCAACACAAGCGTAAATATCCACTGCAGTAGTTAGTTATAAAAAGAACTGAATTTCTAGTTACAAATTTCTGCAGCTGTTACTAACTTGTGATTATTTCCTGTTGTAATATATTTGCATCACATAAATATTATGACGACACTATAGTTATTCTATTAGGATTCTGTGATTATTATAACGCATTAATATCGAGTCAGAAAGAATAGTAACATCGAATAATAAAACTATTCCGACTTTGTAAACCGCTTCTCATTTTGAAGAAAGCAAGCGGTAAAATGTACTCTAATTTTAATATTTTCAAGAACATAATGTATATAATTTTGATAAATGTCTCAAGAATTTAATGTAGTGTAATGATTGGAAAGAATAAAACACGGATTATATTAATTGAAGAGAAATTAATAAAAATTGTCAACGAATACTAACTGACACAAAAGAAATTTTGCGTGTAAATTTTAAAAAAATTATTCACTTCTCTTTAGAAGAAATATGCCATCAAGAAAATTTTTAAGACTTCTTCAATAACAACAAGAGAAAAACTATTCTCAGTAGCTACATCTCTTTAAGAAATGAAAAAAAAAGATTGGTAGTTTTATGGATAAATTAGATTTATTTTCTTAAACTAATTTAAGTGTTCATCAACAGATTTTTTCCTCTTTATTAAAGATTTAAATTTATTCCTAAGTTTTCATAAATGATTCCTTTTTCGTTAATCTGATATTTTGTTTCCCATCTTTCCTTTTGTGTTTTGCTTCATATGTGTAGCTACATGCTAATTTATATTGGAGGCAATGTATCTAGAACGCATGTGCAGAGTATCTGCTCCGAGCAGTCAAATCCTTTGTCAAAATTTCTCTTGAAATGTATAGATAAGCACTCTTCTTATCAGATAATTCAATCTAATGTTAAATTTGCTGATTTATAAATTTTTAAAAAAGTCTATAAAGTCTTTAGTCTTTTTCTTTTGTATGCAATTATATCATTTCTCTTCAAATTATTCGAAAAAGATCTGCAAAATTGTAGAAACGTACACTAAAATAAACGAAGTTCCAGCTGTTGCGCATAACTTATTCAGTTGAATATTTCTTAAATCTGTGACGCAAATTTCGCAAAATTTATTGTTAAATTTCTGCAGTCATAAGAATTGTATATTTCTGCAGTCACAATCATAAGAATTAACAATGAATGGAAGCAATTCACTTTGATGAAGAAAATATTTTGTTTATTTACTCAGTTATTTTGGATTTCATTTTATTTGTCATAAATTTATATTTCCTGAATTTATTAACGTAACTGATAATCACAGCTTACGATAAAATGATAATAAAATTATTTTTACGAAAATTTTGTATAGTCATGTGCTTCATATTGATCTTAGAATGAAAGAAAATCTGAAAAATCGCTATGTTATACTATGTGAATCATTTATGAGGCACAAATACAATGAAAGTGTTACATTTATTGGCTGTTTTTCTTGATGACTTCTTACAATTACTCAGTCTATTAGTCTATAAGCATACTAAAATCGACCTTAAACCTTTATATGTAACTCTAAGAATTGGAATCTGTATATAAATGTACAGTAAATAAATTATAAATAATAAATTATCGACTTTAAGAGGTGCTAAAAGATTAATTCATGAAATAAATATGTAGTAAACACACAGAAGTAAAATTAACAGATAAACTTATTAAACTCCCGATTTGGCTTTACATGCAAAATAATTCAAATTACAATTAAACAATTGATCACAAATTATTAATTTAATTGCTCACAGAATAGTAAGTAACTTGATTTTGCTATTTGTAACAGCACAGGATAGCTTAAATCCTGAAAATAGCACAGGTTCCTTTTCATTCACTTTCAGTTTAACCTAACAAGTAAGAACTGGACATAATCACTTCCCTGTAAAAGGGTTTTTTTCCTCTTTACACAATAATGGCAACGAGTAAAATCAACTACTACGAGAATATATATTGGAGAACCTTTCAAAAAAGAAAAGTTAGCTATAAATAACGTTAAATCATGCAGCATAAATACAAAGAAATCTGCGAGAGTGTCTCTCTAAAATGCGTTTTCTTATGTTATTTGTTCGTTTTGTTTTTTTCATTAAGAGTTGTTATTTTCAATGCTTAGTCACAACATTGTCACTTCAAAAAAGAAAAAAAAATGTGCTGATGGTGCCAACTTAAACAGCCATTGTTGTCGTAGAGGAAGAACTGGTAAACATATACTAAAACAAAGTGTGCTGTGTTTTTGCCATTGTTAATGGAAAGTAAAGAAAACAGAAATATAAAATAAATAAATGAAGATTAAGAAATATGTGAAAAGAAAGAAGAGCGTATTTTCTTTGTATTACGTAAATATTTTTTCCCTGCTTAAAAACAATATTTAAAATTTGAATAATATTCAAAATAAAAAAAGGAAATTAAATATTATTGAATACTTTTCCAAACCTAAGTTTAATCTAGTTTTCAGATTACGAATTTGTAGTAATGGGAACTGTGAGCTACGTAATTTGTTACATCAAAACATAAAGTATTTACAAACATAATTTCTTAATTGAATACTTTACTAGAAGTAAATATTTCTAACTGACTCAGGTAAAACAGCATTTTCATTCTTACGTAATTTTTATTATGAATTTAAAAAATGTTGTGTAAGTTTAATTGTGCGCTTATTTAAAAAGCAACTTATCTAACTTAAGTGATTGTAATGAAAAGGAATTAGGTCGTAATATTTAGACTTGGCAAAGTGTGCTTGAGAAAATCTATTTCATGTTTTATTCTGTGGGGGGATGTTGGAGCTTCACGTTTATTTTTTTTAATTAGTTGAGTTAGATATATCAAAAAAGATAGATTTAGATATTCATAGTTGCATCTTGAAAGGAGTTTAAATTTCGCATGTGCTGTAAATATGCAAGATTGAAAGTAATTCTTTGAAGGCCAAAACGCCCGAGACAACCTTTCATTCTAACGAGCATAACCACGGATAACGGCCGATATCATGATGTTATTTTCTTCTTCCCTCTGAGGTAGGCAGTAGTAGGTGCAGCTTCCCAAAATGCATTGTATCAGTTTATTACAGCCAGCTTTTCCTAAAAGGCTAATGGAAGCATCTTTGTTAGGAAGTAGAAAGGATGTGATTTGAAATCTACACACCTCTTTGTGCGTTAATGGACGGGGAGGGGAGGAAACGGAGGCGACGGGTAATGGACGGGGACGGGTGTTTCGGTATTTTAAGCATTCAGGTTAGCGAAGGCTTCGGTTCTCTAAAGGTTAAGTTAAAGAGACATATAGATTGTTTTTAGAAGTGTGAAAAGTCAGTTATAGGCTCTCCGGGACTGGAATCACAAATCTTTCATTGAAAATTAGATGTACTAACCACATGCAGCATGAGAGTACGCAGGGGGAGGGAATGCCATAATTTTTTAAAAGAGTATGTGAAAGTTTGTAAAATTTACGTCTTTTAGTTGGTAAGTTTTAGGCCCTGTTTTCTATCCGAACCCGAGCAGCGAAGAGGATTGGGCAATAACATTTGAAAATTGATAGGTAGATTGTGTTGCACAGGACCCTTATGCAAGGAGCTTGTATTGAGATTTTAACCATAATACGAATTTAAATAATTTTAAGTATCATTTACCTCAAAAGTCTCAGACTTTACTCTGCGTTCCTTTATCATAATGGAGAGATATCTCCAAACAGAGTACAGTTGTAGAGCCTTTTAGAATTTTTTCAAATTCAGGAAGCGGAAGAAACTCACAATGTCCTCACCGGGATTTGAACTCCGGACCTCTCGAATACGTGTCGAGCGTGCTTTGTTTTATAAACAACGTCCTATGTAAAATTTACTTGACATCTAGCCCCCGTATGGCCATGTAAACTCCCGGTGCAGCGAGTCACGGGGCTTCAGCGAGTTGTTTCTTCGAGGTAGTGGAAAACGTGGGACATATGCCTGTTTACCTATGTTATACTCCAGGCGTGCCCGTCCTCCGTCACCTGACACCTGTCGAGCGTGCTTTCAGCTATATCATGAAGGCATACCACAACGAAGGTGAAAATACCTTACAGAATTATCTCGGAATCCTGTGTTGCTTTAAATCATCATTCCATACATGAAAAAATGCAGTGCTATGTAGTTTTGAATGATCAAATGAAATTAATGGAAATCAAGGAAAATTATTAATAAATAAAAAATAACAACAAAAAAATCTGAAGGCTTTCAGATTTTATATTACGCCCACGGAGGCGTTTTTTAACGTTTTATGTGTTACCTTTATTTATTAAATATCATTTTCTTCGAACTTGAACCATAAAATTTAATTCAACAGCACTATCATAAAATATTTAAAAGAGCATAACTTTAGAATTTCCGATACACAGTCTTGCGCGCTGAAGATAAAAATGTTTCTTAATCAAAGATTTTACAAATTAAATGCTTTACAAAATATGAAATCGGTAATAAAACAAATTTCAAATTCCAAATTTGGGCTTCCAGGTGACCGTATTCGGTAGACGATTACGTTATTCAGAATTGAATGACTCTAGGTACCGTTGTTTTATCATAAGGCGAGAAACATACATACATTTACGCAGATTCTTCATTATTTAATTTGTTTAAATATAATACAGGGCTCTAATATTTAGTGGCAACAATTTAAAAAGTGATTTGCAGTTTATAGTGAATCAATGCAAAATGCCAAAAGGAAATTAATAGCTCTTCTGGGCAAATTGCCACTTTGAGCTAAAAATAATGCAAGCGGAAAAAACTTTAAGAATCAACAAATAGAAAAATTGAAATGGAGGAATTCAATGGCCAAGTAAAGTTATTCTAGATAAAAATGAAACAAAGACGATCTAATAAAAGCAAAAAATAGCCAATTAAATATTAAGTAAGAGGTGTAAATACTTCACGGGGATCAAGCAGAGTTCTAATAAACAAAGCTGAAGGTTAAAGAAATTGCCTGATTAAGCATTTTTCGTTAGAGAAGCATGCGTTAGCTAAGCAATGCAAAACCCGAAATAGTTTATTGGGTTCAAACATTAGCCTACTATTCAGTTAATATAAATTTAATTTGAATAATGATAAGAGAAGTTAAAATTAAATAATTAGAATCATGATATTAATTTGCTATCTATCAGTGTTGGGAAACAAGGTTCCAAATTATGTAGTAAATTTCAAAATTTAAAATTAGACAAACCAAAATTCTCCTACTTAGCGTCTATTTTAATAAAGACTCTATCGATTTCGAGTGCAGCAGGGTCAGGTCTCTCATCATCAGGAGAATTTCTTTTTCCATGATGATGAGAGGACTGCACACTCTAAAACAGAAGGCTGTTGCTTTGTGTAGTTTGTTATATTTTGGCGTGTTTTTTTTTCTCTTTTGTTATATTTTGGCGTGTTTTTTTTTCTCTTTTGTTATATTTTGGCGTGTTTTTTTTTCTCTTTTGTTATATTTTGGCGTGTTTTTTTTTCTCTTTTTTTATATTTTGGCGTGTTTTTTTTTTCTCTTTTGTTATATTTTGGCGTGTTTTTTTTTCTCTTTTGTTATATTTTGGCGTGTTTTTTTTTCTCTTTTGTTATATTTTGGCGTGTTTTTTTTTCTCTTTTGTTATATTTTGGCGTGTTTTTTTTTCTCTTTTGTTATATTTTGGCGTGTTTTTTTTTCTCTTTTGTTATATTTTGGCGTGTTTTTTTTTCTCTTTTGTTATATTTTGGCGTGTTTTTTTTTCTCTTTTGTTATATTTTGGCGTGTTTTTTTTTCTCTTTTGTTATATTTTGGCGTGTTTTTTTTTCTCTTTTGTTATATTTTGGCGTGTTTTTTTTTCTCTTTTGTTATATTTTGGCGTGTTTTTTTTTCTCTTTTGATTTCTTTTAATTTCAAAATTATCAGACCAAACAGAAAACGAGATACGGCTTCGAAATATATGATATATAAATGAGAGGTAAATAATTACAAAACAATTCTTTAGAAAACATAGTATAAACATGTCTAGTATTTTCGCGTTAAGCTGCAGAAAGATCATCATTAAAGACATAAAATAAGAAATTTAAAACTAATTTTTCACAAAAAACAAAAATTGAAATTTATAATTATTTAATTTCAAATAATCTTAAAAATGCAAAAAAAGAATTTAAAAAAAATCTTAAAACCAAAACTTTTCAAACAAGCAAAACCACACTTCAAAAAATTAATAAAATTCAAATATAAGTGAACAAAAACAGAAGAGGAATTCAAACTTCAATGCTACTTCGTCAGGGGGGAGGAACATCGAAACCAATTGAAATCTCTCATGTAGAAAAATCGTTCCTTTCCTGTGTCGAGAATTAGCCGATGAACCATTTCAATTTATTGTAATTATAATAGTTCACCCGAAAATTCTGGCCGTTCCCCAATGCAAGTAAAAAATAAAGTAAATTCTAATTAGAATCTTGAAGTTTATTTGAAATGTATTAATTATGAATTTCAATTTTTGGTCTTTGTGAAAAATTAGTTCTAAATTTCTTACTTTATGTTTTTAATGAGGGGTTTTTAATGACATACAAGTCGTTAAAATAATGCAAAGGAGTAAAAACAAATTATCTTTTGATTTTTTTATGTTAATTATGCTTAAATTTCCCTCTATTTAACATTTGCAAACATTGAAAATGGGGGCTCACGTTTATCGTTTTTTATTGTTGGACTGAAGACTTCTTCCTTTAAAAAAAAGGCTTACCCACACATTTCTCTTCTTTTCTCCAATTTTATTCGACCATTTATATGGCTCATGAGAAATTTGTTCTTCACATTATATGAGTTTTCCATTGTTTAACTTTTCCTATTCTATGATTTTGTTTCGTTTCTGCCTGGAGGTAGTTTATTCGGTTATTAAGTTAACTATCTTAACTTTTTTTCAATGTTTATTTTATTTATTTATTTATTTTTTTTTTTTTGTAATGTTTGAGACAAAATGCCACAGATCAATAAATTTAATTTTTTATTGATCGATAAGGATGTCAAGATCTGTAACATAAAAAAATTATTATTTTTATTATTATTCTACTTACTTCGCTGCTTAAAACGAGGCATGTGGTACATTGATGATATAATGGAAAGGAAGAATGTCCCAAATAGAAAATAAGTTATACAGTGGCTCACAAAAGTGTTCGTACACTTACGAGTTTCAGTGAAATATTGGTTTATTCATTAATAAAAATTAATATTTTAGAATGCAGATTTTTAATAGTATATATACATTTCTCTTGAAAATATTACATTAAATATTTTGTGAATATATTAAAACTTTTTTCTGGAAAATCTATAATAAAAACGAAACGTAACAGAAAAGTTACCTCACAAAAGTGTCCGTACTTTAAAAGAAATCTGTACATATTAGTAAATCTTGTAGTATTTTGTAGTATATCTTGCAATACTTATGATAGCTTTAAATGCCTGGATATAAAGATCACCGGTTTTTTTTTTTTTTTTTTTTTTTTTTTTTAGTAGCTGCATCAAGGTTCCTCCATTATTCCATGATTACTGTTTTTATTTTTTGTTGTTTTGATGCACTATGGAATAGTTCTGATGTAACCAACATACACAACGAATTTTTATAAACAGTTTGAGCGGTTACTTTCTGTATTTTGGACGTTCCTTCTAGTAGTCATGTGCGAAATGCTATTCGTGCCTTTTCGAATTCTGGGCTTTGCAACTGCCGCTAATCGTCTAGGTAGCTCCTGGCCCCAGAAGCCTGCAAATTCGCAGATATTTATTTCCGCTCTTTAAGAGCTGACTGTCAGTTAGTATATAATGTAAATAGTTGAACTTTTATTTGATTCTTCTTTTACTGTTTGTATTCTGTGTATTTGGATGTTTTACTTTGTACAGTAGTTGGGAAGTTTGGATTTCGGGCTCGCCACCACATCTCACGTGACCAGTCTCATGCGTTGCTGCAAAACATCGAAGCAAAGGGCTTCTTCTTGTATGACCTCTTCAATTTTACTTCTTATGCAGAACTCTCATCTTCGGACCTCACCATATGTCAGGCCCAGTCGGGATTCTCTGAGGATACTGGCAAGAGCAGGAACGAATTATCCTGCTGAATGCTAGGAAAGGCACCAAAGTATCTCAGCATCATTGCTGTTTTTAATTCGATTCTTGTTTTAATGTTGTGTCTTCGTACTATAACACCTCTAATTCTTTACAATGTGTTCTACTGGGCTTAAATCTAGAGACAGAGGTGGGGTTTTGAAACTTGTGGACGATTATAGACTCCCAAAAGACGAAGGTTGAGGGCGTGTGCTTAAGATCGTTATCCTCATAGATAATAAAGAAGTTTTTTCCAGTACATAAATTTTGGGAGGATAATTTTAAATTATCTTTTAAAATATTTAAATAAAGAGCAAGATTTGTTGTGCCATCAATAAATATCAAAATTATTTAATCCTGATGCTGACATGCACCCCAACACCTCCATCCCCATGCTTTACTTTTCCAACTGTCTTGAGATCCAACTCAAGTTCTCTTGAGTCTTTAGAAGTTCTCTTGAGAAGTCTTGAGTTCCAACTGTCTTGAGATCCAACTTATACATTTATAATCTCAGTTATACAGTTATAATCTCAGTGCACTAGCACTGCAGCCCTGTCAAATTTTATGAAGCCCTCCAGGGCACAGCATAAGGGTCTCACACCCCTACTCGCCTTCCACCAAACAACTCGAAAAGGCTTTTGGCCCGTCAGTATTTTGAGTGCCCTCCTGCCGCACGAACCTGAGCCCATCGGTACATCCTATTCCAGTAACAGCAGAAAGCTCAAAATTGAGTTTTGTAGCTGCAAGAAGCTTCTGACGTCTGGCTGAGAATGTTAAATACTAAACTTTCTTGGGCGTTGTAGTTCCTGAATGTCCTTTTCCAGGTTTGGAATCCAGTATGCTGAGAATGTTTCTACAAACTGTAAACGACAATAAGTTTTACATCGAGCTATCTTTCAAAGTTAATTTGGAGTTGCCCAGCTTCCTTTCTGATTCCTCTGCCAACAATTCTCTCTCATTTTCCTGTAAACATTCGGAATTGAAAGTAAACCACCTCCTTAGATTACAGAAACTTCTTTTTTCCCAAGGGGGAGGCTGGAAATGTATAAAATTAACTCTGTTCTCGCCGAGATTTTAATCATGAATCATTCAACAATAGCTGGTGTACTAATGATAGCTGCAGCACGCTAGTTGCAATGTGATAATTCCCTACAAGAATATGCAAAAATATGCGATATTTGCATGCTTTAATTAGCAAACTTATGGGTCTTCCTTTTCTATCCGAGCCTGTACAGCGAAGAAGATTGAACAATACCATTTGCAAATTAATGATCAGATTGCGGATGCTTATGAAAATGGCTCTCGTTGAGGTTTTAGAATATGACCTAACATTAGATTAATATATTTTCGAGAATAATTTGCTTCAAAGTCCACATAACGTTTGCAATTTAATAAAATTTCACAACAAATGCTATGATTATCAAAGATATGTCTTCTCTTAGCAAAATAATAAACGATTCTTTTATGTACTTGACCTTTGTGACAAAGTCATTTATTACATATATACAAGAACAGTGGTTCTTAACATTTTAATGACTGGCATGCGTTTGAATCTGAAAGTAGGTTTTAGCACCCTTTTGGCAAACGTGCTTCTTATATTTTAGTTGTAAATTTAGTTTAATACAAGATAATTTATTTATTCAAATTTAAATAAATACATACATTTACATATACATACAAAAGAATATAAAAATTTTTAATGGCTACGTTTTTTGCACTACATTACGTACTTATGCTAATACTTTGAAGTAAGACTCCTTTTTTTTAAGAGCCGCCGTAAGTTATCAATGCATTTAAGGCAGTTTTAGCTTTGTCTTTATATTCAATAGTAACATACAAAGTGACGGTAAAAATGTTCGGCAGTGCTACTTTTGCTAGCTGTGAGTAAGGTTAGAAATATGTAACTAGAACTCTTCTACGTCCATTGCTTCATATTTCATTTAAATATGTGCATCTTGATATCTTCATCATCTGGAGACTTTCATCAATTTACATCGCAAATATAAAAGGAGAAAATATGGAAAAAGTACGCCAACACTTAATAATCTGCAAATATGAACATTGATCAGGTAACTGCATTCACAGCCCATACATTTCTTTTCTTTTCGCCTTAAGTTAATAATCTGATACTATTGGATAATTTATGTCTATTTTATTGCATCGCTATAAGCAATATTTCCAGCACTTCTATCCTTTTAAAGTTTAACTTTTCGCAACACATACTGCATTTCGCCCCACTAGCAATTGAGTGGTTATAACGGCTGAATACTGGAAGTTCGACCTGAGTTTCATCCCAACAGGCTTTCTGCATGGTTGGTTTTCATATTTCTTTTCAACTATAACGTGATTAGAAGCAGGTTTCCCTATAAAGGCTTCCGCGAAGGCACACCTATTTTCTATTAGGCAGATATTCTTCGTAAGTTTAACCATATTCTGTTAACCCAACCTAACCTTACCATCTTAGATTCTTAGCACGCCTTGAAAAATTTCGCGGTATAATCTAGGTGTAATCTGTATTTTATAACGAAACTGTACATAAAAAGAGAAATTTAATCAAATATTCAGCTCTTCCAAAATATAATAGTACAAAGTACTAAAAAGAAAATTTCGCATTCCGCATTTTTTCATCACTTCAAATGTTATTTCAAGCATAGTTTTCATATGAATGCGAGATTTCAAATGTTTTAGTTTGTAGAGTCATTAGGTTAATTGGAAGCAGAAAAGATGAAAAAATATGCAACCGCCTTCGCCGGGAATCGAACCACGGACCTCTGGAATATCGGCCCAGCGTGCAGAACCACTACACCACGAAGGCACGCTAGGAAAGTGGGAGAAATACCTTGTAAGTTTAAGAAAGGAGGTAGCTCAATGAAATTCGTGACTAATAAACGACATTTACTATGTTGTTAGCTGCAAATACATTTACAAATAAATGAAACAATTTGAGTTATAATGAACTGCTGAGGATGTTCGCCCATTTTTAGACAATTTTCATTGTTACAGAATCATTTTACAGAACATGTTTGCATGTTTCATTTTCACAGATATATTTTACCTAACTTTTTTTTGTTTTATGTGTTCTATCTGATAATCCTTAGGCTTCCGTGTATTTCTATAGCGTGATTTGCCAGACAATAAAGCCTTTTTCTGTTATCAGAAGGGGTATTTTATCCCATTCCTCTTGAACAGCTTTCCAAAGTCAAAGGAGGGCCGTTGGTCGACGTTTGATTAGTCTCCTCTTTAAAAAACCAAAAGTGCAAAAATCCATTGGTGATTACATCAAGAGATTTAGTAGGAATATAAGTGAAACTGAACAAGAAATGAGTCTTAATACCCATTTCTTGTTCAATTTTATTTCCACGAAATTAACAGCGGTGTTAGACGTATGGCTACTTGCTTCGTCTTGATGCAATTCTATTGATTGATGGCTCTATGTGTGAGTAGTTATTCCATACTCGAAAATTGTGTATAAAATATGTTTCTGATAATATGTGGAGTTGATCATAACATATTCCTCAACTCAAATTTTTCTTGTAGATTTTCTTGTAGATTTCTTGTAGATAACTCAAATTTTTCTTGTAGATTTCAGCGCTATTGGCAAGCAAGAAGTTTAATGGCCTAACGGCCAATGTAACTGGCATTTGACAAATAATAAATTCCATTGCGAAACTCTCTATACGTTCTTTGAACCGTGTTTTAAGACCTTTTTCTACGCTTTGGTAATAATAAAGGCATCCCTTTTTATTGCAGTCATTTAAATACGCCCAAGATCTGTCTATCGTGACAACATTTTTTCCGTTTTTGTTCGGATATATGTTTCACATAAAGAATTCTGCTGCGCGTTCTGCGGTTCGGCACTATGTCATAGAGAAAGACAAAGCATTATGGTTTTTCGCCTTTTTAAGATTCAAATAAACATTAACCAGTTTGTTTACAGATTACACCCAGCATTTTAAGGGCTTTGCAACTGTCCTTTGACTTGGACGATTTACTTTTGATATTAAAAAACTCTTAGTTCTCCGACATTCGAAACATCTCTTTTCTTCCTTGGATACGTATTTGGAACAGTTTTTCCACTTAAAGCCAAACGTTGAATTTTTTTTTCTTTTGTTTGTTGGAATATTACCTATCGTAGGTTTATGTATCGGAATATATCCAAATCACTTCAAACACTTTCAAAGTGTTTTTTTTTTTTTATATAATTAGATAGAATAACAAAGGAATAAATAAGGAAACAAAATTCTAAACAATATAATCAAAGCGAAATAAAACCACACTTGCCTCTAATTTGAGATAATAGGAGCGTAAATAAATATTCGAATTCTGCATCTATCAAGTTTCGACCCAAATGCTGTATTTACATACTTTTTACTTCCTTGTACGAAGTAAAAAGGAAGTATTGTAATCGCGAAAAGTTTCAGGCATCATATTTCAACAAAAATATCAAATTTGATCCCTATCAAATGCAATTTAACGATATTTTTGCGTGACATCCGTTCGTAAGAACAGAATAAAGAACTCTTTACCGCCCAAAAAATTATAAAACTGGTTGAAAATGCCTTTCGAGGAGAAATTCCCGTGGCGTCTGTGCGTACGTACGTATCTCGCTTAACTCAAAAACGACTATCCTCAGAACGTTGAAATTTTGTTTCTAGGACTGCTATAAAATGTAGATGTGCATCTCGTATTTTGGTTTCAATCGGCAGCACCCAAAATGTATATAGTAAATATATGTATGAGCCGAGTAACAGAGTGGTAAATATATGTATATATTTACCACTCTGTTACTCGGCTCATTGATCTCAGTTTCTTTATCCTTATATGTTCGTAAATTGTGCATTTTTTAGTTTAAAAATGATTGAATTGTGTTGTTCTGATTAAGAGTTTTATGCTTTTAATTAACCTACATGCAAAAATTGTGGGATTATCTACAATTTAAAAGTTTTTTAATTGCGGCTAAGCCTAATTTTTGATTACCATGGCCGCCATGTTTCTTTACATTTGCAATTTACAAAATAGTGGATTTGTTGCCAATCTAGTGAAACTAAGCTTCGCAACAATAAAGTAACGTCTTTTTTTTATTATTGCGTATTAAATTAGACTTAATTCATTCTGGAATTATCATTTAAGTTATTATCTTGTTTTTGCGTTGAAACTGTAATTCTAATTGTAAAAACTTTTTTAAATTGTTTTAACTTACTTGGTGTTTTATGTTTTTCTATATCTTTCAGATTTTAATGAAAATATTTAGTATTTTTATGTATTTTTGCCTTGCGGCGAAGTGAATTAATTAGTAACGCATGTGCACTAGGTAAGCGGCGCTGAATCGTGTGTGTAAAACTGTTCCTTTTTTTTGTTTGTTTAATTACTTTTATAAATCGCTTTAGATTTATTATAGTATTTGAATAGAACTTCTGGTAATTTTTCAGATGATATAACTTTTGTGCACTCTGAGTTATAAAATGAATGAGAGGTCATACTGTTAAGTGAACCTAACGCCGAAGTGTCTCTAGATACTAAATAAAATATAGTGAACTTTAAAGATAAAAAACTTTAAAGATAAATATATAAATAAATATAGTGAACTTTAAAGTGTACATTTATTCTATTGTGGTTTACGCGCTATCCACGAAGTAGATTTAATTAAAAATTCGTTAACTGTTAATTCAATATGTTTAAATGAAATGCCGGAAAATTGAGTATAATTTAATATTCCATACAAGGAAGTCATATGGTGTACACATCAGAGTTTTATAGGAAAGCAAATTAGCCTAAAAATGGGTGAATGGTTACTGTATATCTGAACATACTTCAGATTTAAAAGATTCTTCTTTCAAACCATTTCAGTACAAAATTTTGTGTGTCAAATATTATTAACAGTCAGCTACATAAAGCACCATAGTTTATAGATAACTTCCCCATATTTTTAATAAAGTAATGGATTATTTCTCTCAACTCATAGCAAAATGCCCATTCTGAAGCTTGTGAATATAAAGAAAATTGTAATATGATATTGCTTTGTCTTTATTTCCCGAATAATTATCTTCTCAAATTAAATACAAAATGCATTAGCTCACCGTTAATAATCTAATTAAATAGAGCGGCAAAAATCTATTAAGAATTTCAACTCAGAAAAGCCAATATTTGAGGAACCGATTTAACGATGTGTAAACACACAGAGTGGGTATTCTTCCAGAAAAATTAATCCCAATTTGTCCCTGTTAAGAGCCATTTTATGCAAATTTTATACGCCTGTATAAAAATTCGTTTAGGCAACAGGCAGTTTAACTTTGTTATATTGAAATGCATTTTTTTAACAGTTTTCATCTCTTATTTTTTTCATATTCAGAATCTTAAACATTGCTTTTCTCACAAAAGAAACGTCAAAATCCCTCTCAAAAATTTAAATAACGTGGACGTTAATAATTCTTTTTGCATGTTTTGTGCTTTCTCTCTAAATGTCTCTTAGCATACTCGCTAATTAATTCTTATTCTCCAAGGAAATATATAAATTGTGCCAAATTTTGTGTTACTTCACTGTTATTTGTTTCTTCCTTCAGACATGTATATGCATACGTTCTCAAAATAGATGAGGAAAATGCATATATTTAAAGTCACTGGGAACAATAATTTCACAATTTATTACACAACTTCTGGGGCGTTTTTCCTAAGTGAACTTTGCTAATTCTCATTTTAAGAAAAGCATCTACTGAAATTAATACAGGCTGTATTTAGTATGTTTCGCATGTAAAATCTGGCAATTATATTTAAAATAAATAATGAATTTGGATAGACATATTACTGTACACTATCTGAGAAAATGTTTTTAATTTAAATGTTCTTACATGTTTATTATTTATTTAGACAGTTGTGTATACTTTCTCTTTTCATGGAATGCCTTATAATTAAAAATACCTAATATGGCTCGGAGCTGAATTTCTCTGCGCTAATAAAAATTATTTTTATCGAAGATTAATATCGATTATAGTTACGATTGTAGTGAATGTAACGTATATCGAACTGGCAATCTCTATGAAAAGTTATTCGTTACCTTGGAATTATAAGTTTAGTTAAATATAATCGGGGACCGCCCCATTTTTAGAATATTGTTTAATTGACTAGTTGGTTTAAAGAATACTTATATTGCGATTTATCTTTATATTTTAATTTGAATTTCGGATTTGCATATAATGATTATAGACCAATTAGGTTTCTTTCGAATGGTCATTTTACGATATGTAATGTTTTGATTTTTTTATAGTCATTTGAACAATGTTATGTTTTATTCTTTTTACCAAGTGTTTCGAAGGCGTGTAGTGTTTTCCAAGTGTTTCGAAGGCGTTAAATGAACTTTTCATTAAATAATTTTTTAACTGTTTTAAATGTACGAGGGTAAGTTGAAAAATAAATTTCCCTGTCGACTGTGGTCAGAGTTGTGTATGAAAGTCAAAAAATAGAATGAGACATTAAAGATATGACATACCTTTATTTTTCCACATAGGTACCAAGTACATTGAGAGATTTGTCATATCGCTTGATAAGCTTCAAAAAGCCCTCCAGGAAAAAATCAGGGCTTTGCATATGGAAGAAGCGTTGAACGGCTTGTTTCACTTCAGTATTGCTTCCAAAGCGCCTTCCCCCGAGATTTTTCTTCAAAGCCGGAAACAGATGGAAGTCGCTTGGTGCGAGATCAGGACTGTATAGCGGATGGTGTAGGCGCTCCCAACCAAGAATTGCAATATGGTTTTGCGTTGCCGTCGCCGAATGTGGTCTGGCATTGTCATCCAACAGCAGAACGCCAGATGTGAGAAGGCCAGGCCGCTTTTTCCGAATCGCCTCTTTCAATTTCGACAGGGTGTCACAGTAGCGCGTAGCATTGATGGTTCCGACCTCCAAAAAGTCCAGCAACAAAACTCCTTTTGCGTGCCAGAAAACTGTGAGGAGCACTTTACCTGCAGAGGGAGTTGTTTTGAACTTCTTTCGGACAGGTGATGACGGTCGTTTCCACTCCATAGATGCGGCCTTCGATTCTGGCGTGAAATGGTGCACCCACGTTTCATCCCCCGTCACAATCCGAAACAGAAAGTCATTGCCATCTTCATGGTAACGCACGAGATGTTCCAAGGCTGACCACCATGCGTTGTTCCTTGTGTGTCGAGGTCAATTGTCGGGGCACCCATCGTGCTGACACTTTTCTGTATCGAAGAATGTCGTGGATGATGTTTTGAGCTCGCTTATGTGAGATTCCAAGTTCTTCCACTTCATCGATGGTGATACGCCGGTTTGCTCTAATCATGTCATCCACCTTCCTGACATTTGCATCTGTAGTAGCCGTGCGCGTCCGTCCAGCTCTCGGTATCTCCTCCACTTGCTGACGTCCATCACTGAATGTGCGACACCATCTCCGCATCATTTGCTTCGACATCACACCTGGCCCATAGACATCCACGAGGCGGTTATGAATTTCTGTTCCTGATACTCCACGTGCCCATTCATAGCGGATAACCGCTCTCACTTCCTCCTTTGACCACAAATTCAAAACGCACCTTCTCTCCATACCTACTTTAATTAAACTTAGGAGATAATATAATCAATTAATCAATACTGTTTAGGAAATAAATTATATTAGAGCAATGCTATATATAAATATAATACATTTTGGAGACATGGAAAACCCAATTAAATTTCGTCAATCGGCCCAGTAGAACAGGAGATATAGAACTGTCCCATTTTTTTCGCTGTGTACATTAAAAATAAAATCTAATGGTAATAAACAAATTTAGTAACATATAGATTGCGAATCTCACTTTATGTTTCGTTTGGATTTATTTATCAAGTTTTATCCGTTACGTTGGGTCATTTTAAGTTATGAATGAACATTCAAATAGAATGCATAATTTATGTTCAAGAATTAAATTTAAATAATGTAAAATAAAACTTAAGCAAAGGTTATATCCATTTCATAGAACTATATATTTTTTTTAATTAAATTTGAAATTTGAGTTACTGTTGGACATAAGCTCATCGGTCGTATTTTGAAATACATGTTCCACAATTATAAGAGAAAGCTGAAATGAAATAATCATATTCATCAAGATGTTTGATAAAAATGTTAATAATACATGCATGTTCCATTATTCATTAGATTAGCAAAGTAGAACACTGCAGGTAAAAGCGAAACGTCGAAATGTGAACACATTATTTTTAAAATTTTGATTGCTTAAAAATGTTAATAAGACAATCTCTATCATTTGCCGATGACATAGGAAAATTTAAACATATTTTTCAAACGATGTACAAAGTACATTACAAAAGCACTGTGGAGTCATTAGGTTACTTTGAAGAAGGATTCAGGAAAAATGAGCAATACCCTCGAAGGGGCTCGACCCTGAACTACTCGAATACGCGCCGAGTGTGCTACAGTTGTAAGGATCCTAAGTTTTACTAACGTTTATTTTATTTTAAATCTTTACTATCACTTCTTATTTTCTACTTCCGGCCAGAATTAAAAGCTTTTAACTTATTTATGCAAATTTGTCTTGCTAACGCCAAGTACTTTAGTTTTGGCTTTTTGCCAAGCAAGAGAGAGGAAGGAGTTATTAGAAGCAGGCCGCTTGCTATAGTAGTTTTTCTCGGTTGCTGGTTGCCTTCAAGGCCAGAGGTTTAATCCTCGTGGTAATTTTAAACGTATCGTAGTGTTAGCAGTTCTCTGTACTACATACGGCTTTTTGTTAATATACGGCCAATCTTGGAGTTAGGCACTTGTTTATTAATCCAAAGTTAGTTTAGTTAGATTTTTAGTTAATATTTTTTATATTCTTACGTTCAGACCACATGTGGTTGGTCTCTGTATTCCGAAGTTTCGGAAATCATTGTAAAGAGAGAAAAATAAAGGGTTTCGTATACCCCTCCTGTGTGTTTTGTCTACTTCACAATGATTGCGCATAGCTTCAGTAAGCTCCCTGTTCCGAATCAGGACAGTTAATGTTTCTAAAGCAAGTAAGGAAGAACACCAATCCTGATACAGTTACACCATGAATGCATGTAGAAAAGAGGGAGAAAATACTGTTACGCTTTTCCTATTCTTCTGACACCAGTTGTTACGTAATTTTCTTCCATCACGTTCGTACGGGGTTCGAGTAGATTTTGAGTGAATAACGACGACACTTTATGAAGTATCGAAACACACTTTATTTGCCAGTATTGTCAGGACAGCTCCAAAACAAGCTTTACAGTCGTCGAAGATCTACCATAAAGACGCTGACACGATCAGCGACACAACCTTCAGGTTATCAGGCTATCACGGTGGAGACAGCTCCCTGCAAAGCAGCCGACTCTGCTTTCCGGAGTACAGCTCCCGACTCTGCTTGGTCGTTCTCGAAACTCCGCGTACTCTCGTCACTCTCCACGCTACAACTCGCGATGCACTTGACGACACACGAGCACAGCTCCTGACTCTTCGGTTCAGTCTTTCCCGGAGCTCAACACGCTCTCTCGACGATGCATTATCCGCGATACACTAACAGACTCCTTCGGTGAACTCGACGAGCCACTCGGCACTCGCTGCACGGCTGTCAACTCGATCGACTCAGCAGGGATTGACTCGCTAGACGAGGCACACATACTCTCGATGAGAGACACACTTTCGCTCTCGATGAAGCACACTCACTGACTGCGGACCAGCAGGGTTTATATAGCTTTCGGCTTGTGTTCGGTAACATGTTGGACTAAACCGGTAAGAATTCGTTCCAGAAGGTTCTCCAACAGTCCATGGTATATCGCCAATTTTGTTGCCAAATGGGCGATTTCTCGCCAAATGTGGCAACCCTGCTCTCCTTGCCATTTTATGGCAACCCTAAAATTGCTTTGCGGGGAAGCCATCTTACCGCGCCTGTACATTTCGTAACAATACCTTATATACTCCCTCTTCTAAAGCCAGATTGGGGATTAGGAGACCCAATCGCCAAATCCTAGCGGTGAAGAATCATCATCTCCCACCTTTTAGTTGGGGCACCACTGTAGAGTCTGCCATTCTTAGGAAGCATACAATATTGACTTGTATGCTTGTTGCCAAAAAGACTATAGGAGAACTATCTTCTAGTCTTGTGGAACAAAACAAATGTCAGAAGAAGGTAGTATAAGATCCTTTTATTTGAAAACAAAAAATTAACAAGGACCCAGCTTGGGTTTACGCAAACCAGTACTTCTGGATGAACGCAAATACATAAAGTTGAACTAAATAAAATGCAATCGATTAGCCTAACGTCTCACAGGATAAAGTAGCTCGCGGGAAAAACTCTGGTTTGTAAAAAACCGGCCGAACAAGCCTAATGGGTAGAAGCACTCGAGGCCATATACACAAATCGCTATTAAGTAAAGGTAACAACGTGGCCTCAAGTAGGCAGAACACGCTCTAACATTTACTTGCGAAACTTTCGCTTAAATAGTACTTCTTTCTCCCTCAATCTGAATAAACGCTAGCTATCTCATTTACATTCTGGTATGAAAAGGTGGGTGAAGAGAGAGTAACAGAAAAGTATTTTAACTTAAAATTAAATATTAGTTAAAAATAAATAGATAAATCCTCACAGTACAATGAAATGAGCAACCATATCCGTCAGTTAATAAGAACAAAATAAAATAAATGAAAACACTGTAGCGCGGATTAATTTTTTTCCAAATAGTCGCTAAATAGCGGATCTTCTAAAAAACTGGAGCCGCATGCATTTTTTTTAATTGAAAATTTTAAATTCCTTGTGCACCACATATTATTACACAAGACTTACAGAGGTAAGTAAAAAAAAACAAACAAATACAACACAACACAAAATAAAATAAACTTACAAATTCACAGATGACACGTAAAAGATAAATTTACAGAAGAAAGAGAAAGCCATTTTATGTTGGACAAATATGTGAAGAGGGAGAGGAAATGTAATATTCACAGAGTTTAACCTAGAAATGAGTTCCTTTCGTCCTTCCTTCAGCTTTGAACAATAGAACAACAAATGTTCGACATTCTGCACTGCATGAACACAAGTCTGCACTGGATAATCTAAATCTCTTCAGATATGAATTGAATTTACCATGTCCAGTTATAAATTGAGTAACTTCAAAATTGCTGAAAAAGTGTTTATTATTCAATCTGTGAGGAATGGAAGGAAAATATAGTTTAGTCAACGAGGCAGTAGTAGAATTCCTGTATAGTTCATTCCACTTTGAGAATTGTATCATACCTATTTTTGTTCTTGTAAAATGACTTGAGAAGTATCATTGAAGTAATTACTTGAAGATGTGTAGCTTATTTTGCCGAACCAATTAGCCCTTTCATTTCCTAGATTGCCAAGACGCGTGTATTGAAATATATTTATAAAATAAAGACTTCTAAAAGAAAAATAATTTATTTGTTTTTTCCTATGTTTCAAATTTTATCTTTTCCCCCACTTTCTAGAAAAACATGCAATGGAGTACCTGAAAATAAAATATAGGCTGACAACTTTGATTTAATTTGAATTATTTTATTTTCCATACATCAGTATGTAAAAGAGAAAACTCTTCGTGCAGAATATTCTCTATACACTTTGATAAAAATCTAGGCACATTGCTTGAAGCAATGTTGCATTGTAAGTTTGCTTCAACAAAACAAGTGCACTCGACGGCCTTATTCAGAATTCCAACCCATAAATGACAGGAGTAGAAGTAAAAAAAAAAAAAAAAAAAAAAACTAGCCGAAGTTCGAAAAGTTTCCGTTTCCTTTCTGCTGCTTTTATTCCTCATGGCTCTGAATTTTTTATTCTCATTTTCTCATTTTAGTTCATATGTTGAGAAGTAAAATGCCATTTAATACAAATAAAATCATTTATATGCACACATTTGATAAAATTAAACTATTTGCAGCAATTTGCTCCGATCTTTCTTTTAATATATAACGGAAATTGAATATGGCGATAAGGAGAGAACTACTTTTTAACTATTATCAACAATTATATTTACACAAACATAAGTTTTAAGTTTATATCAGGAAAATCAGTGTTGAAATAAATCCGAATGATTAATGATACTTAGATAAGTAGAAAAACACATCTCCAAGCTCGAGTATTCTCCAAACAAAGCTGAATTTCTTTTAACTTTGTAAGGATTATGTTAATTTATCTATCAGTAAGTTCCTTTCCTGTCTTCCTGAATTTCAACTTACAACTTCCGTCCAGATCGTAGTTTTAGAATCACGTTTGAATATAAATGAGGAGAAGTATTTAACCGTGAAGTTCTACTGACTTCGAGAGAGAGAACCAGTGATACTGACTAGCACGCGTTCGGCTTCTTAGCCTATTCTCTCTTCAACTATTATCACGCTCGACCGTACCTTAGACCCTTGATAGCTTCGCCGTTATTCAGCATTAAGGGGCCAACGCTGTTAGAATTTTGATAGCTTAGGCTTTATCTTTTTAGTTACGATTAGTCAAGTTAATTTCTTAGTTTTTGAGTTCAAGCCCGAGTAGAGGCTTTATTGTAAAACTCCAAGGAGGAGTTCTGTGAAATTAATTTGGAATAATAAAGGGTCTTTAACCCTTCTCGAGTTTTATTTACGGTCTCACGAACTTGAGCGATTATTCGCTTACCAGTTCTTAAGGTTCTGCAACTTTAACTTAAAAGTACACAGCATAGAATCTTACAACCTTCTGTCTGTAAATATAACACATGATAGAATACAATTTGTTTAAAGTAAAAAGTCTAACACGAGTTATATAAAAAATTACTTATGTGTACAGATAAAATAATCACATTCAAAGAAAGTATCAATATGAATTTTATGAATTTAAGTTACGTTTTTAAAATTGTTGGAAGTTATGAACGTTACAATGTTAAAAATGTTATTTGAAATTTTGCAAATATTAGGATAAGATTTCCCTAATTTACTCTGACAAAACAAGGAAAATATGAAATATCTTTGCTTAAGGATGTTCTGATGGAGAAATTTCTGAAGAAAAGAGATAACCCCGAAAACGCTGCACAACTGGGAAATAAGTATAACCCAGGGGCTGGCAGCTTTGTAGCTGTGGTATGCGAAACCACTTTACCAGTATGATTCAGGATGCCGCGCAGTACGGAACATTGGAAGCAATTCGATTCCCTCGGCAATGCATGCAAAGTTAGGGAATAGAGGACAAGAACATAGATTTAGGGTTTTATTATATATATGAATTATGTATCATCTGAAGATATGTATTAACAGAAAAGTGAAAAATATAAACTATAATTATTTCTTCAACGTAATTAAAAAATTTAAATTGCACATATATTACGCATTATGTATCATTTAAACATATATTAAAGTAAAAATTAAGAACATAAAATATAACTACAATATATATAAATAAAAAATTTTAATTTTGATGTGAACCTTGTCCCTGTACCGCTCTAACTATCGCAGTATCAGGGGGATAATTTGTGACTTTCAATTTAACACATGATTCTAAATATTCAGTTGTTAAACAACTTCTTTGTACACTCAAAATATTTATCATATGAAAAAAGATTTTTTCGTATAGATATATGGCACCAAAAGTGGAAAGCAGAGCACATGCATTTTTCTTCAAACATTCACATTCATAAAAACATTTCTGTTCTAGTTAACGATCCTAATTCCAATCCAAATTTGCCTTCGGCTTTTAGAGAAATTATGTTTTAGTTCTGGTTTCGCCAACAGATGGCGCCACTTGCTTATTCTTGTCCAGGCTTTCTTATTTTATCTAATCATTATTTCCTATCTTGTTCATTTGCGGTTTTGCAGCTGAAGATGGTGGTTCGGTAAAACCATCGAAACTAGTCCTGTGAAAATTTTGTAAATATAACGCTGATTTTTGTTGTTTGACTTCTGAATTAGTAATTAAATCTCTCTTTAAATGACAATTTAAAATAGTCGATTTGTTGTTAGAGTTGTCTTTCAGAGTTTTTTGTAATTCCGTAAATTTTGTTTTCCATATTTCTGAAGATGTTAGTTATATACATTGAGCCTTAAAATTATTAACTTTCATTGACTCAAAAATTAATAAATCTTATAGGATTATTAATGGGTATATTAAGTCTGGTTTGATTAGAAAGGGAAATATGGGTATAAAAGCTTCAAAGTCTCTCCACCTTTTGGAAAACTCCTCCTTACGTGCTTCAACGTAGGTTAGAAGCTACGGTCATCTTTGTCTATGGCCGATGTACTTCCAAGCGCTTTAACATATGGGAAGCATCTGTAGGTACTAGTATTAATATCACGGGGGAATATATGTAGCAAATTTTGTAGCAAAACCCTTTCCAATACTCAAAACGTTCAAGCATTGTGTGTTCCTTTCCTTGCAGTCCTTAGTTCATTGACATGTTTAGTTATTTCAGTCAGAAATAGCAATCATCATAACAACTTTTCTTTATCGTTCAATGCGGAGAAATGCTAATTCTTCTTACTAAGAAAAACTTTGTGTTCCATGCATGACACAAACTTAATCAAGGACATTACCTCAACTAAGCCAACGGACATGCTTGTATAAAGATGATTCCCATATTTGATTTCCATTTCTTCTAAAAGCGACTTAAATTGCCTGTGTACCACTGAAGAACGACATACTGTGAAATTTATTATTTTATTAACAGTTTTCTTTCCAGAAATTAAGCGCTGGGCCGAAATGTTTTCAATTAAACTTCCCTGACGGCGCAGAGAAGGAAGACAGGGCAATTTATTTTTGCCTGATGACTTTGTAGAGTGCTGTAGAGTGTCAGTGAGAACTGTGCCGTGTGCCAAATCTGGCACGAGAGCCGTAAGTAGCCAACGCCTAGTACAGTCTGTTCAGCCTATACACTGCAAAATGAATCAAAAGTGTTTCGTGGCTTTAATCAGTTAGCCACGGGTACGAGTTAATAGTAAAATATTGGAAATATGTTAACAGACTGTTAGTAGATATTTAGTTACATAAATACAATTCAGATAAGGTTAGCATCACTACAGAATACTACACAGTATCAATTTATTGATTTGTTAAATACACTCATGTCTATAAATTAAGGATAATGCAAAATCAGGCAAAAGAAAAGTTAGAAGCAAAATAAATTTGACTTATTTGTAAAGCTTACTTATAAAACAAAAGGAAAAGAGCAAAAAAAGATAATATATGTTTGATATTATTAAAAAAATTAACGATTATTTCTCTCTGGAGCAAATTAAAAAAAACACCTATTTACAAAAACCCTTATTACATGGTTGGTATGATTGTTAATACATTGTATGTCTCCCAGATGATGCAATACAGTCCGTACAACGCCTAGACGTGCTGAGTATCAAATTATCGATCTGATCTTGGGGGATATTACACCACTCAAAAAGCAATGCTCTCCGAAGTTCCAGTAGACATGTAGGTGGAGGTTGACGGGCTGCAACTCGTTGGCCAAGTATATCCCACACGTGCTCTACTGGATTCAAGTCCGGTGAGAATGCTGGCCAGTCCATACGGGTGATATCCTCCGATTGAAGACATTCGCTTACGATGTTTGCACGGTGAGGACGGGCGTTGTCATCCATAAACACAAATTGTGCACCCATGACGCCCCGAAACAAACGTACATGTTGTTCCAGAATGACGTTCCGATAGATTTGGCTTGTCATGGTTCCAATTTGAACATGCAGGTCAGTTTTGGAACCCAGAATAATTCCACCCCAAACGAGCACTCCTTCACCACCGTAACGGTGTCGTTCAATGATGTTTTCTTGGTGGTAACGGGTACCTGGAGCTCTCCATATGAAAGTCAGGCGAGAATCAGACTGAAAGCTAAACCTGGGCTCGTCGGAAAACATCACACAAGCCCACTGTTGCGGTGTCCACAATGCATACTCTCTACTCCAGGCTAACCGCAGGCGACAGTGAGTTGCAGTAAGTGGAATGCATCTGACAGGTCTACGAACATATAGACCAATCTGCCCTAAGCGTCTGTACACGGTCTGCCTTGAAATTGTCGTACCAGTGGCTGAAGAGAGCTGACGAGACAGGTTTGAGGCTGTGCTCCGCCTGTTTCTTTTGGCAGTAACTGCCAAATACCGGTCCTCATTCGGCGTTGTAATTCTGGGGCGACCTGTTCTGTAGCGTCTACTCAAATTACTATCATCTTGGAATCATTGCCAAAGCCTGGAGATGACACTCTAGGCAATTCCAAGTTCGTCTGATACTTCCAGTTGGGTACGCCCACATTCGAGACGGCCGATAATTCTACCACGTAAAAAATTATCCAAATGCGTCCTTTGTGTCATAACTATTCGATTATTGCACTGAAATGCTTATAAAGATCCTGCGAACAATTTTACTTCTTTGCCTGTATTCCTTATATATCACTCTCGTCATCGTGACGTATCATCGGTGTCATTTGGTTACTTCCTTAAATTTGCATATGATTCTTGAAGATGGGTGTAGTGATTTTACAGGTGATATATTTATTTTAGAGTTCGATTTCCGCGTGATTCCAAATTATCCTTAATTTATGGACATGAGTGTATATCCGCTCGTTTTTTCGTCAGTCCAAAAATCTTTACGAGTGTTGAAAGCCAAAATCGTTGGAAATGCAAATAAGCATAATTTTGCTTAGCTTTCAAATGTATTCCGGTGGCCGAAAGGGATAAATAACCTTCTGTATATATGAATTGCGAAAATGGGCAAAATCTTCTATAGTCTTGCATCCTTAGTTAGCATATAATATCGACTTTAAAAAGACTACAGAAGAATTATCTTCTAGTCTTTTGAACCAAATAAAAGTCAGAAGACGATTGTATAAGACCCTTTTATTTGAACGCAAAGAAGTAACAGTGTCCCTACTTGGGTTTGCACAAGCGAACACTTCTGACTTAAGTACGTAATGTTTAACTAAAATCAAGTGTATTAGATTAGCCTAATTGGTCACAGGATAAAGTAATGCGCAGGAACACTTGTTTGTAGAAAACCGGCGAGACAAAAAAATGGCTAGAGGCAATCAAAGCCACAGAATCAAATCGCTATTAAGTCATGGTAACAACGTGGTATAAAGTAGGCAGAACAAGTTGTAAAATTAAACTTCGAAACCCTCGCTTAAATAACACTTCTTTCTCCCTTCAATCTGAATAAACGCTCGTTATATCATTTACACTCTGGCATGAAAAGTGTGAGTGAAAAGAGTGTGACAGTAAAACACTAAAAATTAATTATTAGTTAAAAAAATAGATAAATCCTCACAAACGTTTAACATACTTCGTGATATGAATTTAAGAGTAAATGTGGGAGAAAAAAGAAAAGAAAATTACATTTAAATTCATAGAACGTAATGAATTAAATGGAAATAATGAATTGGTGCATAACCTGTTTATAAAGGAAGATAGTCGAAATTATAGATCATCAGGAGGCACTTACTTAGAAGCAGAAAAGTTAAAATGTAATACATATGTACATTATTACATAAATAGATTTAATAGCTATTTTGAAAAGAGATTTCAAAACACTTTGTTGGTTTACCGCTTCGTTATCATTCTGTATATAAATTAATAACTAAATGGACCATATCATGACCAAACCTTGAAACTAAGATTATAGTTAATCGAGAAATCGAAATATCATAAGCTTCGAGTAATGGAACTTAGTGACGAAACGTGAATATATTTATTGTATAAACATATTTGCAATATATGTTCATTAGCAGAAGCACTATCTGACCTGATTTCCTCCATTTACTCGTGGAGTGATTTAATTAAGAGTTACATCTTTAAATGCATCTTAAAATTGCGTATGTCCAAGTAAAGGATTGTTCAGGGCTTCAGCTATTTTGCCTTATTAATTTTACAATGAAACGGTAATTTATCAAGAATTATAAATGCGGAAACATTTAAACCAGTAAAACATCTGATACATGAATTTTAATATGCCATATTTTTAATAAACAGCTAACATAAACTTTTACAAACGCTTAAATAGTAATTAATAATGTCATTACCTTTCAGACTGACGTCTGTAACCACTGAAACTAAACTAAACTAGGCGACACAACAGCCCTTAGAGAGCCATGGCCGGCCAGTGCTCTGATATATGCTTTATAGACCATGGGCTTCGGGGTGCTTGTGCATCTTACTTGGACAAGTGGTCAGTTTGTGGCAGAATTCCCGTCTGCAACCACTATCGACTATAAATAGTGTATCAGGCCTTTATATATTAGACAACAAGAGAAGCTTAAGAGAAGCCACATTGTGTCAGGAGAGCCAGGTGCTGTATACATATTCTAAATTTTTGGGATTTTCAATATAGCCTCTAGCATGTTTCTCAAAATTATGTCAAAAGTATTAAAACTTATATAAAAACAATGATGATCCTGAGCAAAGCAATTCAACTTCTCAAAATGACAGTAAGCCATACCACTTCTCTCCAATGAATTGGCGATATATTTTGCAGAGGATCGTATTGAATTGTAAGGTTTCGTATATTAGTTAGACTCAAAAATTAGTTATAGGATTATGGCAAAAGTGCAGTGGGGCAGTTAATATCAGTCCTGTTCCTTTGTCTGACTACAGGAAAGGAAAATGTTAGGAGGGATTTTGAAAGAGATTGTTATAACTAACCTTGGAACATGTGTAATAGTCTGGCGAACCATTGTTATTACTTGAATCTTTTGAATGCATATATGGTGTAAATAATATAAAGAAACAAATACATCCTATTGAAGTAAAGAAAAGAGACCGAGAATCAAATCAGCTTAATCTTATAGAAACGTCTGTTATATTGCAAGTGATTTCTTCTGATTACTCGTATCCATAGGAACTCCTCTCATTACCTTAAGTTACGGAAACTTTTTTTGCATTTATTTGCATCGCTTCAAAAAGCTCTTCTTCCCTATTAAGCAAATATCCCAACCCTCGGCAGTAGTAATCAAACAACTACGAGAGCATTCAAGTGATTTGACAGCACTCGACTGCCCTCTTGATAGCATAATATTATCCTGTTGAGAGTTTACAGAAGGAGCTGGGAGATCATTTTAAGCCCGCACGTTTACCCCAGCAAATAACGATTTTTATGATGGCAGTTTTTAAATTGTAGGAAGACAATACTAGCTTCTCATGTCAAGCACAGTAAATCACCATGACCTTTGATTGTTGTTTTAGAAGCAAAACGATTATCAGCATGCTGTTGAGAGGTATGTATGATACTTTACCTTTTAGAAAATATAATTTGCAAGGCCAAATTAGTATTATAATAGTTAATACTTTCCAGTTTGATATATTATCAAGGCAGAAAATTTCACTTCATTCTGTACGTGCATATGCTTTGTCTGTGCAAAGTAAATATGCTCTATGTATTCCCTGCTCCAAATGTGCTATATATCCATATGGCTATTTTATAAACTTCATATATAATTCGATTATAATAATTACATAGCACTTTTTAAATATATTTCCTTCCTGAAATGTGTTATGTCCACATTGTAGAGTTCCTCACTTTGTAAATGCTAAATTACAGTTGAACGTGAAGAATCTTAAGAACTGATAAGCGAAAAATCGCTTGAGCTCGTGGGACAAGAAACAACAATATAGGAGGGTAAATAACCCTTTATTGTTCAAGTAAGATTTAACAGAACTCCTTTTTGGAGTGTACAATGAAAGCCGACACTTATGCTTGAACTTAAGAGGTTAAAAATTAAACTAAAATTAATCTAAACTAAAGAAATGTAGCCGAAGCTATCGAGATTCTAACCGAGGTTTCTCCTGAACGTTAATTGACTGCGAAGCTATCAAGGGCCTAAAGTACGGCCGAGCGTAATAATAGCTTACAAGAGAGTAGCCTAAAAAGGCGGACGCGTGTAGACAGAATATCCGGTAACGCTCTCTCTAAGACCGAAGAACTTCGCGGTTAAATACCACTCTTCCTCATTATGTATTCAAACGTGATTCTAAAACTACATTCTGGCTGGAAGTAGTATATTGAAGTTAAGAATCGGCAGGAAAGGAACTTTAACTGAAAATTTAACTGTTAATAAAATTAATATAATCCTTGCTACATTACCTCCTAAGTCTTATTGTTGAAATAAACGATAAAATTTCTGGAATTGTAGAAGAATCTAAATCTCAATTTCCTGGCCTACAGAGATTGAAAGATTTCATAAGGAGTAATAAGATCTATAAGTTTTCCTTTTTTCATTCCGTGAGATTGATTGATAGGATGGTAACTGAATGTAATCTGCAATTATCTTCAAAGCAAAGTTACAAGAGGGAAAAAATTAGCCTACTGAGAATTTAAATAAACATATTCTAAGTTAGGAAAAAAAACTATCCATCAAATCTTTCTGTCAAAACTTGAGCCCATACTGAAATTACCAGTGCTGCATAATTCTGTAATTCAGTACTTAATTGCTGGGTGGAACAAGAGCATATCATTTAATACACATGACCTTTAGATTTAAACAGTAGATTAAGTTTCTTCCCCCCCCATAGATGCTTTAAATCTTGTGATACAGTTTAATCTTTAGAACATCAATTTATGTTGTAGAGTCATTAAGTTATTTTGAAGCAGGAGACGTGAAATGTGTGCAATGCGCTCACCGGCACTAGAACGTGGACCTCTCGAATAGGCGCCAAATGCGCCACCGTTATACCACGAATGTATGCCAGAAGGAGGAAGAAAACAACATACATACTTCCCCCTTTTAAAGGGCTACTTAGGATTAGTTGACCCCATCGTCAAGTCCAGGTGGTGACGAATTATTGTCCACCACCTTTTAATTCGGGGGCCATTTGTAGATTCATTAGGCTATTTTAAAGCAGGAGACGTGATAAATGTGCTATTCCCTTGCCGGAACCTGGACCTCTCTATTACGCGCCAGTACCTTTACACCACGAAGGCAGGCTGAAAGGAGAGAGAAAATATCTTATAATGTTATTAAATAGGAAAATACTTGCTATTAACAAGTGTTTTCAGTTTAAAACAGAAAAGTTTCTTTTGTTACGTTATTTTCTTCCTTCACGTTCGCACGGAATTCGCGAGGATTTGGAGGGAATAACGACGAGAGCACTTGATGGAACATCGAAAGACACTTTATTGGCCAGTATTGTCAGGACAGCTTCAAAAAACATTTTTACAGCCGTCGATGAACACGCTGACACTATCGGCGACACAGCCTTCAGGTTATCAGGCTATCACGATGGAGATATTCACGGCAAAGCACTAGACTACAGCTCTCAACTCTGCTTGGTCGTTCTCGGAACTCCACGTACTCTCGAGACTCTCCACGCTACAACTCGCGATGCACTTGACGACACACGAGCACAACTCCTGACTCTTCGTTCAGTCTTTCCCGGAGCTCAACACGCTCTCTCGACGATGCACTAACCGCGATACACTAACAGACTCCTTCAGTGGACTCGACGACCCACTCGGCACTCGCTGCCCGGCTGTCAACTCGATCGATTCCGCAGGGATTGACTCGCCAGGCGAGACACCAACTCGATATTAAGTAACTCGCACTCTAGACGAAGCACACACACTAACTGACTGCGGACCAGCAGGGTTTATATAGCTTTCGGCTTGTGTTTGAGAACATTCTGGGCTAAACCGGTAAGAATTCGTTCCAGAAGGTTCTCCATCCGTCCATGGCATATCGCCGATTTTATCGCTAAATGGGCGATTTCTCGCCAAACGTGGCAACCCTGCCTTCCCTTCACATTTTATGGCAATCCTAAAACTGCTTTGCGGGAAAGCCACCTTACCGCGCCTGTACATTTCGTAACAGTTTTTAGTTCCTTTTTGTTTCTGCTGTTAACAAGTGATTTTTTCATCTGCACTGCAGAAGATGTTTTTTTTACTATTGAAAAAATCTGATGTATACACCACATGGCTTGCTTGTACGGAATATTAAATTATACGCATTTTGTTCGTAAATTTCATTTAAACTAATTTCCTCGAATTTCATTAGATATATTTCTCGTCCAATTAATTCAGTTCTCACTTCACAGCAAAGGAAAAATATATAAAAACTCAAAATATCTTCATTAAAAGATATAGAAAAACATAAAACCCCAAATACAGTTAAAAATATTATTTAAAAAAATTAAATAAAAATTACAGTTTCTAAGCAAAAACAAGTTTCAGAAGAACTGATTATTATATTTTCACAATTACTTCCTTCCAAAGATGAAAAGAAAAATATCTGAAAGTAACGTCATGAAACGTCGTGAAAATATTTGAATTCTGCCTCATTAAATTTTAAAATAATATAATAAATGAAAACCAGGATTGAAAAGAGATTGTGTGACCAAAGTTGGAGTTAAAATCTAATAATGAAAAAAGAATCAATTAAGCGACGTATTTCCTTCAAACCGGAAAGTTAACTGATTCTGAGAATATTTACTAAATTTTGGTCTTTTTGTTAGCTATAATTGCAACAGAATTTTTAGGAACAGAATATTAATTTATTAATTAAAATTTAGCTGCATGATAAATTTGTTTAGCAGATATGGAAAATTTTTAGTGATATTTTTTTTAATCTGCTGTTAACATTTATTTTCATCTGCATTGCAGATGTTTTTTTTTTTTTTTACTATTGAAAAAATCTGATGTATACACCACATGGCTTGCTTGTACGGAATATTAAATTATACGCATTTTGTTCGTAAATTCCATTTAAACTAATTTCCTCGAATTTCATTAGATATATTTCTTGTCCAATTAATTCAGTTCTCACTTCACAGCAAAGGAAAAATATACAAAAACTCAAAATATCTTCATTAAAAGATATAGAAAAACATAAAACCCTAAATACAGTTAAAAATATTATTTAAAAAAATTAAATTAAAATTACAGTTTCTAAGCAAAAACAAGCAATACGGGCAGCAAACAAAAAGGCAGATTTTTCGGAGCACAAAACTAAAAGTTTCCTTTTGGTCCCTATTCTGCTAAGATTCAAATGCAAACAAACAATATAGCTGCTATAGTAAAACAAATTAGGCTTAGTCGCACTTAAACTTTTAAATTGTTGGTAATTCTACAACTATTGCATGCAGATTAACTAAAGGCATAAAAACCTTAACCGAAAGATAAGAATAACGTAATTCAATCTTTTTAAGCAAAAAATGCACAATGTACAATTTCAAGATCCCGAGGTTACTCGTTTTTTGAATTATGAGAGATACATACGTACGTACGTACAGACGCCACGAAAAAAATCTCTTCGTAATCCACTTTGAATCAGTTTTATAGTTCGTTTGGAGAAAAAGATTCCATTATTCCGTACTTACGTACAGATATCACGCAAAAAAATCGTTAATATGTATATTTTCGTTGAAATATGTGCCGGGAATTTTTCGTGATTAATATATCTCCTTTAATTCGTACAAGGAAGTAAAAATTGCGAAAAAATGTTTTTCATACTTGGGATTTTATTTAAAAAAACGACGTTAATAATTCGATGAAACTGGTAAATATGCGTATTGAGTTTCTCCCTTGCCTGTTATAATAATTTATGTTTCTAAATCAGATGATATTGGTTCAGTGAGTTTTAACATTTTTAACAATATTTTAATTCGCTATATACAAAGCGTATTCTTAGGCCGCCGCCTTCCAACATAAACAAAAACATTATTCTCTCACAGCATGCGAGCATCTGGCGCCCTCTAGCCCTTTTTTCCTTTCAAATTGTGCAACACCTGTGGAGGGTAGTAAATGGGACACTCCCACAAGAATTGAATGAAAAGGATAATTTTATATTGTTGCATGCATATTATCTTTATTTTGGTGTTCATGCAATACGATATTGATAATATAGCTATGAAATTCTCAAATCTAAGTTAATAATTAAAAATATATATATTTATGTAACTATTTGCACCACCTCCCCTAGGAAGCTTATCTGCGGAGGAATATGAGTAGGAGATTCATGGTTGTAAACTTTTCTTGAAATATTTATCCTTTTTCCAAAAAAAGCTCTCTTAAGGGAATTTTAAATCTTTAAATCCGTTCATGGAATTTTTTTGGAACGTAAAGGTTTCAGATTATCCAGGAGTGCAAATTTTTACAGCATTCTGCAGCTTACAGTTTAAATCGATATAACTAACTGTGCCATATTGCCCGTTTCAGTTCTTATACCTCCGGAGAGATAACCATACACGTAAAACTAATGGAAAAGTTTGCCACTTGTGGGCAAAGTATCAAAATTCAGCTCACAACTGGGGTGGCGAAAATGATTGATGGGGTCGACAGGCCCCGTAAGACGCAATTTTCTGTCCTGGAGTCCTAACGGAAACAATATTTTCCCGAATTTCCCCATAAAATCCCGATTTGCGAAACGCCTACGAATAAAACGCGTGCCTATGGAATAAATATCCCTCCTGTACAGAGGCTAATCCATTTTCCCAAAGATTCGATTGTCAAGATGCGATGATAGTCACGGATAGGGAACTAAAGCAGGTCCGAAAAGAACTGCAGAGTCATGCAATGGATAATTTTTTTTTTTTTTTTTTTTTCCCCATCATATTTTTTTTTCTCTTGATCGGATATTACGTGACAGAGCATCTCATCTTGGAGCCTTAAGATCTCTTTTCTTTTGCCTCATGCATACGAAACAGAAGATCAATGAAGAAGAAAATGGAGACGTGAAGGTGTGTTTTTTCCCGTCTTTTCGCTGCCATTTTTTTTCCTTGCCACCATAAACTTTTGATTTATTTTGTAACAGGCAAAATAATGTGTCTGAAAGGTATGCATTTTTTTTTTCAAGGAGAGAAGATATTACGCCCAGTTACTTTCTTGACAGAATTTTGTGATTATGAATTTTTCGCGTGATGACTGGAATTGAAAAAGAAGTGACTTTTCTTTTCACCCTTAGTTTCTTGGTAGTAATTTAAAAACATTTTCTGTCGGAAAAACCTACGCGTTCAATTAAACAGCGAAAACTTTAAATACTTTGTAGAAACACTTTGCAGTCCTCTGTGTTGAAATGTAGTGGCTCATATTTTGAAGCGAATGGCAGCTTAGTATATGATATTATTAAACGATTGTTAGAAGGAAATTACTTGAAATTTCGTCAATTATAAGATAAAAAAAAATTGAAAGCTTTCAGATTTTATATTACGCTCAAAGGAGCTTTTTCTTAACGTTTTGTACGTTACCTTTATTTACTAAATATCATGTTCTTCGCTCTTAAACCACATAAAATTCAGTTCAATACCAATATCGCAAAATATTTAAAAACAGCATATCTTTAGAATTTCCTATACACAGTCTCGCGCGCTAGTAATAAAAATGTTTTTTTTTCGTACAGTTTTGCCATTGCTCGTTTTGAAATCATTGAGTTTGCTAGTCAAAAATTTGTTAAAGTTTCAGCAAAAATGAATTAGACAATAAAACAAATTCGAAACTCAAAATTTGGGCCTTCCACTTGCCCATGTTTGGGTGGAGGATTACGTTAATTAAAATTTGATGAAACTAGGTACCGTCGTTTTTCAGCAGTGCGAGAAACATACATACATGGTTGCATATTCGTCATTGTTTAATTTCTTTAAATATAATACGGGACGATAATATTTAGTGGCAACAATTTAAAAAGTGAAATGCCATAAAATGCCATTTTGAGACTGATAGCCCTTCTGAGCTACCACCCCTCTGGTCCTAACAATAATATTTACGCTCAATTTAGTGAAAGAGCTGTGAAAAGTTATTGAAAGTTTTCTATATATTTAAAATTGAAAATTATTTTAAAAACAACATTAAGTGAAGCAGGTTACGCAGATGAGGGTTTTTCACCATTTTGTTACTCATTTTAAGTAATTACAAGTTTTATAAGGAATTAAAATTAAACACGCAAAGCACGCCTATTTAATTTATGCACGATTCATCAATTTAAAAAAAATATATGAAATGAAAAGAAATAAAACTGACAGACTTTTAAAAGAAATAGAAAAATAACGAAAATATCTTAATTTGCAGCTCATACTGTTTTTCTGATTCTAGATTCAGTTGGAGCTGAATTTTGTGTCATGTGTATTTGTTTTCTAACAACACGCGCTGAATAAAAGTACATTTTTATTACACACTTCGTCGCTTTTTGAATCAATTTCCTTGATATATGTCTAAAACTCTTTTTATGATATTTATTTTTCTTTTATATTATATGTACTATTACTGGAGTCTTTTTGTATCTAATAGGAGCTACTGACTCTTAGGTAAATAACAGAGACTAAACGTGAAATTTTTTTTCATAAAATTACGGTAATTTTCTTTCAAATCATAGAACTGTAAAACAAAATATTTCGAAAGAGAAGAATTAATAAATAATTACATTAAATGCGATGATTTTTATGTACCATTCAATGAAGCAGAAAATTTCAATTGATGCCATATTATGCTTGCAAAAAACGAACTAGGAAAACATACGGAATTAAAGAAATGGCGATTAAAAATAAAATAGAATACCTGCTATTTTAAAATGAAAAGCAGGTATAAAATAGAATACCTGGTTTTCAGCTTTATTATTAATAATAATTTTCGTCGCAAAATAATAAAAAAAAATTAAAACTCTCTTAAGAAATAAATAAAAACTGAAAAAATAAAAATCTGAGAGGTTTCAGATTTTAATGGTCTCACAAAAGGGTTTGTTAAGTTTATTTACGTTGCACTTACGCCATACACAAATCAAACGCAGAATTACAAAAATTTTAAAAGCAGGATAGCAGTATACGTTTTTCCAATACAGCGTTAAGGGGTGGCATATATTTTTCTGATTTTTACCCTCCCCAGTCTTTTCACAGTTCATCATATCAATGTTTAGTTTTCTTGCTAAAACGGCTTTACAAAACTTCTTTTTGTCTTTTTATTGTTAACGTTTCATGTGCTTACTTTATTTATTAAATATCACGCTCTTGGCGGCTTAGGGCACATTCAATTCGATTCAACAGCAAAATCACAGAATATTTAAAAATATCACATCTTTAAAAATTCCGATAGACAGTCTCGTAAGCTGGAGATAATTTTTTTTCGTAGAGTGTTGCTACTGCTCGCTTTGAAATCATTGAGTTTGTTAATCAAAAATTCGTTAAATTTTACAAAATATAAAACAAATTCGAAATTCATAATTCGGGCTTCCAGGTGTCTATGTTCGGGTGGAGTACTACGTTGTTCAAAATTTGATGGCTCTAGGTATTGTCGTTTTTCCACAATGCGAGAAGCATACATATATTCATGCGGATAATTTCTTTAAACATAATACAGGGCGGTAATATTTGGTGGCAACAATTTGAAAAGTGCTACGCCTTTTATATAGTGATTTACCGCGAAATGTCTTTTCTAAACTAATATCGGGACCAACGCCAACAACATAAATATTACGTGCCTAATAGTTATTAATTCTTATGTTTATTTTTATTTCTAAATTAATCTAGCCAAAATAGAGACTGCATAACATAAAGGCTATTGCTAGTTGATCCATACATACGCTTGAGCATCGATTGATATGACAAAAGGTTTCTAAAATATAAACCGTAATCCAATCAATGCACAGCCGCATTCTGCTTTGTAATTATCTTCTTCTAAATAATTGTTAGCGTTTTAGCTGAAGTATTTACTCCTTAATGACAGAATTTAGTTTTAAAATATCTCTTGTAACTGAATCAATTGAATGAGATAAGAAAAAAGAATTTGATTAAACATATCGTTGTATTATAAATCATGTAAATACCTTAATACAAATACAAATAATAGTAAGTTGAAATGTCTATTGAAAAACAAAATAGTTTTGCCAAACGATACGTAGACTATTTGTATTTCCCTGGCGTAATATAATCTTCGCTTTATTTAGTGTTAAGAAAGAAGTCACAGAAGAGTAATCTACCAGTAGTTATTATGAAGTAGAAGACGAGAAAAATGCACCATTCCCTAGCCGGGACTCGAAGCTGGACCTTTCGAATATGCGCCGAGTGTGCTACCGTTATATCACAAAAGCATGCAGGCAGGAGGGAGAAAATGCCTTTACTTATTTCCCTTTGTTGAATTGGGCGTTTAGTTAGGCGGGTCGGGCTGCCTTCACCTCTGGTACCTTATACATTCAGCCTTTTAAAGGGCAGCTGGAGATTAGGGAACCCAGTCGCTAAATCCTGGTAGTGAAGAATCCTCGTCCACCATGTTTGTAGTTTGGACGCCTCTGTAGAGACATTAGGTTATTATGAAGCAGGAGACGAGTAACACTGGCAATTACCTCACCGGGATTCGAAGCTGGACCTCTTGATAACGCGCCAAGCGTGATGTCGTTACACCACGAAAGCCTGCAAGACAGAGACAAAATACTTTATACAATCTCCCTTTTAAAGGGCGACTGGGAATTAGGGGACCCAGTCTCTAAATCCGTGTGGTAAAGAATCATTGTCCACCACCTTTTTAGTTAGGACGCCAGATTGTAGGGGCATCAGGTTATTCTAAAGCAGGAGACGATAAAAGTGTGCAATGTCCTCTCTGAGATTCTAACCCGGACTCTCGAATACGTGCCGAGCGTGCTACCGTTGCACCACGAAAGCATGCAGAAAGGAGGGAGAACGTACCTTATAGTAGTAGATATTAAACCACCAGATAAACCAAACTTAAAGTTTTACTTTTGCTGCCATTGTTAATATAAAAATGAAGGTCTGCTCCTATATAGACTGGCACTAATTAAAACTGTACCTGGTAAATGTTCGAAGTTGACAGTGTGATAAGGTCGCATAGATGTTCTTTGTCTAGGATGAATGATTTCAGAATTCAATGATGCCTCTTTCAGTCCAGAGGGGACATCTTGTTGCAGGGAGGTGCCTTTGTTAATGATTCCGGTTGCATCCTAGAAGGTTACTTCAAGGGCCAAAGCGATAAAAGAAGTCTTTTCATCAGAACCAGAATATGAACAACTTTGTTATGTACGAGTGAAGGAATCCCCTCCCAGGATTTCAGCACAGTTAGAGACAGAGTGAGTTAGTAAGGTTTTGAGCAGCGAAAGGGTTTTCCTGAGAACAGCCAGGACTTCCTGCTGGAGTTATGGGCATATTGGCCCGCTAGAACTATCACTCCTCGTGTATAATGTTAATAGCGATATCGCTAACTTCCTGTTAACAAATTTCTGAAATTATGGGACTGAATGTATGCAAGTCCCATATCGTCATGATTTGCAATTGTTAATGTTTTTATTTTATTAAAGTCCATGTTATTGTTAGAACTTGAGTTAGAAATTCATTTAAACGCTGTATTAGTACCCGGGTTTGTGTAGCAGTTTCGGCCACTACACCGCAACTACTGTGCATATATATATGTAAATATTGCATGTATAACGGTTACAAATTTCTGCTGCAAAAAGTATCTCCTATCCATATCTAAGACTGTTATTCTAAGACTGTTATAATTTATATTATTCTAAGATTTTATGTTATTCTAAGACTGTTATAATTTTGCTTTCAAAGTTAAAAGAACTCATTTCTGAGGATAAGGCGTAAAGAGCAATAACTGCAAGATTTCATCCATGAAGAGAATTTAGAATGAATGTACAAAGAATCTTAAACAACAGAGGAGCAAAGAGAAAGTGAAAGCTAAGGAGAAAAATAAAAGTTTTAGTGAAAATATATATACACATCAAACTAATTCTTCCGCTCTTTAAGCATGAATAGATAGAGCGATATTCAGATGCAACCGGAAGAACAAAAGCTTCTTCCATTGTGCTTTCACGATAAATGCGTCGGTGAATTAGCATGTAAATACTTCAGTCTGGAAGATTGTCTGCTAAAACGTCATTTATTAAAATGATATCACTGTGTAAAATATATGGCCATGCATGAAGTAATCAGCATCATTCGAGAAAGATATGAGAAATTTGTTTTCTTATCTTGATGCATTTGATTGCATTTTCAGTTTCGTGCAAGAAAATGCATGAAAGAAAAGCAATGTCTTGTAACATTTAGCAAAGAATAAATATCTGATTATGTTTACATATTCGGAAATGTCCTCTACAGTTATTACACAACAGATATAAATAAAAGAACATGAATATAGGTGAAGCAAATATGGAAATGTAATCATAGACTGTAAAACATTTGCGAAACAGATAAAGTGTGCGTACACTTTCAGAAAAGGCATAGCTATAGTATCAATAGCCAACTATTACTTATACAAAACATTTAATAAATGTCATTTCATTTGTGTTATGCTAAATACAAATGCGTTCTTTAACCGTATAAATACCAAACATGAAAGCAACGGGGGGGGGGGAACGAAATAAATTTATTTAGTAATATATATTCCAAGATATTTTATTAGAAGATACGTATTCCAGAATGCAAGACATGAAGATGAAATAAAAAGAAAGCATTGATGTTTATAAATGTATACTGCCTGTAGACAAGTGCCATTTTTAGTATTTCATTTCCATTAATGCATAAGTGTTTAAGTGTAGCATTTGTACTAATATATGTATAGCCACGTGAGATAATACATGATTATGTGTAATCATTGATTGCCATCGTTCACACTGACGCACAATTATCATTCTCATTGTATCATTTCTCTCAACGTATAGATGTTCAAATGTATCATTTTTATTGATGTGCGCATGCCCTGTAGAATAATGCATGATTATGTTTTTTTTTTCATTTATCTTTCATCATTCGTATTACTGTGCAAGTGTCAGTATCAGAATATCATTGTTATTAATGTATAAGTGTTTATGTATTTCATTTCTAGTAGTTTGTGTATAATCATAAGGATGATACACGATTACGTGTAATCATTATTTGTCATCTTCGGCATTAATGCGCAATGGTTGCCTATCTCATTTACCACTTAGGCCAATGTATGTATGTATCCAATGTACCTTACCATTTAGGCCAATGAATATACAGGGGTTGGACAAAAATATAGTAACACCTTTAAAAAAACATGTTTCTTTGCTTAATATGGTGTAGGAAACCCGTTGGCATCCAAAACAGCTTGCAGTCTTCTCGGAATGGATAAACACAGTTCCTGTATGTTTGCCAAGGGAATATTATACCATTCTTTCTGCAAAACGGTGACAAGTTCAGATAACGATGTTGGCGGTGGATAACGAGAACACACTTTCCGTTCCAATGTAGACCACAAAGGTTCGATAATATTCAGGTCTGGTGACTGTGGTGACCAGGGGAGATAGGAAAACTCATCCTCGTGCTCAGAAAACCAGTCCTGGACAATGTGAGCTGTGTGAACAGGGGCTTTGTCGTCTTGGGAGACACCATCATCATCGGGGAACAAAGTTTGTACCATGGGATGAACTTGATCGGCCAAAATGTTCACATAAGTCTTGGTAGTCATGTGCCCTGACACAGTTATCATGGGGCTAGCAGAGAACCACGATATGGCTGCCCAAACCATAACAGAACCCCCGCCATGTTTCACTCTTGGCAACAAGCAGTCTGTATTATAGGCTTGAGATGGCGTTCTCCAGACGTAAACTCGGCCAGAAGTGGGAAACAATGTGACTCGTCAGACATATTACTCGCTTCCACTGCTCTATAGTCCAGGCTTTATGACTTAACACCACCTTTTCCTGTTTCGAGCATTAGCATCACTGATGAGTGGCTTCTCAATTGCAGCACGGCCAGCCATTCCCTGTTTATGAAGCTCCCTTCTAATTGTTTTGGTACTCACAGGGTTCGGTAACACAACATTCATTTCAGCAGTAACTTTTGCAGCTGTGGTCTTATTTTTCGTGAAAATTGCCCTTAATGATGGTCTGTCACGATCACTCAGGACACACTTTCGTCCGCGCTGTGATTTAGCAGATGATGTTTTTCCGCTTTTCAAATATGCGGAATAAATCTTCGATACAGTACCTCTTGAAACACTAAACACCTCGGCTACCTTGCTTACGGAAGCACCTACCATACGTGCTCCAACAATTTTCCCACGTTCGAAGTCTGTTAACTCTGACATAATGCAATGACAACCTCACATAACAGTACTCCGACAACAACTGAACTGTTTAGCACATTTACGAAGTTGTATAGGTGGCGTCAGTAGTCAAAAACGCCAGCGCCACCTACATATTTCATTAAAATCAATCTTTCTTTTCAAACATGCATTTCACAAGGTGTTTCCATATTTTTGTCCATCCACTGTATGTATCCAAAGTACCTTACCACTTAGGCCAATGTGTATATGTATCGAATGTACCTTACCACTTACGCCAATGTATATATGTATCTAATGTACCTTTGCCAGCCAATGTACCTATGCATGTAAATTTTTATGAATTGAATATTGAAGCATATACGCAAACGCGCTTGTCTGACCTCGTCAAAATCTCATATTTCTCATTAATAAATTCCTGATACAGATCTCGGGGAATGCCACGAGGGTTGTGTTACTCTAGATAGGTGCGGCTACCCGACGACACCCGATTTTTGATACAAAGCCGTCCGGCTGTCCGGCCCTGCGTTCATCTGTCACCTGTATATTGTCTGTGTGGCGTGGCTCCATTCTAGCCGAAAGGCTTCTCGAGAGGTTTTTTGTTAGAGAAAGAGCTGTGGGGGACCTCTTCACTTTCGTCAAATGATAGTGTACCACTATCCCAAACGGCAGAGACAGTGGTTAGTGACGCTGACTGCCTACAGAATGGCCTGGGTTCGAATCCTGGAGAAAGGATTGATGTTTATAAATGTATAGTGTATGTGCGGCATGGACGTATTTTAAATATGTGGCGAGCATAAAGTCCTCTGGAGAGGTTCATGGTAGAAGAAGAGCGGTGGGAGACTCAAACCCGTCCCCCGGGTGCTCTCCTTCACAACTGGAGGCGGAACTGAGCAAAATCGCACTGTCATCTGTATGGTGGTCAAGGCTATTGCTAATGGCAGGCGCAATCTTGCACTTGCCACGATGAATTTCGAGGACAGAATTGAGCAAAGTCGTCCTTTCACCTATATGGTGCTCAAAGTGTTTGCCAAAATGCAGGCCCAGTCTTGCAGTTGGACGGAATTGAGCAAAGTCGTACTGTCATCTGTATGGTGCTCAAAGGTTTTGCCAATGGCAGGCTCAGTCTTGCAGTTGGGCGGAATTGAACAAAGACGTACTGTCACCTGTATGGTGCTCAAAGTTATTGCCAACGGCAGGTGTAAACTTACTCCACGATGAACTTCGCGGTCTTGTCATGATGTAACTGTCAGACTAGTGAGATTAAGTCACAGTGTACTAGAAACTGTGTTTGCTCTTTAATTCTGTGTATGATTAAACTAGACACAACTACGCTTTTCTATTTATTTGTTTATTTCTATCAAGGGATATTAAAACTGATATAGTACTGATATAGCTTAAGTACAATAACATTTTTCACAATGTAATACAAAAAATTAACATCCCTTGTGTGTTTCTCTATTGTATCAAAATTTTCCTATAAATTGTTTATTATCGAAGAAATAGTGACAAAATTATAGCATTCAATTCAAATATTTTATGAAAATGTTTAAGGATCTTATTTCTTCCTTTTTGCTTACAGATTGAACTAAATGAAATAGGCTCAGTAAATGGTGTTAAAACTCCCTTGAATATTTGTATAACTTAAGGTTTGTTCGCTAAATTTATTAGAAGTCTTACAAATGTTGGATTATGGTCTGAGTATAATTTTTCCTAAACAGAATAATGTACAGGCATCAACATAGTTTCTACTGTCCTTTCTCTAAGACCAGCTATTTTGAACGATTTTCATTTATGACCACAAACGTAACCTTCATGAAGGTCACGCACTGCCCATCTGTTCAAAACGCAGTCTTCCCATCTATTTTGTGGAAAATATAAATTAAAATTTTATTTTCCTTACTGTACTTTTTATATAAAATGCGGTGTTAATTTTCTAGCTTATACTAGAGATTTAAAGGGAAAAAATTCTATTTTTAGAGATTAAGATACATTTGCAAGGTAAACAAGATTCAGTTTGCATTTCGACGATTTCAAAGTTATGACAACCCTTTGTCATTTAATTTGTTAACAACAGAAATATATCTAGTTCCCGCCTTGGAAAATATTTTATAAAAACACGCACTGAAGAGGATTTAAATTCTGCTGGAGCCTGACTCCGGTGCTTCTCAGTTTTAAGCGAATTGGTAAATCCCGGATCGTATCGAAGCCTAAGAAGAAAACCAGCTTCGGTATTTTGCTGCGTAACTGAATCGCAGTGTAAGTAGAAAATACTGCTATCATTGCAACATTTTATTTAACAAAAAGTAAAACTAATGTAGTACACTGTCTTTAGAAAGAGCAAAATAGGCGGAAAATTTTGAACAGCTGAGAATGAAAGTTTCTGGAAATAAAATGCATTTAGGGAGAAGAATTTTACGGGTCAAGAAAGCTTGAGCTCCATATTTTCATCAAAAAGGTTAAATTAAACAAAAATGCAATTTTATCTGATCGCAAAAAATACTGTTTAAAGGAATTTTTTTATTCTGTACATAATATCTTCCTACTATTTGTTTAATCACTTTTCATTTGTTTTATCATTTCGCTTAAATTTTATGATATATATTTTAATTTACTAGCATCTCCTTCACCTTCTATTTTGTTTGCTCACTTATTGTCTTGAGCTTCTTTAATTTGTTATTTGTTTGTTTATCATCATTTTTATTTAACACTTTACATTCAATTTTAATATTCATTTCTTTATTATTAGTAGTACAAAGAGGCGGTACTCCAGGAGGGCTATTAGTCTCAAAATGGCATTTTCTGGCTTTTCGCTATAAACAGCGAATCATTTTTACTTCCTTGTACGAAGTAAAAAGCAAGTATTGTAATCGCGAAAAGTTTCTGCCAGCATATTTCAACGAAAATATCCATTTTGACCGCTATCGAATGCAATTTAACGATATTTTTGCGTGATATCTGTACGTAAGGACAGAATAAAATACTCTTTTACTTCAAAAAAAATTATAAAACTGCTTTAAAATGAATTCTGAAGAGAATTTTTCGTGGCGTCTGTACGAACGTACCTACGTACGTACGTATCTCGCATAACTCAAAAACGAGTAACCTTAGAATGTTGAAATTTTGTATATAGGACTGCTATAACATGTAGATGTGCATGTAGTATTTTTGTTGCTATCGGCCGCACAAAACGTATATAAATATGTTTATATATATATCCACTCTGTTACCCGCCTCAGTGATCTCAGTTTCTTTACTCTTATATGTTTGTAAATTGTACATTTTTTGCTTTAAAAATAATTGAATTATGTTGTTTTTAACTTCCGGTTAAGGTCTTTATGCCTTTAGTAAATCTGTGTGCAATATTTTTAGAATTATCAATAATTTTAAAGTTGTTTAAGTGCCGCTAAGCCTAATAATTTTCTTGATGGCGGCCATTGCTTGTTTTCATTTGAAACAGCAGGATAGTGAATTTGTTGCCAATCTAGAGAAACTTAGCCTCGCAACAACAAAGATAACGCCTTCATTTATTATTGCCAATTAAATTATGCTTAATCCTTTCTGGAATTTTTTCGAGGAAATAAGTGTTTAAGATTTACTTCGTAATTTTTAATACAGTAATTTTTAATATTTTGAGTTTTTATGTATTTTTTGCCTTGTCGCGAAGTGTGAACTGAATTAATTGAATGAGAAATACACAGTCGTCTGTGAAAAACTGTTTCTTTTTTGTTTTGTTTCCTTAATGTCTTTTATACATCGTTCTAGCTTTATTATAGTATTTGAGTAGAACCTTTGGCAACGATTAGATAATTCTTTAAATGATATCAATTTTGTGCATTCTGAGTTATAATATGAACGAAATATAATACTGTTAAGTGAACCTAGCTCCAAAATGTCGCTGTGATAAACAAATAGAATGAATTTTAAAGAATACATTTATTCTACTGTGGTTTACGCGCTGTCGGCGAAGTATATTTAATTCAATCCAATACGTTTAAATGAAATGCAAGAAAAAATGCATATAATTTAATATTCCATACAAGGAAGTCATGTGGTGTACACATCAGATTTTTTAAATTGTTGCCACCAAATAGTATCGCCCTGTATTATAATTAAAGAAATTAAATAATGAGGAATCTGCATGCATGTATGTATGTTTCTCACATTGGGAAAAAACGACGGTTACTAGAGCCAACTGTTTAATATTTTTGTATTTGTTCTGCGACGCTAACCCATCGTCTGTGAAAATCGTCTGAGAGACTATCTGCGCAGTCACAAAATGTTATCATGGTTACCAGTTTTTTTTTCTTTACCGTTGTTATTGTTAAAAATAAATAGAAAAATGGTTGTTCTAAAGATATGAAGGTGTGTTTAATTGTTTATTCGGACTTCATTTTTTGTATACCATCAAATTTTGAATTACGCAATCCTCCACCCGAAAATGGGCACCTGGTTGCCCGAGTATGGAATTTTGAATTTACCTTATTAACTATTTTATATTTTGTAAAACTTAACGAATTTTTGGTTAACGAAATCAACGATTCCAAAGCGAGCAATGGCAACATTGTACGAAAAAGGATCGCTTTAGATAAATGTTTTATCTGCAGCGCGAGAGGCTCTATCGAAAATTCTAAAGATAGGCTGTCCAAACTTTAATATGTTATATTAAATTTTAATACATAACATTCATTTATAGATTTAACCAAAAATGCCCCGTTGCTGATGAATCGTAAATCTTTCGCAGCACTCACTTACAGAGTTTAAGAAGCTATTAAAAAGATTGTTTTATCTACTTTAGAAACTTAAAAAGATTGTTTTATCTACTTTAGAAACTTAAAAAGATTGTTTTATCTACTTTAGAAACTTAAAAAGATTGTTTTATCTACTTTAGAAACTTAAAAAGATTGTTTTATCTACTTTAGAAACTTAAAAAGATTGTTTTATCTACTTTAGAAACTTAAAAAGATTGTTTTATCTACTTTAGAAACTTAAACTTACTTAAAAAATTGCACCTAGAAAATATTATAATTCAAGTTAAAAATCTCATTTTTTTAGCGAAAAATAATTTTTATTAGAAGATTAAATATATCATGAAATCACATACATGGCTGTTGAAGTTAAAATTTGTCAAATCAACAAGAAAACATCCGATTCAAAATCAATAAATGTCACATCGAAAAATGGCAATACCAATCATTTTCAAAATATTATTTGTATAAATTGTACATTATTTAAATCAGATTGTAAATAGGTTTATCGTCTTCATTTTCAGTGGAAAATTTAATTCCTGGAAAACTCTGCAGCTTAAATGCATTGAAATTGTAATAATAGGATCTGAATAAAAGATTTTTGCATGTTTGTCGGCTTCCATTTAAATTGCCTCTGGCAATCTCTCTTTATAAACTGAAGAAATTTAATATATTTCAATTCCATTGAGTATTTTAAATAGGGATAGAATATGTCTGAGAAATTGGATCGCTTAACGTTTTGACAGCATGTTTACGATATGATATATGACTGCATAAATTTATTTCTTTTCCAATACCATAGTACACTTTGGTGTTGCTTTCCAGCAATCCATAAAGATTAAAATATTTATAAATATTTATTTACTGGGTGCTCCCAATATATTACGTGAACAAAAGCTGTTCTAAATGCATTTTTAAAGTTTAATATTTAGTCACTTCTGCCCCCCCCCCGATAACATCAGTGTAATGTTAGCAAACGGCAGTTAGTTTTTTTTAAAATGCGATGCAATGGAGCTATAACATAGGACATCTGGAAAGTGTAACAAAAATAAATAAATTAATTTTTAATCCGCAGAAAAAATAAATAATAAAAAAACTAAAACTTTCAGATCTTATTTTTTACAGGAGATTCAAAACGGGATTTGAAAAGTGATACAGGTAACTTTCAGGAAAGGGCCCACCAGCGGCCGAGCGGTAAAGTCGCTGAACACTGGTAGTTCGGTCCGAGGTTCGAATCCCGCGAACGGGCTGGCTGCATGGGTGTTTTCGTGCTTTTCCCCATGTGTAACGTGTATACGAGCCAGTTCCCTTAGAAAGTCCTTCACGAAGGCATCCCTCCTCTTAGGCAGATAGCCCTCGAGGCTTTGCCATAATACACACTCACACACACACACACTTTCAGGAAAAGTCATTCTCCACAAAATATTGTTAGACATTTTAACGACTTTGCGTTGCTTTGCTACCAACATAATATCAGCAAGAAATGTAAAGAAACCTCGCGCCTAAAATATCCGTGCCCGAAGATGCATGCGAGGTTAATGTTAATGGAATGCTTTGAAATCGTTGAGTTTATTAAACGAAAATTTTTTAATATTTTACAAAATACGAAATAGATAATAAAACAAATTCCAAATCCCAGATTTGGGCTTCCAGATGCCCATATTCGGACGCAGAACTACGTTACTCAAAATTCCATGGCTCTATGTACCGTTGTTTTTCCGCACTGCGAGAAATATATATACATTTATGCAGATTCTTCATTCTTTAACTTCTTTAAATATAATGCAGGGCTCTAATATTTGGTCGCAACAATTTGAAAACTGATTCAGACTTTTATAGTGAACTAATGCAAAACGACAAAATGAAATTAATAGCCCTCCTGGGCAAATTGTTCCTTTGGCCTATAAATATATATAATAAAATAAATATATATAATAAAATAAAGCATAAGATAAAAAATAAATATATATAATAAAATAAAGCATAAGATAAAAAATAGTAATAAATTAAGTAAATTAAATTAAAGTAAAAATATGTTGAAATAAATTAAGTTAAAGTAAATAGTATTTTATTATATATATTTATATTTTATTATATATATAATAAAATATAAATTATTTATATTTTATTATATATATAATATATTTTATTATATATATAATAAAATATAATTTATATTTTATTATATATATAATAAAATAACTTACTCTTCACTGTCATATAAAATTACACATTTATTAAAAAATAGTAATAAATTAAGTAAATTAAATTAAAGTAAAAATATGTTGAAATAAATTAAGTTAAAGTAAATAGTATTTTATTATATATATTTATATTTTATTATATATATTTATTTTTTATCTTATGCTTTATTTTATTATATATATAATAAATATTTATAAACTGATTAAAGGAAACATACATGTAAATAATAAATTAAGATAAATCTACTATAAAAATGAATGAGGTAAATATGTCAGAGGTAATGAAACGAGTAGAAGATGTATCAGTAAATGATAGTGAGACGTCATACCGAAAGTGAAAGTAATACTGCAATTTTGCCATCAATCTTCAACTTACTCTTCACTGTCATATAAAATTACACATTTATTTAATCTTTTAATCTATTAAAATTTTCTTGATGGTGGTATATACACTTTAATAGCACTACACAAAAGGGATTCAATTTCAGTATGGGGTGTTTATACATCATCTGCTTAGAGTTTTTCGCTTAAATGTTCCTAGGGGAAAAAAAGGACATTTTTGCAAAACAATCGAAGCACCATGAAGGAAGTGGTAGTTTTCGATGAAATTGAGTTTCAAGATTATTTAAAGTGTTTCAAGATTTAAGTTTTTTTGTATAGTTTCTTTGAAATTTACCACGCATCCACGGCAGTGGAGTGTATTTCAAAGAATTTGTGTAAAATATTTATAACATCATGTTATGCTTTACCGAAAAAAAAAACCTTAAATTTAAACTGCAGTAGAATATAATAAGTGCAATACACAGACTAGAAATATTTTCCCTTCCTAGAGACTTTTTAGAATATCTAGGGAAAAAGCTTTTATGTAAGCAAAAATCTGAGTTTTTTCTGCTTTCGTTCATTTCTGAGAAACCATTTCTGAGAAAAGTGCTGTAAACTGTTAAAGAATGTGTAAAATTGGGAAAAGTATGCCTAGAACTAAGCTTGTGGACTTCAAAGTTTTGGTAACTGAAGCACAGCAAATTCCAACACCCAACAATTCAAAATTCCAACACCCACCAGAAAACTGCAAGTCAACAGAGCTAAAAATTGAATAAAAAAGTAGATTGCAAAAGCGTAATATACTTTTCAAGGAAAAATGCAGATAAACGAAGAATATTTATTGTGAAAATATAGTTTGTTTTTCCTTGAAAGAAAATAAGTTTGAAATTGATGTTGTTTAAAAGCATTGCTTTCCAAAATTTTGAGTTGTTTACCATTTAAAGAATGCTATTTTCATAAGAAAAATAGCCAAGTTTTAAATATGAGATATGACTACCTGGTGAATTACAATGAAGAAGGAATTTACTAAAATTAAATATGAAATGCTGTAAATAGCAGTTAGATGAGCACTTGGATATGAGTGCATCTTCTTATTATCCCCGCCCAGACGGTATAATGGTTTGGGCAGCCGACTACAGTATCGAAGGCACGGGCTCGAATCTCGGAGAAAGCATGGATGTAAATTGTCTGCCCCCCTCATAGGAGGTAACGGTGGTCTCCTATAAGGTGGCTCTCAATTAAAATCCTCACCACTTATGACCTTAGTAGTGGCCAATGCTGAAAAAAGGCCGTTCGATTAAAAAAAAAAATCTTTATTATGTGGCACAATTGAAAGCTAAGCAACAAATCACCAATTTAAAATTATTTTGACTTTTCTCGCAATTCAGCTTTTGTTTTCTTACATATTCTTAATTTATAAGGTATGCCTCCCGCCTTCTTAGCATGCCTTCGTGGTGTAGTGGTCAGCACGCTCGGCGCGTATTCGAGAAATCTGTAGTTTGAGTTCCGGCTATGGCAATGCTCATTTTTCATCTTTCCTACTTTCAAAAAATGCCTAATGTCTTTACGAATTAATTATATTAAATACGCTCTTTTCCAAAAAAAATCGAAGCACCATGAAGGAAGTGGTGTACTTGATAAAATTGAATATGTGTATAGCTCTTAAACAGATAATGAAATGATTAAAAATTTAAGGTCATAGTACCTGTTCACGGCTAACAATACCCATTGAGTGTTCAAATTAGTAGTTGGTCAAACCACTTCTGGAGGCAATGCATGCCTGAATTCGTCGAGGCAAGGAGTGGTAGAGGTTCCTAATGTCATCCTGCGACACATTCTACCAGGCATTCAACAGTTGTCGCTCCAGATCTGCGATATTTTGTGGTGCCTGAATCTAGCGGCCCCAGGTATGATGCTCGATTGGTGGAAGTCTGGTGAGCTTGCTGGCCAAGGAAGAGTATCAACCGAACGGAAAGAGTGCAGAAATATACGAGCGGTATGTGGACTGGCATTATCTTGTTGTAAAATGGCATCAGGATGACATCCATGAAGGGTAATGCAACCGACCGCAAGATGGTATTCAACATATCAATGAGCTGTTTAAGATGTACGGAGGATGACTAAAGATGACCTGCTGTCATAAGAAATAGCATCCCACACCACCACAGCAGGGGTTATGGCTGTATGCCTATATCAGCCTTTGTTAAACAAAGGCTGATTGGGAACTCTTGCCCCGTCTTCTTCAGACACGAACACGGTGGTCATCTGCTTCAAGAGTGAAGCATTATTCATCCGCTTCACTCTTCGATGCCGGAATGATGGCAGCCATGATCGGCTGCAACACCACTCCAGAGACGACTCCGCCGTTTTGACGTGGGGTCAAAGGAAAACGTCTTAAAGGCCTCTGTGAGTGTAACCCCGCCTCAGACAAGCACCGTGGGATGGTGGACTGTACCACGGGAGGTATAGACGTGTCTGTAGAGCGCTGAATGGTCGAAAATGATACCGTTGGGGCGGTTCGCGCCTGACGAACAATCATCCTATCTTGCCTCGCATTTGTGCTCCTTGGCCTTCGAGAGCCTTCATTCCGTCGCCAATTTCCTTGTAGCAAGCATTGCTGCCAACATCTTTGCATAGCAGTGTCTGTATGCTGCAGGTGGCAGACTGTTTCTTGGTATGACAACCGAGCTTCACGAACCCTACATTGCGACCGGTTACAGCCGAAAACATCGCGGCAAAAACATCGCGGACGAAAACATCGCAGAGAAAACAACGCAAGGCGAAAACATCGTGCTACAAAACATCGTGGGAGAAAACATCGCAAAGAGAAAACATCGCAGTTCTAAAACATCGTGGTACAAAACATCGTCGTCGAAAATAAAGCGGTTCAAAAACTTCGCAGTTTAAAAACATCGCCGTCGAAAATATCGTGGTAAAAAATAAAGTATCTATAAATCATCGCATGACGATAACATCGCAGACATGCTTTTTTCAGGCTTTAATAACTGTAAATGGATATTCCCATAATGATTTGTGAGCGCAAGGAAGGATAATTTTTACTTTCGCATTTTTTTATTAACTAATTAAATGCAACTTAATAGATTATACTTTTTATGAAAAATTACCTGTAAAATCTTTATAAAAAATGATTTATTAATGGTCTTTGTTAGTTAACTATGTCGATTTAAAATTCTATTAAGTGCTATAAGTTGCATTAATTTTCTATGCTTAAGTTTTCTTCTTATTTTCTCAGCAAAAATTTAATATTTAATAAAAAATATGAAAGTAAAAATTATCCTTCTTTGCATCTTGCGCTCACAAATCATTATGGGAATATCCATTTACAGTTATTAAAGCCTGAAAAAAGCATGTCTGCGATGTTATCGTCATGCGATGATTTGTAGATACTTTATTTTTTACCACGATATTTTCGACGACGATGTTTTTAAGCTGCGAAGTTTTTGAACCGCTTTATTTTCGACGACGATATTTTGTACCACGATATTTTAGAACTGCGATGTTTTCTCTTTGCGATGTGTTCTCCCACGATGTTTTGTAGCACGACGTTTTCGCCTTGCGTTGTTTTATCCGCGTCGTTTTCGTCCGCGATGTTTTTGCAGCGATGTTATCGGCGGACACCATTGCGACCACTTTCGAAGTCATTTAGTTGTCTATAAGGTCTTCGATATCATCGTAATGGCATCTTTGGTTTCTTCTTTACGAAATTACAATGGCAGCAACAACAACAAAAAAAAAAAAAAAAAGATACATTTTCCGCCTCTGTTAGTGGTTTTATACTTTGCGAATTGCGCACTAGAAATGCGCGCTATTATCGCAATTCCTGATCATTTTCCTTGAAACTTTGATCATTTGCATGTTCGATCAAGATGTTTTTGCATACCAAATTTCGTCTCGATCGCAAATGTTCTTTTTGGTGCTTCGATTTTTTTTTTTCAAAGGAGTGTATATTCAATAGCTAGAGTTATTAGGAGTTTGATTAATTGCTAAAAGAAATGCTATATGACACAGCATTTTTTGCAAACGCTCCCAGTCGTTTACATAACAAACTATCAGAGCTCTTGTCATTTGGAACATTGACGTGCGTTGGCTGAAACTGCAGTTTAAGTCAAAAGCTGAGAACGAGCTCCGGTGAGATAATTGAGCCTTGAATTCCAGCATTTTGCGCAGAACAGTTTCATACAGACTTCAAAATAGGGAATAACCCACTTTATACATAAGAAATGATGATGCAGTAATTACGCTAAATCAAAATGTCCTTCACTATTTAAAATTCAGATCTGCAAAAAAAGAATTTATAATTTTTGTCCTAATTATTTCGAAGGTAAAAATCCATTTTTTATACATTTATAAATTGTAAATGTAGACCATAAACGAAATTTTGTTTGGTATGAATTTGCACAGCATGGATGTTATATATAGGTTCGTAGATCTATATCTCTATCTATCGATATATATAAGATTAAAATATGCAAATCTGGTATCAGAACTAGAGCATTTTTTGTGCCTTGTTGTAATCACAGTTTGAGTTTTGTCGTAAACGACGCTGCTATTAACAATTTATTCGGTGCAAACTTATCAGATACGTAAAGTAGTTTGTTTTTAATTTTAAGATAATAAATAGAGTTAAGCAATAGATTCGGTATCCAATGCGTTCAGAGTATTATTTCACATCGCGTTTTATAACATAAATATACGTATAATTATTCAGTAAATATGTTTGAGTGTGGGTCTTATCAAAGATAAGAAAACAAATTGAAAGATAAAATGCATTTTTTTGTTTCTTTTATTATTATGTTAATAATACTTCATTTTATGTGTTAACCATAAGCAGTTTCCCTTTAATATCGCCACTGCATAAAAGCACTTGCTAGGCATTTGCACGACGGCGCCGATTAGGCTTGGCACGGGCCTGCTCGAAAATCCTTTTAATAAAATGAATTAAGAAATGTATTTATTTTATTATGAGAAAATCATCAGTTAAAGTAAGTTTAATTATGACATGCACTACTTAAAGCATTTTCAAGGCTGAGCTTACTGCTTCTTCCCCCACTGTGCACCGTCATTACATATATGGATCTAATAAATGACTTAGTTTAAGCAAAACTTTAATGTTGTGAAAGCAATAAGTATAAAATTGCGGATCACGCACATACTTGAATAGAGTTTTGCATACTATTAATCATCGGTTATATAACTTTCGAAGCCTTTTCGTGCAAGTACAAGGCAATAAAAATTAGAAGTACAAGCTTTCCTTTAGTTTCTAAAATTTATGGCCGAAGGTTAATTGTATGCAACTCTAAGTACTAAAATCTTAAGCTATTAATTTTGTGATTTTTAGCGCAAACTAATAAGCAGTAGAGTCAAATATTTCATACATGTTGATTTTATGGATTACTTCAGCTAGCGATTCCCATTATGGGAATGGCGTCAAAATTTAACAAAATATTAGCATTGGGTTTTGTTGGATTTTTATATAATTTCTACCACGTGCTTTCCATTGGATTTTCGGTTAACATATTCAGTATTTGTAAACGTTCGTCAGGTTATTTAATGTATTTATTTTATTAACAGGAAATAAGCATGTATGTTCATTTCGAAAATCCTTTGGTATTTGAACCAGTTCCTTTTCAAAACATTCCTTGCACTCATAGGCCCAGAAGCGGCTGAGCGGTACCGTCGCTAATCCCTCATAGTTCGGTCCGATGGCCCTATCCTGCAAACGAGCTGGCTGCATGGGCGTTTTCGTAGTTATCCCCAAGTTCAACGTATTATTACGGGCCAGTTTCCCTTAGAAAGCCCCCCCCCACAAAGGCATTCCTTTCCTTACGCAGATAACCGTCGAGAGCTTTGCCGTAATCACATAAACCAAATCAAACCAACCCTATACTCATAGTTCTGAAACACTTTTGGTCTACCAGTAAATGGTTCATCATTAAATAATGGTCTTTTAAATCTCTCATGTAACTTCTTTTAAACATCAATGAAAAATCAAAGGAAATTTTCGTGTCTAAAAATCAAAGGAAAATAAGCAGTATGAAATAAGCAATATCCCTTAATACAAATATTAATTATCCTTGGAAATGCGTAAATTAGGGAACTTTTATGTGAAAGAAAAAATATACCTCTAGGACTCCGAATACGAAATTTATGTATTTCAGATGTGACAGTTCTAGAGAGCTGTTTATTTTATGGAAGTAATGGAAGAAGCAAGCTTCCTCTAATATCACCCAAATTACAATCATTCCTATACCTGAAGAATCTTACCAACATGGTTTACGTAGGTCAATTCTATCACTTGCGCTGATTATTAGATTCCCTTGTAAAGGTCTTGATTATTTTGCCGTTTTCTTCCTCGCGGCTTTCCTTTGTTTCAGAAGAATCGGATTCCATTATAAATGATTAGAAACAGCTCCACAGGCAAGCTAGATATGGATATTTGCGTCATGAGCAACTGGCCAGTGAGAAAGTGGATCTGAGACAAATGAACAACCCAAGTCGCACATGACATAGCAAAGACGTTGCAAACTGGTCCAAGAGGTTACAAAGTGGTCGTGGTAGCTTTTCCAACGTCTTTACAACGTAGCAAAGACTAAAAATTTTTGCCGTTGCATCTTGGCAATTTGTCGACCACGCTGAAACGGCATGATATGACCGCTTTTAGCCGTGGTTGTATTAGCATCTTTTCCATAGTTCATCAGCGTTACTTTTAGAATGAAAAGAGACTAAATGTGCCCTTTCAAGAATCTGAAGTTCTCATAAGATTTATTTTGCAATGCTTCATTACTTTATTTCATCTAAATATAATAATCTAAGATAGATTCATCTAATGAAATATAAATTTAATATAAATACTTGAATTATTAAATTTAATTAGTACTAAAATGCGTGCTAAATTATTAATTAAAGTTTCGTTAAAATAATTAATACTTAAAATATTTTTATAAATATTATAGCAAAATATTTAAAAATGAAACTAATTTATAAAGTAAGTTATTAAGTTATTCAGTTTATATATTTTAAAAAATCATATTTCCGAAATCAACGCAAATCACATGTTAGCAATTATTTCATTGCTGAGTTTGTTATTTTTGAAGTAAGGACGAATTTATTTGAATTAATATGCTGACATAATATGAAACATTTTACCGCATACAGTGCAAAAAGGACAATTTTCGCGAAGATATGATTGTGAGTGAAGATGTATTCACGTATAAAAATGAAGCGATTTTAAGAATTCCGAGAAAGCGTCCAATGTTAAAAGACGATGCATATCCATTCATATTTAACGGCTGTCCAATATATATGACGCAAAACTCACCGACAGTAAGAAGAAGCAGAACGGAAAAATTAATGAAAAAGGAGAACGAAATATTAACACTCTTCATGGAAAACGACAAAATTAATGGCTTTGATAAATTACTAATAAATGTTAACATCAAAATTAGAGAAACTGTAAACAAAAATACGAAATTCATTACCTATAAAAATTCTGATGAACTGTTTGTTATGTTTGTTACGTTTTTGTCCATCCCCATGCATTTAAAAATGCTTGATTTAATCCTAGTATACGGTACACTCGGGATTTGGCGACACTGACATTACAAATGTTTTAGCGAGCCCGACATATACTTTTGTAAATATAATCTTGTGAACATTGTTCGTAATTCTATTCAGTTGAAATAATTCTTCTAGATCATTTGAAAAAGATTCCATAAATTATCAGAAGAACCGTCGGAAGGTTTAATGCAATCGTATAAATCGCTGAAAGTTACACTGCATTGCTGTTCGATCAATGTTATGAATGCTTATATAAACGAACATCTCGAGGTTTGCGAGCTTTGGCTAGCTGCCAATTTCGAACACGTTACTAACTGCGCAATTTCGTTAAGAATTCAATTTACTTTCGTGATTTTTTTTTCCACGGTTTTTCTAATTCACCGTCGGAACTAAATACTGGAGAGCTTCAATACAGAAAGAGGATGATGTACAGGATGATTACCAGTTTATTTTGAATTGAGGAGAAATCATCGTGGGTATGCCGAATCTGTACTTATTTTGTTTGTGAATATCTGCTCTAAAAATGACACCAAAATTTTGAATTTTGGATACATCGTTTACAAAATATCGGATGCATGCAACGTGCTACAATCCATAGAGTCCATAGAGGGAAATAGTTCTGTTTTGTTTTTTATGTGTTTCCGATGATTAAAATTATATGGTGATTTTTCCAATCTTAAATGATTCCAGCGGTTCAACATTTGGATACACGGGTTTGCGTTTTACTTCGGTTATAACGTCCTAAGTGCTATATCGTATATCATTCTTATTAATCGATTATTGTGTTCATAGTGAAAGGTTGGTGCTCAGAATTAATGTATAAAAACGTGTGTACATCCGTATATGATTCAAAAAATAGTATTAAGGAAACATTAACATTATGATGAAATACTGTAAGCTATGATTATGTGATATTTAATTGTGTAATAGTATTAAAAACACTAAAAACTTTTTATTGATTGCAAATTGCAGTTTTATTACTTTTCGTTTGTTATCTATTCTTCCAAACACTGTGTGATTCGCGTTTTTTTAATATTGCCGTTATGTATGTTTACTAGATTATCTCAATAAATGAATGTTGGAAATTAGGTTTTATTTTTTATTAAATTTAAGTACATTCTATTTTCTTCGCTTCTTTTTATGTGCTTGTGATAACAAAGAAATTCATAATAAATAGAAACAAAAAGTTTCATCGTGTGCTATTTAACGAAGAGCTTACTTTAAAGTACTTAGCTTACTATCGTATACTATATTATTTAATTTATTTCTGTACAGTATCAAAAGGAAAGTTATTGATTATAAAAAGTGCATGAAACGATCATTGTAATCTACCACTGTTCTAAAATGTAGAAACTAAAAATAAGTAAATACATTAACATATGATCGAAAGAAATGGTGTTAAGAAACATCAGCATTACTAGTAAATACTGCAATCCATAATTACTGCACTTTTAATTGCTTACTATTTGAAAAACACAAATACTTTTTATTAATTGGAAATTTTAGTTCTGTTACCTTCCTTCTGCTATTTATACTTTCAAACACTGCTAGTTCATGTTTTTTCTTAAATAGTGCTGTCATGTATGTTGTTTGTTAGTTTATTATTTCATTTTAGATATGATTATGGGAAGTTTGTTTTTTGGTTATTAGATTTAGCTATATTTTTGTATGAAATATTTTTGATCACAACTGCTTTGTAAAGTCTTTCATTTGCATATCTTGGAGATATAAAAGTTAATGGTTATACTTTGTACTATGAATGAAACGCGAATAAATTTATACTTGAGTTCAGGTAAAATACTGATTATGTTACCTTACACTTCCTAATTTATCATGACAAGGGCAATTTTCATTGTCTCTGAGATCTAACAGAAATAAATGTGATAATGCTGTTATAATCAAAAAAGCTCTTTTTTTTACCCACAGCTTTACTTTAATTTATGTCTGATTGAGTTTTATTTCCTTAAAATCTACTTTTATTGTTATATTTCAATAACCACTTCCATAATTACTCTCACTTACATACTACAGGATTAAGAAAAAAAGTTATGAAATCGGTTCTCTCAAACAGCTTAACATAGAATTCCAGAGGTTGAAACTCTGCATTTCGCAAGTGAAGTCCAAGGCTATACTTTTTAACAAGCCAGGCCAAAAGCTCTTAAGAAAGCCCACCTTTACCCTGGATGGAAAGAAAATTAAGATTACTCAAGTTCTGAAGTTTCTGGTCATCCACATAGATAGCCAACTTAATTTTATGTACCATCTCACGGAGACTCAGAAAAAGACAAATCAAATCGCTTATAATTTCAGAAAAGGCAATTTAGTAACTGGGGACTTCGCCCTCACATTCAAAAAATTTTATTTACAACAGTAATTTCAAGTATAGTGAATTATGGGGCTGCAATCTGGGCGGAAACTATGGCAGAAAGGAAGAAAAGGAAACTTTTCGCCATTCAGAGACCTTTTCTCCTGAGCATTTGCAAAGCCTATAGAACGACAGCTAATTCCTCTCTGTGCATTCTTACTGCGATTCCTCCCCTTCATTTAATTGCGACGAAGGATTCAATAAAAGCCAGAGTACTCCAGTTGAAAGAAGATGCTTACCTGAACGGCACCACCTTTTCTGCCTCAAAGTATGAGTCTCCAGCCATACATACCATTGACCTACCATCCTGCAAAGTATTGTAATTTAATAATCAATACAGACGCTTCAGCAATCAGTAGTGAAGAATGTCCAAGAGCATTTACAGACGGCTCATATTAAAATTCATGAAGAAGTGGGCGCAGCATCAATAATCTATTCTTCTTCCTCTATTCCAACAATATGGCAAGGAAAGTTAACTCCAAAAAATTATGTTTATCAAGCTGAGCTGTCAGCAATTCAAATAAATAATAAAGCTATATCAAATAATTTCAAGACAATAGCTATCTATTCAGACAGTCAATCTGCATTATATGCCCTGAAGGACAGAGACAATAAGAACCAACTGGTTCAGGATATTCAAAATACAATAAGTGCCCACCCAGAAATCTAGTTTATCCTCAATTGGGTGAAAGCCCACAACGGAAACGACGGCAACGAGGCAGCTGACCTCCTTGCAAAGGATGCAACGACTAATATCAACAGTGAGGTAATTCATGTCCCGTGGCCCAAGTCCCATTTAAAATTTACACTGAATGCAATTGTCGACTCAAAGTGGTAAGAAGAGTGGGATTCTGCATTGCAAGGCAGAAGAGTCCACAATTTTTTCTCAAAAACTGACAAAGAGGCACTACACTATGACCATGTTCTGAATCAGTACATCACAGGGCACGGTCCTTTCCCCACCTACTTCCATGACAGAGGCATGTGCCCCACGGATCTCTGCATATGTGGCGAAAGCGGTGAACCTGATCATTACATTTTTGACTGTAGTCTAACAGACGGAAAACATCTGATTAAGCCTAACAATAATCTAATACCATTTAAGAAATATGCAATGAAGAACAGACACCTTAGGGCCAAAATCAGAGACGTTCTTATACATATCCAAAGACTCGGACTGGATATTTGTCATATCTAATGCTTATTCATCTCCATATGTTACTATACCATACTTGTCTTTTTTTATTTTATTTTATTTTATTTTATTTTATTTATTTTTATTTTTATTTTTTATTATTTATTATTTATTTTATTTTTTTTATTTCATTTTAATGTTCGAACAGTTTCATTTATCTACGCAATGCTGATGGATGGGAGCTCCAAAGACTTGCTTATTACACCTTCCGCCTTAGAAAAGACATTTATTCTTACATTTATGCTTTTGGAAGCATCAGTTGTTGAAATTTTCAAGGACAGTCTTTTCTCAATATGATTTGTGTACACTATCATATTGAGAACTCGGTTATCTCAGAAAGTCCTCTCAAGTGGTTGATGGTAAAAAAAGAAGAGGGGCGGGAGAACCTCGGACCACTCTCCGGGGTGTTCTCCCTCAAAATTGGGGTGGAAAGTTTAACAGTTAGCTAGGTTCAGCAATACCTCAATTACCTGTGGTACTACGGAGGTGCTGGCCTAGCTTCTACCTGTACCTGTACCTGTCTCTGAGATTTAACAGAAATAAATGTGATAATGCTGTTATAATCAAAAACGCTCCTTTTTTTACCCACATATATAGCTTTAATTTAATTTATGTCTTATTGAGTTTTATTTATTTAAAATCTACTTTTATTGTTATATTTCAATAACCACTTCCATAATTACTCTCACTTACATACTACAGGATTAAGAAAAAAGTGATGTTAAATAATCGTAACTTAGAATTTATGTTATTTAAAAAATATAGTTTAAAGTACTGAAAATAATTAAAGCTATTATTAATTATGCATATTTAGTCTAAAGAGAAAAAACTGTATTATCTTCTGGTTTTCAGGAAATTATAAAATATTTATACTTTAGAAAAATACAGGGAATACAAAATTTTAAAAAAGAAGAAAAATGCATTAATTATTAAGCTTATTTTTCTGCATAAATCAATATGTAACACAAGGACATAATAACGACGTTCTCACAACTGTTGCAAAAAGGTCGAATTCTGCGAACATTTAGGCGTCGTTAAGATGTCGTGATACGAGGCTTTCACAACCAAAATATAACTCGAGAAAAACGCAATAACGACATCTATTCAACATAAACCTCATCTGCAAAGACGTAATAAAGACATCTTTACAACAGTTGCAAAACAGGGTGGAGTTTCGCGGACGTCCGGGCGTCTTAAAGACGACATATTGCAATTCTTTCGCAACATGACTCGCGACCAGTTTGCAACGTCGTTGCGACGTTGCCGTGCTACCTGGGAAGTTTTTTAGGGCGGGCGGCTATGACTACAATGTAAAAACGAGTCATGTTAGTACACACACAACTTCTGCGAATTACGCCCTCTCGTTTCAGCCCTTAGTCATTCCATTTGAGAGCGCATTTTTATACAGTTTGTGAAGCTTGGTGTAGTGATGTATTCCGGCCATTAATGTTATTTTTGGGGGAAAGAGTCATATAACTCCTTTTTACGAGTACATCTACTGATTCAATTATTTCTGTTACTTTCTTTTTCTAATGATATAATATTCTTCGAAGAATTCAAACTGGCCCATGTATAACTGCGCCTGACACCAGAATTTCAGCTTTGGTCGTACAGGCATAGCTCTGCCGCACTAATTGTGCAGTTTTGCCTCACGTTTAAAGAAAAACACCATGGAGAGGGCGGTCGGAGAATCTCTTACACTTCTTCTCCTACCATCAACCACGCATTTCTTACACTTCTCCTACCATCAACCCACATCATTTGGTCAGGTTGAGGAACAAACTCGATGCGATACAGAGGAACTGGTGCTTAATGATGTTTCCGTACTGTCTCAACTGAGGTGCTCTGCGTTCTAGCCGGCACGCCGCCTCTTTCAATTTTATATAAATTATATTTTTAAAAAAATTTTGTTCAGAACTGGTAGACTTGATTTTAACTTGTATAAACTGTATATGAGTATAACTTGTATACTGAGTTTGTTCCTCAACCTGACCAAATGATGTGGGTTGATGGTAGGAGAAGAAGTGTAAGAAATGCGTGGTTGATGGTAGGAGAAGAAGTGTAAGAGATTCTCCGACCGCCCTCTCCATGGTGTTTTTTGATTACAAGGCATATGTTTGAAAGAATTAATAATATTTTGGTACATCCTTCTGATTTATGTGTTTTTGAATTTGATTGTAAACTCCCAATAACTGGAGAATTGGATATTTATACTGACGGGTCCAGGCAAGATGATAAATTGGGTGCAGCATTTGTGATTTATCATTATGGAACTGAAATTGAAAATAAAAAATATAAGCTTAATAATTATAATTCCGTATTTCAATCGGAATGCTGTGCTTTACTTAAAGCCCTTCAATGGGTTAAGAAAAATTTGACTTGTGTTAATTCTATTCATATATATACTGATTGTATGTCTTTGCTTCAATCCTTGACCTCGGCCCGTCCTACTAATTTATTAATATTTGATATTAAATGTCTATTTATTAAAATTTTTGATGCAGAATATGTGCATTCATTTACACTGGATAAAAGCCCATGTTGGCTTTGTTGGAAATGAAAGGGCCGACGTGCTGGCTAAAGAGGCGACCACTAATGATGATTGTGAATATATAGAAATTTTTGGTTCGAGAAGTTATGCAATTAGAAACATGAAAAATTTTTATGATGATATTTGGAATACTAGATGGAATGAATCAGAGAGGTGCGTGGGTCTTTTGAAGTCTATTAAAATTCAAAATGGTATGCGACCAATTAGTAATATTGATTTAAACCAGTTTTTAACTGGGCATGGAAGATTTCCCGCGTACCTCTCGAGATTTAATTTACAAAATTCAGACTTGTGTGGTCATTGCCATCAAGTTGGTAACGCAGATCACTTCTTGAATCATTGTTCCTTATTGGAAAATTTGAGAAAGAAATGTTTGGGAGATAAGTCATGGAACTTGGAAATCTTAAAGACATATTCCAAATGTGCAATGATTAATTCTAATAGAGTTGAATTTGGAATATTTGTTTAGTATTGTGTATATTGATCTCTTGATTATATGTATTATATTCTCAGTTATGAGTATTTATAGGTTTACTACGAAAATTTTGAAATTTTTCTGTGTATTGTTTTATTTGATGCATTGTGGATGTTTTGTGCATGTGGTATTTCGAGGGAACGCGGTTGATTGTTGCATGGATGTGGCCTTGCAGATGTTGAGAATCCTGATGGATTACCAGATTTAAATTATCGAAATTAATGGTGGTTTTGAGTTTCAGGATTTTGATTTTTAAATTTTAAATTTTATGGAATTTTTATATTTTTTCTTAAATTTTAAATTGTAGTTTTTGATTTTAAAATGTTCTGAAATTTTAAAGTTTTAAAATTTTTCTTATATTCTGTTCTTAATGGAGTAATTGCTAAAGTTTTAATATGATACATGGCAATCTTAAGTTTTTTCAGTTTGGGTTTTGGTTTGGTTTTTGGTTTTTGGTTTTTGGTTATTGGCAGTCTTGGAGCTTCTTTTCTATGATTATTAAAGATAATTAATACATTTGAATTCAGATAGTGGTAGGACTATTAAAGTAAATTTTTTAAATAAATTAATAGTTTAAATAGAATTATGATTATACAAATAATATGCTATTAAAGTAATATTGTAGGGAATTCGGTTTGACCTTCTACAGGTTATTTAAAATTGGGAATTCCTCGATGGCTTTGGACCGCCTGTGCCTGTTCCGAAAATTCATGTGAATGAATGTTTCTTGAGAGTTTCCGCCACTCTGTTTGCCCGTGGGGTTTTTAATTGTTTTTGGATTTTGAATGTTTCGTGCTGTGCTTCGTTGTTTGTATGTCTCTTCCTTATTTTTAGTTCGTTAATTAACCTCCAATTATTTTTAGTTAATTAGCTTCTTTTTCTCTTTTCTTTCCTTTTGTGGTCTTGAGGGGGTCGACCCTTTATGGTCATATGGTCCAGTAGGACTAGGAGGATTGGGTCTTCCCTGTATTATGACTATTATGACCATTAACCATGCGAGAGGCTTTTCAGCTCAGGGTGTATTGTGATTGCACCTTTCCCACGTGGACACTATATACGCTTACGAGCATTCGCGCCCTTTCTGCAATTCGAATCTGGGCCCATCGACACTGCAGTAAGCCTCACTAATCATTATACTGGCTGGGCGGCTGAAGAATTCAAACAAGAGAAATGGGCAAAACGACACCATATAGCACAGGAGAGTTCCCACTGCAGTACAGATACAGTTAAGACATATATGGTATATTTGGCGGGATGTGTATTTTAGTAAAAAGCCATTTGGGCAAAAAATAAGTTGCGCCTACAATCTTAAGACAACTTCTCGATCTTCGGAATGCACACGCAAATGCCTTGCAGCCCCAAAAGAGCACAAATCCAGCAAATGACATTGTATTCTTCAATAACTGCGTAGAGGTTATTAGAGATTTCGGAACAAGAAACTTGAAAATTCAGCTGTGTTTTTGCCTGGATTTGATTTGCGAATCTTCCACCTAAATAAACCAACTCAGATAACAACAATATGTACGGAGAATGTATGCGATAATTCTCTAAAACCTGAGCATAGACCATCCTGAATTTGTGCCAACTGCGAGACTGTTAAATTCTTCTGCGTGTGAAAGAAAGAGAGAAAAAGAGTGAATGAAGAAAGAGTGAACGAAAGAAGTGGAGAACTAGATGGATTTTGTATAATAGCAGTGCCCCCAGCCACATTGCTATGTCAGTTACAGAAAGAAATTCTTGCCATACCACAAACCCCTTTTTGGCAAATATTGTTTGTTCTGGATTTCTTTGCTATCAGGATTGTACTACAATGGGGTCAAAGTTTTCAAACAATTCAAACTGTCTAAGACGATGTAAGATACAGTTCAAGACAGATACAGAAGAGGAGTTTCACAATGCTTCTAGAAATGGCTGTAACAAACATGTGAGCTTTGACAGATGGTACTTTGAGAATGATTAAATAATAACATTTTACATATTTTACAATTTAAAATTAACCGCCCTATAAACATTTGATGCGAACCTTTAAAGCATGTCTAGATCAAGTAGATAAAAAATACCAAGATTTATCTATAGTGGATGGACAAAAATATGGAAACACCTTGTGAAATGCATGTTTGAAAAGAAAGATTGATTTTAATGAAATATGTAGGTGGCGCTGGCGTTTTTGACTATTGACGCCACCTATACAACTTCGTAAATGTGCTAAACAGTTCAGTTGTAGTCGGAGTACTGTTATGTGAGGTTGTCATTGCATTATGTCAGAGTTAACAGACTTTGAACGTGGACAAATTGTTGGAGCACGTATGGTAGGTGCTTCCGTAAGCAAGGTAGCCGAGGTGTTTAGTGTTTCAAGAGGTACTGTATCGAAGATTTATTCCGCATATTTGAAAAGCGGAAAAACATCATCTGCTAAATCACAGCGCGGACGAAAGTGTGTCCTGAGTGATCGTGACAGACGATCATTAAGGGCAATTTTCACGAAAAATAAGACCACAGCTGCAAAAGTTACTGCTGAAATGAATGTTGTGTTACCGAACCCTGTGAGTACCAAAACAATTAGAAGGGAGCTTCATAAACAGGGAATGGCTGCCCGTGCTGCAATTGAGAAGCCACTCATCAGTGATGCTAATGCCCGTAACAGGAAAAGGTGGTGTTTAAGTCATAAAGCCTGGACTATAGAGCAGTGGAAGCGAGTAATATGGTCTGACGAGTCTTCTTTCACATTGTTTCCCACTTCTGGCCGAGTTTACGTCTGGAGAACGCCATCTCAAGCCTATAATACAGACTGCTTGTTGCCAAGAGTGAAACATGGCGGGGGTTCTGTTATGGTTTGGGCAGCCATATCGTGGTTCTCTGCTAGCCCCATGATAACTGTGTCAGGGCACATGACTACCAAGACTTATGTGAACATTTTGGCCGATCAAGTTCATCCCATGGTACAAACTTTGTTCCCCGATGGTGATGGTGTCTTCCAAGACGACAAAGCCCCTGTTCACACAGCTCACATTGTCCAAGACTGGTTTTCTGGGCACGAGGATGAGTTGTCCCATCTCCCCTGGCCACCACAGTCACCAGACCTGAATATTATCGAACCTTTGTGGTCTACATTGGAACGGAAAGTGCGTTCTCGTTATCCACCGCGAACATCGTTATCTGAACTTGTCACCGTTTTGCAGGAAGAATGGTATAATATTCCCTTGGCAAACATACAGGAACTGTATTTATCCATTCCGAGAAGACTGCAAGCTGTTTTGGATGCCAACGGGTTTCCTACACTATATTAAGCAAAGAAACGTGTTTTTTTAAAGGTGTTTCCATATTTTTGTCCAACCGCTGTATATATGGTTGTGTGTATGTATATATATATATATAGTCTTTTTAGTATTGTACTTACCACCTAGCTTATAATATTATATATATATAATAACAAAGCAATTTTTATAAAAAAACATAATTGATTGATTGAATTCCTCTTCTATTATGTTCTTTTTTCTTTACATTTCATTGATTTTTTTAATTGATCTATTGTTTTTTGAAGTGTTCTGGTTTTAACTTTTATTAAATTCGTTTTGCATTTATAGGATTATTTGAAATTTATTACTTATGAATTTCAATTTTTGGTCTTTGTGAAAAATTGGTTCTAAATTTCTTATTTCATGTGTTTACCGATATGTATATATATATATATATATGCAAACAATGACTTCTAAATTTTGCTCCGTAGCGTATAATTAAATAAAGTATTTATTATTTTACTTGTAATCACTTTAAATGATAATAAAAGAGTAAAAGATATATTTCATAAAGCTCAAAAAAGTCCTTCGTCACGACTGTTATTAAATGGAAGAAGTAAGCACAAAAAAGTGTCATTAATGTATATAGCGAGAACAATTCCCAAATTATCCGTAATCTCAAAAGTAAAGTTAATCGCTCTGCTTCTTTTTTCCTAAACTTGATTTTTCCCTTTTTTTTTTCTTCATTTTTTATAACTGTATTAAGAGCCTCTTCAAAAGGAAATTGTCCAATAATTCGCTCCTTAACGTTCCCACCAAATATGATAAACGCTTATTCGTCGTGGCCGTAAATTCTTCAACCCCCGTAAAATGTTAGAAGAAATTTAAAACACGATATCCATCAAGTATGGGAAACTTTTATCACCACTTCGATTACCCTTTTCAAAAAGTTCTTCAAGAGGGGATGAAAAACTTAATGTGAAGAAGTGCGATGCGTTTTGAGAAAAGCGGGGGGAATGAAACAGCAGAGAAGTCTTTTTTCGACTTTTGCCATCCATTATTTCATGCCTTAACAAAAATGAAAAAATAAAATGGGAAAAGATCTCGAACACGAGAAAATGTCGCAATGAAATGACTCCTCTGGGACCATAACCCGAAGGCAATCTATCGAATTTCTTTGCTTATTTTTTCTTTTTTCTCTTCGTTTTTTGCACAAAAAGCAGAATTTATATACGCACTCTACATTACGTCTACCACCCTACAGAAGACATTTTTCTTGGTGTTATGGCTTTGTCAAATCGCAAGACGCCTGATTTTTACTGCTGTGTCGAATGGCGCACCACCATCTCTACCCACACACCGTCCCCGTCCATTCCTTTTGACGATCAAGAGTAAAAATGCCCGCTCGAAAAATAAACGAAGAGGTTTTAGTGCGCATGCGGTGAGTTTGAAGGCGGCTCAGCAGACACCTCTTCCGCTTGTCAAAAGCATAACACACGTTGTAAAAATGACAGTTTCAGAACACTGGGATCTCCAAAAATCATTTTTTAATTTTCTTTTCTTAAAGAAAAGCGCAAAATAGTACTGAAATGTCTTAGGATTTAGAAAGAAAATCTAATTTGTTCTCTTTTCTTTGACCATCGTGGTATCTTCGTGAAATAGGCATAAAGAGAGATAAAAATACCCTACGTCTAGAAGCCTTTATAAATCACGAAGATATGTATATGTCAAAAGTTGCTTTAGACTATAGATAAGTGAAATTTAAAGAAAAATACTCCTTTTGAGCGCATTTTTTTAAGTAGAAACATTTTTAAGCAAAGAACAAATCTCTTGACAAGAGTCCTAGCAGCCATTTGGGCTTTACTGCTTTTCCCTTTCTCAAATTATATTATTTTGAACGTAAAGATCTGGTGTGGTTAGGGTATGAATGTCTTTATTTACTTTCTTTCGATATTAAAAATCTACGATAAAAGAAAAGATTTTGATTTCCCCACAATAAAACTTATCCATTGGCACTCCAATATTTCCAAAAGAGTAATACTTATGGGGACTCGTACACCGTAAAACCCATAAGATCTTCGAATATGAGACTGTTGCAAGAATTAGAATAACTTATTTATTTTAAAAGCAATTACTTCTAATTTTTTACAGCTGACTGCATAATATAGCTGCTTTCTGAAATAGTAATCTGAACGTTTGTGTTATCACAAACATTTTTATAATTTAATCCGCTTTGTGACAAAATCTTTCGTCATATTTCCACCTTGCGCTCACAGTTTAAACAATCTGTTGCATAATTCAATTCCATATTTAAAAATTGCTTTTATAAAATTTGGAAACTACTGTAAATCAAAAATTCTAAGAATTTCATGTTAAATTTTTATTTTATTTGCAGTTGAGCTTATAAAATGTATTTTATTAGAAATCTGTAAATTTTTCGTCCATAAAATATTTTAATATTAGAATATTCGTCAGATTTTTGGTTCAGTTAGAAAATAGTGTCCATATAAAGAATTCCGTCAAATTTCAAGTATGTACCATTAGCCATTTTTAAAATATCATGCGCGCAAGGTGGGAACATGACGAAACATTTTGTCACAAAGCGGATTAAATTACAAAAATATTTGTGGCAACATAAACTTTCTGGTTACTAGTTTCCAAAAAGCTGTATTATGTAGTCAGCTGTAAAAAGTTGGAAGTAATTGCTTTTAAAATAAATAAAATATCCCAATTCTTGCAACAGTCACATATTCGATGATCATAAGGGGTTTAAGGTATATGAGCCCCTTCATACCACATATATTCGACTAATTATAATCAAAACTATTTGCAACAAAATCGAATAGTTACAAGAAGAAATCACGAACTTGGTCAATATTCTCTTAGAAAATAAAACGCCTCGATTCCAAATTTCTATATCTTTAAAGAAAGCTGGTATTAACTACTTTTTTAAAATTTCTCAGCTAAAGTGTTATGACTTAAACATTAATTGGAAGTAATAGTTGGATGACTACGATAAGAAATTTAATGTAAATATGTACAAAGATCTTGTATTTTTTCCCTTTTAATTATTTTCACTATTTTTATATACTCCCTTTCTACCATTTTGTAAATTTAATAACTGACAAATCTAGCTGTTACTAAAAAAATCGGGTTTCTACTTTCTAAGGCGTATTGTATCCCGACTACGTGAAGACTTTTATCTTTTATAACATATACCTTTTTCCTTTTCTGAAATTTTGCACCAGTTCTGTTTTCGCGCTTTAAGATTTTACAGACAGCAGCTTCTTTTAGAAGTTTCTTACGCCGCCATTTTGGGTTGACTATCAACCCCTCCTAGTCGGTAATAATTTTATGCACCATTGAAACCCCCGCACACAAAATATAACAGGGGTAGGACATTTTGAACACAGATTAAAATCCTCTTTTCTGCTATTGGACAGTTTAAACCTCATGGCATACTTTTTCCAAGAACTACAAAATTTCGCTTCTCCAGAGCTGTTTGAATTCTACTACTGGTCATCTTTAGAATTCAGTTAGCTCACGCATAAAAGGTAGTATTAAGAATTCAGTAACTTTGCGTTTTTCAATTTTTTTAAATTATTGTTTCAAATTTTCAGTTATCAGCTGCTTAAAGCTCAGATTTAACCTTTTTACTTCTAGAAATCTCTAAGTAGGTAAGTGTTTTTCGTTTTCTTGATATTAAAAGTTTAGTTTAACATAATCAGAGACCTTCCTATTTTTTATTTTATTTAAATGCCTATTAGTTTTGCTCTTTATTTATACTTGCTTTGAATTTCAGATTAGCATATATTGGTTTTAGACCATTTGTTTTTTGGAATTTCAATGTACATAATATAAAGTTCTATGGTTTTTAATTGTCATTTTGGCACGATATAATGTTTTATCCTTTTTTTTTTAGTGCTTCGAAAACGTCTAGAGAAAATTCTGGTACATTTGAGATTCAAAGTTTCGGTTGTATATGAATTTTAAAATTTTTAATAAAAATTTGATGAAATCTTTTTACGGTTTTCGTTCTTAAATGGAACAGGAGAACAAAGCATATTTTCGAAACATATTAATCGACTTTTATGAAGCTTTAATTTATTTTCCCTTGATTAGTTCTGAATTGGAGTTTCAATAAAAATGAGATTAATTTTTATTTGTATAATTTTGTATACACTGGTGTGCAAAAATTAAGGACGAAGTCGAAAAATTAGCATATCAGCTGAACGAAGAGGCAGAGCGGACAGAAAGACCAATCAGGAGATTAAGTAAAGTGATGTACGGTAGCACATGCGCAGATATGCAGGTAGACGTAATGGGGGAGTGTCTGAGTAGTATAAAGCATGTTGTCGGTGTAAGATCAGTATTTCTGGCAAAGAGATTGCACGCCGTACAGCAGTTAAAATCACACCGAGTTGCTGCCTCAGCGAGAAATGGCGAATAATCAATCTGTTAGACGACATCTGGATGCTTTTACCCGAAGTCGAATCATTGGGAAGTTGGAGGAAGGCCGCAGTGTGACAAGTGTGGCTGCAGAATTCGGAATTGCTCACAGCATCGTTTCACGATCAGCTCACGTTCACTTTGGAGACAATTTCAAACTACAGGAACAGCTATCTGGGGGTTTAGTAGTGGTCGTTCACGAGGAACCACATCCGCAGATGACCGGTATATTGCCTTACAGGCCAGAAGAAACAGGCGGCAGACAGCGGGAGAAATCACTAGACACACGACACAGGCGACTGGACGACCGATATCGCGTTTTACCGTGGCCAGAAGACTGCACGGTGGTGGTCTGTTTGCACGACGCTCTGTACGGTGTGTACCTCTAACGCCTGCCCATCGGAGAAGGCGTTCTCTGTGGTGCTGGGAACACCGGAATTGGAGAGACAATGAATGGGAACGAGTACTCTTTACAGATGAGAGCAGATTCAGTCTGAGTAGCGATTCTCATCGCATACTCATCTGGAGAGAGCGGGGAAGCCGCAATCATACGTCGAACATCATTGAAAGGGACAGTTATAGAGGTGGCAGTGTTCTCGTTTGGGAAGGCATCATGCTTGGTAGTCGTACAGACCTTCACATCTTCGACGCAGGTTCAGTCAACGGGACCCGTTATTGTAACGAGATTCTTCTTCCATATGTGCGTCTTTTTAGAGGCGCTATGGGTCCGCAGTTCCTTTTCATGGACGACGATGCACCACGTCATCGCACAGTAGCTGCCGAACAGCTCTTATAGAATGAGGATATTGAATGTATGGATTGGCCGGCACGATCCATTCTCAATCCCACCGAGCATGTATGGGATTTTCTAGGCAGACGCTTGGCAGCTCGTACCTTACCACCAGTAACGATTCCGGAGCTTCGATTGGCGCTGCAAGACGAATGGGCAGCAATGCCTCAACAACTCACTGACACCCTCATTCTGAGCATGGGCAGACGCTGTGAAACCTGCCTAGCAGTCAGGGGAGATCCTATCCCCTATTAAAGACTGGATGTTTCTTGCTGGACACCCATCACAGGGATGTTTCGGCCTTCAGTCGCATTGCGCTCCATGCTACTTTTTCAATAAAGCTTCTTTTTATCCCTCTGATTTCTCTTTTAGTAAGTGTTGCTTACATTACTCATGTCCTTACGTATTGGGGATCTTACGGTATTAAATGTGTTGATTTGAAAAGCTTTTTTTACAAAGTTATATTGAAAAAACCGTCTCGTCCTTAATTTTTGCACACCAGTGTATTTTCCGTCTCGTATTTTTCAAGATTGTTCTACTATGAATTCTTTAAATGGATTAGATTTGATATTGTGTTAAACCTTTTATACACGGTTGCAATTATTATATTCTAGACGAATTGCCTTGCTTTTATTCCGATTTACTAATTAATTTAGATGCTTTAAATGTATATATATATATGTTACCGTGAAAGACCGAAATTGGGGAATGTCGACTTTCACCGAAGAATATCAGCATTCACCAAATACGTCGGTGAAAGACCAAATAGTTCACTACATTCTGGTATATTCGGACCCTCACCGGTGTATGTCGGCAATCACAGATATGCTCTGGTGAAAGTCGAAAAGAGAGGTTATAAAGTGCCATAATAGTTTAAGTTGTTGCAATAAATAAGAGTTGAATCACATAATTTAGTAAGTTTTTTATTACTGTTATTTTATTTTCTTATTTAGAACGTACTGTATAATTAAGTAAGTTTTTAACTTCTATTATTTTCCTTTCTCATTTTGAATGTATTGAGTGTTTTAGGTTCTCATGTTCTTAAATTCTTATTTCAAGTCTCAAGTGCGTTTATTCGCGACTGAATTACGGAGAAGAAAATATAATATTTTTATATGTTCAACATTCACCATTAGTACATGGTAAATGTCGACATTGACCGGTGTAAGTCAGAAATAAGAGTATTTGGAAAATATTTCGGACTTACACCAAGAGACTATGTGAATGTTGACATTCACCGGTGAAAGTCGACATTCTCCAGATTTCGGTGTTTCACCGTAACATATATACATATGTTAGGGTGAAACACCGAATATATAACATATATAACATATATAACATATATATATATATATATATATATAATTGAAAAAGAAAATGTAAAGCTAACAAGTAATTAGACGTAAGACCTATTTGGTCTTAAAAATGTTTTGCGCATAATGCTGCAAATATATATATATTATATATATATATGATAAAATTTAGTTTGGCAGTCGGGAACGTTTGAAGAATCACAAAAATACTTGATATTCCAGATATACCTTTATTACTTGTGGCACATCACAATGGAGGCCAATCTGCACGCCACAATTTTGATGATGGCACATTACATTTTAAACAAAAGCAGCAAAGCAAGAGACGTCTTTCAGACAGCAAGCATAGGCAGAGAAAAAGGGTAGGGTAGGATTGCAACAATGTTTATAGTAAAATTTTTCGTTAATCTGATTGGCTGAAACTTTTATAGGCAATGCAGAAGTCTCAAGATGACATAATGCGGAATACGTCTTCAGATATTACGCAGTTTAGAGAACTGCTAGTTATTACTAGAGATAAAGTACCAAAATTAAAAATACTTTTTAAACGTAATATCCTAAAACTAGCATTTACTCAAATGTTTTAAAATCCTTTTTTTTTTTTTTTTTTTTTTTTTTTTTTTTTTTTCGGCATTGGCAATTTAAATGTATAAAGTACGAACTCTTTTGATGCAGTTGATTCTCTTTTCTCAGTGCTAGAGGTATCATTTTAGGTTTACGAAAACCCTAAAAATATGTGAAACAAAGGTAAACCACCCTAAGAATTATATAATTGCTTTTGCTGCTTATGAAAATGGTCACGTTATTTTGCTGGAGACAATTTAAACTTCTCACTTCCTCATTTCGGGACTGGTGTGTAATTTTTTCTGCAAATTTTAGACCTGGTATATTTAATAAGAAGTATAATTTTGTAAGGCATGAAGTATAATTCTGGAAAATGATTATAATATGTTTTCACCATGCTATAGAAAAAATAATAGAATTATTTTCTGAAACCAAATGTTAAGCCTAAATTTCTATAATCATAAGTTAAATGAAATTTATTGATTGTTAAAATATATCTAAGACGAAAAAGGTTATCATAACGCGAAGATGTTAAATAGGTATGTGTATCGTTTCCTATAACAATACTATAATAATATATACACAGTTAACATTTAAAAAACGAAAGTCCCCAAGTTAGTTAAAAATACTATTCATTTTGATTCAGGTTGCCGTTTTATAGATATGAAACATAGTAGCTCATTTAAATCTGAATTTGTATGTGAAAGTAAAATTTTGTGTGTGTAAAAAACAGATTTAAACCATGGCGGCCCGTACAGGAGCACAAAGCATCCGGTGGTTCTTTATCATTTACTATTTATTATATAGTTTATGTACATATACCAACCAATGAACCAATACGCGATTCCGCCTTTCATTTCTCAATTACATGCAATCTGTTGCCAAGCGGCGCCCTCTACATTCTCTCTTTTCAACAGCGTGATTATTTGCTATTAAAGAAAACTTTTCAAATTTAATTTTTATTTATTCAATTATTAACTTTTTGTTTGTTTGTTTTGTAGAGACTATGAGGATTTTCGAATCAACGGAGCTGGGAAAAACAAATATACACTTAACTGGCATTCGAATAACGGATTTTATATTTTCTAGCTAGATGTGCTACCAATTATATCTCGAAACCATATCCGGAAGAATACTATTATTCCTTACATTCTTTCGAATACAGAGAAGTCCAACCCCAAGTGACCAAATATAGATGATGATGAATTACTACCTATGCCATTTTAACTCGAGCGCCACTGTGCAATCTGTCTGGTTTCTCGCAAGCAAGACACATGAGAAATCAACAGTTCCTCAGCGGCGTTCGCACTACAAATCTTACACCAGATAGCTGGGCATTGTACCATCTTATATTATCAGAACTAGCGAAGACGCCAAAACAGCATCATGGGCAGTAAAAATGTATGGCGAAAGTCCTCTCGTGTGCTCTTCCTTCAGAATCGGGGTGGAAGTACTAGTGCAACCACCTTGAGGCTTTGGCAACCATTCTTTCATGAAATATGGACTCAGCACAAACAAACAGCAACAAGACCAGAATACTTACAGTTAGCTATTTACAGTTTAATTTGTTGCTTAAAGTGTTATATATAATACCTTCAAATGTTTGAAAAATTTTCCCTATAAACTCAAATTAATTTTCAATATTTGTTTTCATTTCATATCAAAAAATCGCTTGAACGATTTTCTTCCGAAGAACGATTTTTGAACGATTCTGAACTATTCTTTCGAAAGTGCATATTGTTTCCTCGATATTAATTTAGACTGCTTTTGCAGAGAACTCAGATACTATGAGGTTCTTAGAAATACAGTAAAGGTACAAGCTTCAGAAATAAAATTCAACTCGGAGCAATGCTTTGCACATGCATGCATTACCGAAAAATAGATATTTTTCACAACTGTTTTCTAATGGTACATCAATTCAATGTTTGGAAATGAAATAATATACATTCTAAGACACTAAGAAGGTGTAACTCAAATTGGATACAAATTGCTATGCGTACAGGTTTCGTTGAAAAATGCAAAATTTTAAAATTTGGCGGCCAATGAATGAACAGGTGACGCTGCATCGCATCTTAACTGACAGGATATTAAAGAACACAAATTTCGATTCGAGGTCATAAATTCTTTGCGAATTTCATTCCGTGTTCTCAAGTAGACATTAACTATGCCTCGTATATAGGTGCGCAAGCAATATCAGCAGATCTCAGTATTTGAGAGAAGACGAGTTGTTGGACTCAAAGAAGCCGGTTGATCTAATCGGCGAATCTCTCGACATTCTCTCGACATGCCAATATTAGACGATGTTGGCAGGAATGTGTGAACCAAGGCCAAACATTGTCAAGAAGGAAATGGTCGGCATAGAGAGACGACAGAACATGAGGACCGATCAATCATCCTAGTGGCTTCAGAGTTCATCATTATCATCGAACCTGCGTGCCAGTGGTGTTCCAAATACCCGCAAGGACTAGTAATTGGCGTTTCAAAGCAAGGGAACTAAGCTCACGCCGTCCTTTGCACCAAATACCATTGACCTCTGTACGTCAACAAGCCCTTTCGTATTGATTTCGGGTGCATTCGACCTGGAATGTCACTGACTGGAGAAGGATTGCCTTCAGTGATAAGTCCACTTCAAACTAAGTACCGATGACCAGCGAAGCAGTGTCTGGAGACGCCTCGGACAACGGTGGATTACCAACCTGATTTTCACCTGCCATACGACCAGACAATAAGGAGTGATGGTCTCGGTGCCATTTCATTTAATAGCAGGACATCTTTGGTTGTCATCTGCTGCACCCTTGCAGCACAGCGATAAGTCTGTCGTGTTCTACGTCCCATTGTTTTGATTTTTATATCACGCCCTCCTTGGCTTATATTTCAGCAAGATAATGCTCCCCCGCACACAGCGATAATTTCTAGTGCTTGTCTTTGTGTTTGCCTAACACTACCTCGGCTAACAAAGACGCCGGATCTTTCCCGCATCCAGAACGTTTGGTGCATTATGGATAGGGCCTCTTAACCAGCTCGGGATTTTGCCGATATTACTCGCCAATTGTACAGAATGTGGAACACTGTCCTGTAGGATAACATCCGTCAATTCTATCAATCAATGCCAAGCCGAATAACTGTTTGTATAAGGATCAGAGGTGGACCAACGCCTTATTGATTTGCTTGATTTGTGAAGTTTGTCTCTTGAACAATCATCCAGGTTTTCTGAAATTGTAATCATTTGTTTTTCTGTTCATGTACATCACATCTACTGTTTACCGTTCCATTAGGATAACTCCATCTTGGCGTGTCGTTTTTTCTTGTCCTAGAGTGTATTTCTTTGCAAACATTTTTGTTTCAGTAGGCCTGGGATACTTTGCCGTAATAAAATAAACTAAACCAGTCGTTGTGTATCAAACGTTGAAGATAAATATTGAAATGCTTGTAGTTACGGTCAAGTTCTAACTCATTTATGGTTGTTCTTAAATCTTTCATAACATCGCAGATTTACCCTGTTTTGTCCTCATCTTGGCAGAAAACTGGGCCACTAAATCGGAGACTATTCTGGAATCTTCACAAGCACTACTGAGGAACTGGTGGACGAAACGAACAGGTCGTAGTTACAAAGAGACAAGAATGAATATGAATAAGCCTGATAAAATAAGTTGAACAAAAAATGCTTCTTCCTCCTTACCTCAAGGTCTGTTGCTGAGTATGGAGAGACAGTGCGAAACAACCATTGCAGTAATGGGAGGGCATAACACCATGCTAAGGAATATCTGCTTGTTGTTCTTCCTCTTGTACAGACAGCCATGTGTATCGATTCATACTGTTTGCATTGTATTCATTTTTGTGCACCCATGGTTTCGTCATCGTTTAAATACAAACTGCTGTCTCACATTTCTGAATTTCATGCCTCTCAGATGATTTCTTGTGAAATTATGGCAAAAAGAGCACCTGTTGCTTAAGTTTTGCACACCAGCATAGTTTTTCCCCAGTACGCAAATTCTTTCCTCGGTTTTAGTTACGCACATGAATATTTTTCTCGAGAAGCGATTCATAATGAAAAAGCTGTTCAGATTGCCCACTAGATGGCGTTATTACTTCAATTTTCTCAAAAAAGGAATATAAACAGTTTTTCTCTCTTGTGTCTTCATTTATTAAAATCTTCAGATTAGTTCGTTTGCTCTGTGATTATTCCTAAAATATTTTATCTAATCATTTATAATTTCAAATTTTATCAAACGTATAATGCATTTGTTCGTATAATCGAAGGCCGTAATATTTTACACTTCAAAATTTTGAGAATTATATTTGAAAGCATTCCGCATTATGCACTAGTTTCCAAAACTTTAAGTATCATTAGCATGCATTTTCCCAATGGGTTAAAAGTTACCTTGATTACCTGTTATCAGCAATAAACACTGAATACGGTATCCAATTTAGTTTCCTTTTGTTTAATTATGCAGAAGTACTTTAAAGTTTCATATACTCTTGAGATATTTAATTATTCATAAAGTCGCCTTATGTTTCATCGTCATGCAAATGTAGTTTTAACTAAAAATGTTTTCGTGAAATATTATTAAATTCATGTGACTCTGTAATTAAATCATTTTAATTAATTTAAATTAAAGCTATAAAAGTTAATCTTTTAATAAGTATTTAAGAATTTTATTCCCTGTTCTTGCTTAAATATTTAACGCATTTTAATTTCAAGAGTTCCTGTTATTTTTCCCATTATTATCATATCAAGAAATCTTTTCTAAATTATCATTTACTAGATTTGCTTTTAAGTGGAAACCACGTTTTGAGATAAACCAAATAATAAAGGAAGACTATGAAAAAATCATAAGGATCAAATTGCCCAGACAATTATCTTGACGATTTGAATTACATTTAAATATAGTACAACTAGCTTATAACGAGCCCTGATTTAACGAGATCCCGGATTTAACGAAGAAATAAAAATTAATTGGTTGGTATAATGTTATGTCTATAGTAGCTAGCATAACTGTCTTTTAACGAGCAAAACCCGATTATAGCGGGCAATAGTTTTGTGATTCATAAAATTTCTATTGACTTCCACCTCTCACGCTCAGCTAATTTTTTCTTGGAAAAATTTCTTCAACATTCCTAACTCAACCGAAAGTTAGTGATGAGTCACAAATCTCCCGAATACGTGACGTTGGCCTTTATTATCTTGGGGAGTGATAGGGATTGAATTTTTACCGCCGAATTCTACAAGTGTTATCCAGCATATAGACCAAGGGATCATCAGAAGTTTTAAGTCAATATTTCGTAAGCACATAATTTTGATGCTGCTCGACAGAAGTGAAAAAAATAGGAACAACCTCAAATGCTAATGTAAACGTACTTTGAAGCAAGACATTTCTTGAACGATGGAAAAACGTTCCATCAACATGCATTACTAGTTGCTTTCATAAGGCTGGACTGGACATTTCCCAAGAGGAGCAAATCACTGAAGAAAAAGAAGAAGACGTCTTGGAAAATTTGGAAATAAGTAGAGAAGAATTTGAAAATTATTTGTATCTCTTGCCTTCAATGTTATCTACTTCTGCAATACTCTCTCAGGAGGATATCATAGCTGAAATTCAAGCAGATGAATAAATAATGAAAGCGACGATGATAACGATGAATGTGAATTATTTCAAGCTGAACATCCCCCAATACATTCAGTGGTTTTGAACGCGCAAAAATACTTCAAACTTTATTCGAAGCCAGAGTGCAAATGGCAATCAGTTTCGGGTCATGAGTCATCTCCGAAGGAAAAATAACAGAAGAAAGAGACACAGTTTTAAACAAGTTAACTACCTTCTTTTATACTGTAGAGAAATTAAAAATAAAGTGTATATAATATACTAAGTATGTTATATACACTGTAAGTACGTATACACTATATAATATACAAGAAAGTATGTATGAAATTTTGTGATTTTTCACGAATCGATTTTTACCAGCACCCGGTTATAACGAGCAATTATTGTGATACCTTTATGCTCGTTATAAGCAAATTCAACTGTACAAAAGTTTACAATACAAATTTGTCTAAAAAATAATTTAAAGAAAAAAAAATTCCTTACTAGACACCTAGATTATCAGTTTAAAATATCAATTTAAGTGTAAAGATAAAGAAATTTAAAGAAATATTCTAACAACACTTTTATCTTGAGAACCACCTTAATCCAAATCGGCACTGCTTTGTCAGGAAGCACCTTCATCCTAATAGATACTAAATGGTTGATGAAAAGGGCTTCATAAGAGCGAGTTGCTTTCCCAGGTGCCGTATTTCCATTTATCTTAAATGGTTTAGCCATTCATTTGGGGTTTCTTATTCTGGATTAAATTAATGGTTCCATAAAGGTAAATTTATCTTCCTAAACATATTTACCAAGAATAAACTTAATGCACAGATGTTATGCACAGATGTACTATAAGACTGAAAAGGTGTTCCAATTAAAGAAGTATAAAAGAAATTATATTTTATTATAGCTCTGTTATGAAAATGTAAATCATATAATCTTCGTAACTTCAGCTACAGATCGAGCAAATTATTGAATGCAGCGCAACATTTTTAAAAACCTATCTTCATTTTCATTTTATCAATATTAGCCATTTAGCAGTCGCAGTTTTTCTTCTTTACTTAAATTTTCCTTAAATGCTAGCTGTTTCCTTAAAACCGTATGTATACGAAATATTTATCACACTAAATATCTTGATAGCAGAGTTTTTATATCTTCGCAAGTTAGTAGATAAACGTTTCTTTACAAAACATTTTTTAACATTTTTTCAGTGACTGAAGTATTTTAAACCCAAGTAGCATTACAAAGAGAACTTAAAATTATCTAACCAGCTGAATTTTATTAAATACTTTACAACGTAATTTACATGCTTTAATTGAAGAGTTTATATAGCATAATAATATTAAAATGATTTGAACTTTCGCTGGCCTTTTTTTTCACATAGGAATTTAAATAGAAATCGCTCATCAAATATACCAAAAATGTTATCCTTCATTCCTTCATATATTGCCAGCTAATGTTTCTATAAAAAGAATTATGTTTCTCTATCTAACATATAAGCCAAAGCTTGTACGAACTAATTCAAGAATATCAAATATTTAGGGGATTTTTCTGTTTATTTCGATACATCTTAATGTTCGAGTGGATTCTTCACTGAATGAACTAAGAAAGAGAAGAAGAAAATCACTGGAAGGAAAGAGTTTACGAGAGCAACAAGACTTTAAATGACGCACTTTCAAAAGTTTACGCAGCCGTTCGCGATTGATGGGATAGATACCATAAAATTTATGGAATATATAACTGCTTTTGCTTTTTAGAAGTGTGTGAGGGGGGAACAGAGTTTAATATCTTAATCGATACGGTCAGTAGTACTGGCGACGAATGTGCATAAAGTATAGCTGCAAAAGATCTGAAAAAAGTTACATGCAAAAGATCCAGACCTGTTGCTCCTGATTTTAACCTAATTCATTTAGGAGATATCCTGCATAAAAAAGAGTTATTTTTGTCTACGTTGAAGAGAAAATACCCAATATCAAGCTAAATTTTCACAAATGTAAAAAAAAAAGTTACTCTTCTGTTATCTGGACCAGGTTCCAGTAATGTATGTATGCGCGTGCATATATATGTGTATACATGTGCATATATATGCGTATACATGTGCATATATATGCGTATACATGTCCTTATATATGCGTGTACATTCATACATGAACACATACCCCCATACATACATGCATAAATATATTATATTTCTGATTCCTGTAACGTTAACGGAAGAGACAGATTTGAGATTAAATTTGATTTAAAAGATTAAATTTGAGTTATTTATGAAGCACAATTTTTCAATATGCCTCAATAATGCTTGAACTCGTTAAGCTTCGTTGAGAATGTGCAAGTCCATTGGTCATTTAAACTAAGAGAGTACCGAAAATGTTTCTGTAGTTTACTACACTCCATTATCAAAATAATTCTGATAATGAGATTTCTTAGCTTAGATGGCAATTCATCCCATTCCTGGTGCAAAAATGAAAGTTTACTACAGGGGGCTATTGGAGTTGCATTCACGAAAGAAGAGGGAAGGAAAAACGCCTCTTTGGATATAAGTTAAAATCTGAAACCTTTCAGAATTTTTTTATGCAATTAAAATTAATTTTAAATGCATTAGTCTTTCTGAGAAGAAATGAAGTACCAGAAAACAATAATCACTAAATTAGTTATAAGAATTAAATTTTAGGTGCATATTAATTTTATCAACATAGCCTGTTGTTAACAAGGATAAACAACGGAAATAAAACGATTTAAATAAATGAGAAAAAGCTCAATAGAAGACTAGAAATTTAAATATTAAATTTTATTAAAACAGAGAGCTAAAACCATGTACGTTCTTATACCGTATTATGGAAGTTATTTAAAAACTGTAAAAATACTAGAGGCAGTTAAGCATTGTGGAATTTAATACCCTTATAGTTACATCAATGAAATGGCACCATATTTTCAATATATTTCAAATCAACAGACGGGAAAGTGCATAGTTACGCTAACTGCCGTACCGAAGAGCCTGAGTTCGAATCCCAGACAAGGCATGGATGTAAATTGTTCGCCCTTTCAGAGGAGGCAAGCGAGGCCAACCAGTTAGGTGCTTCCATAATAAAGCAGAAACCCGATTCCAGCCTTAATAGTGGTCAACGCTTATAAAAGGATAGAGCCCGTCATTGGGGAACAAATATTCCTAATTTGTAATGAAAAATAATATTCTTTTAACGGAAAAATATCCCAAATGAATGCTGTAGTGGTTACATTAATTTCTTTTTAGTTTTATGTGTCGAATACATTATGTCCTTTTCCTAACAAATGCCATCCCATTTCTTTCATATTTCAAAAACACAACTTCTTTTCCTGTATTCTTTAAGCCAAAACATTTTATGCAGTCTTTTCATGGTAAGAATACAAAATGGAAGAAAAAGGGATCAAAAATAAATTTCAGAGAGTGAAATCGTACGTTATCTCTGCTACTCTAGTGAATTCAGGCATATAGGAGAAACTCTGGAGTGGAGAAGAGAGTCAAAAGAATCGCAGAAAGAAGAAAACTCTTCATAGATTTGCAAATGTAGGGGTACGTAGCCAATGGAAAAATATTACTCAAGGCCGTCTTATGCCACCATACATCATGCTGACCTGTCATCACCTCAACTTCCAACATATAATACTGACTTAATGCATAAAAATCTCAAAGAGAGCTTGTCTGCAAGATCTGTTATATTACATGGATTATATACTGCATGGCTTTCTCGTAAAAAAAAAGGAACCGAAACGTTAAGCCTTTTTGTGATGCTGTTGGGCGCCAGTAGCAGACCTTCATGAGCAATATAAAATATTTAAAAGGACGTTCTTTTTCTTGTTTTACCAGAAGTTACGGTTTTCGTTTTTGAAGGACAAGGAAAGTGTTTTAGAAAGTGGCTGTCATTTTCAGAAAAGCTCTGTTTTGTTTTATGGTCAGAACACGTTGTGTTGTCATACACATTTTATAAAGCTTTCAACGTTCTTCTCAGCTAATGATTTATTTAAGCCTTTGAAAGCTCAGTTTCTTGTGCTTGCATTTATCAACTGTTATTTTGATTTTATGATCTTTTTCAGATTTAACGAAACTTTGATTTGTATGTAGCGAACGTGAAATACAGCGAAAGAAATATTCAGGTTTTAAAATGCAACTTTAATATGAAGTTTAAATAAACAGTTGCGTACAGACACTATGAAATGAGCTATTAAATTAGTTATTACTGAGTTTTCTTGTGCGTTTTTTAGTAAATCATCTGCCTTTCTAAAATCTAAATGATTTGAATTTGATGTTAGACATTAATTTTTAGCCCAAAGGGCGTTAGCCCAGAAGGGCTATTAATTTCGTTTTGGCATTTTGTGGCGTTTCACTGTAAACGGCATTTCACTTTTCAGATTGTAGCCATCAAATATTATCGCCCCGTATTATATTTAAAGAAATTAAGTAATGAAAAATCTGCATAAATATATGTATTTTTCTTGTGCTGTGATAAAACAAAGGTACCTAGAGCCATCGAATTTTGAATAACGTATATTCTCCACCGATTATGGGCATCTGGAAGCCCAAATTTGGAATTTGTTTTACTTTCTATTTCATATTTTTAAAGCATTTATGAGTTTTTGATTAACAAACTCGAGGAATTCGAAGCGAGGAATGGCAACACTGTACGGAAAAAAAACCATTTTTATCTCTAGCGCGCGAGACTGTGTATCGGGAATTCTAAAGATATGCTAATCATAATCCTAATAGTTTCTGGTATGCTGGTACACAATCACATTAGGATTTTAAAAGATATGCTCTTTTTAGATTGTTTTGTGTAGTTACCGTTGAATTGAATTTTATGGTTTAAGTGTGAAGAACATATATTTAACAAATAAACATAACACACAAAACGTAAAATAAAGCCCTTTTGAGAGATATAAAATCTGAAAACTTTCAGATTTTTTAAATTTATTTTTTACTTTATCAATTCAAATACAACTTCGATTCTCAAAATTAATATAATTAATTTTTATTTATATACGGGTTTTTCTAAAGCCTGTTTATGAATAAACTTGTATATAAAAATTATTCCTGTGTATTAAAACCGATTCCTGTATATAAAAATATTCCTATACATAAAAATGATTTATTTAATAATTAAGGTAGTTATGATTGTTATGTCAGCTTCAGATTCGAACACTGATTTCTGAACCAAAACTGATATTCGACCTTCTTTTGTACGTCCTACTGATTATCAAAATTTGCTAAATATTTGTGCCCCCAGATGCTTGCTTTTTGCTATTGAAGATTCTGGTAGTATTCTTTAGCTTTAGCTTTAAAAACTGCATTCCGAAGTTTTCTGTATTTTTACACAAAGTGCTGTTAACTATTTAGTATCTTATGAGCAAATATTCATCTGATTTATCAACATTATTCGATTTTACATAATATAGTTATAGTTTTCATCTTTCCTAAATTTAATGTGTTGAAACATTACCAAGCTATCAAATCAGATTTTGTTACTATAAGATCAGTGTCAGACGTCTCAGACACACTAATTACTGTCTAGTGTTTTTAAATAATGAAAAGAGAGTCACAGAAGAGGTTAATTGCTTATTTTCATTATGACAGATAACTCTCGCCCGAAATTCCGCTGAAAAAGGCCTTTTTTTCAGACTCAGAATAAATTTTTCCTAAACATTTAATAATTATAATGATTTGTTTTTGTCTCTTATCATGATAATTTCCATTAATTTAAGTCCTACAATACGAATCATAATTTCTTTACAAGAATAAATATAGCTCTCAAGAACAACAATGAGATCAAATTCCCTCCTGTTTCTGTACGTCTAGAATGATACAACATGTATTACTGTTATGAAAAGGTAAAGGAAAATAACATTTTAATGTATAGTTAAAATGCATATCAATTACATAAATGTAGTAAAGTTATTTTTAATTTCGAATTACTAATTTTACTTTTTTAATTCATTTTTAAACCAAAATGGAAAATAATGGAAAGTAAAGAACCTAACTAGGACACGCTGCTGCCATCTGGTGCGGAAGATATGGAGTTCAGTAATGAAAAAAAGGAATGACATTTGCGAAGGTATTGTATTATATTTCTTTAAGATAAAAATTTAAAAAATTTAATCAAATACGTGATATTATAACAATCGGAAACCGTTTAATAACCTTAGTTAAAATTTTAAGCGTGCAAACTTTTGAAAAGACGTATGCATTTCGGCCAACTGGACATGTTGACATTTTATTTCGCACTTTCTCTGTGAGTGTATGTTTATCTTCACCCTCCAAGACTAATAATCAGCACTGGTAAGACAGAAATTGCAGTTTCTATAAATAACATTTTATCATAATTCTAACAAAGCATAAAACATTCCTTGAAAAGAAAGAATATCATATTTAATGAAAAATTCCTATTTTCAGTTTATATTTAATGCAGCACCTAAAGCTGAATAAAAATAGCTCAAAATAGCACTGTTTTTTAATGTCTGAAAAAGCAGCTACTCTCAAACTCTAAATTTCATGATTTGTAATGCAGTTAAGTGGTAAAGAAAAATTCTTTTGTCAAGCACATTACATTTGGAAGGATGATACAAAATTAGAAACACACTAGAAAATTTTAATGTTGTTTTTATTATTATAGTGTATTAAATGAACAATTTTATTGTTTGAATTATTTTCATCTATAATAGAAAATGTAATATATTAGAACTGGTCCCAATCTACTCCTTTTAGTATTAAGTCTTATAAACTCATCAGTTTTGCATTAGAAGTCATACCTGAGTATCTGCTTATATATATATATATATAATTTACTCACTCAGATAAAACGTATATATATAGAGAGAGCACAAGATTAAAATTTAAAAAAAAAAAGTATATATGTGTGTGTGTAAGATATAACAAAATACGATAGCTGCTTTTAAAAAATTATTGGCGACCTCAAAATTAACATTCTAAATTTGGTGCTCTCCCCCTAAATTCATCTGTTCTCCATCTTTCGACGTTATGTAACTCTATCATAGATTAGCTATACTTGCACATTAAACTTGGTATAAATGCTCTGGCAAGCTAATTGCGTCACTTTTTTCCTACCTACTACCAACCTATCGCCCTTCGGTACGACCTTGCTAATATAGCAATCCACTTTGTTAGTATAGCAAAAATTTAAATGTGCAAGACAATTTTCTAAATTTCTGAAAGCGTTATGGAAAAATATAAATTTGGGGGAGAAATTCATTCAGGTTTTCTGTTAAATTTTACTGCTGAAGTTCATAACTTAATATTGTTACGAAATGTACAGGCGCGGTAAGATAGCTTCCCCGCAAAGCAGTTTTAGGGTTGCCATAAAATGGCATAAGATAGCAGGGTTGCCATATTTGACGAGAAATCACCCATTTGGCGATTTGGCGACAAAATTGACGCTATACCATGGAGAACCTTCTGGAACGAATTCTTACCGGTTTATCCCAGAATGTTCTCGAACACAAGCCGACAGCTATATAACTCCTGCTGGTCCGCAGTCAGTTTAGTTTACCTCGTCGAGAGGGCGAATGTGTGTGCCTCGCATAGAGTACGAGAGAGTCAGAATCGAGTTGGTGTCTCATCTAGCGAGTCAATCCCTGCGGAGTCGATCGAGTTGACAGCCGGGCAGCGAGTGCCGAGTGGGTCGTCGAGTGTATCGAAGGAGTCTGTTAGTGTATCGTTGAGAGAGCGTGCTGAGCTCCGGGAATGACTGAACCGAAGAGTCGGGAGCTGTGCTCGTGTGACGTCGAGTGCATCGCGAGTTGTAGCCTGGAGAGTCTCGAGAGTACGTGGAGTTCCAAGAACGACCAAGCAGAGTCGAGAGCTGTACTCCGGAAAGCAGAGTCGGGTGCTTTGCAGGAAGCTGTCTCCACCGTGATAGCCTGATAACCTGAAAGCTGTGTCTCTGATCGCGTAAGCGTGTTTATAGTAGTTCATCGACGACTGTAAAACGTGTTTTGGAGCTGTCCTGACAATACTGGCTAATAAAATGTGTTTCGATACTTCAGCAAGTGTCGTCGTTATTCACTCCAAATTTACGAACCCCGTACGAACGTGAAGGAAGAAAATAACGTAACAACTGGTGTCAGAAGGAAAAGAAAAACATAACAATATGGTGGTTCTAGATATCATACATTCGTTGTATTATATATTTTATATAAATTGTAGCCTTAATACAGCCTACAGTATGTCACTGCCGCCTAGTCGGGGTGTAGAGGTCAGCGACGCTGACTGTCGTACTGTAGGGCCCGGGTTTGAATGCCAGAGAAGGCATGTATGTTTGTAAATAGATAGTATACGTGCGGCATGGGGCACTCTAAACATGCCGCGAGCCGAAAGTCCTCTCGATAGGTTGGTAGTAGGGAAACAGGGATGGGAGATCCTCCAACCCGACTACCGGTGTGTTCTCTTTCAGACTGCTCCTTGTGAAATGGCAACAGACACCAGGGTGCCTGGACTGGAGACCCTACCCCTTGTGGAAACATTAAAATCTTCGAAGTAATTTCCATAAAATAACTGTAAACATGATACGAAATGTTGCAAGAAAAACCTAACGAAGTTATAAGTCCATAAAGTTCAGAGTTCATGAAAGGAAAGTTCATAAAAACATTCACTGCAAATACGTACTATATTGGTAAAGTGAAATGCTGGTGACAAAAACTAGGAAGTAGGAGAAAACATGGTGCCAAAGGTGACCCAAGGAACAATACCAAATAAATACACATTAATTACATTCATATTAACAACTGACTAAGAAGAGTAAACATGTGTATTTATTTATCAGCATTAAGCATGTTTTCGAAAATAGAAAAAAAATATAAAGAGTTTATCCAAAGCGTTACCGGTAAACTCAAGTACGAGTCTTGCTGTTTCTTAACTATGTAATGTAACAAAATGGCCTTGAATGCACTGCCCATTTCTTAACAATTCCAAAGATATATTTAAGTGCTTGCGAAAACACTGAATAAAGTTAAAAGAGATAGATTAATTAGCGTTATTATCACTCGAATGCGTAGAAGCACGTTTTATATCTTTTACCAAATCAGCATACGTAATATTTTCATTAACAGGGTCGATGTTAATCCAGAATTAATATTACCTCTAGAGTTCATGCTAGACATGGGAATTGAGTTAGAAATCGAAAATTTAGAACATCCTTAGAACATCCTCGGTAATTTGCAGTATGGCCAGTTAAGTCACAATTGCAACACTTAACCAGCTCTAGCTTTTTATTGGGACAATCGATAGTTCTGTGCAGTTCCATACATTTCCCACACCTAGATTTTACCATGCAGACATCAGAAACATGATCGAAATATTGACAGTCCTTCAAATCTGAGCAAAGTCGCACTGTCTCTTTATGGTGGTCAAGGCTCTTGCCAACCACAGTAGCAGTATTGCACTTCTCGCCACGATGAATTTCGTGGGCTTGTTCTGGTTCTACTGTTCAGACAAGTGAGGTAAGTCACAACCACAACAATGTATCACTTGAACAAGTCAAAATTTCACGGTTTTAAAAGTTAAAATTGTGGAAAAGGTGAAGTTACAGACTAAAAAGAGTTTGTAATTTTGTTTTGCATAAAATGTATGACCTGATGCAGTTTATAGTTTCCTCCCAATATAAGAATTCTTGTTAGAGCTTTAAATTCCTATGTGCACAGATGAGTTCCCAGATGAATTAATTTGATAAAAATATGTTATTACGATATCTAGAAAAAATATGCTGTTTGGTTTAATTTACACACGATGTATCTTGAGTTTTATTTTTTTCCTTATTTCACTTTCATATATAAGATTTAGAAGTTCTACGTTGGTTTTATTATAATTTCCTTAGAATAATTTATAGCCTTAATACAATGCTGAAAGCTTTACTAAAGAAACCAGAATTCAATCTGTTCCATCTTATTGATATATTTAACACTCACTCTCACGGAAATTCTATCTCCTGCCGTTAAAGGAAATTCACAACGCTGCAATCTAAATGAGGAATGATTTCCTTTAATTAGTTTCTTCCCGTCTTCCTCACTTACTTGCTTAATTAATTGATCAATCTCATTAAAATAATTCCGATAAAAATGCAATCAAAGTCTTGCGCTGAGCCAGTCCTAGTCTGCCTTCAAAGAAAGGGTAGAATGAAATTCTCTTTTTCCGCTTTTGTGTACAGTTTTCTTTCCTCGGCAACGATTGGTTGTACTGCTGATGTTGCAGAAATGGCTTTCTCTCTCTCTCTCTCTCTCTCAAGCTAACATCGTTACTGCTGCATTCCTCTTTCACGTTTCAAAAGGAAAAAGAAAACGGAAAAAAGAAGATGGAGATGATCTCGGGATGTTGCAGCATCATCAGTTTCGGTCATCAATGTATGGAAAGCATGGTGCCTCGTTAAAGTCGGAAAAGGAACTAGAGGATGAAGAATGGTAGAGAATTTTTCATAGTAGAAAAGGATTTTTCCCATTAATGGTAAACAATAATTTTTGGCAGTTGTGTATAATGAAGCAGAAATTGAGGTTTTTCGAGCAATAGTCTGTGTTGGAAAGGAGAGAATTAAAGTTTGCTGAGATGAAATTTTTCTATTTAGTTCCCAGATGGATTTAATTTTTGTGAGCGACTGATGAAGATCGATCACGTTTTTGAAAAAAATTCCTTTTCAGGTTTCAGATACGGAATGTCATAAGTAATGCAAATGCATTTTGAATTTTAAATGTTATCCACACATAAAATGAAATGGTTCTGTTTCCCTAAATTCACATCATAATTTTATTTTTCAAGAAGTATAAAAGAGATAAAATTTTTGTTAGACACCCTTTCAAAGTTAAACTTATAAAGAAATAGCTTGTGTTTATTGTAGATTTAGAAAAAAAAAATCAATCGATTTTGAGGACAAACAATTCCCTTTTCACCAGGAACAAAGAAATTTGCTAGGCTGGAAAACAGCGGGCTTAATGGTCGTATTTATACTTTACTGCAGTAAAGCATACAGAAAAGTACCGCCATCTGTCGGGAACATTAGTAAAAAAAATTGAAAAGTTAAGTTAATAGAATTCTAAAAAAACTAGGAATGACTGTATTGGACTTAAAATCATTAACTAAACAAGCTAAATCTTTGGTGTGTTTCTCTTCTGATTTGATTTTGCTATTTTAGTGTGTTCCTCTTCTGATTTACACTTTAACCTTTCATCCTATAATATTTCCTATATTTAATTTTCTAAATTCGACATTTTTATAAACCTGAAGAATATTTTCCTCTACAGTATCATATTTTCTTAAACCAAACTAATATTTGCAACCACGAAACATGGAGGAAGTTATAAAGATTTTTTTTAATTTTTATTTTTTACTTTTGGTGTTTTTAAATGTAATTATTTATCTCATAGGAAAAACCAAAAAAAATAATAACTTTTTTAGGAAAAATATCATAAAATACTCATCGAATTACTACTAAACTAAAATTTATTTGTCCGAATTAAAAGTGATAAGAAAAGAAGAAGTATTGTCATATCATCTCCGTCTGTGCTCATCATCATCGCTCTTACTCCACTGAGAGTCCTCTAGACGACGCATCATTCAGTTACAATTACAGTTGCAAGAGCATTTCCTATAATTGCTATTTTTACTTCCTTGTACGAAGTAAAAAGGAAGTTTTGTAATCGCGAAAAGTTTCAGGCAGCATATTTCAACGAAAATATCCATTTTCACCGCTTTCGAAAGCAATTTAACGATGTTTTTGAGTGATATCTGTTCGTAAGAAAAGAATAAAATACTCTTTTACTCCAAAAAAATTATAAAACTGCTTTAAAATTAATTCTGAAGAGAATTTTTCGTGGCGTCTGTACGAACGTATGTACGTACGTATCTCGCATAACTCAAAAACGAGTAGCCTCAGAATGTTGAAATTTTGTATATAGGACTTCTATAACATGTAAATGTGCACCTAGTATTTTGGTTGCAATCGGCTGCACCAAACGCATATAAATATATTTATATATATATCCCCTCTCTTACCCGGCTCAGTGATCTCAGTTTCTTTACTCTTATATGTTTGTAAATTGTACATTTTTTGCTTTAAAAATGATTGAATTATGTTGTTTTTATCTTCCGGTTATGGTTTTTATGCCTTTAGTAAATCTGTATGCAATATTTTTAGAATTATCAACAATTTTAAAGTTGTTTAATTGCCGCTAAGCCTTTTTTTTAATGGCGGCCATTGATGTTTACATTTGAAACAGGAGACTAGTGGATTCGTTGCCAATCTAGAGAAACTTAGCTACGCAACAACAAAGATAACGCATTCATTTATTATTGCCAATTAAATCATGCTTAATTCTTTATGGAATTTTTTCGAGGAAAAAGGTGTTTGAGATTTACTTCGTAATTTTTAATATAGATATTTTGAGTTTTTATGTATTTTTGCCTACTCGCGAAGTGAGAACTGAATTAATTGAATGAGAAATACTCAATCGTATGTGAAAAACTGTTTCTTTTTGGTTTTGTTTGCTTAATTTCTTTTATACATCATTCTAGCTTTATTATAGTATTTGAATAGAACATGTAGCAACGATTAGATAATTCTATTCTTTAAATGATATAAATTTTGTGCATTGTGAGTTATAATATGAACGAAATATATAAGTTAACTGTTATATAATTATTGGATTATATAGCAGTTAACTTAGTTTCCGTTATATAATTATTATATAAGTTAACTGTTATATAATTATTAATACTGTTAAGTGAATCTAGCGCCAGAGTGTCGCTATGGTAAACAAATGCTAGAGTGAATTTTAAAGAATGTTTTTATTTTATTGTGGTTTATGCGCTGTCGGCGAAGTAGATTTAATTCAATCCAATACGTTTAAATGAAATGCAAGAAAAAATGCGTATAATTTAATTTTTCAATTTAATATTCCAATACAATTAAGTCGTGTGGTCAGATTTTTTGTTTATTGCTTTCATTACGTCAGTGATATTTTAATTGCATTGTAACCACGTCACGCTCTTACTGACACGTTTGTTAACGGTTTCAAGTTTATTTAGTGCAATATAATGCAAACTTTAAAGCTTAACTAGTTTTAACGTTTACGAAACAAAAGAAAAGATTAGGATACTTAGAAGTTTAGGATGCGTTTATCTTATAATTATGTACTTTTGCTATCAGAATCCTCTAATTTTTCTTTTCTTTACTCGTTTAAAATTTTGCACCATTTCAAGGTACCTCATTTGATTAGATAATAATTTATGATAGGTGATAAATGAAAAGCTCCAGTGTGAAGCATGTAAACAAATCCAGATAAAGAGTACCTTTATTTGCTTAAATTTACAACTAGTGCTTTTTAATTTATTTTTACTGTTCTCTATCGTTTTATTCGAAAGGCGTACTAAAGTAATTTTTCTGATTTTTGAAGTTCTAAGATTACTTCCTTTTCTATATGTATTTTCAGAAAGATTTGTTTAAACATTTCTTATTAATATAATTATCAACATACGCCATTTTATTAATTCTATTTATAAACCCAATAAAGGATATTGTCTTAAATATGAAAATGCTTCTATGTGTGTTTTTATTTTTCCAAAAAAAGGTTCATTATATTTTATATTCAATGCTTTTGAATTTGAAATTTAGTGAACTCTTGTCAGCTTTATTAAAGTTTAATGTTCACAACTAGATTAGATTTTCTATAAGAATATTAGATATTTCATGAAATATCAGTGATGAAATTAGATTCACTGCTAGTAGTCAGAGTACTCAAAATCAAAATAATAATATTAATAAGTACGAAGTTTCCGAATGCATTAAAAACTTTAAGGCGTATAGAAATATATTTATTTCAATAATACGTTGTCTAGCAAATGCCAGAAATTCAGTAATTTCAGTAGCTTTAGAATAGTTGTAGGGATATCTTACCTGCGGTGAATAGAAGTACATTATAATTGCTATTAGCCCAAAGGGCTTTAGCCCAGAAGGGCTATTAATTTCAATTTGGTATTTTGCGTCGAATCGCTGTAAATGGCGTATCACTTTTCACACTGTTGACACCAAATTTTAGAGCGCTACCAACACTGTATGGGGAAAGAAAAACATTTTTATCTCCAGCGAGCAAAACTATACACCGATATTCTAAAGATAAGATTTGTTCATTTTGTGATATTGTTGTTGAATTGAATCTTATGGTTTTTTAAACATAAAATGCAATTCAACAGTGCGAAGAGCATGATGTGCGAAGAGCATGATATTTAATAAATTAAGGTACGACTTAAAATGTTGAAAAAAGTCCCTTTGAGCATAATATAAAATCTGAAAACTTTCAGATTTTTTCTTTTGTTTTTTAATTTAATTCGTTATTATTAGTCCAAAGGGGCTTTGTCCCTGAAGGACTACTGTTTCCGTTTTGTGATTTTGCGTTGCTTCACTATAAATATCAGTTTCACTTTTCAAACTGTTGCCACCAAATATTAGAGTACTGCATTATATTTGAAGAAATGAGATACATTCCGATGACCTCATTGTTCACGTGACTTATGTATACTTTTTATAAACAAACAATGCAGATGAACTCAGAGATCACGTGACTTATGTATAGCTAATGCAAACAAGAACGGTCATTCTTCCTCTTCTTCTTTTGCGGAATGTATCTCATTAAATAATGAAATATCTGCAAAAATGTATGTATATTTCTCGCATTGTGATAAAACAACGGTACCTAGAGCCATGGAATTTTGAATGATGTAATCCTCCTACGAATATGGAAACCCGAATTTGAAATTTGGAATTTGTTTTATTATCGATTTCATATTTTGTAAAAGTTTAGCGAATTTTCGATTAACAAACTTAAGGATTTCCCAACGAGCAATGGCAACGTTGTACAGAAAAAACATTTTTATCACCAACGCGTGTAAGTGTGTATCGGAAATTCTAAAGATATGGTCATTTTAAAATTATTTTGGAATATTGCTCATGAGCTGAGTTTTATGGTTTAAGTGTGAAGAACATGATATTTAATAAATAAAGGTAACACACAAAATGTTAAAAAACGCCCCTTTAGACGTAATTTAAAATCTGAAGCCTTTCAGATTATTATTATTATTATTATTATTCGTTGAAAAGCCAAAGCAAACGAAGAATGTGTGCATATAATGAGGGCATTTCAAAGGAACTTCGGTTGTATTTATGTTACATAAGGACAAATTACGAAACACAGACAACTAGCCCATTATTCGTACGTTGGTCGAATAGAAAATTACAAAACATTTCAAACAATACGTTCGCTCAATTGTCAAACCCAGACAAACTATCAGTAATCAAATTCATAGCCACTCGGTCTTTGGTGAACTGAGAACATGACAAGGTAACTTTTTTTCCATAAATGAAACTGGTGAGTATTTTCTTCCTCGTAGGAATCTTGGGTTGGAATCATTACCGCTGGCCCACCAGCGGCCGAGCGGCAAAGTCGCTAAACACTGGTAGTTCGGACCGAGGTTCGATTCCCGTGAAAGGTGTGGCTGCATGAGCGTCTTCGTGGTTTTGCTCATGAGTAACGTGTATGTAATGTGTACTTGTAATTTTTATTAAAGCACATCACTTTAAATATTATGAGTGTGTGTGTGTGATTATGGCAAAGCCTCGAGGGCTATCTGCCTAAGAGGAGGTATGCGTTCGTGGAGGATTTTCTAAGGGAAACTGGCTCGTATACACGTTACACATGGGGAAAACCACGAAAATACCCATGCAGCCAGCCCGTTCGCGGGATTCGAACCCCGGACCGAACTACCAGTGTTCAGCGACTTACCGCTCGGCCGCTGGTGGGCCCCTTTAAATATTATATTTCAGAGCATTATAGTATTGCACAAATTTTAAGTATGTGATATACAGAATCTTGGTTCTTGCAGCTTTTTTCTTTTAGTTCTTTTATCTTGTTCTTTTAATTCTTCGAATGTTTTGATCATCATTCTGCAGAATTATAAATATTCCAATTATTTTCAATCACACTTAAATGATAAAGTCGATAAAATAGTCTTGTTTTTGTTTTCTATCAGAAGCTAATTTTAATAATAAAAGGAAATCTTCGAATAGCAACTAAGTCCCTTCTGTCAAACCGTTAGCGAATTTGTAAGCAAAGTTCTTGAAGGAAATTAAAAATGCCACTCCATTGAACAAACAAGGGCTAAAAAAACGAACCAGTCTTTATTGAGTAAAGAAGGTGGGGTGTAAACTCTTTTATATGCATCCAAAAAATCATGTTACGCATTTTACTGAGTTATCCCTTCTTTTCACGAAATTCCCAAATAACTGTAGCTATGCGTGTATATTTTATCATTCTTTCCGCACTATATGCGTGCACATTATATCTTTACCAACATACCGACGATGAAGCAATGAAATTTAGCTATTTTTAAAGAACAAAGTGTATTTTGACTCCACTACTTGAATTTTGATTTAAATCATAAATATTTATCTTTTTCAGAGCTGAATTTATCTTTAGTAATACCGCTCACCTGCTCTTGAATGATGTTTCCAAGGAAATCCTCAAAATCGCAAAAATAAATGAACATTACACCGAAGCCACCACCTACAGGAAAGGTATTTCGCAAAGGAAAAACGCGCTAACGCAAAGGCTTTCTTCAAAATATCGTTTTCTTGTGCAACACTTTATAACTTTAGACGTTAAAAAAGCCAAATGCTGAACAAAAACGGAGAAAAGGCGTGAAAACTCTCTGTATTCATCCACATCAGTTTTTCGCAGGTAAACAGCCCAGCAGTAAAAGGAAAATTCGCATAAAAAATTCCCAAGATCTTAAAAGAAGAGAATTTTTACGAGAACCGTAAAATAAGTCGGAGGGTTAAATAACAACAAAAAAGATCACTCTGCTTGTTGCTCAGCAACAAAAAGCAAAAGCAAAAAACATCAATTTTTGACTCTCCACTCTTTTCCTTCGAAGTATCCCAACGCCGTGATACTTCTGTTATTTTAAAGTAATCCTTTTTTCTTGCTTTCTGCTTTATGAGAGTTTACCTTATATATTGTTCCAAAGCGATACAGACAGCCTAAGAATTATCGATCGTTTACATCGATGGGTTTGTAGCTCTTTCTTAGACTTGTAAACTTCGGATGGAGTAAAATAAATTACACTGCTACGGAACATCACTCATTTGAGATAGGAATATTTTTCATGAAATACCTATACTTCCATGGCAGCTTCCAATTAACATTTTAAAAAATTAAGAGATAGACAAACTGTTTAATTATATATGCAAGTAGTTTTCCCCGCCGACTCTGTGAAAGCAAGCATTCACACTTGAACTGCGATTAATTAATCTTCATTGAATTTCCTCCATTGTGAGTGCATAAATTCTCACCGTCTTTTTTTCGTGGCTTTTTCAACGGCGTGCAGCAATGGAAAGTAGGCTTCGGCCTCGCTCTCTTCACTACCATTCTTCGAGCAACAACTGCAGTGATCCGCAGTGATGGTATAGTAATATCTGAAGTGATCCGCTGTGATGGTATAGTAATATCCGCAATGATCCGCAGTGATGGTATAGTAATATCCGCAGTGATCCGCAGTGATGGTATAGTAATATCCAGAGTGATCCGCAGTGATGGTATAGTAATATCCCCAGTGATTGTATAGTAAAAATTTTGAACTTATGAATTTTTACTGGTATAATCAAGATGTAGAGACATTAGGTCATTTCTAAGCAGAGGAGATATTAAAATGAGCAAGGCCTTCGCCGGGACTCATATAAGCATTCTGTACCGCGGCACGCACATGGGGAAAAATCCCTCCTCGTGATTGGATTTCGCTTCCGATGACATTATTTCTTCTACGCTCAGGAAAGCCTTGACTTTGCTCGGACTCGAGGGTACACCTCCATACCGTTTGTTTACATTTTGATAACAGTACCGAAAAGATTATTACATGCGTTGTATTTTTTGTTGCTATGAGATTACTCCTCTTACAACACTAATGTAGTGAACTTAATATAAAAAAATGCAGCAATTTTCTTTCCTAGAGAAAAAAAGTATTATTTCTTCACGTGCTAGCTCCATAAAAGTGTATTAATTGCAGAGATTTTTAATAAATATATTCTCAATTTAAAATCCTTCATATTGAAGGTGTTGTGATTATTAATTCCTTATTTTATGTACATTATATACCATTCTCTGCAGATGCAATCTCCGAAAGCATGAGACAATTCAGTTTTCGGAAATAGCAAAAACGATCTTGGGAGCTAACAAAGTACACAGCAAATTCACAGAACTTATAATCAGTCTGAAAAAGTAAAATTTACTTTTGAAGTTAGACTAATATAGTGGATTTGGAACAGGGATATAGAGATATGTATTTTAAATTGAATAATAGTATTTTATGAACACTGGCCATTTTTTAATGTGTAACGTCTTTTGTACCTTTGCATAAAAATAGTGTTTGTCGGAAAAAGAAGTTTCTTTTCTTATACACGTGTATTTAATTCAGCAACATTACTGAGTGCACACATAGAAATGTGAAAGACATGGACATTAACATGGAAATAACATAGCAGTTGCAAAGGAAATATTTTATGCAATGTTGAGTTTAGCTTATATTAATTTGCAGCTTCTCATACCATTTTTAAAAATAATATGATAGTATTAAAACGTTATAGAATTAATTCCGTTTAACTATATACTGATATGAAAACTGTATCCTATGATAACTATAGATTGTTAATAATACATAGAAAAGAAACAAGTTCAAAACTTTTATCATTAATATGAATCAGGGAACAAATATTTTAAATTAAAATATCTTTAATAAAATTAGCATTTAAAAAGATATCTTTTTTGTATTTTTACATACTTTTATGATGATTACTAGTAATTTGTAAAATGTAAAATAGCTTAAAACTTTAAAAAATTCATTGAATATCGGACAAGAAAAAATTCAATTAAGTGAAATTTAATAACAATTTAAACTTATGAATTAGGATTCAGTTACGTTATTTTTAGATGTTTATTGTATTACTTATTTAGATTTTCTCTACCAATCCAGACATATCTAATTAAATTAGGCTAACCGCAACTTTATCATAAATCAAGCAAGATATTCCACAGTTATGAATGAAAGTCAGACAGTATACACACTGGTGCCAATGTCTTTGTATCAAAATTTTACTTTGCAAATTTTATATTATTACTAAGTATTTCTTCTGTTATATAGAGTGAAAGGAGAATTTTATGTATTTAAAAGTAGAATGTTCAAAAGATATTTGAAAGTAAAGAATCCAAATGAAATGAGAAACGCAGTCCTTGAACTTAATTGCGATCCAAAAAAAAGTATTTAAAAGATCTGGTTTGCTCAAGGATTTCCTGCTTAACTTTCTGAAATATTATTCTTGCATTTTAAAAATAACATCACAAGCTCTCATCAGAATTTTTTCAAACTTTTCTTTTCTGGATACATTCGATAACTGCTTCCACTTGACATCAAACGCACCAGTAAATTACTTCCATTTCCGAGCCTTTTTCGACTTCATTTAAAGTTTCCTTGATGGATTATTCATCATAATTTTTTTTCTCATTATTCTTTTTCTGTCGAAGAAAACTTTCCTTTTCCAGAAATAGATCACATTTCAAATAGAATGCGTAATGATTTTCGAACTCTTTGGAGTACTTTAATTTTTATTCATGGCTTAAAATAATTCTGAAATGCCATTCATTTTAAATTAATGAAATAATTCCGACTTTTATATTATTAGATAAATCGGAAAATTGTGTTTAAAAATAGACAAAAAGAAAAATTCAAGCCTACCAGCGCCTGAGTAGTAAAAGCCTCTGAGCACTGGTAATTCCGTTCGGGGTTCAAGTCCCAGCGAACGGACTAGCTCCATGGGTGTTTTCCTGAATGTTCCTTCGTGTAAGGTGGATAGAAGCCAATTTCCCTTAAAATATCCTCCATAGGATATACATCCCTTTCCGTGTAGTGCCTAAGGGTGCAACAGGTAATTAATGTTTTCTAAAAATACAAAACAAAAATAGATAAATAAATAAAATTAATAATAATTAAAACAATTCTGAAAGCTTTCGGATTTTATATTACGCCTAAAGGGTTGTTTTTTAGAGTTTTGTGTGCTACCTTTATTTATTAAATATCATGTTCTTCGCATTTAAACCATAAAATTCAATTCAACAACATTATTACAAAATATATAAAAGAGCATACCTTTAGAATTTCCAATACAGAGTCTCGCCTACTGGAGATAAAAATGTTTTCTTTTTCGTACAGCGTTGTCATTGCTCGCTTTGAAATCCATGAGTTTTTAATCAAAATCTCATAAATGCTTTACAAAATGTGAAACAGATAAAAAAAAAACAAATTCCAAATTTGGGGTTCCAGATGCCCATATTCGGTTGGAGACGTAGGTCATTAGAAAACGCCCAAAAGAGGCGTTTTCTAATGTTTTGTGTGTTACCTTTATTTATTAAATACCATGTTCTTCGCACTTAAATCATAAAATTCAATTCAACAGCCATATCGCAAAATAATTTTAAAAAGAGCATATATTTAGAATTTCCGACACACAGTCTCGCGCGCTGGAGATAATTTTTTTTTCTCGTACAGTGCTGCTATTGCTCGATGTGAAACCATTGAGTTTGTTAATCAAAAATCGTTACAGTGTTACAAAATGTGAAATCGATAATAAAAACCAATTCCAAATTAAGGCTTCCAGATGCCCATATTCGTTGGAAGGTTACGTTATTGAAAATTTGGTGGCTCAAGGTACCGTTGCTGCGAGAACCATAATACATTTATGCATATTCTTCATTATTTAATTTGTTTAAATATAACGCAGGTAAATAATATTTGGTGGCAATAATTTGAAAATTGAAAAGGACTTTAACGTTTTCGAACGCAAAATGCCAAAACGATGTTAGTAGCCCTTCTGAGCTAACGCCCTTTGGGCTAATAAATAAATATATAAAATAAATAAAACCTGAAAATATTGCGGTTTTTCACGGTTTCCCAAAAGAGTTGTTTGCTAAGTTTAATATAATTAAACTTAGAAAACAACTAAGTTTAATATAATAGTTTATCAGTAGAGATTATCAATAGGGATGCCTAGAAAAAATAGCGAAATATTTTATTGGATACTGGACAAATATACACGAATATACATCGAATTTCGATGTTCTATACCTTCTGTGTATTTGAAAAATGAAAAACTCTACATGATAATTCTATAAAAATATTGAATTTTTTAAATTAGATGTAACATGAATTCAATGCATTTTTATTTAAATGATTTCATTTCAAAATTTAAAAAAATATATAATTAATCTCCGCAATAGGCTCTGTAAAGTGGGAGTAAATGTAAGTAACCGTTTCCTTCTTCACCACATTTCTTCGTTATCAGCACAGTCAGTTGGCATTCGAAGGATCCGGTCAGCATGATTAGAACTCATATTAATCATATCTTCATCTGAAGATGAGAATTTTATCATTCTGCCGTAGAAACCTATGAATAAGTCTTCCATTTGATCCATTTATAATTAATCGTGTATTGGCTGTATCCTGACTGAAGTGTATATCTATCACTCAGTGATCGAGATACGTTTTTTTAAAGATTCATCAGCAGAATAGACTAGAATACTGGAAGAGGGAGTAGTTCAAAATGTATTCTGGCCATTCTAAACAAAAATTAATCATCTATCCAAAGGTAGAGATTGTTGAAACTGAAAGCTGAATTAATTGAACATCAGAACTGGTCACTTTAATAATTATAGAATCCTAACAAAATCATCTGAATTGTAAGACTTTATTCTGTTTAGTCAAACAGCAAAGCACGTTTAATATACAAGGTGTGTTCGAAAAGTTCGGTGAATTTTACCATAAAAAAAGGAAACAAGAGAAATAAGCAAAATAGCTTTACTGGCCATCAAAGTATTCGCCATTAGCAACAATACAGTTTTGACATCGGGTGTACAATTGTTGGAAACTGTCTGCAAACGCTTCTTTCGGTATGGCTCGAAACACCGTTATCACACGTTGTTGGATCTCAGTAATGTCGGAAAAGTGTTGGCCTTTCAGAACTCCTTTGAGGCGGGGAAACAGGAAGAAGTCCGTGGGAGCCAGATCTGGAGAATATGGAGGGTGATCCAAAACTGGAACCTGGTGCCTGTCGAGGAATTGGGTTACACGGATCGCAGTGTGCGGCCGGGCGTTGTCATGGAGCAGATTCCACTGTCCATTACGGTACTGTGGCCGAATCCGGCGTATGCGTAGCAGCAGCCGTTTCAAAACCCTCTCGTAGTATTCCACATTGACGGTTGTAGCCGCGGGTACAAATTCACGATGGATCAAACCCTTACTGTCGAAAAAGACGATCAACAACGTCTTGATCCTGGATTGTGTCAAACGACTTTTTCTGGGAGGGGGTGACGACGTTGAACACCATGCCATGGATTGCCGCTTGGTCTCCGGATCGTATTGATAGCACCACGACTCATCCCCTGTAATTGTTGTTTCCAAGAATTGCGGATTCTGGTCAGACATGTCGATCAAATCTCCAGAGGTTTCCATCCGGTATTGCTTTTGCTCGTCTGGCTGCAAGTGCGGTATAAACCGGAAGCATATCTTACGTGTATGCAAATGTTTGTGCACAGTGGTGCTCACACTGTCTAGGCTTATCTGCAGTTCGCCAGCTATCATTCTTAAAAATAGTCGTCGATCTGCCACAAGCATCCGTTGAACTCGTTCCACATTGTCTGGAGTTGTGCTTGCTGTAGGGCGCCTCGACCGCGGCTCATCTTTGACATCCTCCTTTCCGTCTGTAAAGCGTTTAAACCATTCATAAACATACTTTTTACTCACTGCTTCCTGATCGTAATTTTTTACTAACATGTCATGTGTCTCGGTCGCCGTTTTGCCTAACTTGAAGCAAAACTTTATGTTTATGTGTTGCTCCATGTCACACTGACAATCTTTCTCACACTGACTGTGTTAAACTGCTCATAGCGTGCGCTTCCTCTTATCTGTCGTAAAATGGCCGTTAGATGGCTCTAGATGACATTTCTCTCACTGCGTCTGCGTGAGTGCAAGATCCTAACCGGCGCGGTTTTTTTAATTATGAGACCAATCACCGAACTTTTCGAACACACCTTGTATTTAATTATAGATTAGAAAAATTAAATAATTATACTTAATAATTACTGTATTTGACAGGCGTTGAAAATAGGTCGGAAAAACGAGGTGCGTCTTATACGTCGATACTTCAATGGGGTGCGTCTTATACGCCGATACTATACGTCTTATACGTTAGTCGATACGTCGTTTGTGGATGGGTCAAGGTTTCATGAGATGCTGTGGAAACAGACATAGTGGTTAAATCCTTTAAGAAGTGTGGCATTAGTAATGCACTGGATGGTACAGAGGGTAATTTGTTGTATGAGGACTCAGATGCTGACTTAGAAAAGGTTTCAAGTGAAGATTAAAAGGTGTCCTTTCCTAGATATATTGGGTATTTGCAGATAATATTACTTTGTATTATATTACTTTATATTTAAAATACTGTAAATTCATTATAATGATCAGTAATAAATTTTTACCCTTCAAAAATGTGTATAAAAAAGGGAGTGCGTCTTATAGGCCTTTGCGTCTTATACGCCGGCAAATGAGGAAATTAATTATAGAATCTTAACAAAATCATCTGAATTGTAAGACTTTATTCCATTTAGTCAAATAGCAAAGTACGTTTAATATATTTAAATAATGAGCTTTGGATATTGCCATGCGAAAACAACAAATGTCTAAACGAGCTTAAAAAATGTGTCTTTCTCACAGAAGAATTCAGTTAAAAGAGAAAAAAGCGAATAATGATAAAAACCAAGCATTAGCGGAAGAAAATAAATCTTCATATTCAAATGTTCTTTGAATGTTTAAAGGAGAAATTAGAATTATTAATTTTTCCTAGCTGTGCTATAATCATTAAGTCCTGTGCATTTTTTTATTATAAATGTTCTTTTTAATATGTCTCCTGTTCCATTTTCAGATGGAACTTAATACTAAAGTTTCATAATGTAACTAATTAATAAACATAATCATATACGAATGTCAGTAAGAAATGTTTGTGTTATAATTGATGAATAGACACGAAACACATACTTAGACAGGTCCCAGGTGCTTCAAACTATGTTCATAATATAATGAAAGCTATAAATTGATATTCTTTGAAAGAAGTATCGTTTCTCTTAACAATGTTTTTTTAAGGGTGGAATTAATTTTGTCTCTAAATTAAAGATAATAAATAAATGATCCTTTACATTTCTGTTTCATTTAAAAAATAAAATATGCGTAAATTTTTGCATATGCTTTTTGATAAATGGCTCCATTAAAGCCCTAATTAAAGGTTTTATGAAAATGAGATCATGTTCTTGAAATGAGATTGAAAGGATAAAAAAAGTTGTTCCATTAAAAAACTAGAAAATTCAGGTTTAGAAAAGTGTTTATATTTCGATGTATTACGGTAATAATTTTAATTATATTTACACAGTGAAGTTTTTCAGTAAAATGTTCATTGAGAATAACCCTTTATCAATGATACGATTTGGAAGTCTTTTCAGCTTATTTTGTTTCAAAGATTCATTCCATGAAAATGCATAAATTTTAGCATCATTCATTCTATCTAATGGCCCGGTAAAAAAGTGATTACCGTACTAATGAAGGAAATCATTGTAATGTAACTAATTATAAATTAAATATGAGTACAATGAAGTACCGTATTTGTAGATAAAATATGGTATTGTATATAATATATTATTGTTTGTAAATGTATAGTTTCTATGCGGCGAGCCGAAAGTCTTCTCGAGAGGTTGAAGGGAAGGAAAAAGGTATGTGAGACACTTTCACCCGTTCTCTCCGGGTGCTTTTCCAAAACTCGGGAGGAAAGAAACAGATTTAAAGTAGGGCTGTCAGCTGTAAGGTGCCTTTCTTTAGCGAATGTCTTCGCTTAGCTATTTCATAATTTATTAACGAAGATATGTTGGTAATTGCATTTAATTGCAAAGATATTCCGTAATCAAAACGGCTTGGTCCTTGGTCCTATAGAGTGGTCAAAGCTCTTGCCAACCGTAAGAGCATACAACTTCTAGCCCCGATGAATATAGTGGGTTTGTGCTGACCTTTTCAGACAAGTGAAACTCTTGAAAACATAGATAAAATTAAGTGTTATGTATTAATTTACGAAATTTAGTGATAAATTAAAATTAAAACATATACCTGCTCCCAGCAATACAGTAACAGCTTCGAACACAACTGTGGCTTCATTAATTAGAACAGTCTAAAAACAGCACCATTGAGTTTAATTAATAATTACAACTTTGATTTACATCTCCTCTTTATTCCTCGTTTCATCACGTACTCTCTCAGTCCAGAAATTTATAAAGATATTATTAGCAAGAAGTATAGCATAAGTCGAAAGAAAGAATTGTAACCGCATGACATGTAGTAGACAGACGTCTGGCTATACGAACAGCTGTTTTGGATCTAAAGAAGCGCTGCTTGATTGAGACAATTTGCCGAACACAATTTGTCCAAGTGGTTAGAAAGTTTGATTTAGATAAAAGTTGTCCGACTCGGACAGTTGTAACTTCGAAATGAAATACTTGTATTGCATCCAGCTGAACTGTACGTCTAATTAATTGCTATAAAATTAAGGAGACTTTCATTTGGCAAAAGTTTATTTTAGCACTCAGAAGTGGTAAGTGTTACTTACTACTTGTGTAGTCTTTCTTCGACAGTTATTTTCCTAGAGTAGATAAGTCGGCATCATAGCTTTAAGATAACACTGGCGGGTGAGAGTTTGCTTTAGGTGCTTAGTTAGTTAGAAATACTGTAAGGATCTTAAGTTTTACTAACGTTTATTTTTATTTTAAATCTTTACTATCACTTCTTATTTTCTACTTCCGGCCAGAATTATAAGCGTTAAGGTTTTTATGCAAAGTTGTCTGGCGAACGCCAAGTATTTAAGTTGTGGCTTTTTGCCAAGCGAGAGAGAGGAAGCAGTTGAGTCAAAGCAGGCCGCTTACCTTAGACGTTACGCAAGTGCTGTTTGCCTTCCAGGCCAGAGGTTTTAATCCTCGTGATAAATTTTAAAACGTATTGTAGTGTTCACAGTTCTCTGTACTACATACGCTTCCTGTTAATATAAGGCCAATCTAAGTTAAATTAGAGTTTAGTTTTATTTTTATACTTTTACGTTAGACCCCAAGTAGCGGGTCAGTGTATTCCGAAGTACGGAAGTTATTGTATCTAGAGAAAAATAAAGGGTTTTGTATACCCTTCGTGTGTATCCTGTCTACTTACCACAATTAGTGAACATAGCTTTAGTAAGCTCTCTGTTCCGAGTCAGGTCCTTGTATGTTCCGAAGAAGGTAAGAAGGAACATAGAACCTGATAGTGGCGCCCAACGAAGAAGAATAACCATGGCCGAGTTTCAAGAAGAACCTGTACTGCCTGCAGAAACGGCTCAGAATCCAGAAATGCCAGCTGCCGCCCTGGAAGGATTTGGTTACATCGTCCAGACCATGCGCGCTTCGATGAAACCAGAAGCAACATTTAATGGAAACTCACCGGTAACCAGTTTTTTGGAAAAATTGGATGACCACTTCATGCTCTATCCCGTGCACGAGTTTCAAAAAGTTACCTTAGCTACCAGCGCTTTGAGGGGCCAAGCGCTTAACTGGTTCAAATGTATAGGCAGAAGTCTCTTGGGTCAAGCAGGAAGTCCCACCTATACTTACGAAAATTTCAAGACTGCCCTACTAAACGCCTTCCCTGTTGTAAGGGATCGTGCGAAATTAGAAACGGAACTTTTTAGTATATATCAACAAAGAATCGAAAATCTCTCAAGCTTTATTTTAAGAAAAATTCACGTCTTCAAACTCTTGTATGGAAACCGTCCGGATCCTGAAATAATTCAAGTGATTTTGCCGAGGTTACTGCCCCAAGTGCAAGACTTTATTGAATTAAGAAATCCGACTACACTGGAAAAGTTATTTGAGCTAGCAATCCAGTTTGAAAGTAGAAGAACGGCGGACGTCGAAAGAAGACGCCAGTATCAACAGCGAAACCAATTTGGTACGCCAAGACTACAGCAAACTCAAGCACACGGCTACGGAGAAAAAGCGAATCAGTGGGCAAGGAAACTCGAGCATTCAAAAACAGCCGGCGAACGTCGACAGTTCAATAGCAACCCAGGAAAAAAGTCTCAAGGCCAGTGGAAAAAGAAGGAAAGCACGGAAAGGAAAAATAATTTAAACTAAAACGGATTTCTGCTGACGGGAGGGTGCGGAAATCCGAAGGCCAAGAAAACCCCTCTTCCTACAAGTTAAATACAGTAATGGTGAAAAATCTGCTCTTCCGAAGATTGAAGTCTTGGTGAATAATATCCCAGCCACCGCACTCCTGGATACAGGCGCTCAGTGTTCCTGTGTGGCAGAAGATTTTTTTAGGAAGTATTTTCGCAAATACCGCATATATAATTCGGATAATACGACAGTGTTAGCGGCGCAAGGAGAAAAATGTAAGTGCGTAGGTAAAGTACCGTTGTATATCCGTATCAAGGACGAACAAGTAAAGGTGATGTTTTTTATAGTAAAGAATCTGCAAGCACATATAATTTTAGGAATAGATTTTCTTTCAGAAGCACAAGCTACGCTGGATTTTAATGAAGCGACCCTTAAGCTGACAATGAAACCAGTTCGTACAGAAAACGCTGAACCGCCGATGTTAAAACTTGACCACCTCTCTAATGACGAGCAAGGAAGAATCCGACAAGTGGTAAGTGAATTTGCTTCGTTACTTAGTGATATTCCAGGATTTACTCAGGTTACTAACCATAGTATTGACACCGGAGATGCAATGCCAGTTCGTCAAAAAACCATACCGATATGATAAGATTAAGGAAAAAATTATAGAATGGCATATTACCGATATGCTACGTAAAAAGATCATAACGCCCATCTCAAGTAGTTATGCTAGCCCGGTGGTTTTATGTAAGAAAAATAATGACTATCCTTTGACGCATCCAAAAAAATGGAGATTCGCTATTGATTACCGTAAATTAAAGTCCATAACTAAATATCCGGTATATCCGTTACCGATTATAGAAGAAATTCTAAGGAACATAAAATCAACCAAATTTATGACGACTTTAGACTTAACGACTGGTTATTTTCAAATGGGGGTTAGGCCTGAGGACGTGCCTAAGACTGCTTTTATAACCAAGTCTGGCACTTATGCATTTTTGCGTATGCCGTTTGGCCTTTCAAGGGCACCGGCAACATTTCAGCGATTGTTCTTTTACAACACATGTCAGAGAGCACGGGGAGAGATAACTAAAATAGTCATGAATAAAATAAGAATGTTAAGAGAAGTATAATTGTATATGTTACTTGCCATTTCATTGTGTAACATTTCATTAAACTAGTTTTCCTTCCAGATCTCTGGAAGGAACCAGAATTGAATAAAAGCTCCTGTTTAGATGCAGTACAGATGAAAAAAAAAATTGTTGTATATCCTGGGAGCTGCTATTGTAAAAAAAAAAACAAATTTCTTTCTTTTAAATTTCTAGTTTCTACCGAAGTATGTTTGTAAAAGATTGGCCTCGCGTTAGATTCTAGAGCTAAAAGTTTTCAACAAGGTCGTTTTAGACCTCAGTTTCAAACTAATTAACTCTGGCGGGAAGTATGTAAGTATCTTAAGTTTTACTAACGTTTATTTTTATTTTAAATCTTTACTATCACTTCTTATTTTCTACTTCCGGCCAGAATTATAAGCGTTAAGGTTTTTATGCAAAGTTGTCTGGCGAACGCCAAGTATTTAAGTTGTGGCTTTTTGCCAAGCGAGAGAGAGGAAGCAGTTGAGTCAAAGCAGGCCGCTTACCTTAGACGTTACGCAAGTGTTGTTTGCCTTCCAGGCCAGAGGTTTTAATCCTCGTGATAAATTTTAAAACGTATTGTAGTGTTCACAGTTCTCTGTACTACATACGCTTCCTGTTAATATAAGGCCAATCTTCCACGTTTATTATTCTAAAGTTAAATTAGAGTTTAGTTTTATTTTTATACTTTTACGTTAGACCCCAAGTAGCGGGTCAGTGTATTCCGAAGTACGGAAGTTATTGTATCTAGAGAAAAATAAAGGGTTTTGTATACCTTTCGTGTGTATCCTGTCTACTTACCACAATTAGTGAACATAGCTTTAGTAAACTCTCTGTTCCGAGTCAGGTCCTTGTATGTTCCCGAAGAAGGTAAGAAGGAACATAGAACCTGATAATACCTCTCAAATATCTTAAAATTTCTAGATGAAATATGCGATTGTTTTATAAATTTGTAAAATTATAATGTTTCTAACTACTTTATGCTTGACTTCGTTAGAAACCTAGTTGAACTATGTAGGCACTTATCGCTGAGTCCAAGCGTGTAAACGGCAAAGTCCAGAGAAGAGTTAAGCTCACCATTTATTATCTCAAGCTAAATGTACAGATGGCTCCTTTCTCGGGCTTACAGAAAAGCCTCAACTTGGGCCGAGATATCAAGATAAAAAAGATAAAAAAAACAATCAAGAGAAAAAAACAAGAAGCGGATCTAATGCTAAACTAAGCTGAACTTAGTCGAAGCTCGTCAAAATTAACTAACGTAATTAATTTAAATTAACCGGCCCTTAATTAAATTGACCAGCGAATAGCAGCAGGTACGTGCAATAAGGCCGAGCGCAATTAACTTAAACAACGAAGCAGCTTAACAGCAAACACGCGCCACAAAAGACTTCTAAGCTTTTCTACCGAAGCAAGTGAAACCTCCCTTTTAAATACTCTTCTACATCATTTACATGTAACGCGATACTAAAATCTTATTCTTGTAGGGGTTTGTAGGTAAGAAACAAGAATTTAAAGGAAAGGATTTCAAAATTAAAAATAACTAATCAAATTAGAAAATTAAAATAATTTTTACAGCGTCATTAGGTTATTTTGAAGCAAGAGACATGAAAAATGAGCAGTGCCCTCGACAGTACTTGAACTGGACCTCTCGAATACCTGCCGAGTGTGCTACCGTAACACTACGAAAGCATGCTGGAAGAAAGGAGAATTTACCATATAAATTCAAAAAGAAAATTACCACAGAAAGACATCAAATTTTATTTAAAAAATAAAACGGGCAGCAATTAAATATTCGTTGCTTTGCATGTAAATATTTGCTAACTGATGCTGATTCCCAACGTTTCTTTTTCATGTTTTATTACTTTATTATAGATTATTATTATAGTATATTACCTTATTATAGTTTATTATTTTTCATAAGCAATATAATAAAATTACTATAATTAAACATAATCTTGTTCCTGAGGACAATACAATAATTTTCTGAGGACAATACGAATGTCAATAAACTGATTTTCGATATTGTAAAATGCTCATTTCTTTCACTTTAATGGATTCGCTTCTATTAAAACTGACATCCAACAGATTGGTATAGTTGGACTTTGTTACAACACGAAACAAGCAAACGATAAATCAAGTAAAACTACTAGAAATCGGCTATAATAAATTATATGCAACTAGATATCTAATACATCAGTGCCTTTTTCTAGCCGTGAATATATAAGTAGATTGCATGTAACTTCACTAGGGTCTTAGTGTGACAGTGTCATGGGCAATAGAAAGAGGGACAGACGCCCCACACCGTGAAATTAACGGCAGCGAGAAAAGGAATTAATGAAGTTGATGGCTGCATCACTTCCTTGGAAAGGTCGGAAGTATGGTAGATAATTATAATTCCTTCAGCAATCAAGGCCTCCAAATGTATCCACTTGCTCAATGCTCTTGTAGTCTAGAATGACAAGTTCACGGGCCCGATCATCATTAGAATGGGTTGGGCACATTCGTTGCACAAAAGATGTCCACTCCCAACCATATAATGATCGAATCGCATCATGAAATAATTAAAGTAAACCGCAACAAGGAGGTATTGATGATAAAACTATTGCAAAAATATCATCAGTTGACACCTAAAAGAATGTATATTTTCCACACATGTGATTATTATTGTTTCTTATAGAAACATAAGTTTCAGCGTTTATGGATTAAAATATCCATTTACATTCAAGCTGACAAAATTTCTGCTATATTATTCTTTTAAGCATTTTCCTACTTAAATGATAAAAATCAAATGATTCTGTGCCAGTGTGAGTAATACATGACATTAGAAGCGTATTTTTGATAATTACAATAATACTTCAAGTATTCATAAAAGTTATCAGCTGGCTTTATTAAAATTTTAATTTATTTTAAATTATATAAGTTATATGAATTAGTAAAAATAAAGTTATGCTTAAAAATTATTCATTATTTTTTTAATATGTTATTCAGTTAAATCCAGGTAAGCTTAATTTATTAAGTTCTTCAATTCTCAGGTTACATTTATTAAATTTAAAAGGTTTGGAACTTGATGTTAAGGAACCTGTTATTTTAATTTAAATATATAACATAAAATTGGTCCATCTAACTGGTAAATTATGTAACTGGTTCATTACCATAAACTTTACGTTAATGAACCAGTTTTTATAATTTTCATCTCTACTACGAAATTGTTTAACTGCTATTGTGTGATTTACATCATTTCATAATCGAATGCTTATACATAAGGAGAATTATATGATACATATATATTGTAATATATTGTTATTTAATAAATAAATATAATTATTGTTGAAGTGGCAACTCCATATTTGTATTAAACCGTTACTCAGCAACGTGAGATATTGTTTTAAAAAGATTAGAAATCTGAATATTTTTACAGCTAAGAGTAGTATGAAAATTTTGCCGCTTAAGAATTGTATAAAATTTGTCTATCACCGTTACTAGAAATAAAATTTATGTGCTACTAAGAAGAATATCTGTTTTGTAAATTACTGCAAAATACATTACAATATATAATATATTCTCCTTTCTTAAATTATATATATATATATATATATTGCTTCAATAGAATTTGTAAATTATCCTTTATTAATTCATTCCTTTTAATGACAGTGCATTAAATGAATACTACATTTGATGTATGAATAAGTCAAATATGCTATATTTAAGTGATAACAATCAATGTGGAAAAATTATTTTTAAATTACAGATATATATAAATAACATTATGCAACACTGTTTTTGGTATTTCATGCGTTATGTTGGCGTATTTACAATAATAGAATGAGCACTATTACGAGAATTAGATATCTGTAACAATGTATTACACCGGATGATTTCAAATATATGCATATGTCAGGAAGTTGATTCGATGGGACAAAGATTGTAATAAAAGACAGGTCACTATGTAAAAAAATTAAATACTTATATCACAGAACCAAAATTTAGCTACTTAATGATTGCAATGAAATCTGTTCCTGATTACTGGGTTTTTGAAGCGCAATATGTGATGATACATAGTATGTAGTTTCGAAAGGGCAACACTGTTATTTTGAGTATTTTTCCACTATGCCGAGCGACGCATGAGCGCTAGTGTTTTGAGGAACTCCACCGTCAAGCAACATTCAAAGTATTAGTGGTCTTGGCTGCCTACTTTCCCATAGTCGTAGGTGTCTGTGTTGGAAAGACCAAACCTATGCAGATGTGCTTTGCAGGGTCCATGTCCTTTTAGGAAATGTGATATACTGCCAGTTTTGTTCTGCAGATTTATGCTTTAGACTTGGGAGCACTTGTCGGCTCGTTGTAGCATCAATCCACCGGGTTTGCCACTGTCTTATGAGAAGTTGTGTGAAATGCTTCAGCGGCGAGATTGGAAGGATTGTAAGACACTCAAGTATAGATGCACTATTGAAAGCTTCTTTAGCCACTGCGTCTGCACTTTCATTTCCCAGTATTCTTACGTGCGCTGGCACCTAACTGAATACCTGACGAAAAGGAATGTGGATGCTGAAGAGAGTTCTAGTTGTTCCTGTGTGTAGTATGAGTCATGCCTTTTATAATACAAGTTAAGCTTAAATATAAAGGGTATGTAAAACCTTGCAAATCTTTGTCGGACTGTTTCAGACGTAGCGATAACTCTCTAATTTGTCTAGTAGAGTTATAGAACTTAAAAATTTAGTTTCAGAGTTATTGTAACCTTGCAGGTTATTTAAAGATCTTATGTCATGTCAAATGGGAGCATTTCGGAAACTTGTTATTTAGAAGGTAAATTAAAGATACTATGTTTCGCGTAATGGTAACAAATCGCATGGAGGAAAAATGTGTAGCAACATAAAGTAACGACCCAAACATTTCGGAAAAAAATTTTCTTTTTTGTTCTCTTAGACGTATTCATAAATTCTATGCCAAATCACCTTTTTTTAAAAAAATTCATTTCAAAGTATTTTTTTCATAGATAGCAAATAATGTACAAATTAAGATTTTGTATATTTTTAATACAAGATGTCACATGACCCAGACTGCTGTAGTGGGAAAGTGTATTTTTCTTAATTCATTTTTCAACCTTGAATCATGGGTATATATGACCAACTGTTTAAGAGATATTCTTGCGTCATGGAACCTTGTTTAAACACTCTGTACAGATAAAAGCAATTTCATTACGAAACGCGCTGCAAATAATACAATTTTTCACCAGTGATTGACATCGGATTTTCGTTTGCATTGAGCACATGTGGCAATATTCAACGCTATTGAATAAACCTTTTTTCCTACAATCACATTTCATGTACCTCAAGTAGTTTCTGTATACTTCAGGTACCTACTGAATCAAGACAAATGGCTGTTAAATACTTATTTGCTATCAAGAAAGTGTAATATCCTAGCTTAAAATAGAGTTCCTTGAAAGATAGAATACTGAAGAATTACGCAGCGACTATTCGCTTATTCTTGTGAGTAAGTAAAAAGTCCAAATAAGGATTAAAATATCCTTTTATTTCAACATTTTATTCATCATTTATAGATGGCCCCACTCGGGCGTTCAAGAAGCCTCCACTTGGGGTTCAACTCAAAATTAATTTAATGGCCGGCACTTGCCTATTCGACATTGGCCACTTCTAAGGCCAGAAGTGGTGGCCATTTTATTTTGGAGGCACTTAATAAGCAGCCACTGCTGCCTCCTGTGAAGGGACGGACAGTTACAATCATGCCTCCTCTGTGATTCGAACCCGGGCCTTTCGGTGTCGCAGTCGACTCCCCTACCCACTATACTGTCTGGGCGACGCTTGGACTAAAAATAGAAAGTATAAAACTAATCTAATGCTAAATAAAATTAACAGGTACAGGTAAAAGTGTTGGGAGCACCAGAACAGGTACAGCTCCCAATCGCTAACCGACTATAAGAAGAAGAATAAAGCTGATGATAGTTCTTTAGAGGGAAGTTAAGAAATTTATTAAGAGAGGAGAAGAAACAAGGGAGAAAGGTTATTATTAGAAGAAGAAAACTAGAAGAAGGGGTCATTAGAGAGGTTATTGTGCAATGGGTGAATCAATTATTAGCCCACCGGATGAGACCAGATCTCGAAAACCTTGTACCTTTGGGAAAGGAGGAAAATCTAATAAAACAAGTTTTACATTAAGCTAGCACAGAATATATCATATGACAAATTTAGAATAATATTTCATATAAAAAACAGAAAAAAATGTAGAATAATACATAATGTGTCATATAATAAAATTTTGAATTTTCCAAATTTGGAATAAAATGCTAAAACATAGAATATAACATAACAAATTTAAAATAATTCTTAAAATATAGAAATAAAATATAAAATAATACATAAACTATAGCATAATGCTATAGCTATATCGTATAATAAAATTTAGAATTTAGAATAAAATGTTAAACCAGGATAATACATGATGTATCATATATTAAAATTAATAAAATAGAAGTATAAAATGTAGAAGAGAATAATATTGTATTTTAAAGTTCACGATTACAAATAGTTTTCAGTAATCATGAGGCAGAGTTATAGATTAAAGTGTTCATGATTATAGAGTTCATAGAAAAGAATCATGGTTTACGTTCATGTGTTTTACATGACTCATACAATAAAATTAACAACTAGTACTAGAACTACACCCTCATTGTGCAAAATTACTTGTATATTAGGGAATTATGGTGTAATCTAGAAGGAACTTAGTACTACCGTCGCGAGTGCGCAGACGCGAGGCCGGGGACTCGATAGAACCATGGCCGAGTCTATAGCATTGCCACTGGCTCAATTGATACCCTACGATGGTAAAAAAGAAACAGGTCAGACCGGGAGCACCTGGGACTGACACTTAGCGGCAATCCTTTCGGAAGCTACGCGTCCTAACATGCCCAATTGGGTGGCTTTAGCGAGTTTTTATTTTATTATGTGTCCAAGACCATAAATACCTCTGTCAAAAAATGAGAAATGCAATAGGGCGGATCAAAGAGATCCAACGGCTATAGCGTCACTAAAGTGACGAGCCACCATTTGGGAACTTTGCGCCCGAACACGTGGTCCAAAGCGGGCTAAACGCCACTAAAGTAGCGAGCCACTAAAGGAAAACCGTAAGACGCGCGAGAACGCACGAAACAAACCTCCTTTCCAGGAAAAGGCGAACCTTCCCCGAAAACCGGAGGCTTAACTCAGTAAGTGGACATGCTACACAAGTTCAGCTTTCCACCAATTAACGTGAGTCACAAATGAAACTCACGTCTGCTCAGACACAGGGCTCAAAATGGGGCAATTCTTCAGTTCTCAGAAGGGCCCGTTTCTTCATCGCCAACAATAAAATTAACAAACCGAACTGCACAGAATCAAACTCGCGGGGTTGACCCTTAATTAAAGGTAACCGGCATATACTAGCATGCACGTATTAGGTACGGCTGTAGAATAGCAAGCTTAGACTAATAGGATCAACGTGACCGAAAAGCAGAACACGCTGTCCTACTGAAGTAACTCAAACCTCAGCTTAATCTCTTCGTCGTCCGTAACGCGTCTAGAGCGTTCAAGTGAAACTTCTGCAGGGCGGCCGTAACGCGCTTCAAGCGTTCTTCCACATTTTAAAACTTTTAAATGTTTAAAACGCTTTCTAAATGTTTATTTGTTTGAGATTTTATTTTTGTTTGTTCTAATACCTCCTAGAGGGTAGTACTAATCAGGAATTCTATTTCGAATTAAATTTCCACCCGGGTTTTATGACTATTTGCGCTATTTTACATAAGATACAAGATAGTGAGAGATCTTCAACGTCTACTCAGCAGAAAAAGAGAAAAAGTGAGGTTGTGAATTGGAAAGACTAGAAGGGTATACGTTTCATGAGTACAGTCCATAATAACTCTATGATTGATGTTGAAACACGGAAAAGAACTGTAAAAGAAAAACAATAATTGTAAAAGATTACAACAACAAAACGGGAGGAGTGGACCGCCTGGATCAGATGTTATCAAATTAATCCTGCTGTTAGAAATAAGCAGAGATATTATTACTTTTCCATTATGCTTTATTTCCTTATAATTTTACTTAATATTCATTTACATTCATCCAATACGAAAGCTATGTATGGAAAGTTATGTATGTACAGAGAAAACAACATTACACGCTACGAAAAACAAAGGGCCGCTGGGGAGAAATTTTCGCTGACAGGAGAAGACGGCGAAAGGGTTAAATACTCATTTCTACCTTATTTGCATAAATCGTAATCCTGAAAACTTATTCTGGCAGGGAAATGTAGGTGAGAAACTGTAAGATAAAGAAAAGGCTTGTTCCAAAGTAAAAATAACCATTGGAAAAATAAAGCCCTACAAAAGATTCAGAATAAAGGAAAATATCATAGAGTTTTGAGAATATTCCCTATTTGGAATTTTGTATTTTACATTGATTCCATCAGTGTATGCAAATACTGAAAATGTATGGTATCGTCTATTTGACAAGGAGGGAAATGTGAGTTACATTAAACATTCACTATATCAATATCAACTATATATCAATCACTGAGGCAATCTCCCATTAAGTTATACCCGAATTAATTCAAATGAGTTCACATGTTGTGTCTGTTAATTATCTGTGACGATCTGCAATGCAGAAAATTTGACACGCGTGCAAAATTTTGTCTTAGTTATGTGAGTAATTGCATTCTCTCTATTAAATAAAGTAATGTTTTGTAAAATTTTAGCATTGTGATTTAGTATAGTTTAAATTCTTTTTTAATTAATTTTATGCAAAATGATGTTGTTACTTAAAATGCAGATTAATGTTATTTAGGTGAATTTTCATTTTACTTTCTGTTGTTTTAAATACAAAGAACTGAATAGAAGTTTATGAGAGTCTAGGCTTTAATCTGAAAGTGTGATTTTATTTTGCTTTCTTAAATACTTTCTGTTTAGGTTTGCAATGGTAATGCAATAAAATTTACACTTTTACACGGAGAAAACGTTCAGCAAAACTGTTTCGGTAACTTTTCCTGCGTGCAACATATAATTCTAGTTGTTATACTTACTTATTCCTTTAGTGAAGCCAAATATCTTGCAGTCAATACAGGAATTTGAAACAGAGGATCTTTCGAAAAAGTACGTTTAATGCTTTAACATCAGAAATTAAAATTACAATTTGCTTTATGATTATATAGCTCAATATCATCGAAAAGGACAAATTTGCTTTAAGACAAATTGCTAGAAGGTAGAGGAAGAAGAAGAAGGCCTCTAGAAGGTTTGTAGGTAGAGGAAGGCATAATTGCAATAGTTATTCAAATATGTAAGTTCTCATACAGTTCTGTTAAGTACTTAATTATCAGCATACGGTAACTTGTGCATGATGGAAGTTATAATTTATTAAATCTGATTTCCAACGGTATAATTCATGCAAAGCTATTCAAATGGCAACTTGATTAGATTATTATGAAGCGGGAGACTAGAAAAATGTGCATTGCTCTCGTCTGGACTCGAACCCTGGATCTCTCGAATACGCGTCGAATATGCTTCTAATTACACCATGAAGGCATGCGGAAAGGAGGGAGAAAACACCTTATATACCGGGTGGCCATAATTAAACTGACAGTGCTCACAGAGTTCTATAGCGCGATCTATTTGCGAGAATGACGCTACATTTTGTAGGAAGATTAAACAAGACGGGGGACGAAGGATTCCGCGAAAAAACAAATTAGTTCCAAAAATCATCGCTGGGGGAATATTTGGCGCTGTGTAATAGAAAATAGAATGTTAACAAATGCAAATCAATACGGAAATTACCTTTTATTTTGCATTCAAATGACATTCAATGTGGCTGCCGTTGTTGTGGCCCACACATTGCATTCTGTGCACAGTATGCACAACAGCAGAAAGTAACATGTCTGCAGGAATCTCCCGTACAGTCCGTGATATGTTATCCTTCAACGTAGCCAGGTACTGGACCACTCCTTGATAGACCTTGGACTTAAGGTAACCCCATAGCCAGAAGTCGCATGGGGTAAATAGCGGCTAATGACTCTTTCTCTTGCGAATTTCTGTCGTAGAGTCTGTTGCACCCGTACAGCAAAGTGTGGAGGGGCTCCATCTTGCATGAAAATGATTTACCCCAAGCATTGTCTTTGCTGAAGTGCCGGAATGACAAAGCTGTTCAACATGTGGCGATATTTCTCTCCGGTAACAGAACAGGTTTCCGGTCCTGTCGGAGTAATGTTCTCATAGAAGAATGGACCTACGATAAATTCCGCTGTGAACTCACACCAAACAGTTACCTGTGGTGAATGTAGGGGAATTGCTGTGACTGCATGTGGTGATTTGTTATCTCAAATTCGGCAGTTATGGGTATTCATAGTTCCATTCAAGGTGAGAGCAAAAGAAAGGTGAGAGCAAAAGTCAATCGCTTATCATGGTCGGAGTACAGTAACTCCTGTACACGGCTGATCTTTTACGGATAGAAGTTGATAATCTTTCGTAAGATTTTCCATACAGTACTGTAAGGCATATCCATATTCCGAGCTACTCCACGAGCGCTAGAGGTGGCAGCAATAATGTCTGGTCCTCTGTCGACAATCGCCGTGGCAACTTCTTCGATTGTATCCTGTGGTTACAGGCTTTCGTCCTCTGCCTGACTGAACCTTCAGAGAACCTGTTTTCTCAAACGTCGCAACCATTGCTTTTAGCCCATTAACTGACACAGGACCGTTACCTTTACGCATTTTTTTGTGCGTTCTAAAAGCACGAAGAGCGGCTGACGCGTTGCACTGGTTGAGGTAAAATAATTTGACCAGTAACGCACGCTCGACTAAAGAAGGAGACATTGCACATAAACTTTCAATCCAATTGATTCGAAACATAGCACATTGCCTTTTAAAACCCAAGCAGCTGGCACTGTGCGAATGGATGTAACGTGAAATTTGAATAAAGAGCTTCTTCTTCTGCTCAGCGTACGTGATATTGCAGATCACGAGACTTTATCGGTGTTTATGTAGATTTTAAACTTTTTTAAAAGTGTTGCCATATTGCACTTGAACTAAATCAGAAAATGTGCATAATAAAAGGTAATTTTATTCCGTATTAATTTGCATTTGTTAACACTCTATTTTCTATTACACAGCGCCAAATATTCTCCTAACGGTGACTTTTGGAACTAATTTGTTTTTTCGCGGAATCCTTCGTCCCCCGTCTTGTTTAATCTTCCTACAAAATGTGGCGTCATTCTCGCAAATAGATCGCGCTACAGAACACTGTGAGCACTGTCAGTTTAATTATGGCCACTCGGTACTTCCCCTTTTAAAGGGCGATTGAGAATGAGGGGACCCAATCACCAAATCCTGATGGCGACGAGTTATCGACCATCATCTTTTAGTTCAGATGCCACTGTAGGGTCATTAGGTTATTTTGAAGGAGATGTGAAGAATTTGCAGTGCTCCCGCCGGGATTCGAACTTGGAGCTCTCGAATAGTTGTCTTGCCGAGTGTGCTACCGTTATACCACGAAGGTATGCTGGAAGGAAGGAGGAAGTGTCTTATAAACGTTTCATGCTTTTCCAGCTACAGGATGTTCTAGAACAATTTACAAATTATTAACTTTATGCAGCTTGCAGGTAAATATTTGCAGCTATTATTATATCTATCATCAAGTTTAAATGTTTTGTTTTTAACGGTATTCAACGTGCTCTTTTCATACCATAGTCATCACGTACATAATCCTGTCCATCTCATAAATTTTTCAATATATTTCTGTCAATTTACTAAATCACTACTCTTATCCTTAACTTCATTTCATAAATCTCCACTTGACGATTTAGAACAAAACTTCGCTCATCAGATTTACACACAAAAATGAGTTCTAAAGACCAGACAGCCATTCTCTTAACTCTTTAGCCTAAGCTCCTAATTTACCATTCCAGCATTTTGGTGGGTTATCTAAGAGAAGCCACAGGAAGTAAGATCTGGAAAGCGGAGCAGCTATTTTATGAAATGCTGATTTTCTAGCCTAACATTACGTGGAGCTTATCACTCAGGAGTTCTCGAAATAAAGATGAGCTGTATTTTGCTTTAATATACACCCGTTTGTCTCCTTCGTAAATTTTGGATTTAACCATATTTCGAGTACGTCTTCACAATTTTTCCACTAACACGGATTCCTCTAGGAGTAAATTAATACAACTGCTAGGGCCAATGACGCTGCATAGAAAACATTCCTCTTATTCAGATTCAATTCATTTGGTCATGTTGTAGGGATTTATATTTATTTTAACTAATAATTTAAATTTTAGTTCAGACTTTCCAATAAGCCTTCATTAACCTAATTATCAGGGCCAGAAGAGTTAAATTTCTTAGCGCGCGTGGAAGAATGCAAATTCTACTTTGAGGAGGAAAGTTTAAATACCGAAGGTTTGAAGGGAAGTTAGACAGTTGGGTTCTAGCTGCCGTCTCTGCTTGTAGTTACGTTTTGCTGATTCTGGTTCAAGTGGCTTAATTGCATTTATCTACTGCCACTAGAAGAAGAAGGGGGTTAGAAGGGGTTGAAGTTCGGGATCTCGCTGAGCCCTGTAGTTTAGTTTATCACTTGTTAAACATTTCAACTTTTGATTTTCAGTTACCTGCTTTTCAGTTACCGCCGAAGTAGAGGCGAAGTTTGTTAGCGTCGAGTTGACGCATTATAAATTTCAAAGAGTTAATAAAGGGTTTGAACCCTTCTTTCTGTGTAGTTTCCTGCTAGTCCTGTATCCAGTTAGAAGTTAATCCACCTGGACACTACAATGTACTATGTACTACAATGTACTTTTCTGAAAACCGTCAATGTTTTCATTGTTTTTACTACGTGTAACGTAAAGAAAAACAAATTCTCTGTGTTTACTGCATACATGGAAACGTTATAAATGTTACATCTCCCTTTTCGAGACCATTTCCCTTTTCTAAAAAATCATCTCCCCATTTAAGCACATAGCTCTCATTTCTTTGCCTGTATCCAATTAGACAAACTATATTAACTTTACGCAGTAAAAAATTGCATAACCCAAAGGTGAGGAATTTTTGAAAATTTTAAATTTAAAGGCAATATTTTGAGGTGGATTTCCTAAATTTGTAGAATAACAAAATATTATCATTTTTTCATATGGGTTTTAAGTTCATATACTTATGCGTAATCTTGTATTTATACGCAAAAGTATAGCAATCATTTGAGGATGTCCTGTAGTTTCGCACAAAGCATAGAGCAGGTAGCAGTGATCGATAGTAAAGTAATTCAGGACTATTTATTTCATTTTTAATTAACTTTTTATTACACCTATATTGTTTATTTTTAAATTATACTTGTTCATATTTTAATAAAACCAATAAATGTTAAATTAGATGTCCTTCAAATTTAAAAACAAACGTTATATAAATCTATATAAAAAGGAATTATATTATTCTCGCACTCTTCTTGAGATAAAATTTTAAGTTATGCATTAATTTAGCTTTAATGAAACTTATTTTAAACAAAATTAATAATTTCACGAACTGTCCTTAAAGCGTGGTAGTAATTATCATATTTTAATGTTTAATTACAATAATCTCCCGTTTATGTATTTCAACATATGTAAAATTGAGAACTACAGTGGAATGCCGCTACAAGTGAAAATGCTCTGAAACTGGGTTATATGAACATGTAATCATCAAGCAATTTTGAAATTGAATGGCTGGCAGTTTATCATATCCAATCGCGTTTCGTATTCTTTGCAAGCAGAGAATGTACGAAGCATAGTAAAGACTTGATTGAGAATTATCATCATGTCTTGTAAATAAATACCACAGAAACAGGGAAAGGACGTAAAGGACCCTTTTATTTGTCTCAAAATAAAAGTTAACAGACTACACCACTCGTACTTACTGAAGGGCTACTATTATAGTTTAAATTAAAGATAACGAATTAACTAAAACTAAGCAAAGTAAGTTAACTTAAAGGCTCTACAATTATAGTGACGAGCAAGTTCGCTCTGACCTAAGATCGGCGTAGCAAGACTAACGCAACGCTGCAGAATACTAATACCAAGGAGATTCAATTTAGCAACGTGGCCTTCAGCAGGCAGAAAACGTTGTGATACTATTTTCTAAAACCTTCCTTTAAATATTATCTTCTTTCTACCTCATTTGAATATCATGCGAGCTAGAAATTTATATTCTGGCGGGAAAATGGAAATGGGAAAGATAGGAGAGCCAATTAACATAAAATAACTGAGATATAAATTATATAAATATAATTATAAAAATTTTGTTGTCATTCCCTTCTTTCTATTAATAACTATAAAGTTGCACGTATTTTGCAGAAATTTAACTTTCGGGTCGTTTTATTCTCCCATCAATAACATTCGGTGTTCCATACTCAAGGACCCCATTCCGGATATGAATTCCTGGGGTATTTATCGGATTCCTTGCCAGTGTGGTTTAATTTACATTGGCCAAACCAAGAGAGCCTTAAAATTTCGCATCAAGGAACATGAGGCATATGTTAGAAGAAAAGGAAACACAGAAGTCTTCTGTTGCCCAACATTGCTGGTCCGAAAATCACACTTTCAAATTTTTTCAGGCAAAAGTATTCAAAAAACATCTTCCATTGGTGAACTGGACTTTCTAGAGGCATTTCACATTAAAAAAAATCTTTCTGTTCTAGTTAACGACCCTAATTCCAATCCATCTTTGCCTTCAGCCTTTAAAGAAATTATGTTTTAGTTCTGGTTTCATCAACAGATGGCGCCAGGGGCTTATCTCCTGTCTAGGCTTTCTTATCTTATCTTATCTAATCATTATATCTTATTTCGTTCATGTGCGCTTTTGCAACTGAGAATGATGATTCGGCAAAACCATCGAAACTAATCCTGTGAAAATTTGAAAATATAACGTTGATTTTTGTTGTTTAACTTTTAAATTAATAAAATAACTGGTTAAAACCATACGAGACCTTGCAATCTTTAGTAGTATACTTTGATGCACATTCTGAAAATTTGTCAAAAGTATTGTGAATTTTATTCATATCAAAATCTTTCCACGATTCCGAACTTTCATGCGCTATGTGCTTTACCATATTTAAATAACCTAACCTTCCCTATAAAAATTTCTATATTAAAATAATTTAGTTAATCATTTAATAATTAAAATAATTTAATTTAACATAATTTAAATTTTCCATGTGTTACAATCATTATCTAAAGTGATATCATTTTCTTCAAACTTCTTCGCTAATTTAGTATCATATCCGACAGCCGTTATTCTAAATTTGAGGCATTTTTGTATCAATTTACTTTGACATACTGTCGCTAATTTATAAAAAATACAGTTTTATCAACCCTTAGTAATATATATATTCCTTAACACTTGTGATTCCTCCCACAAAATGGCTAAAATATATAAATAAAATTATCTTTGCTCAATACGAGTTTATTCCCAACCGCTGCACAGGTTTTATGTGGCTAAGGTATTTTGCTATGAGAAACGGAATACCGCTATTTTATATAATTGGAAGACGAGATACTTTCTTTTAGAATTCTTCCACTAAAATACCTTTCCTCAGCATTTCATTTTAATTAACTAACAGACCATTCGCTTTTCGTGTGTTCTTTTTAATTATGTTTACCATTTTCCTTCAAATTTATTTCCTGCTTTTCCTGCTTTTTTCGGTTTGGATCATTTAGTAATATACTTCATTATAGTTTATTAGATGCATAGACTGGAAATAATTGATTTCTAAGGATACTTGATATCTAAGCCAAAATATGCGACCATTAATTAGTAGAGGTTTGAAATCTTGTTAACATATTTAATCTTTCTCGTTTTTGCAAAATCTGGAAACACACAATAATTTTCAGCTACATTATTTTAACATTTAAAGAGATTTTTCTAAGTGTGGCTTGTGCAGCGCTCTTAAAGATATTGTTATGTGTGTAAGGGTTTGAATGCACACAGAACCGATGATTCCTTGATAAAATTTATTTTCCCTAAGGAAACACTTTAGAGTTCTGGAACTTTTCACAAATGTACTGAGCTCTTCTCAGTATGATAGAGCACAATATATAGTTACCACTTCAAATTACTTAGAATCTTATTAAGAATTTCTAAGAACACAACGCGATGGAAAGCGCATCTAAAGAGCGAAGCTCGCATAGAGATCTCTCAGTTCTCCGAACTCAACTCTTCAATTAAAAACTGAGAAATACTCTCTTCGGGTTTATATAGCTTTCCCTCTGCCTCCAAAAAGTCTGTAGTACCTTCCATTTCTCGAAAATATTGGAATGCGGTTCAAGTTACATATATTGCACATGCGGTTCAAGTTACATATAAAGGCCGGAGAGGATTTCATAGGAATCAATTACAGTTATTCAATTACAGTACCAGGTACAGTTATACAGTGACCGGATCAAAATGTCGACAAATGGTCGCCGATTTTGGTGACTTTTGTGATATGTCACAATTTGGCAACAAAAAACATCACCAGCTGGGCGGTATCTCGGCAATTTAGCGAAATAGCGATTTATCTGAATGTTAAATAGGCTTGCCCTGTAATCTTATTTTTCCGTAAGAGCTTCATTTTTTCAAGCATTTCGTGCTGCTTTATACAAAAGATACTACAGTTTCACATATAATTTTGTAAGGATCCTAAGTTTTACTAACGTTTATTTTATTTTAAATCTTTACTATCACTTCTTATTTTCTACTTCCGGCCAGAATTAAAAGCTTTAACTTATTTATGCAAATTTGTCTTGCGAACGCCAAGTACTTAAGTTGTGGCTTTTTTGCCAAGCAAGAGAGAGGAAGGAGCTATTAGAAGCAGGCCGCTTGCCATAGTAGTTTTACTCGGTTGCTGGTAGCCTTCAAGGCCAGAGGTTTAATCCTCTTGATAATTTTAAACGTATCGTAGTGTTAGCAGTTCTCTGTACTACATACGGCTTTTTGTTAATATACGGCCAATCTTGGAGTTAGGCACTTGTTTATTAATCCAAAGTTAGTTTAGTTAGATTTTTAGTTAATATTTTTTATATTCTTACGTTCAGACCACAAGTGGTTTGTCTCTGTATTCCGAAGTTCCGGAAATCATTGTAAAGAGAGAAAAATAAAGGGTTTCGTATACCCTTCCTGTGTGTATTGTCTCCTTCCCAAATTTATTGAACATAGCTTTAGTAAGCTCCCTGTTCCGAGTCAGGACAGTTAATGTTCCCAAAGCAAGTAAGGAGGAACACAGAACCTGATAATTTCTCTAAAATTATTTACATATCTACAAAATTCATCACAATATATATATATATATTTATAGCATAATTTTCTATTATTTGCAACTTGAAAACTTAATTGCATATTATTTTAAAATACAGATTTTTGTTCTACTATTAGAATTTGTATAACAAATTAGCTTTGTCAGTATTACTCGCAAAACAGACTTTTATTTAAAGCACATAATGTGGATATTTAATCCCACTATCTTAAGCATACGAGAAACCATGGATTGAGTGTTTCTATGACCAAGTTTCACATTATGAAGACATGATTACTTTCGTTTAGTTACCTATTGCAGTAAAGTTTAGGAAAGTTAAATAATGCCACAGTTTTAAATCTATTTAATTGATACGAAACATAATTGATGCAATTTTAATGTGATTGATTCTAACTAATGTTATTCTGATTTTCTTATTTAAAATTCTGGATCAAAAAGAAAGAGTTTCATTATGTGGGTCGAATAGAACAAAAAGTTGAAATATTTATATGTCTTTGATATTGCATCGGAAAATTAATGAAATAGTAATGAAAATACCTGCTACTTTCTATTATCATTATTGTTTAAACTTTCATTCTTGTTTTTATTAGTACTACTGTATTTTTCTGATTTCTTTTCTTTAAAAAACATATGCCTGTTATAATTTTCATTTTAACTTAATTGAGGAAGTTGCTTTCCAGAACATTTATGCAGATTCATTTTAAAAATTAGGTTTTAAGCAAAATAAACGTTTACAGATGTATATGTATGAAAACGAACAGAATTGGTAATGGTAAATTGTTGACTGTATGTCATTTGTTGCCGTCTTGATGATAATGCATATGACAGACAATTTATATTATTAATGAATTTACACGTTTTTTATTTCGATACTTATTTTCGTTTGCATTTTTAATTTACCAGATTTCTTTCATTTGCTTTACATTCCGGTGGTATTTTACTGCCGAACTACATATGTATGTTTCCAGCAATATATAAATCTCATGAAGTTTGAAATATTTTATTCTGACTCTTTGTATCATTGTGATATATATAAAGGTTATCGGTATGTCTTTTGTATATCAAAAGGTACTAGGAATTTACATTTTTCTTCCTGTGAGTGTGGAAAACTAATTTGCTTGCCAACAGGCTTATATGTTGAAAAATTACATTGATAGTCGCACGTCTTCCTTTAATATACATTTCTAAATATCTTAAAGTTATGTTAAAAAGAAATTTAGTGAACAACAGAACACAAAATGTTTCTTAATACAAGTAGAAAAATGTACATTAATTCTTTTGTGAAACAAGTAGTATTTCTTTCTCAGTATAACTCCAATCTGCATTTCAGAAATTTTTGCCATCAGGACTACTGATTCATTTACTCTATTACAGTTTGCCGGCATGCTGGTCGCCTAGATGTGCTGTTTTTCTTTCCCAAAGTTGCTTCTCCGACGAGCCTGCCTGCCCCTTGTGCAATCATTGATCTCGAGTGTTGGCAAACGGACTCCAACCGCTACTAATTTTCCACTCGTCGTTTACCACCCTCCTTGACTGCCTGTTTGCTCTGTCGATGCTAGTCCACGTTGTTTCTGCTCATGATATTGGATAATATCACAGATACTATCCAATGATATTGGACAATATTCTTAATAAATTTTTATTTATTTCCCGAATACTGGTATTAAAATAACTTGCATGGCACTATGAAATCCTGCTTCGAACCACACAGCAGCTTTATAACGTCCACCTTCCTCCATGTAAAACAGGATTAATTCAAATCCTATCATCTTACATTTGTTGTTTGCTCTGAAGCCAGAATCAAGACTAGAACTATAGTGCTCAAAGATTCTATCTCTGATAAACAGAAGCTTTATGCTGTGTCTACTTATAACTTAGTTATATCATTTTGAGTCCAAAAACTTTCAATAATATGATAAGTACTGTAATGTCCCAACCTATAATTTACAGCTAAATGTGTGGAACATTGAGAACTGGTAAGCGAATAATCGTTCAGTTCAGAAAGATAGAAACGTAACCTCACGAAGAGTTAATTACCCTTTATTGCTCAAATAAAGTTCACAGTCGGTTCTCTCTCAAGACGTATAGAAAAGCCTATACTTGGGCTTGAACTCAAGGATGCTAAAAAACAAAACTTAACTAGTAAATTAAAGAGATATAGCCGAAGCTATCCCAACTCTACAGGAATTGGTCTCTTAACACTAACTAAACGACAGAGCTATCAAGGGTCAGGGCCTAAAGTGCAGCCGAGCACGCGCGCTGGACAGAATCTCTGGCTCTCTAACGAAGTCGGTAGAATTTTAACTTTAAGTACCTGCTCTTCCTTCATTTGCATTTAACAGCAATTTTGAAAACACGTTACAGCTACAGCTCTACATTATTTCCAGTAAAAAAAGGCTTATCCCATAATGCCCAAATTATTTTTTTTTTTGTTGGCTATGCTTAATATCATACTAATCTTGGAAAAAATTGTTACTAACATCAAACGATCGATCTAGACACCCTCGGAAAAGGAATAAATGAATTTATCTTGCAACACTTTCCTAGATGCCAGTTACTAAAGTTAGATGCGAGTTCGGCAAGATGATGTTTCCGGAAGTTTTGAGTATTTCATGCTTTTCCGGTAACTCATACAATAATGAGATCTGCTTTGTTATGCTACATGAATTATTGAGATGCTTCCACTATGTGCTGAATGATTCTGACAGCAGCAAAATACGTTTCTTGTCGATTTACTTGGAAAGTATTTTGTAACTTTTTCTCATTTTGTCCTGGGAATCATTATCATAAAATAAATAAAGACAATATTTTGATTCTTAATTCAAGTAAACCAATGTAACAACGTTTCATTAAAGGAGATATAGCAGTTCCTTCGCATTAATCACAAGAATGAAATTATTAATGGTGGCTCTTTTTTAGGTTCTGGGAAATTTCCTTTGATAATACTTGTATTACCTGATGTTCGGTTATTCATCAACTTTTATTCATTTTAAAATCACTGCTGCATACAAACCAATATTTCTAATTTATATTTAGTAAGACATATTAATTAAACTAAATTAGAAAGTTATAGAGCGTGTTTACACATTTTTGGAACGAATTCGGGGAAGTTTAATTAATGCAAAGATTATTTTTAAAGTGTCGATTTAATAGGCTTTGTTCTGAACTATAATTTTGCATCTGATTTCCATGATAGATAAGCTTTTCACAAAATTTCCAGGGGTACTGGCTTCCATTTCATTTACACTACTTTCCAAAGTACATAAATTTTGGTGGCTTTACGCTTAGAAAGACTTACAGACCATTGCCTTAATAGTCCGTAAACAAAACATCAAGCAACTTCGCAAAAATACGTTGAAAATGTGTGTATGCAATACCTGTTTCAGTATTCAATTTTTCAAGTAATTCAGTGAGAAACGAGAAAATAAAGGAAAAGCTTGTTCCAAAATAAAAATAACTAAAATAAACCCCTACAAATTAATTGATAGAAAATCACACGCATAATCTTTCCTTTAGTCTTTAAGTGAACAATTCTTTTCTAATTTTAAAAAGTAACAAAAATAAAGGATATTTCAAATCAGTGCTTAAAATGTATAGAAATATGAATTTTATAATTAATATTTCATGTGAAATATAAGATGAAATATTTAGTGTTTAGGCCAGCATTACTGGAGTAATGTGAAATGTGCATTAAATTCGATTTATTTATGTTTTAAAAAACTTTTTAGATATATCATGATGTCAGGTGTTTGAATTTCGTAAATCTATGTGTATTGATCAAACATTTACGGACTTAAAATAATTTCCCATTGACCTTCTGAGAATAAACTCATAAAGAACGATAGTAAAGCATTTTCTAAATTACTGTTTTGCGTGACGTAAGTTTTCAACCTGTTTAAACTAAGGAACTACAAGCAAAGTTCAAGAACCATTCGCCGCCAGGCCAAGAGTAGCTAAAGTATTAGTGCATGCTTTCCGGCATCCCTGATTTAATAGTAGAAAATGTTTCAATGTTTTTAGTATGATGGGTGGATTGAACCTTCACGCAACTTCGATTAGAAATTTGATTCTGATTGAAAATTCAGATTTAAAAGAAAATACAGTTCAGTAATCAATGGTCATATTCAATAAAAAAATACGAAATTTAATTTCTTTTTTATTATATGAGAAAGCATAATTTATTAGAAAATAATATTTTCGGGATTAATATTTCATTTATTACAGAAAACCATTAGAGTGCCAACTATATAGTTTTTATAGATGGGATGCCTTCAGTGGCATGTTTGTGAAAATAATTGAATTGTGTCTAGGTTACGTATCGCATAATTGATTTTTGATAGGGTATTTAATTCCTTCTAAAAAAGGATCTTATTAGAGTTCTGAAGTAGGCTTGTATTCATGTTGGAGTTCTGAAGTAGACTTGTCAGGACTTGATTTGCTTTGGAAACATGGTATGCCCTGAATAAGAACAGGGAGCTTATTCAAGCTATGATCAAGATTTGTGTATAACAGACGACACAAGCAGAAAGGGTAACTTTATTTTCAATACTTTCCAGGCACTTCCGAACTTCGGAATACAGAGACCAACCACTTGTGGTCTGAACGTAAGACTATAAAACTACTAACTAAAACTCTAACTAAAAGCTAACTTTGAATTAGTATACAAATGCCTAGCACTAAGACTGGCCTTTATTTAACAGGGGTACGTATGTAGTACGCCGAGCTGCTGAAACTACAATACGTTTGCAAATATCAAGAGAGCTAAACCTCTGGCCTTAAAGACAACCAGCAACCGAGTGAAAACTCGTAAAACTGCAGTGGCAAGCGGCTTGCTTCCTAAAACTTCTTCTCTCTCCCGCTTGGCAAAAAGCCACAACTTAAATACTTGGGCGTTTTATTTCTACTTCCGGCCAGAATAAAATCTTTAACTTGTTTATGCAAATTGGCAACACAATTTACATAAACAAGTTAAAGCATTCAATTCTGGCCGGAAGTAGAAAATAAGAAATGATAGTAAGTTTTAAAATAAAATAAACGTTAGTAAAACTTAGGATCCTTACAGACTTATATGCATGGAAAATCTGTATTAACATATGTTTGGACTATACAGATTTTCCATTTTGGAAGCATTGTAACTGTTGATAAAAAGCCAGTTTACAGTGGAAAATTTCTGAAGTTCTCGAAATTATATTAACATCATTACTAAAACTGTTTTCGTGAATTTGTTACATTGACCAGAAGTTCCATATTTTACTGATAACTTTACATTACGTTCCAAGAAGATAACTATATTTTTTTAATTTATCCAAAACGGCATATTTTGTTTTATGAATACGTTCTTATATTTTGCTTTGGAGCCATTTTAATCTCTAAAATTTTTTACAAGGGTTATTTAAGACATTTATACATTTTTCCTTAAATAACCATTGCTTATTATTTCAGGATGTGTTAATTGTTACCTGTTACTTACACAACGACGTTGTCTCACTGGTAACAATATTAGACATCTTAAATTGGCCATTTCATAAGAATGGTTACCTCAGAATTTCCTTCACTACTTTTTGCAACAAAATACACAATAACTAACACCTGTTAATACACAGTTAATACACAATAACTAACACCAGTTAATACACATTAACTAACACCTGTTCTCAACCAGGAGGGAATCCCCCCCCGGAAGAAATGCAGTATAACTTTCATTTACCTGTTAGACATTTAGTTTTATTTTTGTGAACATCGAAAACTACTTTTATTCACGTTTTGTTATTTGTCAACATTTTCTGTACTTTTTCTGGTTTAATTTTTAAAACACGTAAAAAGTAATATAAATTAAAAAATTGTATTTGTATTTTTCGAGTTTTGAAAAGGAGGGAGGGGATGATCATCTAGTAATGGTGAAAGGGGTTCTTGAGGCAAGAAAGGTTGAGAAAGACTTAACTAAAATACTTCTTTCACAACCAAATATTTTCAGTGATAAAAGGACGTTTTCTATTTGTATAAAAATCGATTTTAAAACATTTTAGTAAGCTTTGTTTTTAATGTTGCCGCTGATTGAAAAACGGTAAGCTATTTAAAAAAATTATGAATTCTAGACAAAATAAATTTCGTCTACCCGGAGAGTTCACACTAAGACTAGATATTTGAAATTGTAAATTGTCATGTATATGCAGAGAGTGTCCAACAAAGGAGTCCTTGGTTTCAAAATTAAAAATGTCGAAAACAAAGATTGATAGAGAAGTACAACAAGCGGTGACTTTATTGTGAAAGTTGTAAGATTATTTTACAAAAATTTTCAAATAATAGTTACAAAAGCTGCAAACACATAGTGCTTTAATCGTAATACGTAGTACATATAAATAGCGCTCCAAATGATCCAAGAGCAATCCGTTCCACCACCCTTGAAACATGAAAGGAGGTAAGCGTATGAAAGGAAGATGCTGAAATTGTGTATTCCATTAAACAAAATGTGTTTCTGATGCTGGAATACCAGACGTTAAGTCACACTCCTATAGGCGCAGTTTTCAAATACGATTTAATATTCCCAAAGAAACCGATGTGAAAATCATTCACAAGCTCTTCGATAAATGTCCAACGCACAGGCAGCGTGGCCGATGATCTGGTATCTGGTGGGGAGTTTTGTTCGCAAGAAAACTAGTTACTCTTGAAAATGTCGCAAATGTTTTTGTAATTATTCAGCAACTTCCAAGGAAATCTGCTCGAAGAATTGCAGCAAAAACTGGCTTAAAGCCCAAATTCCAATGATCTAATGGCGCAAATATTAGAGCCAAACTCAACTATTTCAAAGCGAACTATCTGTAAGCCCCGTGTTGTACATATGTGGTGCACGGGGAGTCTGTATGTTCTCAAAGGAAAATAAAGCGAACAATGGCAACACTGTACGAAAAAATTTTTTTTTATCTCCAGCGCGCGAGACTGTGCATGGGAAGTTCTAAAGATATGCTCTTTTTAATATTTTGCGATATTGCTTTTGAATTGGATTTTAGGATTTTATGGTTTAAGTGTGAAGTACATAATATTTAATAAATAAAGGTAGCACATAAAAGGTTAAAGAAACGCCCCTTTAAGGCGTATTAAAAAATGTGAAAGCTTTCAGACTTTTGTTTTAACTTTCTTCATTTTTCTAAATGTGATTTAATAGATTGAAATTAATATAGACTTCAAATTGTATTTCTTAGTTTTTATTTAATTAGAATTTTTGATAGGAGTACACATATACTGGTCGTTTAACTTTAATTCAAAGGTGTCGTTTAATAAAACATAATGCCTTCTGAACAGTATTCTCAAAGAAAGCCTCATTACCCAGAAGATCAGCTCCATAAATTCCAAAATTGAAACATATCTAATGAGACAAATAATACTGAGGCATAGTAATAACATGCATGGGTAACATGGGATATTATCTCTATATTGTCTTTGGAAATTATCGTAGTTATTGTTGCATGTAGAGCTCATCTTAGGATTCACTCTCATTATACGGTCTTAATTTTCCGCACTTGCACATATGGTGCAGATACGAAGAGAAATATCTATGTAATGGCATTGCCGCGAGACGTAGTATTCATCAGACTGTGAAATGTGTCAGCTGCGCATTATTATGGTTTCGAAGTCTGGGTACCCTGACTTGAGCATGTGGTCATATTCAGTAGGAAAATGTTTTTAGTACTATGTCTTGTTTTATAGTAAATTTGGTTATAACAGAAACTTAAAAGCTGAAAATGTTTCTGAACTTTGCTTGTTATTTGTAGAATCACAGGAACACAGAAACAATTTTATTATCAAATGCTAAAGCACAAAACGTACTACCAGATGATGTATAATAAACCCATTTGAATATTTGCAATTAAATGCATAATATTTCTTCAAAGTGAATAAAGAATACAGGAGAAATAACTGTTCTTCAATGTGAGATATACCATTTACAGCAGAAATAGCTTAACCACTATACACCGCGAAGACGACATCCTTCCTAGGTTCATGCCGTCGGAATTGAACGTCATTTCTGCGTAAATCTGTTACGTTGGCACACAAGATCTGTTATTCAATACACATTTTTTTCTTTTGTTACAAGATATTTTGAAAAGCACAGCATTACATATGAACATTCATATTACGTAATTCAATACTTATACATGCATATGACAGTGTATTACATGAATACTGCATTTGGTGTATAAATAAGTCACATGTGCTACATTTACGTGATGGTACTTAATGTGGAAGAGATTTTTACACTAAAGATATGTATGTATATATATATATATATATATATAATAAAACTGCTCCATTATTGCGATAAGACTATGTTATTACTGAAATGATATGATTTGGTAAGAGCTGCAACGGATTGGTGTTGAAGAGGATTGCATCGTTAGAACGATGTATTCATAAACCCAAACCCTTGCACACATAACGGTAAATTCCATACATAATTTTATTTCTGGATAATGTACATCATCACTGTGGGTGCACTATGCACCCCCTCCCCCAATTTTGTACAGATTACATCTTCTTAAAGGACGAAAATTAGAAAAGTAAACTTTGCGGCAAGGCGACACAAGCATCTGGAAGCAGAAGGGAAGGCAAAAGAGGTAAAGTTGCGACGCAGGTTAAGCTTTTATACCGAATTCCATTTCATATCACATGGGAGATAATGTACAGGAGTTGGGTTCATAGTTCATCGATAAGTGCGCAATACAAATTAGATGACGGATCTTTTTCGTTTAGTTAGAAAATTTATTGCTCTGTTTTATTTTTAGAATGAAGACAGAATTTAAAGGCTATTAATTTATTATTTTGAAGCTAGATTTTATATTTTATATGTAAGATATAAGAAAATACGATAGCTGCTTTAAAAAAAATTGGCGACCTCAAAATTAATGATTCCAAATTTGGTGCTCTCCCGTCTAAATTCATTTGTCCTCGCAAATTCGAGATCCATCTATGTTATGTAACAACTTAAGATTAACCAATCATAAGAGTACTTTCTGCATATACTTAGAGTAAATACACTTGGTACAAAAAACCTTTGCCACTGCTAAGATATCCTCGCTGCTTTGCTTCCCAAATGCCTACGTCATTTCTCTAAAGAACCAATGTACACAGCAATTTATCCTATTTAATTATGATTGAATAAGTGTCTGCCAAACTAATTAGATATGCGTGAAAATAAAGATCGGTGATTTATCGAATTCGTTATCTTCATTCGTATCTAGCGTCGTCAAGTCGTAATCACCTTAATATTTCTGTTATTTTTTCTGAATATCAGGAAGAAATCGTTTCCTTCATTCGCTGTTCACAGTTCCTGAGTTTTCAGGGAAATTTTCCAAGTGTTAATAAAGAAATGAATATCAAAGATATATTATACCCTCACTTGCGATAACTATCCAAAGCTCTTGGAATCTATTGTTGGTTACTTTATAGTGTATTATTTAAGAGAATCTGTGCACTATTTCACGAAAGTCCGAACCAGCGGCTAGTTCATTATCATTTAACTTTTTAGGAGAGTTTTTATTTTGTATTAGTCTCTGATTTGGGGTGAGGTCAAATATTATCTCTCATTTTCATTCCACTGAGCTTTGGAAATTCACTTGTAAGAATCAATTTTTTTAACCTTTCCTGAATTAGATGCAACTAAGGCGACCGGATCCCTACTTGTGATATCTGGCGACTTTTTGGCGATCAACAGAGCATGCTTGGCGCAGGTAGCTCTTCTTCGAGAAGGGTTAATGTATTTATTAGGAGTTGCATGTTAGCCTCGGAAGAGGAAGGTAGTAGATTGTACTATGCGGTAGGAGCGACGTACTGCTCTGAGTAACTATTATATTATGCTTTGAATTATATATTTAATAAATGTTTGTTTCGTCTTGCTAAATGGTGCCTTGTTAAACAACGAAGTCATCACAACACGCTCTCTTTCGAGAAAACCAGAGAGGTTAGAAGCTTAGAGCGTTGAAAACAGAAGAGGCGTAAAGTTAAGCCTAACTAACGAAAGAAGTGTTCATTTGCAAAAGAGAGTAAAAACGTGAGAATTATTTAATCGAGAGTTTGAAAGGCTTGATTCTAAAGGAAAATAGAAGAAAATGTTCAAAAACGCAAAGAAAGAGGATTTAGTAACAGTTCTATTGGAAATTGGCGAAGAAGCATCCCCAGATTTGAAGCTGGTAGAACTGAAACACAAACTCCAGAATAGCAAGGAATACATCGAAGATGCTGATTTCGTGAAAGAAATTCTGATTACTACTGTGGAGAATAGAAAAAGAAAAGAAGAAATGGAAAGAATGCAAATGGAATAAGAAAGAATAAGAACAGAAAGAGAACACGAAATAGAACTAGCGAAGATTCGAGCAACTCAAAATGAAGGAAGTAGAAGTCCAACACCTTTAATCCAAAACACAGAACGAGAAACCGAAATTTCCCTGGACAAGCTGATCAAAGGAGTACAAACACTGACTATACCAGTACCGAAGAGAGCAGAAGAATGGAATATATTTTTCGATTCTATCGAAAGAGCATTTAAGCACAAGAAGGTTCCTGAAGAATACAAATCAGAAATATTATTGAAATTAATTGGAGAAAAAGCTTCAAATGTTCTTGTTTATATAAAGGAGGAAGATCTGCAAAATTACGAAAAAGTGAAAACTCTTGTTCTGAAGGAATATCAACCTACTCCTCAAACCTGTTTAGAAAACTTCAGAAAAACTAAACGTTATTCCGGCGAAACGCATATCCAGTTCGCTTCAAGACTAACAGCTACATGGGACTATTACTGCAAGTCAAGAGAAGTAAAGGATTTCGAAACACTCAAGGAGTTAATTATTTCCGATAAATTATTCCAAGCATTAGATGAAGAAACAGCTGCACACGTCGCAATACGCCAAGGAAATAAATGGCTGAAGCCTCAAGAATTAGCTACAGAATGTGATATTTATTTCACGGCCAAAGGAAAATCTTTCGACGAAGTTCGAAATGGAATTAAGCGATCACCGAGATTCCTGGATACAACATGTGCACACGACAAATATATTCCACCACCCATGAGAAAAGAATATCCAAAACACGAAAGATTTCACGCGAGAAGAAAAGAATGTTATATTTGTGGAAATTATCAACACATCGCGAGAGATTGTCCAGACAAAAGAAGAAAGAACGAAACTGCAGTAAATAAGAAGGGAAAGGATGATTCCAAAACTCAAAAAAATTCAAACAGAAGATCAAAAGAAGAAGCCATCGTAGCTAAAGTAGACTCATCCCATCTACGATCTGAATTCGCAGAACGTATCGTTCAACCACTGCAAAAAGTAGATATTTTTATTAACTCTGAGAAAATCGAAGCTATCGTAGACTCTGGAACGCAGATAACGATCGTACATTCATCGCTCATTCCAAATTTAGACGAGAGAGAAGGAGGTAAAATATTGCTAACACCTGCTTTCGGACAACCAATTGAAGCAAAAGTTTGCCGTGTACCTATTTACCATAAAGATCATGGAAGCAATATATTTAATTTTGTGGATACATTAATTGCAGTGACTGATAAGCTAAATGTGCCTTGCCTAATAACTCCAGAAATATACGAACTGTTGATTAATCCTGCGGCAGAAGAACCAAACGCAGAAAGAAATAATTACGGAAGCGAAAACTTACAAACTTTATTCGCCAATGCACAGTCAAACGACAGCGTCGATTCCCCCCCCCCGCTAATGCTTATGGAGGAGAAAAACGAAAAGGAGGAAGGGAAGAAGGCGAGTGTTTATGTAAACACAGACTTATCGTCTGCTGAACGCCTACGCGAAGAGCAAGTTAACTGTCCCTCGCTGAGAGAAGCATGGAAGCTAGCAATAGAAAAAAAGGAAATTATTTATTTATTGATCATCTTTTACATCACCAAGAAAAAATATTAGGACAGAATGTTTTTCAGTTAGTGCTTCCACTTAGTAGAAGAGCACAAGTGTTGGAATTAGCACATAGTTCCATTTTCGATGCACATCTTGGGATAAGAAAAACAAAGGAGCGAATACGATATTCATTTTATTGGCCTGGATTAGCACAAGATGTTGAAACCTTTTGTAAAACGTGCAAAGATTGTCAGTTGAAAAGTCCAGAAAAGCGATCTGACAAGATTCCCATCACACCGGTTAGAAGGCCAGGATTACCTTTCGAAACAGTTAACATCGACATTATTGGACCTATTGAACCTTCCTCTGCTAGGAAACATAAATATGTGTTATGTCTGGTAGATCAACATTCCCGATGGCCAGAAGCCATTCCACTGAGAAGCTTGACAGCAAAAGCCACTTGCGACGCGCTTTTGGAGATTTTCATGAGAACAGGAATCCCTAATACAATAGCTAGTGACAACGGAAGTAACTTCGTTTCAAAATTAACTAAAGAATTCCAGAAAAGACTAGGTTCTCACCCTAGGTTCTCTACACCTGCTTACAGTGCTTCAAATGGATTAGTAGAAAGATGGAACAAGTCCTTCAAGCAAATGTTACATCATGTCATCAGGACTGATCCTTCGAATTGGGATAAGCACATCCCATACCTGCTCTTTGCATACAGAGAAGCACCAAACTGCACCACGGGTGTCTCACCATTTCAGCTGATGTATGGAAGACAACCAAGAGGTCCTTTAGCAGTACTGAAGTCTTCATGGTCAGGAGAAATACCTATACCACCTAATCTAAGTGAATCGGCAGTGGATTACTTACAACTTTTAAAAATAAGGTTAGAACAAGCAGCCGAACAAGCCAATTTAATTGCAAGTGATAAACAACAAAAATATGCTGAGTACTTTAATCGGAGATCAATACCAAAAAATTTCAAAATCGGAGAACAAGTTTATTTACTCATACCAGATTCAAATAACAAACTCTATGCACGATGGACTGGTCCAGGAGAAATCGTGAATCATTGCCCACCTCATTCCTATAAAGTAAAACTACCTGATGGAAAGATCAAACATGTTCATGCAAATAAAATTAGAAAATTCCAAGCTAGTGTCAATGCAGTTTGAGTGATATTTGAAAATGAAGAAGAATTTGGAGAAATTATAACTTTACCAGGAAAAGATCTCTCGACCCCCCTGGAAGATTTTAAAATAGAAGCAAATCTGAATTTAGAAAATTTGAATCCGCAGCAGAGAAGAAAATTGATAGCTCTTATCAACAAACACCGAGCACTATTCACCGGAAAGCTGAAAATAGCTAAAGTTGAAGCTCATAAAATTAGATTAATACCCAATATGGAGAGGAAGAAACCTTACATTTATAGGATTCCTGAAGCATTGAAACCCAAGGTCGATGAAGAAGTAGAAGAATTATTGAAATCGGGACTAATAGAAGAAAGTAATGCAGAAATAGCTCATCCAGTAGTTTGTGTAAGCAAAAAAAATGGAGATATCAGATTGTGCTTAGATTATCGAGCTTTGAATGCAGTGACGAAGCCAGATGACTTTCCTATGCAAAATGCCATTGATTTAATGTACAGTATAGGAAGAGCCAACGTCATAACAACTTTAGATTTGCTGAAAGGATATTGGGCAATTCCCATGGAGGAACAAAGTAAAGAGTACACATCCTTCAAAACTCATCGAGGTCAATATCAGTTTAAAGTGCTACCCTTTGGATTAAGGAACGCAGCAGCAACTTTTCAGAGAGTAATGAATAACGCGCTGAAAGAATTTCAACAATTTTCAAGAGCCTATATTGATGACATAGCTATATTTTCCACGGATTTCGACACTCATCTCCGACATCTGGATAAAGTTTTTACCAAACTAGAGTCACTTGGATTTACTATCAATTCGAAGAAATGTTCGTTTGCAAATCCTCAAATTAAATATTTAGGACACATCATTGGATCAGGAAAACATCAACCAGATCCCGAGAAAATAGAGGCAATCAAGAAGCTGGAAACGCCGAAAACGAAAAGAGATCTTAAAAGTCTGTTAGGACTATGTAATTATTATCGCGATTATATCCCAGGGTATGCAGAGATCGCCTACCCACTCACAGAACTCACGAAAAATAAACAACCGGAAATACTCGAATGGAAAGAAATTCATGAGTCAACATTTCAACAACTGAAGGAACGATTAGCGATGTCAACGGAGCTGATCACCCCAACACTGCAGGATCCGTTTGTCATTCATTCTGATGCATCCCAAATCGGAATAGGTGCATGTTTGTCACAGCAAAGGGGAGAGAAGCAATTTCCCATCTGCTACGCGAGCAAGAAATTATCGAAACCTCAACAGAGCTGGCCGACTATAGAGCGTGAAGCTTATGCTATAGTATGGGCATTGAAGAAGTTTGAACCTTGGATATTCGGTTCATCGGTGAAAATTGTGACTGATCATAATCCTCTAGCCTTTATAGTGAGAAATGCTCCGCAATCGTCCAAATTACAACGATGGGCCATAGCTTTGCAGAAATATAATCTCGAAATAGAACATTGCCCTGGAAAAAAACTGTCAAACGCGGATGCATTATCCAGACTTCCCACTTGTGAACTTTGAACATTAATTTACTGTTCATCTTCACGAACATTTTGTATAGTTAATAATTAGATAGTTTTCTTTGCTTTTCATAATCATTTTACAATTTTGTGCAAATAAGATGTGTATGTAATTTGAAATAGATAGAGAAATTATTGGATAACAAATATTCGAGGTAAGTGGTAAATTTAGATATTTATCTCCCAAGGATTTAAATCATGCTGCAGCATCATTAATTAAAAGGAATGTTAAGAATATAATTTTATATATATATAAGAAACTTAATAATTTTACTGTCATCATTGGAATAATACTAGGGTATATTTTAACATGTTTATAAAAGAAAATATCAACTTGGTTTCTTTGAATTAAGAATTGATAAATTGTTACAATAATAATAAGGTTCGGAACAAGTGAAGTTAAAAATGATTTATCTATGTTTATATATAAAAATGTGTTATCTATGTTTATGTAGTAAATTGAGGTATGTCTATAGTAATTGAGATTTGAAAATTAGGAGAGAATGTATAAAAGTATATGTAGTTTTTTTTTTCTTTTTCACGTTGATCGCAAACAGTTGCTAGATTTTAGTTTCCAGATTGCTGATTGATTTGTAAATAATATCAACAACAATCTTACGACGGGGGTGTGATATCTGGCGACTGTTTGGCGATCAACAGAGCATGCTTGGCGCAGGTAGCTCTTCTTCGAGAAGGGTTAATGTATTTATTAGGAGTTGCATGTTAGCCTCGGAAGAGGAAGGTAGTAGATTGTACTATGCGGTAGGAGCGACGTACTGCTCTGAGTAACTATTATATTATGCTTTGAATTATATATTTAATAAATGTTTGTTTCGTCTTGCTAAATGGTGCCTTGTTAAACCACGAAGTCATCACACTACTGAAGAGCCATATTAGGTAGGAGGTGGTCTAGACAGCCAAAATCATCCCGGAGAGGAGATAATACAAATTCCCTTATGTTATGTACCGGGGGATCACTCTTGGACTCAAATAAAACATAGCTCTCTCAATCAAAGAAAAATAGAGTCCTTTTAAGTCCTGTCTCTCAATGGCCCTCGCTGAACCCGCCCATCAAGCGCTAGTCAAACCTCAATGCACAGAGACGACAATGGAAGGGGACAACACCGACTATGACTCAGCGATCTTAGCCGTCAGGCTGCCTATTCGAATGGCCGAAGCCACTACCGTCCGGGACAGGACAGGCTTCCTCTTCTGGCTGTAGGAACCGGTTTCGTGTTTTATACCCCCAGTGCCCCGGGGGGGGACTTTAAGGTATGACAAACATTTTCCATTCTTTTCATTCCTTTGTTCGTAGGTTAAACAAACTTTCCTTTTAGACCTAATTTTATGTGCAGAGATGAATGATTTACTTGATGACCAAATTTTTCACAGTGTAGAAAAACTCAATTGCTTTATTGTCCTACCTGGAAAGAAAAATAACAGCATTTTTACAAATTAGCTTTACAATCCTAATAAAATTGCAAGAACTTTTAAAACTTTATGAATTATCTAGCCCTATTTGTTATAATGAATTATAATTACTAATACAAGTAGACTTTCCTTAATCTGCATTCAATAGTTTTAGAATTATCAAAAATGCGTAGAGTTCCTCACTTTGTAATTACTAACTAAGTTGCTGTTGGAAGTGAAGAATCTTAAGAACTGATAAGCGAATAATCGCCTGGGTTCGTGTGACAGGAAACAACAAGATAGAAGGATAAACTAGCCCTTTATTATTCCAACTAAAAGTTAACAAAACTCCGTCTTGGAGCATACAATAAAGCCGACACTTGGGCTTTGAACTTAAGAGACTAGGAATAATACTAATCTAATCTAAACTAAAGAGATATAGCCGAAGCTATCAAGATTCTAACCGAGTTGGCCTCTTAACGTTAATAGACTGCGAAGCTATCAAGGGCTTAAAGTACGGCCGAACGTAATAATGGCTTACGAGAGAGTAGCCTAAAAAAGGCGGACGCGTGCAGACAGAATACCTGGTAACTCTCTCACTAAGGCCGAAGAACTTCTCGGTTAAATACCGCTCTTCCTCATTATGCATTCAGACGTGATTCTAAAACTACGTTCTGGCCGGAAGTGGTAAGTTGAAGTTAAGAGTTGATAGGAAAGGAACTTAAAATTTAACTCTTAATAAAATTAACATAATCCTTACAAATGTAAAAGTTGTTTAAGTGCTGCGAATTGTGACGAAGCCTCCATTTGTTTACATACTATGAAACTGTTTGTAGAATAGTGAATTAAATCAGCTTGTGCATCATCTTCAGTGTCTTTTTGCGCAGTGGAGCCAAAAGTAAACTTTCAGTTTTGTGCACTGAAACGTTTCTCTTCTTACCTGCTGCCCGAGTTGCTTGCTTTTCAGTAGAAACTCTAATTTTAGTTGTAAAAATTGTCTTTTTAACTGTTTTAACTGTGTTGGTGTTTTATGTTTTTCTGTGTTTTACAATTTTTAATGCAGATGTTTTGAGTTTTATGTTTTTTTGCCTTGTCGCGAAGTTAGAACTGAATTAATTGAATGAGAACTCTATCTCTAATGAAATTCGAGGAAATACGTTTAAATGAAATGAAACAAAATATGTGTATAATTTAACAGGCTGTACAAAGAAGTCATGTTTAGTCCACATCAGATTTTTTCTTTATGTATATAGTATGTTTGGATTTTACAGCTTCATGTTTTAATATTTCCATTTCGATAAATGCTGAACAACATATCATTCAACATTTATTGAGAATTAGAGTAATACTGGCATCGTTAAAGCACATTACATCTGCGAACAGATTTCGTTTTAAAACTATTCATGATCCAAAATTCAGATAACGTTTTCCGCACACTAACTTGTACGGAAGACCTGTAACTACTTAACACCATCTGTTTCCCTACCTCAATAAATTACTATACAAATTCCCTAGACTCAGAGCTCCATAAAAATATCAAATTTCACAGTTACCGCATAATACGTTCCAAAAAGGGGACTTTGTAATGCGACATAAAATCTTTTTATCTGAAACATTGTGCCATAAAATATAAAGGTGGTTGAAAATGGCGTACAGGATACGTGGGTGGGAAGAATTGCAGCGTTTGGAAGTGGTCGATTAAATCGTCAATAGCTTCAGTCTCTGGGCTGTCAACAGTGCACTGTCTGTAGCATAACAAAGGGATAGGAGAGACAAGGCGTCATTTTTGTTTTATTTCATCCATTATTTTTTCCATTTTTATTTTCTTTTTATGACCTATCAAGAAATAGACTGGGTTACCTCATTTAAGTGGTTATCCTCTCTGTTGGCGATTGATAGCGTTCTATAGTTTTATGTATTTATTTACAGTACAACTCCATTAATCGTACTCCGACTATCCGAATCGCTGATTATCCGAATCTTTTTCAAAATTTCAGAATTGACTGAAGAAGAGAAGTAAAAGGATAAAATTCAAAAGAAGCTCAAGGAAAGGAAAGGAAAGAGACAGGAGAAGATGAGGATGACGCGTGACTTGATGAATCAGGAAACATTCTTTTGAAAATTCCTGGATGTTCAAAAGTTATTGTTGAGGATACATCAGAATGGATGCTGTGTGATTCGTCAGACCCTGGGTTTCAAATTCTAAATGATGAACTTATTGAAAGTGTGAGAGAAGAAAGCGTAGAGGAAGAAGATGATCTTAAAGTCGAAGTTGAAGCAGATACGGGACCATCAGCTACTGAAGCGTTTGCCGGCCTTGAAGTGGATGGAGAGTCAGCCCGAGTGTGTGACCATATACAACTTATTGTCAAGCGGACACGCGACTTGACTGACCATAAAATGATGAATATAGTCAAACAGCTTACTTTGACCGAGATGTTCAACTAGCAATGACTTTCAGCATTTGCAAATACTGTACAGTATGCTACATAGCATGTGCGTATAAGTGTTGCCTTTTCATTTTAATTAATTAAAACCTCTTCTTCTTTAAAAACAGTTTTTTTCCTTACATTTTGAACATACAGCAATTAATTAAAGTGTGCGTAGACCCTTTCTTCCGAAAAAATCCAGGTATCAGAATTTTTTATTATACGAATGGGGTCCGGTCTCAATCGATTCGGATAATTGGCGTTCTACTGTACTTAGTTTAGATTTATTAATACATACCGATCAAAATGCAAGTCATCAGACAGTGCTCTCCGGACCAGTGAAGAGGATAGTTGCATAAAATTTTCGTAGTCTTCCACATTCACTCTGTAGAGTTCCACAAAAATTCCTCCGTGAACTTATTTCTTTATTACGCAAGTAGTCTTCATGTTGTGTGCGAAAAACACCTGTTGTTAACGAATCCTACTTGTTCTGAGATGACACCATCAAGTACCGATTATCTCTGTTGTGTTTTCAAATTATTACGAACCCCTTTCTCTACTTAGATAGCTCATATGACTTTGCCACTGCAAACTACCAATCATAGAGATTTCAATATCTATATTGTTTTTGAGAAATGGAAGCACCTTAAATCTTCTCTAAAGACAGTAGTAGAGACGGCAGACAGTCGTAGTAAAAACAAAGCAGTATGAAACCATTAGTTTCCTTTCGCGTGGTCTCAATTAAAACTGGGATAGAAATGTGAGAAGTCCAACTTTCACCATTGGTGCTCAATATTTATAACCGCCAATAAGCCCAGATGTACCAAACTTAGGCCTATCATAATTCGTTATGCCTATCTACGAGTTATGTTGTAGTATTCTGAGCACGTGTAACAGTAACAGAAACGCATGAACGGGAGAATAAAAATGTTACGAAATTTTTATAATTTTCATATCTGATGGCAACCGAATCATTGAAAGCCATTTTAGTTTATACCCAATTTTTTTCTAATAATCACATAACACGTTTTCTCCTTCCTTTCGGGTGTCTTCGTGGTGTAAACTGAATCACATTCGATGCGTATTCGGACAATTCGGAGTTCGAATCTCCGCGAGGGTACTGCAGATTTCTTCAGTTTTCTAGCATCGAAAAACTATAAACTGTCTCCAACAGTGGCTCCCGAACCATCCAAAAGAAGATTAGAGAGGTTTTAGATCATCACCAGTATATGGCGATTGGGTCCCCTAATCCCCAGTCGCATTTTAAAAGGGGAAATATATAAGGTATTTTATCTCTCCTTTCGCATGCCTTCCATGTAACTAGATGCACTCTCAGCGCTTATTCGGGGGTTCCGGTGTTCGAATCCCGGCGAGGACATTGCTCCTTTTTCACGTCTCCAGCATCAAAAATCCTTATGACTCCTCAGTCTTATGACCAGTACACCAAGAATTTAGGCTTAGGGCACATTACTAGTTATCCTATTTGTTATTTTAACTACTGATAAGGATAAAATCTTATAAGCATGTAAGATATCCTTTACTGCGACTATTTAGTTCAATTTTAACCAGGTGGGATTAAACAACTGAAACTGCTGATTAGAACCTGTGAGATTAATTTTTATTTTAATCGTTAAAATTCGATTTTCTTATCTTAATTAGAAGTTGAAATTTATCAAAATCAAAATAACAATAAGTATAAATTTTCATAGAAAAAATTTATCGGGAGTATTCTAAATATTTATACCTACATACTGTTTCCAAACTCAAACTATATGCAAAACCAAAGAGAATATTACAATGGGAAAAGTTAAATGCATAAGGAGTTCAAATTAATCATGTTAGGATTTTAATATATGTTTATTTAAATCAATCGCTTTAAAGTGGAGGAAAATATATTAGGAAATGTGTTTCTTGCTTTTAAATTGCTTAGTGTATTACTCAGTAGCATTGCACATTAAATTTGAAAGCATCTTAGGCTTTATTGAAAGTCAATATGCTAGTGCATGGAAGATAAAAGTATTTTATTTCCAGCCACGGCAGCACATTACTTTTATGGAGGCAAATTTGTTATTTAAAATGGAAAAGTTTTATTAAATTTAATTATTAATAAAATATAATTTAATTACTTAAAATTGGAATCCTATATTTTTCCTAATGAGGAAAGTCTCACACAATGGAGATAAAAAGGTTTTATTGCTTACAGTTTATTGCCACTGCTCTCTTGGAAATCGTTGAGTTCGTTAATCAAGAATTCTCTAAAGTTTTACAAAACATGAAATAAATAATAAATAAATAAACCTGAAAGCTTTCAGATTTTACATTTTGCCCAAAGAGGCGTTTTTAGCGTTTTGTGTGTTACCTTTATTTATTAAATATCATGTTCTTTGCACTTAAACCATAAAATTAAATTCAACAGCAATATCGCAAAATAATTTTAAGATTAGCAAAGCTTTAGAATTTCCGATACAAAGTCTGGCCGCGCTGGAGATGAAAATGTTCTTTTTTTTTTCGTACAGTGTTGCCATTGCTCTCCTTGAAATCACTGAGTTTGTTAATCAAAGATTCGTTAAAGTATCACAAAATATGAAATCGATAATAAAACAAATTTCAAATTCTAAATTTGGGCTTTCAGATGACCATATGATTACATTATTCAAAATTTGATGGCTCTAGGTACCGTTGTTTTTATCTCAATGCGAGAAACATACATACATTTATGGAGATTCTTCATTATTTAATTTCTTTAAATATAACACACGGCGCCAACATTTGGTGATAACAATTTCGAAAGTGAACCAACGCAAAATGCCAAAACGAATTAATAGTTTTTCAGGGCAAATTGCTCCTTTGGACTAAAAAAAATCTGAAAGTTTTCAGATTTTACATTACGCCCAGAGGGGCGTTTTTTAACGTTTTGTGTGTTACCTTTATTTATCAAATGTCATGTTCTCCGAACTTAAACCATAAAATTCAGTTCAAGAACAATATCGCAAAATAATTTTAAAATGAGCATATCTTTAGAATTTGCGAGTCTCGCGCGCTGGAGATAAAAATGTTATTTTTCCATACAGTATTACCATTGCTCGCTTTGAAGTCGTTGAGGTTTTTAATCAAAAAAATCGTTAAAGTGTTACAAAACATGAAATAGATAATAAAACAAATTCCGGCTTCCAAATGCCCACATTCGGGTGCAAAGGTTCAATGTTAAAATTTAAAGGTTCTTTTGTTTTAACACGATGCGAGAAACATCCATACATTTATACAGATTCTTATTATTTAATTTCTTTAAGTACAATACAGGGCTCTAATATTTGGTGGCAACAAAAATGTGAACCGACATTTATAGTAAACGAACCCAAAATGGTAAACGAAATTAACAGTCTTTCTGTGCAAATTAGCAATTTAGACTAACAAATTCGAATTTTAAAATTTGGGCCTCCAGTTGCACATGTCGAGAACTACGTTATACAAAATTTGACTGCTGTAGTTACCATCGTTTTATCAAAGTGCCAGAAACATATATACGTACATACAGATTCTTCATTATGTTTTTTGTTCAAAAATAATACAGGGAGATAATATTTGGTGGAAGCAGTTTGAAACGTGATACGCCGCATGTAATGAGCAAACGCAAAATTCCGTTTTGAGACTAATAGCCCCTTTTGGGTTAAAAAAATTGAAGAAAATATGCTTTGGGATCGAAAATAAAGATGCAATCCAGGCACTCTCAGTCTTGGAATCTCGAACTATATAATTCACTGTTAATAAATAAATTTCAGGAGAAGGTACACCCTTCTATCTGACTATTAATCATCGTCTCTGTAAATAAGCCTTCTCTGCAATACGTAATTGCAGTCCTACATCTTCTGCTTCTGCTTTCGGATGAAACTCGTTCGAAGTTTTATTTTCAATATGCAACTTAGCTTCCCATTTTTTTTTTAGTTGTGGCTGCTTTCTTTAAAATTTTATGTTACATAGACTACCTAATCAAGCTTGATAAATTTGACAAGGTAATTCTAAGTATTTTCTAAAAATGTGACTTAATAGCAGGTTTACGGACAAAGACTGCTGAAAAGTTTCTTCTTTATAGTACGTAAATATAAGCTATTAAATAAAAGCCTAGAAAAGAAAAATTAATAAATAAATTTCCAGAGAGACTGTATGATTTTAAAGAGAGTGTTTAAAAAGTTAAGGTTAAAGCGGGTTTTTTTAAATAAAAAACCATTGGATCATTTGGGTTTTATAAATATTTTAATTTATAAAACCCAAATGACCCAATGGTTTCATATTCCGTGAAAGCTATAGTTAGTTATTTGTGTATTATTTGTGTTATCTGCAATTTTATGAGAAAGACGATTACCAAACAAAAAAAAATTGCGACTGTTTTGAAGTTTGAATTTCACTTTTAATAAACAGTTTTCACAATTATTTAGCTTCCGGCTTTTACTTTTCATAATTAGCATTTTAATATATGACATAATATTGATTTTACATTCTTTTTCTAACGTCTAGATAATCCTATGCAATTTAAAAACATCATGAAATCAAAACTTAGAAATTCAATGTTTAGAATTCTCTGTCTTTTTTCCACTTGAAAATGACAAGCTTAGAGTTATATATTAAAAACAATTAAAGCTTTCGAATTTTATATTGAGCCCAAAGGCGCGTATCTTTTATTTATATACAAACACATGTTTCGAAAATATTATGGCTAAAAAATTCTTAAAAACAACCTACCTTTAGAATTTTTGATAGACAGCCTTGCACTCTGGAGTTTTTCTACACTACTGCCATTATTGGCTTTGAAATAGTTGAGTTTGTTAATCAAAAATTCGTTAAAGTTTTAGAAAATTTTAAATATATAATAAAATATTTAAAAAGAGCCTCTGTTTAGAACTTCCAATTGTCAGTCGCACGGACTGGAGATAAAAATTATTTTTCCGTGCATTGTTGTCATTGCTCGCTTTAAAATCGTCGAGTTTGTTGGTCAAAAATTCGTTAAAGTTTTAAAAATATGAAAAAGGTAATAAAACGAATTCTGAATTCAAAATTCCAGATTCCAGTTATCCATATTTGGGCGGAGGACTACATTATTCAAAATTTGATTATTCTAGGTACCGTCGTTTTTTCACAATGCGAAAACATACAAACATTCATACATACATCCGTGCCAGGCGACATACCGTTCGCATATCTCCGTGCGGTTGATACTCTTCTTTGGCCAGCAAGGTCACCAGACCTTTCACCAATCGAGCATCATCGAAAACACCACTTCTTTCATGGTGCTTATCGTATTTAATATAATTAATTCGTAGAGACATTAGGCATTTTTTAAAAGTAGGAGAGATGAAAAATGAGCAATGCCCTAGCCGGGACTCAAACCACAGACTCTCGAATACACGCCGAGCATGCTGACCACTACACCACGAAGGCATCCTAATAAGGCGGGAGGAATACCTTATAAATTAAGAATATGTAAGAAAACAATAGCTAAATTGCGAGAAAAGTCAAAATAATTTTAAATTGGCGATTTGCTGGTTAGCTTTCAATTCTGCCTCATAATAAAGATTTTTTTAATCGAACGGCGGCACTTGCCTTTTTCCAGCATTGGCCACTACTAAGGTAGTACGTGGTGAGCATTTTATTAGGAAGCACCTTAAGGGAGACCACCGTTACCTTCTATGAGGGGGCAGACAATTTACATCCATGCCTTCTCCGAGATTCGAGCCCGTGCCTTCGATACCGTAGTCGGCTCTCCTAACCATTTTACCGTCTGGGGGGGATAATGAGAAAATGCACTCATATCCTAGTGCTCATCTAACTGTTATTTACACCATTTCATATTTAATTTTAGTAAATTCCTTCTTCATTGTAACTCACCAGGTAGCCATATTTAAAACATGGCTATTTTTCTTATGAAAATACCATTCTTTAAATGGTAAACAACACAAAATTTTGGAAAGCAATGTTTTTAAATAACATCAATTTCAAACTGATTTTCTTTGAAGGAAAAACAAACTATATTTTCACAATAAATATTTTTCGATTATCTGCATTTTTCCTTGAAAAGTATATTACGCTTTTGCAATCTACTTTTTTATTCAATTTTCAGCTCTGTTGACTTGCAGTTTTTGTCTGGTGGGTGTTGGAATTTTGAATGTTGTGCTTCAGTTGCCAAAACTTTGCAGTCTACAAGCTTAGTTCTAGGCATACTTTTCCCAATTTTACACATTCTTTAACAGTTTACAGCACTTTTCTCAGAAATGGTTTCTCAGAAATGAACGAAAGCAGAAAAAACTCAGATTTTTGCTTACGTAAAAGCTTTTTCCCTAGATATTGTTAAAAAGTTCCAAAGAATGGGGAAAAAATTCTAGTGTGTGTATTGCATTTATTACATTCTACTGCAGTTTATAATTTAAGGTACTTTCTTCGGTAAAGCATACCATGATGTTATAAAAAGTTTACACAAATTCTTCGACGTACACTCGACTGCGGTGGATGCGTGGTAAATTCCCAAAAAAACTATAAAAAACTTACATCTTGAAACACTTCGCCTGTTTTAAATCATTTCTTCCCATCTAATACTTGTATACTTACAGTTAATACTATTATTAGTCCAAAGGGACTTGAGTCCCGAAGGACTATTAGTTTCGTTTTGGCATTTTGCGTCGGACGGATAAATGTCGGTTCACTTTTCGAACTGTTGCCACAAAATGTTAGAGTCCTGCATTATATTTGAAGAAATTAAATAATGAAAAATCCGCATAAATGTATGTATATTTCTCGTATTGTGATAAAACAACGGTACATAGAGTCATCGAATTTTGAATAACGTAATCCTCCAACGAATATGAGTATGTGGAAGACTCAATTTGAAATTTGAAAATTGTTTTATGGTCGATTTCCTATTTTTTAAAACTTTGACGAATTTTTGATTAACAAACTCAAGGATTTCATAGCGAGCAATGGCAACGTTGTGCAGAAAAAACATTTTTATCTCCAGCGCGTGAGTCTCTGTATCGGAAATTCTAAAGATATGCTCGTTTTAAAACTATTTTGCGATATTGCTGTTGCACTGGATCTTATGGTTTAAGTGCGAGGAACATGATATTTAATAAAGAAAGGTAACACACAAAATGTTAAAAAACGCCCCTTTGGACGTAATTTAAAATCTGAAACATTTCAGATTTTGTTTGTTCTAATTTTTACATATTTTTCCTTTTATTAGCCTTAAGGTGCGTTAGCTGGGCTATTAGTCTCGAAACGGTACTTTGCTTTGAAGCACTAAAAGTGTTATATCACATTTCAAATTATTACCACCAAATACGGCCTGTATTATATTTTAAGAAATTAAATAACGAAGAATCTGCATGAAGTATGCATGTTTCTCGCATTGTGAATAAACAACGCTACCTGGAACCATCAAATTTTGAATAACGCAGTTCACCACCCGAATACGGGAGACTGGAAGCCCGAATTTGGAGTTTGTTGTATTGTGTATTTCATATTTTGTAAAAATATAATGATTTTCGATTAACAAACTCAACGATTTCAAAGCAAGCAATGGCAACACTGTAAAAAGAAAAACATTTTATTTCCAGCGCGCGAGTCTGTCTATCGTAAATTGTAAAGATATGCTGTTTTTAAATGCTGTAGCTTAACGGGACGTTATCCAAATGCTCTCGAAATCTGTACATGCGTATAAATGAAAACAACGCCCCTTTGTGAATAGTATAAAATCTGAAAGATTAAAAAAATTTTATAATTTTCTTCTTAAATTTTGTGGACCTTAGCTCTCTTTTCCTAACTTCGTTAAGCCTCACAGATGGCATGTATGAAATTCTGAATTTCTAAGTTTCCTGTAACTACTTCAGTGAATTAAATAAGCAGAAGATAAAAAGCAAACGAAATATAACTCTACTGTACAAAAACCATACTTTTAATAAACTCTGTTTCGTAAAGGAAAAGCAAATTTTATTTCCTTAAAATATTCATTTCTTGCAATAGAAAATTTTGGTAGAGATATTCAAACAAGGAAAAAACGAAATTTTCTGATGTCAGATATCCAAGGCCTATCATACATCAAAACGATAACCACTTTGGTGCCAGACGTGTTCGGGCTGCTGTAATTTCATGGATGCCATTTTCGCTAGAATTCTGTACTTCGGTTCTCCTAATGATACAGATGGGACAAATGCGTTATTTCTTTGAAGAACTGTCAAAGTTGCAGGTAAACAGGTCTCAAGACCTGTAAACCTAAGAATGCAAACATGATTAATTTGTGCGCTTCGACCTAATCAGCGGGGAGATCAGTTCTGTTGCGAGAACATATTGCATGCAAATGAATACGCGAGCAAAGTTCTTTCTCTTCTTATCAACCAAAGTGTAACACATTTTAATAACATTGTAAGAAAAACAATTATGCGAAGAAGGAAAAACCTGCTTCGTTTTCAAATATCCTTTATATTTAAAGACCTCAAGCTTCAACCTTCTTTAAGGTATATTATCTATGAAAACACCCAATATTCCAACGTCGTTTGGGGTAAATATGCCAGTGGAGTACTCTGCGTTTCTCACAAACCCATTTGTTTCATGCTATAATGCTAAATTAATTTTGATCTAATTTATCTTTTAGGATTTTTAGAAAACTATCATCTCGTTTTTGCCCTTCAGTTCCAGAATATTAAGTAATTGAATTAATAATAATAATGTAAATATATAATAAAATGTTAAAAAACTAAAAAAATAAATATAAATTAAATTTAAAAAATCTGAAAGTTTGCATATTTTATATAACGCACAAAGGGGCGTTTCTTAACGTTTCGTGTCTTACCTTTATGTATTAAATATCATATTCTTCGCACTTAAACCATAAAATTCAATTCAACAGCAACATCGCAAAGTAAAAAATAGCTTTTTAGTTATCATACTATTCTCGGTCATATTTGATTAAAAATAATATCATTATGCTGTTAATGATTGTGGATCTTAAATCAAAATTACCTAAGAGCTATTTAAGTAAAGTGTATGTAATGATTCTCATAGCAGAATCTCTCACAAAATTTATACTTTGTTTAATTGTGAATACCTCTCAAATGGATGTCGTCTCGTTTTGATAAATCGTCTCGTTTTTGGTAGTGTTATATAATGTCTAACTGTTACACTGCAAACGTGAATCTGCCGGTGGTTAATATGTGGTGTGGGTTGTCTTATCATAATTTGTTTGGATTGTTTTTCTTTGACGGCGCATTTACCGGAGAGAGGCCTGCAGAAGCTAGGGGCATCCATTCTGCCTACCATTAGAGACCTCTACGAGAACAAGAGATTTTATCTACAACAAAACTGGGCTAAAGCCACTACCATCATCTTGCCAAGAAAGGTTTCAATGAAAAGCTACCTGAACGATGGATAGGTAAAAGAGGATTTTTCTCCAGTGTCCTCGACGTTTTCCAGATCTCACTCCTATAGGTTTTTGCATATGGAAAACTCTCAGGAACATGGTTTATGGACAGAAACCTCGTACAATGCCTACCTGGAAGCTTCCATCGAACGTTTCTGTGTAGATATCTAACTTGACACATTGCAGTCTGTAGCTGGAACAGTGGAACAGTTCATGTATTGTTGCTAACGACCAACACTTTGTCATACATAAAACATAAATATACTGTGTCATGTCAAACATAAATATACTGTGTCATGTCAAACATAAATATACTGTGTAAGTATTATCAGAGCATTAAAGGTAGCAAAAAATAAGATTTCTGCGTCCGTCTTATTTGAAAGTTATTCATAATTAAGAATGTATACACATTTTTGAACCAATCTTTTTTATGTCTTGCTTTACAACGACATGAAATTCTGTTATAATGATAAAGCACCACAAATATGTGGTGGCCTGTGATCTACGTTTTAGTTAATGTGTGATTAAAAATATTATAATAGCTAAATTTTTTTTTTATTTTTAATACTCAATTACCTTGTTCTTTAAAAATGACTTTTATATATTTTATTTTACACTTTTAAATTTCCATAATACTGAAAAGTAATACAGAATGAAAATTATTGCTTTTGAATGTAAAACATTTATTCGTCGTAACTTAGAGTAAGATTAAATTCAGCTATCTACTAAATGCATGTTTATTAATAACAGAAGTTTGATTTAGAACTTCTAATTTCATCATAGCTGAAAATAATGGTATTTCAAACAAGTAAGTAACAATTTGATAAAAAGTCGTTTGATAGAAAAATCCACCATTATTGTTAACTGCTAAATAAACAAGAAATATTGAACGATTTTTAAGAAGCTGCCAATGCTCGATTAAAAGTGCCAAATATCATTTGAAATTTCAAATGTCCTTCTATTATAGCTGACGGAACAAAAAACAAAATTCTACAATGATTATTTTGACTATTAGAGAAGAATTTGTGAAAGTATTCAACAAAATTTCAGCAAAAAAGCAATTGGGGCTTACAAAATCCCAAATAATAGTGTATTACTATTGGAAATACACAGACAGATAGAAAGGACTCAAAAATTAATTTCAGAAATCGGCCTAAATAAACAAATAAAAGGATCAATAAATAAACTGAGAAAATTAGACTAAACAAATCCGAACAAAAAGTTTGGAGTAATGTTTGTAGAATTTTATAGCAAAAACAACGATCATGAAAAGAAGTCCAATTTCATATTTTCACTGAATAAATATACATACTTATGCAGCAAAGTCGTTCTTATTTGGCAAAATACTTCCTGGAATGTATCTCTGATTTACAACGCAGTCAGTAGAGTTTCAATCAAAGTAGCAAAAGGATGCCAAAATAGATCGGTAGACTGAATTACATGGACAGTAACATACATCGGCATATATAACTGTCACTCATAAAATAACCTCGTTTTGGTAATAAATCTGGTTACACAAGGTTTCATAGAAATATAGAAATCAAATTGCCTTTTATGGCATCCGAAATCAAGAACTACACAATTTTGCTTCAGTTTATGCTACGTACTGCTAAATTTACGTTGCAGTTCGTATCCCATTAAATCTGAGAAATGCTCTTTTAATCAAAAATAAGAGGATACGACTGTTTACAAAAGAATAACTATCAAATTTGATTGGATGGTCTGTAAGCGTAAAGAATGAAATGTCGTATGAAATTATATTTAGATCTTCTGCAAAACAATAATCCTATGAGATTTCCTGTATTTACGAAGATCTTTTTAAACGAAATTAGTTAAGGAAATACAGGACAGCTCGTGGTGTGAAGTTTAAAATTTGTAATGGTAAGAAGCAAGGTGTCTCCCGTTATGTGACTCCACTTAATCAAATGGTATCTAGAATAAACTAGACTCACTTGTTTGCTGACAACTAAAACCTTAATTATTATGGACCATTAAAGTAATAAAAATCACTAAACTAAAATAACCGAACAAAAAAAATAGCATTTTGTATTAACTCAAAAAACGTAACGCTTAAATACGTTAAACCGATTGAAAGTAAAATATTTTCTTTTCTGAGACAATTGGCCTTCTTTTCTATTTAAGACACTCCTAACAATATCAGGAAATGGCGAATCAGACTACCATTTTCGGCACGCTATCTTTTAAAGTTGGAATTTCGACAAACAAAATCGTAGGCAGTCTAATCAGGCCTAAAGAAGTACACAGGTAAAATTTTGTGAAAATAGCATTTATCGTTTTAATTCTGTGGGTGTACCTGAAGCGAGCACACTGAATAAATAGAGCTTCGAAAAAAGTGCTGAAACGAGCATTGCTGGGAAGCGCGTAAAAAAGTAACAGATTTTGCCTACGATTAAAAGGCACTAGATTCTGAATACCGTAGCAGATTTAGCATTGCCCAGGGTGTGCCACGGGAAGACCTACTGCTATACACCCCCTCTAAAACCGCTCTTCTTGGTTATATGATGGTTACATGCGTATGAATGCAAAAACATAACTTGGATATATGATATGTATATTATTTGCATTTCATATTTACACTTTCGTCTATTTTTTGCATCGTGGTACTTTTCGAAGACAGTGACACCACTTTTGAAGAAATATACCCCAATGTTGCATGTTTTGCACATGTACCGGGATCCGTATCAGATTCACTATCTGAAAAAAATTCGTGTAGCATTTGCAGTGCTTCAGAAATGGTCAGCCCTCTCTGATCCAGTTGGAAAATAATTAAAAATACGAAAAAAATTAATATTATATCTACAATTTTAAATTATAAACTATAAAATAAAATTAAATAAACGCCTACAACTCAAAACTATTAAACTTAGCGATAATAAAACTTGTTCGAACGAAAGCGGAGAAGAAAAAAGAAACTGCTCTAGGGACCTAGAATTACTCCTAAAATTCAGAAAATCATCGCAACAACTTCTTACTTGATAACCAAACCTCCCCCTCCCCAAAAAAAAAAAAAAAAACAGAGAGAGAGAGAGAAGAGAGAAAGAAAGATAAAAACAGGAAATGAACCACAGACCTTTCTATTGTCAAATTCTAATGTGGACTCTCCTTTCTATTGTCAATGAACTGACTGGAGAGCTTTAGAGGAACAAGGATACAGTTTGTGGTCCTGTCCTAATATCTCAGTGAGCCCACTCGGGGTACACCTGATGTTCGCCGTTCTATTTTACGCAAGATTTCAAGGTAAAAATTTAAAACTAATATAGAATAATGAGATTAGAATACAACCAAGAAAATAACATAGAAATTTCTTTTCAAACAATTCTTTTTATATCCTAAAAAAATTCTGGAAACTTTCTTTGAAAAAATGAGGGTTTTTAAAAACTAAGCATGGCTAAAATATAAAGATTGTTTTGGGTTGTGCTGCCATCTACTATAAATAAAGAAGGTTCAGAGTAACTTATAGTAATCTATAAATTTTTTTCATTCGACTTTTCTGTGCGCAAGGAGGGAAATCTTTAGCCCGGTCTTGTGTGCCCAGAACCGTGCCGCAAAGGGCTAAGGAACCGGCGCTGAATAAAGTAGTCCACTGCGTATTGCAACTGGTCATTGCTACCATTGTGATAACTTGGCTTATCTACCTTACAATTTGTACGCTGGTTGCATGTGCAGTTCTCTTCATCCGAACTTTGCATACGGCCAGGCGTTAGTGAATCGTTCAAGTAGCAAGGCGATATTCGCCGCCTGGAAGATGATATGCGCCACACACAACAGCCAAAGGAATGCAAAGGATATCCACACTAGAACCGGACAACGGCTCAAATGCAGACTGATCTTGTTTCGAAATTAATGATCAATGTTGTAGTCGCAAGTGCTTGCTCGTCTTCATGGGTGCTTTCCAATCCATTCCATTAGGAGTGTCCTTACTCTTTTCATCTTTGTAATCCAGTATAAACGAAGGCTTCAGATGAGCAATAAAAATAGATGCGCTCTTTCTTTGAATGTTCACTATAAAGTGCATATCTGAATGGTCACGGCGTACGTTCGAGAATACGGCTTTTGTAAAGAACGCCTAATGGAATCTTGCCTAATAAAGACACGCGAAAAGGCTAAGAGTTCAGAGTGGATGAAGACATTGCCGGATGTATGTCTCGAAGATAAAGATGGTCCAGAAACCTACTTTTTGTTGAAGAGATCAGAGAAACTGCAATTATAAAAGAACAGTCTAGCACGAATTTCTAAAACTTTTTTCAGGTAATTTCAGTGGAGCTTCATAAACAAAATCTGTAGGTGGATTATTTAAATCACTTGAAACTTCAAAGCAGACCAGGACTAGAGGAAGGATGTCTATTCACTGTGTAAAATTGATTTACATTAGAGCGGCCTAAAGCTAGCAGTGAAGAGACTCCACTGTATAATAAGAGGTGGTCCGATATTTAAAGGAACCTAACAATTTGTTTAATTCAAACGAATTTGTTTAATTCAAAAATTAAACAGTTTGTTTAATTTTTGAAATTTTCACCCTGATCTGCCGTGATCGTTTCTGAAACGCTGAAACGCTTCAACTTGAGGCAATTCTTTTGAAAAACAAAACTACCCTTCTCCTCTTCGGATGCTTAAAATATCTTAGAAGTTATTTGGGTGTTGACGCAGTAGGTTTTTGGCTTAATACAATAGGTCCCTACTTTGCAGAAAGAGGGAATGCAATGTCAAGTAGAGAAACTAACTATATTTGAAGAGGACGACAAAATATTTAGACCCGCTTTTCCTATGACTGCTTACCTGAAACAAACAAGAGCGTTTGTGTTTCGTCGTAAGCATTGAGAAAGGTTATGCAAGTTGAGCACAGCGGAAATTCTTCCTTAATACTTTTTTTTAATCTAATCCTAAATTTAAGGATCTTATGCTTATCCCATGGAGAATATGATTTAAAAATTTAATCAATTACATAAAATGATTTTATGTTTTTTAAACAATATTGTCAATAAAATGTTATTACTTTCTGAAAGAAAATTACTCAAGGAAATTAATACACGTGTTTTATTGCTAAAAATTAGATCACCGTATAAAATAGCACGATATATATACTATATGGTGAAGGAAAATATATACTATATGGTGAAGGAACAGATAGGATAATCTTTTTTAAAAAATTTAAATAGCTTTTTTACTAATTGCTTTTAAATTATCACACACACTCATATATGTATACATGAAGAAAGAGAGAGAAAGAAGATAGCAATTACTTTTTAGTTATAGCCGAGGTAATTATACATGTTTCCGGCATTCAGATAGAATGCATAAAAAGCGGATGGAATTTGAAGACCAAAAATAGCTGTAGACTCACCGCACAATTGTATTTTTTGATGAATAATTTATTAGGACACATACTCTCTTTTATACATCTCTATGATCATCATGTACAATTTCATATACAATTAAGGGCATTTAGACACAATAAAGCAGGAAGACCCGTGCTAGCAGAGCAAGATGAAGACAGAAAAGTAAGTGCAAATTTAGCAGTTGGGTATTCACAGAGTTGAGTTTGTTTAAATTTTAGACTATGATTAGATACCGCATGCAGATAATATAACGCGAATTAATTTCCAAATGACACAGTTAAGATTCCAGTAAGGAAATGTAGCCAAATTAAAATAAGGAATTAAAAGGACCATTGCTAAAATAAAGTTAGTAGCTTTGGGTTGCATGTATAAGTTTCATATCTTACATATATATTTGTAAGATAAAAAATACGTAAATCAGCTTTAAAATGTAATTTAGTAATAGCTTCTTAATTCCTCATTTTGTATTTCCTCTCTGTATTCTCAAAGTAGTAATAACTTTCCTGATTGCCCCATTTATAAATTAATCTATGCCATAAAGCTTGCGTAAAGCTGATGACGTATCTCATTCAGAATTTGAACTCAGAATTTTAAGAACTGAAACTTTTCTGTCCTAAACAAAAACCTTTCTCTTAACAGACTGCCATATTGGATAAATGTGCACTTTTAGCTTCAGCTTCTGGGCTGTTCGGACGGTACAATACAAGCAGCCGCCTGTTACCTTTATTAAGGAACGGGAGATTTTAAATTTTATTGTATTTAAGTGTCTCATATCCATCAGCAAGTTGTTACGCTGATTTGCATTGTAGAAAATTTGCCCATTTTTTATCAAATTTTTTATTGTTATTGTACTGAATTTTGTTAACTTTTCTATGTTTATTAAGTTCTACTTTTCTATGTTAAGTTCTAAATGCCATTTTACATTGCTTTACATTCAAGAAAATGTAGATTCGTTTGTAAGTATTAAATCATTAATTTTATTAAAATTTCATGAACATGTAAAAGAAAATTTTGTTTCATATTAACAACGAGAATTTTCACAAAAGCCTTTCAAGCTAAGGAATTTCAAAATATTGTGATTATGATTATAATATTTAAACAAATATATTACAGAACTATAATATTTTACAGTTATTTCTTGAAAATTTTAGGACACTGCTTACAGTATTTTTGCAGAGAAATGAACTTGCAGACTCTCAAAATTTCAACAGAATTTTCAATCTGTATTTATTGTTAAAAAAAAAAAGTTAGATACCATTAGTCTCTGAGCTCAGAATTTGAGGCTAGATTTAAAAACGTGTGGCTTTTGTACTTCTATATCAGCGCTCGGTTTGAAAAATTGAATATTGATCCTATATTTGTACTTCTTTGGAGGAGTTTCTTAAAGAATTGTTGGAGAATTTATGGAATCAGTCTGTGAGCAGAAGTCTTCTCTAAATTCAAAACGTAATATTTTCTATGGCCCCCCATGGAGGAAAACGTCTAACGTATGAAATTAGCTGTTATTTTTTTTAGTCTAAAAAAGATTTCTTACATTGAAGAACATTCGGTTGTATACGCTTAATAAATATATCAAGTTACTCTCTAGATTTTTAATACATAATAATATTTTACACAAGAAAAATATCATTTATGCGAAAATGTATTTTTTACATGCTTCCTATATTCTTTTGAAGGTTTCCTAAACTCCGTCAGTAACAGGCACGAGATAAACTAGTAAATTCTTCTTAAATAACCATTCCAATTTTTATTATAGGGGCATAAAATATTATGCTTTTGATTCATTAAAAGATAGCGAACATTTTACAAGGTAGAACGTTTTCTTTACGGGAACTAAACCTTAAAAGAAATTATTTTTACCTCCACAATATCGATTCTGTTTTCACAAAATCTGCATCTCATGTTTAGGATATTTCCTAGCTGGAAGTGATATCTGTCTTAAGATTAATAGTTAGCATAACCATTTGTTCCAAGTACGGCGCATTTGGAGGATTTTATCATTTACGTATACATCTCATCTTTTTGTGTTTCCAAAGAAATCGGAACTGATTCAAAACGTTCACGTGTTCTGCAGAACTTCAGGCTGTTCGAGACCTGCACTATTCTAAATATAATCAATGGCTGCAAGCGATTGTTCGAGGGCGTTGTAATAGAAGCTGATAGTGAAATCCAAGCAATTACCAACAGTGATTTGTCGCATTATGGGGTGATTCAAAGAGGTTATACCATCTCCAATGTCCGTAAATAGCGTTCACGATACCGCCCAACTCAAATTCCGCCGTTTGTTCGACATAGGCTCTTGAACGATCAAATGCAGCCACTTGTGCTGTGGCATTATTATTCAGCATTACTACACGTAACTTGGCAAAACAAAATTAAGTGCAGCAGTGTTTTGCAACTAGCATTGCGTTACATAAAGTTTGTGTGCATAGTTCTAATCCGAAACTATAGTGCAAAATGTATCATTTATATATCATTTCTAGGAATTTGAATACTGAAACTTGCATCTATTGAAGTCTCACTAGCGAAACGTTTAGTTAAAGCAGTTTTATAAACAGCATTTAAATAGTGATCCCCTATGTAATTGTCAAAGTTTTTACATGGCGAAATGTAGCATAACACTAATTCACCAAACAATGTCCTACACGAAATTCGACATTTACGCAGATTACGACGTAACGCGATTCTAACGTATCCTAAGCTCCGAAATGATGAGAACAACGATAAAGAAGGTCTAAAAGACCGAAAGCGTTTTCTTAATTTTACTTGAATAACTTCTTATAGTTCTTTAAAAGGATTCAAATACTTTTTGCGAATAGATCAACAAAGATTGCTGAAAATATTCTTCTATATTTATTATAAGTTAACATTTTAAAGAACCTGTGGAATTTGTGGTAGTTATATGCCAATGGGATTAACTTTCCATTGGCATATAACTAACATGCAACTTTAAACAAACTGTTAAAAAGAAAAGAAGGATTGTGTGTGTGTGTGATTATGGCAAAGCCTCGAGGGAGGATTGTGTGTGTGTGTGATTATGGCAATCCCTCCTCTGCCTAAGAGGAGGGATGCCTTCGTGGAGGACTTTCTAAGGGAAACTGGCTCGTATACACGTTACACATGGGGAAAACCACGAAAACGCCCATGCAGCCAGCCCGTTCGCGGGATTCGAACCTCGGACGAACTACCAGTGTTCAGCGATTTTACCGCTCGGCCGCTGGTGGGCCAAGAAAGGAAGGAAGGCTGCCAATAATGATAAAATAAGCACTTAAAGTTCTTTAAATATCTTTTTAAAATTAAATCATCTTTTGATAGCTTATTCAAGTTAAAATTTGAGTACTGCTTTAGAATACGAACTTTCTTTCTTGGAAACATAAAACATGACATTCCGTTTGAATATGAATGAAAATGGATAGTTATTTTGTGTATGTTTATCTTAACTTGAGACTAATATAAGCAAACATACCGACAGTAAATGTGCCAAAATATGTATTTTATTAAATCGCAAACTACTGACTTATTACATCCCTCATTGCACTGAATCAAAATGTAAAGTAAGCAAAACAGAAAGATAAAATAAATTTGTTGATAATCTATTCCGAATGCTTCATTTAAACTTAACAAGCTGATTGATTAGCTTCGAAAATACACGTACTGTTAATTCCTAAATATTGTTTGACATCTGAGTTAATGATAAGGTGGAATAATATCCAAATAATTATCTACCAAAGTTAACATCTGGAAACGAATTACATGGAACAAATACATTAAACTGCCATCAATCAATAGAGAGCATGTTTGTAGAAGCAGATATTAAATATAACTACAACAAGTACTCTGCAATAATTGCACCACATTTCCGTTTAATGATTAAAGGTAAGTAATTTACAGGACAAATTGAAAACTGCCTTCGAGAAATGTCATGTTTATAGTTGCAAATTAAAACTAATCATCAGGCATTCCAAGATAAAATTTGTAACAAACTGAAAATGATTAAATGTTGTTCCTTTTAGGTACACGAATTAAGTGCGAAGGACTTCTGTGAATTTTGCAAAGAGATTTAATACATATTTCGAAAACATTTCATTTATAATGACCATACTAATCATGGTTCTGGCAGGCTGACCATTGAAAAAATAAGAGTTTATTGATTGTAACCGAACGTCTAGCTGTCATTACTAAGCATGTGTATTTATTTTTCATTCAGGTTAATCTGAAGCAAGAGACGGGGAAAATTGGCAATGCCCTCACCAGGACTCGAACTTGGACCCCTCGAATACGCCCCGAGTGTGCTACCGTTACACCACGACGGCATGCAGAAAGGAGGGAGAAATTACCTTATGCACGCCCCCCATTTAAAGGGCGACTGTGGATTATGGGACCCAATCGACAAATCTTGGTGATGTAGAATCATTATCCACCACCTTTTACTTCGAGCGCCACTGTAGAGTAATTAAGTTAATTTATTCGGAGCAGGAGACATGATAAATGAGCAATCTCCTCGCCGAGACTCACATCTGGACCTCTCGAATACGCGCCGAGTGTGCTACCCGTTACACCATGAAGCCATACAGAAAGGACGGAGAAAATATGAGAAACCTTTCAGATTCGAAAATTATTTTGTAATTAAATGTATTATTTTCTTTATAGGACTGTCAAAAATAATATTCGTATTTAAAAATGTATTTAAATACGAATATTATTCTTTTCACCTCAGACATTCTATAATTATGAAAAATAAGTTACAATTTTCGCTTTAATTTTGGAACACTTAAAATTTTTAAAATTTATTCCAGCAAAATTATTGGCACTCATTGATGTATTAAAAACGCGAAGATATTTTTTTTCAGCAGACGATTACTATAAGGAATCCTTAAACTCACCATGTTGGCCCTTAATCGCTTTATTTAATTTTACAGAAGTTAAAGATGAAATATGTTCTAACTATCATAATTCTTACACAACTGTACCAGAAGAAAACTTCGAATCTTTTTACATTCCGTGTCTATTTCTTAACACTGCGAACAAAAAGAAAAAAATCAGTTTAAAGAAACTTTTTCCATTTAGAATAGTTTTTTTACGAAGCCTTTTTTTAGTTCTAGAGTAGAGACTGCATCAACCAAAATCGAACCGAAAACTGCGATGAAAGGCCAGTCTCCGCACCAAAAAAATCCATCATTCCTAGGAGTCTTTATTGACGCAAACATTGCAAGATTCCTGGCAAAGTCTGAAGCTCACACAGAACTTCCCATTGTCAATAAACAGTATGAGATTCAATATTTATCCTCATCAAACAAGGCTGTGACGTGCTAAGCAAGAATCTTTTCGTAGGGGGAATAGAACGTCTTTCAGAGAATCTTTCTTCTTTGGTTGTATATTGTGTGTCATTCAGTGCTCATTTTTATATCTGTGTAAATGGGATGTAGACGATCTAAACTGAGCATTTTTTCGAAAAGGGGTTTTAAATACTATAATGTGTGTTAGTTGAAAACTGGGTGAAATCTTTCCTTCTGGCCTGTATGTCAGAATATATTTCATTTATTTTTGCTATATTTTAAACATCGTTTGAAAGAACTAATATTTTTAATACATGTAGATAATTTAAGAAACAAATTGTTAACTTTTTAATTCAAAAGCAGTATGCATGTTTTTATTTACCTTTTTTGCTTGGAAACGATTTCCATGTGCCGATTTTACCGTCATTAGCAGAAAAAGATATGTAACACACTTTTTAGGGAAATATTATGTGCTTTTTCTTCACTGAAATATGTAACGTAAGTCCTCAAAAGTATCATCTAACATCTATAAATATTATTAGATACGTCTACTTTAAATCGAACCAAATAAATGTGTTATATTACATTAGTTATATTATGAAAAAAAAAACAAAGTATAACTACCAAGAAACACCTACAGGGTGTTCGGGATAAATTTGACAGTTTCATAAGGAAAACGAAAATCTATTAAATTTAATGAATTGGCAAAAACATTACAGGCAATTAGTAAATTCCAGGAGTAAATTACAATACTATCAACAAGATTCACACAAATTAACCACTATTAGCATCGATCACGGCTTCAATCCTTCGAAACCTCAAACAAGCTGATGCTACAGTCCCCCTGGGAAGGGCCTCAACAACTGTTTTAATTTTATCCATTAACTGGGCTTTTGTATTACTTGAAGTGCGATTGGTGTCTTTTTCAACTTTGCCCCATACAAAATAATATATGGGGTTAAGGTCTGGGTAGTTTGGAGGCCAAACATTTGGACTGGTGAAGTCGTAGAAATTTTCAGACAACCATTTTTGACTTTTCGCAGAGGTGTGGCAAGGGGCCGAATCCTGCTGCCATACATACGGCCTACCTTTGGCTACCCTTGTTATCCAGGGCTTAACTACATTTTTAAAGCCCGAATTACAATGCCAGGGTTCTTCAACACCTGTTCCTGCAGATTTGAGAGGAATTCTGCTGTACGAAAGCAATCATATCGTCTGCTAGGGATCTTTCTTCTTGATACATCCTCGTAGTCACCATTGCAAGTCTCTAGTTCATGCCTGATTGCTTTTACGGTGTTCAGGGAGCATTGGGCAGCAGTCATAATATCCTTATTTTGATGGTCGGCACGAATCACCATGATGCAAGTTGTTCTCTTCCATGATTCAGGTGGGTTCCAGTCATCCGTCCTTTCTGACATCTTGTATATGAATGAAGAAGGTTCAAACTTTTAAATGACGAGTAGTGTGTGTCAGTACCTCCAACCTACGGAAAAAATATAACCAATTATAAATATGTCAAATTTATCCCGAATACCCTGTATAATGTTTTTAAATATTCTACTAATTAAGTGTTGCTGTAACTTATCTAACTTGTTTGACAGTAACATCAGAGCCAGCCCACAAAATATATCATGCCAAGGAGAGCACGACTGCGCCTATCGTTAGCAACAACCTTCAACACCATACAGGTTGTGAAGATTTTAAGTTTCACTAACGTTTATTTTATTTTAAAACTTTGCTACCCTCTCTTACTTTCCATTTCCTACCAGAAAAAGCACGAGTAGAATTGTTTATGCTAACGAGGTTACAAACTGTATAGGTATTAAGTGGCTTTTAGCCCAGAGTAGAAAGAGACTTCTTGCTGCCTCATCGCGCGCGTGCTTTTCAGTCAATTCATGTCCGCCCTTAAGGCCAGAACTTAGTTCTCGCTGATATTTGAAAACGTATTGTAGTTTTATGCACTTCACTCACTATATACATAGTGTCGAAAGGCCAATCTTCGTGTTACTCTTCTCTGTAAAGCATCTAAGTTTAGTCAGTTTATTTCTTATTTTCTACGTTTAGACCATAAGTGCTGGTCTCTGTATTCTGAAGTGCAGGAGCGGCTGTACGCTGTGAAAAATAAAGGGTAAAGTTAAACCCTCCTGGTGGTGCTGTTTATCCCACACACTCACAAGCATAGTTTGAATAAGCTCCCTTCTCCCATTCAGGATTAGCAAATGTTTTCAAAGGCAATTAGAAGGAACAGGTACAGGTAAAAGTTTTGGAAGCACCAGAACTTTATTAAAGATTGCACAGGTATAGCTCCCAATCACTAACCGAATAGAGCAAGAGAGGGGAAGGACAGAAGAAGAATAAAGCTGATGATAGTTCTTTAGAGGGAGATTTAGAAGTTTATTATTAGGACAGAAAGGGAGAACGATTTTAGAAGAAAAAGAAGAAAACTAGAAAAAGGGTTATTAGAAGGGTTACAGAGTGATGGGTAAATCAATTATTAGCCCCCCGGATGAGACCAGATCTCGAAATGTTGTACCGTTGGAAAATCTTATAATACAAGTTTTACATTAAGCTAATTAGAAGGAACAGCAATCCTGACAAAGAGGCAGTACGATTTTGCTTGTTCCCCTCCCAATTTTGAAGAAGAACACTCCAAGGGGGGACAGGTCGGAGGGTCGTCCACACCATTTACCCTACCACAGCCCCTCGAGAGGACTTTCGGCGCGCCGCATATTTACAGTCTCTCTGCCGCACATACGCTATATATTTACAAACATCCATGCCTTCTACCGGATTCAAACCGGGCCCTTCCGTATGGCAGTCAACGTTGTTAACCACTATTCCCGTTGGGCGGTTTTTCTAATTGTCAAAAGATACTTGGCAATCTTTCAATGCTGTTGAAGTTATGTTTCTCAATTTTTCCTTGATTTCATTAAACGTAATTGCATTTGGATTGTGACAAATGCTAGGTTTTCTGCCATCTGTCCTCTTATTTGACAAGTTAAACAAAATTTGCATGTGCTAATAAATATCAATCTTTCTCTCAAATTTATAATTTTTTCTGATTGCTAAACCTTCTCTCTAAGATTTTTAAAGCATGTAAGATTAACTATGTTACTAATTTTAACACGGTTATAATTTTTCCTTTCATTAAGTCATGTAAACGTGTAATTGTCTTACTAAAAGAATGGTTGTTAAAAAATACATTTTCTCGGTATAAAAGATGAACTTCTTTTTCTATAACTTTTCATAAATTGCAAATGCAAATATTCACCAAATTGTATTTTTTCTATTTTATTATAAATTTAAAAAATATATCTTTTGCTTTAATTTTAACCAAACAGAAATATCTTATGCTTCGCAAATAATAAATAATTCCTTTCTTTCATTTTATTGCATAAAAAGAACAGAAATTCTGTGTTTAGCTTTAAAACCTAAGTAAATAAAAATTAATTTTAGTTTTATTATAATTGAAATAAGAATGGTTCTATTTTCAGTTACATGCAAATAATTTCGTGTTTAAATCTGTCAAAAATGCTCCCAAATTTGGCAAAAACGTTCATTATTCTGAGTTTTTCAAAAGTCTGGGTGGCATCATGTTGTGTGGAGTTCTACCATACTCGTGAATACCATAAACTATATTAAAATGTGTTCTCTTTCTGACAGATTTTTCATTGTTTTATTTCATTTTCTTTGGCTGTCCTGATAGCGGAAATTGTGCTGAAAACTTTATTCTCCTGCATTTTGTATCTTTCTTTTTGGAAATGATAAAAAAACGCTTCGTGAGCGTGTTACTCTACTTGATTCTTGCTTTTCTTCTTGTTGGTTTTATTTCCAGTAGATTTCCTATTTGTCTGCCATACAGGCGATGATGACTCCAAAATGTTGGGAATGCTCTCTATTCCAACTTCAGAAATCTTTGCGATTTCCTAAAATATTAAATAACTCAATAAATCTTTTCACAGACGAACTGGAGTTACATCGAGCATTCTAGCTCTTCTAAATCTTTCTAGAAACTAAGGGGGAGTGGAGAAGAAATACAATCAATAAACCATCGAAGAACAGGAAAAAAATGGAATCAAAGTGGGAAAAGATGAAGCAGCTGTGAAGATCAGTCACAGAACATTCTTTAGAATTTTCTTTTTTTTTAACTTTTTCTCTCTCCTCTGAATTTCCCTATTCCGCTTTGTGACCGTGCCAAGAAAAAAGAAGAAAAATTAGAAACGTGAGCAACGCTTTAAAGTGAGCCCTGCGGATTCAAGAAGCGGAGCGTGAACAGTTTAAGATTATGAATTGAAAGTGAGGATGTCTCAGAGTAACATTATATATGGCAGCATTCAGTAACATTTCCCTTTTCCTTATTTAATAAAGTTCCTCAGCAAATGCCCTACGTAATTTTTACCCAAATCACGATGCAATGTTTAGGTTGCTACAGAAATTACTGCACTATGTCCCTAGCATGAAAAGTGACAATTTATAATTTTATTGATTGAAAAAGCGTATTTCTTTCATGTCTTTTTTTTTCTTTCTGTCCTTTTTATTTATACATGATCTTTATGTATAAGCATCTTAATGGTGATCTTAAAGATGAAGTTATAAAGTATATCCCGCCGCTTTAGCATGTCTTCGTGGTGTAGTGGTCAGCACACTCGGCGCGTATTCGAGATATCCGTGGAAGTCCGTGTTCCGAGTCCTGGCGAAGGCGTTTCTCCTTTTTCATGTCTCCCTGCTTCGAAATAACCTAATGTCTCTACAATGGAGCCCGGGAAGGTGGTGGATGATATTTATCCACCACCAGGGTTTGGCGACTGGGTCCCCTAATCCCCAGTCGCCTTTTAAAAGAAAAAGGATATATGGTATTTCTCCCGCCTTCTTAGCATATCTTCGTGGTGCAGTGATCAGCAAACTTGACGCGTATTCGAGAGGTCTGTGGTTTGAGTCCCGGCGAAGGCGTTGCTCATTTTTCATGTCTCCTGCTTCTAAATAACCTAATTTCTCTCCAACTTTAATATGATATCAATAATCTTCCTTGATATCTGTATGCAAGAGTTAATGTTTGTGCCCGCTATATATATATATGTATATATATATGGAGTGTAGGGGTGTACGAGTGTAAAATATAAGATTTTAAAGTAATTGGTAATAAACCTATATATCCTTTGAAGGTACTGCATTTTCCCTGCAGTAATCGCAATGCGAAAACTCTTGCCGAGTCATTGTGCAAGATTAAAAGAAAGCGTTCTAAGCTTATAAATACTACTGCAAATATTAAGCACTCCCCTTTGTTGCCTACATTTCCTAGTTAAAGGGCATCTCTTTCTTGGCTGCTTTTATTCATTAATAAAAAGTGAATGCGTCTTATGTAAAAGTGTGGGGTGCAGATTGTCCCGCTATGCTATTCCATGTGTCTGAGTAAAGTAATCAGCAAGTAATAAATGTATTATGAAGTAAAATGTTTATGTTCTAATTATCAAGTGATTTGGGACTTTTCAGAAGTTATATATAGTAAGACACCGCCACCACACACACATATATATATATACAGAGACTGAGAGAGAGAGAGATGTGTGTGTATATATATATGCGGAGATAAAAAGTGTTTAGAGCGAAGAATCTTTAAAAAAGACATCTGCACCTTTGCAAGAAATAGTTCAGCTCCACTCGAAAACTGTACTGTTAAACACGCTGAAAGTCAGCTGTAAGGTTATCATGCTGAAAGCATGGTTAAACATGCTGAAAGTCAGTCGCAAAGCACACCTCGCATTGGTTTCATTTTTTTCTGCACATGCTTTTCTACTTCCACATACTTCTTATTATTATATGTATTCACTCTTAGTTTTATAGAAACTGTAGCTCCCATCGCTTTTTAGTTACAAAACATCGAATTTTTGGAGATAAAGTTTTCCTTTATAATAAGATTTTTATCTTTTGTACTAAAAATACTAGGAATTTTAATTATTTTATTTTAACTGTTTTCTAAACTGTAAATAGTAGGATTCTTTACAATGAAAACAAACTAAATGCACACGCCTTTTCATATATTCTGTCACTTGGCTGTTTTATTATTATTATTATTATTACTATTATTATTATTATTATTATTATTATTATTATTATTAGAGTCAGATTTTATAGATATGGATAAATTTTTACTTACTAATATACTAAGTCTTAACTTATATATTTTTTTTGGATTTAATCTTGATAATTATAAACAACTAACTGGTTAATTTAGAAGTCAAACAAGTGGTTGCTATTTGATTGTAAGCGAAGCCCCCCCCCAATCAGGAGATAGTGGTTAACGACGCTGACTACAATACCGAAGGTCCCGGGTTCGAATCCCGAAGAATGCATGGATGTTTGTAAATGTGCCCGTGCAAGCATGGAGGCATTTTAAATATACAGTTAGCCAAAAGTCCCCTCGTGTGGATTTGGTGGTAAGAGAAGAGGGGTTGGAGACCTTCGGACCCTTCTCCTAGGGTAACTTTCCATCAAAATTGGAGGCAGAACTGAGAAAGTTGTACTGAATTGGGCACAAGGCCAATGTATTTCGTTGGCTTTTTTTTTACTGTAAAACGAGTGAGATAAGTCACAATAACAACAACAACATATAAGCCAAGCATCAGCCTATTAAAAAGTAAACTGATTTCAAATAAAAACAAAATTTTTATAACATGAAATAAAATATTATTACTAATCTGTTTTGTTTTTTAAACATATTTAATTTTCGATGGGAATGATAAACAAATATTCTGAATTTTTCCCTATTCGTAATATTTTCAATTTTTATTTTCATTTTTAGTGCACATATTTAAATAACAACTCTAGATACAACATGGCGCTGTTAACGTTTTTACTCTTCATGGTAATTTTGTTATCTTGATTGAAATAAAAAAAAACTGAATCCGTGGATTGATTAAAATCGACATCAAAACGCATGTTTGTTTTATTTCTCTAACCATTTATCATTTACGCTTGCAAGTTCATTTGCCTGTCAGCATTCAGCTGTCAGCAAAATCATCTCCAGAATCATATAAGAATAAGAAAATAAATAATAAAATAAACAGTGTGAAAGAAAGCGTAAGCTAAGTTTATATTTTTGGTTAGGGGAGTATTTAATTCTCTCTATCCGAACATGAAATTACCGTATTTACGTCAGCTCAAATGTATAATTAAGACGGTTAACTTCAGCTGCCGTATAATTAAGACAGGTCGCAAATTCATTGCATTTGTCTGTGATTCATTGTAAAGTTTCATTGACCGAGATTTTTAATTAGTGTTTGAGTTTGGATTTAATATTTCTTTAGATACTGAGCATTTATTCCCATGTATTTGCTCTTAGTTAAATATTTAAATTTCGGTCTGCAGTTTACGAATAATTCGAAAACTATTACCCTATATTTTTCATTTAGCTTTTAATATTTTAGTTTAATGCACCACATTTATATATTGTTGCACTCTAAGGGTTCGTGGATTTGCAGTATAATTGAAGACATCGTTGGATGAAAAATAAAAACAAAATTTATTTCCCAGTAAGCACAGTAACACAAGACAGTTCGAAAGCTACGAGAGTCGTCGAAAAACATACTGAAACACTCAGCAACACAGCTTTCAGGCTATAACGGTGAAAATAGCATCACGGTAAATCGCTGAAGTATAGTTCTCTCGATCACTGTCAAGCTAATTTCTGAACTCAAGACACTCTACTCTCCGCTCGTGCAGGCAGGGTATATATAGCTCTAACCAAACTTCGAGAATATTCCCGAAAAAAGCCACCAAGAATACATTCTAGAATGTTCTCTGTCCGTTTATGACATACCGCCAATTTTGTCGCTAAATATCGCCAAATGGGCGATTTCGCGCCAAATCTGGCATCCCTGCCTTAACCTGCCAATTTCTAGTAACCCAAACTCCACTTCGCGGGCAAGCTACCTTGCATTCTGTAATAATATGTAAATGCCCACCGCAGCTGGGCATTTCGCAGCAATATGCATAATAAAGAAAGGTTTCAGTCAGTATGGTTACTGGGTAGTTAGTATATATTTTAATACAGAACAAAAAATTTCTGTTTACAAGTATGGTAAGATAGCAATTGCATCTCCTAATTTATAAATTCGAAACATTTAAATTCGAACTCATTAACAACATTCCGTAAAAAAGTGTATTAAGTCTTAGAACCCTGTTATAACAATACTTTCCCAGTGTATATTGCGTTTACTTGAAATAATGAAGTTTAATAGCTGTCATATAAATATTAAAATAATTGTGTTTTAGATATAATTGATATTCTAATTGTTCAAAGTATACCAGAAGCATAGGATCAGGTACAGTTAATTAAAATCAGAGTCTATTCTGTCATGATATTACTTTATAATTTTACCATACGTTATGTTAAAAATAAAATAATTAATATTACGTATGTTGAAAATAAAATGTTATATAATAAATCTGTGGATATTGTTAGGAATTATCAGATTATATTATGGAAGAAGTATTAAAAGGTGAAAATAATATGCTGATTAGCCTGTAAAGTATAGTATTTATATGGCGAAAGAAGCATTTATGAGATTTTGCCTGACCTGGAACTACTAACCACATCAGACGTGAAGCAAGTTATCGCTATGTCTAAAGTAGCAACAAGCCGTGGAAAGATTTAAATAAACCTTTTTAGTAAAACAGAACTTAGAGCGTAAGTTCACATTCTTGTCTTAGCAATTCCAATCACAGCTCGTGATGATGCAACTAAAGTAATAGCGAAAGTCAAGTTAAAACGTAGAACAGTAGTCAAGGACTACACAATTTACATTTTACTGTAAACTGGCTCAGTAACTCTACCAGAATATTAAATCCAAATGTCACCAGCGATATGACGGAAAACTGAATAATTAAAACTTATGAGAGCTGGCAAGAACTAAACGTAGCAGGCATGCCCAGTCCAGAAACAAGTTGCGTCTAAAAATGCCAAAACCTTAGTTTTAAATACTAGCTACCCTTATAAGGTGTTTCTCCAGCCTTCTTAGCATGTCTTCGTAGTGTGGTGGTCTGCACGCTAGGCGCGTAATCCAGAGGTCCGTGGTTCGATTCCCGGCGAACGCGCTGCTCATTGTTCACTTCTCCTGCTTCCAAAAAATTACCTAACGTCTCTACATTTGCGCCCGAACTAAAAGGATGGTGGATGATGATTCTCTCTACCCAGGATATGGCAAGTCGGCCTTTAAAATGGGGGGGAATATATAAGGTATATCTCCCCGCCTTGTTAGTGTGCCTTCGATGTGTGGTAGTCTGCACGCTGAGCGCGTATTTCAGACATCGGTGGTTCGATTTCCGGCGAAGGCGTTGCTCATTTTTTATCTTTTCTGCTTCCAAAAATTTACCTAATATCTCTACACACTCATTTACATTATGGTGAGTAAAAGGAAAGGAGAAGTTATAGTAAATCCTGAAATTACTTTTTTCTTATTGCAAAGGCATTTAATAATACAAAATTGGTATGCACGCGATTAGAACATGAAAATAAAAATACAAGACTAAAATTATAAATAACTGTCTAATTTAAATAATAACTTTATAAACTAAAATTTAAAATAATTTTAAAGTAGCTAATGGGGAAACATTCCATGCATAAATGCAAAATGAACAACAGAAAATATTTGTGAAAATAAAATAATAAATTTTCGATATTTTAGTCATAATTTATCTTATCAAGACATAAATAATTTTAAATGTAATAAACATATTATAAATACTCCTAATGCTGACTAATATCAGATTCATAAATGCTATCCATTATAAATAATATAAAATGTATAACAGAATTGTAAAATTCTGTTATACATTTTAAATTTATTTATAAATTGACCAGTAAATAAATACATACATACAACTAATTGATGTTTTATAAATGCAGTAGAAAAAATAATTCCATTTAATAAACGATTCATGCATGCGACTGTAAATCATGTAAACATATCATAACAGTCGCACTTCAATTTACATGAGATATTTATATGCTTAGTCACGTGAGTGTAATCGCATAATTGACCTACGTCAAGAAATAAAGTTGCACATTTTACATACTGCATATGTTTCATGTTTTTTCCTTCCATCAGTGTAAATGTAATTTCTTAGGATTAGCAGAAAACCTAAGTTGCTAATCTTAATTTCTCAAATATAACCATTGTAATAACCACACTCTAATTCATTCAGCTAATAATATACGACATCAGGGCTGCCAGGAATGCCTGTATGATAGCTTTTCCGAAACATAATTATAAATGTAAGGAAACAACATTTACAGGCAACGTTTCATGTATGCTTTATTTCTTATATATTATTAGTGGCCGTTAATACTCAAATAAATTTTCTTTCCTCTCAGTATTTTTTATTTCAGTTATAACGGAAATTTTAGCGATTTCCATACATAATTCATTCTACCATCCGAAGAATTTTATTAAGATTAACACTGCAAGTGTTGCTGGTGTTCACTTCCTAGTGTATTATCTTGATTCCAGTGTATAAAGCGTATTTTTATAAGTAACTTAATTTTTATCTAACTACTTTTTATAAGTATCTGATGTATGTAATCTATTTATATTTATTTCTATCTATATCAGCATTAAAAAGTATTATTCCGTATTTTCGATTCTCTGGGGAAGTCGGCGAATGTTGATCATCCCTAGTAGTATAAATAAACCAATATTAAAATATATTTCTAAATTTTGGAAAATATTATTCGATCGTCAATAGAAACTAATTAAATTATAAACTGTTGCAAAACATTCTCTCATAATAAAATAAAAATCTTTCGTGTGATATTAGAAAAAATTTTGATGTGGACACCACATGATTTCCTTCTACGGCCTAATAAATTACATATTTTGCTGCCTTTCATTTAAAATTCTTTCCTCGAATTTCACTGGAGATATATTTTTCATTCAATTAATTCAGCTCTCACTTTGTGGCAATGTAAAAATATGTAAAAACTCAAACATCTTCATTAAAAATTTTAAAATGCAGAAACACATAAAATACCAAATACAATTAAAACAGTTTAAAAAAAGTTTTTTTACAATTAAAATTATAGTTTCTTAGCAAAAACAAGCAATACGTCCAGCGGGCCAGAAAGTAGATATTTCGGTGCACAAAAGTCTCGAGTAGAATATAATAGAATTTTAAAAGTTTGAGGAGGGATTGAAAAAGAGCTGTTTGAAAACACACGTTTATTCACAACTTGGATTATAGCCGTCTGTGTGTAGTCCCAATAAGCAGTCTGTGCGTAATCTGTATGTAAATGGGAAAGGTTTTAATCTAAGTAAATCGAAGGGCTGTTTTAATTGCTCTTTTGATATTCTCTTTAGTTTAGGACCACATTAAAATCTGTCATGTTAGAATTTGGTAAAAAACAAATTTATAAAAATATCTCAAGGGAATTAGATTATGAAAAACAGCTTTTTGTGTATGGAAAGATATGAAGAAATATTTATGCGTTTGAAACTCTCTTTCAGACCTTAATTCATCAATATACATTACTGTAATAATTTTTAATTCAGGTGATTATTTAAAAAATAAACCAAACTCTAATTTTATGCCTACAGGGCAGGAAGCTTTATTTGACTACAATTTTTCCTTGAGAATTTCAGATTCCTCATTTAAAGCTTTAATAATAGAAGAATTTGAAAAACTTTCTATAAATTTTATTGCCTTTACGTTCAATGATAACTTTTTACAACATAAGCTTAACAGCACCACTGATTCTACTGATCCACATATTATAATTAATTAAGTATGGAAGCCACTGAAAGTGCTATCTGTATCGACTTCAGAAAATATTATCTCATATTTCCTATTCGGTCCACCAGCGACGTACGGTAAAGTTGCTGAACATTGAGTTCATTTCGGGGTTCGAATCCTGGTGAACGGGCTGAACGCATGGGCCTTTTCCTGGTTTTCCCCAAGGGTAATATATACAATTATTCCCTAAGAAAATCTTCTACGAATGCATCCCTCCTCCTAGGCAGATAGCCCTAGAATGGTTTGCCATAATAAACCAAACCATATTTTCCATTCTCTAGACAACTCGGGAAAAGTTGAACTATCTTTATAGCTACAGCTAACTCAACGAATTTATCATTTATAATGCATATGATAATTAAAAAAATAATAGAATTCGTGACGTCTGTACATTAGTTGTATCTACAACATATACATTATCTGCTGATATATACAAACAGAAAACTCATTGATATGAGAACACATATTATGTCTCTCACCATCTCACCTACCACAGAAGACTTTAACAAGAGGCCATTAATAAGTACTCGTCCCATTCCCCTTGCATTTTAAATATACCATCTATAAGGATAATGTTAAATAGCAGCATTGCATTTAAAGGAATTTGATAGCATCGCTTATAGGGCTAAAATTCCATAAGCGGGGTAAGTTGGCGCCAAAGTATTTTGGCCTTCAAAATTTGGCGAATTTTTTAGGCGCACTAAATGAAAGCACTAAAATGTGATTTTTAAACGTAAACAGAATAATAACTTTTAAGTTTTGCAGTAGTAAAACGCCGTTATTTTATGTAAACAGAATAGTAAAATGAGATGATGAAATACTAGATTAGTAAAACAAAGTCCAACAGCTTTGCAAGTAAATGCATAGTCCTATATATATATAATTCATCATAAAATAGTAGAATGAACAATTCTTGTAAATAATTATTGAGTAAATAAATGTATACACTTATCAGATCAGAGCACTGCGAAGTCAGTTTTAAACGTAAACAGAATAACAAATTATGCGTATTCAGCATCATAAACTAACTAAAATATTGAAGTTACTAAAATCGTCGTGGAATTCAACACACTAAACAACTTTCATTCAAAGCTTTAAATATTCCACATCTTTCGACTGCCACATGCAAGAAACAAAACTAAAAAAAATTAACTAAATAAAATTAAATGAAAGCATTCATAAATTATAAACTTCATGTCATATGAAATCCAGCATTATCCCATCAACAACAGCTTAACCTTCTGCAAATACTATTTATATAAATATAACATTAAACATATATATAACAATAATATTAAGCAGTAAAACTTTTATTGCAAAATTAAATTTTTAAAAAAATCTGGCTACACTAAATTCGCGCTCTTACAGTTACCGAAATAAAGCTCTAGGTTTGCCACAAGAAACATACAGCCGGAAACAATAACCAAATTAAAATCGCGCCAAATAAAAACTCTCGCCAAGCTTGGCGTTTACCCCAATTATGGAATTTTAACCGCTTATAGTATATATTTAACATTTTGATTCAATTAGTGTTTAAGAAGTATTACAGTTTTATAAGGTAATGACATTAACTTTTATAACGCAATATTCATTGCATAAAACTCATGTTTTCGGATTTCTTAAAGAATTCTGCAATGTAATTTTCCCCTTTCTCTTCCACAAATTATAAATCTCAAATAAATTACATTAAATGATTTGGAATTGCGTGATAATAAAACTTTTAAACTAAAAATCGTTTTAAATTGCACCTGTACTTAAAGTACCTGTACTTAAGTTTTCATACTTCTGTTTTAGATTTTAAAACTTCTCGAAGTTTCTATAGTAACAATCAAAATATTTCAGCGAAAGTTTAGAAGTTAATGTCTGAAAGTCAACTGCTAATTTTCAGTATCTCATATTTAAAGAAAAGAAAACTGATCCCCTATTCTTACCTTCCATTAATCAACTGCTTATGACTACGGAGACATCAACTTTTGTTTGGGAGTAAATATTATGAATGCAAGTTTTCCCAATAAAATAAACAGCAAGTTAAATCGTTGAGGTCTCATCAATCAATACGATAATTTTCATTCTTGCACGGTATTTGGAAACATCGATCAAATGAACTTAATTAAAAACTAAGCGCATCCAACAATTTGAGAGAGGGAAAAAAACTCTGTAAAATTTTTGAGAATAATAACTTTTCGTCCGCCACATGAGTTTTTTATCACAAAAAAATGATAAAGAATTTTTCAGGAACACGCGATCCTGAGTGTCATGCCCCGTAAATTAAACTCATACATCACTGCATGAAAAAAATAAAAATTTAAGGTAACTAAAAGGAAAGATAATAGCAATGAAAAATCTTTGTATATTGTTGCTAAAGCAAATCTCTTCGCGTGCATTATACGTATAACAAGGAAACCTTTTATTGATTTTAAAACTTAAAGAAATATCTTTTGCCCGTTTAATTTAAGTCCTTTGATTTTTAATTACTCTTTTAGAGGATATTTAAACAAACTACTTAAATTTATGGGCATGATGTTTTTAAAAATATCCATTTAATTAGTTTATCAATACGCTGGATACCTGGAAATTATATTGTTGCGTGTGTACGGTTTCGTTACGAAATGAATGCACAAGTCCGATGAAAAATGAACAAACATTTATTATTATCACAACAAATATGCTTAAATTTCCTCAAATTATCGTGCAGAATCACAATATCTCACAGTAGTTATCTTTTAACTACTCAAACGTTCAAAAGAACTTAATTCGAAACAGCTAAAGAAAGCTAATCCGCGAATTCGCTACAGTCAACAAGAGCAGTTTTCTAAACAAACTCTTAAACAACAACAAACTGACTAACTACCACGAACTGAGAGGTTTTCCTCCTTTTATAAGATTTTTAAATCGCGCGCGAGAACTTTCTGGAACTTTCTCGAAATCAAAAAGAGATATTTATTAAATTTTAAATGCACGCACTCTTGTATTTTCAATTTTTCGGCTTAGCTTTCTTTTAATATTCGTCACGCGCTGCACTGCGCGGGAAATAAAACCATTTAATTTACAATTCAACTAACTTTAATTATTTAAATGCCAAATTCGTAACACTGTCCCCTTCCCAAGGACTACACGTCCCTGGCAGTACAATCCCTGGACAGAAAGCCAAACTTACAACTAAGGCATAAGTGCAATACTAAGCATTACATTACAATAATAAACAACATGAACATAAATGCAATAACTAACTTAAACAAATCAAATGCATTCAAATACTAAATAAAACTCAAATACTAAATACGCATTTAGAAACAAAAAGGGACCATGGTCTTACACACTTTACAATAATTTACACTACTTATGGTCTTATATTATTTACAACAATTATTTACATTACGTACTATGGCCATAGTAATGAGCTAATCTAACCTGTCGTAATGAACGACTTTAGTTTAGAGTTCGAAGACTCACGGATTCGAACCACGAAGTCATTCATCCTGTTTAGGACTGTGTGCGGACCATCCCAAGGTGATTGTAATTCAGGCCTGACTCCTTTTCGTCGAATCGGGTTCCACAACCACACCTTGTCTCCTTTGTTGAATCTATGTCCAGTAGCTCTCGCGTTGTATCTGGTCTTCACTCTCTCCATCGCCAAGTTCACTCGCTTTCGTGCGGAACGGTGCATCACTTCAAAAGGGGCCTGGACATCTTGGATGTGTTCCTCAGGCCATGAAAGTGCATCAAAACGGCGATCAAACAGGCGTTCACAAGGCAGACGAAGGTCTCGACCGAAGAACATCTGAGATGGAGAATAGCTGGTAGTCTTGCGTTTCTTTTCGACCCTAGTATGATTTTGGCAGCTTTCCGAACTGGGTCTTTCGGACAAGGCGTCAACATTTCCAGGCGAGGATCCCTGTTGAGGATGGATAGTCATGTCATCAGATGCTGAAAGCAATTTGCTGTTTTTGAAGTCTAATGAAAAATTATATTTCTTTAAAACGTCCAATCCGAGTATACATGGATCTGTAATATCCGTCACATAAACCGTGTGATGGTAGGCGGCACTTCCAAACGTGATGTTCACGTTTAACTTACCAGCTATCTCGATCTTGTCACCAGACGCAGTCTGAAGGGATGGAAGGACACAGGATGGCGTCCAAATGAGCTTATCCTTAAATCGTTGAGCTAAATCTTTCCGAATGATGGTAACGTTAGCTCCTGTGTCAATGATCATATTGCGAGAAACTCCATCGATATTTCCATTCCTGGACAGTCCGTTACTGTTGCCATTCACTATAGAAATCATAAGCGCTTTAAAACAGTATTTTTCATTATCTGGCAACCTCCGTTCCTCGATATGGTCATTAATTTGTTTCTTGCGTCGTTGCTGAGAAACAGTCTCAATTTCCGTACCCTGGGGTGTTCTGCAATTCTTTCGTACGTGGCCTTCAGCTCCACAGTTCCAGCACTTTGGTTTCTAGTCAATTCTTTTCCGTCCCATGGCATTTTATTGTCTTTTTAACCCGCCTCTCTTATTTTCCGTACTCTGGGATGTTCTGTAGTTCCTTCGTCTGTGGCCTTCAACACCGCAGTTCCAGCACTTTAGGGTTGGTTTCTTTTCGCTTCTGTTCCGTCTGAAGCCACTGATTTGTCTGGTAAAGTCATCTGTTTTATTTTCCGTACCCCGGGGTGTTCTGCAATTCCGTCGCAGGTGACCTTCAGAACCACATCTCCAACACCTTAGAGCCACTTTGTTCTCACTGCTACTCTGTATCAAAGCGTCGACGTGTCTGGAAAAATCATCTAAACGAGCCATCAATTCATTCACTGGCTCCTGGACTTGAGCAGCTCTGACTGGGTGGCGGTCTGGACGAGTGTATTGCTGGGCTGCTTCGAATTTCATGGCGTACACTAAAGCGCTTTTCAAATCTTTAACATCAGCCATTCGCAGTGCTTTCTGTATTTCAGAGTCCCGGATGCCATCGATGAAATATTGCAGCGACAGGATTTCTCTTGTTTCTGTCGGGCACTCGGAAAAGGCGTGATGTGACAGCCTTTCAACATTTGTGGCGAGCTCCTGAAGTGTTTCGGTGGGCTTCTGTTGACGGGATTTTAATTGAAGCCTGCTGTAGTTATTTAAACATTTCTCGCCAAAGCGCAGCTCCAATGCGGCGGACAGAGCTTCGAAGTCAAGTCTTTGGTTTTCGGGAAGCGTCTGCAGGATATCCGCTGCGTCTGCTCTCAGAGAAGCTGCGAGATGACAGGCCTTAGTTTGGGAATCTCATCCGTTCGCATCCGCCACTATAGAAAATTGTGTTTTATACACTTGCCAGGAAGTCTTCCCATCATATGTAGATAGCTTCAGAAATGGACGAGCAAGCATAGGTAAGAATTTAAAACTCCCTTCTGTCGCTATGCTCTTCTTTAAAGTGTCAACTTATTTGGCAACAGCAGCAGAAACCCTTTCCTCAATTTGCTGTTGGACGGCAGAAACTCTTTGTTCAATTTGTTGCTCTACTGCAGAAACTCTTTCTTGAATTTCTCCAACTTTGTCTTCAACTGTATCTATTCTTCCTTCCATAGTTTCGAACTTGTTTTCTATTATGCAAGTAATTTCTCTCTTCAATTCCACTTGACCTACTTCCATTTCCTCTTTAACAGATTTCATCTCTCTTCTAACAGATTCTTCCATTTTTTTTCCTTACTAGCTTCCATTTTTCTTTCATTTCTTCTTGTCCCGCTTTCATTTCTTCCTGTCCCGCTTCAATCTTTTCCTGATTAGATTTCACCTCTGCTTTCATTTCTTCTTTAAACGAGGCAAAGGCTGATATCACATGCCTTAATTGCTCTTCAATCGCTCTTGTTATTGGCATTCAAACCCCACTCCTAACACCAAAAATTGTTGCGTGCGTACGGGTTCGTTACGAAATGAATGCACAAGTACGATGAAAAATGAACAAAAATTTATTATTATCACAACACATATGCTTAAATTTCCTCAAATATTCGTGCAGTATTACAATATCTCACAGTAGTTATCTTTTAACTACTCAAACGTTCAAAAGAACTTAATTCGAAACAGCTAAAGAAAGCTAATCCGCGAATTCGCTACAGTCAGCAAGAGCAGTTTTCTAAACAAACTCTTAAACAACAACAAACTGACTAACTACCACGAACTGAGAGGTTTTTCCTCCTTTTTTAAGTTTTTAAATCGCGCGCGAGAACTTTCTGGAACTTTCTCGAAATCAAAAAGAGATATTTATTAAATGTTAAATGCATGCGCTCTTATATTTTCAATTTTCCGGCTTAGCTTTCTTTTAATATTCGTCACGCGCTGCATTGCGCGGGAAATAAAACCATTTAATTTACAATTCAACTAACGTTAATTATTTAAATGCCAAATTCGTAACAATATTAACTCCAGAATCCTAATGCACAGTTAAGCTAACATTTCGAATTCGGTTTAATCAGTTAACTGTACGTAACCTAAATTAATCTTATATATAAAAATTATATGTATACTGTTAATTAACAATGTCGTTTAATTTAGCCTAATGACTCGCAAATTGCCGTTCAAGATATATTCATATCAACTGTCACAGGTAAGCTTCTAGAGGCATTATGTTATTTCGAAGCAGGAGAGATGAAAAACGAGCAATACCCTCGCCGGGCGTCGAACTACAGACCTCTCGCTTACGCCCCGAGTTTGCTGACCACTGCACCACGAAGGTATGTTAAGAAGGCGGGAGATATATCTTATACACTCCCCCCTTTTAAAGGGCGACTGGAGATTACGGGACCCAATCGCCAAATCCTGGTGTGGAGAATCATCACCCTCCACCTTTTTAACTTCGGGCACCATTGTAGAGACATTAAGTTATTTCGAAGCAAGAGAAATAAAAAACGAACAATGCCATCAGTGGGACTCGAACCAACCACGGGGCTCTGGAATACGCGCCGAGTGTGCTGAACACTACACTCCGAAGTCATGATAAGAAGGCGCTATGTATACCTTATAATCTGAAACGAAGTTTCAGAATTAAAATTTATAGGATATAGCTCTTATTTTAAGCAGTATTAATCTGTTCAAACACCAGAACCAGAACATTACAGTCAATCAAATCACGTGGCCTTTTGTCGAGTCATTTAATTCTTTGTTATCCTCGGAAAGAAATCATTCACTATCACATGCTGGCTTTTGTAGTCAGATGTTGAGTCTGATGACGCCAAAAATGTCTTTCTAAAATTAATTCGCTATTAATTTCCCCGTTTTAAGCGCAAAGGTGATAAAACCCTTTGAGATATGTTTACGTCACCATGCTTACTCCAAGGGAAGTTCTAAGCCTCTCTAGAAATGCACTGTAGAACATAAAATTCCCATTAGATCTGATACAAGGCAGAAAGCTCTCCTATTCAGACCTCCACTTGTAAAGAGCCATTTGATGTCTTCAGTTATACATGGGTAGCTTTCTCATCAGCGAACGTAGAGTACTTAAGTTCTAATTCCACTCAGCTTAGGCCTTTTACAAGTTACTGGGATAGTCAGATTTTACGCACGACTGAATAAAATATTCTGAGTACCCCATTGCCGCACAGATACTATATTCTTCCAAGCATCCACGCCTTCTCCGGGATTCAAAACCAGGCTCTTCGATACGGCAGTGAGTATCGCTAACCACTCTACGTTTTGGTGGCTGCAATTTGGACAATATGAATACACGCACAGACAGGTAAACCTATTTATACATAAAGTAAAGACGAGTTGTAGGCATTTGAATATCCCTGTTCAAAGTATCAAATTTTAAAAAGAACTATGAAATAAAAAATGCTAAAATTATTCAGTGTCACGCTAGCATTGCACTGGAAGAATTATTCTTCTTTTACTTATTAAAATAAGTGTTTTAGTTTTAGTATTTTAGACCAACTTATTAATATTTCATCAGTTAAAAAAATTACACTTAGCGCAAATCGACGAGTGAATCTCACATGTGTTTACAGACCTAACGCAAAACAATCTCATGGTTATACACAGGTTAAACGTAAAATTTTTTAGAGTCATTCAATATTTAACAGAAGACAGGAAAACTTCGCAATGCTTTCGAAGGGATTTGAAGTCTGGACCTTCCGACTAACAGCTAGACGTGCTTCTCAATTACACCCCGAAGGCGCGCGGTAAGAAGCAAGGGCCCTGTTTGATAACTTTAGTTTTTAAATTATGCAAATTTACCTTCTAAAACTAAAACCAAAATCCTAAAAGAGCAGGAAAATTAACATGAATTAATTGCAACATATAAAAGCAAATCAAAATAACTACAGAATTCTCTTAGATACTTCTTGAAATTGAAATTATATTTACAAGTATAGGAAACGTTTCACGAAACCGTGGGAGGGCTAATGATCATTTGCCAAATAACTGGTTATTTTGGTAAAGTAAACTGAGTGATCAACAGATATACCTTTTATGATTCCCATTGTGATCTGTTATACAAATCGCCCAGATGGTATAGTGGTTAGGGAACCTATTGCGGCACCGAGGAACCCAGGTTCGAATCCCGGAGAAGACATTGATGTTTTTGAATGTATAGTGTCCGTGCGGCATGGTGGCACTCCAAATATGCGGCGACCCGAAAGAGCTCTGGTGTGGTTTAGTGGAAGAAGAGAGGGATGGGAGACCCTCGGACCACCCCCAGGGTGTTTTCCCCAATTTTGTTTTGCATCCCTAAAAACACATCTGGTATTACCAATCATTTTATATTTTATTTGTTTCCCTAGTATCCAGTATATATATATATTGATACTATGTATATATATATATATATATATATTAAATACTATGTATATATATATATATATATTAAATACTATGTATATATATTAGATACTATGTATATATATATATTAGTATTATATCTAATTTGTAGCCAGCAAATATTTTGTACTACATTTAATTATTGGGTTCATAGCTTCCTTGTGCATATCTGTGTCTATGTAATCAGTACTAGTATATTTGTCGTATTATAAGGAATATAGAGTAATATTATTTCTCTATATTTTTTGTTTTAAAGAAAATAGAAAGTAGGATGTTAGCCACTACAAGTCCTATACGCAAATTTATTATTCTCTATTAAACAATTATATAACTTCTAATGTATGTAGCTATAGTTTTATAATAAGTGCAATTATTTTGGTCATTTGAGTATACTGATTTTAACCGATTCTTTTGTAATTATCTGTTTATATAAAAGTGTGATTTTGTATTTAATACATAATGGGATCTATTAACATTGTGCAACTTTAAATTTTGAATTTAATTAGTAGTCTGCTCTGTTAACCTTTTTACAAAGTAACCTCTTGAAACTGTTTAGTAAAATGAATCTTTAGTAATATCCAACAAACAGGAAGTTTAACTGCTAAGCTAAGTAAGTCGTAACAAACAGCTGTATTTAACATCCTAGCATCGAAAATATGTAGTATTATATGTAAAACTGTGTGTATATGTGGCATTGTAACCTTTTGGAGAATTGTTAAAAATGTCAACCTGCCTGCTAGGTATAACCACGGATAACAAGCATTAGATGGCATTTGTCAACATGATAATTACACCTAGAGCCCCGTTAAGTCCTAGGGTCGGTGGTCATTTTAGTAGTGCTTTGGGTGTGCTATCCCTCAAAATTTGGGTGGAAAATAGAAGTCCAACCTCTGTTTGGAGTAGGCTCTGGCAATCATTTTTCCATTTAATATAGACACGACAACAACAGCAACACATTCAAACACAAAATCTTCAAACGACAAAAATCAGAAACTCTCGAGTAAGGTGATCCGCATGTTACTTATAAAAACTTTAGTAATACCCTTATCAAAATTTTGTCAAAATTTTTTATCAAAATTTAAAAAAAAGGGAAATAAACACAAAACTTGAATATTATCGCTATATAGTATCATGGAAAATGAAATGAGAAAAATCTAGATTAGACAAATTTACAGCGCCATTTTTAAAAAGAAAAGAAAATGACTGTATTTAGTTTTTATGTAGTAAGTTAGAAACGTTACCATTCTCTTCTTCATTTATCTCTGTTTTTCTTTTTCCTATAATTTTGCAGTATTCACTTTGAAACAAACAAAATTAAAATTATCGCTCATTTTCTATAAAAACACTACAAAACTAATTCTTTCTTATCTCGTTTTTTGCCTGTTGGATCACAGAAACTACAGCATTCTGGAAAATCTTTGAAAAATTTTTATTCTTCATACTACGTACACGTTTTATGAGAAAAAGTGTAAAACGGCACTGTTAGATGCTCGTAACGGCGCAAATTAGGTATTTGGACGCTCGACAAATTGGGTGGCTTTAAAGGCCGTGGGAGATGCATGACAGCTCGTTTACTTCGATAGTCATTAGCAAAGAAAGGCGCAGTTGGATGGTTATAGTCTTCGTTTCTCACGTAAAGTACTTTGAGATAAAATTTAAAATTACGTGGGGGGACGAGGATTCGTCTAATCTTTTTTAGTAAGGCACTTTAGAAAAATTATACTGTCGTTTGTAAAATGTGAAGCAGTAAAAGTTGAATAGAAATAATTCTTTACTGGAAATAATACTGGAACAGTTCTTTTATTCCATTAATTCCTTTATTAGATCAGTGATAACTAAAAATTGAGTGAACGCATATTTAAAATAGAATATTGGTAATAAACTGCATTTTTGTTCTAATTTTATATCCATGTATTACAACATTTTCTATTAAACGATTAAAGTTCTTACTATGATATTATGTCAGTGATCGTATACTGTTAAGGTTAATAGCTAGCTGTTAAAATTTAATTAATTTCTTTTAAGTTATAACATTTGTTTGTTACATTTACTTAACTATATACTTTCTAGTCAACTCAGAAAGGAAATTTCTGTAATTCAGATTATAACTGAATTAAAACAAAAAATAAAATTAAATCTTAAAACTTTCAGAATTTAAATTACGCTGAAAAAGGCGTTTTTTTAACGTTTTAAGTGTTACTTTATTTATTAAATATCATGTTCTTAGCACTTAAAAGGCATAAAATTCACTTCAACAGCAATATCATAAAATATTTAAAACCAGCATATCTTTAGAATTTCCTATACAGTCTCGCTCTGAAGATATTTTTTTTTCGTACAGTGTTGCCATCGCTCGTTTTGAAATCGTTGAGTTTGTTAATGAAAAATTAGTTTAAAGTTTTAAAAAATAGTAAATAGATAATAAAGCAAATTCGAAATTCAAAATTCTGGTGTACATGTGCCCATGTTCAAGTGGAGGATTACGTTATTCAGAATTTGATGGCTCCAGGTAGCGTTATTTTTTTCTGATGCGAAGAACATACATACCTTCAAGCAGATTTTTCATTTTTTAATTTCTTTAAATATAATACAGGGGATAATATTTGGTGACAACAACTTAAGAAGTGATTCGCCGTTTATAGTGAAACACTACAAAATGCCGTTTGAAAGTAATAGCCCTTCTGAGCTAACCGTAATAGCATATAGCTGTAATAGCTCCTTAGGGCTAATAACTGTAACAGTATACAGCTCTACATGTATCAGAGGACAAACGTTTAAAAAAATGGATTTTCAGGGAAATATTTACATTAAAAATCATTTACCTTCGCTAGTATATCGAAAATGGCGCACATTTTGCCATATATGCTACATGCATGTTATTTTAACACCTGTGACGTTGTACAGCTTATTGAAATTTGCCTAGAATTTTGTGCATTTTAGCTTGGCAAAGGAAAACACCAACTACTATAGTTTTGACTATTTTTATCATTAGTCCACATAATACTGATTATAAGAATTCCTTTCATAGTGATTTAATTATGCCGAATTATGCTCTAGTATCATCCAATACTGCACTCTAGTATTAACATGAGATCAAGGTCCATAAATGTTTTAAAATCATGATGTGAACTCAATGGTTAAACTTCCGAAATGTCGAGGTGACTAATCAAAAAAAATAAAAATAAAAATAGAATTTACTCACAACAAAACAATTGAATTAGAATCATTATAATTTTATTTTTGACCTCATCTTACGCTACAGAACTTATAAATTATATCACAAACTGAAAATCGCTATCTTGCATATAGTTACTATAGCAAGTTACAGTTACATTTTGAGCTTCTTACTAGCTAGACACATAGAAGCTTCTTAGATTAGAGCCCATGAAATTCAATTCAACGTTCATTTATCAAATAGCTTTCAATTTCACGGTGAGCGAACAGGGTAGGGCAAAACTTCAAATTTATGAGTCACTGACCTTATAAATAGTCAAAACAAAGTATGCATCACTGAAAGTAAGAAACAGTATAAACAAAGTATAGATCACTGAAATTAGGAAATAGTCTTAATTAAGCATAAGTTAGAGTTCAGAAATCTTATTACTTAAATATTACTCTCACCGCACAGAAAAATTATACACTTCAAGATTGGATTTTGTAGTATCTTTCTCCTTTAGCTATCATAAAAATATATGATCTTACTAAGCCAGGCGACTTTTCGCACAGGCGTAAAGAAATATCACACAGGGAAGAGGTTTAAATTGCCGTTTTAACTGATTAAACGCTTTAACAAAAAATGCACGTACTTCGTGCTCACAATAACACCGACTACTTGTAGTGGAGGCCTAAGAATAATTTAGCAATAACTTAAATGGCAAAAGAGTAGTGTGAGACTACTTAAAACTAACAGTTTGACTCAGCAAGCTGCATGGTCGATAGATTAAACGGCCAGAAGGCGTATCAACAACCCAGACTAACAGCAGGAAGGGCAAAAAAGCTACGTCCGCTATTATGCTAGCGAAATCTCGCTCTGACTAACTTTGCGTTTTCGCCCATTTAAATACTCTTCCTCACGCTAACATAATTCGCATCCTGGCGAGGAAATACGGGAGAAAATTGAGGAGTTCAGAAAAGATAACAAAAATTAGAATAATTGGTTATTCAAACTAAGGGAAATCCTATATGTAAAACTAATGAAATAGAAGCCTATAAGAATGGAAAAAATTTAAAAACTAAACCTTAATTATTTGGAAATTAACACTAATATCTGATTTTATCATAAAAAAGGGAAATTTCTGTCAGCCCTGCAATAACAAGAAGATAAAATATTTCTTCAGAAAAGGTCAACAGACGACTTTTCCGTACAGAACTATCCACACAGAACATCATGCTTAGATGGAGGATAAAGGGACTAAATATCTGTTAAAATTATATTCAGAGTCAGTGTAAATGATATATTATCCCAAATCTATATCTTTATGGTAGTAAATGCACCCATTAAGGACTTTTGTGGGGGATAATTATGCAAAGATCGTATACTTTCAATGTAATATTGCGTTCAATTTACGTACATTTCAATATGTGCTAAAAACAGACTCCTGATAGTCAGAGTGTTTAAAGGTACAAGCCTCAAATATGCATTTCTTTAGTAAATATTAGAAACAGCAAGTATGTTACAAAATTATTTTGTTGAAAACTTGTATGATCATATTTAAGATTATAAATTTGTAGTTGTTGCACACCTAAGATGTACATACATAATTATGCACATTATAGATGAAAAATTGCAGGCCGATTGCAGGCTTGAAGTTCTTTATTAGGGCTCGTAGCAAAGTTTATTTATTATTTATGTAGTGAGAATCCTTTATATTCACACGTTTTTCTCGCAACATATAATGCGCAGCTACAGAGAGTCAGAAAAGACATTTAAATGTATTAGATATCCATATTTTTCTAGACATACGAATATTATTCGCAAAATGAAAGCAGCAAATGGAAATAAAATTTAGTGAATCTTGTAGAGACATTAGGTTTATTGGAAAAGGCAGAGAGATGAAAAATGAGAACACGCTTTCGCCGGGAATCGAACCGGGACCTCTGGAATATCGGCCCAGCGTGCAGAACCACTACACCACGAAGGCATGCTAGGAAGGCGGGAGAAATGTCTTATAATCTGATTCGAAAACTATTACATTAACTTCCACATTTGTTTATTTTTCCCTTATGATATTATATTTTAAAAATGCAGTATCCTAAATATTTTTGATAGCTTGAAATTCAAATCCATAAATTATTTTACAGAAAATAAATATATTCGATAGCGCATATAGAATGTTAGGTTAATAAACTCATTTGATCTTCATGTTGTTCAAAAATGATTCAAAATATATAAAACTACTATCTTAAACTTGTGTTCCCTATTCCCGAAAGAATTCCTAAACATTAATTTATAAGGTATTTCTCTCCCTTTCTTAGCATGCCTTCGTGGTTTAGTGGTCAGCACACTCGGCGCGTATTCGAGAGGCCCGTGGTTCGTGTACCGGCGAGGGCATTGTTCATTTTTCACTTCTTCTGCATCGAAATAACTTAATGTCTCTACAATGACGCCTGAACTAAAAAGGGTGGTGGATGACGATTCTCCACCACCAGGATTTGGCGATTGAGTCCGTTAATCTCCAGTCGCCCTTTGAAAGGGGAAGTACATAAGGTATTTCTCCTGCCTTCTTAGCATGCCTTCGTGGTGTAGTAATCAGTACACTCAGCACGTATTCGAGAGGTCCGTGGTTCGAGTCCCGGTGAGGGCATTGCTCATTTTTCACTTCTTCTGCATCAAAATAATGCCTCTAAAAATTAAACAAAGCACATTTTTCTTCTCGCGATGGCAAAAGCATCTTAAACTGGTCCTCGTATATACAAAACTATGTCGTCACTATTGCGTTTAAGACGAATGGAATGTTATAGTTTTCGACCATTGCACCTTTGTATCGTTACTTCGATTCTTCTTTCAATACTTTTGCGGGGTTAATTCCATAAATTTTAAGAAACGTTTCAGTTCAATTAGTATTATGGGAATCGTTAAAATTTTAAAATTATAATATAGGAAATTTCTTCCTGTAGCAAATGAAATTATGGCTTCGCTGAGAGTGTTATTTAGTTAAATGGCTTGAGACAGCTATTGAGATGATACATAGATCTCTGCTGAAAAGCTAATTAGCAAAAAGATGCAAATTAAGTCGGTTCTTTTATTTCTGATTCCATTTGTTGCACTTCTTGTTTTTATAATACCTATTTATGTTAAAATCTTGTAAGTCTTTAGTTTCTTTTTTGGGCTAACTTTAGGATAATTGACTCATAAAGAATCAACTTAATAATATACAGATTTATCATAGCCAGTTTTAAATTTGATATAAAGCGGCGCTTTTTATTATACGTCTTTGTTTTTAATGCTATAAACGCATAATAAATTTTATTCTCCATTTTTTGTTACAAAAATAGACAGCCTGTCCACTCAACCAAAAAATGATACTTTTGCATTCTTCTGTTTTTATTGCAGATATAAAAATACATTGTCTGAAACAGCACTGATGTATTTTTAACAGGAAAAACATACTAGCATAGTTGACATTCTTGTTTTCTCCGATAAGACTGAAAAAAAAACTGTAAAACTCTCATATTTTTATATTTTTCTTTCTCTGTCTGAAATAGATCCGCTTTTTTTAATGTTTGTCAAATAAAAATAAAATTAAAAATAAATGTAAGTTTTAGATTTTACTTATGTCGTTCGTTTTGTTTTCATTTCTTCGAAATGCGATTCAATTCTGCTGCTGCTTTAATCCCCACAACATTCTTTAAAACTTTTAAAAGGTAAAATACAAAGCATGGCTTTTTTTCAGTCAAATCATTTGAAAGCCCACTTATCTTTCTGTGCAATTAATCTTGCATAATAACATCAAATGACATTTCAAAAAAGAAAAATATGAAGCTTAGAAATTTTAATAAGAGCTTTATGTCTTATAAAGAAAGCATGTAAGTAAAACTTTACTACAATTTTTGTAAAATATATCTGCACTTTATACCGAAATTATACATTTTTAGCCCAAAGGGGCATTTTTAGAGACTAATAGCCAAAGGGGCCATTTAGAGACTAATAACCCAGAAGGGCTATTAGCCTCTAAATGGCATTTTGGGTCGAAATATTGTAAACGCCTGTATCACTCTTCAGATTGTTTCCACCAAATATTATGGCCCTGTATTACATTTAAAGAAATTAAATAATGAAGAATCTGCATGAATGCATTTATGTTTCTCTCGTGAAAAAACAACGGTACCTATAATCATCAAATTTTGACTAACATAATCTTTCACCCAAACATAGGCACAAACTGGAGGCCCTAATTTGAAATTTCTAATTCTTTTTATTGCCTATTTCATATTTTGTAAAACTTTAACAAATTTTTGTTTAAGAAACTCAACGATTTCGAAGCTCGCAATGGCAACACTGTACAAAAAAAATTGTCTCCAGCGCGCGAGGTTGTGTATCGGTTGTGTATGTGTATTTAGTGGTTTTGTATTTAGTGATATATGGAGCAAAGACGAGTCCTTCCATACAATTGATTCTTCCCGACTGGCGAATTATTATCGTGTAAGCAAATTCACCCAGAATGCTGAAGGAAATGAGCGAACGTGGGATACCGCATACAAAGAATACAGCACGCCGTTCGCATTTGTGCAAATGCGACAGGGAAAAATAAATTTTTTTAATGAAACATTGCCACCGAGTAAGATAAAAAAAACCCACCTTAATAGCATATATCTTTGCCATAGAAAAACACAGATCTTGCTAAAAGGCGATGGCATCATATTGTTCGCTACCACAGTTGTGACTATATAAATTTTATGTAGATAGATAGGTAGACAGATAGATAGAGATACATGAGGGCCACTCTGAATTTTCTGAGATACAGCTAAAAGGTACAAGTCAAGTGTTATGTGTGTTCACAGTAGTTTTGTTAAAAATCAATGAGCTTCTGTAGATGGAAAATTAATCGCTTCAAACTATCCATTTCTTGGAAACGATGAAAAATATGTTTTCGTAGCTTCATCAGTCTCATCTTGGAAATGAAAACTGTGACCAAGTAAATTTTGTTTTAAATTAAAAATAGCCAAATGTTACACATAACACACATATAAGTCAGGAAAATAAAGTAGATGACTTTGATATAAAGTCAGAAGAATAAGGCAGATGTTCTGCAACTTTGATATGTTTTTATTCAACAAATTCGACTTTAAAGAAATTCTGGCTGAATGAGGAGATGCATTATCATAGTGAAACATGTAACCCTCAGCTATTAGCATTAGTGACTTCTTGAAAAGTTTCTGGAAGACAGTTAGTGGTATACCAGTTAGCTGTATAAATGTAGTCTGTTTCTCTAACAACCAGGCTATGAATAACACTCTACTTCTGACCAAAACGGCATACATTACGTTATTGTTTGTTTATTGTCTTTTTACCATTGTTTGTTAGACGTCATCTTCAAAGACTTATACTTGCTTGATGTACTTGAACGTCAAACGCCTGTGTATAAGTCTCCTCACTATGTATGATTTTGGAAATGATGCGGTGTTCACTATCATTAAGTAGTTTCAGGGTTTCTTTACTGATTCTGACACGTTTCAGATTTTGGTGCTATGTTAACTTATGGCGAATTCAACAACAAACACCTATGCGAAGTTCTATAAGCCATCTAAATACAGTGCCACGAGATGAAGTTTCATTTTCGTGTGCTAATTTAGGCATTCTTCACAATTTAATCTGGATTTTGTCGATTCTCGGTTTAGTCCAATCACAGAAAACCATACCGCAATAATGCTCTCACGTCAGCTTTATTTTCATTGCTTTCAAAATTTATCTTACCTCTACATATAATAAAAGAAAGAGTCTGTCTGTGTGTGTGTCTTTCGTTCGCGCTGCGCGTAAGCTAATAGACCCACGGCTAAGACATTTGGTACATAGGTGCATCTAGAGAAGAGCCAGTGCACCTCGAAGCGATTTTTCAAAATTCGAATTCGAAACTTTTTTTTTTTATTTTATGTTTTGTGACGAAATCGCGTCATTTTGAGACATAATGGGCTATAGGAAAGCGAGATTTTACTTTACACACTCCATTTTCATATCGTCATGAAACGTATGCACTTAGCTATTTTAAGAAACTTAAAAATAAAATGTTTCCGTAACAGTTTTTGGAAAATATTTATTTTCTTACTTGTATTTATCCTATGACTAAATATCTGCAAAACTGCTACATGTCTTCACAATTTAATAAGAGATTATATTTTACTGATTTATCGGAGGTGATTTCCCTTCGTTAATAAATTTTTAGCCTTTGTGTTTTTTCTTCGTATTCCAACTGTTTTACTACGTATATGATGATTATCTCCTAGTTACCCTGAATGAGGAATATTTTCGAATTTAATGATTGAGTGATCGTATACACTCAGAATTTTACCTTATTTCTTAAATCTTCTGTTCATAATATCACATATACTTTCCCTAATCTTCATTACATTACTCATTTTTATTCTTAAATTCATTTTACCCAGAGTTTTTTCAGACTTGTTAGCCATACTTTTAACTTATTTGTTATATTTTACGAGTGTAATTACTAAAACACGCATTTTTATGTCTTATAGTATTTAATGTTAGATGTAATTTTTAACTTTTTTCCTGCTTTTTAACGTTAGCGATCTTCAACATATTCTGTATTTTAACTTATTTCATACATTTTCTAATCATATAGATGACTTGTATTTAATTTTAGATGTAACATTTCTAGCTTGTTTTGTACATTTTAACCTTCACACTATTTAATTTTATTCATTATATTTAACCAATTTATATTTTCACACTGTATACATGCCCTTTTACTTGATTTCTCGCATACATTTTAATCTCTATGATTTCCAATATAGTCCTAATTTTCACATAATTCCTGCATTTTCATATCATATACCTGACGTTTATTTAATGTTATGTGTAAATTTTAACTTATTTTCTATTTTTTAACGTTTTTAGTTTCCAACATACTCTGAGTTTTAACTAATTTGCTATATTTTTACACTACGTACATGACTTTTACTTCATTTCTCTTATACATTTTAACCTTCATAATTTCCAATATAGTCCTAATTTTAACATAATTGCTATATTTTCACATCATATACCTGATTTTTATTTAATTTTAGGTGTAAATTTTAACTTCTTTTCTATAGTTTTTTTTCTATATTTTAACGTTTTTAGTTTTCAACATACTAAAAATTTTAACTAATTTGTTATATTTTCACATGACTTTCATTTAATTTGTAACGACTTTCATACGTTTCAACCTTCCTAATTTCAAACAGGCTCTTAATTTTAGCTTAATTCCTCTATTTTCTTACCATGTATATGAGCTTTATTTAATTTTAGATGTTATTTCTAACTTTTTTCGTACATTCTGAACCTTCGTAATTTTGAATTTTAAACTTTAATTTTAAACATTTTACTTTAATTTTAAACTTGTTTATTACATTTGTCTACATTTTTTTACCTGACTTATTTAATTTTAGATGTAAAATTTAACTCCTTTTCTATTTTTTATCGTTTTTAGTTTCCAACATACTAAGACTTTTAACTAATTTGTTATAATTTCACATGACTTTCATACGTTTTAACCTTCCTAATTTCAAACAGGCTCTTAATTTTAGCTTAATTCCTCTATTTTCTTACTATGTGTATGAGCTTTATTTCATTTTAGATATTATTTTTAACATGTTTCGTACATTTTATACCTTCGTAATTTTTAGAGTACTCTAATTTTGAACTTGTTTATTACATTTTCCCACCATACGCATGAACTTTAAATAATTTTAGATGTCATTGTTATACTTTTCTGACACTGGGTTTCTTTCTAGTTTCCAACATACTCTAAAATTTAACTCTGTTTTACAATTTGTGATTGTAATTGCGCTTGTGATTTTACTATTTCAGCTAAATTAGCATGCTTAAATTTCTTAAAAATAGAGATTGATTTCAATTAAACATTTTATTTTACAACCTTTAACTGTTATTCATATCCAATTCGTTGAATAGCCCTTACTTAGTCCATATTTTATAGTACTATTTTAATTTGCCAATTCTACAATTTATCATTCTGTAGTACTCTTACCATGACTGATCCTACTACTTTACTTCATTATTAACTTCATTCGCATTTTCAAACTTTAACATTTCCTGCATATTCTGGCATTTCCTTTTAATTCTTAATACCCTTTATATATAAATATATGTTTTTAAGCTCTTCAGTGTTACCAATGTTCAGTTTTGAATTTTGATTCTCATGAAGCTAGTTTGATAGATTCCGAATTTTTAGAATGAAATCTCAACTTTCATCCATAATTTTAGACCCATATTCATTCTTTCATGTACTCATACAAAATTCTTTCTTATTATTTTGAAAGCTCAGTACCTTCTAATTCAGTAATTTGTACTAATTGAATGCATTCTACATCACTTTAAATGTCTCGACTATGTAAATTTTCACTTTATTACCTTTCCCTACACTAAGTACGGATATTTCTACCTTCATGAACGAATTTCATGTGAAATGGACGAACTTTGACGTTACATGTATAAAAGAAATTTCTAAGATAAACATTTACAGTATTGAATAAGAGATGAATGACCATCGATTTTACCCATTGGTTACCATTTCATCTCTTGAAAGTTTGTTTTATTGATATGCATTAATTTCTAACGCATAATGTTAACACATTTTCTTAACTTAGTTCAGTTTCAAATTAATTCCCTAGACAATTTCATATCTAGACTATTTTTTAATTTCTTAGACTAAAATGTTCTTTTGGAAAATGTCAGTTTGCATTAATTTATTTACCAATTTATTTTCTTATGAACGAAATCTTGTGAGGTACTTTACACAACATATATCATTACAAATATACCCATATTTACAGAAGGAACCACAAAGAGAAAGAGACATTTTGCCCAAATCTCCACTATAATTTCGAATATTTTAACCTTCTTCATCACAGATACAGAAATTTCTTCGTACAGTACTCATCATATCAGCTAAATATTCCTTACTAATACACATTTAATGAGGAATATCCCCTTTTCAATAAAAAATTACACCCAAATAAGTGTTACGTTTTCTTGTAATTGTACATATAGGTTTGCATTACAGGAACATTCTATGCATTTTCGAGAACTGTAATTTGCTAAATATTACCTCTTTCTGAAATAAAAACTCCAAAGACTATTCAAATCATTCATCTTCACCTGCAGTATTTCCCGCAGTACCGAATACTTATCTTAGAACTATTTTCTTAAGAACTAAATACGATAGAAGCATTTTTCACTATAGAATATTTAAGGTTTTACCCAAATGAGGATATAACCTTTACCGAATTTTAGTTATTTACCCAGAATTCCAACAAATTTTAGAAAATGTGCTATAGAAAACAACTTATTTACCTAAACATGAGTCATAACAGATTTTTATCGGCTTCAGGTTTACTATCAGTGGGAAAAACCTGAAGTTCACTTTATCTACCCTCGTCAATATACACAGAAAAGTCATGAATCATTCTGTAGTACAATTAACATTTTAATACTAATTAACTAATTTTAATTAACTTTCAATTAAGATTTTAAAACGAAAATATATTTATGCGACATATTATCAAATTATTCCCAAGCATTATTAAGATAAATGCAATTAAATATCCACGTACACACTACAAAATTCCCATTCATTAGGAACAGTAAAACTTTACCAACACTTAAATGAAATGTAAAATCTTGCAATGCATTAATATAAAACCTGAGTAACATATCATTTCCTATAAGCAGTATACGGTAAAAAAAGAGTATTCTTATAACTTATCAAGACTTAAGAGGTAAGATTAAGGTAAAGAAATATTCATTTAAAACATAATAAGAAACAGTTGACAGCTAAGTAAAGATACATTTCAATATAAATAAAACATTTTTTATTAAAATACATACTTACTAATTTTTTTTTCTTACAAATTTGCTATTTGATCACGTAAAGGTGACAATGAAATATTCTTTAAAAAGTCTTCATTATCATAAATACAACAGCAAGTGTCCTTATAAAGTTTTTGAGCAAGTCTTTTAAAGTTCATTGACAATATAGCTTTGTCAGTATTATTCATAGCTTTTTCCCGAGTTGTCTCCATTATACAGGAATGGCGACGTTGACTTGGATGATTGACCGCACATCCCACACAGATAAACACCTCGTTGAGACTAGTTAAGTACTCCTCGTAAATAATATTGTTAACTTTTTGCATGCATTGCTCGCTAGTTAAATGTTCCAACTGCTGGCATTTAGATTGCCGTTTTCTTATCTCATGCGGTAACACATGTTGAAATAGGGTAGTTTGGATAGTTTGTGTTATTTCACTGTATAAATCTAAAAGTTTATCGGTTTGATATGACTCTAATTCAAAACAATCTGCTACGAGGCGGAAACCACCGTAGGGACTTTTAAAAACTTCTTGAAGAACACATTGCGCGTTTGCAGAAAATACCGCCAACTGATTATTGGCTATGAAGGATGCTTCCGAATACTTGAAATTAAAGTTTGGTAATTTTTTCATGAAATCATACCACGTCTCAGGAGTCATACTCGCACCCTCAAGAAAAGATCCACAGTTGAAATTATTCGTTTCTGCAAAGTTTTGTATAAGAATTCGAACATTATTATTTCTACTTACAACGATGGAAAGACGAGACATCCGTTCTAATGACCAATAATTGATCACCTCATCATGATTTCGTGATGACTGGTAATGACGACTCAGCCAGTCGTCCTGGGGTATCTCGAGCACCTCATCTTCTAAACATGGTTTCTTACGCGGAAAAGTTATTTCATTCATGCACGGTATAGGGATTGTGTTGTCATAATAACCAAAGTCCATTTCATCAGAAGAACGCTTCACTTGTGGAGATATAATTTTTCTAAGCGTCAAACTTATTCGAATAGTCTTCACTTCGGGCTGGGATGGGATACCGTGTTTCCAGACTACATTAGTGGGGGGTTTCATCACTAGAAGCGAACCATGCTCCAGACTCAGAATGTGAGTCATATAATTCTCTCTTGTAAAATGCATCACTCGCGTCGCACCGTAACTCAGCGTGGGAATGCAGTAGGAAGGATCCAGGGAGCTTTCATCGTCTCTGTGCGCGGATATCTTGGCATCTCCATCAGGGTATTTGTTGAGCAGAACGTAATTATATTTTTCGTGGGTGAGGGCTTCCACTTCACTTTTAATTTGGTGCAGCATAGGAGTCCAGGCCTGCGCAACGATCGATGAGTAGGTGAAATATAGCATAGGAGTCCAGGCCTGGGCGACGATCGATGACTGTAGGTGAGTCCATCTTCATCCCCGAAAGTGCAACAAAGTCGAGCTGGAATATATTGGTGGCCGTAAATATTCAGTTTCACAGGTTGAAAAGGATACGTACAGAGTTCTTCAAAAATAGAATTCGCCTTTTCTTTACTATGAAAATCTTTGAAATAGGATAGTATTAACTGATCATCAAATATTTCGGTCATCGTGAGAATTGTAAGAGTTAAGAATGACTGCTTTGAAGTACAATTCTTCAAGATTTGCAATGAAATGAGAAATCTACTGAGATCGAATATTTCTAAACTTATTTATATAATCATTTACTGATAAATAAGGATCATTTGATACATTCTTTTAATCGGTAATGGCCTTATTTATTCCGATAACATCATGTTTTCCAGAACGATGTCGATATATCGAACCTTGTCATGATGAATCATCTAAGGATAAACAGATAGGGTAGCCCGTATCACCATAAGTTGATAAACCATCGATTAGGGAAGTGAGGCTTCTTAAAATAGGCTGTGTGTACATCGCATTTTAAGAAGCCTCACTTCCCTAATCGATGGTTTATCAACTTATGGTGATACGGGCTACCCTATCTGTTTATCCTTAGATGATTCATCATGACAAGGTTCGATATATCGACATCGTTCTGGAAAACATGATGTTATCGGAATAAATAAAGCGATTACCGATTAAAAGAATGTATCAAATGATCCTTATTTATCAGTAAATGATTATATAAATAAGTTTAGAAATATTCGATCTCAGTAGATTTCTCATTTCATTGCAAATCTTGAAGAATTGTACTTCAAAGCAGTCATTCTTAACTCTTACAATTCTCACGATGACCGAAATATTTGATGATCAGTTAATACTATCCTATTTCAAAGATTTTCATAGTAAAGAAAAGGCGAATTCTATTTTTGAAGAACTCTGTACGTATCCTTTCCAACCTGTGAAACTGAATATTTACGGCCACCAATATATTCCAGCTCGACTTTGTTGCGCTTTCGGGGATGAAGATGGACTCACTTACAGTCATCGATCGTCGCCCAGGCCTGGACTCCTATGCTATATTTCACCTACTCATCGATCGTCGCGCAGGCCTGGACTCCTATGCTGCACCAAATTAAAAGTGAAGTGGAAGCCCTCACCCACGAAAAATATAATTACGTTCTGCTCAACAAATACCCTGATGGAGATGCCAAGATATCCGCGCACAGAGACGATGAAAGCTCCCTGGATCCTTCCTACTGCATTCCCACGCTGAGTTACGGTGCGACGCGAGTGATGCATTTTACAAGAGAGAATTATATGACTCACATTCTGAGTCTGGAGCATGGTTCGCTTCTAGTGATGAAATCCCCCACTAATGTAGTCTGGAAACACGGTATCCCATCCCAGCCCGAAGTGAAGACTATTCGAATAAGTTTGACGCTTAGAAAAATTATATCTCCACAAGTGAAGCGTTCTTCTGATGAAATGGACTTTGGTTATTATGACAACACAATCCCTATACCGTGCATGAATGAAATAACTTTTCCGCGTAAGAAACCATGTTTAGAAGATGAGGTGCTCGAGATACCCCAGGACGACTGGCTGAGTCGTCATTACCAGTCATCACGAAATCATGATGAGGTGATCAATTATTGGTCATTAGAACGGATGTCTCGTCTTTCCATCGTTGTAAGTAGAAATAATAATGTTCGAATTCTTATACAAAACTTTGCAGAAACGAATAATTTCAACTGTGGATCTTCTCTTGAGGGTGCGAGTATGACTCCTGAGACGTGGTATGATTTCATGAAAAAATTACCAAACTTTAATTTCAAGTATTCGGAAGCATCCTTCATAGCCAATAATCAGTTGGCGGTATTTTCTGCAAACGCGCAATGTGTTCTTCAAGAAGTTTTTAAAAGTCCCTACGGTGGTTTCCGCCTCGTAGCAGATTGTTTTGAATTAGAGTCATATCAAACCGATAAACTTTTAGATTTATACAGTGAAATAACACAAACTATCCAAACTACCCTATTTCAACATGTGTTACCGCATGAGATAAGAAAACGGCAATCTAAATGCCAGCAGTTGGAACATTTAACTAGCGAGCAATGCATGCAAAAAGTTAACAATATTATTTACGAGGAGTACTTAACTAGTCTCAACGAGGTGTTTATCTGTGTGGGATGTGCGGTCAATCATCCAAGTCAACGTCGCCATTCCTGTATAATGGAGACAACTCGGGAAAAAGCTATGAATAATACTGACAAAGCTATATTGTCAATGAACTTTAAAAGACTTGCTCAAAAACTTTATAAGGACACTTGCTGTTGTATTTATGATAATGAAGACTTTTTAAAGAATATTTCATTGTCACCTTTACGTGATCAAATAGCAAATTTGTAAGAAAAAAAAATTAGTAAGTATGTATTTTAATAAAAAATGTTTTATTTATATTGAAATGTATCTTTACTTAGCTGTCAATTGTTTCTTATTATGTTTTAAATGAATATTTCTTTACCTTAATCTTACCTCTTAAGTCTTGATAAGTTATAAGAATACTCTTTTTTTACCGTATACTGCTTATAGGAAATGATATGTTACTCAGGTTTTATATTAATGCATTGCAAGATTTTACATTTCATTTAAGTGTTGGTAAAGTTTTACTGTTCCTAATGAATGGGAATTTTGTAGTGTGTACGTGGATATTTAATTGCATTTATCTTAATAATGCTTGGGAATAATTTGATAATATGTCGCATAAATATATTTTCGTTTTAAAATCTTAATTGAAAGTTAATTAAAATTAGTTAATTAGTATTAAAATGTTAATTGTACTACAGAATGATTCATGACTTTTCTGTGTATACTGACGAGGGTAGATAAAGTGAACTTCAGGTTTTTCCCACTGATAGTAAACCTGAAGCCGATAAAAATCTGTTATGACTCATGTTTAGGTAAATAAGTTGTTTTCTATAGCACATTTTCTAAAATTTGTTGGAATTCTGGGTAAATAACTAAAATTCGGTAAAGGTTATATCCTCATTTGGGTAAAACCTTAAATATTCTATAGTGAAAAATGCTTCTATCGTATTTAGTTCTTAAGAAAATAGTTCTAAGATAAGTATTCGGTACTGCGGGAAATACTGCAGGTGAAGATGAATGATTTGAATAGTCTTTGGAGTTTTTATTTCAGAAAGAGGTAATATTTAGCAAATTACAGTTCTCGAAAATGCATAGAATGTTCCTGTAATGCAAACCTATATGTACAATTACAAGAAAACGTAACACTTATTTGGGTGTAATTTTTTATTGAAAAGGGGATATTCCTCATTAAATGTGTATTAGTAAGGAATATTTAGCTGATATGATGAGTATTGTACGAAGAAATTTCTGTATCTGTGATGAAGAAGGTTAAAATATTCGAAATTATAGTGGAGATTTGGGCAAAATGTCTCTTTCTCTTTGTGGTTCCTTCTGTAAATATGGGTATATTGGTAATGATATATGTTGTGTAAAGTACCTCACAAGATTTCGTTCATAAGAAAATAAATTGGTAAATAAATTAATGCAAACTGACATTTTCCAAAAGAACATTTTAGTCTAAGAAATTAAAAAATAGTCTAGATATGAAATTGTCTAGGGAATTAATTTGAAACTGAACTAAGTTAAGAAAATGTGTTAACATTATGCGTTAGAAATTAATGCATATCAATAAAACAAACTTTCAAGAGATGAAATGGTAACCAATGGGTAAAATCGATGGTCATTCATCTCTTATTCAATACTGTAAATGTTTATCTTAGAAATTTCTTTTATACATGTAACGTCAAAGTTCGTCCATTTCACATGAAATTCGTTCATGAAGGTAGAAATATCCGTACTTAGTGTAGGGAAAGGTAATAAAGTGAAAATTTACATAGTCGAGACATTTAAAGTGATGTAGAATGCATTCAATTAGTACAAATTACTGAATTAGAAGGTACTGAGCTTTCAAAATAATAAGAAAGAATTTTGTATGAGTACATGAAAGAATGAATATGGGTCTAAAATTATGGATGAAAGTTGAGATTTCATTCTAAAAATTCGGAATCTATCAAACTAGCTTCATGAGAATCAAAATTCAAAACTGAACATTGGTAACACTGAAGAGCTTAAAAACATATATTTATATATAAAGGGTATTAAGAATTAAAAGGAAATGCCAGAATATGCAGGAAATGTTAAAGTTTGAAAATGCGAATGAAGTTAATAATGAAGTAAAGTAGTAGGATCAGTCATGGTAAGAGTACTACAGAATGATAAATTGTAGAATTGGCAAATTAAAATAGTACTATAAAATATGGACTAAGTAAGGGCTATTCAACGAATTGGATATGAATAACAGTTAAAGGTTGTAAAATAAAATGTTTAATTGAAATCAATCTCTATTTTTAAGAAATTTAAGCATGCTAATTTAGCTGAAATAGTAAAATCACAAGCGCAATTACAATCACAAATTGTAAAACAGAGTTAAATTTTAGAGTATGTTGGAAACTAGAAAGAAACCCAGTGTCAGAAAAGTATAACAATGACATCTAAAATTATTTAAAGTTCATGCGTATGGTGGGAAAATGTAATAAACAAGTTCAAAATTAGAGTACTCTAAAAATTACGAAGGTATAAAATGTACGAAACATGTTAAAAATAATATCTAAAATGAAATAAAGCTCATACACATAGTAAGAAAATAGAGGAATTAAGCTAAAATTAAGAGCCTGTTTGAAATTAGGAAGGTTAAAACGTATGAAAGTCATGTGAAATTATAACAAATTAGTTAAAAGTCTTAGTATGTTGGAAACTAAAAACGATAAAAAATAGAAAAGGAGTTAAATTTTACATCTAAAATTAAATAAGTCAGGTAAAAAAATGTAGACAAATGTAATAAACAAGTTTAAAATTAAAGTAAAATGTTTAAAATTAAAGTTTAAAATTCAAAATTACGAAGGTTCAGAATGTACGAAAAAAGTTAGAAATAACATCTAAAATTAAATAAAGCTCATATACATGGTAAGAAAATAGAGGAATTAAGCTAAAATTAAGAGCCTGTTTGAAATTAGGAAGGTTGAAACGTATGAAAGTCGTTACAAATTAAATGAAAGTCATGTGAAAATATAACAAATTAGTTAAAATTTTTAGTATGTTGAAAACTAAAAACGTTAAAATATAGAAAAAAAACTATAGAAAAGAAGTTAAAATTTACACCTAAAATTAAATAAAAATCAGGTATATGATGTGAAAATATAGCAATTATGTTAAAATTAGGACTATATTGGAAATTATGAAGGTTAAAATGTATAAGAGAAATGAAGTAAAAGTCATGTACGTAGTGTAAAAATATAGCAAATTAGTTAAAACTCAGAGTATGTTGGAAACTAAAAACGTTAAAAAATAGAAAATAAGTTAAAATTTACACATAACATTAAATAAACGTCAGGTATATGATATGAAAATGCAGGAATTATGTGAAAATTAGGACTATATTGGAAATCATAGAGATTAAAATGTATGCGAGAAATCAAGTAAAAGGGCATGTATACAGTGTGAAAATATAAATTGGTTAAATATAATGAATAAAATTAAATAGTGTGAAGGTTAAAATGTACAAAACAAGCTAGAAATGTTACATCTAAAATTAAATACAAGTCATCTATATGATTAGAAAATGTATGAAATAAGTTAAAATACAGAATATGTTGAAGATCGCTAACGTTAAAAAGCAGGAAAAAAGTTAAAAATTACATCTAACATTAAATACTATAACACATAAAAATGCGTGTTTTAGTAATTACACTCGTAAAATATAACAAATAAGTTAAAAGTATGGCTAACAAGTCTGAAAAAACTCTGGGTAAAATGAATTTAAGAATAAAAATGAGTAATGTAATGAAGATTAGGGAAAGTATATGTGATATTATGAACAGAAGATTTAAGAAATAAGGTAAAATTCTGAGTGTATACGATCACTCAATCATTAAATTCGAAAATATTCCTCATTCAGGGTAACTAGGAGATAATCATCATATACGTAGTAAAACAGTTGGAATACGAAGAAAAAACACAAAGGCTAAAAATTTATTAACGAAGGGAAATCACCTCCGATAAATCAGTAAAATATAATCTCTTATTAAATTGTGAAGACATGTAGCAGTTTTGCAGATATTCAGTCATAGGATAAATACAAGTAAGAAAATAAATATTTTCCAAAAACTGTTACGGAAACATTTTATTTTATATCTATTTAAGGAAATGAACTGTATCAGTCACTTAAAACACGTACTTGATATACGTTTTTAAGAATTCAATAAGAAGTAAGTACACATTATCATATAACTACTAAATCACCTAATTAATAACAGAAAATAATCTAAGCACATGTTGTTTCTCTGTGACGTAGCAACTACTCTACTCGCATTTACTTCCTGATAAGGCTCTCTGTCCCCATTTTCAGATAAGCCTCCCTTCCACGGCTGAGCCTTTTTTCTCGGGAGCTCCCTCAACTCCAGATCCCTAAGATCCCGAGCCAGAACTGTCATTTTCCTCTACTAACCTCCTTTTTACCATTTAAGTTTTTAAAATTTTGCAAAGGGAAGTTGGTTAATTTATTTATTAGGATAATTAATATTTGTATTAAGGGATACTGCTTATTTCATTGTAATTTTGTTACACGCAACAACTTTTTTTTATGAAGTTGTTCTGCAGAGTAAAATTCTACGCAGTTTTTAAATTTAACGTTTGGTGTTCCTTTCAGCCATTTTTCTGGTACATTTAAAAGCCAGACGAAGGCTGGCAGCGAAGCTGCTAGTGGTAGATAAATTATGATTATTGCCACAAATTATGTATGCAGACATAAAAGAGTTCCGATTTACATATTTAATAAATAATTGCTGCTAGTGCATTTTGTTTGACCCTGTCTCAAGAATTTCAGAGTTACCTACGTATACCCTCTACACATTTACAGTGTTAGGAAATGTGTAAATGAAAAATTATCGTAATTTGTTCTAGAATTGATCGTCCTTTCTTTGAAGACTTTTTATAGTGCACGTATAAATGCTCTTTTGTCCCTTCATTCAATAGATGTTTCCGTCGCAAAACAGGTACTCAGAGTTTTGGCTTTATAGAATTGACATAAAAAGTCCCTACATGAAGTACATTTCTTCAGTATTTCACTTTTGAATTGTCGAAGTTTCTAACATTATTTACTACTCAGAAATCTAACATGGGACGAATTTTCAGCAGAGCACTTATTTTCTTCAAATTTATTTCTCAGAATTTTTATATTCGTGACCCAAAAAAACAGGAAATGACTTTCTGTTAAACCAAAATACCTTAAAGAGACTATTCTGAAATAGTGTTCGTTTTAAAGAAAATCTCTGGTTATACATTCTTTCATTCCTTCTGTTAAAATTTTATAAAGCTTTTGTAGAAAAATTCTAATTCGAGCTCAAACAAAAACTGGAAATAGCAGGAATATATAAATGTGGTTTTTTTTTAATGTGTCTTAAAATTCTAGGAAGAAATAAAAAGAAAGTAAAATTAATATATTTTTACTTACAGAGCATATAAAATTAAAATATATTAATATTGCAATCAGGGCATTATATTTTTATTAATATTATTTACTTTTATCACCTTCCAGGGAGTTTGTGAGAATTTTAGTAATGCCTAGATTCTTCTTTAATGAACTGCATAGTTCCTGATGTACTACTCTTTTGTCTAATTGTATAATACTGAATGTTTTGGCAACAAATATTTATTTGACAGCCCGTCATTAAAGCACCAAATATCCCCTTTACTGATTCTTTTTTCTTTTACAGTCAATGGTTGGTTATTCACTTCCAGTATCTAAACACTGGTTAATTACCTGCTCCTTACTTCTGTCCTTTTTCAAGCAGGTAGCTATCTTAACTGTTGTTTACTAATATCATGTTTCTCTTTAAATTGAAGAATTTAGGGGCAATGATACCTCAAGTTGAAGTGAAAAACATGTCTGCAAATACGTGAACTCAATGCAGTGAAACCTCACTTCACGAATTTAATTCGTTCCTGAAGGTCATTCGAAAAAATGAACGAAATGCTCGTAAGTCGAAGCAAACTTTCCCATAGGGTTGAATATAAAATGGATTAATTCGTTCCTTTACCACAAATGATTGCTTGTTTAAACTTTACAACAGTATTAGAAGTGTTAACGTAATAAGAATCAGCGTAATATTCGTAAACTTTCAGGACTAGTTTCGTAGGTTAAAAGGTAGAACATTTTTCTTACGTGGCTAAAAAATAAGTTCTCGTTGCCTTTACACCTCTCTATAATCGCTATTCAGTGTGCTATTTTAACTTCGATTTGAAACAGAGTTTTGGGCTCAAATGCGTAACCCAACACCATTGGAAATCATTAAATATAAAAAAGGATAAATATAACATTAAACAGATGATAATTTAAAATATTTATAATTTTCTACCTCCTTTCTGTATGCCTTTGTGGTGCAATGGTAGCACACTCGGCGCTTATTCGAGAGGTCCAGCTTCGACTCTCGGAGAGGTCACTGCTCAATTTTTCCCATTTCCAGCTTCAGAAAATATATAAGGTATTTTCTTTCTGCATGCCTTCGTGGTGTAATGATAGTGGTATATTCGAAAGGTCCACGTGGTGTAACTTGGTGGTGTATTCAAGGTATAACTTCGTGGTGTAACCACGTTGTGTAACTTCATTGAGTGTTCGAGAGGTCCACGTTCAAGCTCCACTACTCATTTTCACCTTTCCTGCTTTAAAAAAATCTAATATCTCTACAGATTGTACTGTGTTTACACGAAGGAATGTGGATGGCATAAGTGGAAAATTATAAAGAAACTATTATTGTTCTGATATGAAATTCCTATGAATAAGCATTTAAGTAATTGTCATTAGTGGACATCTTCTGTCTTTTTGTTTTTAAACGAGCCACGCGTTCGTTCTGCTCGAGACTCACTAGGCCTCTATTTCCCTCATATTTTCCCAATGTGGTATGTTATTGCCTAAGTTTTAAAGTCTTTCTAAAATAGAATATGGCATTGCCAATAAAACCGCTTATGTTGTAGCTTGCTACGTCCTATCAGAATAAAATATTTGCGTAAAACATTGCATTGTACACTATTTTGCACGAATTTCATGGATCATAGAACTAGCATTATTTGTCTTTCTTCCTCTTTTTCTAAAGATATTTCATCCAAAAGCGACTTTTGTTGTTGCTCCCGAAGTTTCTATCCTCTTAAATTTCAAGTTCATTTTTACAATCCTCTAGCAACTTCTTAGTAAACTCATGCATAACCCATGTCTTCACTATTAACTTCGTGGCTCATGGTCTTGTCTAGGTAATGTGTACACTAGATGTCACAGGTAACAAAAAAGTCTTAAGTGCTCAAAGTCTGTCCCTGCAACCCCAGTCTGGCCATACTTTCTGTCAAGAAACATTCATGGTCCTAAAAGTCTCTTGTTGCCAGGCTTTGTTACTTAGAACTAAGCAATGGAAGGTATTAAAGTGACGTTTTCAGAAGTTACTGAATATTGATTATGTGGTGCAGGTTACATCAAAATACCTTTGAAAGTTGCAGGTTACCTCGAACGCCTTTGCACGTGGCAGGCTTGAGTGTTCTTAACTCGAGACACCGTTAGTCATTCTAGGTGTTTTTAGTTCAAATTGTTTGTTCGTTAATAGAGCTGTTCTTAAAATATGGCATTCGTGATCCGAGGTTCCCCTCTATATAATTTCGATTTTATCGTCAAAGTCAAATCAGTATTCTATTTTGACTCTTCTTCACATCTCATATGCTTTGTTTCTTTAATGTCATGGGACCACCAGCAGCCAAGCGGAAAAGTCGCAGAATACCGGTAGCTCCGATCTGGGTTCGATTCCAGACGAACGGGCTGGCTGATGGACGCTTTCGTGTTTTTCCCCATGTGTAACGTGTATACGAGCCAGTTTCCCTTACAAAGTCCTCCACGAAGACATTCCTCCCCTTAGGCAGGTATCCTTAGTGTGCTTTGCCGAAATCTCAATAAACCAGCCAAACAAACTTGAATGGCATCAGTTATTAACTTCCTGAAAAATAAAAAATGTATTTCAGTGCACTAGAAATAACATTACTAAAATCAGTAAATTTTCCTTTAACGAAGGCGTAGTATTTAAAGTAACATTTATATGTTTTACCTGACTTAAAATAAACCACTATGAGCACGTTTTAGAACTAAGAGCAATTTTTTTTCTATGATCAAACTCATTGTAGAGACATTAGGTATTTTTGAAGCAAAAGGAATTGATAAAAGAGCAATTGCCTTCGCCGGGAATTGACCCACGGACCTTTGGAATACCGGCCCAGCGTACAGAACCACTACACCACGAAGGCACGCTAGGAAGGCGGGAGGAATACCTTACATACCCCCCCCCTTTTAAAGAGCGACTGGGGTTTTTAGGGGACCCATTCGCCAAATCCTGGGTGTGGAGAATCATCATCCACAACCCTTTTAGTTCGTGGGCCACTGTAGAGTCCAGGTTAATTGGAAAGGCCGGAGAGATGAAAAATGAGCAACCGCCTTCGCCGGGAATCGAACCACGGACCTCTGGAATACCGGCCCAGCGTGCAGAACCACTACACCGCGAAGGTACGCTAGGAAAGCGGGAGAAATACCTTATATCATTAAGCAATTATATGCCAGTAAACATTATTTACCGTAATTAGCATTCTTTTATCATTTAAAAGCTGACTAAGCTAAGCTGTATAACGGTTTCAAGCTACCATTTACTGCACTAAATATGCCGTAAAAATTTAAGAGCAACGTTTAGAAAATTTTGGAAGAAAAAGTAACGAATGTGACGTTAAAATATGTATTATAATATCTAATTAATATATTTGCATTTGTAATGTAGTATCTCTGGTACCTAGTTTTAACTAATTAAAAAATGTTATTCAATTTTTTACACTATGAAAGCAAAAAAGAAAGCATATTTCACAAAGAAAAATTTAAATTCATGTTTTATTACATCTCAGTATGAAATTTAAAAAATCCTCATACATAAGTATCGCAAAATTAAGTTAAATTTTTTGTATTAAACTAATTATCCATACAATTAAAAATAGTTAGAAGATTTTAAGAGAGTAGAAGTCTAAGACTGAGGCGTTTTCAGCACTCTTAAAATAAAGTTTCATAATTAAATCGAAAATTCTTCGCGAAGCGAATGAAAATTAATTAGCTTAAGTAAATTAGTTAGAAACTTTTTCTATTTTTATTAAATTAAGATGTTTTCTTTCTTACTAATGAGCGCTTTACTTTCCTCTTGAATTTAAAGATGCCGAAGAAAACAAACGTAAAATACATCATTTACTAAAAAAATTATCATATATTTGTCTTTTCGTTTTATTTCTTTCTTTTACACCTACTAATATTATTATATAGCATTATATATAAATTCTTTCATCATTTTTACCACTACGACTGAAATACTAAAAGATAGAAAGATATCAGTAGCTAAATAAAACAGTGTATGTTAAGTGTGTATATATACATATATAATATACACGTAACCCAAAATTTGATGTATACAGCACATGACTTCCTTGTACGGAAAATTAAATTATATGCATTTTTTCCTGCATTTCATTTAAACTTATTTCCTCTAACGATAGATTTCTCGTTCAATTAATTCAGTTCTCGCTTTACGACAAGGCAAAAATGCATAAAATCTCAAAATCTCTTACTTAAGAATTTAAAAATATAGAAACCAAATACAATTAAAACAATTTTTAAAATTTTTTTACAAGTAAAATTAGTTTCTATTCAAAAACAACCAATTTAACCAGCGTGCAAGAAGGCAGATTTTTCGGTGCACAAAACTGAAAGTTTACTTTTGGTTTCACTCGGCAAAAATACTGAAGGCGAAGAAACTGAATTTGCTGTGGACGCTATGCTGAGTCAATCTATGGGATAATTTAATAACTTAAATTATTATTCCAGAATGGATTAAACATGATTTAATTCGCAATAATAAAAGAAGACGTTAATTTTGTTCTTGCAAAGCTTAGTTTCTCTAGATTGGCAACAAATCAACTGTTCTGCTAAGTTTCAAATATAAACAAATATGGCTGTTATGGTAAGTAAATTAGACTTAGCCGCACTTAAAAATATTTTAAATTGTTGATAATTCCAGAATTATTGCATGAGATTAACTAAAGGCATAAAACCCTTAACAGGAAAATAAGAGCAACATAATTCAATCATTTTAAAGCAAAAAATGCACAATTTAATAACATAGAAGAAACAAAGCTGAATATACTTTTGGTGTTGCAGGAGCCACCAAAAAGGGAGGAGGTTCGGGACTACATGCTATATCAGTCCTATACAAAACATTTCAACGTTCTCAGGCTATTGGTTTTTGAGTTATGCGAGATATATACATATGTACGTACAGACGCCACGAAAAAATCTCTTCTGAATCCATTATAAATCAGTTTTATTATTCGTTTGGGGAAAACGAGTCCTTTATTCTGTCCTTAAGCACAAATGTCATGCAAAAACATCGGTCAAACATACCGGTCAAAATGTATATTTTCTTTGAAATACGGTACCCGGAATTGTTCGTGATTACGATACTTCCTTTACTTCGCACAAGGAAGTAAAAAGACGTAGCCATGTTGATGGTGTAGAACGTAGAATGTTGAATCGGGCCGTCGAGGCGGATTAAATGTTCATCTTTATTTTAACTGACATTTGCAGTTACAATTTAACTGGCACTCTAATCGTGCCTATTCGAAAACATTTAAAATTTTGATATTGTTGCATAGGAAGAGAGCAAAGAAGCAGCGTCTTGACAATAACAAATGTAGAAGCAGAAGTGCGCAGTTATCCAATATGGCAGCCTATTAAAAAGAATGTTTTAGTTCTCGAAATTTTTTAGTTCAATTTCCGAATTAGTTACGTCATCAGTTTTTTTTAAGTCATATGCATGTATTGATCCAGAAATGACGCAGTGAAGAGAAATTTTGATGCATTCCAGATGCTAGGAGGGGTTATATAAAAATCTGAAGAGGAAATTTAAAGAGCTATTGCTATTTAAGTTAGTAATTTATTAGACATTTGTTTTCTTATTTTATATTTTGCATATTAGATTTATGTTCTTATTTTATACTTTACATACTAGATTTGTTTTCTAATTTTATATTTTACATATATATACATAAGTTTTTAGGATAGGAACATTTAAAAGTTTATGCTAAAAAAAATCATTTTAACTCTATAGTTACTCAGCAAAAAAGTAAAATCATTCAACATCTAGAAACAATAATAAAGTAGTAAAAGCAAACTCGTAAAAACTAAATGTTAAAATTACAAGTCGAGATGACTTCAAAATCAAAAAGGGGTTAGAAAAAATTAATACATTGAGTAAATCTTCATAGACGGCAAAATGTTTTATGGGCAACAAAGAAAAAAACAGTAAAAAGCCAAAACCAAACCAAATGATCAATGAAACTAAACATAACTAAAATATAAAAGAACTGCCAAAATGAAGTTGGCTTTCTTAAGTGTAAGAAAGATAAATGTAAGGTACAAATAATTTCTATAAAGAATAATATAAAATACCCCTGCATGAATAAAACAAAAATGGGCGAATTTCAAAGTAGTAAAAAACGAAAGGAAAACCAAAAAAAGTAAGAAATATAAAGAATATTATTTGGTTTGTAACATCATCTTCGAAGTTATAGCACTATAAAACAAATGGCCCAAATCTTAGAAATGCCTTTTCTGAAAATTGAAAATTAGCATAAAAAAATAAAAATAATTTACATTACGCCCAAGGGGGAGTCTTTTTAATGTTTTGTGTGTTACCTTTATTAATTAAATATCATGGTCTTTGCATTTAAACCATAAAATTCAGTTCAACAGGAATATTGCAAAATAGTTTTAAAATTATCATATCTTTAGGATTTCTGCTGCACAGTCTCGCGCGCTGGAGATTTTTTTTCCGCGCAGTGTTCACATGGCTCGCTTTGAAATTGATGAGTTTGTTAATAAAAAATAGGTTAAAGTTTTACAAAATATGAAATCGATAATAAAACAAATTCCAAATTCCAAATTTGGGCTTTCAGATGCCCATAAATGCTATCGGCTGTAAACGTATGTTATTCAAACTTTAATGGCTCTAAGTACCGTTGTTTTATCACAATGTGAGAAACATACATGCATTTATGTAGATTCTTCATTATTTAATTTCTTTAAATATAATACAGGGAGATAATATTTAGTGGCAACAATTTGAAAAGTGAACCGATATTTCAACGCAAAATGCAAAAGGAAATTAATAGTCCTTCAGGGCAAATTCCCCCTTTGGACTAATAGATGAATTTAATAACAATGGAAATCAACTTAGATGCTTTAATATTCTCACGAGAAATTTTAAATGTTTTATTTCTTTGGAAGCACAGCCGAAAATGAATACCGAGTGATTTTTAATTACGCAGTTATTTACTACATCTTCAGCTGTTTCTCATAATAATAACATATTATTTACTGCTAATCAATACTGTTTCGGAATTTAATTGGCATAGCTTTATCTTTTCATGTCTTAAAAATTTGCGCTATTCTAATACTTTAAAATCATGCGCCGAACTTTCTTTTGCAAATACGATTCTTAACTTTATGTAAATAAATATTCTTAACTTTATGTAAATAAATATTCTTAACTTTATGTAAATATAGATTCTTAACTTTAGATATTTTTAAAAGAAAATAAAGATGCTTAACTTTAAGTATTTTTAAATGAAAATAAGGAATCTTAACTTTAGGTATTTTTAAATAATATGACATATTTATTTTTTCCTTTCATAATAATGTATCTATTCTGAAAAACGTTTAGGAAATTACATTTGTGATAATGTTTACTTTTATTTCGCTGTGTGTAAATTGGTTGTGAGTGTTTTTATGTCTACGCAGTTATTTACTTTATGGTATCTATTAAATCTAAGACTAAAAGTTAGCTAACAGATCTTCTTTTGTAGTTCTTTTATGCAATGAATCCATCTGCGAATATCATTTTAAATCCGGTCCCTGTCCAGTACACATTTCTATACATTCCCAAGCGCGAATTCCGAGTTGTCTTGTCATTCTGCTGCCAGTTCCGAAACGATTTGCCGCTGAGCAGCGTCGACCATTGTCAAATGACGAAAGAAAGAAACAAAAGAGTGCTTAAATCCATTCATTGTCGTCTCTACAGAGATCCCCCTGCCGCCAAAGTTTTCTTTCCGACTGGCAGTTGTCTTTAGACAATGGCGCGCAAGACTCTGTCTTTACAACTAGTCCGGTATCAAAAGCACCTCCAACTTTCTCTTCCGTTTCAGATCGATATATCCGACTTCAGTGGAAGAAGAGGGTTGAAAGGAACAAAATACATCCTTCCATCGCCCCCGTTGAAAATTTTCTTTGAAATGAAAGCGTGTGAAAGAAAGCTTTCATGCACCAAAACAGGGATTGAAAGGAAGAGTGAAAGTTTCTTCCTTCTTTTTTGCTTGCCCAAGAAATCTTCTCCTATCCTTCTTTTTCTTTTCTAATTTTCTTTTTTCTTCCTTCCAAAGGGAAAGTTTTCTGGGTTGGTGAGATTTTCCTGCTCCCTCTTCGTCCTTTTTTTTTTAGTTTGTTTTTTGTTTTAGACTAGGGAAGGTTTTTGAAAGGAAAGAGTTGTGGATGAAATTCGGACGCCGTGCCCCGGAGAGCGAGATAAAAATGAATAAAAATGCAACCGCCGTAAAATACATGTTCCGATAAAATGTAGGCAATGGAATGAGGGATTTAAGAAAAGGAAAAAAACTCCGAGAAGATCAATGTGCAGGGGGGATATATTTCAATCACTTGAAGGAGAGGATTAAAGAAATTTCATTATGGGATCGTGCGAAAAAGAGGCTACCATACTTCTCTTTTCAATGTCTTTCTAGACCAGAACGAGTTTTTTCAGAAAGTATTTGCATGATATTTCAATACTAGAAGAGTTTCTTTTAGTATTCTAGACAATCCTTCATGCTTAATGTTTACCTAATGCTTTTATCTATTATATATAATTGTAAACAATACTTTATAACTTTTACAAATATAGAAACGTATATTCATTTTTAGGTATCTTTAAGGATATATTTTATAAATATTCAAAAATATAAAGCAAAAGCTTTGAAAATGCTAAAAGAACGTTTTAAAAACCTTTAAAATTTTCAAAGAAGAATACAGAAGAAACTTAATGTGAAAATAATTGTTGCATTTCTACGCACATATGTTTCTGGTATAATTCGTTAGTATATCCAATTAGCATTTTAAGATCTATGGTTCAAATCATAGGAGGGACATAATATTCCGTTTTCCTGTCTAATTATCCCAAAATCTAAACCTATTGAATTTTGCATCTTAAATTTACTTACTTTATAAGGTATTTCTCCCGCCTTCCTAGCGTGTCTATGTGGTGTAGTGGTCAGCAGATTGAGCCGGTATTTTAGATGTCCGTGGTTCGATTCCCGGTTAAGGCAGTTGCTAATTTTTCATCTGTTGGCTTTTCCAATTAACCTAATGTCTCTACACTGGCGCTCGAACTAAAAGAGTGTTGGATGATGATTTCTCCTCACCCAGGATTTGGCGATTGGGTACACTGAATACCCGAGTCGCCCTTTAGAAGGGGGAGTATATATAAGGTATTTCTCCCGCCTTCTTAGCGTGCCTTCGGGGTGTAGTGGTTCTGCACGCTGGGCCGGTATTCCAGAGGTCCGTGGTTCGATTCCCGGCGAAGGTGATTGCTCATTTTTTCATCTCTCCGGCTCTTCCAAAATCCTAATATTTCTACAACTTCATTTACTTATATTTTCTATATTTCCTAAAAAGCATAAAGTAGTAAACAATTCCAGTTCCAACATTATAACGCAACTAAGTATTTCACTAAACCCTTAGTCTCTCTATTACTAACTGTAACAATTTTTATTGTAAGATAATGATATTTAATTATTTCTCGGCAGCTTGGCGAGATTCTAAAATTTACTGGAAAATACATCTTTGATGCAATAAAAGAGGTTTTTTCCTGATGTTTTCCTGAAGTCTTGGACAACTTTTTTTAATACTGGCTACGTTTTAATGCATATTGAGTCAGTTTAGCGATTCATTTCAAAATCATCGATTAAAAATCATCGGTTTTCTGCTCCATGATGACTTCCTGCTCCATGTTTCTGCTCCATGATGACCTTGCTTTGTGACTTATTTATATTGATCTGCGTTACTTCTTTTTTTAAGACTAATTTGTTTTAGCTACTTTTTTTTCTTTGAACTATTTATGTGTACAATGCTGTATTATATGTTATTTTCATTCCTCCGCCCAGCCGATATGGTGGTTAGGGACCTCGACCGCTGTAGCGATGGGCCCGGCTTCGAATCCCGGAGAAGACATGGTTGTAACTGTCCTTCAGTTCATAGCAGGCAACGGTGGTCACTTATTTAGGCGCTTCCATGATGAAATTTAGGCGCTTTTATAATGAAATGCACACGATTTCCGACTCAAACTTCCGATTTCAAACTGTTCCCTACTAAGATAAATTAAGAGATTTAGCTTGCAGTTTTTGACAAGATTCGGCTAATCAAACCGGATGTTTACAAACAATGCACTATTTAATAGCATTATCATAGTTTTTTAAATGGTAATAATTATTCTTATACTATTTTTAAGAGTATTTTTCATTCATAAACAAAACAAAACCAACCACGTCATGAAATTTCCCATACGATGGTCATGACAAATACCATCTTTTAAAAAGTGAAAATAAAGAAGTCCACAGAGGTTTGTAAAACAAATCATTACAAAAAAAAAAAAAAAAAAAAAAAAAGATTAAGCAAAAGGTTGTGCATATCTCGCTAGCTTGGCAGCATAGATCATAGGATAAAAACTCAGGCTAAAACTGGTTTTTGTCATTAAATTTACCAAGCCTCGCGTTTTGTTTCTTACGCTTGGATAGAATGAAGCGGTTGATGCTTTTGTCCCGCTGACTGCACTGATATATAGGTTTCCAATTCTGAATTGTTACATGTAAGGATTTACAACTTTTCCTTACGGAACTGAAGTTCATTTAACTTTCAATAGAAGCTGAATTGTAGTAAATTTTTATGACATTTTGGGCATATTTAAAGTAATACCGAGAGGGAAAAGAACAAATGATATACATTTGGGAAATAATACAACAGCTAATATGAAATTTTCAAGACTGGTTCTTTTTCTCTTTCCAGAAATTTGACATGGCAACCATGTACTGGATTTCGTGAAGGTTATGCATCAGCATATTTGAAACTCTAGTTGGGACACCCACGATCTTCAATATTTGGTTACGGCGACTAGATGTACCTAGTACATTTTTCCATGGCAACGAAGAAGATATTTCTAATGACAATAGAGCAGACCGATTGAATTTGTATCAGACTCGGGAGGATCCGTAACAAAACACTTGAAATGTTACAAAATACATTTAGTGATGCAATATTAACCGCATTTTAATATTTCAGATACAAAGGCACTTCAAGACATTGGAGTGTTAACAAAACTTGTTCTGACAGGTTGTAAGGATTATGATAATTTTATTAACAGTTAAATTGAGTTAAAGTTCCTTTCCTGTCGATTCTTAACTTTAACTTACTACTTCAGGCCAGAACGTAGTTTTAGAATCACGTATGAATACAAAATGAGGAACAGCGGTATTTAAAGCGAAGTTTTTCAGTCTTAAAGAGAGAGTTAGCAGGTAGTCTGTATGTATGCGTCCGCCTTTTTAGGCTACTCTCTCGTAAGCTATTATTACGCTCGGCCGTTCTTTATAGGCCCTTGATAGCTTCGCAGTCTATTAACCTTAAGGGGCCAATTCGGTTAGAATCTTGATAGCTTCGGCTATACCTTTTTAGTCTCCCACCCCTCTTCGCCTACCACCAACCTCTCGAAAGGACTTTCTGTTCGCCGCATATATTGAGTGCCACCATGTCGCACAGACATAGTACATTGACAAACATTAGTGCCTTCTTCGGGATTCGAACCAGGGCCCTTCAGTCTCACAGTAGTATAATGTATAACCAGTATAATATCTGGGCCGCACTAATTAGTCTACTTCATGTTTTTGAACCGTTTATGAAACGCTGTGAAAAGTGTAATCTAGTATTAAGAATGCGTGCTAAAGTAGGCAACACTTGAAGACCTTCTGTAAGAGCATTAAAGTATGTGATAAATCTTTTAAATATTTCTCCGTTTGTGTTATCAAAGTTGGAGAATTTATTAGCAAGATTATTAACTACAGTCAAAAAATTTGAATACAAAAAAAAGTTTCGTAGAAATTTAACCCAGAAACCGAAGTTTTTTTATGGGTAGTCTTAGCGTTATTAGAGTTAAAAGAATGATTAAGAGATCAACAATAATTTGCAATGAAATATTTATTAATTCTTTCTAACTAGATTCATTAATTCCTTTTGATTTAATAAACGGTTATATTAAGGAGAGATATTAATGTTATCTCAGTTTTGCGAATGTAAGTTAAACCCCGCCGAATAAGAATGCTATTAATCCTCTTAGAATTAAAATTTGGAGTAGAGTCTTTAAAAGCAAAATAGCGAAATTTAGTAGTAGAAAGGAAAGTAAACAAGAAGTTGATTTCATGAAAGATCAGATAATTTTTTAGCTAAAAGAAATAAAAAGGGAGTGATAATAAAAGTACTCGAATTAATTTTAATGAATGCTAAAAACTGAAATTTGTTGAGCTAATTCTTTTAAAATCTTAATGCATTTATTACAGTAGCAAATTATTATGCGTTTAGCTTTATACAGCATTTTTATTTACTGATAGTAAGCAAGCAATATCCTACAAACGTTCATTTGGCTAGAAATTACAATGCTAAATAAATTTGGGTCTTTTAGTATCCCATTCCCTAACATTTTCTGTTTAAAAAAATGCTTTTAAATCAATTTTTATATCATGTTGATTCGCTTAGCATTGAAAATATTCCATTTAAATTCCTTTTTCTTTATAGATGGTTGTTTTAAATAGACCTTTAAAGATAGTAACAAAAACAAACGCTGAAATTATTCGATCGCATTGTACTGACAGTGACGTAGTCCTTAAAGAAAAGAGAAACAATCAATGAAAGAATTCTTTCCAAAATAGAACTATTACGAAAAAAAAAAGAAGGAAATATCAAATCCAGACTGTTTCATTGCGCGAAAACTTCCGTTTGTTTAATTAAGCGTGCCGCCCAAGTACCGTGAAATTATCCGTAACCGTCACGCATTTAAGAAAGACCGAGAAAAGATCCCTCAGAAAGTTAAATGAAAATACAGGGGATTGGGTAAAGCTTTAAATTATGTGCCATTATCAGCCTTTCTCATTCGTTACCCACTTCTATAATGAGCAAGTGATCCTTAAAACAGGAATTGTTATCCGGTGACGCTGTTTAAGATTTAAAAATTTTTTTCTGGGGAAAAATTTTCTTCCCTCTCTCTCTTGTTTTAAAGTACTTTTTTCCCCTGCAACTTCACGACGACCGGAAATTAAATGTTTTTATCCGGCGAGATTAAATTCCAGGGCAAGAGAGAATTGAATTTTTACTTTGGTGTCTAGATGTTGAGAATTTTTTTTATTTATATATAAAAAAAGTTTTCCCCCCTTCCTTGCTTCTCCTTACCAGGGGTATCTGCGATTTCGCTTTTAGAATAAAAAGAACAGTTTTCGCTCCAACGGGTGTGAGGAATGCAAATACTTTGCGCTAATTAACAAATATAGCAAAGAGTGAAAGAGGAGAGGTACTTTTTTGGTCGTAGTTTCTTAAACAGGAACCATAAAACGTGCTTCGACGAGCCTCAGCTTTGAAACTAAATGCAACTTTTGCATTTACTTTTGGAAGGAAGAACTTAGTACTTCTTGAAGCTCGAATATTGTTACAACCGGATCTAAACGTTCTAGATTATTTTTATGGAAGACTTAAGTTTAGTTATGCCTTAAGTTAGTTTATTTATGCCTTAATTATTTAACTTTAGAAGTAAATTTCAAATATTATATTGCGGGAGCTGCTGTTAGACATAGAAATAAATATGTAAAATTATAACCTTGTAAGAATCTAAGTCATCCGATGTAACAAGAAAAAAAGAAAATGCATTATAATTTTAAAAAAGGATTTCATTAAATTTTTTAAACATTTTTGTGTAATTTATTAAAAGCACAGGTACTAGAACTTAAAAAAACAATGAAAATATTTATAACTTACTGAAAGAAGTATATTTTCATTCCGTTTTTAACTTTTTTCCAGTTTTTTTACAACTGTAGATTTGTCTTTTCACTTTCGATTACAATACGTTATCGATCCTCTACTTTTAAATCGTACACACTAAGTAACGAACATCACAGCAGATGGTTTGTGCCAATTCACACGGCATAAAATCTTTAGTTTATCTTTCAAATTACAAAATTAACGCTAAGTGATGTTTTTTATAACGTTTTTTATAGTTTTTAATAACTCAGTTTTTTATAACGTTATTTGCTTTGGCATGCTTCTCCTCTTCATTGATCTAAATTTTTTGTCGAGACTATGCTATGAATTTATTTTCTATTTCAAATATAAATTACTTTGAAGCTGTTGAATTTAAAAAACCTATACATAGATATAAATCATAGAGTAACAAAGTATTAATTAAAATATCTAACATTTTTAGATAAAATTAAAGAATCATAAAACGACTTGGAACATGCAATTTAATGCAGATGTAAAATCTTACGTTTATAGTCTTTGGTTTAACAGGGGTTTTAAGATATAAATATAACAATCCTATGTTTACCAGTTTCAAAAAATCCATGGCAGTTTTTGAGACGTTTTTCAGTGATTAGAAAGTAGACGCTCTTTGGAAAGCAGTATCTTAACAATAATAATTAGGAACACTGATATAGTATTACTAGAACTTTTCATACTATGCAATATGAATGTGATTCGAAGGTTTTAGGTATTAATTATTTTTAATCCAAAATTACTGTTATTAATATTAAATCAGTTGTCATTATCAGTTACTTTTATCATACTGTCAACTGTTAGGAAGTGATTCATAGGAAAATACCATTTGACAAATCCTCAAAAAAAAAAAAAAAAAAAGACACATTTTTTTTCAGCAATTAAAATAAGAAATCTGATGTGGAAACCACATGATTCGTATGGTCTATTAAATTATACACATCTTTTGATGCATTAAACTTATTTCCTCGAATTTCATTAGAGATATATTTTTCATTCCATTAATTCAGTACTCAATTCGCGGCAAAGCAAAAATACCTAAAAACTCAAAACATCTTCATTAAACACTATAAAATACAGGAAACCGTAAAACACAGTTAAAACAGTTTTGAAAATTTTATAATTAAAATTAGAGTTTCTAAGCAAAACCAAGCAATTCAGCCAGCGGGGAAGAAAGCAGATTTCTCATTGCACAAAACTTCTTAATCCCAATCGGCAAAAAGACATTGATAGTGCAGAAACTGAATTCACTATTCTTTTGATTTTCAGATTAAAAACATGGCGGTTCGTTAGGCTTAACTCGCCGCTTTTAAACTGCTAATAATTCTACAACTGTTGTATACAGTTTAACTAAAGGCATAAGAACCTTAACCGAAACATATAAGCCACATAATTCAATCACTTTTAAAGCGCAATGAACAGTTTACCAACATATAAGAATACAAAAACTAAGCTCACCGAACCAGGTGACAGAGGGGAAATATATATATGTTACCGTGAAAGACCGAAATTGGAGAATGTCGACATTCACCGGAGAATGTCAACATTCACCAAATACGTCGGTGAAAGATCGAATATTTCTTTACATTCTTGTACATTCGGACCCTCACCGGTGTATATCGACAATCACAGATATGCTCTGGTGTAGGTCGAAAAGAGAAAAGTATATGTACACACTGCCATTCCAAAAGGAAGTGTTCCACAAATAAATGTAGTTGTAAAAGCAAGGGCCTCTTGTGCAATTCAAAGTGTCATAATAGTTTAAGTTGTTGCAATAAATGAGATTTGAATCACATAATTTGGTAAGTTTATAACTTCTATTATTTTCCTTTCTCATTTTAAATGTACTGTGTTCTTAAGTTCTTATTCTGAGTCTCAAGTGCGTTTTTTCGCGAATGAATTACGAAGAAGGAAATACAATATTCTTGTATGTTCAACATTCACCATTAGTACATGGTGAATGTCGACATTCACCGATGTAAGTCAGAAATAAGCGTATTTGGAAAATATTTCGGCATACACCAAGCGACCATGTGAATGTTGACATTTACCAGATTTAGTCGACATTCTCCAGATTTCGGTGTTTCACCGTAACATATATATGTAATATGTTTGATGCGTAGTCGTGATAGCAGGCAATACGGGACGAAGATGTTGATATTAAACCAAGTTCAGCTAAATAAAGTCTTTATTTCCAGGCACATTAGAATAAATCTTCGTAGACAATGTATTTTTTATCATAAACAATCACAATAATTTCTTATTTATTTAGAATCGTTAATTTTGAGATCGCCAATTATTTGTAAAGCAGCTTTCGTGTTTTGTTATATCTTGTATTATATATATGCGTGAATTTATATACGACTGTTGGAACCGATTGCAACAAAAACGGGAGGTGCACAACTACACGTAATAGTAGTCCCATATACAAAATTTCAACGCTCTACGTCTACTCGTTCTTGAGTTATGTGAGATACATACATACGTACGTACGTACGCACAGATGTAAAAAAAATCTTATTTGGATCCATTTTAAATCCATTTGATAATCCTTCTTGGCAAAAACTGTCTTCTATTCTGTCTGTACAAACAGATGTCACGCAAACACATCGTTCAAATGGTTTCGAGAGCGGTTGAAATGGATATTTTCATTGAAATATGATACTCGAAATTTTTCCCTATTACAATGCTTCTTTTAATTCTTCTTCTGGCTTTTTTTCATATTTTTCATCTTCATAAATTTAATAATCAATTTTGGAAATCTCAAAAGGTTTTTCAAGAAGGTAGGCCCTCAGTATTTCAACAAATTTTCGTGACAATTAAGTTGCATATAACTTTATTTGTTAGTTAGAATATCTTCCTTTTGTATATTTAAGGAAAAAATAAAGACAAAAAATTTAAAAATGATGATTGCATGAATTTTTTAAAAGTGTGAAAATAAAAGCAACGAAGTGAAAAGAGGAAAATGTTTAATAAATGGCAAGAAACGTTAGTAAAAATACTAAAACAAATTTAAAATTATAAAGAAAAAAGGGCATACATTAACGTTAGAGAAAACATAATGAGAAAGAGATGAGTAAAAAAATTAACTATGAATAAATACCAAAGGAAACGAAAATGACACGAAGGGAAATAAAAGTAATAATTTTTTTCAGAAGAAAAAAAAGAATAACTAATGATTCAACACAAGCTCAGAAGAAGCAAAGTTATCACAAAAACTTGAAAAATATGGGCGAATAAGAAATTAAAGAGAGAAAAATCCTATAAAATCTGCAACTGTTACGAAAATTCAAGTAAAATAATACACGGATATAATGAGACTAAATAATAAATAATTAGTTTACAGAAACCGTAAAAGGAAGCTTAAGAAATTTAAAATATTTTCGAAGTCTAACAAAAGTGCAAAATAGCGTGAAAAAGACAGGAAAAATTATACTAAGCTTTTGTCACATTTCTCGGAATTTTAGGTCGAAAGGGTAGGACATTATTTAAAAACCAAAGTAGGCAAATAAGACTGAAATTTCCAGTTATCTGATTTCAGTCGTGATTGATTTTTGAACTTGTATGGAATTTCTTCTGAAATTTGTAACTTTGTTATTTGTATTTACTGTTTTTATTGTATGACTATTGTATTTGTACGTATTCTTATAGGTTGTATTTTCTATATAGTATCTTGACTATTTCTCGTTTTCTGTATTATATTCTACTCGATCACTGCATAACCTATTATTATTCTTTTGAACTCTCTTCAGGTACTGAGTCATCTGTCTGATTCACTTTTGGCTTTGGTCCTTTTAGGCCATCTTCCTGTCTCTTTTACCTTGTCTCTGATTTCTCCTCAGAGATTCTCTCCATGTCCACTGCTCATTACGTCATTTGCCTTCGGGCATCACTTCATGAACCGGCAACGTTGCACCTAACAATAGCCCGGTCATAATAGCGAGTCTAAGTCAAGTTTCCCGCCACCACAAATATCGTCTGCGAAAACATTTCGCGTTGACGTCTTTAATTACATTTTGTCGAACGATTTTTGGCGTTTGAAAGAAAGAGACTTGCTTTAGAAAACTGTGTCGTGGAATTTGTGAAAAAAATATCGTTATGATTAAGTACAAGGTGTCTGAAATGGAACTATCACGCTACAAAACTAGAACCATTATTTACTTCCAGTTCTGGTTGCAAAATGTCACCAAATCATGTATTCAGCTCTAGGTACTAATGTTGCATTATATGACACTGTGAATGTTTAGTACCGAAAGCTCAAAAACAAGGACTTGACATTCAAGAAGCAGATTCTTTTGGCCGGCCTTTTGATGTTGATGAGGCCCTCCTGCGAGAACTTGTGTAAGAAGATCAGTATGCTACCATTCGAGAGCTTGCTAAGGAGTTAAACTTTAGTGCCATCGAATTAAATTTAGTGCGCGATATGCATCGCATAAACTTGAAGTACAAGCTCAATCGCTGTTCCATCAAGATAATGTAAGACCACATGTGTGCGCATTCACAGGCAGGACTCTGTACAGTCTCGAATGGGATCTTTAGCCAGACTCACCATATAGCCTGACATCGCTCCTTTGGACTTCTATCTTTTTTCACACCTGACACTACATCTTGCCGATGCTATCTTCCATTCTGTACAGGACATCCAAAATGAGGCTGATCTGTGTTTTGGACTCACGGCTACCAGGTTTTTGGGTTTCTTTGAAAAACTACCAAAACATTGGCAGAAAATCATACATTTTAGTGGTGATTACTACCCGCACTAAAGAGACTGCTTTCATGTTTTTTTTTCTAACTTTATTAAAAATATGTTTTGGCAGAAAACTTTCATTGCAACTAGATATTAATTTGTGTTCATTGAAGACAAGGGCTGAGAAAACGCAAATGATTATTCAAGATTTTTAACTAAGTATTTAATCGTAACGAAATGAAATGCAAATTTCTGCTCTTCGTAAACTGCGTTGATGACTGCACATTATTATTCTTCAATTGTCTGTGTGTTAGTGTACTTAGAAACATGCGAGACAGTCTAGAGGTATTCCACATTCTAATAGCTTAAAAAGAACTACAGTGTTACAAGGCACATTCGAAAGAACAGAAAGAAGAATATACCATTATAATAATTTCAGCATTTTTATGAAAATGTGGGCCTTCAAATTCTTGTGATGCGATTTCTGGCCGGCTAATAAAGAGATATCGTGATGCAGTCGTAGAGCTACAACATCTACTGTAATGTATCTTTCAACAAGTCTTCAAATCACAATCGTTGACCTCAGTGCAAGTGGAATTTCATTTCATTGCTGGATTAAAAAGTGCTTGACAAATTCAAAAATGCAATGAGGAAATGGAAGTCAAAATGCAGTTGCATAATCACTAAAATGCACAGTTTCAAGTGTAAACAAAGTGATTAATTTTGATTTGAATCTTAAAAAGGCGAAAAAACGTAATGTGCATAGTTTCTCTCCAAGACATACCGCCTAAAGCAAAACACGCTGCAGAATTCTCTGTGATAAACAATTATTAGGACAAAAATGAAAAACATTTTGCCCCAATAGATGAATCTTAGGTATATTTAAAGGACTGTAATAAAAGAAGATCCATTTATTATCATTAAAAAGAATAAAAGAATCTTAGAACATGTTTAAAGAATCTAAAGAACGTTTTTCAAGAGGATTTATGGTTGCTGATGGTTTTTGTTAAAACGACATATAAAAACTAAAGAAAGTGCAGAAAACTATTACGGTCAACTCTCCATATATTATCAGAAACATATTTTATACCCAATTTTCAAGTATCTCCTTTTACCCCCAGCGCCGACAATCAATAAAACTGCATCAAAACAAAGCAAGTGACCGTACGTTAAAATCCACTGTTAATTTCCTGGAAAAACGGGAACATGAAACTTGTATCAAGGTCGTGTCCTTCACTCATATCCCACTAAATCTCCTGATGTATCATCCATGGATTGTCCAAATGTCGACCTACAACCATCCTTGGATTTTGGAAAGTTGTTCAAGAGGAATGGGTTAAAATACCTCTTCCGCTACTAAAAAAACAAAAGCTTTATTATCTTGGAAATTACGGTGTAGAAAAGTAGTGAAGAGTAAGGGTTATCAAAAGGAACGTTTGAACAACAAAACTCGTAAGGAAAATATTTATGTAAATACAACGAAAATAGTCTAAAAAAATGTGCGAACAGTCTTAGTATACATTTCTTATGACCATTTCACGGAGTGATAAAATATAAACAACATTAAGCACTAAGTTATAAACTTGCTGCAAATTATCCTGGTGAACCTTTCAAGCAAATTAGCCTGTTTAACTGTTTAGTCTATTTCAAAACGGCAAAGCACATCTTCCAAATTTATCCTCCAAAATATTCTGTTTTCCCAAATATTGCTGTTATAAATTAAGGCAAGGACCTAGGAACGAAAGTATATGATTCTTGGGACAGATTAATAGCTATTAGTACTCTTAAATTTTATTATTCTTCTTTTTATTTTAGGGAAAAATCAGTATTCTAAAAAATTACTGAAGCACTGTAAAATCTGAAAAAGTCAGAAATCTAAAAAAATGCTGGAACAATGCAAAATCTAAAGGTCTAGGCCTTGCTCTTAAAAGCTTTGATATTGATAAATAAATGCCTGTTTAAGTTTCTTCTTAGATGTTTATAAAAATGATCAAATTAAGGAATTTTCAACTTTTTTCTTATATTTTCATATATAACGTGACAATTACCGATGGATTTTTCAAGATATGACCTTTTCAGAGTTTTTAAAAACGGTGTCCGCCGATAACATCGCGGCAAAAACATCGTGGACGAAAACGTCGAGGAGAAAACAACGCAAGGCGAAAACGTCGTGCTACAAAACATCGTGGGAGAAAACATCGCAAAGAGAAAACATCGCAGTTCTAAAACATCGTGGTACAAAACATCGTCGTAGAAAATAAAGCGGTTCAAAAACATCGCAGTTTAAAAACATCGTCGTCGAAAATATCGTGGTAAAAAATAAAGTATCTACAAATCATCGCATGACGATAACATCGCAGACATGCTTTTTTCAGGTTTTAATAATTGTAAATTGATATTCCCATAATGATTTGTGAGCGTAAGGTGTAAAGAAGGATAAATTTTACTTTCACATATTTTATTAACTAATAAATTTTTGCTGAAAACGTAAGAAGGAAACTTAAGCATAGAAAATTAAATGTAACTTATAGATTATACTTTTCATAAAATATTACCACTAAAAACTTTATAAAAATGATTTATTAATGGCCTTTGTTAGTTAACTATGTCGGTTTAAAATTCTATTAATTGCTATAAGTTGCATTAATTTTTTATGCTTAAGTTTCCTTTTTATTTTCTCAGCAAAAATTTATTAATTAATAAAAAATATGAAAGTAAAAATTATCCTTCTTTCCATCTTGCGCTCACAAATCATTATGGGAATATCCATTTACACTTATTAAAGCATGCCTGAAAAAAACATGTCTACGATGTTATCGTCATGCGATGATTTGTAGATACTTTATTTTTTACCACGATATTTTCAACGACGATGTTTTTAAACTGCGATGTTTTTGGACCGCTTTATTTTCGACGACGTTGTTTTGTACCACGATGTTTTAGGACTGCGATGTTTTCTCTTTGCGATGTTTTCTCTCACGATGTTTTGTAGCACGACGTTTTCGCCTTGCGTTGTTTTCTCCGCGACATTTCCGTCTGCGATGCTTTTGCCGCGATGTTTTCGGCTGTAACCTTTCAAAACACTTTAGAAAGAAATTAAAGGAAGTATACCGGTGAACTATCCCGAATTATCAGAAAAAAAGTGCTGCTGCATTCACTGATTGAATGAATTCGTAATTATTAAGTTTTGAATAGTAATTATTAATACTGGTATTATAGGCTTATGTCCCCTCGCAAATAATAAATTTGAAACTAAGTTCATGATAATTAGATAATTAATGATGGATTACTATTCAAATGAAATTTTACAAGGAATAGTAATTAATCTAAGTGTCAATTATTCGAAATGTGAGAAAAACAGGATAAGTTCAGTAAACTTCACTTTACAAAACATATCTGGTTACATATTTTGTAAACCTCCTGCTTAAATTTCAAACATAACGTAAATTTTAAAAATCTGTCAATATTCTTTCACAATTTTGAAATCATTACAATTTTCCAGCAAAACACTCGTTGTCGGATTTAAAATTATTTTCCAATTTAACATACATTTTTAAGAAACAAATAAAGAGAATGAAATCTCCGTAGTTGTTGATTTACTCCAAAATTAATATTTTTTTTAAAATGTTTTCTTTTAAGCAGATAATAATATTTAGCTTACTTTTAACTGAGAAGACAATTCTTTTGTGTATAAATATTGTGATTGAAGGTGATATACTTGTTGTGTAGCAAATTTAACGTAACTAATTTAATCACAGTAATCCAAATTTTAATGTGTCGATATTCTAAATTTTAAGCTACACAACATGTTTTGGTTTTATTCATTTATTGGTTTATTATTGGTATATTTTGATCAATTTAGTTTATCTGAATTTACACAAAAAGTTTAGCTAGCGTCGTTTTTGTCCACTTCGTTTTCATACTTGTCGTACTCGCTTTTTCGCTCAGACAGTGGATATGGGTAAATTTCCAAGTAATAAACTCAGTTTTTCATGACAAAAATTTAGTTAAACCCTTAGAATTTAATATCATTAGACGTAAAACAATTAGCACTTTAATTTGAGACTATATTTATAATCATAGCTTTAATCAATTTTACGTTATAGCCTTTTAATTATTAAAACTTCCTAAGTTTTTCTTCTAACAAGAAAGGGGGGAAGAAGAGTTACAAAAGTTCACTTTCAATGAAAAAATGTGTGTTCTTTGGACTTGTAAAGCCACATCCTGGTCACGGCACCAGAATGTTATGTGCCTTTTTAGGAAAGACACATAACACAATAATTAAAATTTTCCTAGCTGGCTAATCTACTCCTATTCATAAAAATCCATTGCGTTGTGTTAAATATTTTACCGGATTAACCCCTAATTCAAATTTTTGGTGACCTGGTGAATGACATGAACACATCAAATAAAACATACACTTAAATATTTCCCTGAAAATAAGTTGGTTTATTTAGAAATGAACATCTATTAATTCAAATAATCATGTGATAAAAATCTAATAAAAAATATTTTTTTCATTAATCCGGAATTAAATTTCATTAATTAATTTTTCATTAATCATTATATTTTTTCATTAATTTATACTTTCCACCACAATCTCAATGGAAATATCTGTAGACAGTCAGAAAGTCTTAACAAGTTCGAATGAAAGATCATTCTTGAAACTAGGTTTTGTTTCATAATTCTAATTTGCAACCTATTTTTTGTGTCAGTCAACAAAGAAATAGTTAAATAATTTGAAATTGGTAAGACCAAAGGATTTTTGAAAAAGAAAAAAAAAAAAAACTTTATATCTCTGGATTAAAAATTTAATTATAATGTAATTTTCAACTGCAGTACTCCATTGCAAAATTAAAAGATATTCGGAAAAATTTTGCTAATGATATACCGTTATTAATTCCTTATCTGAATGCCTTTCATTTTATTAAATGAATGGTATCCAGATAAGGAATTAATAAGATTATTATAATAGTCTATATTCAAGAATAAATCACCGTAATTTAAAAACAAACTATAACAGTAGAAAAACAGGAATCTCGTATAGATATCCGCAAACATTTTGTACAAAGAAAAGGCTTAAAACCTTCCGTGCTTTGAAATGAATAAAAAAAGCGCTTAGCATCCAGTACTCAAAACTAAAGTTTATTCACTTAAGAACCTTAATTAATTTTAAAAAGGATTAGAAAACTAAAAAATATTTAAACTAATTAACTCTGAAAGAAACATGATTATTCGTGTCGAGCGGAAGCAGAATAAAATTCTTGTCAGCTGTTTTTGTCACTGGTATCAGTTTTATTAAACTGAAGAGGAATTCTTGAATAAAAATATTCAAATTGTCAAAAGGGATACGCTTTCATTGAGTATTAAAGATATAATGCTATGTTTTTCAAGATTAAACCACAAGTAATTTGGATAAAATTAAAGAATTGGTGCTTCCCTCTTAGTATTATGTTTTCTTTTGCAGGATTATGATTACTTCTTCCCAGAAGTTCTTTTAATTAAGTGATCCTGTAAAAGTAACTTTCAAACAGTAGTGAAAAATCTGTGCCTGCTCTAAAAACTTGCTTTGAAAATTACCTGAAAAAGAAAATTATAATAAAAGAAAATAACGTTTTTCTTCGGCATTAGAACAGTAACTGTATTTAATTAATTTTTAGTTGCTATATAGAGTAGCAAAAGAATCTTAATCATCTTAGAAACATTTTTACTCTGCATTTAATAATTACTCGAAATAGCTCTTATCAAGAAAAGGAATTTTATTATTACCTATCTACATGAATACATATACTGTATTCATATACATTTTAGCAGGAAAATTCCACGTAATAAAATCGGGATAAAACTGACATTTATTTCGTCGTTGGTATAAACTAAAAAGAAGTTTAGGAAATATGAAACACTCACACAATTTTAAATTTATGTATTTTTCTTACTGTATAAAATATTGAATCTCATATTGCTGGTAGTTTTAAGGAACTCTGCATTTCGACAGATTTGAAAGCAGGCCTCTGTCTGGCAAACAGTAAATCATTTATGATTAATATCCCATCCATGTCAAAACGGATTTCTACTCGCTTTCAAACCCCAATGAACAAGTTAACTGAATGGGGCTTTCGTGATAACGTTAATATGAACCAATTTCTCGCAGAAGATTCTTCATTAAGACCCTCCTTCCATTATGTAGAAAATCCTTGTGTGCTTTTACTTTAATCAGCTTAATTAACCTTGTGGGGTCCCAACCTTTTATCTAACAGTTAAGTGTATAGAAAGCTCGTGAATGGGTAAGCCAATATTCGCTTTGGGCTTGAACTCAAAGTAATAAGAAATAAAACTTAACTAATACTTAACTAAGAGATATAACCGAATCTATTAAGAATTTCTAAGTAGTTGGCCCCTAAATATCAATTATAATGGCAAAGCTATCAAGGGCCTGAGATACGGACGAGCGTAATAATTGCTTAGAGAGAGTGTAGCCAAAAAGGAAAACGCGCGCTAGTCAGAATCTC